>NC_133161.1:80877500-82127500 GCF_040802235.1 Manis javanica
ACCAACCCAGACTTATATTGTAGTTGCTGCACCACAGGGAGGAAGTAAACCTCGTGTGGAAATGAAGAAGGTATTGATGGCACAAAGCGCAGCTGCCTTTCACATCAATTAGCTCTGTTGGTTTTACTGCCAGTCTCCTGGATCAATTACAATGCTGTTGAAGTTTGTCTGTTGCACCCCATCAATCAATCTATTCAGGAGCCATGTTCCTGGATATAATTTCAGGCTGAAATAAAAAAGATCCTTGGAAGAGATCCTTGGGTTGGATGGAATTCTTCATGGATAAACTGATCTTTAAAATAGGACTAAGTAATCTTAGCATAAAGCATAAGCAATCCAGTAATCCGCAGGAATCCTGAATGAAACTAAACATAGGGATTTTATAGGACTAAATTATTGTACCCTACATAGCTGGAATGAGAACCTGCGTGGTCAGAATTAAAACGAGTAGGGGAAAAACCTCATAGTTTGAAGAAGTCAAACAACTTTAGAAGTAAAAGCTTGATTTAAAGATTTCTAAATTATTGATTTTTAATTACTTATTTAAAACATCCATGGAAAATTAATGTGCTCTGTTTTAGCATATTTATCTGTCTGTTGGAAACCAATGTTCACCAGTAGCATCCGTGCTCAGCTGGGACCAGGCTGCAGAACCTGTTGGTAGTAATGCAGAAAGCTGGAGTTGTGCCAGACAAAGCAGGGCTGACTGGTTCCTGCATGTGCCTGGATTCACATCTCAGAAGACAGTGAAAACCTGCCAGGCCCTGGCTTTCAAAGATGGTTTAGTCACGCATGTGCAGCCCATCTGTTGGAGGCATAAGGGATTTCCTTCTCGGCTCAGCCCTCCAGCCACCAACACGGTCTCTGGTTTTTCCTCCGTTTTCTTTAATTCTTCCTCTTCTGCCAGGAGTGTACAGGCTCTGCAAACCAGGTGCATCTTATTCCACCCTATGGAAATCCTTGTATTGACACTAACGTGAGCCAGAAATGGAGTCGGGCTTTTCTTTACTCTGTGTATGGTTTGATTCAGTGATTAAGACAAACACACACCAGACATTCAACTTGATAAAAAATATTCACACTATTACAATTTTAGCCAAACTTTAATGTAGATAGACCTCAGTGACCTTCAACTCTTCTGTCTGTGAATTGAGGTCCCTGTGTCATCTGGATGAGTCTTATTTAGCAGGGGCTTCATTGTCTTCATCTCCCATTCCCTCCCTCCCTCCCAGCTGCTTTCCCTCTCCAGGTTTAGCAGCTTATGCTTTAGCTTCTCTGGTTTCAAGAGGGAGAACAACTGGAAGTCATCCTCAATACATTTTCATCACTTTCCCCCTCCTACCTTTGTTCACTACACACATCCTCCAGGTTTGACCTCCTGTGCTTCCTTCTCCTGTTTTCTAAAATGGCCTCCCTTTAAAAAAAATGCTGATGGCAGTTAATACCAGGTTTTGAGGGTGGGTCCAGTTTCAAGTCACAAAATCCCATACACAAACAATTGTGATACGTGATGTTTTACAGCCTGTTAACATGACATACTGTTTTGGTGAGCTGGTAGTCTTATAGAAAATTAATATATACATATACATACATATACACACACACACACACATATATATATATATGTATTTATTTTACATATATATATATGTATTTATTTTTTTGATACACTTAAACTCCAAAAAGATCAAGAGAAGAAAGGGTGGGTCTTTCCAATTAATTATTTATGATTTTAAATACATTCTAATGTGAACTTACGAGCCAGATAAGCAACTACTGTTCTAACCAACTTTTCACTTCACACAGATTTATGAGAAATACCAAGATTTGTATACCGTGGAACCAAATAATGCACGCCAGCTGGTGGAAATTGCAGCCAGAGATATTGAGAAACTTCTAAGCAACAGATCTAAAGCTCTGGTGGTGAGTTTAAATTGGATCTGTTCTTTTTATTGTTTTCCATTATTTGTTATTTATTTTTCATTCTTTATTTTCTTAGTATGTGTTCTTTACCTTGGAAACTATGTTCATAAAGGCTGAGATATCATTGTTTCATTGCAAATCCAAAATTATCAGCTTATTTCTAATTATTTTTTATTTTAGGTGGTTTTGGTACATAGGAATAGTATATTTACTATATATATATGTCTATTTACTATATATATATATGTCTATTTACTATATATATATGTCTATTTACTATATATATATACCATAGGAATGGTACAGACATCTGTTTACAGAAACATAAGTTGTGATGCATAATAACAATATCTAAATCTATCATACAACATAAACCCCATAAATACTGCCAGCATCCTTAAAGCTATCTTTGTAGTATGCTCTTAGTTCAAGGTGCTTCCCTGGTAGAGGTCACCAGTATGCTAGATATTTGATTAGTACTTGCTTTGCTTTTCAAAAAGGGTTGTACCTCACATTACATGCTGTGCTAAACAAGATATTTGTTAGTTTCCTTGTTTTTCAGCTCTATTAAAATCCATTATATTTTATGTAGTCATCATCGAATTGCTTTCTTCAGTGTTCGTGAACATTATGTTTGCATCATTTATCTGAATGTTTGTAGTTAGCTGTAATTCAGTAAAATATTATTTTGTCAGGATATTTCTCAATTTATTTATTCTTTGTTGGCAAATTATAATTTGAATTGTTTCCAAAGGGGTGTTTCTTTGAATAGTGCTGCAAAGTTTTCTGGACCAGGTCTTCTGGTACACATGTGCAGGAATATCTGTAGGGTCAATGCATGAGTGTAGAGTCATTAGACTGTAGGGTATTCACAAAGTCAGCTTGAAAGAGTGTGATAATTGTTTTTCAAAACAGTTGTATCACTGTAGACCTCCACTAGCAATATGAGTGCCCATTTGTCCATATTCTGGCCATGAGAGGCAATGTCAGACTTCTTAATTATAGGCAATCAGTGGGTGTGAAATGGTACTTGAGCTTATAACTAACAAGATAGATATCTTGTTTTATGTTCATTCACCATTTTTGCTTCCTCTTCAGTGAAATACACATCTCTTGCATATTTAAATTTTTCTGATTGATTTGTAAGTTTTTTATTCTTCATGTTAGTTCACTTAAATTGTATAAGATGGAAACATCTTTTTCCAGTTTATAACTTGACTTTTCATTGTCTTTATGGTATATTTTGATAAAATGAGTTCTTAATTTTATTGCAAAGTTAGTTTTATGAAAAGTTATAAGTATTTTGTACTGTGTTTTGTTTAAGAAATCCTTCCCTACATCGAAGTTATAAATATCTTCTTTATATTTTATTCTGAAATGGTCTATGTCTTTCAGATTTATTTAATTCACCTGTAACTAATATCAGTATATGCTTTCAGGCTGCAATCCAAATGAAATATTTTCTAACGAATTTTCCTAGGGCCATTTATTAAATAGTTTGTCTTATCCCAGTGAGTTCCTTTTATCAAGCTAGATATCTGGTAGGCACAGTCCTTTAGCAGCATCTTCTTCAGAAAGATCTTGAGTATTCTTGAACCTTTAAGTTTTCTTTAAATTTTAGATCAACATGGTAACTACAAAAATATTTACTGGGATTTTGATTGGTGTTACATTGACTTAGACCAGATGGGGAGGAATTGATATGATACTTTTTGTTTATAAATGTGAGATCTTTCCATTTAACAATGTCTTTATGCCATTCAGTAAGTCAAAATTTTTTTGTAAAGTTCTTATACATCTTTTGTTAGATATAGTGCTGGAGCTTAAGTTTAGCTCCTCTTAAACTACAAATCTCAGCACTGTGACAGGTACTTGTCCCAGGACACCACTGAATTTTGGGTTTACTCACAGTTCATATTTTGAGCTTACTATATTTTTATATGTATTCAGCACTCAGAAATTTTCCTTGCTGATTTTTGATGCCTACAAGTCTTTATGTTTCTTGAAATATTCATATTTTGTTGTGAAGAAGCAGGAGGGTCTTTGGGATATTTGGTATGCCATATTGCCAGAAGTTGAAACATTTAAATTTTCAGAAATACATAAATGAGTAAGTCAAGGTAAGATAAGCTTTCATGACTGGAAGATTCAAAGCATTGTTACTTGCAGTTTTGGGTACGTGAATACCAATTTTAAACACTATTTATGATGTAAAGTGTGTTTTCAATAAAGGATTATCTAACAAAAATAATATACTTTCTACTAAAGTGATTAATATTCACTAATGACAGTGTAAAAATCATTCCATTTGTATTGATTTCATCACCTAAATCTTTCCTCCAGATGTGGGAAGCAGTTTATCTGGACATCAGAATCCCCTGGAAAAGGTCATAGAATGAAATAGGATTCTTGCTGTAACTGGATTAAAATGGGAGCCTATTTAGACTTTATTTTTATAATTTGGAACTGAAGCTCCAGACATCTAGTGGGTGGGGGTGTATGTGTATTATTTGAGTCCTTTGGGGGATCAGTGACTAGCTTAAGTGCATGATGGCGGACACAGAAAACACAGTGATTAATTAAATGTAGAATTGGTTAGATTTTGTGTCAGGGAGAAAGATTCATGTTTGTTTTCAAACTAAATTCTTTATTTAACTTTTTTGACTCCATAAAAACAGAAAACACATTTAAAAGAGAAATATTTTGAGGCTAATTGAAAATGAAAAACAGGTGCTACATTGTGCTGCAAATGAATGCAAGATGGTATTATTAATGTACTTGGATTTTTGTTGTAGGTTTATACTCTAGGTGACTTCTGGATTAAAGGAGCTTTAATTTACCTGGATGGGGTACTGATGTAATTCCATAAGTAAATACATCAGAAAAAATCATGAATACACAAGTTTGAGTTAGGTGATAAAATTTAATACCAGGTAGATCTTATTGTTGACCAAGTAGCATTGTCTAATTATTTCTCACAGTAATTCTAAGCTCTAAACATCATTATTAGTCTCATTTTTCAATGAGGAAACTGGGTCTTTGAGGATTCCTGTAACTCACTCAAGGAAATGTATCTAATAAGCAGTGTATGTCAGTGCCTTTCAAACTTTAACATGTTGCATTTAGTTCACTGGTTGTTAATTAAAATGCAGATTTTCATTAAGTAAATCTGGCCAGAGATACTGTATTTCTCATGAGCTCCCAAGTGAGGCTGATGCTCCCTGTATAAAGACTGTTCTTCGAGTAGGAAGAATGAGAGGATTCAAAGTCAGATGTGTCTGACTTCAAGTTCTGCATTCATACCTATTACACAAATAGATCCTTTGGCTTGAAGGAATGTGTAATCATAATGAGGAAGAAATGAGGGCTAGGTAGTATGCTGTGAATTATTGTTCATTCAGATTGATTAAGAATTGAATGTTCCAGTTAATAGAATATTCTAGAATGCTATGAATTTTTCAATGATCCTTTATCAGCCATCTTCAAAACATGATTCAATGAAATGAACTATGCTATTAAAATTTCATTTTTATCTACTGTGAAAAAATTTTAAACCTTTCTTATTATTCAGTGTCAAAGTTATCAGCATAAGATGGCTTTGAAAATATAGATGTAAAACATCTACTGAAGAAATTAATAGTTTATATTTGATAATTTAGTTTTTCTTAAAAAGAAAATGAACAACTGAAGCTATTTTTTAGTGGAATGATTAATTTTCAATATCTGATAAATTTGGTTGTGCATGTATGTACACAGATTTTATTTGAATGTTAAATTTTTAATTCTGTCTTTTATAACCTGTTTATTTAAAAGTAAATTATAACTTATTGCTTTATGCTTATCTTGGCATTTGTTTACATGCTTGACTCTAAACTACTTCTACCAATATTTTCTTTTTCAATTTCAGCATTCATTTTCTTTTTATTCATACTCATTTAATGTATGGTCTTTTGATATGCTTCATCTACCAGCCTTAGAAAGAGCTGACAGAGAAGTCAGTATGAAAATACTTGAGTTGCTTTTGCCCTAAAACTGTCTTTTTTATAGCAAAACAACCTTTTGCAGTTAAATAGTTGTTTAATAGTTATGGTTTTGTTTTGTTTTTGTGACTATATAAAAACATGATTCTGATAGTTGATATGCATTAGACTCTTAATAGAAATTCTATGAAGTAGGCACATTAAATATCTGTTCCTTTTTGTTTTGTAAATGAGGAAACTCTGAACCAAGGTTCTTGTCTAGACTTACACAGATGACGTGAAGTAGTGTTGGAATTCAATTTTAGAGCATCTGTCCTAAATCCATTTTTTTCCCATCTAAGCCCACACTGGTAATTTCAGCCATTTTATTTACAAGATATATCTGTAAATGTCTGTTTTCTGATACTTGCTGTATCTGTCTTAGAAACTGGTTCAATATGACAATTATCCTGCTTAACATCACTGAATTATTCTTAAGCAATTGAAGCAATGTTTAGAGGTGAAAAGGAAACAGTCCTTTAACATTATTAGCATTTATTTCAGTTTGAACTAGGCTGAAAAATCTAGGAGTGTTAGTGAATAGTTCATAGGAGAGAGCTTTTCTGCAAAATAACCCAACCTCCCTTGGTGACTCCTAAAAATTGGTCAGCGAGTGAAATGGGCGGTCTTATTGTTCACCAAGCAGCTAACCCAAGGGGATCGACAAAGTAAATGAAGGTCTCTAGACATTTGTTCAAATAAAATAGTATCAAGGTTCTAATAAACAAATTTTTCTAGTGATACTTCTCCAATTATGGTTGTACTGGTACTTTTAATTAAAATGGCTCCAATCTTTTATGACCCTTTAAAAAATGTAATAAGTCCCAACTCTTCATGCAACCTTGATATTCAGCTTATAATCTGATAATGAAAAGAAGAAAATGACAAATGTTTTCAATCGACTATTAAAGTAGGATTTTTTTCTGGCAGCAGATCATTGTTGTTTAACCAAGTTGTTTTCTTATGTTTCTTTAGCTCTTAGACCAATAATTCTCTATCTTTCATGTTTGTTAGCAATGCTTACAGAGTTTACTAAAAATGCAGATTCCTGACCTCAGCTCTAGAGGTTGTAACTCAGAAATAAAGGTAGACATCTCAAATTAGGTCCAAAGAAGTGATAAGAAGATTCAGGAAGAAATCTGAAAATTTTCAGGGTCTCAGATAATTAAAAATGTATTTGGGTATTAGGAATCATTGGTTTACTTTTTGGGAACAGATTCATTAGAATTTATTGGAAGGGAATAAAGACTGCAGCTTTAAAGAGTGATTGGGAAGTGAGAAATTGGCAAAAAATTTGTTTGCATTTTCATGATGCTTGGTAGGACAGTGAAAGAGATACATGGAGTACTGTTGAAGACTTGCCTTTCTTTTTTGTTTGTTTTCAGGAAGGGAGGACATATAAGCATGTTTATAGACAGAAGGGAAGGAATCTATGTAATCTGAAAATAGAAAAAAAAATCTGTTGAAGGATGATGCCAGAAAAAGTAAACACAGAGAAGATCAGGCATGCAGTTTATCTTTGTAAAGATGGTAAATTCTTTCTTTTGCGACAGTAGTGATATTAATATGAATAAAGATTTTGCATATAGAGAAAATATGAAAGTCACACTGGATGACCGCTTTTCTCTTGGTAAAGTAGACAGTGATATGACATGCAAAGAACAGGGAGCTTTGGGAGTCTTCGGACTATACTGAAGATTTGGGGGAGCGAAGTAAGAGAAAGTGACAGGACTCTGCTATGGGCAAATGAAATGATTGATAAATAAAATCTAGGGTCTTCTTAACACTGCAAAAAGAAAAGGAAGATACAAAATATCTTCATGTTCTGAAAGAGAAGTCCTTACTTAAGCTACATATGAGTTTGAAAAAGCTGTCTAAAAATTTTGTGTGTGTATTTTTGACCATTAGCCCAAATTTGTCTTGAGGGTATAAATTTATCCATGTTGAAGAGAACAAGAGAAAAATTACTCTGGGAAAAGAATGGAATATTGTACTATTTCTGTTTTCCCAGAAGAAAAGTTTGCTTACCCTTCTCTTTAATTTTAGTGTACAATGTCTTTGAGAGGTTTACTCACATTGCTTAAGTATTTCTGTTTGATTCAGAGTAGTAGAGGGACTAGGTAAGCCACTATTTGTTTTGCAAAATTGAGATTACTTTTGGATTTGATCCATGTTCTCTGGATGCTAAAAATGAGGTGCTAAGGCTGGGGAGAGTGGTCCGGTGGCTGAGCAATGAAAGCTGGCTTCTTAAGGCTTAGGCTTACAGACAAGTCACAGCTCAGGCATGCCTTAGGGGATAGAGCTGGTCTGGAAATCCATCGGTAGGGTTTCCTGCCAGAGGCAAAGCCACTTGGGCAGAAAGAGGGTAGGTGTGCACTTTCAGATGGGAACTGAGGGAGAGTGGTGTGAATGGCAGTGGCACTGCACCTGGATGAACCCAATTATCTTCAGACAATGCAGAAAAACACCCCACAGGAGGAACAAGTTGTCCTTGAACTTCCACCAATCCCAGAAAGTACCACCACATAATTATAGTCAAGGAAGGGCCTTCTTATGGACAGCTTTCTCATAGTGCCACTGCTGGAATCACCACCTGTGAGCTGGTGAGTGGGGTCAAGATGGGAATCAAGAAAAAAAGCTCAGAAAGTGGAAAGAAGTCTACCGCATTCCTTAAACTGAAACTCCTGGCTTCTCAGCCTGCAGTAGTACCAAGTTGGTAGTGGGATTACAAAATGAATTTTAAATTATATTCATTTTTAACCCAGATTAGATATTTTAATTGATCAGCTGAGATTGTTTTTAGGTATAAAAGTTATATATATAACAGTGAATGGAAAAGTTAACGAAGCCTCTAAGGCTTTAAGTTGTGTTCAACTATGATTAGTAGACAAGCCAACCAAATGGTGATTTGAACAAATTACAGGTTTATATTCTCTCATGTAATGAGAAACCTGGAGGTAAGTGGCTCAAGAGATTTCCGTAAGTCCCATTCTGTTATTCCTATGTCATCTCATTGGGTAAATCCTGGCTACAAGGGGGAATAAGAAATGTGGTTTTTAGCTGGGCCCTTGACTCTACAAAATTGTGATATTCTTAATTAAAATGTGTATCCAGCCAGTTGCTGTCTATATCAAGACCTTTTCAAGAGTTAATGTGTGCTTTAGGGAAGAAAGCCTAGACAAAGTTCATTTTATAAGCAGAATAAAGGAAGGAAAACGTCGCTCTCTTTGATGCTTCTTATACAGAGTCCCGTGTTTTCAGTATAATGGTTACATGCATTATCTAGTCAGCTTTCTCTAACTAGGTTTGGCATAATATGAACAGTAGTAGAATGAAAGGACTTCGTTTGAGGATTGGCAGAGTACATTTTGTAAATGTCAAGGATATTTAAGAATTAGTCAACAATAGTTAGATATTTGAAATTGTGAATCATGATAGGTAGGGATGAGGTCTGGAAGTGGTTAAGGATAACGCGGTCAAGAAAGGAGACGTTTTTATGTGAATAAAGTATAACTTTATAGGAAGCAGTAGAGAAACAAGAAATTGTGGCTAATGATAGATGTTTAAGAAATTACCATTTCTGGGTGATAACAAGGTTTAGGCATGAGTAAGTGAGCAGTTATTTGGATGCAGAAGAAAGTTTTTAGAGTTTTAATAGTAAGGAGCAAATCAATACTTAGCACTTATTGAGTGTCTTCTATGGTCCAAATACTTTGTTAAGCTCTTGTCATATATTTCTAACACAATTTCTGTTCCACAAATGGATATAATTGTTCTTATTTTAAAGATGAGAAAGTGAAAGATCAGGGAATTAAAAATTGTCCAGTTTTACACAGCTAGCAAATATTAAAACCCACTTATGTATATCTACAAAGTACTTGGTGTTTCCTTTGTGACCTCTTGTTAGTTTAAATACTTAACAGCATTAACTCATTTAATCTCAACAGTTTCTTCAGTGGAAACAGAAAGACTAAAGTTCTTGACCAAGTCCTGCATAGAGTGAGACATTTGGGCTTGCATTCTTGTCTTTATGTTATCTAGCTTTTAGCTCCATGCCCCATATTTCTCACCTCCTTAACATCTCACTAATCTTAGCCAAAATATATTTATATATAATTTGTCCAGTCAACTTGGATCTCTCTGTACAGGTGATGTGTAGTCACTGTGACTAAGTAAACCACACTCTGCCCTTTGAGGTCTTCTTAATACCCATGGGATCTAGGTTCTGTAAAGTTGGCATCTTCATCTGCTTTGCCCTGTAGCATCTAACACCTACCTAAAGCAAAGTTTGGCTACTAAATAAAATCCAGATATATATAACCTGCAGAATGGCTTTCACTAGAATGCCTCTTGAGTTTTAAAATCCAAATTCAGAACAGAGAGCTATCTCAATAAGTTGGTTTTATTTCTTAGTTTGTTTTCGCTGAAACCTATGAGGCAACTATTTACACTTACAACTTCCAAACTCTGTATTTTTTAACAATGCGGTATCTGGAAAGAATCTTGATTTACATTCCAAATACAATTAATGGTGCATCAGCATCGTGTGTAGATGCTCTGAAGACCAGGCAGGTGCCAGCCAAGGAGGCATGCATATTTTCTTCTGGCACTGAGTCCAAGTAGGGCTGCAAACACCTGTCTGTCACCAGTCCTGCTCGTCATTTCAACACGAAGGGATATTTGTAGCACTTTATGTTCTAATAGAGTTTCTTAGGTTTTTCAGTGCACTTTGACATTTGGTAAGTGTATATTTTACATTTATACTTCTGTTTTAAAAAGTTGGTTGGGGGTATGGATTGATACACATACATAATGTATTTTTGCCACTTGACATATTGATAGACCAACAGAATTTTCACTCAGAACATTGGATTTTCCTGAAGCAGATTACCAGCTTCAGTGGGAGATGCCTGTATTTCTTGATGCCATTTGTTAATGGGTTAAATGGAAATCTCTAGATATACCATCACATTTCATCTCTCAGGTTACACACTTCAGTAGCATCATTATGGATTTTTACATCTGAAGTAACTAGAATCATAGAAATTTGGGGCCAAACAGAAGGGATGGTGAAACGCTAAGAGAAGGAAACAAATCCATATACCTGTTTGTCTCTATGACACTCAGCGTTTTAATTTTTACAACTTTCTGTTCTGATTGATGCAATATTGAAAGGTTAGCAGGGAGGTGTTTTTCAAGGAAATCTGTTGTAAATTGCTTAACACTTGAGAGTGTACTTACCCCATTCCATAAACTAGTGCCTACACTGTCTACACAAAAAATACTTCTGAACAGAAGAGTAGTTGCCAAATGTACCTTTAAGATAGAAAGCACAATTAATGGTATAGTGCACCTAATGTTTTAATGGAAGGTGTTCAGACAAGGAAAGGTTGTGGAAAGAATGATAGTCCCTTTCTAATAAAAAAAATATTGAAACCTGAGTCTCATTGTTTTGAGCTGATTTAGTTCTATATGATCAGCAAGTAATACTTAAAGTACTTCCATAGCATTCCTGTATTGACAGTTTGACAAAGATAATGCATGCTCTGATGACAGAGTACTTGTAAAATAGGGGAAGATGGATTGTTGGCTGTGTAGATTACATCAAGAATGAGATGGGCGAAGTGACTCAGAGCTCACATAGGTGGGAACGACCACATAATTTGTGGGACCCAGTGCAAAATGAAAACTTGAGGCCTTTTCTTAAAAAGTGATTAAGAATTACAAGATGATGGCAACAGAACCTTAAAACAGTTGTAGGGTTGATTTGCAAAGTGCCATATTTGACTGCATGGATTGCACGCACATGAAGCTGGCCAGCTCTTGCACAGAGGTGATTAGTGGCAGAGTTGGAACTGGATTTGGGATTTTTCACCACTCTTTCAGTGCTGTTTCTGCAATGATAAATCATAGAATTTACCTGGTGACTTGGTAGGCTGTGAAACCTGTGAGGATCATTATAAAATAATCCCAAAGCGAGGCAAAAAAAGAAAAAAAATCCACTCATTCTGCTTCTGTTTTACAAAATTGCAAACTTGCCCCAACAGAACAATAGAAATGCTGTGATCTAAATGTGCTCTTAAATGGTATTTTGCATAAAAATATATATAGAGGAACTGTGCTAATGAAAGGCCATCCTCTTTGATTCACATAATGGGATCCTTAGCTAGAACTTAATAGCTATAGGTTTGGAGACAGTCTGATCCAGTAGTGTTTGCTAATGGCATATACTGTTAGCTGTTTGTAGAGTTGAACTTCAAGTGGTATTCCGATTCCTAATTGTTTCTTGACTTTATTTTTGTAATCTGTTGATATCTACCCTTATTACAGAACTATATAAACTCTAAACCTTTCCCTGTGAATACATCTTCTAACTTCTACCGAGTAACATGCAGGCAGAAGCCCTTTGTGAGATACAAAATGCCATCCCAGACTTTCTATATACACAGTTCTTTTGAATCTATTCTCCATTGTTTTTAGAACTTAATAAAATAAAAAACTGTGCATTCAAAAAGGAGCTGTCCAAGCATACCTTAAAATCCCCTGGCACAGTTTGCCATCAGAATGATGGAATGCCCTGTTAATTTAATTACAATATCATAGAATCAAAATCTTGAAAGAATTTTGGGAGTTCATTTGTCTGGCCTTCTCTCAGGCAGGTAAGTGTCTGTCTAAACCACAATGGGTGGGGAGTGAGTTGTCCTTTCCTCAAATATTTTTTTTTTATGTGATTTAGGTTTTTTTTTTTCTCACACAAGAGACTTTATTATCTGAAGGAGAGAGTGGCTGCTCCTCAAATATTTTTAGTGATAAAACTTCCACGATTGTAATACCCCCTTGTTGCTTAGCTTGGTTTTCAAGAAATTATTTCTAACATCCATGCCGTTGTCTACTTGTTCCTTTGTGTGTCAAAATTTGATAGGCATTCTTTTTTTAAATTTTTTATTTTGGTATCATTGATCTACAATTACATGAGCAACATTATGTTTACTAGACTCCACCCATCATCAAATCCCCCACACATAGCCCATTACAGTCACTGTCCATCAATGTAGTAAGATGGTATAGAATCACTACTTGTCCTCTCTGTGTTGTGCAGCCCTCCCTGTGCCCCCCGCTACGTTATGTCTGCTAAGAGTAATGCCCCTTATTCCCCCTTATTCCTCCCTTCCCACCCATCCTCCCCAGTCCCTTTCCCTTTGGTAACAGTTAGTCCATTCTTGGGTTCTGTGAGTCTGCTGCTGTTTTGTTCCTTCAGTTTTTTCTTTGTTCTTTTCCACAGATGAGTGAAATAATTTGATACTTGTCTTTTTCTGCCTGCCTTATTTCACTGAGCATAATACCCTCTAGATCATCCATGTTGTCACAAATGGTAGGATTTGTTTTCTTCTTGTACTACATCTTCTTTATCTACTGATGGACACTTAGGTTGCTTCCATTTCTTGGCTATTTTAAATAGTGCTGTGATAAACATAGGGGTGTGTATGTATTTTTCAAACTGGGCTGCTGCATTCTTAGGGTAAATTCCTAGGAATGGAATTCCTGGGTCAAATTGTATTTCTATTTTGAATTTTTTGAGGAACCTCCATACTGCTTTTCCACAATGGTTGAACTAATTTACATTCCCACCAGCAGTGTAGGAGGGTTCCCCTTTCTCCACAACCTCGCCAACATTTGTTGGTGTTTGTCTATCGGATGGTGGCCATCCTTACTGATGTGACATGATATCTCAGTGTGGTTTTAATTTGCATTTTTCTGATGATTAGCGATGTGGAGCATCTTTTCATGTGTCTGTTGGCCATCTGAATTTCTTCTTTGGAGAAGTGTCTGTTCAGATCCTGAGCCTGTTTTTTAATTGGATTATTTGCTTTTTGTTTGCTTAGGTGCATGAGCTCTTTATACATTATGGATGTCAACCCTTTATCGGATCTGTCATTTATGAATATATTCTCCTATACTGTTGGGTACCTTTTTCTTTTATTGATGGTGTCCTTCGCGGTAGAGAAGCTTTTAGCCTTATACAGTCCCACTTGTTCATTTTTGCTTTTGTTTCCTTGCCTGGGGAGATATGTTCATGAAGAAGTTGCTCATGTTTATGTCCAAGAGATTTTTGCCTATATTTTTTTCTAAGAGTTTTATGATTTCATGACTTACATTCAGGTCTTTGATCCATTTCGAATTTACTTTTGTGTATGGGGTTAGACAGTGATCCAGTTTCATTCTCTTGCATGTAGCTGTCCAGTTTTGCCAACACCAGCTGTTGAAGAGGCTGTCATTTCCCCCATTACATGCCCATAGCTCCTTTATCATGTGTTAATTGACCATATATCTTTGGGTTAATATCTGGACTGTATGCTGTTCCACTGATCCATGGTTCTGTTCTTCTGCTGGTACCAAATTGTCTTGATTACTGTGGCTTTGTAGTAGAGCTTGAAGTTGGGAAATGAGATCCCCCCCCACTTTATTCTTCCTTCTCAGGATTTCTTTGTCTATTCGGGGTCTTTAGTGGTTCCATATGAATTTTAGAAGTATTTGTTCCAGTTCATTGAAGAATGCTGTTGGTATTTTGATAGGGATTGCATTGAATCTGTAGATTGCTTTAGGCAGGATGACCATTTTGACAATATTAATTCTTCTTAGCCAAGAGCATGGGATGAGTTTCCATTTGTTAGTGTCCTCTTTAATTTTTCTTAATAGTGTCTTGTAGTTTTCAGGGTATAGGTCTTTCACTTCTTTGGTTTGGTTTATTCCTAGGTATTTTATTCTTTTTGATGCAATTGTGAATGGAATTGTTTTCCTGATTTTTCTTTCTGCTAGTTCATCATTAGTACATGGGAAAGCAACATATTTCTATGTATTAATTTTGTAACCTGCAACTTTACTGAATTTAGATACTAGTTCTAGTAGTTTGGGAGTGGAGTCTTTAGGGTTTTTTATGTGCAATATCATGTCATCTCCAAATAGTGACGGTTTGACTTCTTCTTTACCAATCTGGATGCCTTTTATTTTTTTGTTTTGTCTGATTGCCAAGGCTAGGACCTCCAGTACTATGTTGAATAAAAGTGGGGAGAGTGGGCATCCCTGTCTTGTTTCTGATCTTAGGTGAAAAGCTTTAAGCTTCTCACTCTTAAGTATGATGTTAGCTCTGGGTTTGTTATATATGGCCTTTATTTTGTTGAGGTATTTGCCCTCTATGCCCATTTTGTTGAGTTTTTATCATGAATGGATGTTGAAATTTTTTGAATGCTTTTTCAGTGTCTATGGACAAGATCATGTGGTTTTTGTCTTTCTTTTTGTTGATGTATTGGATGATGTTGATGGATTTTTGAATGTTGTACCATCCTTCCATCCCTGGGATGAATCCCAGTTGGTCGTGGTGTATGATCCTTTTGATATATTTTTGAATTCAGTTTGCTAGTATTTTGTTGAGTATTTTTGCATCTATATTCATCAGGGATATTGGTCTGTAATTTTCTTTTTTGGTGGGGTCTTTCCCTGGTTATGGTATTAGGGTGATGTTGGTTTCATAGAATGAGTTTGGGAGTATTCCCTTCTCTTCTATTTTTTGGAAAACTTTAAGGAGAACGGTTATTATGTCTTCTCTAGTCTGATAAAATACAGTGGTGAATCCATCTGGCCTGGATGTTTTGTTCTTGGGTAGTTTTTTGATTACCGATTCAATCTCTTTGCTGGTAATTGGTCTGTTTAGATTTTCTGTTTCTTCCTTGGTTGGTCTTGGAAGGTTGTATTTTTCTAGGAAGTTGTCTATTTCTTCTAAGTTATGCGGCTTGTTAGCATATAGATTTTCATAGTATTCTCTAATAATTCTTTATACTTCTGTGAGGTCTGTCATGATTTTTCCTTTCTCATTTCTGATTCTGTTTATGTGTGTAGATTCTCTTTTTCTCTTAATAAGTCTGGCTAGTGGTTGACCTACTTTGTTTATTTTCTCTAAGAACCAGCTCTTGGTTTCATTGATTTTTTTCCTATTGTTTTATTCTTCTCAATTTTATTCATTTATTCTCTGATCTTTATTATGTCCCTCGTTCTGCTGACTTTGGGCCTCATTTGTTCTTCTTTTTCCAGTTTCAATAATTATGACTTTAGACTATTCATTTGGAATTGTTCTTTCTTCTTTAAATAGACCTGGATTCCTATGTACTTTCTTCTTAGAATTGCCTTTGCTATGTCCCACAGAAGTTGGGGCATTGTGCTGTTGTTTTCATTTGTCTCCATATATTGCTTGATCTCTGTTTTAATTTGGTCATTGATCCACTGATTATTTAGGAGCATGTTGTAAGTCTTCATGTGTTTGTGAGCCTTTTTTTTTTTTCTTTGTACAATTTATTTCTAGTTTTATGTTTGTAGTCCTAGAAGTTGGTTGGTAGAATTTCAATCTTTTTGAATTTACTGGGGCTCTTTTTGTGGCCTAGTATGTAGTCTATTCTGGAAAATGTTCCATGTGCATTTTAGAAGAATGTGTATTGTGCTGCTTTTGGGTGTAATATTTTGTTGAGTATTTTTGAATCTATGTTCGTCAGGGATATTGGTCTTTAATTTTCTTTTTTGGTGGGGTCTTTGGTAGGTGTCTGTTGGGTCCATCTGCCTAGTGTGTTGTTCAGTGCCTCTGTGTCCTTACGTATTTTCTGTCCTGTGGATCTGTCATTTGGAGTGAGTGTGTATTGAAGTATCCTAGAATGAATGTATTTCATTCTATTTCCTCCTTTAATTCAGTTAGTATTTGTTTCACATATATCGGTGCTCTTGTATTGGGTGCATATATATTTATAATGGTTATATCCTCTTGTTGGACATACCCCTTTATCATTATGTAATATCCTTCTTTATCTCCTGTTACTTTCTTTGTTTTGATGTCTATTTTCTGATACAAGGACTGCAACACCTGCTTTTTTCTCCCTATTGCTTGCATGAAATATCTTTTTCCATCCCTTAACTTTTAGTCTGTGTATGTCTTTGGGTTTGAGGTGAGTCTCTTGTAACCAGCATGTAGATGGGTCTTGCTTTTTTATCCATTCTGTTACTCTGTGTATTTTAATTTGTGCATTCAGTCCATTTGCATTTAGGGTGATTATCAAATATATGTACTTATTGCCATTGCAGGCTTTGGATTCATGGTTACCAAACATTCAAGGGTAGCTTCTTTACTATATAACCATCTTACTTAACTCTCTTATTAAGCTTTTATAAATACAGTGTGATGATTCTTTATTTCTCTCCCTTCTTATTCTTCCTCCTCCATTCTTTATATGTTAGGTCTTTTATTCTGTACTCTTTTGTGTTTACTTTGGCTGCTTTTGTACATTGTTTTTATTTTGTTTTGCCTTTAGTTATTTTATTTTGTTTTCTCTGGTGACATCTATTTAGCCTTAAGAATGCTTCCATCTCATGCATTCCCTGTAAAATATCCTGTTGAGGTGGTTTATGGGAGGCAAATTCCCTCAACTTTTGCTTGTCTGGGAATTGTTTAATCCCTCCTTCATATTTAAATTATAATCGTGCTGAATACAGTATTCTTGGTTCAAGGCCCTTCTGTTTCATTGCATTATATATATCATGCCATTTTTTTCTGGCCTGTAAGGTTTCTATTGAGAAGTCTGATGATAGCCTGATGGGTTTTCCTTTGTAGATCATCTATTTTCTCTCTCTGGCTGCCTTTAATACTCTGTCCTTGTCTTTGTTCTTTGCCATTTTAATTATTCTATGTCTTGGTGTTGTCCTCCTTGGGTCCCTTGTGTTGGAAGATCTGGTCTGAGAGACTGTTTCCTTCCCCAGCTTGGGAAAGTTTTCAGCAATTATTTCTTCAAAGATACTTTCAATCCCTTTTTATCTCTCTTCTTCTTCTAGTACCCCTATTATGCAAACCTTGTTCCATTTGGATTGGCCACACAGTTCTCTTAATATTCTTTCATTGCTGGAGATCCTTTTTTCTCTCTCTGCCTCAGCTTCTCTGTATTCCTGTTCTCTGATTTCTATTCCATTAACAGTCTCTTGGCCCTCATCCAGTCTGCTCTTATGTCCTTCCAGAGATTGTTTCATTTCTGTAATCTTCCTCCGGACTTCATCCCTTAGCTCTTGCATATTTCTCTGCAGGTCCATCAGCATTGTTATGACCTTTATTTTGAATTCTTTTTCAGGAAGATTGGTTATATCTATCTCCCCAGGCCCTCTCTCTGGGGTTGTCTGTGTGATTCTTGCCTGGACCAGATTCTACTACCTTTTCATGGTGATAGTGGTGGTCATAGGCAGTTGGCACATGTGTCACCTGTGAGAACAAAGTCCCTTCTTGCTTGCTGGCCCCCTTGTCCTTCTCTGCTGCCTGTGGCAGTTACCCGCAGACAGGGAGCAGTCTCTGGGTTAATCCCATGAGCTGCCATAAGCGGGGTCACCCACAGGGTAGCCCAGATCCCAGCTTGGAGTTGCTGGCCCACCAGGTGTGTTCTACTGTGAAAATGGTGCCCCTTCGTGCCTTGCTCTGGCTTCTTCTGTCTGTGCCAGGCAGCTATGCACTGGCAGCAGCCTTTGGGTCTGTTACAGTTAGCTGCACACTCACAGGAGACTTGTTGTTGCTGTGTGAGGGGTCGCTCTCTGGCTTCTCTGCCACTGTGGTGGGTCAGCCGGTTTGCTAGCAGCGCTGGCCAGGGGCAATGATTGGCAGGCTGCTTATCTGCATGAGGGGCTTCGGGGCAGGGCTACCCTTCAGGGGGCTGGGGCACCTGAAGTTTCTTAGGATTCCCAGCCTTCTGGGCTGAGTTTGTCAGGATGATTCTGTCCAGCTATTCAGCCCATGTCCCTTTAAGACTTTGAAAAAGCACCCACTTTTCTTTTCTCCCCAGGGAGCCAGCTGTAGGGTCCCGCTTACAGTTTCTGTCTCAGATTTTATTTTTCTGTTTCTCTAATATCCAGTACACCATGCGATGTGTGTCTGTGCTCCCAGTGCAGATTACTAGGGCTGGTTATTTAGCAGTCTTGTGCTTCCACTCCCTCCCCACTCTGACTCCTTTCCTCCTGCCGGTGAGCTGGGGTGTGGGGGGTGCTTGGGTTGCTGGGTCAAAGCTTTGTATCTTACCCTTTCGTGAGATGCTGAGTTCTTGCACATGTAGATGTAGCCTGGCTGTTGTACTGTATCTTCAGGTTTCTCTTTTAAGCATAGTTGTATTTGTTGTATTTTCAAAAACGTGTGGTTTTGGGAGGAGGTTTCCTTTGCCCTCCTCATGCTGCCATCTTGAGCCAAGAGTTGATTGGCATTCTTATAAGTTAATCTCTTTCTGTGAGTGTTTGGTGGTAGGAACCATCATTAACTCACCCTTGGTAAATGATAATGATTCTCAATTGCTGAGTTCATTATTGCCAGACATTGTGTTAAGTGCTTCACACACATCATGAAATTCAGTCTTCAGAATCTTCAGAAGAACCTTATAAGGTAGGTATGTTTATTGTGACCGAAAGATCAGACTGTTACCTGAGAAAGCCAAAGTCATCTAACACAGAGAAATCAGGGGGAACAGGTTTTATATCCAGATATCTCCAATTCTTCTAAAGTCTATGCTTTTTGGCAGTATGCTTAGGTCTATAATCTAATGAACCCTGATTTCTTCAACTTTGCTATAGAGATATGTTTTCTATTTCTTTTCCATTTTTTACTGTATTCTGCTAGTTACCAAGTATTTATTCTCCAACTTTGTGTAAGACACAGAGGCCACAATTGAAGGAATACTTCTTTAAATGGGTACTGTGAGAAAGCACAGTGTTATGTGTAAGTTTACTGTTTTTCAGGTGTGTGTGGTCTAGTTATAGTTAGAACCACTTTATTGTCTGTGGGTTGTATGTTAGATGATATGAAGATATGTTAGATGACTGATACATTTTCTACTTATGCTGAAAAATATGCAAGTATATCCTTGTAAGTAATTTAAACAATACAAAAATATAGTATATGACAAAATAAACCAAGAATTCTTGAAAAGCCACCAGAGAAAAACTACCTTTTACAGTTAAGTGTCTACCCTTGAGGGCTGTTGTGTGTGTGTGTGTGTGTGTGTGTGTGTGTGTGTGTATTTACCAATATTTATGGAGATTTTTATGTCACTGGATATTAATACATATAATTCCTTTTAAAGCGTTGTAGTATTCCATTCTAAATATAGTTTTGTTTATTTTTCCAGTCTTCTATTGAAATGCATTTTATTTTTTTCTATATGTTTGACATAGACAATACTAATATTTTTTATATTACATTTTTACCTGTGTGGAAACTTTTGATATTTTATTAGAACTAAGTCATATAAATAGAATGGTTGAGTCAAAACAGCATATGGGTCATTATTCATACTTTTCTTTTAAGGAAATAGAGACTTTAATCTTCCCACTAATTCCTTCTCTCCTTTTCCTCCCTCCCTCCCTCCCTCCCTCCCTCTTTCTGTCTCTCTCCTTCCTTCCCTCCTTCCTTCCCTCCCTCCCTCCCTTCCTCCTTCCTCCTTCCTTCCTTCTGTAGGAGTGAACAGGTTGCATTAGGCCCAGTGTAAGTTAAATATGGTCCTGTAAGGAGGACTTAATTTTAAATGATAGATATATTTTTAATTTTTATAATAATGTCAAAAGCTCATACTGTTCTCTACAGGTTAGTGCCTTTGTTGTTGGCAACATGAGCAGTACACAGTTAACAGGCTGTCTTGGGCAAACATCTGTCTCCCCCATTTATTTAAAAAATACATTCAGCCTAAGAGTTGCAGTTACTGATTACACGTACCAGCTTCTGTGCTCTATCTTGCCTGTATTACTCCCGTCACAGGCTGCATGCTGACCTGGTGCACTGTGATGAGTGTCCCTGCTGTCATCAGACCTTGTGTTATATGACAGCTGATACCACTGAGGCCCTGTTAAGAGCAAAAGCCAAGTTGTGTCTTGAGAGCCTCGACGTCAGTTACGAAAGACTGCTTCTCTGGCTCATTTATTTATTTAGTCACAGGACACATTACTCCCCAATTACAGCTATTCCTATAAACGTTGGTCTGCCATTGCCTGACCAATCACTTCTGATTGTTTATGCCGGCCTTTTCTCTGAAATTCTACATCAGCTGATTTAAAACCTCAATAATAAATAATAATGACTCATTTTCTATGAGAGGATTTACAGAGAATTTATTGCCTTATACCTTACTGCCTATGCCATTTTTTTTCTTCCAGCGTAATATAATGTGACCTCTTAAAAAGAAAAATAATTAAAGAAATCATCCAATGTGATATTTATGTGCTCAGAACACTTCTTTAAAATGTGGATGTTCAATAGCCCTTTTTGCTTGCAGTCCATAGCAATGAGGTTTACTCCTGCAGAAATGTTCATTTTCCTCAAATGACTTTGCACACATCAACTTTCTCCTTTCAAATGTGCATGTTTAAATTTTAGAGATCAAAATAGATTACTAAGAGTAC
The DNA here is from genome assembly GCF_040802235.1 of Manis javanica. Lineage (NCBI taxonomy): Eukaryota > Metazoa > Chordata > Mammalia > Pholidota > Manidae > Manis > Manis javanica. The sequence goes on from NC_133161.1 coordinate 80,898,893, forward strand.
ATAGTTGCTGATGTCTTTATTAGCTAACTATATTTTGACTCATTAATTATAACCATTGAAATGAAATTAATATTCAAAGTTTCTCTAGAGAAGGATGACATTTTTATCTTTACATATTAAAACATTTTTAAAATGACATATCTTGTGTAACACCATGCCTAGGAGAAAAATCATATTAATAATTACCGAGTACTCATGATATATTAGGCACTGTGCTCAGGACTTTGTTTGCATTTACTTATTTAATCCTTACACCATACTTCGACAGGATATTTAATATGACCTCTATTTTATGGGGATATTTTGCCCAAGGACTTGAATCCAGATCCACTTAATTCCCCAGTTCTGTAGCCTCACTTCTCCTCACTCTCCCGTGCACCTTACTGTGTGTCAGGCCCTGCTGAGGATTGTATGTGTATTGCCTCACTTAGTGGTTTGTTTCGTTTCTTTTCCCCTTCTGGCCTACCTCCTCCTCCTCCTCCTCTTCCTCCTTCCCCTTTCCCTCCTTTTCCTCCTATTGTTTCTCCTCTTTACCTTCCTCTCCTTCTTATGTAATGTGATAAGGTTAGGAAGTGTAGAATTAGAAAGTTTTCAGTAAATTATCCAAGGCCAAATTGTTCTAGATTGGTATTTTTCTTTCAAAATAAGATTACATATTATTGTGTTTTATGTAAGATATGCTGTACAGTGGAAGTGGTAATAATATCTTATTTTTAATTTTAATTACAATGTATAAAAGATAACAGGACTAAAAGGGAAGAAGGAAGGGGTGGAGGAGAAAAAAGAGAGGCTCTAGCCTTTTCATTCTCTGGTTTCCTATTACTATTATTTTGAATGCATTAAGAATTTACATAAAAAATGTATGCTTGTCTGGTAATGGAGGCAGAGATCATAAAACCCAAATTTTTTTATTAAGCTCTGTGTAATTACTTGGGCTTATGTATGAAAATCAATCATTCTAGAGTCTCTACAAGCCATACACTCTGCTGGGGCTTTTATATCCGTAAGTGAATATATTTGGAGATTATTTGAGGGAAACTCTGGCCTAGATATTATAACATATACTACAGCTGAGGTATAAAGATCAAAACTAATTAGAATGGTTATTTCTGAATTTGTTCTTAAATACCATGCAGATATTCACTTACTATCACCAATGAAACTAGCAACTCTGTTTTTTTAAATATTATATTGTTCAGTTAGTGATACTTCAATAAACAAATGTTACTAACTCCTAACACTTTGGCTATAAGCAAAGATACAAAACTAAGTGGATCACTTGCAGTTCTAAACCTAAGGTATGCTTAAAATAACCAGCTTTTAATTACAAATATTGAGAAATTGGAAATGAGAGTGATCTGGCTGTGGCATCTGTCACCCCATTGTTTGCCAGGGTTGACTCAGCTCATCTGGTTGGCTAGGCACTGTCCCCTCCCTCCCTCACTGCTCCATGTGTGTGCCTCCTAAAGCTGTAGGCTCAGTGGAGAGGGTGACCTTCTTGAAAGAGGACGACCAATCTTTGGTTAATGTAGATAAGTAGTGCACTTCTCTGCTTGAATCTCCAAACTCTCAAGGTCATTTATAGGAGAATGTAGGAAAATCAAGCTTCCAAGACTCCAGACACCTCCAAGTGAGCCACTGCATATGGCAGTCTGCCTTAATAGACGGATGGACAGACATAGTGAGAAATGCAAGACATGGTGTATAGTTAACAGACAAGACCTCTTACCCCTTTAGAGGAGAGGGAGAGGCATCATGGTAGTGGGAGGGGTAAAACACAGAGCCCAGCTAAGGTTATCTAGTAGAATACAAAGAACTTCCAACAGCTCTTCAGAATTTTCATTCCTCATAAAATTTATAGATGGCTAATGTATTCACTATTGTTCCTTTGCCCTGATTGTTTACTGGAGCTTTATAATTTTGAAAATAGTGTGATCTTTTGGGAATTTGGAGGGGGAGGGCTTCTTTCCTTTCTGTGATGGCTGTCTGCCAGTTTTCTGGCCAGGAAAACCAGGGCTGCTTAGTGCTGCTGAACTTCCACCATCAGACTCGTTTCACTGAATGGCACTGTCTAGTCCTTAGCTGACACCAATTGTCACATACTGTGTGAAGTGAAATCAGCATATTAAGAAGCAGCAACTGGCACCTAATGTTGCCCTGAGAAAAGTTACTGCCTTTGAGTTACAGCAAAGATCCTCAGCTGCCCTTGCTGAAGGATTTCAGACATTCTCAGTGATTTGAAACAGCACTGGCTCAGCTTCATAGAAGGTACACTGAACAAATGCTGAAAGGTGGACAGTTTAAAGACTTCAAGGCAATTCCTGTCAAAGCAGCCCATATTTTTCCTCTCAGCCGCACACATATAGGAATCAGCCCTATGATCTGCTAGTGTTTTATTGCTGCTTAAGTAGGCGTCCATTACAGAGGGAGCTGGCAGGGTACATTTTTGCTGTGTTTGACAATAGTAATTTCCCACTTCTCCATTCAGTGACAGTGTTTAAAAAGGAAAATAATGTACACATTTTAAGAGGCAGTGAGCTCCAAAAGGCTCTTGGTAGCTTATGTAAAACGCAGAATCCTATGTCTGGTGCAGCTAATGTTTAAAATTGGATAATAGTCAGTTGACATTAACCAGTGAGAGACTAGGGACTGCCCACTGTGTGCTCAGTGACACTGGTCTGTCCTTTTCTGATTTGCTTTGTGGCACTACCTGCTCAAGTATTACTGAATCAAGCATTTTGACTGATGTTTAAATCCTGATTCATTTATTGTGGTTTTCTTTTCTGAGTGGTTCAGACAGAAAACCATTCCATTATACTTGGCTTTCATTTTTTGAGGGGAAAAAACAATGGGTGCATTTCTTTTAAAGAACTAGAGTTTTTTCTTTATGAGAAGTTGGAAATGGTGAGAGGAGAGTCGGACTTAGAACTAGCTGGCTGTGTATGTCTGATCTTTTTTTTTCAGTTTTAATCAAAAAAGAGATAGTTTTATTAATATTTATGAAGTCAGTTAGTAATCAAAGGAAATAACTGAGTGATCAGGAATATAATACCCAAATACAAACAGGTAGTGCTCAATGAAAGACAGGAGTTTAGAGAAACAGTTTTGTCTTATCAGTGATTAGAATAGTCTATTAAATAATCCTTAAAATGGTTATTGTGGATAGTTAAATTAAGTCGTTGCTACATAATTTAGACTATTCATTATCTATTTCTTTTTTTTTTTTAGATAATGATTTTTTATTGAAGGGTAGTTGACACACAGTATGACATTAGTTTCAGGTGTACAACACAGTGATTCAACATTTATATACATGATAATTCTAGGTACCAGCTATCACCATACCAAGTTGCTACAATATTTTGACTATATTCCTTATGCTATACATTACATCCCAGTTATTTATTTTACAATTGGAAGTGTGTACTTTTTTTTCTTTTGTGAGGGCATCTCTCCTATTTATTGATCAAATGGTTGTTAACAACAATAAAATTCTGTATAGGGGACTCAATGCTCAATGTATAATCATTAATCCACCCCAAGCCTAATTTTTGTCAGTCTCCAATCTTCTGAAGCATAACGAACAAGTTCTTACATGGAGAACAAATTCTTACATAGTGAATAAGTTACATGGTGAACAGTACAAGGGCAGTCATCACAGAAACTTTTGGTTTTGATCATGCATTATGAACTATAAACAGTTCAAATATGAATATTCGTTTGATTTTTATACTTGATTTATATGTGGATCCCACATTTCTCCCTTTATTATTATTATTATTATTATTTTTAATAAAATGCTGAAGTGGTAGGTAGATGCAAGATAAAGGTACAAAACATAGTTTAGTGTTGTAAGAGAGGAGATGTAGATGATCAGGTGTGTGCCTGTAGACTATGTGTTAATCCAAGCTAGACAAGGGCAATAAAACATCCACGGATGCAGCAGATTTCTCTCAGAATAGGGGGGGAGAGGTTCTAAGCCTCACCTCTCTTGATCCCCAATTTCTCACTTGATGGCCCCCCTGCAACTGTGCCTGTCTTAGGTTGTTCCTCCCTTGAGGAATCTTACCCGTCTCTGGCTAACCAGTCATCTTCTGGGGCCATACAGGGAAATGTAAAGTTGGTAAGTGAGAGAGAAGCCTTATTGTTTGAAAAGGTTAGCTTTTTACTTCTTTGGATATTTATGCCCTGTGGCTTCTATGCCCAGCATTTGTCTTGAGGTATCTTTACCACTTGGAAGAATTGTGTTACACGGTAAATTCTATATGAGGCACAAATTCGATTTAGGGGTTGTAATTAGGTAGGAAGAAGAAAAGCTATAGAAGTAGCAGGTGGAAGAAAACATGGGAAGATTGATTATTTCTTTGACATATCTTCTTGTAGAGTAACTTCAGCATGTATAGGTTTTAAACTACTAATTAAATTGCACACACATTAACATAATAGGAGTACAGTTACATAACCAAAGCATACCTATAGTTACGAGCCATCTCCAGTGAAACCAAGAAAACCAATTAGGCACCTTAGGCATTTGTGAAAACTTATCTATGATATGGTGGATATTGTCCAACTGAACTTGAACAGTCTGAGAGAAATCAGACAAATTAAGACAGCCCATTCCTGGGGACTGTTCACATCCCACATGTTCTTTTAACAGTAAATAGTCTGTAGTTGTAAGATTTTGGAGCGCTACAATTTGCACTTGTCCTAATTCTTGGTTGAGTTCCAAGAGTATAGATCCAGTCAAATTTGTTGCTTTACTGTATGCACAGGCCAGCTTAGGTATCTCCTTCTTCATTCCCATGGCAAGTCCGGAACCGGTGGGATGAGTGCATCTACACCTGTATCAGCGTGTGGATCTTTGTTGGGGTTTTTTGATGATCATCTTCTGGCATGAGTCTTCCAGAGAGTGCTGATGTTGGAAGTTCTTTTTCATATCATATCTTAGTTCATTTTCAGGGTAGCCAAATTAGGCTTTGATCCTCTGTATAAACACAAACAAACCTTTTGCCTACACTTTTATATGCCCTTTATACCATTGTGTAGAACTCATTGGAGGTCACCACACAGGAACTGCTTTTTATTTTTGTTATCATTAATCTACACTTACATGATGAATATTATGTTTACTAGGCTCTCCCCTATACCAAGTCCCCCCTATAAACCCCTTTACAGTGACTGTCCATCAGCATAACAAAGTGTTGTAGAATCACGACTTGTCTTCTCTGTGTTGTACAGCCCTCCCCTTTCTCTCTCCCCCCCATGCATGCTAATCTTAATACCCCCCTTCTTCTTATCCCCCTTATCTCTGCCTACCCACCCATCCTCGCCAGTCCCTTTCCCTTTGGTACCTGTTAGTCCATTCTTGAGTTCTGTGATTCTGCTGCTGTTTTGTTCCTTCAGTTTTTCCTTTGTTCTTATACTCCACAGATGAGTGAAATCATTTGATATTTCTCTTTCTCCGCTTGGCTTATTTTGCTGAGCATAATACCCTCCAGCTCCATCCATGTTGCTGCAAATGGTAGGATTTGCCCTCTTCTTATGGCTGAGTAGTATTCCATTGTGTATATGTACCACATCTTCTTTATCCATTCATCTATTGATGGACATTTAGGTTGCTTCCAATTCTTGGCTATTGTAAATAGTGCTGCGATAAACATAGGGGTGCATCTGTCTTTCTCAAACTTGATTGCTGTGTTCTTAGGGTAAATTCCTAGGAGTGGAATTCCTGGGTCAAATGGTAAGTCTGTTTTGAGCATTTTGATGTACCTCCATACTGCTTTCCACAATGGTTGAACAAATTTACATTCCCACCAGCAGTGTAGGAGGGTTCCCCTTTCTCCACAGCTTCGCCAACATTTGTTGTTGTTTGTCTTTTGGATGGCAGCCATCCTTACTGGTGTGAGGTGATACCTCATTGTAGTTTTAATTTGCATTTCTCTGATAATTAGCGATGTGGAGCATCTTTTCATGTGACTGTTGGCCATCTGAATTTCTTTTTTGGAGAACTGTCTGTTCAGTTCCTCTGCCCATTTTTTAATTGGGTTGTTCATTTTTTGTTTGTTGAGGTGGGTGAGCTCTTTATATATTTTGTATGTCAAGCCTTTATCAAATCTGTCATTTACAAATATATTCTCCCATTCTGTAGGGTACCTTTTTGTTCTATTGATGGTGTCTTTCGCTGTACAGAAGCTTTTCAGCTTAATATAGTCCCACTTGTTCATTTTTGCTGTTGTATTCCTTGCCTGGGGAGATATGTTCAAGAAGAGGTCACTCAGGTATATGTCTAAGAGGATTTTGCCTATGTTTAAAATCAGCCACTAAAAGGTGAATTTTATTTCTTACCCAAATATGAACCAAGGAAATTAACCAGTGTTCTAATATTTTTTTAAAGGAAAGGTGGCATAAGAAAGTTCTAGCAAAACATTTTTCTCAGCATCTGTAAGGTTGCTAGTAGTACACATCACTGGTGTTATATTTTCTTGCAGCACTTCCTACATATTGTTGATATTTGCTACAGTCATTTGCTATGCTGACTACAGGATCAACTGAGAAGACTCTTATTGCCAGAAGTCTCATTATCTTGGTGTTTGGAAGAATTGGATGAAAACAATACTCTGGCTTTCTCACACTCTTTAATGACCTGCACATACAGCTGGCTGGAAGAATAAATGCTCTTAGCATTTTAAACATTAGTTCCTTTCGTGTTTGTAAAAAATTAATAAGGACTTTTTTCTTCAATTTTTAATTAAGCTAAGGTGGCAAAAATAACAAATAGAAGAGAATAAAATCAAGCAACGTATTTACCTCTCTGCCTTGGCAACCTTTGATCCTTTGAGAGTCAGATATAAAAGAAACCAGACATTATTAAGGTCAAAATATAATAATTTCAGCCTTATTTATTCATCTGATTCTTTTAGAAAGGTATGTGTTCTTTCATAAAAGCACTGACAGTCAAAAAGATATATACCTAGGTTAAAAATATATTTAAACAATTGGTAGAAATCAATGACATATGTAACAGTTTTAATTTTATTTAGTACTTAGTATTGTGAAGTAATATATATATTTATTTACAAAATATACATGTTCAGTATAAGAAATATGAGAATAAGCAATACTTTAACTCTCAGAGATAATCATGATTTATATTTTTGGTGTATACCATTCCATTATTTCTATAAAAATACTTTAAAAAGTTAAGGTTATATCAAAATATTTTATGTGCATGTACATGCATGGATCAGGCATATGCAAAGTACTTCAAATGCATTGTCCCTGACAGTTATCGTTTTAGAGAGGAGTTATCTGAAACTCAGATAAATGATATAATTTTCCAAAGTCACAAGATTAATTGGTGGTAGGATCAGGATCATTTGAAACTGATGACAACTGATGCTTTGGGTCTTAAAACTTAGGTTGTATCATTTTCTTAACATACCACTATACCTCCTACATTCTCCTATATTACTGTGTCTTTATAACATATTTTTTATGCTATAAACTATCTTGGACATAAACTATCTTGGACATAAGACACTTAACTCTCCTTCAGTAGACAATTAGGTTTGACTTGTATTTATCTCTTCTCAAGTAATGTTGGGATGCATATCCTTATAGGTAGTAATTTCCAAAATTCTGGATTATTCCCTTGAATCATAAGAAATAGCTGTCATCGAGCTGATGGTGTGCACATTTCAAGTCTTTTTATTGAATACCTTCAAATGGAGCTCTGAAAGTTTGTGCCACCATCTGAATCTACACGTTTTCCCATGTTTCACCTACTTGGGATTACCATTTGAAAATGTATGTCAGCTCCATAAATGAAAATTTTATTATTAGATAAAATATTCTTTATGATATGACATAAATCACCAAAACCTGAAAATCTGGAGTTCTATTAATGGGCACAGTTATATGAAGATTTTGTTTTTGATAAGATTTTTATGTTTATGGAACATTCTTTTTTCAAGAAAGAAATTTTAAATATATTCTTACAGAATATGAAAGTATGCCATTTATCAAAGCAATACACAATTGAATGCAAACATTTCTCATTTGTGTGAAAAACGTTATTTAAAAAAGTATTAGGATTTGAAATATTTGAAAATTAGATACCAGATTCTTTTTACTATTTGATAAATTTGTGTAAATAAATAGTATCACTATTAGGCTATTCTTATCAACTCTATTTTCTCATTTTGTATGATTTGGGCAACAACTAAAACTTTGTACAAAGTATCAAGTATTTCCTTTTTAGACTCATCAAATTTATGAGGGAAAATATTCATCCAAGTGATCACATAAGTTCACTTTATTTGGGTAACAAGCTTTCCTTAAGGTGGTTGTTCACTTTCCTACCATTTCAACTTTTAGACAATTATAATGAAATTGTAACATGTATATTCGCTCATGGTGATTACATTTGGATGTTACTTATCAGCTTGTTCTTTTATAAAATTTAAATTTTGAAGTTCCCGTCAGCTCTAATCACTACTACCAGTAATCCAAATGCCAGTTTTTTACCATTATATTGAAATTTCTAGGCTCCATTTTGAAAGAGATATATGAATACAATGAATATTTTAATTTTTGGAAGCATATTACATGCTGTATTTATAATATATTTATTATATTTTAGTTAAATATTTAATTTTCATTTAATGAAGAAGACAGGTACATTGATTATATATGAATTAGCAGTACTCTGAATGCTCTAACCTCACTATTCTAAATGCTCTTACTTAAGAAGCCTTCCTTTGGTTGACTATCTTGAAAATTGTCCTCCCTTTAAAAAATTGGTTGGTAGTGTTCATACTTAAGGAGACAGAAATAATTACTGCTAAAAACTGGTCTTTTTTGCATAATTATTATAGCAAAAGGGAGCAAAACAGAGGCTTTTTATACGTATCTTGGATAAAACTCCAGTTTTATATGAATTATTCAGTGTTTTCCATTTTGTTTTATGTGGACAACATGCTCTGTATATTAAATCCCAGAAGAGCTTTTCAAATCCGCATTCATTTTCATATAAAATATAAAATTGTATTTGTTTAGGGAAAAAAACATATTCCTAAAAGGCCTGTGAGCCCTTAAGTGATCTGGGTTTTTTCCTCTTTGACTTCATTTCATTCCTCTTGACCTCTCACTGCTTCTTTCAGTTCCTGGGCCTTCTTAATCTTCATTCCCACCTAGGAGTATTGGCATATTCTCTTCCTTCCCTCAGCTCAGTACTTTATCTTCATTATTTATATCTCCTTGTGAAGGTCAGTTGGTTAAAAGAGCCATGTTTGACTATATTGTATAAATCAGACACCCCACCCACAATTTTTATTCTGAATTAGAGACTCAGGGCAAAGATCTCAAATTGGTAATTGTTAAAGTTTATTGTTTGTTTTACTGTCTCCCTAAGTGCTGATGTCCATAATGGGCCCTTGTCAGCTCTATGTCATTGTTATGTCTGCAGTGCGGATGTATAGTGAATGTGCAGTGAATATGCACTGAATAAGTTGCTTAATGTTGAATAGTTTTATTCCTTTAATGGTCGCTCCTCATACTTTCTGGTTTTCAGTAGTCCTGTTCATTTTGGGCATTAGAAATGGATTTGAATCATGTTGATTTAATTGCTACTATTACTACAGTAAATATACTAGCAAAAACATAGTTTGAATGAAATAGCATCAACACTTTGAAATTATATAGGCATATTCTCACTTTTTACACAAAATGGTCTTTGCTCTTGTTTTTGAGACTTTGATGATTATGAGAAAAAAATAATAATGACCCAGTAAAAATACCTACTTTAACCCTCAAAAAAAAAACAAACCTGAGAGTAGTTTGATTTGAGATTACCTTTCATTTTATATTTTCTCTTTAATGTTAACACCTATGTGATATGTAGAGAGATTATTTTTTCCAAAACAGGTAAAAGTAATTGGCATTTACTAATGCTTTTACTTATTAATTTGATGCTTCATTTTAAGTAAATTCCAGAATGTGACTGAACTGTAAATACAAAATTTAGAATAAAGAAAGGAAACAAATTCAGGAGTTATACTCTGCAGTTTTAGATAAGGACATAGACACCGTTATTCAAATGTTAATAGTGTTACAGAAAAGAATGGGTTGAATTATGACAAAATATGACTCCTGAAATATATAAGCATGTAAGTGAGAAAGGAAGACAGTGGAATCTCAGAGGACTTCATACTACTCTGTATTATTATCTGTCTTTTAGTGACAATTACAGTTTTAGTCTGTATAATTTTCTCAAATATATATTAGTAAATTCAGCAATAAAAAGATGGGTAATCTAGAAATGTCTACATTATCTTTGGGTTCCCAATTTTTGGAAAATATTTTTGTGATACAGATCTTTAGAGCCTAATATTACTTATTACTAGAAAACTAAAAAATTTATACTATTATTTAGAAATACTAATTGATATTTATGGTTGTACAATAGCTACAAACATTTCTTTGTATTGAAGAGTTTTTTGAATAATATTTTCTAATTAGTCATGCATTTCATAATCATTTTCTTTTAATGTATTTAAGGGGAAAAAATTTTTTTTTTATTACAAACCTCATTTGTACCCTACTTGATTCTAATTGAAAATAACCCTTGGCAATAAATTCTGCTTCTGATATATCCATACTACAAGAGTAATTGTGGAAAATTATGTTCGGGTCTCATTTGGTAAGAAGGTTGTTTATGAAGGCAAATGAGTACATAATTATTTCTAAGACGGCTATTACCCCTTCTGTAATATAGTGAAATTCTTTATTACTTGCCTCCAGCACATTAAATATAATATACTCCTGAGAGGTGGTGCAGTATAGAATGAGCTGAACAATGCTAACACAGATACTGGTTAAGACCATGGCTAGATTTAAAAGGCTAAAGGTAATCTTGGGAGTAAATATAGTCACCACATCCTAGAAATCTTTCTTTGTTTTTTTAAGGGACCCTTCGTTTTCTACAAATACAATGAAACTTCTCTTCGTTTTAATTTCTTTTGAAAATGTGTGTTGATCTTGCTTGAAGTTTACTAGTTTACCAAATTCTATACGTTCTTCATACCTATGCTACAGATTTTACAATAAAATTAGAAGAAATATACATCTATTTAGCTAAAGTTACCAATGGAAAAACAAGTGATAGATTGTCTTAACCTTCACCTCCAAAAAAAAGGGGGTGGGTAGTATCTTTATCCAATATTTGCAGTTAGAAATTCATGTCACATTGAGTATCAAAATTGTTGTATTATTGAGTGAGGTAATACATTTAATAAGATTTTTTTAAACGAGAAACATAATATCCTAGACCCTAAAACAGAAAAGGATCTTTGCAGATAAATAGGCTGGCTCTAACTTAACATACAAATCTTTTTAAAACTACCAAGTATTCAAGTCTTACTTACTGAACATAAACTATCAGCCAGATGTTGGATATGAAAGAATTCATGTTCATACACAATTAGCATGCTGTACATCAAGTGCAACCATAAAGAACATATGAGATGCAGCGGTAATACATAGGAGAGAATGGTGAACTCTGTCTTTTTGGGAATGGGGCTAGGAACTGCTATAGCTATATGGTAAATCAGCACATAATGAAGTGAATAGGAGTTTGATAGCTTTAAAAAGAGAAGTACTTGTAAAAATAAAATGTGTGCTTAGGTTAGGTTTCTTAGGTCTAAATTTCTCTGAATTCATCAAAATCCTCCCTGCTCCTCTTCGGTTTCTAATTATGCATCTTTCTCTTAATTAATTGTGGTAGCTCAAAGCCTCATTGACTGTAGCAGCTGTGCCTCTTACGGCTGCAAAATTTCAGCTTGATACATTGAGCAGGCTGGTTCAGATGTCATGAATGCCCTGAGATGTTAACACCGTTCTAAGGGGTCACTAAAAGAAGAAGCAGTTTCTCTCATTACTAATGTTCACCTTGCATCCTCACCTTTTTCTTTCCCACACTTTAGTTATTTATGTTTTGACAAAACTGTCCTATGTTGCAGCAGTAGCGACTCACTTATATTTGCACACTGTAAATCACTGAGCTGTCCTGCTAAATTTTAAAACTATCCCTCCAAGTACAATGTCTGTGGCAAGCACACTTGTGAGATAATGTTTTTTCCATACATGCTTAGGAGTAAGTGGCCGAGGTGCTTGTGTTACTGAGATTTCGATGACTGCCTCTTTTCTTCAAAGATGACTTGTTGATTTTACTATAAAAAGGAACATTTTACATTAACTGATATGTTTGAGAGTTTTTTCCACTTTATCAAATATTTGAGGAAATGGGGAAAATGGAGTAGTAGAAATACATGTTTTCTTCCCAAAATGAATGTTTTAGTAACTTTTCTGAAAGAAATTATGTAACTAATAACTAGATGGCAAGCTTCTCTCTGTTACCTGTTCAGTAGAGCATGTAAAAACACTGGTTTTTACATACTCTATATACTTGTTATCTTTAGTTGATATGTTTTGTAATCATTTAATTTTCTTTGTTCTTTGTTAATATTTAGATTTTTATAAAGTTAATATATCATCTTGTAAAAACAAAGTAAAGCTATTTTAACAATATAAAAATACAGGTTGAAAAAAATAAGCTAAAAAAATCAGCTCTAAAATTTATTAGTGAATCCCCTTAGGAAATTTAAGAAAAAAAGCATTGGAATTTTCTAGACTGTCAGTTCAAATTTTGTTTTATTTTATATGGTTTGACTTCAGGCATACAACTACTCTAAATCTAGGTAATCATCTGTTTTGTTTAAAGGCATTCCACTGTAATTATTTTAAGCATGCTAATAAATTCCTTGACTTCTGAATAGGTTTTTTAAAATTAGAAGATAGTTAATGATACAACTTGTTAACATGTAATCAGTCTTTTCATTTCTAAACATATTTCACTCCTAGGAATTAAATAGCTCATCTCAAAGTACGAAGTCATAACTTTTGTTGCAGCAGGAAATCCAATTATAGTAAAACAAATGATGAGTCATGCCACCATAGAGAAATTTCAAGTGTGAATAACTCTGATTTCCTAGATTCAAGAGAAGAACTGTGATAAAGAGGCCTAATAAGCAAAAAAAAAATTTACTTGTTTCTATGGTTTGGCTGATAAACACAAACTTACAATTTCAAGTGCTTTCTAATAGTAAGAAGTAAGTTTACAGGTTTTTAAACCATATCAAAATATAGATGTCCCAGCTGACGTTACTGTTAAACAAAAGTTTAGTAGAATCATGATTAAGAGTGATGGTTTAAACAAGAATGTTTACCTCCATTTCCTTCTGAAACTCCACTAAAAGAAAATTAATGAATAAAGAGAATTAAATCTAGGAGGAATAAAGACTATAGAAGATAATTTCAGGTAAGGGATGATGCTAGCAAACATTTAGAGCTAGAAGAGTGATCATTGGCTTAGAAGAGCAGAAAGAGCAAAAAGCTAAGTACCTACGTTGGGATGATATATAATTCACACATACTACCTTGAGAAACAATCCTGTTTGTGCCTCAGAACCCTGGAAGACCTTAGGAATTAGAGCCACAAGGTGACTTGGGAGGGTTGGAAGCAAGGTAGGGATGAAGATAGAAAGAATAGTTGAGAATGTTTAGAAGAAGCTCAATTCCTATTCTCTCCCTCATTGAACCCAAGAAGTTCTGCACTTACAGACATCAGAGATGAAGAAGTGCCATCAGTGTAAAAGAAGTATCATCCCAGAAGAGGGAACTTAATAGACTTAAATGAAGAAGTCTCTACCTTGAGCTATGGGATTCCCAGGTTCCTTCTCTCTTGACTCCCAGAATTGGAGACATAATTTTGGAGATACTGACCCAAGGGATGAGATCTACAGAGACTGCCATTTTGGGATTCACCAACAAAAAGCCAAGTCGCCAGCTGATCACCCTGTGGTAAAGCCCAGTATCAGCCAGTGTGTCCCTGCACAGAGAACTTCCAGTCAGCTTTTCAAGGCCTTTCTCTTAAACAGGAATAGACAAAGATGACATATATTTGAGGAAATCTTTGAATATAATGAGAAAGTCAAAATAATAAACAGTGTGAAAAGAAAAGTACAAAAGCAAAAACAGAGGTAACAGTAACAGTAACTGCAAGAAACAGGAAAAAACTTCAACCATGATAAATATTCTTAGATAAGAAATCTTTCATTTTTTGAAATAATATCAGAGCACATATAAAAGGAATATTCAGAGCATGTGTAAAAATTGATAACAAATGAAAATATTAAGTAGAAGGGAGGGGAGATAAAGTTGAGGACCCTTTCCTGGAAAAAAAAAAGGCAAAAAAATAGAAGACAAAGTCTTAGAAAATTACAAAAATAGGGGATCCTAAGTAATAGTTCAAAAAAGAAAGAAGAAAAAATGGATTGGAAGAGATGATATGCATAGATGTATATATGTGTGTGTGTGTGATTTTATTTTTATTTTACATACATCATGAATGTATATTAATATATTCATATATATACATATAGGTGTATGTATATAAATTATATATACATATGTTTAGTTTTCTATAATTAAAGGACATGAAACCCAGATTGATAGATACTACATGGATTAGCTATGAGTAACATTTATATTATCTGTCATAATTATATCAACACTGAGTATTAAATTACCTGAAAATCATGACTACCTATACTGGAAAAATTGAGGATGAGAAAAAGAGAAGTATGTGTAGTGGGGAAGGAGAAATGAAATAAGAACACTATATATCTTGCATAGGAGGAATTTTGTAGATATTATCTGAAGTTAAAAAAATGTAGTAGTTTTAGTGTTTTATATGTAAAAATAAAGGTATATAATAGAATAAAGATAATATGATTGAAAATGGTTTGGGGGATCAACTGGATATGGGAAAAAAGCATAACAAGGTTTTTTTTTTTAAAAAAACATGCTCTTTTAACAAGTAACTATGTGAGGTGATGGATGTGTTTTATATGTACACACATACACGATATATGTACATGTGTATATCCAGTCATCATGTGGTCCACTTAAACATACACAAGTTGTCAGTTACATCTCAATAATGCTGGAAACAAAACAAAATAATACAAAAGGGATTCCCACTATAATTTTAATGTCATATTCTTTGAGTGGTGGCATTATGGGCAGTTTTTTGTTTTGTCTTTACTAGTTTACTTTATTATCCAAGTTTTCCATAATTATATATTCCTTTGATAATTAAAAATTTTTGGGGAAAAGTACAAAAAATGCTCTTTTTCCATTTAAGACTTGTAGTAATGATTGACTTTTAAATTAAGCAGCTGTTTCATTTGGGTAAAATGTAATTAACAATAAAATATTGTATGCAGCTCCTATTTCAGAATAAATTATTGCATTTGTATTGCTTCTATAGAATTGTATATTACTCACATTGGCTCGACCTCATGCATCTTTGCTAGGTTTGTCCCTGTTTTGGCCTACTATGATATTGCTGAAAGATGTATTTGTTTCCTTGACTTCTGTACATTAAGTAAGATAGAAATAACAACAATTTACCATTCCTTCTATGCCTCAACATGTAAAAATTTGAGGCATCCTTTGACTCTTCTGTGTTACGCTGGCCTCTTCCTTTAGACTTCTTTCACAGGCACTATTTTAGCTCAGTTCACCAGCTCTCACCTGGAAAATAGCGACAACTTCTGAAATGATATTCCAACTCCTAGTCTCTTCTTGCTTCAGTTTGACCTATTGTGCTTCCAGTTTAAACTTCAGAAGTCGTAACAGTCTTCTTTAAGGGAGATAAAAAGAAAAGAGTTTAGGGCAAGAGAAGGCAAAATCTTTTCAATGGAAAGTAATTATCTTGGGGATGACATATCATGTCACTATCCTGGGGCCAGTGATAATAAGGTTATTCACTCAGCAGTATTTACTGATTACTGGTATACCAGACATTTTACTAGCTACCAGGGCTACAAATATTAGAAAGAAGTCCCCTTCCCTTTAAATTGCATTGGTAGAAAGACTACAGATATTAGAATTTTACAGAGATTGGTTGGGATTTCAGAGCCAATATACCTGGTTGAGAAATTCTGGCTCAGGGAACTGTTTCAGCTATGTTAGGTTAAATGGTAGCTTTCTTCCCTTTATAACTTTACATACTGGGAATATTATGTAATTTTTTAACCAAGGCCCTTTCATTTATCATACTTCAAAGTCAGAAATTAATCCTGCAGGTGGTGACATTCTTTGGAATGGTGGGCCCCATTTTCCTGTGCTCATTTCTAGTCGCATTTTTACTTACCTTTTTATTCTGGGCCTCAGCACACTTCTGTCCACAAACAATTGCAATTTCAAAATGAATAATTCATCTGCTTCATTGTATCCTGAATCGGCATATATGAAAGGAAATATAATACTGTGTGTTTGTACAGGAAACCTTTTGTTCTTTTTGCAAAAGAACAAAAATATATGTGAGGTGTCAAAAGATTTGTGTGTTAAATTATGTATATGTTGGGCATTTGATTCTTACAGTCATGCTAGGGGGTGTATGTAAATGTGGGGATATAGAACTAGGTTTCATTGTAATTTCCTTGCATTGGATAAATTCAAATAATATTACTTCAGCTCTCAATTCATCATAAACAAATAGCACTCATCTTCTCATCTTCTCCTTTAGAAAGGCCAAATAGATAACTACTGCAGTTGGATCCCATCAGGATACACAACTGTGTGGAACTAAATATTTGCAGTATGTGGTCATGGTGCCTTTCTGATAGGTAGTAGCTGTTGCAGGCCGCCTACATGGCTGTGATTTATTATTTAACTGTGGGTTGTGTTCACGTCAGCAGGGAGCCTCTCTTCCTGCAGCTCCTTTGAGATCTATGACTGTCATCATACTTTGCACAGTGGCTTGGACATCATTCTCAGCTGCACATCCCTCTGAACTCCTCTTGAAGGGTTCATTTTCATAACCTCAGTGGAACATACAGAGAATTCATGCCTAAGCTTATTGACTCTCTGATATCCAGTGTATTCATAGGAGCATAAAACCGCAGGCAGCTGTTCTTTGTGGTCCCACTTGTCAGGTGGGAAATTACGAAGAGCTGCATGCTCCTCTAAATAATTAAAATTAATACCGGAAGAAAACCTGCTCAATTAGCATCAGATCCTTACAGATACAGAATATTGAAACAAGTGTCTGTAAGAAACACATGTGCATTTGCGAGAAACAAATATTTGAATAGGAATAATTCTTAATCTGCCTGGACTGCTCATAATAAAGCAGCTAAGTATTTAAGGTGTGTGTGTGTGTGTGTGTGTGTGGTGTGTGTGTGTGGTGTGTGTGTGTGTGTGTGTTAGGTAGGGAAGCCAAAGAAGCCAGCTTTTCATATGAGTACACCTTCTGTCTTCTCCCTAGGCTCCTTTACCTCCAAAGCCGTCTTCTCTTCCCTCAAATTCCTTAAAATCATTCATAGGATAACTTTTGGAGGACAAGGATGGGACCAAAGGGAGCCAGGAAAAAATAACATTTTTGGAAGAAATACTGAATAACAGAAACAATTTCTAGTACTGGAACAACTGACAAGAATGTTTAGTTTGTGGCGCTTGAAGACCTATATATAAAATACTTGGGAATATTGTACCTCAAGCATTCATCACCGTTTCATACAGCAGACAGACAGCAGTAGCGGGCAGCTGGCAGCTGGTGCTCTGCTGTGCATAGGAGGTGAGAAAATCCTAACAGTGTGAAAGGCAGTAACCAAGGTAAAAATAAGAATAATAAGAATATAAACAAGTTCTTAGTCTTTGTGACTCTCAGAGCTTTACCCCTTCATTTTATGCCATGAGATAGTTCATAGTTTGTTTCATTATTTTAATTGTCTGCATCATTTTTAAAAGGCTTACCAAAGATAGCTTGCCAAAATACATGGCATCAGAATCATTAAGGAATCATATTATTATATCACAGATCTGAAAGTAGAAAGTGCATTTTAATGCTATTATTTGAGAATTTGGGTCAGCACTCCTGGGAGTTCTGAATTTGATATTCGTTTCCTCTCTCAACTGCATTTTTTTTTTTCTGCTGAGAAGACAGTGCAGTGAAGCATATAGGACAGATGTTGTATGTGAGAAAGAAATCTGAAAACAGACAACAACTGCAGTGAGTTGCGATTGGGACGAGAGGTTAGAGAATTCAAATTCAGTATGGTTGTTTCTCCAGAGCATCCCAAGCAAGTACAATGCCCATTCTTGGGGCTGCTGACCTTACGGCTGAATCTGCCTGGCTTAATGTATTTTATATTAGTAAGAAATTGGTTTTTAGAAATAAATGGGGACTCTCTAGTGCACAAATTGAGAAGCAAAACGCCCAGGATGGATTTCCCATGTGTTAACTGGTTTATGTGTTGGTAACTAGACAATTGCTGTTGAAGCTACCTTCTGGAAATCCATAAAAAGGAAAGGAAAATACATTGGTGCTAATTGTCATTGACCTGGGTTGAAGACATAATGATATTAAAAAGAGTCTTCAAAGGACAGTGATAATAAATTTTAAATTAACTGTAAATTAGATCAACTGATGATTAAAAAAAGAAAAAGAAATGACTCGTTTAATCTGTGTGTGCTTGTTAAATGGTGTAGGAGGCAGAGAGCACCTCTCCTGTTCTGTTCCCTGAGCCTGTTGTGTTTTTGAAACCTACAGATAAGTCCAGAAAGGTTCTGAGCAGACCATGGAGTCCACTTCATCTTTATAAATAAGGAAAAACAAAACACCCCCACCCCCACCCTTCCCTAACACACACTCGAATAGTCAATAAAACAAAGTAACTTGGCTAAGGAAGTAAAAAACCCACTGGAGAATTTCTTTTTTAATAAAACATTTTTCTTCTGCTTCCTTCATTCATTCTTTCAGAACAGACTAAAACATTTTAAGACCAGATGAGGTATCGAGACATGATCTAATCTGCCTTTCCCAACCAGGCTGTGCTACATCAATAATGTCAGTGACTCAGAATATGAAAGCAGGGAAGCTTAGATAAAGAGCAAAACCAGAAAATTAAAAACTTTGAGAAAATCCATTTGGATATCTCTCTTATGCTGTATTTTGCTATCTTAGATTGTAAGAAAGATGGAGGATGTATATATATCTCATAATATTTAGATATATAATTATGTGTATATATGTGTGTATATGTATATTTGGTAACTGCCTTGAATCTAAATCTTGTGTCCATTTCAGTGAAGTGTTTTTCTTTTTAAATAGACAATAGCACTCTCAGAGGTCTCCAACCATGGTGAATGTGGGTTAGAAATAATTTGGCAGTATTAATTTTCTTTGCTCTTAATGACGGATGCTCCTGTTTTTACTATTTTGAAGGACATGGTGACTAGAAAAGAATCTGAAGTTATGAACTCTACATCAACGTTTATGAGTCAGAGTCCATAAGACCAGGAATACTCTTCTTTTATTTTATAAATTTAGGTTTACTCATAGTTTGCCCAGGTGTACACTACCATGAAACCTTGGGTTTTTAATAGGACAATAGAGATCTTACAGTCTGTGAGCACGTACATCTGGCCAAGACTACTGGACTACTGATAAATTTAGTAATAGTTGTCCTTTGCATGTGTTTAGTGTTCTACATTTGTAAAATAATTTCCAGTGTACAAAGTTGCCGTTCTTGTACTTGGTTACATATATCTTTTCTCTCTCTTGCATTATCTCCTTCCTAGAAACTTACAAATAAGCTCAAGTATACGCACCTGGCCTCAGCTTTTGATTAAGGCAAGGTACTGGCTCATCGTCCTCTTTTCTTTGATTTCTATGACTGTCATCATCCTAAACTTAACTCACTCTAAAAGAATCTTTGTTTTTCTTTTTTTTTTCCAATGAATAATTTGGGAAATTACACTATAAAGACAAGAATAAAATAACCTTTAATTTCCTCACCTAAAGATAACCACTGTTAATGTTTGGGTCTATGCCTCCGAGTGATTATAATACTGCTTGAAGAGGGGTTAGAGAGAGAATATGTATGTGGGAATGTTAAAGATTGAGAGAGAATGATAGGGTTAGAGCTGGAGTGAGATAACAAGGTGAAGGTGAGTGGACGACATGAGAGAGGGAGACAGCAGTCATATATGTCCTTGAATCTTATGTCATATGTACTATTTTTTTTATTAAGGTATTATTGATATACACTCTTATAAGGTTTCATAAGAAAAACAATGTGGTTACTACATTCGCCCATATTATCAAGTCACTCCCATACCCCATTGAAGCCAGTCCATCAGTGTAGCAAGATGCCAGAGTCACTGTTTGTCTTCTCTGTGCTTCACTGTCTTCCCCATGACATGCCCCCCCCCATGTGTAATAATCATAATACCTTTCAATCCCCTTCTCCCTCCCTCCCCACCCATGCTCCCCCACCCCCTCCCCTTTGGTAACCACTAGTCCCTTCTTGGAGTCTGTGAGTCTGCTGATGTTTTGTTCCTTTAGTGTTGATCTGTCGTTATACTCCACAAATGAGGGAAATCATTTGGTACTTGTCTTTACCTGGTTATTTCACTGAGCATAATACCCTCTAGCTCCACCCATGTTGTTGCAAATGGTAGGATTTGTTTCTTCCTTATGGCTGAATAGTATTCCATTGTGTTTATGTACCACACCTTCCTTATCGATTCATCTACTAATGGACACTTAGTGCTGTGATAAACATAGGGGTGCCTATGCCTTTTTGAAACTGGGATCCTGCATTCTTAGGGTAAATTCTTAGGAGTGGAAATCCCAGGTCAAATGTCATTTCTATTTTTAGTTTTTTGAGGAACCTCCATATTTCTTTCCACAATGGTTGAACTAATTTACATTTCCACCAGCAGTGTAGGAGAATTCCCCTTTCTCCTCATCTTCACCAGCATTTGTTTTTCCTAGTCTTTTCAATGTTGGCCATCCTAACTGGTGTGAGGTAATATCTCATTGTGGTTTAATTGCATTTCCCTGATAATTACCCATGTGGAGCATCTTTTCATGTGCCTGTTGGCCACCTGAATTTCTTCTTTGGAGACGCATCTGTTCATATCCTCCACCAATTTTTTTATAGGGTTATTTGCTTTTTGGTTATTGAGGTGTGTGAGTTCTTTATATATTTTGGATGTTAACCCCTTGTTGGATATGTCATTTACAAATATATTCTCCCATACTATAGAATGCCTTTTTGTTCTGCTGATGGTATCCTTTGCTGAACAGAAGCTTTTTAGCTTAATGTAGTCCCATTGTTCATTTTTACTTTTGATTCCCTTGCCTGAGGAGATGCATTCAAGAAAAAGTTGATAATGTTTACTCAAGAGATTTTTCCCTATGTTTTCTCCTAAAATTTTTATGGTTTTATGAGTTACATTCAGGTCTTTGATCCATTTTGAGTTTACTTTTGTGTATGGGGTTAGACATTAATCCAGTTTGATTTTCTTGCATATAGCTGTCCAGTTTTGCCAGCAACAGTTGTTGAAGAGGCTGTCATTTCCCTATTGTATGTCCATGGCTCCTTTATCATATATTAATTGACCATATATGCTTGGATTTTTATCTGGATTCTCTAGCCTGTTCCCTTGGTCTATGGGTCCTGTCTGTTCTTGTGCCAGTACCAAATTGTCTTGATTCCTGTGGCTTTATAGTAAGTAGAGCTTGAAGTCGGGGAGTGTAATCCCCTCCCACTTTATTCTTCCTTTTCAGGATATCTTTGGCTATTTGGGGTTTTTTGTGGTTCCATATGATTTTAGAACTATTTGCTGTAGGTCATTGAAGAATGCTGCTGGTATTTTGATAGGGATTGCATTGAATCTGTAGATTGCTTTAGGCAGGATGGCCATTTTGACAATATTAATTCTTCCTATCCATGAGCATGGGATGTATTTCCATTTATTGGTATCTTCTTTAATTTCTCTCATGAGTGTCTCAGTTTTCAGGGTATAGGTCTTTCACTTCCTTTGTTGGGTTTATTTCTAGGTATTTTATTCTCCTTGATGCAATTGTGAATGGAATTGTTTTCCTGAATTCTCTTTCTGTTAGTTCATCATTAGTGTATAGGAATGCAACAGATTTCTGTGTATTAATTTTGTATCCTGTAACTCTGCTGAATTCAAATATTAAATCTAGTAGTTTTGGAGTGGATTATTTAGTATTTTCTAAGTACAATGTCATTTCATCTGCAAACAGTGACAGTTTAATTTCTCTTCCTTACCAACCTGGATTCCCTTTATTTCTTTGTGTTGTCTGATTGCTATGGCTAGGACCTCCAAGACTGTGTTAAATAGAATTGGAGAGAGTTGGTATCCTTGTCTTGTTCTGTTTCTTCCCCTTGGAAGGTTGTAGTTTTCTAGAAAGTTGTCCATTTCTTCTATATTGTCCAGTTTGTTAGCATATAATTTTTCATAGTATTCTCTAATAATTCTTTGTATCTCTGGTGTCCATAGTGAATCCTTCCTTTCTCATTTCTGATTCTGTTTATGTGTGTAAACTCTCTTTTTTTCTTGATAAGTCTGGCTAGGGGTTTATCTATTTTGTTAATTTTCTCAACTGGCTCCTGCTTTCAGTGATTCTTTCTATTCTTTTATTCTTCTCAATTTTATTTATTTCTGTTCTAATCTTTATTATGTCCCTCCTTCTACTGACTTGGGGCCTCGTTTGTTTTTCTTTTTATTTATAAAAAACTTTTATTTATTTATAAAAGTTTCATTTATTGTAAGTTTAGTGTGTTCACATGGGATTGTCCTCCTTTTGTGAGATAGGCCTATATTGCAATATACTTCCCTCTTAGCACAGCCTTTGCTGTGTCCCACAGATTTTGCGGTGTTGAATTATTGTTGTCATTTGTCTCCATATATTGCTTCATCTCTGTTTTTATTTGGACATTGATCCATTGGTTATTTAGGAGTGTGTTGTTAAGCCTCCATGCATTTGTGGGCTTTTTCATTTTCTTTGCATAATTTATTTCTAGTTTCATACATTTGTGGTCAAAGAAGTGGTTTGGTACAATTTCAATATTTTTGAATTTACTGAGACTCTTTTTGGGGCCTAGTATGTGATCTATTCTTGATAATGTACCATGTGCACTTGAGAAGAATATGTATCCTGCTGCTTTTGGTTGGAGTGTTCTGCAGATACCTGTTAGGTCGATCTCTTCTAAAGTGTTGTTCAGTGCCTCTGTCTCCTTACTTATTTTCTGTCTGGTTGATCTGTTCTTTGGAGTGAGTGGAGTGTTGAAGTCTCCTAAAATGAATGCATTGAATTCTGTTTTCCCCTTCAATTTTGTTAGTATTTGTTTCACATATGTAGATGCTCCTGGTTGGGTGTATAGATATTTATAATGGTTATATCCTCTTGTTGAGCTGACCCCTTTATCATTATATAATTTCCTTCTTTGTCTCTTGTGACTTTCTTTATTTTGATGTCTGTTTTGTCTTATAGAAGTACTGCAACACCTGCTTTTTTCTCCCTATTGTTTGTATGAAATATCTTTTTCCATCCCTTCACTTTTAGTCTGTCTATGTCTTTGGGTTTGAAGTGAGTCTCTTGTAGGCAGCATATAGACAGATCTTGTTTTTTTATCTATCCAGTCACTGTATGTGTTTGACTAGTGCATTCAGACCATTTACATTAAAGGTGATTATTGATAGGTAATATAAATAACTATATTATGAGAATTAAATGTTTTTCTGGAAAATTTAGATTACTATAGTGCCAAATTGATGTAATGTGATTTAGTACATCTTGACATTCTTTTCATAAAATTATAAAAAACACTTTGCTAAATACTCTTGAAGATAAAGCTTTACAGTTTCCTACTATTATTATACTTATCCTATGAATGCTTAGTGTTCTAGAATATTTTAAATCTCTGCATTCTATAAATGAAATGAATGCTCCAAGGTTTTAATGCACATTGCTGAGCTGCCCTCCCAACATATTTGATTATACTCACTACCAAGTTTCTACTGTCTCCAACCTTAACTTGTAATTTCTTTAAAAAAATGTTTTCTGATCTTCAGTAAAGGAATGACACTTTACCATGAGTATATTTTGGTCACCAGTGTGGTTTAACAATTGTTTTAATCTTTTTGGTGCTTTTCTTTTTTTCTGTACATTTCCTTATTTATATCTTTTGCCAAATTTTATTTCATGAGTTAATATTATGGTACCAACTTGTATGGGTTGATTAAGCACAGTCTGGGAGGACATTGTTCACAATGGCCTCAATAGGCCCACACTTTGAGAGCTATGGACAGTCAGTCGTGACACTCATATTTATTCCAGCTTGCCTTTGTATTTCAAGTATTAATTTGTGTACTTAGATTTATAAGTTTTTTTTCTTTTATAGTCTCTTTTCACTGTTTTGCTCAGCTTCCTTTCTTTTAATTTCTTTGAACTACTTATTTTATTTTAATTGATTTATTCTTTCATTGTTTTTGTGGCATTTCCCCCCCCTACATTTAACCGTTTAACCATTTCTATGGTTTTGGGCACATAAGGTGAAGTGGATGCCTTACTTTTTCTTTTCCTTACAAAGTAGTTAAGAATGATTCCAGTACCATGCCTCTGTTTATTAAAGAATTTATCATAAAGCTGTTAATTTGAAGTTTTTAGAAGAATTTAGTGTTTAATTTGAAGAATTTAGTGTTAATTAGAGACCTGTTTCTACACTTTCAGTTCTATTTTATTAATCTATTTGAGTATTATTGTACGAGTGGCATGCGTGAATGTTATTTTTTCCTTTATTATGCAATTTAGTATTGGAAAGTCCATGTATAACCTTATTGTATTTATAAAACAGATAATCTTCATGGTGGTTAAATGTAGTTTTATCAGAATATTTCCATTATTCTGTATCCTCAAAAACATATCATTTTAATTTCCAGTATTATCTTGCTACCCATATTCACAGATACTGTTTTCTTGACAATTTCTTTTAATGTCTTAATCCCCAGATTCAATTGCTTGTTAACAATTTTCCAGCATTTATAACATTTTATTTTGTATTATATTACTTGAGTAAATATCTATTTTCTCCTTGTTAGTTTTAACCTTCTGCAAAATTAGAAGCTCCTTCTTGGCTTAGCTTTCCTATTTACCTTTCCCTGAAACTGTAAACACTTTTTACAGTAAACACTGAGTGTTCCTCTCGTACTCTTGGTAGGAACCTTTAGGGGGAGGTAGCTTAAAAATGTATCATAGAATACCAAACAATTTGAGGAAGGTTAGGTTGGATTCTAGAATATAGACTGGGGAAGATTGATAGCACTATTCATTTATTTTGTGAAATGAAAGTTTTTAACTTCAATTTTTTTAGAGCAGTAGGTAGATGGGTATTCTTCAGAAAACGTCTCAGGTGGTCAAAGCACAATGGTAGGAGCAAGTCTTCTGTAATACTTTGTAAGAAGTGTAGAAGACCAATATCTCTCTCTTGTTTCAGATATTTAAATTTAAGTTTTGTTATAAAGTTAAGGGTACCTGACAAAATTGGTATTTTGAAAGTACAATCACCGCAACTGTGGCATTGTCAATTTTACTCTATTGTATTCTTATATTGGGTGAATTGTGATGTTTAAATTTATAATGAATTGCAGGACGGTTCATGACACACCTGAGTTGCTCCTCCTGCCCAGCACACATACACAGAACAGATTTGATCTAATGGAAAAAGTCAAAATTACCTCTGACTTTTGATGTGCTTTTACTTTGGGGTCCATTTTTTGATTTTCTTAAATATAACCTGTTAATTTTATCCCATTTTACCAACTTATTTTATATTGTGTTCTTCCTAATCAAATGGAATTGGTATTTTTTAAATTGTTGTTGCCAGCATGGGAATTAGTTATAAATGTAAGAAAATGGGTGATCTATTGGGCTATTTTGAGATAATCAGGCATGCCATCCCCCTGCTGGCAGTTTCCTTTAAGGCCCACTAATCTCTCTGCCATCAGCTCTCACCTGTCTCACACAGGTACCCCTGCACCAGGATGCCTCAGTCTCAGCTCTGCGCAGACTTTCTGTGTGGATCTTGCGGGAGGCTTGCTGTTCTTTCTCCACTTTCTCCAGATCATTCATTGGATATCAAGAGAATTGCGACCATGGATTTGAATTAGTTTTGGTTATATGGAGTTTACTTGCTTGGTTCTTTTGATATTTACAACATCATGAAAAAAAATTAGAGCTAGCTATCATAAGAAGAAAATCTCTGTAAGTTATTTCAGGAGATATGACTTTATATTCATAGGAGGAAATGCTGTTTAAAAATGGAATTAGGGAGTTTTAAATAAACATTTTGAATTTATAAATTATTTTAGCCATTCAGTTAAGATTTATGATTCTTGTGTGAATTTGATATGTGTTTATATTATATTTGTTGGACTGATATAAAATCTATATACTATATAAAAATAGTGATCTCTATAAAATGCCTACTGTTATACTTAGAGTCTTTTAATCCTCATTTCTTTGTAAGAAACAGTGCTTGTGTAAATAAAATGAAAGGCAAGTCACAACTCTTTAAATTGTATGCACAGTATATATGTTAGAGGATGGAAAGCTTTTGGGGGTAATATTAGTTAGTAATCAGTGTGAAATTCACCTCAGTATAATTGAGAATGTTCACTGTGTAAGGGATTATGATTAGTAGGGAACTATTTATGTGAAGAAGTTATATCCCACAATGTCTTGTGCCATAGATATTTTGTGAAGGTCTCTTCAATAACCAGTACACCCCTCTCCTTTGTGAGGCATCCTTTTGGTTTGGATGACACTAACATTTGCTAGCATGGCACTGTGTCTCTTGAAACAGGGACTGGTCCTTAAAACAACCCAGGATCAGTTAACTAATACATGGTGGACTTTGATTTCCCAGAAGAACTGGTTGAGGGACAATCTCACCAGAGGAAGGATCAAGTCCCTTCCTTAGGAGTTGTGTGAGGAAGAAAAACCTCCCACTTTCTCACTGATCTCGAACCCAGCTCTCCCTAGAACAAGACAGGAGCCTTTGGTCATAGGAAACAATTCCTCCGAGATGCTGTCCAGGTGCTGAGTCTATAAAACAATTGAATCACACCTTATTCCTAGACTTACCTGTTTGATATCCAATAGGTCCTTTCCTGATCAGGCCAATCTGAGTTGGTGTTTTTTCAGTTATTTGCATATGACAGAAACCTGGTGGATATACTTGGCACCATGGAAGTAGTACTGAACTGGATTCCAAATCAGGAACCTAAACTGTTGTCTTAGCTCTTCCATTTATTTGCAGTTTAACCTGAGACAAGTAAGTTATTTCTATGTGAAAGGGGTAGAATGAAGTGTCCAAAAAGGCTCCTCCTAGGTCTTAAATCCTACAATCCTATGATTGTAAATTGGTTTCTGAATTAAAAGTAGGAAAAAATATGCAGTATCTGAATTTCAGTTAACAATGATCATTAGCTTCTTCCAGAACTAGCCTAATCCTTTAGGCTTATGAGAAAACAACAGATGTTAGGGTGTGATGGCAAGTGTGTGTACTCTCTGGGATATACTAAGATGGCACACATCAGTTTCATCTGGGAGAATATTAGTGTGAGCAAAAATGCTGCAGAATTCCCTTATGAATTACATGAGTTTTTAATTTTGCTTTTCAGAGACCTGTGTCCTTGAGATTCTAAAAATTATAGTCTCTCAATACAGTCAACTCAGTATGTCGCTCAAGCATGTCTTTCCCATATATAGGATGTGTGCACATGTATACAAGCAGACACACGCACACACACATTTTTATGTATTGAATAATGCTTCAACAAAGAAACTAGCCAAAGCTAACAATCAAAACTATTACATGTGTTATTTTCACCTATAATTTTAGGGTAAATCTATATTGTTTATATTTTAAAACCAGTATGTTTTTAATTGCTGCCTTTTCCTGATTCCCAAGACTTACTTTCATTTTAATAAATGAATGCCATGTTTTATGTTTTGTTTTTTTAATCAGTGTGACTTTTTCATATTGCTTAAAAGTGAAGACATGAAAGTGGCATGGCTTTTACAAGTTTTTTGTGTTTTTATAGATTCTAAGTATATTTGCCTTTGAATATTGAAGGTGTGAACAGAGAGCAGATTGCGTGAAAATCACCTGGATTAAATTTGTCTTGTCATAAGAGACAACTTAATAACATTTTAGTTTTTTTATTACTATGAGTCTACAAGGTAATAATAAGCATTTCAATTAATAATTATTTATTCATTCAGGGAAACCTAATACTTTCCAGGTCCTAACAACAAATCACTGTTTAAAAGACAAGTATTAAAGGAATAGTAGGTTATGTGAGAACCTTGCAGCCTAAGAAGGCAAGCTGGGTGAGAGGAGGAGATTGGATGTTATTTAATAAGTAGCTTAGGTTCAATCTCATACAGATTTATCTGCATCTCAATAAGAATAAACTTTGAGATGAGGTCTTCATTTTTGTTTGGTTTCTTAGATTTAGAAGCATTAATGCTTCTAAAAGCATAAGGAAACATCTTAGAACATAATTGGGCAGTTATTTTTGTTTATAAGAAATAGAGACTTTTGGGTTGATAATCAAAATATGTGTTTCCTTAAGTTTGGATTGGCAACTTTGAGAAGTGGCTGCACAGTGGCATTCCATTGCGAGATATGGGTGAATTGCATCCTGGCATAGAAAAGAGGAGCAAAAAGGACTCTGATCAAAAATTTTCCAGAACATACTTCATTCAGTTTATTGCCCCTCTTTGAAAATGCACATGCTCCCCGGCACGGATAAAACCATCAGTCTTAGGTGAATTACTGTAATAAGAAGATACTGTTTTTCCTCCAAACACTGAAATCATGTAATTGGCCTACAAAATACAAGGAGATTTTCATGAAAAGGGAGGAAAACTTTTGAACTGATTTTTCTGCAGCGCTTCACTGTATAGAAATGCTGGGATGGGTGGCAAAGGATTTGAGTGCCAAGAGTTAGAAGAGAGTCCGATGGTTTTGCTTAGGTTCCCAGAAATCTTTGAAACTGCTGAGAACCAACTCCTGTGTTCTGTTGACATTTGCACTAGAGTGTCTGTGATGATCAGGTAGATATGGTTGCCTCTGAAGTCTTATGCCCTGTATCCACTCCAGTGCCATAAAGTGTTACATTAAAATTTGAATACCCTATTTAAATGAAATTATAAATGTGAGGATTAAATTACAATCTTGCAGACTCTCATGAATTTTTATTTGAATTATTACATTGTTTACACCAAAGAAATAAGAGGATTCATGAATTTTTAAAAGAAATTTAAACACAATTCCATTTTTGGAACTTGGTTCACCCAAATATGGGAATTTCTTTATACCAGGAGGATGTATAATTTGTTGATATCAGTATATTATGTCTTGCAGTGATGTTTCAAAATTAGATAAATTGCCTTCTATCTGTTGTATAAATTGTATTAACGTAATAATAGATTGCCATTCACGGGCAATCTGTTTTTGCATGTGATATATTACTAAAAGCAGTATATGTGAAAGTTTATACACATGTTAAGGGAGAGAAGAGCACTGCTGTCAGAGAGCTAAAAGTGACAAAAATTTTCAGTTATGCCTTTTTTTATGGCACAGTCTTCAGTGATTTATTTTCAATGTTTGAAGTGTTATTTATTAAAAATATTCCACCATAAATTCTTTTCCAAGGTCTGCACTCACATTATCTCATTTACATCTATACCAATTAACTGTGTGTGTATGTCTCTGTGTATACACACAGACACACAATTCCATATATATATAAATGTGTGTATGTGTATATATATGTAATGTATGTATATATGCATATCTTCAGTTGAGATTAGAGATTTGTCGTTTTTGTTAGGTCAAATTTTGGTCATTGTTCCAACTCTGTTAATGTCATCATCTTTCTGTTTCTGTCCCCAGGATCAGTAATTTTACTTTTCTAATCCCCAATCATTGTATGAGATTAAAAAGGACAAAGTACAACTCAGTATTCAAATACAGAATTACACTGATGCAGTTACACAGATAAATGTGCAAGCTTTGTCCCGTGAGACCTTTGGCTCTTAGGTGGCACACTTTGAAGCAACTCTAAATGCTCAAATGTGCATTCATGTTTAAAAAGAAAAACAAGGTGTCTTATGTATAACCTATCAAAGTATCCATTATTCAGAAGTTGTCCTAGTAAGATTTTTACAATTCCAAATAATGAAGAGTAACTACATGCAGAACCAGGCCTGGAGGACATGCCAGCCATGACCCCTGACTGTAGGCATCCCTCACTGATATTGCTGCTGTCAGCACTGAACACCTGGATGTGGTGTTGCTGCTTTAAGAACTGGATGTTGGTGCTCTAGCCAGGATCGTTCTGTTACAATGCCTGCCTCTCTGGGTCACTAGCTTTTCATTCAAAATCCAGGGCAGGTCCATCTAATTGGCTGAGTCAAAGTGGTTGACCAAGTCCCAGGGCCAAAGAAGACAGGCAAACCAAGCTTCTGATTCCTGTGCTTGGACGCAGGCACTGCTATCCAGCATAATTTATATCTTGAAAAATTTTCCAAATATAGATGTTTCATTGGCCAAAAGCAAATAAGTAAAATGGAGTCAAATGTCCACTGTCATGATTAGCTAACTGCAGTTAAGTACCACTGGGGATGCTGTCTCTCAACACTTCTGTCAAAATAGTTTGACATTTCATGTTTACCTGATCACTCTAATCAGCCAAAGGAAAAACAGACTCAACTCAGTTAAAGGATTTGGTAAGTATAACTGCTTGTTCAATTGGTTTGCTTACGAAGAAATGGCAACAGTTAAACAGTTACTTAATTGCTGTAGATGTAAATGAGATGAAGTGAGTAGAGACCTCACAATGGCATATCCTTTATGGTGGAATATTTTTGATGAAAGAGTTAAAAAGCCCATGATGGTCTGCTCAAGGAGCTCTTTAAAAATCTATTAGGTTTCAACAGAAAATCATTAATTACACTGTCAGAGGGCAAATGTAATATCTTCTCAAAACAATTATTTAGTGCTTACTGTGTGCATGCCACTGCAGTATGCTTACAAGATGCACACTTTGATGTCTGTTGCTCTCTGCCTTCCAGTGTATGCTGACTTTAATCGTCTTGGCAGGATGAAATGCTGGTTGTGGAAAGTAATTACAGGTTTTCAATGGCAATGACAGTGTAAAATCAGCTAGATGGTATTTGTCTTGCTGGAGTGTGTACGAAAAGCATACACAAACTGTGGGCTCTCTGCAGAAAGACCCCTTCCAGAGATAATGATAGAGTGGCTTTCAGGGCTGATAAAATCAGAGAGCAGCCCGATGGGGTGCTGCCTGCACTTTGGGTGAACAGCTGTGCTGTCTGTTCAAGAAGATCTGAGAAGTTAAAGAGAAAGCGGTAAATAATGGGCAAACACGGCTGGATGCACGCTCTGAGATGCTTTTGAATTTAATGAGTATTATAAAAGGGGGAGTAGTATTGAAATTTTGATTACTTCAGAAAACAGTTCAAATGTGGTATTGTTTCTAATTCTTTTCAGGGGATTACATGATAGAGCCAAGGACCTTGCTGTAGGTTCTAGGTAAATTTTGATGTTTAATTGAAGTATTAAATTTACACTGTGACTTAATTGTCAGCACCGATAGAGCTGGCTGCTTGAAGGAAAGAGCTGTGCATTGTACAGCATGTGTGCATTTCATAGCAAACTTACTTAATGTTTACATGTGGGTCTGGTTCATGAGCAAGAGATTCTCATCCAGCATACTTTATTGCTTCACACTTTAGGGACACTGTGTGTGTCCTTGCATAGAATTACATTAGGCTTGTTTTTTCACCCCCATTCCCTCTGGTCATTTTTATGATGCATGGGACAGAACTTAAGCCAGTTTTCATTCAGTCATTCATATACATGCATTTGACACTCATTTGTTTCCTGAGTGCTTAATATAAGCAGGCATCAATTTAGGGGCTAGAAGCAATAGACAGTAGTTGCCTCCCTCATGGAGTTTGTATTCTAGCATTCTAGTACACTTGGAGTGTGGAAGTGTATCGCACTCATAAGTGCCCCAACACACCTAGGATGACATAGGTGTTGTGTTTTCCACTTCACTTGAGCCTGTGCTGTACTTTAGTAGGGATGACCTAGCAGTGACAGACCACAGTGAGTGAGAAAACAACACTCATTAGAAATGAAGAGGAAAAACGGGAGAGGGCAGGATCTGTAAGCCAAAAGGGGAAGCTTGGCTCCGTATGAATAGGTGATGGTCCACAACACGAAATGAGACATTTATTCTAGCACTTGTTCATGCGGTTACAAAGACAGGCACGTTTCCTGCTGTAATTTTGTATTTTAAACATTTGGTCTGTTAAGGTTCTGTAAGCCAGTGTGTGAGGGAAGTGCAAAAAAAGGAAGAAACAGCCTGTGTGGGTATGAACATGCCCCTCCAGGAAATGGGAGTGGTTAGTGCAAAAGCCTTAAGGCCCAGGACCTTTCTGTGTTTGAGGATGGGAAGGGCCAGTGTGACTGGAGCCCAGTGAGCAAATGTCTTAAGAGTTCAGAGGGGCAGAGAGGGGCCAGATGACATAAGGTCTTCATATAGTCCAATTCCCTTATTGTCAAAATTGTTCTTCTTCAAAATTTGGAATGTTACAGGTTAGATTATAGTCATGCTTTTTTTTAGTGATTATATTGGGAGAAAAAAATGTCATAAATTCTCTTATACATTTATCATCTTGGATTTCTGCTTAACTGAGTTTTGACTTCTGTAAATGTATAATTTTGTGTGTGTGTACTGTTGGGATTATTACTGCATCCTTTGTCCAGGATTATAAATACTTTTTATTTCAAATAAAATAGATGCAGAAAAAAAGAAGATGATTATTACAGTTTTACACTGCAGTGAGCTGGTTCTACTCATTTACCTTATTCTTGAAGCCTTTTATCATCTTGGATATAATTAATGACTGTATCTAAAGGTCCATTTCTCTCTACTTCCAAATAACTATAGTAAAAGAACCTTATCCACAGAGTAGATGTGACACTACAAGGAAAGAGTGTATCTACTCAAAGCTATGACATATTAGGTATTGCTTTGTTGGTGGTTGTGGTGGACCTCTTTGTTAGAGGATCAAAATCAGCAAATTGAAAATTAGCAAGACTGTGTAAAATTTGGACAGTTGGAGTGGGTTCATTTATGGATGGTGAAAGATATATAAAATTATAATTATACACTTCCATTTTAACGAGGTATGTTTAATGGGATAAAGAATAGAAATAAAATCTGAGCAAGAATCAAGATCCTACATTTATTTGCTGCATATGGTGGAGAAATGAATAAAAGTAATGACTAGAGATTTTGAGATTGTGTGAATAATGATATTTTGAGTACTGAGGGGAACTTAATAGAGAGGCGTTGGTTTCTAGAAAAAGCAGTGGCTTTACTTTCTGATGTGTTCAATTTGAAGTGATGGTAAACATTCTTGCTGTAAGTGGCAAACAGCAAGTGGAGTTAGAGGACTGACACATCTGAGAAAAAGAAGGTAGTGAATATGTAGTTTCATTTAGGTGACAGTTGACATGAAAAAGCAAGAGCAGAGGGTTGAATCTGTGGTTAAAACATTCTATATATAGGGTGGAAGAGAGGAATAGACTCAGAGTCTCAAGGGAATTATGACATTAACGTCTCATCCAGTGCAGCAAGGGAAGGAGTTTATAATTAAAGAATACAGATGAAAATAGATGATTATGTAGAAAATACAGTTGACTTTGAAGTAGTAGATATTGGAGTAGTTAGGCAGAAGCCATAATGAAATAAGTTAAGAAGTAGTTAAAAGGAGTTTAGTAATGAAGACATTAAGAAAGTGTTCAATTTTACAATAATGGTCAAAAATTTAAAAAGATTCCCAATGTCAATGGCTGGCCAATACATAGAGCAACTAACTACATCTTAAATACATTGGATATGGGGATACCCATTTTTACAGCAACTACTTTGGAAAATTCTTTAGTATCTAACTCTACTGCCCAACAATTCTTAGGCCATACCTAAGAGAAATGAGTGCAAATTTCCACCAAAAGTCATGCAGAATTATTCACAATAGCTCATAACTGAGAACAACCCAAATGTCCTTCATCAAAAGATTGGACAAACTGTGGTATATTCATACACGGGAATCAGTGATGAAAAGAGCAAAGTGCTGCTACACACAACAGTTACAAATCTCACAGATACAGTGAAGAGCTGAAGAAATAAGGCAGAAAAGACTACAAACTATATTATTCAATATATATGAAATTCAAGAACAGGCAAACCCCATCTATGGTAATAGAAATCAGAATAGTAGCTATCTCAGGCATGGGGCAGGGGAAGGTAGCTAATGATTCAAACGAGCATGAAGATAAGTGAATAAAGTCTTAGAAAGTTAAAAAAATCAGAAATAGTTGAGGAGAGAACAGCTTAAGAACTTAACTAGGTGAAGCCAACTGTTGGGTCTATAATTCAAGGTATGGAAACTAGAGAGGCAGAATGACAATACAGAACTGGTTATATAAAAATATAAGGCAATAGAGTTTCTCTTGTCAACAGTTGAAGTCTTAAAAGTCTTAGTTTAATGCTGTGACATGGAAGGGAGAATAAAAATGAAGGGGTTAATTCTTTTCTGCCATGCTCTTCCTGGTGTCTGTTATGTTTCAGTCATTTGCTCAGAAAACTTTTACCTAAGTACCTCTTATGTTCCAGACATCAAGCTATGTACTAAAGATACACAGTTGAAAGATGATGCTTGCCTTAAGGAATTTGCAGTCCAGCAGGGAAGATTGTCAAATAGACAGTTTTAATAGATCTACAAGTACCATGGAAGTAGACAGAAGAGTTCTCAAACTCCTGAGGTGAAGAAAAAGCCTAAGGGGATTTCAGGTGGGACAAAATGAAAAGTTATGATGGATAAAGGAAATGGTGAGACAGGAGATTAGGGAAGTAAGCAGCTGCCCAACAATGAAGGGAT
Source organism: Manis javanica (assembly GCF_040802235.1). Taxonomy (NCBI): domain Eukaryota; kingdom Metazoa; phylum Chordata; class Mammalia; order Pholidota; family Manidae; genus Manis; species Manis javanica. The sequence continues at coordinate 80,933,886 of NC_133161.1, forward strand.
TTGTTCAGCATGTGCCCTGGGGCTCCTGCACACTTGAGAGTGGATATATCTGAATTTGAATTGTATGAATTACCTATGAAATGGGGGAAATGGTGTCAGTTTTGTAGGGTTGTGAGAATTAAAGGCACAAAGCCCCATTTTCTATTGTTTCCATGAAGATAGCCCCAGTATGACAAGGAAGCTCTTATTAAATAGGAAGAATAAGACTTACTGTAAATTCACATGGGCAGCTTCTACGGGGTATGGGCTACAGGATTTTGAAATCAGATTCAGGAAAACCAGTGAGAAAGCTGCTGTAGAAATCCTGGGAAGTGAAGATAGATCGAAGGGAAATGGATCTACAAATAGAGGAGCGGTGATAGGGAAAAGAGGAGATGTGTAAATTACACTGAGTTGCTGAATGTGAATATTGAGAGAAAAGAAGGTATTTAGGATTCTGGACTGGATGATCAAGTGAACTCTGGTCCTTTTCATGAGGAAGGAGAGCACAACAGAGGAATCTACTTTCTGTTGCGAACTGCTTACACTTCATGGTGATCTTCCATGTCATTTCATCTGACTCCAGCCCAAGGAACAACTGTCTTCAATTTCCTCTCTCCACCTTCTGTTATAGATCGGGAGCTCTGGATTAAAGCTTCCTGGACACCCTTTTCTTTCCTGTCTTTTTATTTAGTAGGCTTCAGATTTACTGTCTTGGAAAAGTTCCTTGTCATTGTGTTCTGTTCACCACCCTTAATTTTTGCCTCTGGTGTCCCTCAGGTTCTCTTTCCATTACCATTTTCTCTAAAGCTCATTTTAGATTTTCATCTTTTTAATCATTATCCAGGACACAGTGCTGCACGTGGCCAAACTTGTGTCTCAACTTTGTGCACAACCGTGGTCTACATGACTCTAATTAGCTCTGCTTTTTGGGTATTTTTCATTTGGTTGAATAATAGTAAGATATTAATATAATAATAATAATGAGAGGGATAGAAAAGTAAGAATGGACTGTATGTGAGTGAAGGGAGAGTGACCAATTGGGTATTTAGTACCTGTAGTCAAATACCTTACAGACTAATGGGAGAAATGGGCTAATACCTAATACCAATGCCATATATGTTTAGGTCCTATAATTGAATGTCTTTTTATGGATTGTTAGCAAACAAATGATTCTGATCTGTTTTCCTGATTTTGATTTAATAGCAATTTGTACTGGAGTATAAGTAACTGTTATATTTGAGAGCTGTATTGTGAGTGTCTATATCAAAAAGTCAGACTTTGTACAGATCAATAAGCAAAGATTAACAATCCACAGAAAAGCAAAGTAAAAGAAAAGGCATTTTACACACACATGCTCACACACACACCAATAAATGTGAAAATGCTTAATCTCTTCCTAAGGAAATGCAAATAAAAGTATTGGTATAGTCTTTTTCCACAAACATTTTTCACTGAAAAGAAATCTTATTTTTTATAAAGGATCTTTTTTATAGGCTTTTGATATTTGCCTTGAATCTATTTGAATGCAAATTAATTTGTCAATTTTAAGGAGACTGGATTCTGTATCCATTGGGAGCTTCTAGCTGATGAATTTGGTAGATGAAAATGTACTGTAGAAGTAGTTTGTCCGTGGCTTGAAATGTAGATATAGAACAAATAAAATACTTCCTGGATTCAGTTTTCTTCAGGGTAAGATAGTTAAAATTTACCTGTGCATGGAAAAAGGTCAAACAGTTTTGTTAAGAATTAGCTGAAGACTGTGATAAAAAGTTTTCAAGCACTAACCTGTTCTCTGTGGGGTTTCATTAAGATATTACTCCTGAGTTGATTGCTACAGCTGATTTTTACCACTTATTTTACATGCAAATGATAGTAAACTCATAACTATTTTCATCAAATGTTCTTCTAAAGTAACCTAAGAGTGTTTGGAGAAGCATGTACTTTTACTTAATAAACTGGTGGAAGCACAAACAAACTGGAATACTATGAAGGGATCCACACCACTAATAACCAGTACTGCTGTGCACTTGTAGATCTTAAATCAAACTCTGCATGTCAGACAAAGGAGACATACGTCATTATTATCTAAAGGCGAGGCAATTTCTGCTTCATTTTCCACATTGGTTTATTGAACAGAAATACTTTCGTGGCTTTCGTCAAGATAACTGAATGGCTCCTGTAAGACTGTCTCTATGTAATTTTATAAAAAATGACTCACAGATAAATATGATTTTCTTGTAAACCAAATAGACGATTGATGAGGTAGAATGTATTTCCATCTAACTGTTTATCATCATATAGACAGAGGCACAACTATTAAAAATAGCTAACCAAAAATATAGGTGTAAGATTCTAAATTGTCTCTTACTTCTCAGAAACAAATCCTGGATAAGGGAGAAGGAAAATAAAGAGAATGATTGAAAAATCAAAAGTTTAATGTATAAGAAAATGGAAAATGGGCTGCAAATAATGGCAGGTGGTTGAAGAATAAGATATACTTTTAAGATAAATTTATCCTTGAGATGGCTACATTATACTTTTACGTAGTGCCCAATAGATTTTCTGAATAAGTGCTTGTAGTAAAAGGCAGATATTCAGATAAGAAAAGGAGCCTAAAGCAGATTAAATAAACTTATATCTGTAAATCCCCCCAATAAGCCAAAGGACCTATTGCAAATGGGATTTGGGGATTTCTTGAATGAAATCCAAATGTGTTCTTTGTTAAATGGAGGGCCAAAAACCATACAGACACCAAGAAATGAAAAAATACATCATTAATGTGCATGGCTTTGATATGTCCCCTGATTCTCAGATCAGATATGACTGGGTTTGCGTTGCTTTAGGAAAATTGTAAGGCAATGTTTAGGTGGAAAAAAAAGTATACAGTGAAATTTAGCATTTCAATTTGAGAAATAGCACATTGGTTCTAATGAGCAGATGCTCAACTGTGTATTGAGAGACCTGATGCAATTAAAGATGTTTTTAGGTGGGAGGAGATCATTCAGCCATGTAGTGCCTGTCAGATCTGCCTTGGCCAGCTTTCTGTGCGACAGATGCAGTTAAGATTTTCCTAAATCTATTCAGCCAGCCATTAATGTGGCAGTGGTCCCTACAACAGTAACTTAGAAGACCTGGGTTTGGAAGAAAACTTATGTGTCCCCTTTTTAATATAACAGACATCAGATGTGTCACTGCAGTGATATGAACATGTCTGATAATAGGATGAGCCCCACAGGCTTTTCAGGAGAGAAGATAAGAGACTGAAATTGGAAACAGGGGACGTATCTGGTTGGGAGAGTCTGCAATAATATAGTTATATATTTTGATCTGTAAGTACATATATGTGATAGATATAGATATAATTTTTTTATGTAAGGGCAAAAATGCCTTTTGTAGAGTCAGTGTGTCCTTATCAATGGTGTATCCTGGGTGACACTAATTTTGTTTTAAAAAATTGTTGATGAGGACGCAGATGCAACTTGAGTAATAAAGTGGAGCTTTGAGACATCAAATCATTTACTGGAGGCAAAATTTGATTCAACTAATACGCTTTCCCTTGTCCATTCTATTCCTTTTCTTTCTTTATTTCTCTTCAGGTCAGAGGCTGGCAGCATAATTAAAATTTGAATTATTTATGAAGAGCCATTAAAGTGGGTGGCTTGCAGATTAGTCAAAGACAGCAGAGCTGACATTAAGCTGCAATTCTTTTAATCCCTCACAATAAATGATAAAACTATATTGCCTTGAAAGTAAGCATATGAAGTTGAAGTTTTAAAGGAAAAACATAGAAAACATTGTGACCATTTACACTGAAGCAGTCTTAAGTGTGTAGCTATTATCATCATGTGCAAAAACAGATCTTTTCTGTGGGCATATATACATAAAAGATGTCTCTGCCAATAATTCATTAATATTGAATAGAAAATATACTACCAAGGGAAATTATTTTTTTGTAGATGTATAAAGATACGGCTAGAACTATAAATATACATACATGGATATCAGTAAGTGTGCATTTTATATTTGGACAGGGACATTAAAACAATTCAGAAACATCTGTCATCAGCATGATATGTTCAGAAGCAAAGAAATGGAAATGGGTGTTTTCTCAAAATCATTAGGATCTGTAAACATAAATATTTTTTTTAAATCTTCCAATTAAAATGAGTTTATGGGCCAAATGCAATTTTTGAAATTAGTGAGAACTTACATAATAATGTTAAACTAGAATATTCTCCAAATTAGCAGAGAGGGAAAAAAAATATATGATGTGTTTCTTTATAGCTTTATCCTAGTCTTGGGGGGTGGAAATATGCTTTATTATTTTACAGAGATTAAGGCAAGCCTGTCTGTTTTGCTACTATCCCCATGTAGACTCTATTCATACTATTTAGAGGAAAATCAGGCATACCTTTACTTTCCTGGCCCTTTTCTTCCTCTCTATGAAAAATGGCTAACAGTGGTGGGCAATAGTTCTAATAGCACTAAAATTGAAAGGTATTAAATATATCTATATACCTTTAGTTTTATTTTAAATATGTCCTTTTAAAGATGTCTCTTAGCAGAATATATTAATGCTCCATTGAAATAATCACTTAAAGCTAATATTTTTTATTGCAATATAGTTGATATACAATATTATTGGTTTCAGATGTATAACATAATGACTTCGATAATTATTTACATTACTATTGCTTGCCATGGTACCCCTGTCACCATAACAAGATATTACAATATTATTGGTTATATTTTCTATGTTGTACTTCCATTCCTATAACTAACTTATTTTATAATTAGAGGTTTGTATCTCTTTATCCCCTTCAACTATTTAATACATACCCCCTACCACCTCCCTATGGTTAAGTCTACTGTCAGTTTTATGGGTCTATTTCTTTTTGTTTGCTTTTGGATTTTTAGATACCACATACAAGTAAAATCATATGGTGTTTGTCTTTCTCCCTCTCTCTTATTTCACTTAGCATGATACCCTCTAAGTCCATCCACATTGTTGCAAATGGCACAGTTTCCTTTTTTGTCATGGCTGAGTAATATTCCACTGTGTATATGTACCATTTCTTCTTTATGCATTCATCTATCAGTGGGCTTTTGGGGTGCTTTTACATCTTGGCTATTGTAAGTCATGCTACAGTGAATATAGGAATCTAATATTTTTTAAGTCATATTCATTTCTAATTTTAAAGTTACTTCTGAAATGGGATTGATCTTACTTTTTTTGTTAATGGGAAATGCCAGGGTGTTTTTTTGAGTAGATAGCAGTGTTTTAAAAATAACAACATGCAAGTTTAATCATTCAGGTTTAGGCTTAAGTTCTCTCTATTCTTCTGGAGCCAAATGAGCAAAGTGTGATGTTTTCCCAACATGTTGACGTATATATGTAAAAGAATAACATATATTTCCCTCTTCTTGTGTCCTCTCTTTTCTGTGAGATTGATGCTCCTCCAGCAGGTTTTTACATGTGTGTCAGGGGGTGTTAAGTGATATGGTAATTACAATAGTAACCATAGAAACAAAAATAATTTAAAAACTTACTCCTTCTTATTTGTCAGCATGGCAACATCACATGCTTTGTAGTTGTGGTGAACTTGGCTATTAAGAGGTTGGTTAGATTCCTCTTAAAAATTTAAAATTGGCATCGCCTCCAAATCGGGCATTCATAAGGAAAGATAAACCCATTTTAACACTTTGAATGCCAAGGCATTGAAAGGAAAGTTCCAGTAAGATACCAGGTTTTACCAGCACAAAATCATTTAACCCAGAGAATGGGATTAAAGATGGCGGTGTGAGAGGAGAGAGAGGCTTCCTCCTAAAACTGGATACAAGTAGAAAATTTAATTGGCGAAACTAATCCTGAGAGAGCAACAGGAAAGAGGACGGCATCAGACTGCACACACCTGGAGAAAAGAACAGACGTCAGCGAACGGGGTAACGTACCAGAGCTGTGGCTCCACGGGACCCGAGCCCCTCCCCCACCCCAGCTCACCAGCGGAAGGAAGAGAAACAGAGCAGGGAGGGAGTGGAAGGCTTGGGACTGCTGAATACCTAGCTCTGGAGATCTCCTCTGGGAGGACAAACCTTCATTTCATGGTGCTTTCATGAGACTCGCATGACTACTGGGTTGGAAAGTTAATACAGGCAGAGTTCCTGGGGAGACTGGGATTCTGGCTGCTTGTGGAAAGCAGGGATCCATATCTGGCTGCTCTGGGACAAAAACTTATACCTGTGTGCCCTGCCCACTGGCTCAGGCAGTGGAGAAAGGCACAGCAGCCAGGAGGCGGGGAACAGCTCTTTCCTACCCCCAGGCACCAGTACCGCTCCCCTGCAACCCCCCAACATTGCATCAGGGGCTCAGCAGCTCCAGAATAGAGCTTCTGGACACTAGAGGGCGCCATATACAAACAGGAAATGCCAAAGGAACCTTGTCCAGAGTAAAATTGTTAATACAACTCCTGAGAAAGATTTAAGTGACATGGACCTCGTGACTCTTCCTGAAAGGGAGTTCAAAATAAAAATAATCAACATCCTAATGGAGGTACGGAAAGACACTCAAGAACTCAGGAATGAATACAGGTCAGAGATCCAATCATTAAAGAACACGATGGAGGGTATTAAAAGCAGGTTGGATACAGTGGAGGAGACAATAAATGAAATAGAAACTAGAGAAGAGGAATACAAAGAAGCTGAGGCACAGAGAGAAAAAGGGATCTCTAAAAATGAAAGAATATTGAGAGAACTGTGTGACCAATCCAAGTGGAACAATATTCGCATTATAGGGATACCAGAAGAAGAAGAGAGAGAGAAAGGGATACAAAGTGTCTTTGAAGAGGTAGTTGCTGAAAACTTCCCCACTCTGGGGAAGGACATAGTCTGTCAGGCCATGGAGATCCACAGATACCCCAACACAAGGGACCCAAGGAAGACAACAGTAAGACACATAGTAATTAAAATGGGAAAGATCAAGGATAAGGACAGACTGTTAAAAGCAGCCAGAGACAGAAATAAGATCACATACAAAGTAAAGCCCATCAAACTAACATAAGAGTTCTCAGCAGAAACCTTACAGGCTGGAAGGGAGTGGCATGATGTATTAAATGCCATGAAGCAGAAGGGCCTAGAACCAAGATTACTTTATCTGGCAAGATTATCATTTAAATTTGAAGGAGGGATTAAACAATTTCCAGATAAGCAAAAGCTGAGAGAGTTTACCTCCCACAAACCATCTCTGCAGACTATTTTGGAGGGGCTGCTATAGATGGAAGTGTTCCTAGGGTTGGATAGCTGTCACCAGAGGTAGTAAAATCATGGTAGGGAGGGTGGAGCAACTGATCGCGAGGCAAATGCAAGATTAAATTGACTATCCCCAAAGTCAATCAAGGGATAGACAAAAAGTACAGAATTTGATACATGATATATAAAGAATGAAGGAGGAAGAAAAAGGAGGAGAAATAGAAAAGAACCTTTAGATTGTGTTTGTAACAGCATACTGAGTTAAGTTAGACTCTTAGATAGTGAGGAAAGTAATCTGGAACCTTTGGTAACCATGAATCTAAAGCCTGAAATGGCAATAAGTACATACCTATCGATAATCACCCTAAATGTAAATGGACTGAATGCACCAATCAAAAGACATAGAGTCACTGAATGGATAAAAAAACAAGACCCATCTATATGCTGCTTAAAAGAAACTCACCTCAAACCCAAAGACATGCACAGACTAAAAGTGAAGGGATGGAAAAAGATATTTCATGCAAACAATAGGGAGAAAAAAACAGGTATTGCAGTACTAGTATCAGACAAAATAGACTTCAAAACAAAGAAAGTAACAAGAGATAAAGAAGGACACTACATAATGATAAAGGGCTCAGTCCAACAAGAGGATATAGCCATTATAAATATATATGCACCCAACATAGGAGCATCAGCATATGTGAAACAAATACTAAGAGAACTAAAGGAGGAAATAGACTGCAAGACATTCATTTTAGGAGACTTCAACACATGATTCACTCCAAAGGACAGATCCACCAGACAGAAAATAAGTAAGGACACAGAGGCACTGAACAACACACTAGAACAGATGGACCTAATAGACATCTATAGAACTCTACATACAAAAGCAACAGGATACACATTCTTCTCAAGTGCACATGCAACATTCTCCAGAATAGACCACATAGTAGGCCACAAAAAGAGCCTCGGTAAATTCAAAAAGATTGAAATCCTACCAACCAACTTTTCAGACCACAAAGGTGTAAAACTAGAAATAAATTGTACCAAGAAAGCCAAAAGGCTCACAAACACATGGAGGCTTAACAACATGCTTCTAAATAATCAATGGATCAATGACCAAATTAAAATGGAGATCCAGCAATATATGGAAATTAATGACAACAACAACACAAAGCCCCAACTTCTGTAGGATGCAGCGAAAGCAGTCTTAAGAGGAAAGTATATAGCAATCCAAGCATATTTAAAGAAGGAAGAACAAACCCAAATGAATAGTCTTATGTCACAATTATCAAAATTGGAAAAAAGAACAAATGAGGCCTAAAGTCAGCAGAAGGAGGGACATAATAAAGATCAGAGAAGAAATAAATAAAATTGAGAAGAATAAAACAATAGCAAAAATCAATGAAACCAAGAGCTGGTTCTTTGAGAAAATAAACAAAATAGATAAGCCTGTAGCCAGACTTATTAAGAGGAAAAGAGAATCAACACACATCAACAGAATCAGAAATGAGAAAGGAAACATGGCGGACCCAACAAAAATACAAAGAATTGTCAGAGACTACTATGAAAACCTATATGCTAAGAAGCTGGAAAACCTAGAAAAAATGGACAACTTCCTACAAAAATACAAACTTCCCTAACTGACCAAGGAATAAACACAAAATCTAAACAAACCAATTACCAGCAAAGAAATTGAAGCAGTAATCAAAAAACTACCCAAGAAAAGAACACCCGGGCCAGATGGATTTACCTCGGATTTTTATCAGACATACAGAGAAGATCTAATACCCATTCTCCATAAAGTTTTCCAAAAAATAGAAGAGAAGAGAATACTCCCAAACTCATTCTATGAAGCCAACATCACCCTAATACCAAAATCAGGCAAAGACCCCACCAAAAAAGAAAATTACAGACCAATATCCCTGATGAACGTAGATGCAAAAATACTCAATAAAATATTAGCAAACCGAATTCAAAAATATATCAAAAGGATCATACTCCACGACCAAGTGGGATTCATCCCAGGGATGCAAGGATGGTACAACATTCGAAAATCCATCAACATCATCCACCACATAAACAAAAAGAAAGACAAAAACCACATGATCATCTCCATAGATGCTGAAAAAGCAGTTGACAAAATTCAACATCCATTCATGATAAAAAACTCTCAGCAAAATGGGTATAGAGGGCAAGAACCTCAACATAATAAAGGCCATATACGATAAATCCACAGCCAACATCATACTGAACAACGAGAAGCTGAAAGCTTTTCCTCTGAGATTGGGAACAAGACAGGGATGCCCACTCTCCCCACTGTTATTTAACATAGTACTGGAGGTCCTAGCCACAGCAATTAGACAAAACAAAGAAATACAAGGAATCCAGATTGGTAAAGAAGAAGTTAAACTGTCACTATTTGCATATGACATAATATTGTACATAGAAAACCCTAAAGACTCCACTCTAAAACTACTAGAACTGATATCGGAATACAGCAATGTTGCAGGATACAAAATTAACACACAGAAATCTGTGGCTTTCCTATACACTAACAATGAGCCAATAGAAAGAGAAATCAGGAAAACATTTCCATTTACAATTGGATCAAAAAGAATAAAATATCTAAGAATAAACCTAACCAAAGAAGTGAAAGACCTATACCCTGAAAACTATAAGACACTCTTAAGAGAAATTAAAGAGGACACTAACAAATGGAAACTCATCCCATGCTCTTGTCTAAGAAGAATTAATATTGTCAAAATGGCCATCCTGCCCAAAGCATTATACAGATTTGATGCAATCCCTATCAAATTACCAACAGCATTCTTCAATGAACTGGAACAAATAGTTCAAAAATTCATATGGAAACACCAAAGACCCCAAATAGCCAAAGCAATCCTGAGAAGAAGTATAAAGTGGGGTGAATCTCGCTCCCCAACTGCAAGCTCTACTACAAAGCCATAGTAATCAAGACAATTTGGTACTGGCACAAGAACAGAGCCACAGACCAGTGGAACAGATTAGAGACTCCAGAAATTAACCCAAACATATATGGTCAATTAATATTTGATAAAAGAGCCATGGACATACAATGGGGAAATGACAGTCTCTTCAACAGATGGTGCTGGCAAAACTGGACAGCTACATGGAAGAGAATGAAACTGGATCACTGTCTTACCCCATACACAAAAGTAAATTCAAAATGGATCAAAGAGCTGAATGTAAGCCATGAAACCATAAAACTATTAGAAAAAAACATAGGCAAAAATCTCTTGGATATAAACATGAGTGACTTCTTTGTGAATATATCTCCCTGGGCAAGGAAAACAAAAGCAAAAATGAACAAGTGGGACTATATCAAGCTGAAAAGCTTGTGTACAGCAAGGGATACCATCAATAGAACATAAAGGTACCCTACAGTATGGGAGAATATATTTGTAAATGACAGATCCGATAAATGCTTGACATCCAAAATATAGAAAGAGCTCACACACCTCAACAAACAATAAGCAAATAATCCAATTAAAAAATGGGCAGAGAAGCTGAACAGACAGTTCTCCAAAGAAGAAATTCAGATGGCCAACAGACACATGAAAAGATGCTCCATATCGCTAGTTATCAGAGAAATGCAAATTGAAACCACAATGAGAGGAGCTGTGCTCCTCATTCCGGGTAGTGGGGAGCACCTGTAAGGATGGCTACCATCCAAAAGACAACAATAAATGTTGGCGAGGTTGTGGAGAAAGGGGGACCCTCCTGCACTGCTGGTGGGAATGTAAATTAGTTCAGCCATTGTGGAAAGCAATATGGAGGTTCCTCAAAATGCTCAAAATGGAAATACTATTTGACCCAGTAATTCCACTTCTAGGAATTTACCCTAAGGATGTAGCACTCCAGTTTGAAAAAGACAGATGCACCCCTATGTTTATTCACAGCACTATTTACAATAGCGAAGAAATGGAAGCAACCTAAGTGTCCATCAGTAGATGAATGGATAAAGAAGATTTGGTACATATACACAATGGAATATTATTCAGCCATAAGAAGAAAACAAATCCTACAATTTCCAACAACATGGATGGATCTAGAGGGTATTATGCTCAGTGAATTAAGCCAAGCAGAGAAATACAAATACCAAGTGATTTCACTCATCTGTGGAGTATAAGAACAAAAGAAAAACTGAAGGAACAAAACAGCAGTAGAATCACAGAACCCAAGAATGGACTAACAGTTACCAAATGGAAAGAGACTGGGGAGATTGGGAGGGTATTGAGGGATAAGGGCAGGGAAGAAGAAAGGGGGTATTATGATTAGCATGTATAATGTGGGTGGTGGGGGAAAGGGGAGAGCTTTGTAACACAGAGAAGACAAGTAGTGATTCTATAACATCTTCCTATGCTGATGGACAGTGACTGTGATGGGGTTTGTAGGGGGGACTTGGGGTAGGAGAGAGCCTAGTAAACATAATGTTCTTCATGTAATTGTAGATTAATGATAACAAAATAAAAAAAATTTTTAAAAATCATTTACCCCAATTTTTCAAAGTACCAGTATGATACCAGGCTTTACCAACACAAAATCATTCACCCCAGTTTTTCCATCTAGAATAAAATTTTGTGTTTATTTGTAATGTTCCCTCTTCCTCAAATGGCATTTACAGTCTCTGTGATAAGATGGCTTATATTTGATTGGAACAGTTAAGTAGAACACTGTCCTTCCATGGATGTAGAGTGTCTGTCTTTGTGACAGGATTGTCGGGAGCGCTTGGACAGGCCGTGCTCCTCATTCCGGCTAGTGGGGATCTCCCAGAGAGGTTGTGCTCTTCATTCTGGGTAGTGGGGAGCGCCCAGAGAGGCTGTGCTCCTCATTCTGGGTAGTGGGGAGCACCTGGAGAGGCCATGCTCCTCGTTCCAGGTAGTAGGGAGCAGCTGTAGAGGCAGGGAGGAGGCCATGCTCCTCGTTTTCGGTAGTCGGGAGCACCCGGAGATGCCGGGGGAGGCCGTGCTCCTTGTCTGGGGTAGTTGGGAGCACCCGGAGACGCCGGGAGAGGCCGTGCTCCTTGTCTGGGGGTAGTTGGGAGCACCCGGAGACGCCGGGAGAGGCCGTGCTCCTTGTCTGGTGTAGTTGGGAGCACCCGGAGACGCCGGGAGAGGCCGTGCTCCTTGTCTGGGGGTAGTTGGGAGCACCCGGAGACGCCGGGAGAGGCCATGCTCCTTGTCCGGGGTAGTTGGGAGCTCCCGGAGAGGCCGTGCTCCTCGTCCCAGGTAGTCGGGAGCACCCAGAGAGGCCGTGCTCCTCATCCCGGGTAGTCGGAAATGCCTGGAGAGGCCGTGCTCCTCGTCCCAGGTAGTTGGGAGCATCCAGAGAGGCCGTGCTCCTCATCCCAGGTAGTCAGGAGCTCCCAGAGGCAGGGAGAGGCTGTGCTCCTTGTCTCATGTAGTCAGGAGCACCTGGAAAGGCCGTGCTCCTCGTCCCGGGTAGTCAGGAGCTCCCAGAGAGGCTGTGCTCCTCGTCCGGGTAGTCGGGAGCATCTGGAGAGGCCGTGGTCCTCCCATGTAGCAGGGAGCACCTGTAGAGGCAGGGAGAGGCCGTGCTCCTTCTCCCGGGTAGCCGGGAGCGCCTGTAGAGGCAGGGAGAGGCCGTGCTCCTTGTCCCGGGTAGCCGGGAGCGCCTGTAGAGGCAGGGAGAGGCCGTGCTCCTCGTCCCGGGTAGCCGGGAGCGCCTGGAGAGGTCGTGCTCCTTGTCCCTCGTATTCCCCCTCACTCACTCGTGCCTGAGAGAAGCTGTGCTCAGCCTGAGGAAGGCTCCCTGAAATGGACGCACTGCTTCAGAGGGGGAGGCACGGCAGGTGGCCTTCAGTCATGCTTGACTTTATGAGACAAAAAAGGAAAATAGTAGTCTGAGAAGTCTGGAGATAAAGAGGTTGGTAGAGCCAGGCATAGTGAAGGAGAGGAAAGGTTATGACCTGAGGCAGGTTTGCCAATATGTGTTCCATAGTTCCCAGGTTCTGAGAGACACTCTGTAAGGAGTTGGGTCATGGTTGAACAAGTTTTGGATGCACTCTTTATAATATTTTGCTCTCTTCATAGACTCACTAAACCTTTGCATAAATAAAAGACATGGTAAGGTCCTGCATTTAGGAGACCTATGTGTGTTTGTTTCATCCAATGTTTCATATTCAAACATTATGTATGTATATATAATATCATTTGACTATTATATATTGAACTGAATATATATATTCAGTTGAAACTAATCATTTGTAACTAGTGTTCCTTGACACACTTTGAAACAATAAGAACGATACTGGTCTAGGTTTTAAAAACTGCCTTTGTGATCTAACTGCCTACAACAAAATCTACTTCTGTCAAACTGAGCAACCTTCATCAGCAAGTTACTTAACTTTTCTGAATGAGTTATTCAACTGTAAATGGATGCAAAAGAAAACTACTCACATGACTGTATCAAGGATTGAATGCCATGTTATATGCAGAACTCTAAGTGAAGTTCTGTCATATAATCATTCAATGACAATAAACTTGAGAGGATGATATCTTTAAGTTGTATTTTGCCTATTTCAAATATCTCCTTAGGGTTAACCTTATACAGTTGAATCTTGCTTGACTTAATTACTTTCTATTTTGTGGGAATGGCATTACTCCTCAAGGAAATCTCTAGTTTCCTATTGTAAATATCTGTGTTTTGTCTTTTTGATATTTCTTTTTTTTCTTTCAGAAAAAATATTTGCCTTCCATATGTTCCTCGTGAAATTGTCATAATGATCTTAATGATATTGATAATTGATGATCTCATTAATGATGACAATACATGGCACTTTGAGTGTCAGGCACTATTCTAAGTACTTTATGTATGAACTCATTTAATCTTTTTTCATCAACCCTGTAACATACAAACTTTAATTGTCTCAAATTTACAGACCAAGGGAAACAAAAAAACCATTGGAGCTGCAAGAGTTTAAGAAACTAGCTCAAGGTCACAAGCTAATATGTGGTTGAGTCTCTAGTCAAACCAAGCAATAGGGCTCTAGAGTCTGGGCTCTTAACCACTCTGTGGAGAAGGGCCCTGTTGCTCACTATGCATCTTCGTGAGCATGTAACCCAGGCCAAGCCTAATTTTTCAGTTCTTGAGCATTGCAGTATCAATGTTGTGGGATGGTTATTGTTCTTTCTACCCACTTTGTATTCCCTTTTACATTTACAACTGAAAGTGGTATGTACTTAACAAGTACTTGATCAAAAAGTTCTGATATCACTTCACCCTTACCTCAAACCACACCATGCCTCTAGAAAGTGTGCTATTTTGGAACCAAAGTTATCAGCTGAATTACCAACAATGTTATTTTCTAATAGATGGAAAATGAATAGTTTTATTTCGTATGTTGTAAAAAGTACATAAAATACTCTAAATATTTATTCGAATGATATTTATTAGTCATTTGACATTCAAAATGTACGTATGTCCAGAGATTGTTGGGGATCTCCAAATCTGTAGAGTGTTCTGCCACTTTGATTCGTCCTGTTTATAAAGAGAGACATTTATACTACCTTCTAAGATTGGGAGGCTTTGTAGTATGTAGCAGAAGGAGTCTTCATTTAGGCTCAGTGACTGAGTAATTCACGTTCAAGTTCAGGCTCATGGCCTTATTAACTCAAATATGTACCATAGAAATATTACCAAGAGGTTTACACTAAAGCTTTAGATTGCTTACAAATAGTACAAAAAAACTATTGGCTATGTGTTCCTCTGTTCGGTCAAATGAGGGATCATTGAGCAAAAAGAAAACACCACGTTCATTAGACTAGAGTATGATTAATATTTAAATACTTTCAATGGAGCCTTCTTGGAGGTATATTTCATCTTGTCATTTTAACCTGTTGAACTGACACTCCATGTTTTAAACTAGAAATTCATGTTTTTTCAGAGCAGTAGTGGTTATGAATTGGGAGTTATAGTTCTGTAAACCCTGCTGACTCAATAAGGGTTATGCAAGGCTGAAGGGCTCAAATGGTAGGCTTGCCAGGAATGCTCAATAGTAGAAATTTCAGCAATATATGCCATTGTTGTCCATGGACAGTCTTCATGTTTTCAAATTGACCAAGAAATTATTTCTTTGGCTAAAATTCACGGAAGCATTATTTTTCTTCCTTCTCCACAGGGAGAAGGAGTAAGTGAAGCAGGATGGGCAGGACTGTGATCTCTCAAGGCAACGAGGAGGGGGAACGGCATCGTGAGGATGTTCTCCTTACTGTGGAGAGTATTTGATTTACGTTAGTCATTAGAGTGGAGGGCAGGATTTCTTTCTCAGTTAACTCTTAGTATCTTTAAACCTTATCTGTATCTGCTTGTCTTTCTTTCCAGTTCCAGAAAAATGTCCTTTTCTCTACTAGAAACTGATGGGTTTACCTGTTTTCAAGAACAATTGCCCCCTATCTCTTACAATGTTGGTGTCTCCCTCCACCAACAATCTCTGTTCCTATTTTATTTTTAATCTCTTCCATTTTGCTGGATCCTGCCTCATACCCTATAAATTTATGCTTGTGCAAATCTCTCCCATCTTTATAAAGCTAAAAACAAAAGAAATATTCTTAAACTCTATTCCCTTTAGCTCGTTTCTTCTCTCCTTTACATGATAGCCAAAGTTACACTAGAGCTTCCCCAATTTTCAGATTTCACAGACCAGTATATCTTATTTTAATGTGAGAACTAGTGTAAATTACTTAACAACTACTATATCTCACCAACTTAATCCCATAAAAGGATATTCTAACAACATAAAAAAAGGGAGGACATATTTATGGTTATTTTCTAGGGTTTACACAGTCCTGAATTGTAGAATTCTTACTCTTATTAATTCCTTCATTTCTTTATTGTGATCTCATTGTTGCAACTCAGTGCCTGTATTCATATTTTAGGTATCACCACATTGGGTTTGAATCAAAACAAGGAGTGTCATTTAATTCAGTGGATTGAGTTGTCAATTGTAAATGGAAATTATCAGAAAATGCGTATGCATTTTCCCTGGAAATAGATGACTGGCACTGAGTGAGTGTTTTCAGTGTCAAGACAGGGATAATGTATATGATTGATGGTAAAATGTAGACTGGCTATGGGCCTGGCCCCCGAATCCTGCCTCGTGTGCTGTGCCGACTGGCTCTTATGTGCTCAACTGGAATGCCTTATGTAAGACACCACACTGAGTGTCATACAAGGAGGGGAAAATAAACCGTTTTCTTGACTGAAACCCACAAGAAGCTTTATTTTTCTTTGTAATGAAAGGTATTAAATTTGAACACATACAAATTACAAAAACAATACGATCTGGTTGGTATTGGGAGCAAAAAAAATACTTCTGAACTATAATGTTTCAAGTTAGATTTGTTGCTTCCAATTTCCTCTTTGATGTCATACCTAATGAATTCTCAACACATATTGTGGGTGAGGTATTCAGATTTTTAAAACTTGTAATAAACATGTATTATTTCTAGTGATGTTAGTGTAATCAAAACATGTATGAAGTTGAACATTCTTTTATGAAATAAATCTTTGAATATTTTTGCTTCAAGTTTTAAATGACTTAGAGATTCAGATTATTTCAGTTCTTTGTGTGTGTTCTTTTTTTAATCAAAATAGTATTACCCTAGTGTCTTCTAATGGTTGATTTGATTTAGGGTCTTCATCCTTAAACTTTAACTTAGGTTATAACTAACAAAGGTTTTCCAAGTAGGACAGTAAACCTATTTCGAAAGACTCAAATGTAAGTTGAAAAGCAGTTCTCAGAATTTTACACCATTGATCTTTATTCTCTCTTCAGTGTTTATGCGATGTGTGTAAAATATCAATATATGTCTATGTTTTCCTGTACCCATAAATGCATACAATGATTACATGTTCCACATAAATTACTCTCTGGCTGTATTCAATGTGATTTTTAGCAAAATATATTAGAAAATGAACACAATGAATTGTACTAGGTGAGAGTGAATCTAAATATTTATCCAAATATTCTTGTCAGTACTTGGAAGCTGGAGTTTGAAGCATCCCACGACCACCTGGAAAGTAGACTGAATCCCAGTAGTCAAATTTTCACTGATAGACACAGGCACATAAACACAGTGCAAGGTGGAAGCACGAGTCTTGGTAATCCAGAATGAACGCTTTTGTAATTTGACTGAATATATTCACTTACTTAATGAATGAATATATGAAATGGAAAGGCACATAGTCAGTAGTTTAAGTAAAGAAAGAATAGGAATCATACAGAAAACCTTTGGCAAAGCCAATCAGGAATTATCTCCAGAGGGAGACATTTAGCCTTTGGTCATTGACTTTGAGGCTCCATTGAGAGAATGTCCCTGCATCCATCAGTCTATTATAATCATTCCCATTGACTAACTGATTCATCTAAGGCCCCTTTTCGGAAAACATGCTCAAAAACTGTTTATCAGTTGGCTTTTTAAGGAGTTTTGCCTGTAGGGAGATAATGTATAGGTTATGCCAACTATAATAATCAAGAAAATGATTTCTCATACATAATTGACAGTTTTGTATTACACTCAAGTCTCATGAACTGGGTTAAATCCAGTGGGATCAGCTTTATTCTATATCGGGGTCACTCAGCGAACAAACATGCAAGTTGCTTGTCCTCAAAAAGCTTATATTCTGGAGTGTGAGACAAACAAGACACATATTAGTACTGACAAGAACCCAATGAAGGACATGAATATGATGATATGACACAGAATGACTAGGGAGGGATGCTAGTTTATAATCATTTCCACTGGGAGCATAGGTGATATTTGAACTAGAAACTAAAGGCTAGGAATAGTTGCTTATTAGCAAGTGAGAAGAGAACAGTTTTCTAAGCACAGAAAACAAAATATTCTGAGCAGGCTAGTTTTAGTATATAAAGAAGGCTATAGGATAAGATGAGGCAGTAGGCATAGGGATAGACAGGATAAGCAGAACCTTGAACATCAGTGAGTTTGAATTTTTTCTAAATGTAATAAATAGATACGTTTTACACCTAAGAGATAGATGTACTTCAAGGGCACTGATGAAACTAAGAGTCTAAATCTCTAAAAGCTGAAAGCCTGACTCTGGAATATTGTAAATTTCAACCAGGTGATACATACACTCTATCCTATGGGGCCTTTTGAGGCCAGTTTTTCTCCTAACCTTGGCTCTCAGACTTTTCCTGTATATGCTAGTCCAGAGATGAATGGTGAATATACGTTATGTATATCACCAGTTACATAAAATGTTATGCTTTTGATAATTTTGTTTCAAAGTTATGCTGACCCCATATTGCTAACAATATGATAGCCTTATTTGGGCAAAGAGAAACCACACAACCTAAAGGGACATAAATGTTGTTTTCCTGCTAGGTCTCAAATATATTCTTTCATCCTATCACTAGGAGTCTCTACCAAAAAGGTACTTGAAGAATTAAGACCAGAAATAATAGGGCAGAGCGAATGAAAATGTAAAGTAAAGTGAACCAATAACGGGCATATGAATATGAGCAGTCATTTTTGGCATTCTTTTTCCAGGATCACATACATAATCCTACTTTTTTTACCCTATTAAGCACATTTCATGAAAACACAGGATTATACTGAATGCTAAATTGTTTTGTTGTTTATGTTATATTCATTTTGGGAGGACAGAATTAGAATTAACCAAATTAAACTGCAGAGATGAAATATGGTGAGATGAGGAGGATGTGATCTTTTTAAACCCTTAATGTTATGTAATTCACTTTTGAGTAGTTCCCTATTTAGTATGTAGCAAAGCAAAAATATAATTTGTATTTCCTTACTGGTAAATTAAAAATTAGATGAATAACCTGTTGATGCTATCAATTTTTGATTATGTTTTGTTTTGAAGTCAGAATAGAAACATTTTCCAAACACAGAGTTGGGGAATGTGAAGTTATACATCAAACTGAGCTGACAAGGAAGAAAAGAGTTTATTTTCCAAAAGACTTCCACTTAAACTATTTTGACCTCATCTTTCTTAGCTATATGGAAACATACTAAATTCAAAGTTCTCTAGCTTCAGGGAATCAGCCCTAAAGCCTTGCAAGCTTCTGGAGAATAAACATAAGGTATATTTTATTTCTAGTGTAAAAATCATATGATAAGAACACATTATATGGGACCATGAAATTTATTAAGTGAAAAATAACAGAGAAGGACTTAATACGAAATGCCATTAATAGCATTAACCTACGTTTATCCTGTATGCCAGTGTTGTGTGTCGTAGCAGGTTCTTTCTGGTTGTCTTTCTATTGTGTATGAAAATATTTTCAGATTTCCTTATAAAATCATCTTCCTGAGACAATAGTTTTATCGTTATGTCCTTGACTAATATTCTTGGACATTATATTATGCATGAAATAAAATAATACCATAGTTACAAAGCTCTTTTCTCTCTTTATGAATTCCCCTTTGAAGCAAATTAAAGAACTCTCACCATGCCATTATACCTGCTACCTCAGTTCATGCCTTTATTTCTGACCTGTATTTCTAACTGTCCTCTTGCTAGAGATTCTCACTGCCATTTGATTTGATTCATTTTTCACTCTACTGCCAGTCATCTTTTTCAGGTACAAAACTGATTTCATTTGTCTTTCCAAAATTCCATTCTCATTTCTCATTTGCTTGAGTAATATATTTACAAATTATTTTGAAAGTCAGAGTCTGCATTTCAGCACAAGCCCTGCTTCTCCAGATGTCCCTTCCCTCTTCTCTGTAGCCCCTCACACTTCCATTCCCTGAATGCTCCCACACTGTGTCCTGACTTTTAACATTCTTCATTTTATTCTGTAACTGGTTAACTTCCCCTCCTTAAAAGTGGGTGTTCTCCACAAAACTTTCCTAGATTTAGACCCATTATCTGTCCCCCAACTCACTCTTTCCAGCTCAGTTTGTGTCTGGGTTGAGTGTTTCTCTTTTGCTTAAACATCTTAGCTCTCACCACACTGCAGTGACATTTTCTAGTGCTTGCATGTCTTTTTTTTTTTTAACTCCTTGAGTTCAGGAAACTCTGTCTCCACTGATGACAGTGGGCATTCAGTAACTATTATTTAATGAATGAGCAGGTAACATGTTTAATTAAGAGAGGAAGTATGGCTGACATAGTTGTGATATGGCCCAGTAGCCCTGCCAGTGTTCAAATCCTGGCTCCACTACTTATCAGCTATTCCTCAACAGGCAAGTTACTTAACCTCTCTGTGCCTCACTATTCTGACTGGAAAGTGATGCCATAAAAATAACTACCTTGGAGCATAGATGCAATGACTACATAAAGCAGGTGGCAAAATGATTGGTATATTGTCAGTGCTCAAACGATTGTTAACTATTACTATTGCAGAGGAGGGAAACTTACAAAAGTACTGTTGTATTCTGAAGGACACACAAAGGAAAGTACGTAATGAAAAGTACATGAATCATAGAAATTAATGATGATTTAAGGCTTCTGATGTTACATATCCTTTGTAGTTCTATAACTGAGAACTGTTTATTGACAAATAATGGTAAAGGTCATCCTTAGGAAATTAGGTATTTGGTGTCAGGCAGGTCCAGATTTGTATCCCGTCTCCTGTCCCTTCCAAGCTGTGTACCCACTGTTGGACTATTTGATATTTCTTAATTATCTTGGGATCGTTGTAATGAATCTAACATATGGCATGCAACAAGCTGGAAAAATGTTGTTAATGTATGGTTCTGAAAATAAAAGGAACAGAAAGCATAGCAGCACAAGTCATTTACATTCCTAGAAAGGAAATGGAAAAAAGGCATTACAGCTCAATCCGTTCACACCCATACCACCCACAACACCCTTCATGGGTATAGCTGATGTAGTGATTGCTTTATGAGGATCTCATTGCAATGTCACAATGATAATATGTTGTACTTTTTTGGATTATTTCATATATATACATATTTATGTATTTTAGAAATAATTCATGTGCAATGAGATCCACAAATCTTGTGTGAAGCTCAGTGGGTTTTGACAGATGCCTACAGCAATCTAACCGAGATTCCTATCAAGATACAGACAATTTCCAGTACTCAGAAGGTTTTTCTGTGCTGTCTTTTAAAACTGACTGTTCATAGATTGTGTAAGACTTAAAATCTGTTTTCTGATTTCCTAATAGGAGCCTATTTTAGGTGCTAGTAAACTGACCATTATATAAGCCCTTTAACAATGTGGGAATTATGTAGATACCAGAATCAGTTGGTGTTTTCTGGTTTTGTATAATTCACAAAGAATTGCAGTACCTTCTCAAAGAATTACAGTAATTTCTCAAACTACTCTTTTTTGTTGTAAAAAAAAATCTTGATGAAGTTTGGTAACTTCTTACATCACAGCATTGAGAGGGGAGAGACAGGAGAGTATAAGAGACTAACATTCTTTATTCTGTCTCCTGTTCTAATGAAGACTTTTCAATTCAGATAAAGATAACTGACTTGTTATGTTTTATACAATGTCTTATTGTTCCTGGTTTTGCTTATTTAATACATAGATAAATATATATATGACATATTCCTTTAACATTTGAAAGTATCTGAAAAAAGATTATTGAAAATTATGTAAGTCAAGTCCTGAGATACTTTTGTGGCAGAGTGTGTTTTGTGATTGTTGATAACCTTTGGAAAAAAATATAATGGAAAACAAATTTTCAAAGGACAGATGTTTGAAATTACCACTAAACCATAAATCTTTTTAATAGGAAAAGAACACATGAGTGAGCCAATATTTAATTATTTAGAAGAATGCTGTTTAATGAAAGCAGACTGCTAAATATGAAATTAAATTAAATTAAAATGTCTTGCTATATTAAAATGTTTTTTATTATGCTTAGAATTTGACATTTATTAAAATTTGAGATATGTACATGAAAAGTCACTGCTTGAACAAGAGCAGTTGAAGCTTAAACTCCTGTATTAGTGATTGTCCTCAGAGAGAAGATAATTAATGCCACTAACTATGGATCCCTAACAGTTGGCTGGTATGTCCTAAGTTACATGAGGAAGTAAAAAGGGTCTTCAGGATATATCAATAGGAAATGAGTTATTGTGTGGTGTTTACAGGATAAAATATTTTCCCACAGTGACAGTTCCTTTATATGAGGTTGGCTCTGTCTTTCCACATAATATTATCAAGCTCCATAAAAATGCAGAAGAATTTCAGGGGAGGTGTAGAGATGGATATGCTAGTTACCTACTCACCATCTGTACCTACTGTCCCCCTTCTCAAAGCTCTCCTGTTGTGCTCATCATATGCCTGTGTAGGTTTGATCCGAGGCCCAGCATCAGGAAGGGGTTCTGATTTTTCTACACCAGCTCAGTTCAGGATTGGAGGTAAAGTCTGCCAAAGCCAATCAATGCAGATTTTTACCTATTACAGGGTGTTCTAATAGTTAGACTTAGGAATATTGTTTGATAGTTGTGAGAATAAGACCCTTATTCTCCCACTGGGTAAAAACAGGGATGACTTCAGCTTCCAGCCATTTTGCAGCCAGCAAGTTGGCAAAGTTGAAGATGATGTGCTTGCGATCACACCGGCATGTGGGGGCGGTCATGGCCGAGGAAATGTCTTTTCTTTCTTTAACATGACGATATTAGTCTTTCAGGATCTGGCTCTTGCACACCTTTCCAGCTATATTCCAGCCTTTCGCTGCTGCATTCTTTAATCCATCTGTGTGATCCTGTGAAGAATTCCTGGATTGTCCCATACTTCATATTTCTCCCAAATTCTCTTTTCCTTTAAGCCCCTTTACCTAGAATCCTTCTGCTTGATCATGCTGCTTGAATGCCTGACTACTGTTTATTCTTTCAGACTCGACTCTGGGGTTCTTGTCTGTATGGTCTGAATGTTGGTGTGCCCCCAAAATTTATATGTTGAACCTAATGCCTAGTGTGATCATGTTAGGAAGTGAGGTTTGGGAAGGTTCAGAGTCATGAGGGTAGAGTCCTCATGGATGAGATGAAAGCCTTTATAAAAGAGGCCCCAGGGTGCTTTTCTTCTTCTTCTTCCAGGAGAAGTTACAGTGAAAAGATGGCCCTTGAGGGCTCTCACCAGACACCAAATCTGTTAGCTACCACCATCTTGCACTTCTCAGCCTCCAGAACTATGAGAAACAGAGGTTTGTTTTATATGCGCCACCCTGTCTGTGGTGTTTTTGTTAGGGCAGCCAGAATGAACACTGTGTCTTCAAGTTTTCTTAGTACCTTTTACCGCTGTGATATCTGCTGGTGATGGTGTCCCTCCTCTGTGCTCCTGGGACACCTTGGAGAGAAGGAAGCCTCTATGTTGAATTTTAAGCAGGGAGTTTTGGCCTCTCACTAGAGCATCTTTAGGATAGAAGTTCTTCCATTATTGTACCCAGAGAACCACCCTTCTCTCTACTTGTACCACAGCAAAATTTTGACATACTACACCAGTGCTATATTCTGCCCACTCTGTGAAACTGATAAAAAGAACGATTTTTCACATGGCATCAGGTAACAAGAAAAATATTACCTACTTGGGTTCACAATGTCACGTTCAATTATTGGAAAACAAATAACTTGGCTCTATGAAATGTTAGCCTGTGAATCAGAAAATGTGGATTCTAATCTTACCTTTCACATTTTCATAATTGTCTATAAATCCTGTTTTAAATGCTTAAATCCTGTTTTAAAAGTGCTGGGGAACATAAACAACACAAGTCAAATAGAGTCCTACCTGGGTTTCATTCCTGTAGAGGCCAGAGACCAGAAAGCTTCCTTTTCTTTTCAGGTCACTAGAGGTGCCCCTGTCCCCAGTTACCAGTCTTCCAAAAGGAGGGCCAGTAGGGAAGAGAACTCTCATGGGAACATATATGGATCCATGGAAATCTGCCAACAATTTAGAAAACACCAAGGGAATGCCCTGACTGCCGAGTGGGTTTTAGTAACGTTATGTGTGAAGTATTTTATCATTGCACATTTATAACGTTAACATATTGACAACTTAATTTATCCTAAGGAAATCTTGCAGACTAGATGAAAATGATCATGGAGGCGCTCTCCTTACAGTTAACATTAAAAAGACAAATAAATTTTGTCAACCTGATGCTATCAAATCACACTGCTTGTATTTCCCTGAAAAAGCTTCAAGAAATGCAACTGACAGCAGGACCTTGGTGTTTCCCGGGGCAGAGCTCTGAGCGCCCTGTGAAGAGAGGTTGGCCCGTCCCCTTTCCCTCTCACACAGTCGAATGGGTTGAGGAAGGACTGGTGTGGTTTAATTTTAAATTAGTTACTGGAGTGTTACTTCCCCACTCCCAAGTTCCCATTTTAAAATCACAAAGAGACATAGAAGAGGAGAAAGCAAGCTGATGTTGGCAGTGATAAAGCTGCTAAAACTTCTGCTTACTCTCTGTCCAGTGCACTGGCACTTCCCTCTTCTGCTCAAAGCTGGTCCCTCTGGTGGATAAGCAATGGTCTGAGGGAAGGAGGAGAAGATTGTAGGTGTGGCAGCCTTTTCTATGCCGCGTTGCTCTGTGTGTGTGTGTGTGGACAGGGCTGAGTGAAGAGTATAGTGATACACAAAACGGACAGAATGAAGCCAAAAGTGCACCAGAATTACATCTCAGTCTTCCCCAGGCCTGTGTGCCTGCATCACCAGCCCAAGATGGTTTGACCTTTTCGTAAAGAGAAGAGCTGTCTGAATATTCCCCAAACTAAGTCAGAAACACTTTGACAAACTGGCAATTGAAGGAACTTGTACTGTTATCTCAGCTGTTTTGTCAGCCATGAAGAAAGTCCCTTCTCTCTCAGCCTTACTCCACCACCAACATCCTCCCCACCCTGCTCACACATACACACTCACACAGACTCACGCTTACAGTGCTTAAAGAAGAGGCTTTGTCCCAACTACACTCATAAAGTACTTTTTCAAATAAAATGGTTTTCATGCCTTGCTGAAAAAGTTATGATGTTTTTTTGATATTTTGTTACCAGATGGTAACAGAGTGGTTAATTGAAAATAATGCATGTTTATGGTATCAGATATTTGTTTATTAACCTTCACATTTGCATTCTTCTATCATATGAGCAAGAATAGGTTATGCAAGTATATTTTTAAGGTGATAAAATATTTATAAATTTAATGTATATTTTGGTATCTACATGTGTATAAAATATGGAAGTCTATATACATGTAATATATAAATACACTAACTGTTGGACTGTAGAGTATTTGTATATTTTGCTGATCAGTCTTTTCTAGTTTTCTACAGTGAGCATGAGGTACTTATGCAATAAGTGAACATTTTTGGTGTTTTAAGAAAATGTAGTGATTGATCAGGGTCCTTGAATGTAGGGGCTTGGTTCTCTGATGGGTTATTATTATGAAAGCCTGAAATAAGTGGACTCTGAATGCAAAGGATCCAGTATACACAGATAGTCCAACACCTGACCTTAATGAGGTGAGGTACATATTTATACTCATGTATATAGAGCATATGTATATATAGCTTAAGTACTATCAAGAAAGAATATTTAAATATACATCTGTAGCTCATGTTATGCCACAAGGTGAAGCTATCTGGACTTCTGTAAGAAACCATAAACATGTATTTTAGTTTCTAGTATTGCCAGTTTCTCAATACAGACTTGACAACCTTCACTTTCAAGTGAATTTTATGAAACTAACAAAAGGGTTTTCTAAACTGTGAGTGGGCATGGCTGTGGGTGTGTTTAGCTGGATAAAGAATTTGCAACATTTTGAATTACTGAATACTTAAGAACACTTGTCTTTAAGCAAAGCTTGGGCTTCTGTTTCTATAAAATGAGGATCCTCACCAATTTTACTATGTATGTGGTGTTTAGTTATTCCATGACCAGAATATTCTTTCATCTTGGGAAACACCAAGCTGAAGCATTCTGTTCCCTTTGGAAGCCATTAAAGGTGAATTTCAATTGTGTAGTGGAGACTTTTGCAATGGTAGAGAATTATCCAGGAGTTTATTCAAGACAAAAACAAATTTGCATCGGTACGGAACTGACCAAGCTGTAAACCCAAGGGGATTCAGAGAATTTTGCCTCACCTGTGGTGACGGTGATTTGACTAAGACAGTGATCACTGGTACTATGAAACATTAATTTTCCTTGGCTGGAGTTAGTTTTGCCGGGGAATTGCTGTCCAGGCCACACATTGTATGTCGTATTTGGTATCAGTACTGTTCTGTGGGTCCAAGTGGACATGCTGAAGGAGGCTTTATGCTTGTTTGAAAATCAACTCTGAGCCATTGCTAGATAATTCAGTTTTATAACACTATTCCCAAGTGTGAGAGGCAGTAATGATCAAAGATTTTTCCCCATGTTTAGTTCATATGGTTTTTGATGGAAAGCACATTGCAATGGTCTGTAGAAGTGGGATAGAGTTAAAATGATACCTTTAAAGTAATAGTAATTGTGCTTATGTGTGTTAAAGTTAGAAAGCTGGGACTGTTGGAAAAGATTTTGGAAATAGATTTTTAAAAGCCCTTTGTGTCTGGATCTTTTGGCTGCTCTTTAATACAGCCCTGTAGGATCTGCTTCACCAAGCTGTCAGTGTGTGCACTCTGCTGAAGCTGGAATTTGTGGAAACCTGTGGTCCTGCATTTATTACTGAGACAGTCACACCATTCCCAACTTTTAGGCTACGTCTGAAATGCATCTTTGCCTCCTCTTGTTTAGCAATTTATCTAATTTAAGAAATAGACTAACCATACTCAGGTACAAATCCTGTTTGTACATTAATATTTTCTATTCCCTAGCATTGTGTTTTCACTACCTGTATTTATTTGTGAATTTCCTTTATGTTTCTCTGGTGTTAAATCAGCTGTCTATTTTTACCCCCAGGTGCTCCATCAAATTTTATTGATCCATAAATAGACTTCGAATATAAAGATCCAGAGAAGTCTTATATAAAGGAATAGGTATTTAATGACAATAATCAGACCTCAACTTTAACTAACACATACACATTTAAAAAATAAGTGTACTACAAAAAGTTCAATAAGGTGATGGGTGACTAGTCCTGCTTCTGCCACCCATTTGCACATGTGACACTGTGTAAAAATAACTTACTCATGTATGACACAGAGAAACATATGAAAGCTGCTTACAGTGTTCTTGTGAAGATCAAGTAAGATAAAACATACTGTGATACTTTAAAAAAATTTAAGTATAGTATCCATGGAGGACATTTGAAAGAGAACAATATATCAGAAATTCCTAGGTAATGCAGAACTTTATTCTTAGAATAATTTTCCTTCATCTGACCTTGTTTTCCTGTGGCTAACCCCGTCTAATTATAGTCATTGTGCATTTTATTTATTTATTTATTTTTATTTTTTAAATTTCATTTTCCTTTTCTTTCAACGATGTGAAAACGTTTGACCATGTATTTGTTTTACTTGCACAAGGGCTTTAAGCACCTGTCTTAGAAGTTACTACTAGATTAAGTTTAACGTGGGTGATGGCTAGTAGTCTCCTATAGAAAACTAAAATTAAACCGAAATTTCCTATCTGCACATAGGATAGTGGTTGTAAAGCGCATTTCAAAATACAGTTAAAATTAATAGTTATTTTAGGACTTTTTCTTTTTCCAAACTCACTCTCTTCCTTTTGTTTCATGGGATTATAGAAACCTCTTTGATAAATAAAGGATTTGTGTAGGCTTGGATACTTCATCGCTTAGTGTCATGAAAGATTTGAATTTAAAGCTGATTGAAATCCTGATAAATGAATATACATATGAAGTATTTATCCATTGAAATAAAAATGAAAATTTTAATAAGAATGAACTTTGTGTCTAGAAATATTTTACCTTGAGAAGCTCAATGCCTTTGAAAAATAATAAAACCCACAAATTATCTCATTAACCTCTACCTTAATAAATGAGTGAAAACTCTTTCCTATCTCATTTAAAGATACAAATAAATGTGAAATATCAAAGGTTTTATACTTCCCAACTAGTCCATCGCAGAAACAGTGAGCAGCCCAGAAAATTCTTGAAAGTCCTTGGTCTTTATTCCTTTTATAGGAGGCAGTATGGGATATCTGGTCACCTTTGAAAATGGAAATTTTGACATTTAAGTGCAAGAACTACAAACCGTACTTTTAAAAATTCAAAAGTTAGACCTAAATGTAAATAATTCTGTGATTTCTCTATTGGAGACTGTATTGAATAAAGGTTAAGGGCTTGGGATTTGGAGTCCAGCTCCTGTGGGTTTTCTTCCTGCTGCCCCATGCAGTGTGGTGACAGTGGGTAGCTACATGGCCTCCCCATAACCCAGCCTGCTCACCACCTCAGGGGGCATCATGATACCTTGCTCATGGGTTTGTTGTGTGGATTAAAAAAAGATGCATCTGTAAAATACTACATTGCTTTGCAAATAGATGTATTCAGTGACTGTTGGCTATTTTAATAATACTTTGATAATAATTAATGACAATAACAAGTAAATATTTGGATAGCTAATCAGTTCTAATTGGGAATTTTTGTTTACCTATTTCAGGAAAAACAAACCATTAATATGTCAGACTGTCTTTAAAAAATGTTTGCAAGGCATGAAATCTAAGTTGAATTGAATTTTCAGTGGTCTGTAGCTAAAAATCAGCCAGGAATCTTCTCTTTGGAAAGGTGTATTATAAATAAAACTTGTTCCCTAAGGGTGCTTGTGGAAGGTGACATGTTGGAGGGGAGGGAGACAGGGCAATCCTGAAACAAAGAGGTAAAACACTTTAATATGTCATACATGAAACCTTGGTTTCATTATAAAACAAAAAATCAGAACAGCACAGTTTAAAATGTTTTGATGCAGAATGTAAATAGGTATTAGGAACACAAACATCTATTTAGTATATATGAAAATGTTTTGGTATCATAACTAACTATCCAGAGTTAAATATACAACTCTTAAGTACTGTAAAGCTTTTCTTTGAAAGGTTGATTTCTGATTTTAAAACCAGATTGACTTTCATAGCACAATGAAATCTTTCCTAACTGTGAAACTAAATATGACTATAAGACACACTCTTAATTTTAATAAGATATGAGAGAAATACATTTTCCCTATTTTTGCAAAGTACTTGTGTTTTGTTTTTTTCTTCATTAAATTCAGTTTG
This sequence comes from Manis javanica, assembly GCF_040802235.1. Taxonomy (NCBI): domain Eukaryota; kingdom Metazoa; phylum Chordata; class Mammalia; order Pholidota; family Manidae; genus Manis; species Manis javanica. The sequence continues at coordinate 80,963,288 of NC_133161.1, forward strand.
AGCCTAACTCATAAAATGGATTTGGGATATGTGGATGTGTACAATAAAAATGAATGAAAAACAAAAAAATCAATGCAATGAGTCCATTTTGAGAAGGAAAATTTCCTGTTTTATATAATGAAAATCCCTTTTGCGTTATTCAGTTGGCTGATTGGAATCTTTTGCATTTGACAGAAGCATTTTCTTTCAGTGATTACTGCCATGAAAGACTTAACTGCCAGTTAGTGTGTGTACATGAAAAGTGGACTTTATTTAAAAAGATGCCACATGGAAAATCTTACTAGGAGAAATGATTATAAATTAGTTAAGATCCAAAAATAAAATTCTATAAAGAAAAGTAAAATGGTCATAGTGAATTTGAATTTGAGAGCAATAACATGTTTATTCTAACATGAGAATTGCTCGTGGTAGCCATGACTGCCATTAGCTGTGTTTTAAAAGTTACTTTAGTTTTACATCTTAGAATATTGTCTGCTGAAAATGATAATATCCCAGGTTAATTAAAATTACTAATTATTTACGTTTTATGTATTGTTTGCTACTCTATTATTATTTCTTATTCTTGACAGTAAAATTCATTCTTTGTTATTTATGGATATTCAGTCACGTAATGTTAATTAATCCCTAATCTAGGTCATGTGCTACACTAGACATTTCACCTTTTTCTTTTTTCTTTTTCCTGCCTCACAGCAACCTTTTGATGACAGATTTTGTGCTCTTTATAAAGGTGAAGCAACTGAGGAGGATTTTTAGAGAATGACTTTAGAATCTTATATTTGAGTGATAAACATGAGGAGGTGCCATCTTAATTCTGCTCATTCAGCCCAGGAAGTTCTTTTTCTCCTGTAGTAGTACTTTCAATAGAACAATATTATAAACAGGGAGGCAGTTTTACTTGTAGGGGAATTAAAGATAGTAGCATTTATTTATGTCACTAGCTTGCTACTATATTTAAATCCATACTGTTGATACAGACATATTAGCACTAACACAGAAATTAATTCCACACATGCACACACGTTCTCTCTTCTCTTTCTGCTCAAGCATTCTAGAATGATTAGGAGATTAAGATCTGAAAGGTGAGATGGTGATAGTATAAGTAGATCTCATGGGACCCCTTTTGTCATGAATCTCTGAATTGATCCCACAGAGTTGATGTGAGTATTCCCAGGGTGTTGAAATTTCACTGTGGGGTATTGGCTTTTCTTCAGCTGTCTGACCTTAAGCAAGTCTAAAAAGCAGTTCCCTGGAGATCTAGAAGTCTCAGAATTGATGCAAAATAGAGCCCAGATTAGCACGATTCTCTTTGCAGCTACCTCATGGTATAGAAAATAAAATACAGAAAAAAGTATTGAAGCAGATGCTGAAATACAAAGACCTATTTTAGCTTGAATAAGTAATAATATACTACTCTAAACCATTTAATAATGTTTATAAAGATGTCTGATTCATAATTTGGTCAATAACTACTGAGACAACCTGAAAAATTATTTCTAATATACATATGAATTACATCAGCCCTACTGTACAGTGGATAGGATTTTAATACTGAGAATCTGAGACCAAACCAAAGATGTTTAAGGACTGGTTTAGATCCTTAGATGGTATATTGTTAATTCAGCTCTGGTCTTGAAATAGTTCCATAACTAACTTTAAAACACCTTTAAATGAAGCAAAATTTTCAAGGTGTTTTTTAGGTAAAATTTAAGAGTGCTTTAAGAATTTAATGGAGTAGATTAAGAAATTGTTGAATTATTGATATATAAAGCAATAAGAAATAAAAGACATGATTTGTGAGAATTCTTTGTAATACATTATACTTGCCACTAAATTTTGAGATTTAAAAATTCATTGTATGTTCTGTGTTCTCCTGAAAGAACTCTGATAGTTTTCTAAACTCAGGTACAGATTTAGATGCAGAATATAAAATGGGATTATTAGATCAGGAATGAAATTTGAATCCTCTTGAAGTTTATCTATAGTAAATGAGGGGATGGAGAAGGTGAAGGAATATAACGAGTATTGAGAACCTACTGTTTTAGGAAGATCATTTGATTTAGTAATCACAATAACCTTCTGAAGGTCACTGATAATATTCCAGTTTTATAGAGGAAGAAACAGAGGCTTACAGATATTAATTGATTTGCCTGAGTGATACAGTTGGTGGGTGGGTGCCAGGGATGGGATTTAAATCTGAAACCTTTGTAAGTCCAGAGTTGAGGACACTTTTCTTTTTCCATACACTCCTACAGGTCCGCAGTTGTAGTTCATGTCTATTGCTCGGTGCTGTTTTCACTTTTAATACACCAGTTCTTAGCTAAAGCAGCAACGTCTGCATTTGCTTTTTGTTCTGTGTACTTAATGTTTTTATCTTTTTATCACGGACCATGGAAAAAGCTCAAACAGTTGGCTGAGATCTTGTATGTAAAGAGGTTGAAAATTGTGGTGGTGATGGTTGTGTGTGTGGGTGTATGTATGTATGTGTATACATCACAAGCACATAGGAAAGTTCGAGGAGACCCTGTGGATAGGCTCAATACCTCTAATAGGCCTTCCTGTCTTCTACAAAATAATTTACTAGACAGGAAAATGAAATTGCTCCAAATATACTGTAATAAAAATAGAGGCAAATAATTTAGACTTACTTTTACCTTATGGAAAACCCTAGCACTGACTTTCACGGGATAGGTTTTGGTATCTTTATAATGGATATTGGGAATATTGCTCATAATCTTTTCTCAGTGAAAAGCTTTGCAACTACATAAATGTGCCTTAAAAAGAACAATAAATTTACTAGAAGAGAAGTACCAAACAGCAAAATTATTTTTAGCTGCAACTGCTATCATTACTAATGAGGAGAAACTAGGAGGAAACAAGGGACTCCTCACTCTTACATTAGGGTTTTTCTGAGGGATGGGATCTACTGAATATTTAAAAAGTGTTAGTCCATTAAATCATAATTAAGTGGAGCTAAATTTTTTTTTCCTAATGGTGCCTTCTTATAGGCTTGATCTTTTTTTTTTTTTAAACATATCCTAAATTTATGACATTAGGTGCACATATAGCTTAATCTGACTAGGTTATCGGTGTTTAGGGGCAGTAAGAGCTCATCGTCTACTCGGCTTATTTTCCTAACATAGTAGCATTTCTAATTCTGTTGCTCTGAAAGAAATTAGAGAAGGTGGAGAAAGAGATGGATTCAGTGAAAATACTGTAGTAAAAATAAACACAGTCATTACTAGAAGTTCTGTTTTGTTGCTCTTTTCTCAGTGGGATATATTGGCTTCTAACATAAAGAGCCTCCTAAGAATATATACTTTGTAATATTTTACTTATCTCAAAATATCTATATCCTAACACATCATTCATCTACTATTTTTTTCATTCAACAAAAATTTGTTACACATCTATCATGTTTCAGATATTGTAACGAGTTTTGAGAATAGTAAGATGAATACATTCAATTTCCATGTTTGTCCTCAAGTAACATCTAGTCTGCTCACAATGCCAGATCCATCAGACCAGCTACATATGTGGTATTATGTAATGACAGCTTTCAGTTCCGTAAACATTTAATGGATGTTGTGTCACAGTCATAGTGATAGCCCTGATGATTCAGAATTGTCTGAGTCAAGATTCCTCCTCTTAAAGAACTCACAGGGTCTTCTGGCAAACAGTGATGCAAGCATTTGGTGAGTATGAACCATGGCTGTTAAAATTCCATGCATGGTCTGGGAAGCACGGGGAAGGAGTGCATACCTGTCTTGGTCTATTGTCTGACCTGAGGACTACTGCATGAGAAGCACATTTGGAAACAAAAAGAAAGTAATTTGGTGGGACTAGAGAAACTCCACAGAAGAGAGAAATTGTTCTTTCTTCTATCTTTTTGGTAGCAAAAACAGAATGCCATGTTAATGAATTTGAGATTTTTCATGAAAATGACAGCCAGTGACAAAGGGGATTTAAATGCATCACCTTGGTTTTTAAGAGTATTTACTCTGGGAATACAAACTAAAGAGGGCTGATGGCAGAGGGCAGAAGAAAGAACTTTCACTGTTTAAGCAGCCATGGCCACTTGCTCTTTGTTGACAATTGGCAGATTATTTGTTGAACAAAATTCTTCAAGTACCTGTAGTTTCCTGGGCCCTGAGTTGGGATCTGAGAATGTAAAGACAATAACATGGATCTTTCCCATATGCATTTTCTGGTAGACAAGTGTAGAAAGGATTCATTGTCACCCTCCCTGAGGTTGTTAGGAGATTATCCTCAGCTACATTGGGTTTATTGAAGACCCTTCTTCAATTTCCTATATTTTTTTTCAGCTAAATTAAACATAATATAGAGCTCCATTAGTTTACATCTAATGGATGTCTAACCATTGTATTTCATATGCTTAGTGATCAACAGATTATAAAAGGCCACAGAAAAAACAAAATGTATATGAAAATGTCATGGGTTTATGAGCTTAGGACCCTAGCGGGTGCCCCAAGTATACCATAAAAGAGTGACAAGAGTGGATGACACATATCTCCATGTTTCAAATGGGCATACTGCTTTCTAATAATTAAAAAATCATTTCAAAGAACTATTTATTTATTTAATTAAGGTATCATTGATATACAATCTTATGAAGGTTTCACATGAGCAACATTGAGGTTTCAACATTCACCCATATTATCAAGTCCCCACCCACTCCATTGCAATCACTGTCCATCAGCATAGTAAGATACTGTAGAGTCATTACTTGTCTTCTCTAAGCTGTACTGCCTTCCCTGTGACCTACCTATATGGTGAGTGCTAATTATAATGCCCCTTAATTCCCTTCTCCCTCCCTCCCCATCCACAGTCCCCAGCCCCTTCCCTTTGGTAACTGTTGATCCCTTCTTGGAGTCTGAATCTGCTGCTGTTTTGTTACTTCACTTTTGCTTCGTTGTTATACTCCACAAATGAGGGAAATCATTTAGTACTTGTCTTTCTCTGCCTGGCTTATATCACTGAGTTTAATACTCTCTAGCTCCATCCATGTTGTTGCAAATGGTAGGATTTGTTTTCTTCTTATGGCTGAATAATATTCCATTGTGTATATGTATCACATCTTCTTTACTCATTCCTCCACTGATGGACACTTAGGTTACTTCAGTATCTTGGCTATTGTAAATAGTGCTGCGATAAACAGAGGAGTGCATATGTCTTTTTGAATCAGGAATCTTGTTTCCTTTGGATAAATTCCTAGGAGTGGGATTCCTTGGTGAAATAGTATTTCTATTTTTAGTTTTTTTAAGGAACCTCCATACTGCTTTCCACAATGGTTGAACTAATTTACATTCCCAACAGCAGTGTAGGATGGTTCTCCTTTCTCTGCATCCTCACCAGCATTTGTTGCTCCTTATCTTTTGGATGTTGGCCATCCTAACTGGTATGAGGTGCTACCTCAGTGTGGTTTTAATTTGCATTTCTCTGAAGATGAGTGATGTGGGCCATCTTTTCATGTGCCTGTTGGCCATCTGAAATTCTTCTTTGGAGAAGTGTCTGTTCATATTCTCCGCCCATTTTTTAATCAGGTTATTTGCTTTTTGGGTGTTGATTTCTTTACATATTTTGGATGTTAATCCATTATTGGATATGTTGTTTACGAATATATTCTCCCATACTGTAGAATGCCTTTTTGTTATGCTGATGGTGTCTTTTGCTATACAGAAGCTTTTTAGTTTGATGTAGTCCCATTTGTTCATTTTTGCTTTTGTTTCCCTTGACCAAGGAGATGTATTCTGGAAAAAGTTGCTCATGTTTATATTCAGAAGATTTTTGCCTGTGTTTTCTTCTATAAATTTTATGGTTTCATGACTTACATTCAGGTCTTTCATCCATTTTAAGTTTACTTTTGTGTAGGGTGTTAGACAGTAATCCAGTTTCATTCTCTTAAATGTAGCTGTCCAATTTTGCCAACACCAGCTGTTGAAGAGGCTGTCATTTCCCCATTGTATGTCCATGGCTCCTTTATCATATATTAATTGACTGTATATGCTTGGGTTTATATCTGGGCTCTCTAGTCTGTTCCATTGATCTATGGGTTTCTTATGCCAGTGCCAAATTTTCTTGATTACTGTGGCTTTGTTGTAGAGCTTAAAGTTAGGGAACATAACTTTTTTTTTCTTCTCAGGATTTCTTTGGCTATTTGAAGTCTTTTGTGGTTCCATATGAAGTCTAAAACTATTTGTTCTAGTTTGTTGAAGAATGCTGTTGGTATTTTGATAGGGATTCCATTGAATCTGTAGATTGCTTTAGGTAGGATGGTCATTTTGACAATAATAATTCTTCCTATCTATGAGCATGGGATGTATTTCCATTTATTGATGTCTTCAAATTTTTTATTTTATAGCACATTTTGTTGTTATTTATTTCCACAGTCCACAAATATTAAGAGCTCTTAAAACAGGCAGACTCCACGATATTTAAAAAAAAATGATTGCAAAGATTTTGTAAATCCCCCTAGATGATGGCTGCACTAATGTGTTCAACCTGGCTACTAGTTATGTGTTCACAGACTCTTGGTGGTTTTAGCGAGGTCCTGGCCCATAGCCCATGTTTAGTTTGGATGCCTTGGGACAGTTAGGCGTTTTCAAGTCCACTGAGGCTTCCTCTTAAAACATCGTCCTCTTAGGGCTCTCCCTGTTGTGACTGGCTAGTGGTTCCAGGGTGTGTTTGGGAATGACTGCTAGTGTGATAAAACTTTGCTGCTCTTCTTTTAGATTGGATTTATGTGAATTGAGGTCGAAAATAGGAACTTATTCAAAAGATTAGTATAAGTCCAAGTGCTAGTGATGAACACATGATGATGTCGGTTCTATCACATGTCAGGTAGTCTTTGGACTCTGGACTATAAAACAGACAACCCTGAGTTGTCCTCTCTTCTCCAATATAAATTTGTGTGATTCGCTGTGTGACAACGGTCAGGACCTCCGCCTTTCAGTTTACTCATCCACAGAAGATAGTGCTCCATCTAAAATGTAGGATTGTTGATAGGATGAAATTAGATTACATAGAAGACAGTGTGTTAAAAAAATATTTCTATGTAACTATAAACACCTGTGAGTAACAGTACTAATAAGTAATGCCTAATGTCATTCTGTGTGTGTTTCATATTTCCTTATTTTTAAGTTGACATCTTTAGTTTTTCATAAGCCACAAGTTGCTTGCTTTGCATTCAGAAAATGATACCATTAGGAGATCAAAATGTTAATCTGAGGTAAATAATGGTTCATGATTTGTTTGTAAAATAAAAAGTACTTAAATATGTAAGGTTGAGACAACCTATTCATACCCAGTACCTTATAATAGTAGAAAAAAGTAACATAAGACAGGGGGGAAAAAAACCCTAAAAAATAAGACATAAGTATATGTCTGTGTGTTTACATGTGTTATGTCTTATTTTGCCAATAACACATACAACTCTGATATCTTATGTTAGTAAAAATTCACTGAGCTAGCTTTAGAAGTGTTAGTTATTAGATTTTCTCTTTGGTTTCTCACCTTAGCCCAGATATATTTAAAAACTTAGGTGGAAAGGATTATTTTAGTACTTTGAAATTTATTAAGAGTGGAAGGAGTCTTTAAAAGCTTGTTTTTAGGATTTAGAACAGGTTTTTTTTTTTGGTTTTGAGTTTCACATAATTTATATAAGCACTGGGTACATAAGTAGTAGCAATTAGAAAAGGACATTTTAAATTATGTTTATTATAAGCACAGTGTCATAGAACTATTGCATTTTTTTGAACTGGTAGTAGTATATGATTTAGGAGTACCCATTAAAATAAAGCCATTTTTATTTATAATTGTATAAAAATACACAGTTAGAAATGTAAGTGGATTCAACCATTGCTGAGGAAACAGATTTCATTTAACAAATTCTTACTAATTGGATCATTCAGTATTTTAATTTTCAGTTAAAAAATGTAAATTTGTAATAAAAGTAACCATAAGTAGATAGTAAGTTAGTTTTATGGTATGAAACTCTGCCACAGGGGAGGAAATATTGTTAAGAACATAGCAGATGTCGAACTTACAGAATGTACAGAAAGAGAAAGAACAAATATAACTTAAAAATACTTAGGTTTTTCTGCTATTTTTGTTAAATCATCAAGTTGGATACTTTTAGGAAAAGCCCAATGTAAGAAATACTTAAAAAAGGAAAAACTTTATAACATAGCTTTTTTTGAATTCTTCATTCCAACAAATTAATGAAGAACATGCTTACTCCAAGTACATTTTCCTGACATACCATTGGTTAGTGGGGAGATTAAATCATGAATGTCACATTTAATTTTAAATGGGAAAAATAGCATTATCACAGAGAATGTGCTCTTTCATGAATGTCAAGTGCAACTTGTTGAAGGTCTTTTGAAAAACATGTAGGAAAGACTTTGTGTATTAGTTATGCTTGCGTAGAGCACCTACCAGTTTGGAATAAAGATGCCAAGTACACTATTGATTACCACCATTTGTAATGCAGATTGGCGCTTGGAATCATACTACTTCAGTTTTTCCACGCGGTAAGAGGAATGGGCCCCTGCTGCGCTTTGGAGCCACTGCCTCTTCAAATCTGTGTAGAAAATAAAATATTCTTGCCTAGGAAGTTGGTTTTCATTTTCCGTAGTTTGAGATTTACCTATTAACTTCTTAGCAGTTTCTAGAGAAGCCTTTTCTCTCCCTTATTGCTTTTTTCTTCTCAAATATTGGTTTCCCTTACCAAGCAACAAGGGTCTTTGTGAGCATGGTGCTACACACCTGAGGGTATTGCCAAATGTGTTAGCCGCTCATTTCTGTTAACTCCTTAGCCTTTCACGTAGGTTGTTGGGTGAGTAAAGGGTTAATTCCTGAATGGTTTCGCTCAGTTCCTGGCACATAGTCACGAGTAGGGTGGTGGTGAGTGTATCCGTCAGATACGTAAGGGTTACGAGTCCTGGAAATAACAATTCTTCAGTATAGAGTATCTCGCCTGAGGGTTTCAGCCTGTACAAGTTCACTATGGATTCGGTGAGACTGAAAAATGACGACAGAACATTGAGGATAACAAGGGGTTCTGACCAGCTTCACTCTTAGGGCGGGACGGGAGGTCGAGCGCTAGATCCTGTCCGCCTCCGCCTCTGCCCCAGTGCAGCCTCCGCCCTAGGCTCTGCTCTTCCCCGTAGGATCGCTTCTCTACACCTGCTGTTCCGCTTGCTTCTGCCCTTAGCTCCGGGCGGCATGTCAGTAAGGGCTTATTGCCGGTGGGTGTGCCTGTGCGCCTGCGCAGTGGGCTAAGGCGTCCGCCTTGCACGTGCGCAGTGGGGATCAGGGGAGGAGCCTGCCATGGGACTTCCATTTTCCCTACAGGAGACATCGTCAGTCCTCTTAAACAGTGAAATTTTAGACAATTTAGGCCCGTCTTGTCCTCTCATCTGTGGCCTGTAGACAGATCACAGCAGTGATCTCCAACCCTAAAAATCCAACTTCCAGATGAGTTAGGCAGTGTTTCTGAAATTTTAGGCAAAATCTAGAAAAATGAAGAAAATGCAGAAATAGTAAGATCATGAGAATGAATATAAAAGAGAAAATTGGATGAGTCATCAATAGATCTTTTATCAGTATTCTGATAACAATGTTTATTCTAGCTGTCATCATCTCACTTCTGTGGTGTAGTAAATAGTAAACGTGATGTGTGAGAATGGAAAGAGTTATTGGAAGAGGGACCATTGGATATAGTGACTTCATGTCAGTGTTGTGGAGAAAAGCTTCCCCTTCATCTTAAAAGGAACTCCGTTACCCTTTGGGGAACACGTTGAATAAGATTCTCTAACGCACTAACTAAAGGATTAAAGGGTCATTAGTTTAGTTCCACTTTACATTAGTACTGGTTTGGAATTATTTAAGGACACAGCGTTATTACATTTTAATCTGCAGAGCGAAGAGGTGATTTTGCCAATTGCACCATAGAGAATATTTTGGCAAAATATCTAGTTGCTCTGTATAGTTTACAATTCCATGTTTCAAGAGTAATTTTAATCTAAAGAAAAAGGAATAGAATTAAAGCATACTATTGTTAAACATTAAGTTTTTAATTTGCTTGTTTAGCCCTATGAGCATGTTTTGGTAATTTTACAAGTTTGGAAATGTTACCAAGTTTCACCTCTGGTCACTGGTTAGAGACTGGGTAGAGATAATTATTTGCAAAGTGGTAAGTTGTGGCACTTGAATAATAACAGCTTTATTATTTGTAATTATATTTATATTTATAATTCTTATAATTCTCATAAACTATCATATTTAATACTAGTTCTATTTAAAGTAAAATCTGTAACGAGTCCAGAAGGTACAGGTCTATGCCTGTTTTGGAAAGAGAAGTAGGAAAAAGTTTCTCTCTTCACATGCATAGCACGTGTGGGACAGAACAAGGTAATTCATACTCATTTCACTTTCATAAATAAGATTATGTTAATAAATGTTTCCTTGTGTTAACTACTTAATTTCATGCATTGATTGATTCCATTTTCGGTTTTCTTTCTGCTAGCTGGGTTGCCTAAAAAATTCAAAGATAGTTACGGCCCCCTTGTGGTCAAATTATGTAAATTTCTCAAAATTGAGAAACAGTTCTCTTTCTAAAATGATATTCCTGAAAATTCTAAGGCTATGGCTTCAGAAGTCATAAAACGGTCTGATAGAGAATAAACACATCAGTGATTGAATAGATAGCTAATTAACATGGTGAAATATCTAATATTTTATATAAATAGATAAATGTTCAGGCTTATGTGAATAAAGTATTTGAATAATTATATTCCCAGTCCCAGCTTCTGTGACATTTTGGTTTAGATGTATTAATAAGGTAGTTTTAAAAAAGTATGTCTTGTGTGATGCTGAATCTGTTAACCATATATCATTCAATACTTAAAACCTATTAGCAGGATGTGAAACAGTATATATGCTCTTGCTAATTAAATCCTAATGTTTTGATTAAAATATTTTCTGGTTCCTTACATAATTCAATTTCACTCTTGATTAGGAGAAACATACTGAGCCATTTCAGAGAAGATAAACATTAATGAAAGAAAAGTTTTGAAGCTTTTTCTCCTATATTCAGTGTATGCTTTATGTTCTATATAAGCATTACAGAAGTTGGTGTCAGGAAGTATGTATCTTTATGCATATTTCAATTAGTAATTCATTAATGGACCAAGCTATTATTTTCACAGTTATGGTAAGACTTTAAATAAGTTATACTAAAAAAAATATGAATGGAGAGTTTGTGCCCTATCTTTTGGAAAGAACTGTATATACACAGAAAACATAATCAGATTTGGACCAGTTGTTCTCCACAATAGCGTGTGAAAGATTATGAAGATTGTTTTATGTATGAATCTTTCTACTTAAAATATGAAAACAGATGGTAGGGAACAAAGCAGGCATAAATTATGTAATACAATATAACGACTTTCTGTGAGATGTTTTAGTAAAATATAACCTTTTTTGGTTTTGATGTGAGTGTAAGAGTGGAAGGGAGCAAAATGTCTTGTAATGTAGAATATGTACAGATAGACATTCAAAGGCTGCCCCTATCAGTGCCATTGTGATATTACTATTTTCATCATGTCTGCTTTACTTGATCTCATGGGATAAACTTGTATCTTCAGTGAAGAAATGGAAGAGCTAGCAGAAATTAAATGAATACTTCAATAAAGGTCACAAAGAATTTATCAGAGCTTTGCTAGATTAAAAAATGTCTATGAAGGCAAAACTAATCTCTGGTATTACAAAGTTAGAGCACAGGGGATGTTTATGGGTTGCTGGCAATTTATTTATTTATTTTTGTTTTAATTGGGTGCTTCAATGAGTATTTCTCTCTAGTTAAAATCATTATGATTTATATACTTTTCTGTATGCATACTGTTTTCCAACCCTAAATTCTTTACTAAGAAAAAAACATTTGTGAACACCTATAGAAAATTATAGAAATGTTCATGTTTTGAAAACATTAGTATGTCATGGATAAAATTTCTCTGAAACATACTTTTATGCAGAATTTAAGATGTTTTCAGGTTCTTTCACTTAAAATACATTTATGAAGTGGTTTTTTTCTGAATTAGCTCAAAGTCAGGAAAGAAAAGTTGCTTTCTAAATAAACATTTAATTGCTTCCATTTCATAAGATATAGTTAGCTGATTTTAAATGTTTCTACACTTTTGCTTGAAAGCAATCCTGAAGATTTGTATGATTAGTTTTTAAGTTTTTCTATTGTGTATTTGGACTGTTGTAGTAGAAACAATGTGGATTGTGCTTTACCCTGAATTTTTCAAAAATGGGAGGCAATACTATAAACTTCAATTAGATAACTTTCATGAGAAAGTTTATACCATAATATGTGGCACATGATTGTTTTCAGTGAAAGTTAGGGACTGAATTTTCTGACTTGCTGACAACAGAAGGAAGTGAACATTTGTTACTTTGAAATATGCATTATTTTATGAAAGCATTAGCTAGGTGAAAAATCTTTATGTTGTAGGTGGCATTAATCAATGTGATGTGAATATGGGCCAAATGAAGACGGTATCCCAGTTTGGGGTACTGCTCTGTTTTAAATTTTAATACTGTGACTAAATTTTCGAAACTGGCAAAAATATTTTGGAAACAATAAATATATGTATATTATTTGGCCACATACTCCTGTTGCTGGTCTTTAGCTTCAAAAAATAGTTTAAAAGGCAGGAAGAAGGCTACAAAGCCACAAACAAGGAACAGAAAAAATATACATCTAAACATCACACAGTAATAGAAAAGTTAGAATTCTTTACTAATACACTGCAAATTTGAGGTGCTTTGCCTTGGAGTTCTGCTTGGTCCTCTCCAAAACGTATCATTGAAATTTGACCTAAATATCTCTTAGAAAAATTAAAGGGTAAATGTAACTAATGCAACAAGCCCAGTTAATGTAGCAACAAATATGAATGCGCTGTGGCCTGGAAGCTTCTAGATTTGGTGGCTTGCCGGTGTTTTCCCATTATGCCTTCCTGTGCCTCACGCTAGCTACCTTCACCACAGAGCAGGGCCTGTCTTTCTCCAGCCTCCGGGAGGGAGGGCTCGTGTATGAGTGCATGGGTGACCAGCCTGCCGCCAGTACAGGCGGCCTGTGCACACTGCTGCCCTCCTCTTCTGGGTCAGTCCTGTCCAGCCTCCTGTGGAGGGGCGTGGCCCGTCCGCAGGTTCTCAGAGCTGTGCTCCAGGACCGGAAGCACAAACAGGAGGGGTGGGAAGACATGTAATGAATTTTATCGTGTCCTACAACCTCATTAAAGGTACATTTCAACGAGAACATTCGCTGACATGGCTTTTTGAGGATTCATTTATTCCACAAATAGCCAGAGACCTCTATGTACCAAAGGTACAGATGTAGGAATATAAAGATGAATTTGATCTGATCCCTGCCTCAAGCAGCTTATATAAAGGAGAATTTTGTCCTGCTTAATTTTAAGCCTTTCTAAAAATGCAAGCAGTTGCTTTCTCTTTTTATGTTACATAAAAAGACAGCCAAGGATGCTTTTATTATACTAGTATACTCATGTATCTGTGTGTGTGTGTGTGTGTGTGTGTGTGTGTGTGTGTGTGTGTGTGTGTGTGTGTGTGTGTGTGTGTGTGTGTGTGTGTGTGTGTGTGTGTGTGTGTGTGTGTGTGTGTGTGTGTGTGTGTGTGTGTGTGTCTTGCCAATGGGTTTCAGCCCCAGGCAAGTTCGCTAGGGATTCAGTGTGACCAAAGAAATTGACAGCAAAACGTTCTTGGGGTGAAAGGGTTATACCCAACTTTATTTCAGTCACTAAAATCCCATTCACTCAGAACGAGTCTGCATGCAGCAAGCCGGTCTCTGCCTCTGGGCCTCTGGGCCCCCACAGCTGTCCCCTGGGCCTCTCTGCCTGCACAGTCATCCCACACAGCCATCCTCTGGGCCTCTGTCCTCGGCGCTGCCACCACTCCAGCCTCTGCTCTGCTCTCCTGCAGCCTTGCAGCCCTGCCACCATGTCGCACCCAGAGCACTGGGCGGAGCTTTTTATATAGAGTCAACAGCCATGTATTGCCCACAGGTCTGCAGTGAGCTAGTCAATCAGGACCAAGTGAGAATCCTGGCCACAGGAGCTCTCATTTTATGCACAGTGTGTGTGTGTGTGTGTGTGTGTGTATTTATCATATATATATATTATATGTATCTATAGATATATAATACATATATTTCCAGTAAATGTAAACTACATTTCATATAAATTAGTCTGTATGTTTCTAGAAGTAAAACTAGCAGAATACCTGCAGTATTTGGTTTTTTTTTTAGGGGAAAAAAATTAATACAATCTTTTAAAATAACATTAACATGATAGAAAATACACGACTGGGGCTGTAGCCATGTAGATACTAAATTCCTTCTTATAGTTTTCCTTGAGCAGCAATACATGGCTCCCATGATGTTTGTAAAGAGTAATTTTCCCTATCTGTCAAAGTGAAACATGTGTACACCATGATCCTGTAGTCCACTCTTACATACATTCCTAGCAGACATCTGTGAAGTGCCAAAGGGCAAGCACAGGGTTGTTCACAGCAGCACTGTTTTTAATAGTCCCAAACTAGGAACAGCCCAGATGTCCAACAACAGTAAAACAGAAACATACATCTGCTACTTTTATTACACTGGAATAGCACATGGCAGAGAAAACAGGCTCCAGTAAGGAGGAAACTGAAACAACATTGAGTGTAGGAAGCTTGACACCAACTGTAGATACCCAACTCTGATTCTGTATTAATACAATAAAAAGCAGGCCAAAGTACTTCATGGTATCAGCGAGTGACACAGAGGCCACCCTATGTGGGAGCCTGTGAGGGAGCCCTGGAGAGGGTGTTTAAGAGCTGCTAATTACATGGAGGTCATTTCACCTGGGTGCTGATCACACAGGTGTGTTGAGTTTAAATTCACCAAGTTGTATACCTACTACAGATGTATTTTTCTGTATGTATATTGCACATCATGGAGTTTAAAAATGAGCAGTTAAAGTAAGCCAATAGATGAAAAGTGTAACAAGAAACATCTGTGCTCCTAGCGCTTATGCTCCTCACCTTCCAGACTCTGTGGAAGTAAATGAAAACCACACGAAGTAGAAAAACTGAGGTGATTTGCTTGGAGCTTTCTGTAGCAGCCACCATGTGGATAAAATGAAAGTTCCTGTGGCTGGAATTCTCACTTGACCCTAGTTGGCTAGCTCACTCCACAGGTGTGGGCAATATGTTGTTATTGACTCTACCTAAGACCTCCACCTGGTGCTCTGGGTGACACGGTGGCAATTTGACTGCATTCTGGTTCCTGCTATTACATTAAGTGTTTTACCTACACTGTTTTATTAAAATTATCAGCAGCATCCTATGAGGTAGTTGTTATAATATCTTGCTTTTAAAGATGAGGAAACTGCAGGTCATCATAATTAAATAATTTATGTATACCAGTATAACAATAATTTATTTAATGTCACACAACTATAGGTATATGAGTCCTTAATTATGAGAAAAAAAATCTGACTTAAATTGAAGTGAGGCTATGTATAGCCTTTATTTATCCCATTTAGTATTAATATTCAGGCATTTCACTATGTTTGATTACTGGATGCTGGGAATGCTAATGTAATATATGGGATATTCATCACCCTTTCTAAGATTAAAAAAATATCTAAATTTCAAACTATCTGTCCTCATGGTTTCAGATGAAGGATTATGAACGTGGGATAAGTCAAAGAAGCAGGTTGAATCAGATCCAGAGGAATTGCTATTAACCACTAGGCTATGTGATACCATTTTACTAAGCTGTGATATCATCAACAATGACATCATTTTTATTGAGCTATGTTAATCTAATAAATTCCTTCTCTTCAATCTGAGAACATGTTTATTCAAAGAATACAAGCCAGTCACTATTATTTTATTTATAGGTCTGTAATTTCAGACTTAGAAGAGATCTCAATAGCTTGCTAAACCAATCACCAATCTGATACTTGACCTATTTCATCTCAGCACTCCAGACCTATCCTAGAGCCTCTCCTAGAATCAATACCGAACTCTCAACTCTGGCTCAATTTGTGTTCTTTTCCTTTTAGAAGAGATCAGTTGCACTTGAGCATCTTGAAGCTTAAAAGTTTTTTTCCTGTTCTCCATAAGCCATTTAAGACCATGACAATACTTTCAGCTGGCTAATTTTCAGTTTCTCCCAGCCAGTGTCATATTCTTTCAGGCCGAAGGTCCTGAGCTTACTTAGAATGAATGAACCTGCTCTCACAAAGTGGGGGAATGGCTAATGTTTAATTATTTTTATCATCTCTTTATATCCAACAGCTATAAAGCAACCTCTGTAGCAACATCTTTCAATTTTATTAACCAGAATCTTAAGATTAAATGAAGATATTTTTAATTATTAGCCATGTGTTCTGATAAGTATAAAGGAATAAGGCTGTGTAAAATTGTTCATTGTCCTTGTGCAAATAAGAATTGTAATGTAAGTTAAACTGGGCCCTGTGTCTGGCTCAATTGAGTATTTAGAGGGAAAGCTGGAAGTATCCAGTATGAAATAAAGTATATAAAAACATACAATTTAGGGTTTAATTTAGAGGGGCTAAATGACAGCCAGCTAAGGTGCTTTCTAGTTCTACCATTATTGATTAAGCCTCTGGATTTCACATTTCTTCTTCATTTAAGATCTTATTTGCTTTGTTTGTCAATGAATCTGTTCTAATTTCTAATATAATAGATGACTGAATGAGCTCCTGCTTCTTCTGTCTCAGGAAGCCTATTCCACTGGTCCTGTAGCTCAATTGCTTTTTAATCGATCGCTCAGAAGAGCCAGTATGCTAGCTAGCAGGATGACAGAGTGTCTCAGAGCCTGCACACCTGCCTGAGAAGTTAAATCACTTCTTGCCTTTCTCCAGAAAGAACAGGTAATGGAAAAGCTTCACCCCAGAAAGGAGGTCTAGGTAATAATTGCTTACCTCATCTTAAGTGTAGTTCAGTCTCTCTCTAAGAGTTGTTGTGAGGACAAATGAGAAAATATGTGTGAAATGCCAAGCAGAATGTGAGTCAGCCTTCAATAAGCGGTGGCTGTAGAGCAGCAGAGGTGGCTGCGGGCATGCTGGTGATAACATTTGGAGCTGTTAGTACCTCCAAATCAATGAGAATCAATGAGTCTTTGGTTATAAGAAAGTTACTTTGGCCATAAATGAGACTGTTACCCATCTGTGCTTTGCAAAAGGTGTTTAAGAAGAACTGGCTATCTAGTAAACCAACTAAACAACTACCGAGGACACAATTTTTAAAAAATAATTTCATATTTTGTTTTAAAACTACATGAAAGTAGAATTATGTTGGGTTTTCTAACATTTTACATTTTGGAACTGGTTTTATTTGAATAATGAATAAACTGTAATCTTTATAGCATTCAGTTTCTCCATAGACCATAGTCCTACCCCAGGGAAAGCTATGATTAATATGCATAGGTGCTTAATTAAATGGGCCATTGATAGGCATTTTAGAAATACCCTTATGTTAAAAGAAAGTAAGAATCAGAAGGAAAACCTCTATCCATTCAACATGTTAATAAAATCAACAATTTAAAAACTGTCCTTTGGCATAGGATGGATATACATTCCTTAACATAGGATGGCAGTTTCCCCAATGAAAAGGCTTGCTTGTATGTCTTATAAGGCTTCTCGTGTGTGTGTGTGCATATAAAATATACAAATACCAAATATCAATTATTTTGTCACAATTATACTGAATAGTCTTTTTCTAAACCTTTGTTACGTCATGGATTCCCTTAAAAAATTGGAATAAGATATGGAATCTTTCCAAGAAAAATTGATATATAAATGTGCATAAAAAATTTTCTGGGCAGTTTCTGGAGGTTGATGACACCTCTCACTCTAATGCTCATAGGTGGTTCATGCATCTCAGAGTCAGCACGATTCTTCAGTGAACTTGAGTCGAAAGGAACATCTAAGCGATTAGATTAATTTTATAATGAGTTTATTGAAGTACAGATTATGTAAGCCACTCAGCTACCTTTTTCAGGGAAGGAAAGCTTAGTTCTTAATTGTTACTTCAGCAATTTCTTCCTTTATTTCCTAGCTGTATCCATGGTGAGTTAATGCCATAATCAGCAGAGCCTATACAACATGAACTTGATGTTAAAAGCACTTCTATTCATAATTCCTATTGTTCCTTGCATTTTTTCTGTCAATTTACTTTCTACATTTGACCCATTTTCTCAGCAAAGTAACAAGGTCACTTAGACAAATGTATAAATAGGAAAACAGAAGAAGAGCTTAGAGAAAGAGAACAATTTTTATATAATTCTAAGTATTAATGTTTTGTAATGATTATCAACTAGTTGATATATTTTTGCATTGGGCAGTCTTAATCAAGCACAAATTATGTCTCTCATTAGTGATCTAAGTTTGTTTTCCAACAGTAGAAGATTCCAACTTAGGTTTGAATTTCACATCCAAATAGGAGAAGAAATTTCATCTGTCAGTGCACATTTTAGCTCTGCTGAGGGGAAACCCAGATGCCATGTGGAGAGAAATGTGGCCTGGGGATGAGTAAACAGTCACTACATGATTGATGAACAAGAGCAGTTCACACAGTTTCTGTTAAGACAGGGAGCCACAATCTCATCAGACCTATGTGAACTATCAAGTGTGGGCTGACTAGAAACGGGTTCTGTCTTATTTCTTACCCTTCCTAACATGACAGGAAAAAATGCTCTTTGAATCATAACAAATCATTTGACACATAGTAACAGTAGATCAAAATGATTTTATGAAACCTACAAAAAAGTGACTGTTTGTGAGGAGACCAGAGTGTTTTGTTGTGAAGTTCCTTTTGGAAATGAGCATGTTGGTTCCGATGGACTCTGAAACTGCAAAAACTGAGTTCAAACCAGACTCTAATATGTAGTGTTACCTTGGGTTACTTGCATGGCTTGCTGAACCTCAGCTTTTTAACTGCCAAAAGTGGACAATGATTATACCTATTTTTAAAGTTCTGTGTGAGAACCAGATTAGTTAATGCCCAGTGTATAGAAATAAGCACTCAATGAATACCAGCTGTTTTATTTTTTACTTTACAGTAATGAAAAATGGCCATGATTTAACACTTCCATTGCTTACTACCTATGAGTTTTAGAAATTATTACCAATAATATATTCATTCATTCAGCAAGTATATTTTTGAGTATCCACTGTGTGCCAGGTACTGCTCTAGATCCTGGGCAAGTAGCAGTGAAGGAAACAGATAGGGCTGGAGCTGAGGGAGGTTGCTGAGGTGGGCTGATGATAAGGAGGTATTTGAGTAGATGATCGAAGTATAGCAAGGGAAGCTGAAAGGACAGACACTCCAGGCCTTGGGTTTTCAGGAGTTGCAAGGATGGAGTATGCTTGGCATGTTTAAGAAACACAAGGAGGCCAGTGAGGTAGTGACAAGAATGTATGCTGAGAGATGAAATTGGGGTTGGGGTGCATGTCATTTAGCCCTACCAGCAGAGGGAAGGGAGACGTTCCTTCGTTTTGAACAGGAGCATGACCTCTCTGATTTACATGGTAAGAAGCATCACTGTAGCTGCTGTGTGGGAAATGGGGGCATGCATGGAATCAGGAAGGTTAATTAGGAGCAATTGCAGTGGTTTAAGTTATAGTGTCCTGGACTATCATGATTGTGGTGAAGGTGTAAAAAAGGCCCAATGATATGTTAAAACCCTATGAGCTAGATGCTTCACACATTTATATTGTCTAATCCACACCACAGCCCTGAAAGGGAAATATTACCATTCGGAGGTAGGATTTGCCCAAGGTCATGCAGCTGTTGAAGTGCAAGTGGAGCGTGATACTCTTTCTACAGCCCAAAGTAAAAGAGAAGAGAAAATTACAAGTACTGCACATCAATCACTTTTCCTGCCTAAGTAAACTTTTTTTGTCCACATATACTATACAGATAGTTCCAACCCCATTATACCTTGAGGAAAAATGTTGTGAGGGTGGCAGATTGAGGAGAATGGAGAAAGTCATATAGCATGTTTTGGAGTTCTTAATGTTTTGAGATCCAAGTCACTAAAAGTACAAAGCTTCTTAGAACAAGTTGAACAGCAATTTAGCATTTTAAGATAAAGCACTAGGAGCAAAGTACAAAACCAAAAACTAGCAACAACCAAAATCCTGAAAAAAAATTTGAACTTTTTTAAGAGCTTAGCTGAAAAACAAATGATAATATCTAGTATTAAAGGGAAAGAGAAAGTGTTCTATTCTAAATTAGAAAGCAGTAAGCAGTTACCTGTCTTGAGAATAGCAGGGAAGTCTTCAGAAGAGAAGAAAGCATTTGTGGTAGGTCATCTCTTCTGTTACAGTTGATAACAATTGAAGAGTTCATTTGATCTGTGGCATGAGTCTTGTGTGTAATATTCAATCTTGAAGCAATCTCAAAGCATGTATCTAATGTATATATAATGCCAGCAGTGTTTTTGAATTTCTCTATATTAAAGCAAACAACTGTGGCTCCTCAAGTGTGATCCAGAGACATCCAGAAGTCTACAGAACACTTTCAGGGGTCTGTAAAGTACCAGTTTGCATGGGTAAAGAATATACTCCAGCTGGGCATAGAAGCCACAGGGCATAAATCTGCAAAGAAGTAAAAAGCTAATCTTTTCAAACAATATGGCTTCTCTCTCACTTACCAACTTTACATCTCCCTGTATGGCCCCGGAAGATGACTGGTTAGCCAGAGACGGGTAAGATTCCTCAAGGGAGGAACAACCTAAGACAGGCACAGTCGCAGGGGGGCCATCAGGTGAGAAATTGGGGATCAACAGTGATGAGGCTTAGAACCTCACCCGCCCTGTTTTGAGAGAAATCTTTGGCATCCATGAATGTTTTAATGCCCTTGTCTAGCTTGGATTAACACATAGTCTACAGGCACACACCTGATCATCTACATTTGCTCTCTTACAACACTAAGCTATGTTTTCTACCTTTATCTTGCATCTACCTACCACTTCAGCATTTTATTAAAAATAAAAAAAATAGTAATAATAAAGGGAGAAATGTGGGATCCACATATAAATCAAGTATGAAAATCAAATGAATATTCATATTTGACCTGATTGTTTATAGTTCATAATGCGTGATCAAAACCGAAAGTTTCTGTGATGACTGCCCTTGTACTGTTCACCATGTAAGAACTTATTCACTATGTAAGAATTTGTTCACCATGTAAGAACTTGTTCGTTATGCTTCAGAAGATTGGAGACTGAGGAGAATTAGGCTTGGGGTTGATTAATGATTGTGCATTGAGTCCCCTATACAGAATTTTATTGTTGTTAACAACCATTTGATCAATAAATATGAGAGATGCCCTCTCAAAAAAAAAACCAAACCCACCAATATGAAGTGCTGTCAGAGATGATGAGCAGCTCCGACTCTCATACACTGCTGGTGGGAATAAAAATGGTACAACCATCCTTTAAAAATGGACAATTTCTTGTAAAGGTAAGCATAGGTTTTGCCATATAACACAGCAGTTCCCCTTTGGGCATTTACCCTAGAGAAATGAAACATAGATGTTTATAGAAATTTTATCCACAAATGCCCCACACGTAACAACCCAAATATGGTGGTGGTTATGCAACTATACGCATTTGTCAAAACCAGGCACAAAAAAGAGAGTGAATATCACTGTGTGTAAATCATACCTCAATAAATCTGACTTAAAAAAAAAAGAATATACTCCATTTGCAAGACAGAACAATAGGTTTTAATGTAATAGAGAATGAAAGTTCATTGGTAGCGTTTCAGATTCCACATTGCGCTAACCTTTAAGAAACTCTAAGAAATGTCCCTTTGTAGAGTTTCAGTAAGTATTACAAAAGATTATCCACAATTACCTATAAAGTATTTACATATTCTTTTGTTTTCAAACTACATATCTCTGTGACTCTCTCAGATTTCTTAACTAGTTATGTTTCATTGAGTATGTCATTAAGTCATATATTTATTGAGTGAATGAATAGATAATGATTTAAAATTTTTTCAGTTTATTTTCTAATACTAATAATTATAGGTATAACCTACAAAAACTTTTTGAGGTTCTCAAAACTTTCAGAGTGTAAATGGGTCATGAGATCAAAACATTTGAGAAATGCTGGTGTAACAAAATTGTTGTCCATGACTTAAAGATGTACGTTGACTTCAGCAAAGCATAATAAAGATACATCTAAATCTAGACAGCTAATTTTTTGATGTAGGTGTACATCAACATTTGTGTATAAAATCTGTGTTTGGGAATTAAAAAAAATAATTATTGTCATTGTATTGATTTCTGTCATACCTATAATGTATACTTCTCAAAAGTATTTCCCTTCCAGGCTTTTCTGTGTGTTTATCACACAACAAATGCCTGAAATTTTTAATAGGTATTAACAAATATTGACAAGACTGAAGTTATGCTGTATACTCTCTTCTGTGAAGTAGAAAGAAATTATTGTTATTCCTAATCTCATTGCTGTGGACTGAAGGTTTGTTACCCCCAAGTGGATATATTGGAAACATAACGCTCAGTGTATAATATAGTATTTGCAGGTGGGGAGTAATTAGGGTTTGATTAGGTCATTCGGTTGGAGCCCTTATTTTGGTATTAAACATCATTATAACAGAAGCAGGCCCCTTGGAATCAAGGAAAGGCCATATGTGGACATAACCAAGCAGTGGGCCTTCACCAAGGACCCAGCTGGGCTGGCACCCTAATCTTGGACTACAGCCTTCCAGGCCTTAAATATTTGTTGCTTAATCCACCTAGTCTGTGATATGTAAGAGCAGCCCAAATTAACTGATACAAGCTCTTTACTAATGAGTGTAACTTCTGCCATTCTCTTAGCTGTGTTTTTCCACTTGTAAAGAATAAATCAATGAACAAACCTATGATAATCTTTGTATCATAAAAGGGAAAATTATAATCTTTCATAACAATTCTACATATGAAAATCCATTGGCTGGGTTGAATGGGTGAAATAGGTGAAGGGATGAGGAAGCAAAAAATCTTAATTTAATTCTATATCATCTTTTTATGTTGACAGATGGTAACTGCTCTAGTTACATTGAACATTTAATAATGTAGATAATTATCAAATCACTGTGTTGTATACTTGAAACCAGTATAATAATGTGTATCAACCTCAAAAAGATAATGGTATTTACCAAAAAAGAAATTCTTTAGCAACATTGTAGACTTTTTTTCCTGTGTAAAAAAAATATTTTGCATGGATATTCTGCTCTTTGGTAGGTTCCTTAAATAATGATATTTAATAAATGTTCTCAGAATAGAAAAAAATTAAATCTTAAGGTATAGATGAGAGTGTTGCTCAGATATTTTCCTAACTAAAATATTATTGAAACTTAGGATCAAATTTGTAATTATATTCAGCTGAATAGATTTAAACGTACCTTTTTAACTTAATTGACAGTTTTCTGAAAACTTCTGAAAATTTATAAAGAATTTACAGTGGGAAAACTATGAAACTAGATAATTTTTTATTCAAAAAGAAATATTTTTGTTTGAAGACATTTAGTATTAAAACAAGTTAATGTCACCTAGACTTTTGGCTATAATTCTTTGTTTTTAAAATAAATACAATAGCAAATTGTTTTTAATTGTTGTATATCATAGTCACACATAATCAGCAAAAATATTGAATAGCTCAAGAGTCTATGATTTTGTTACTATTAGAAACAAAATTCTAGGTTTAGAGGATCATGATGCCTTCATTTAAGTGATACAGAAATTGTAAAAACAATTACATGTACAATTATGCTGTTTTCCAAGTTTTAAAAAAGCTATATAAAACAACTTTTATGAAGTGTGCTGTGTTATTATGGTTGTCAATAGTAAAACTATCAAATTACTTCTGACTAAATCATGACATTTCATCTATACTACTTTTATCCATATGATTATAGATTGGCTAGATCTGTCTCTTATAAGACTTTGCCATCCCAAATCACTACTCATATTTTTTACATAAATATTGATTAGGTAACTATTTCAGACAACTATAAGTTACTTAGGCTATAATCTCATTTTGCAAGGGAATAAATTTTAAAAACATCTTTTTGATGTACTTAGTTTTCTCCTATAACTTACAATTGATATTTGCAGCAACAGAAAAGAAAATTAGTAACCTTGAAATGGAGGATCCTCTGAAGACAAGTTAGACAAAATCGGGCTATCCACACTTGTTTTTTATAATTATAGACTAATATCTTTTCTTGATGATACAGAAATGATTTTTTAAAAATTCAAAATATGTAATTATTCAAGATTTTAATTGGCTCATGTTATGATATAAACCACTTGGACTGCTTGAAATTTCTTGAGAAAAATATCTCACATTCTATCTGAAGGCAGTCTACACATGAGACCAAGGTGGGTATGCTGAGCTGCTATTGAGAAAACAAAATTTTGCATCAGCATTAGAAGTTAGACCACTCTTCTCCAGCCTATCCCTCTTTCCTGGTGATTAATAAGTTCATAACTTAAAATAAAATCTAAAAAGATATGGCAAGAATCCTATACTCCTGTCTTATGGTAGGGCACTAATATTTTTAACAGGAGGTCATGTCAAGTAGAAAACAATTTGGAATAGAGCTGCAGATTTGCTGTTTCCTAGAGAAGCAGCATATTATGGCTTAATTCTAGGTCGAGTGGAAAGCTTTCTATTCTGCGATCAGTACTCACTAGTTATCTGAACTTCAGTAAGTTACTGAGGACTCCTTAAGCACCAGTTGTCTTATCTCTTAAATAGGGATTCAGATTGGTACTACCTGAAAGGGTTTATCAGAGACTTAAAGTTAGTCTTGGTAAAACCCTAGCATAGTGTCTCCCCAAAACGACTTTAATACATGTTATCTATACTGATGTGGACAAAGGTGACAAGAACAATCATGAAGAAAGAACTGGAAGAATTTTCAAAATGAAAGATTAGTGATATTTTTGCCCTTGAAACTGTTCTGATTTTTAATAGACAAGTTTTATTTTTGTTTTTCTTTTATTTGGAATTAAAGAGACAGTCATTATTATGATAAAGATTTTTGTGTGTTTAATTGCACCATGGCTTTTGGTAGATCTTGCTTGTGACAATAATATAATAGCTGCAGTTAAATTATTCCAATTCTATATATATCTGCAGTGAAATTTCCTGCTTATGTTTAATTTTGTAAAATAATTTTTTACGTGACCTGGGAAATGTGTTAATTTATTTGAACATTGCTGTGGAGTTTCTTATGTCAAAGACAGTCTTTTCTCCTGATATTTTAAAAGCAAAAACAGAAAGAAAAACCCAGGATATAATGGGCATCAGTGTAACACAAAGCACAAATCTCGTTTCTGCTCATGCTGATTAATTTCCTGTTTTAAACGATAGAGTTTCAGGATGCGGTCACTTTGTGTGTGTGACTTGCAACTAATTCAAAGTATATTGTTTAAAGGGTTTAGGAAAAAAAGGTGGTTTGAGAGGAGCAAACTAAAAATCATTCACAAGCTAGGCCAGTCAGATGGGTGATATGAGTAAAAGACTCTTAAGCTTCTGTCATTAATAGTGGTGTTCAAACATGAAGAGAAAGGAAACAGCACTTTATAAACTAAATGACGATAAAATAATTCTCCCCTGATGTGGCATAAAAAGATTATCAAATAATTTAAATGTTTTCAACACCATCTTTGTAGAAAAATATAATATGTACACTCCCCAGGTGTCTTTTTCTTTCCCTCTGGACTGTTAATGGTGATCATTTAGGCTTATAACCTGAAGATCAGGTTTTGAGTTCATACCTTTTTGTTTGGTTCATCAGATAATCAGGTGTATTTACTAGTTTTTTAGTTGCTTATTTAGAGAAGTTTGGTTTTCTTTGTTGTTGTTTGTTTATTTGGTTTTTTTTTTTTTTTTTTTCTACTTGGGACATCATCTCCTATTGCTATTACTTTTGGACTCACTGTGCTCTAGTTATTTTATTTTGCTGAAAGTCCAGTCTTTGGATACATGAAATATGAGACAACACAAAACCATTCTGAGGAGTAAACTCATATTATTGTGATGCTTTCAGTTCCAGGATGTTTTATAGAAGGAAGAATAAATCAGCAGTTTAATTTTTTGAAAAGTAAAGTTCAGAACAGTTACGATGAAATATCTCATGAATATGTAGCAAACCAAATTGATTTTCATAAACTGCTTCATATTCTACTGTTCTTACTCTGCCTAAAAAAATTTGCTTTGTGTGGTGAGAAATTTAAACAATGTGAAGGAATATTGGGAAATTGGATGTGAATTTTGGGTGTGAATGTCAAGAGAATGAAAGGAAGAGAAGCTACCTATTACTTTAAAAATATGCTAGGATAAATTGAATGCAGCAGTGCTTTGCCAAGACACACCAATGATCAAGACACATGATTTGCTGATCTCTGTTTCGGAGGGCTCTCAGTTCTAGTTTCCTAGGATCTGTGTATTGGATCATTCTAGACTTGGGAACATCTCCTTAAGTTGGTCCTGGACTGACATAACTGTATATGAAAAATCATTTCAACTACAACATTCATTTAAGATGCTTTTTTAAAAAAACTTCCCAAATCTCTGTGTGTGTGTGGTGTGCTTAAGTGTATTTGAGAGTATGTAAATCTATAGGATAAAGGCCCATGATGTATCACCTCTTCATGTTGAGGACTGTACATACTAAAGAATGAAGGGCCATAGTTTGTAATTAGACAGCATGGCTAAGAAAAGTGAAAAAGTCATATGTTAGGCAGAAAAATCTCAATGTAAGGCAAAATGGATTTTTATTCATTAATATTTTGGATTTTTATTTATTATTGAAGACATAAGTAAGATTTATTTTGTGTCCATTATGTGTCCATATTTTATGTTTAATTAAATTGGACTGTAAGACACGTTTGTCTTGTAGAGAATTTTCATGGCATATTAAATGTATCGAATTATAAGAAGATGCAAAAATTTTAGTAGGACTAATCAGAAAAAAAAGCATTTTTAGGTGAAGCAGATTTTGAATTTTAGTGCTTTAAGAAAGTGATTATTGTCTAGAGACTTTGGCACACAAGTACTCATGGTGAAAAGAAGAATAATGTAATTAAAATACTTTAGAATTGGGTTTTAAAACTAAAATTATTTTAAGTGCCTATTATATCAGGGCATAATAAATAAAAAGTTTTAACAGGATAAATTTTATAAATAGTTATAGAAGAGATCAAACATGATTATATTAGATGTTATTTATTCTATGGTATCATTTATTGCTAAATCATTCTGAGAAACTAGTATTTCTAGTCAAGGAATCTGAGATGTAAGTGCTCAGATTCTTAATATATTTGGAGTGAAATTGTGAGATCCCCTCACTCCTATGGTTTTAATACATATGGCTAACTGCTTTTTATAAAGTCATGCTTAATTCAAATAAATTGTTCTTTGAAATAATAATGTAAGTGATATTTCTATTTCATGTTTCCACAAAAGGAAGAGGCTATTGATAAAGCTGGAATTATGTATTCTGATGCCTAGATTACTTCATAATAGTTAAACCTTTTGGAAGTTTATAAAGGCTTTTTATGTCACCAGGGTATAATTAGGATATTCAAGAGTTAACTGATTTTCTTGATACCTAACTTGCTACAAGGAGTAATTTTGATGTATTGTAAACAGAAGCCACTGTATGTACAACAGATTTGCTGCAGTCATTTATACTGCTTTCATTTTATAATGAGTGTGTCAACCATACTCATTATTATAGATTATAGGATATTTTGTCCTGTCTCGGGCGATCAGTTTCTTTCCATTCTCCCATAAGTCCCAGGTAGGGCATTGTGTGCCGTGCTGCCCCACTGAGAGCCCTTCTTGAGGACTGGGGCCCTTGTTCTCTCAGCGGCGGATAGTCTTGGCAGTTGATGGTGCTCAGCTGAAGAAAGTCACCCTGCCTAAGGCTTGCCCTGTCTCTCGGGACAACCTTCATCAAAGGATTGGTTAGTGAGGGGTAAATACAGCGTGAAAGAAGCACCCTGTCCCTACCAACAGGCGAGCATTATCTCACCAATTCAGGGTACTAATAAAGGGGAAGGACAGAAAAGGAGGTAATGGACAGATAATTAAAATTCTTACATGTCTGCATCAGGAAAGTGTACCTTTCCTGTGAGCCAGAAGGTGGCGTGACCAAATTTCTAAGTTTTAGATATATGTCTTATATAATATTAGTTGTGAACAGGTTTGTTTTGGAATTCAGTTTTTAGTAGCCTGGATTTCAAATTGAATCTCACATACCAAGTGGTTTGGAGTGAGAGAGAATAGACTTTTTAGAAGTATAACCCAATGAGGAGAAGGGAAGGTTGAGTTTCTTCTGTATTATTTAAAGGTATTAATTTGCCCTGCGATATATGGGTCTTATGCATATACTCAAGGGATCCTCTAGTCAGTCAGCCTAAAAGGGACTGGCTTCTTCAGAGGGTGTGTCTCTGAGTTTTTAAATTGTGGCCTAAATATTGTATGGAATATATCTAATACTGAAAAATGATTTGCTGTATATCTTAAAATTAAACTAGGTAGGCTGTTTTCATTTGCTAGTTATGGCCACCCTTCTTGGGGCCCTTGTCTGTTTCTGAGCCCATCACTCTGATCAGGGGGATGGAATATTGACTAGACCTCCTTATAAGCCTTGTTAGCTAACTTCCCCTGCCCTCATCGCAAAGCAAGTGTATTGAGAAAGCAAGAGAAGTAGCCACATAATAAAAATTGAGGTGCTATTATCAAAGAAGACATAATGTGTAGATATGAAACAAAAACATACAAATTAAAATGTTTTGTAAAAATGGTATCTAAATAGACTTTCTGTGAAGACCGCATAGTATGGGGTAATCCTTTTAAAGCTCAGCACAATGCCTGACACACAGAAAGTCTCAGTAAATGTTGTCTACTATACACACTATGCCACTCTACTAATTGTAAAACATAAGTATTTTCTCCATTCATTAAGCAAATATATATTGAGCACTTATATATTATTTCACAATGTTCATGTTTTCAAATCTTAATAAGAGTAAGTGAAACAATATGAGATGATGAGGTGATTCTGTTGAACATTTTGTATGTCAGTCTTTCCCCTTCCTTAAATGGAATTTTTCACAGGAACTGAGAGAAATGATGAGCTTAGAAGGAATGAACACCTTGAGATCCTCAGATAAGTATGCTGAGCTGTCAGTTCTGCAGAAGTCTGCATCTTAACCACAGGGGCTGGTTGTCTCCTGGTACACTGGACCTCAGCCCTGTTTCCAGTAACCTTTGCACAGACCCATCCAGTAATCTAAACTCTGCTTCAGTTCCCAGCTCAAAGACCCTTTACTACAGAAGTCACAGATGAAGGTTAAAAGTGAGTCACATTCTCAACTCCCACCCAAACACAAGAAAAGGCCCATCTTAGGGTTGCTTCAGGAGACTTGAAAATTCAGTTATTACAATTTTTCCAGAGTTATTTATTCTGTCTGTGCTGACTTCTTCCAAATATATCTGTAGCCTTTTGATGTCAGTTTTTCTGGGCAGTCCACACAATAGATGAAATGAGGAATAGATAAGGAATCTTGCTTAGTAGATCCTTATCAAAATATAGCTAATATTAGAGACAAAACAGAGTTGTGAAGTTGTTCAAATCACTATTTGGAGAAAGAACAATAAAGAATCTCCAGTCATTTCAACTGGCCAAATTGATTTACTTTTCATAAAGACCAGAGATTTAAAGAATTACTCTCCTCATTTTCAGTTCTCCTCAGTTCCCTTTTGTTCAGAAAACTGAAAAGAAATTGACTAAGATTGTGCTTATTTTTTTAATAGGAGCTTCAGGAAAAGATAGTTGTAGTGACCTTTAGCTTTGTCTGTTAAAGATAAAAGTGCAAATAGACAGTCCCCACAACAAGGATCTGACGGGAACCACATGAGGGGCTCATTTATATCTTATCTATTGTGGCTGTATGCCGGACGCCAGCCAAGAGGCTCTCCTGAGTTGCTTTGTGCTTCTTTCTAAAAAGGAATTGAAATTTGTCTTGGAAGTAAATTGGTAAATGCCTAAAGTTTAGGCAATAGTCATTGTCTTAACCTAATGTTCTTTTAATGAATAAAACTTCAAATCCCACCAATATTACCTTTTCTCCAATTTGTACTTAAACATTTGCACAAGTGAAGATCACTTGACTTCTTTGGAAATTAACAAGAAATAGATACATAGGTAAATATTTAACGTTAATGTAAAAAGTACTGTTTCTTTTTGTGTCTGACTGATTCTGTTCTGCATCTTCACTTGATCAGTCTGGCTGGGTTTTAGGACTCCCCCCCACCCCCCTTACCCACATCCACCCTCAACACTCATGAAGTCTTCTCATTGCTTTTATTAAACTGACTGTTGTCCCTTGCTTACTTGCACAGCAGCAGCTTGGATCACAGAGCTCACAGACTCTTGGAGGATTAGAAGTTCATTGGCTTGGTTACATCACACCTCAGTTGCCATTTCAACCTAAATTTATAACATAAAATACCATGAAATCATCTAAATCATACAGAAATACAAGAACCAAAATAATGACCATACATCAGGTAAATTATTAGGTGATCATAGATAAATGATTTCATATTCTGAAATCATTTTTCTGCATTTGAAAGAATAATGAACATTATTACCAGATGTTTAAAAATTATAGTAAGAATAATCATGAGGAAACCACCTGATGTTTATACATTGTATTTTGGAGAACACTTTCTTAAATATAGTAGGCAAGATGTTCAAAGATACTGTGTCAGTTTTCCTTCCAGAGTTTGGAAATAGTTTGCAAGAGGTGTGTAATTTAGAAAATGAATTCCATCATACCCTGCTATTTAGGCGTTTCTTATTGAATGTTATGGTAAAGGAGCATTTATGTAGAAGAGAAAACCTACATAGAGTATTCTCATAACTTTGACTGTATCCCTTTTCTTTCACTATAATTCATGAAAAGATGTGCATTGCTTCACCAGCTGCCTTACATCATTAGAGTCTGCAGTGACTTATTAGTATCTAATATTAGTGATCACGTCCATTTCTTCAGTGTTAGGATG
This sequence comes from Manis javanica, assembly GCF_040802235.1. Lineage (NCBI taxonomy): Eukaryota > Metazoa > Chordata > Mammalia > Pholidota > Manidae > Manis > Manis javanica. The sequence continues at coordinate 80,994,504 of NC_133161.1, forward strand.
CAATAGACATTGTGTTTAGCATATGAAAACATCAGCTAATTTGACTTTTATGGGCCTGTGAGGTAACCATTGCTGCTCCCATGATCAAATGCAAAAGCATACCATATATATATTTTTTGAGTTAGGGAAACCATGAGGGTATTCATATTCTAAGGAGAAAAGGCCCATATATATAGGTAGACAGAGAATAAATGGGAAGGGAGGCTGAAGAGACAGGTGAAGAGAGATTAGTTTTAAAAACTAAGAAAAATTTCCTCTGAGCTGGAGGAAGAGTAGAGATTTGTAGCAAATACTGATGTTAAAAGACAAATTAAAGGGCATCTGGTTGACTATGATTATGTACTGTCTTTATTTGGCAGTTATAACAAAATACCATACTGGGTGGCTAATAAATAACAGAAATTTATGTTTCACATTTCTGGAGGCTGGAAGTCTGTGATCAGGGCAGGAGTATGGTAGGGTTCTGGTAAAAACTCTTTTCAGGGTTGCCAACTGATGACATCTGTTTTCCCCATGTAGAGGAAAATGAGCAGGAGAATTCTGCAGGTCCCTGTTGTAAGAGCAATGATCCCATTCGTGGGGGCTCCACCCTTGTAAGCTGATTATCTCCCAAAGGCCTTGCCTCCAAATATCATCACATTGGGGATTAGGATTTCAACATAAATTTTTTTTGAGACACAAACAGTCCATAACATGTACCGATTAATAATGTGTAGGGAAAGAAAAGATAAAAGATTGTGCTGATCCAAGACTGAGAAATTCCCAGGAATCTGGGACTGAAAGTCAAGAGAAGGTTCTGTGTTGAATGTTAATATAATTAACAATTCGGTTTTCTAGTTAATAATTACATATAGAACAATTGTATGTACCCAGCACTGTGAAAGGTATTAAAGAGTCACAAAGAAATACAAGAATTTCTTATATCTCTCTGCTCTGAGAAACTCCCAGAGAAGACAAAGCATACAGGCAAAGACATAATGCAGGGAAGTTGATTAGTACCATGATGGATCTTAGAGACAGTTAGCCTGGTCAGAGATTAGAGTAATGGCAGAGAATTATTAATTTCACTTAGGTTCTTTAAACTTAGGATGCTATCAGTTGTAGGACACTGGTCCTTGGATGTAAAAAAAAGTCTACATACTATTTACTATTACTCATCATCCATTGTGATACCCACCTAGATTTATAGATGTCAACATGGGCAAAATATGTGTCTCTCCAAAACAATACATGTAGTAGAAGAGGAATACTTCAAATAAAATTAGAATTAAAGCTTCAAACTATTGCAAGTATGACATAATTTTAAAGAGAGCTGTTCTGAACTAATCGTAATCAACAAAACAACACACTCATTATTAATTACCTCCTTGATTCATTCATGCAGCAAATACTTGTATAGTGCATGTTGTTTACTAGGCACCATTCTTGTTGATCATAACTTCATTTACATTAGTATCTGTGGAAAAAATCCAACTGACTTACTTAATGGCTGCTGATCTTAAAGAATTCTGATACATAAACCCATTTTCATTCTACTTAGCAGCTCTTTTTTATTTTTTTTTAAGTCAAGAGTAACATGATGATTTAACATTCACACTTACATTAGGGATCATTTTAGATTGTGTTGTAAATGACGGCCTGAAAGTACCAAAAATACCTTTAGGTTTGTTCATTTTTAGAAACAAAGAGGCAAGCTTTCTTCTGTTGACACAGTGTGTAAATGTGGCACTGGATGTGTAGGAAGCAGTTTGGCAAGAGTAAAACATTTCACAACCTCCAGTATTTCAGAAATAACTCCTGTTTTTGTTTGACTATAAGAAAGAATTAGAGATAGAACTTCACCTGGTGTATATACAGAAATGAGCTCATTAGCGCTGGAATACCTCCGTATAACTTGGGAAAAAGGAAAGAAAAACCAATCTGTTTGCTCCTATTTCATATTCATGAGGTTGCTCAGGAGGCAGTTTGATTGACACCGTTGGTATATGTTGTCTGCTCTCTTTAGATCAAACTGGGGCTTTGGTTCACCTATCACTCACTTCCACTTTGCTCCCAAGGTCTATGGTGGCTCTCTAAATTGTGTTGTGATGAATTGTCCACTTGGGAATTTTTAGAATATCTTAATCCTAGTCTGACACAATACCTTTTGATAAATAATCTATCGTCCCCATGCCAAATGCAAATGTATCAATGGACATAGATTTATGACAGCTTTCACGAATGAAAAGTAGTGACAGAGAGAATTTGCATGTACTGAGAATCCATGGATGTTCTCTATTACCCAGTTCAATTTTCCCCAGATATCTTTGGTTGAAATGTGCTCCACTGATTTAAAAAAATATCTCTATTTATATGTATATAGATACATATGAAACTATAAAGCAGTTAGTAGAAGATTTTTGTTTATCGGTTGGGCTTTTCTTGGGTAAATAAAAGCTGATAAAATTGGATTATAGTAAAGAGCAGTGAAAATTCGTGTTTCATGTCTGAAAGTGATTTCTAAATCATTTTCAAAAGTTTATTTTTTAAATAACAGTTGAAGAAACCAATTGAGAAGTTATGTAACATATAGATTTAGATGCTGAATGATAACAATGGGCCAGTCATTTTAAGAGATTTAATTTTTCTTCAAAAATGTATGCTTTATTGAAAAACACTCGAGAAGTTATCTGTGGATGTGTCAATCTGACTATAATTCTGTATTTGAATCCAAGCTATTTGCATATAACCTGTGTGTTACAGAAATCACACACAAAAAAACTTGGTAGCTTGGACAATTATCCTGTAATATTTTTTAATGTTAATTCTATTGCTTTATAACAAATTATCAATGAAATCAAGTATTAATGTTTTTAGATGAGAGCTCATGTCAAAGAATAGAAGCTAACAAGTACTACCTTTTAATATGTATTTTTTTATATATATATACAGATAATAAACATTTTATTTATTATGCATTTTTAAAGTAAGAAGCAATTTTAGGGAACAGATTTGAAACTGAGTCATTTTTTAGTAATTCTTGCATTATCACACTTTGTGAATTCTGTCACTCTATTATAGAAGCATCATTCTTTCTACAAAGTGACAGCTACCTTTTCTCGCCCTTAAGGTATATGACACAAGTTCACAGCAAATCAGAATGTGACATGTTGCTATTTGCCATTAAAAGTTAGACAGCTTTATAAGCTTCTTATGACGCCATGAGTTTTCTTCAATAATGAAGAAAAGAGGGTTTTGTAGTTACATATACACTCTGGTAATATATCATGACATGTTTTTTGTACCTATCTGTAAAAACACTGGGGGAAAAAAACTCACGGACTGGAAAATCCTGTAATTTTCTAAATTCATAGAAGTAAATCAAAATGGGCATATTGCTGTCAGTTTAAAAAGACTGTATTTTTCAGAACAAACCCTAAAGTTATTAATTCCTATTAATTAAAGTAATTAAATTCCTACTAAGTATTCACTTCTTTTCCTTCACCACTGGAGCTCCCAGCTGATGACTAGGGCCTCATTAAGGCTGTAACACAGGGTCAAGGATTAGAATTGCTTCTGGCTTATATAACTGGAAATGTCAGAGCCTCCAAATTAATACACTTGTGTTCAAATTGGACAGTAATACATACTTTTTTTTTAACCTTAAATCTCCCCTTATTACCCATGAAAAGTACAACTAGGATAATTGTTGAATGAAACAAAGTGTTATAATTTTGGGTGGCACTTGGCATTATACAGAGCTCTTCATTGTCACCATCTCATTTGATCCATACAATGATTTTGTGAGGTATGAGGGCAACAATTGGTAAACCCACATTGCAGAAGAACAAACTGAGGCACACAGAGCACAGTAATTTGCCTGCCATCACAGAGCTACTAGGGTGGGATCAGGGTTACTGAATTCCGACTGCTCCATTTCAAGCCTTCTGTTCATGTTCAGTTGATGAGCTAGCTGTTGATGTTCACACCCATCCATCTCCCTCTTACATGACAGCTCCTCCCAACACTAAGAAAATGTTTGAAATTATGTGAGGGTGTTTGGGTTTTCACAATAACAGCTGCTGGCCTAGAGTGGTTAGAACCAAGGATAGTTCCTGGACTTTTTGTGCCTAAAATGCCTGTAATGATGGTTGAGAAATGTTTACAATTACCAGGTATACCAGGAAAGGAGGTTCCTTTATAATTTTATACAGATCTTCAAATTTCACTCAGTGCATTTATTCCTTGTTTTCATTGACTTTTATAAATAAGTCTAAAATTATATGGTTTAAACAGGTTTATGTACTAGAAAACATTATAAATAAAACTAGTAAAATAACAAATGAATAATTATAATTCCTCATTCTTGTTTTGGCTTTCAGCTATAACATTAAAACATATCTATATGTTTCCATATATTTTAATATACTTTGTTTAGCTGTTATCCTTCAAAGTTTTAAGTCACTATTGGAACAACTGTTTTCACCCACTCTTAAATTTGGTACCCTGCTGTTATATCGCCAAATGCACTGATTAGCTCCTGTTATTCTGAGACCTAAAGGAAAAATAACAAGCCTCAGGCTTGGCCTGAAGAAACAGCAGAAAGTGTTCTTTTTGCAATTAAATTTGCATCTTTTTGCATATATTTAATATGTGACTTGAAGGGTGCTAATTATTTTATTTCCTAAATAGCTGATTTGGTTTATGGAATGCTAGCAATGGTAGTATCATGACCATGTGACAAATAAATATAAAATGTACAGAGTTGTTAATTTAAGGGTTACCACAATTAAATAAAATAAATGTTTGATTTCATGGTTATTGTAGACTTGCCTCTTCTACCTTCCTCATTCATGAAAGGTAATAAGAAGATAGGTAAATTTTTGACAGTGTTTTCCTTTGTAAAAGCATAATCTTAGAATAAATATATATATACACTTATCTGCCTATTAATAACATGATGTATGTTCTATGTGCAGTTAATTGATTCACACTGAGTGTGTAAATGTGCTTCCTGAAATAATACATCAGTATTTAGTTAATGAATTGAAGAAGAAACCACAAAATTCACATTCATGTCACATTTCATTACATACATATTTTAAAGCTATGATTAATAGAAGTGCCATATACCTCAGAAACAAATTATCCTTTAAACATTATGGGAAGCCTCCATTAATGTGTTTATATTTTTCTTTAACTTTTAATTAATTGATTTTTTTTGCAAAGGGCTTTTCAAGTTATATAGGTCAAAATGAAAAATAACAGAAAAGATGTATATAATAAGATTGAAATTACTGTAATGAATCAATTGAACTTGATTTAGTCTTTTTATGGTAAGTATTTCAATGTATCATAGCTCTTTGGTTTCTGTGGTTAAGCTTTTAATACTTCAAAACCTCAGCAATTATACATTATGTGGGTTGAATTTATATTTGTGTAGATCTGTTTTTTAAATAATTATTCTAGAGAAATCTTTTATTTGAAATGGCATATAATATAGAAATAATTGTGACTACATTCTTCTAGTAACTTAGAATATTTGGGTTTTAATAATTTTTGACCTGAAAAATTAGTTGACATTTCTTAAAAAGTATGTGTGTGTGTGTGTTGTCTTTGGTCTTTCTGTGTATATATCACTGTCTTAGATCTCAGGCCTTCTAGAAGCAGAGTCTCAGATGGGAATCTTTGTTTGTTTAAGGGATGCTCTCAGGAAGAACTCGTTAGGGGCAAAGTAGTTCCATGGAAATAGCTAAGCCAGGACACGGTTTCAGCTCAAAGACTCACTTTAGCCTGATCCTACAAGGAACACATTAGTATGAACCAGACCACAAGACTGGTCTCATATCAGAAATGGGGGTGGCCTTTTGTGTTCCTATGGGAATCATTCATTGGCTGCAGGCTGCATGGAGGAGGTGTGGAAACAGGAAAGTGGGGGAAACCTCCAATGGCGGATCTGGTTGGTTGAGGGTAATTGTAATTCTCCAGGGAAGAATGTAGCTCTCAACAGTTTGCAGCTGAAGCTCACAGCAGCTGGAAGATGGGGGTACCTGGTCACATAGAGTTCCTTGAAAAGGGAAGTGGGCAAAAACCAATATTGTTTAATCCATGGATGTATGTTTGACAATCTAGTATTATTTACTAAGTAATCTTTGTGAGTCCTATGATCCTTGTCAAATTATTCAGACACATAATGTATTGTTTGAAGTATAATAAGTATAATCATGTACAGATCAGGATTTAATGAATTGAAAAAAGAAACCACAAAATTCACATTCATGTCCTTTTTCATTATACACATAGTTAAAGTTATGATTAGTAGAATTGAGTGATACATTCTTTAGTGATTAAAACAAATGTGATTGTAACTATGAGACCCAACAAGCAAAGTATCTACAGCATAAGTTGACTGAAATTCTCTCTGAGGTCTTAGTGTCTCTAGTAGAAACTCCTCTTTCTTCATATCTTCAGCCTTTTCTGACACCCTTGCCTCATCTTCTGTGATTCTCAAGACATAGGTTTACATGGTTGATAGCTCTCTTACTCAGTGGAGGTAACAAACACTGTGCTCAATGCCTGATTTCTCATGATCCTCATATGTGTTTGCCCAGTGAATGAACAATGGACACTAGATGTGAATGGAGCCATGTAATATTAGAGATACTGAATATTTAATAAACATACACACCTTGGGTTTCTTTTTAAACTATATTTTATTAAGAACACTTTATATAAAGTACATTCTCTATCATCCATGCACAATTTAATTCACACATGCATCTCTCCAGTAGCAGGTTTCCTAGTGTCGACACATCTCATCTTGTTGTCTTTCCTATTGTGTAATTGGCTTCAGTTAGACAAGCTAAACGGTTCCCCATTCATGAGTCACTCAACAGATTTACACATATCTTTCCTCTAACAGAGTCCTTTTACATATTCAGTGTGCACACGCTTTTCCAGGATGCATTATCTTCAGAGGTATAGAATAGGCTGAAATAGGGTATGTTCAAAAACAGGTAACATTTTATGACAGAAAAAGTAATATTTTGAAGGATCAAATACGGGAGTTGAAGAAAATCAAGAAATAAATTAAGGGCAAAAAAAAAAAGGAGTACTATGGTACAAATTCAAAACCACACAAATAATATATAAAAAGTCATGTTCTTTATTCATCACAGAGAAAAAGAGAAATAAAGCCACAGTCAAAGTGTGTCTTCAAGATACCTCACTTCGAGTAACTTGATATTACTGGGAAAAACAATGCCTGTGACTATCACAGATATAAACTGAAACCGTAATGTCTGGGAGGAAAGATAATCTGCATATTGTTTCTTCTATTAAGACAGAGGCAAGGGAAATCCTAAGTCTTCCTTCTAAGTGTGAAGAAATGAGAAGAAATGATCATTACCCCCATTTGGGGTATTGAGTGAAATGCCTCACAAAGACATGTTCATAATGGATTGGTTAATATATACCTATGAATAATTTGGACCTACAAAAATTGTGTCTTGTTTGTTTTGAGTAAAAGGGAAGATCAAAAACTCTGACTGGAGCAGTATAGTATTAGAGGATCAGAGGATTCAGGTTTGTTAGGTTTCTTCTCCAAAATCCCCTTTCTTTGCTTGATGGCAGTCCAGGGGGCAAAGAATTTTTTGTTTGTTTATTTTAGTTTCCAGTCCCAAATATCTCTTTGCTTGATTTGAATGTAAATAGAAGAGACCAGCTTGCATATTCATTCTCTTAGCAAACTACCTAGCAATGCCAGATTGCAGGAAGGTCTGTATAAACACCGAGGCTCCTGTTCCCGACATCTGATTTCACTGGTCCACGATCTAGTATGGTATCAAGATAGTTGGAGGCTCCTTGGTATTTCTAATGTGCAGTGCCTTTGGGAACCACTAGCTTAGAGCCTTGTAACTAGAGAGCTCCATGTGTCTGTTCTGCTGGTAGAAATGCTGAGGCTAAGAGAAGGGAAAAGCACTTGCCCAGATTCACACAGATTATTAGTGGCTGAGCCAAGGTTGGTCATAGTAATCTTGCACCCCACTGACATACCCGTCATCCTACTGTTTCTCTAGGTAGTTTGCCTCCTTGTGCCTTGTTTTTCTTATCTTTAAAATGGGAAGACTTAATGGTATATATGGGAAGGGTGGCTGTGCTGATCAAATAAAATTATGCTTGTGAAGTGCTTAGCATGGTGTTTTACTTACAGTATATAAGATCCATTTATTATTGTCTTTGCTGTTTTGTACTGATGGTATAGAAATGAATGGGATGCCTAGAAGACAGTAAGTTCATTGAGGGCAGGGATTGATATTCCTCTTTCTGTGCTGGCATTCAGTACAGATGCTGACATTTAACAAAGTTTTTTCCGTGTTTGAGGAAGATTCTGCACAGCCTTTCTCTTTGTTCCATATATATATCTGATATAGTTCATGTATATCACATATATGTAAAATTTTCAAAGGATATCAATGATAATGGGATAACAAGTTGAGTTAAAATGTAGTTAGAATCACATGGTAACAGAAGATTTTTGAAGAGATAGAAGGATAAAAGATGTAGCTGAATTTTCTTAGAAATCTTATTTTCATGCAGTGTATTAAACATAACTGTAGTTGAGCATTTAATTCTTCTGAAAAGTGGCTTCTAACTTGTCTGTGGCACATCCACATAACAACAGAATTGGGAAGATGACCAGGTTTAACAAAGCCTTTAGGTTTCTTAAGTGCTTGTAACATACCAAAGTGCATTAAAAGTAATTTTTGCCACACAATTAAGGAACAAAGTTCATTATTCTACCTCACATATTAGAAAATTATATGCCTATCAATTCTAGACTTTGCAATAGAATATTGTGACTCACAGCAGTTATCCTCTTCATTTGTATCTATTTCTATTTTATGTGGAAATTACATTTATATTGTGATTTATGGTTTGCAAACTTGTAGCACATACATGCTTTTAAGTATTTCTCATCTTGAATTCTAACGGTTTATTTTAGAAATGTATTCTAAAACATCTAAAACATCAGGTATTTTATTCAGAGAGTCATGGATAGGATGGAATTAAAAATGCCATATTTCTATTCACTTCATAATTTACCCTTAAATTTTATATTTTCTCTTTTAACAGTCCCAATTGTTGTATCTTGCCACAGTAAGAGTGCTTTTAATTAGATTAATATTTGTATAAAGATTAATCTTTATACAAATATTAATTTCTAATGAAGTAATGGATTTTTTTGTTACAAGTTATTTGTGATAGTCAAATGCTTAAAGTAGCCACAATTTTTCATTGATTGGTTTTTATCCAGTACTTTGATATTTTCTGATATTTTCAGCTGACGTAAGAGTATTTTTCATTTAAAAAGAAACTGAGGATTATGCCATGTATCCCTAGATGATGCCCTCACTCAGTTCTCCATAAAAATTATCATTTCAAACCTGTACTACTTTCCTCCTACTCTAGCATATCCTCCTTCATTTTAAAGCAGCTGACTTCTGAAAGTTCAGAGATAAAATAGAGTGTCAGGTGAAAACCTCAATTTCTTTGTCCAGCCTGTTCTATCTGTAACCATCTTCATCTATCTGCTTTATTTCTAACTCAGATAAATTGGACTTCACTTTGTTCAAGTCTAACAACCTTCTTGTTACATGAATCTTTTTCCCATTCTGTTCCCCTCTATTAACTCTTCCTGTTTTCTCTTGTTCTTTTTTTCAAGCAAAACAGATCTACAAACAGAACAACTAATGAACCATAAAAAACAACAATATCTCAATACCCTCTAGGCTCCAGTCATTTCAGTTTTATCTCCTTACTGTTTTTTGAATCTTGGCCACATCCCCAGTACTGACGCCACTGTTTTCTACCTGGGATCCCTTCATTTTCTTTCTACGGTAATAGTAAAATAACTACCCAATAGGGTATTCCTTTCTCAGGTGTATCCCTCCTGTCTGCCTTTCCAGGCATTCCTGCATGTAATTCTTCAGTGGGATTGCCTTTATGATAAAATCCAAACCTCCTAGCATATTAAGCTGGTTGTCAACATGAGACTCTTCTGCCTGGAAATTTTGACAGGGTCCCAAAGCTAAAGATTATGAGTGCCAAGTATCCCTATTCTAAAGACAGACCATGTGTAGGATTTGCAAAATGGTTGCAAAATCTAGTTGTAGTTTTAGCTAATTTCTTACCTGGAGGTTCGATGATACAAATGAAGAGGATACCTGGTGTGAGTCAGATGTCCCCAAGCAAAAGAGCCTGGCTGTGGATTACCAGAATTCAAACAAGCGAGCTCGGGAAGGAAGTACCCTTTCTGGGTGACCACATTTAGAGATCTCCTATGAGCGAATGTCTTCAGAACCGCCAAGGCTTCCCAGGAAACAGAGTTAGCACTGGAATTTCTTCACACCTACTGTCATTACACCTCTGCAGGCAGCAGCTCTGTGCCACGATTTCACCGCCTTCCCTGCGTCAGCTCTGAAAGGTTACAGCGAGTGTGGGAAGGTAGTCGTAGAGTCTGGTAGAAATGGTGTGAGTTACTGTGTACCTTTCCTTGCCTGAATCAGGACAAGCTACAATAGGGTTGAAAAGTTCAATTGATAGAGATTTCACTAGGCCAGAGGATTTTTGTTTTTTTTTTTAATTTAATGAGATTAGAAAATTATAGAATACGAAGGAGATAACATCCTGGGTTAGGGAATGGAGATTTGCAAGAAGAAAGGAAGTCACCTGCACCTTGAGTGTCCTACAGAACTATTTTAAAAAATGCAGTTTTGATAAGCAAGATTATTAATTATTTATTTACCTAGCCTCATCTTCCACCACCAACCCTCCAGTCCAAAACTCTGTCTTATCAAAATGCTTTGAAGGCCTTCCTCACATTTCCTGCTTTCTTACCTCCTGTTTGATCTTAAGACCCAGTTCAGGAGTCACCTTCTCCAGAGCTCCGCTAATGTCACATCCACCCATTTGACCTTAGGTACTCCGAACATGTTCCTGTGCACACCGCTCACCGCCGTCCAGTCCTTCAGCGACCCGGTGCTGGCCGCCCTCTCTCCCCAGTGAGACGGACTGTCGTTCCTCCGAGTGGGGGACTCTCTTCTGTCTGTGCGCCCCTGACAACAATTAATAGTCTTTGTAGGTCAATAATTTTGTAAATGGAAATTAATTGTTAATGGTGTCATCGAATTAAGATATAAAGTGAATACGGAAGAACACTTTGAGTATAGTTCACTAACTGAAAATTTTTGAAACTGCAGATAAAATATTTTTTGTACGAGTTGCAAGAGTGAAATTCAGAATGTTATCTGTGCCTGTTATGATTACCTTCCCGTGACTCCTCAGAAGAGCGTGCTCAGCGCTCTCTCCCTAACTTTGTCCTTGCGCTAGGGAGGTTCAGGAAGACAGTACTCTCACCCTCCATCTAGTAAGCATTTCCAGTCTCTTACCTCATTATGGAATACACTGGAGAGCTCTTTTTCATTGTAGGTTTCTCTGTCCTCCCTTAGATGATTTTACTCACTTTCTACTCTTCCTTCTACCTGATCTGACCTTTCCCAAATATCAATACTGATGCCTTTATCAAAATCTGAAAATGCTTTCAGAATTAATTTTTCATTAAAATATTTGATAGTATATATCAAATATAAAAATACGAGGCAGTTTTGTTTCCTCTCTATTCTCATTAAGATGTCCAATGTTTCTGCTTTGACTTAAGTTTACTACTAGTTCAAGTTCATTGAAAAAAAAAATTAAGGAAAAATGGGTGTGGGAACTACCACATAAATCCCTCAACCCTTGCACTGTGTTTCTGTATGCATACATACCCATATGTGCAAATCATTAAGAGAAGAAAATGTTCATTCTTTTTTTTTTTTTTTGCTGTTCCAACACTGAAAGTAGAGACATATTTTCCTAACCCTGTATGAATATGCAGAACTTTATTTATTTGCTATTGATTATTTTGGCACAAAGCAAAATGAAGTTCGTGATCTTGAAAGGCAGAGTTAAAACAATCTCAGGAGGCCGTGTGTCACGACGTGGCTACCAGAACCGCTCAGGAAGCCTGTTCCGGCTCAGGTTGCATATGGTAACTGACACCCAGCTCTAATGAGCAGCTGCTGGGACAGTGGTGGAGACTCTGCCAGTGCCTGGTGCCGACTCATGTGGAGAGACATGGTGCTTTTAGCGGCTTCTTTGAAATCTTATTCTAATAAGATTGATTAGTTTCAGTAATTCAATTTAATACCGACTTCCTCATTTAAGGGGATTTGCTACCAGAACAACAATGAAGTCTTAACAATTTCGATGCCAAAGTTACTAAAATATACATTAAAGCAAATTGAATATTTTGAAAACATTTATAAATATATCTGTTCTCAGATTTCTTTCAAGACCACCAAATTAATTTTCAGATTTAAAACAGCTAATCAGAGATAAAGTAAAAATGTATCAACTATCATAACTAGCTAGCTTGTTAAATACATTTGTTTTTAATAACACACACTCTTCAAATATTGAATTTTGGCTGGAGTTGAAGGAAGAATAAAAACTCCAGCATTCCACAGAGTTTCCCAAACATTGCCAAAATGATTAAGAAAACACGATGAAATTCAGTACATTCACTGTTTTATACTCAGTTCAATGTAGTATATATTTCCATAGATGATGGCATGCTCAGGTAGATTTCATTTTTTTAATGTACTGTATAGATGAGGCATTTCATTCTGTTCATGCTAAATCTTTTTATACTTAAAAATAATACCCCCACAAACCCACACATTTCAAAAGATTTGGCAAGCCACAATGAAAGCAATTATTGTCAGTTCCAAAGACTGCTAAAATATCCCAGATATTTGTCAGTTTGCCCAGACTGTTTTGGACACACATGGTCTAGAAGAAATTAATTTTCTACTGTCACATGGCCATTAGTCATCAAAAAAAGTGATATTGTGTAAATGTGTATTGTTTGAAGTTACTTCAGAAATATTTCCAACTGTGTCTAACAGCGAGTGTGGGAAGGTAGTCATAGAGTCTGGTAGAAAAAGTCTCACCTGTTTGGCCTTGTTTAATACTGTGGATTGTTAGGGGTTAGAGAGCAGGTAAAATGCAGTTCTCTGTCCAAACCTAACTATGAAGCTTTAGGTTAAGTCTTTGTGCACCTTTTGAGATCAGCGCATCACTCACCAATACAGGTTGGCAGGAAAATCATCAAAGAGGATTAGGAATTAGAACATGATAGAATCTAGTTCTAGATGGATAATTTGAAGGTGATCTTGATAAAATAACTTTTTGTATCAATAAAATTTTGACTAAAATATCATTGATCACCATACTTTTTTGGTAGGTCAGGATACATGCCATTGTAGAAGAGAATGTCACTTTCTGGAGTCAATCTCAAAAGTATAGAGATGAAATGTGTGGTGTGTGTGTGTTTATGTATGTAGATGTTGTGTTTTTTTTTTTAAAGGGAATGGCTGCTCAGTCTTCTTATTAGCATTAGAAAATCTATATAGAAACATAGAAACAGTACAGAGTATTGAATAGAAGATATATGAAAACCTACAAGGTAAATAGCTCCCAGCCAAAGGGAGTTGATTTACAACTTAAACTGCTATTATTTCAGCTTCTGATGTGCACATTTTGGAATTAACTCTGAAGCGTATTGAATGCTTATTCTGTGTTCTTTACTGGTTCTGTTGATCCTTCTACCTAATCCTTTTCAAGTATTGGCCCTTGACTCTCCTTGCCATTCTCTTTATATTCTTTTTCTATGATCACATTTAAAAATTTCACATACAAGACGACTATCAAGTCAATACTTTCATGTTTTTTAAGCTCTAGTCTCCGCAATCTGAAACACTGAAATCTCTACCTAGATTTCATATCCACCTAAAAATCCCAAACTGAACATTTAATGTTTCCCTTTCTCAAGAATTTATGCCTTTAAGAAATAAAAATGCCATTTTTGTGTTGAACTTCTGCTTCCAGGGTTGTGGTCTCTCTCTTATAAACCTTGTTGGCACAAAGAAACTAAACACATTTCAATTGCCCACAGTGATTGTGTGTGCCATAACTAAAGATTTTGGGAGAATTTTTAGAAAAGGGGTTGAAGTCTCTGTGACAAAAGTAACACTAAATTGAAAAATTGAACTTCCCAGTTAATTAAAAACATTTTTTTAGTGACAGAAACTGTCACTGGTCTCTCCTTCCATCTATTCTATTTACATATAACATCTTGAATTGTCTTCATTTCTTCCCTTCCTCACACCCTCCAGAATTGCCTCAGAATTGTAATTTCATTTCATTGTGTGCAGTATAATTCCACTTTTCTTAGCTTGTTTCCCAGACTTGTATATATCAAGCCAACTAGATGCACAGCTGAAGAAAATGGGCTGCTGTTTCACAAGATTTCATCTCTTTAGAAGGAATTCATTAATTGTAGTGATAATTTTCTATCATATTAGCTGCCCTCACTTGTTTCTTCCCTGTGCAATCACCGTCCACCATTTAGATTCAGAGAATGAAACCTGTCATTCTTTCTGTGAGGCACATATCACCCAGACCTTCATTTCTTAAATGTTCCTACATCTTTAGAGATTCACTTCATTTGCTTTCAAATAAAATACATATGTATTTCCTGTTTTAATTAGCGAGGTGATCTTAAGTCTGTTCTGAGAAGAGCTTCTGGTACCCTTAATACAGTGATAATACCTTTTGATAGGATTGGTGTGAAATCACCTAGCACCGTGCTTGGCACCCAGTACTAAGTGACTGAATGTCTTGCTCTCCTTATTTTCTTCTTTGGAGTCCCATTGAATATTAAGTGAATATAGGATGTTATTAGTCATCCTTTTAAAAAAACGTTTTTCCTTTTCTGTTTTTCTCTACATTAAATTGTAAAATTCTTGAAGACAAGACTATATCTTAGTGTTTAAAGTAATATACATATTTGTCACAGCAAAATGAGAGAGTCAAACGTTTTTTAAAACATGACTTTAAGAAGGTACCTATCATATGCGGTGAGATATTGGGGGTAGAGGGTGTGAGATTTAAACTGTCAAGTACATAATGATAATTTCTCTTTGGGTTTCTAAGATGAATGTGAGTACTAGCTGAGAAAAAAGCATATTTGACTAAGCCTATGTATATTGAAGCCTGTTTCTTTGAAATATAGCCATTAATACTATAATTCGGTTTTTCCCTTTACTTGTCTTTGTTCCTGTCTTTTGATTTGCTGCTTTCAGATGCCTGTTTGTGCTTGAAGTTTTTTATACGTGCACACACATATGTCCCTAAGAGAAGAAGGGAATTTGTTGAGTTTATGTTGTGACTTGGTTTGACTTACTTTTTTTTTTAGCTTTTCCTATGACTTAAGAAAATACAAAATACTTTTAAAGTCAGAGTTTTCCTGCATAGAAAGTGGGAATAAGTGGAAGGAGAAAACCAAAAGTTTAGTACAGGATACTATTCATAACAACTTGCCTGTGTTCTTTGAGTTTGAAGGTGGTGATTAGGTTTTCAGATTCAGAGAAGTGTGAGACGACCTCATTAAACACCTCTTTTCTGAAAAGCAGCTCGATAAATCTAGATTGCTTTGGGAAGCATCAAAGCTTTTATCAGAAACCTAATATTGTCTAAGTCTTTTAAACTAATAGCTTTTTTGCAAAATTATTTGCCCAGACTGGAAATAAATTGTAAAGATATTGAAATAAATATGCATGCTAGATTCCTTACATTGAATAGATGTAAAAATAGATCTTAAAAACTATAAAATATAAAGTCAGTACATGTTACTGTACATATTTTCTAATAATAATGAAGGCAAATTAATTTAATAACTTTATGATTACTTAGCTTTTAGATTTCTCTTTACAAATCCTTAATAAATAATTAGACATTAAAGAGATTATCTGGTGGTCAGGCTAAAGAAAGAAAAGCAAATACTTGTAGATCGTAGACTCATTGGAGTTGTACATAAAACCTTCATCTTCTTTATAAGCATAGTGTTGATTATTGCCCTCATTAGCAGTTTGCTTATTAAATGTGAGTTGTTTACCTTAAATGCAGTAGAACACAATTTGTAATTTTATATTATTTTAATAACGTTCCTTCCTTTCTACCCAAAGTATTTTTGGGTTGTTGTTATTGACAATATATATTTCAAAAATAAGTGGTTTAGAATTAATTTATCACTTGAAATAATTAGCAAAGCCTAGCTTGTCTTGAAAAAAATCCCCCATTGTAGGGTTTGCAATCAGTGTACTGTTCAGTCATAAGAAATTGCAATTTTTGGACTCTTTAGGTGAATGGTTTTTAACAGTCAAAGAAGCAAAATTTTATAACTGAAAGTAGCAATTTTAGCTGCCAAAATACTGTTATTCATATCCACAGAAAAAAATCATCTCCAGAGCAACATAGTTCTCTGTTGCTCTGTGCATGGAGAATTCAGTTTATCAATTAGTTTCTCTTCATCATGAATGTGAGCCAATGTTTCATTGCTTTGTATCCATAATTGTATTAACTTTGAATAAATTGTTTTAAATTTATTAAAAAAATGTTCCATGGCACAAAGGAGATTAATTACTAAAAGACAATAGCAATCCTTTGCTATCAATCAAACATGCGGAAAACCATGGCCACCTAATGAGGATTCGGCTTCATTAACTCTCCTCAAATCTCATTTGTAATATAAAAGACCTGCATATATATATTCAATTCCCAGAGAGATAAATTTAATCAACCAAGTAGTGTGTGGATTTGTTTACACCACCCTTACTCATTATCTAAATGCAATCTCATGCTCTCTTCAAACTGTAATATTATCTTATTAAATATTCTTTGAGGTGCTTTGGACTATTTTCAGTTGAAAGGAGTCCTCCCATCACCATTTCCTGTTCGAAAAGCGAAGTCAAAATCATGTCGTGTTAGAGGTTGGAAGGGGCATTAGAAGAGATCACTGGTACGTGCCTCTCACTTTAACTAATGACAAGCTGTATACAAAAGACCTGTCCTTTGGATATTGAAAAGTCAATAATGATGACCTAAAAATACTTCCATCTAATGAAAACTATTATTTTATTAGTATACTTTTGGCCAATTTTATATTTCTTTCTCTGTGATATTTTCTCCTGGTAGATTATAATGTATCATGATCTGAGCATGAAGTTTAGCTCTCAGGTATCTCAGTATCCTATGTAGCTCCTAAAATCAAGTTCTAATTATGGAAAGCAGGTGATACGGATATGTGTTGACTGATTTCTTTAATTAAATCAATAAAATTTATTCATGGCTATCAGCTGTTTCCTGAGGAATCTTGACTATTACTATTTTTTTTCTTCTGATATTTACCCATTTATGTGAGATTATCTCTTGACCTCTTCTGAGTTTGTAATTGAAATAATTCCCTTCTATAGGTATTGCTTGCATAATAAATACTGTTGTGCAGTGTGCTTTTTCTGTTGTTAGTTTTCTGAGATGATATCAATTCAAATTTGCCCATGCTTTGCCATGACTGTTTTATATGCTAGATCATTTCCGGGCTTGTAATTCTGTGTTGCTTGAAAGGATTCCAATATTATGATTTTCTATACAGTTTTTCATTTCAGATGGTTAATCCTTTTGGAAATGTGTTCATTTTTTGGATTATTATGGTACCTTCAACCCTTGAGATTGTTTGAGGGTAAAAACAGATTTCATTTGCATTCAGTTCGAAATTGGCTTTTTTTTTTAGTATTTACCAAATCATGTTTTTCACTATGCCAGATTTTGTATTATTGATATATATTTAAAGCCAGATATTGTGAGGTTTAGATAAGTGTGTTTTACAAAATCATTTATCATTTGCCACCTTAAAAATGGATTAGTTGTTGAGGAAAGAAAAGACAACTTTGCATATCTAGTATTTACTGAACTCATTAAATTTTAGATTTTTCTTGTGATATAAACTGTTCACTATAATCTTATAAATATTTGAGATAATTATTTCCTCTTTATAGGAGAAGAAACTGATTTTGAGCTTATGCATAATAAGTGGAAGAGCCACAGTTAAAATTCAGATCTAAATCCATCATGCAGCTTTCATGGATACATCATACTATCATATGTAGATTATATTCTCTTTAGCTATTAGGGTTACTATTAGATCACTTTTCTAGAAATGTTCATTCTATTCCTTTTGCTCTAACATGTTACCCAACCTGGAGAAAAAAATATGGTATAATAAACTTTAAAAAGCATTTTTACCCAAAAATACATCTTTGAGACTGTCTTTGTCTATGATAATAACCTACCTCTGCCGGGTCTGTGAAGTTTCTGAGGAGGGAACCCTATCTCCACAAAGCATTTTTTTGTTCATTTCGATCTGATCATTTGTTCCATTGTTTGTGTTCATTCTTATTGACAGTAACTTACTACTTTTGACTTACCAGGGTGGATAAAGCTGATCTGCTTTTTAGCTACGTAGCTTTTATCTCTTCTGGCCTATTGTCATAGCCTATTAATGCTGCAGCAAAGCAGTGGAGTGAAGTGGGTTGGGGAAAGTAAAACAATAAAATGTGAAAGATGCTACTACTTTAGAAAATGAACAAAAAAAAAAATAACTGCTGAGGGAGACTTTTTCCAGCTCTTCCTTGGTTGTTCGATATATATCCAAGCTACTTTCTACCGTGAATAAGAACTTCCTCCTTGCATGTTTTGCCTTCTACTTAGGTGACGAGATGTCAAGAGCAAATTGTGTAACTTCTTTCATCAGCTAGAATGGGGCAAGGGCTCTGAAATCAGTAATCTTATTCAAATTCCAGTTCTTCTACCACTGTCTTTTGGCCAAGCATTTTATAGGAATTGTTTCATCTATCTTGTCTGCTAACTTAGTAGATACTATCCTTAGCTCCATGTACAGAGGAGTAAACAGACTTCAGTGAGACTAAGTTGCCCTATATTACTGGCTCTCTGAAGACTGTTTATTCCTCTGGAAAACGATTATCTACTAAGTTTGTAGGAAAGACAGATGGGATAATTCCTATAAGGTCAGGGCAAAGAGTAAGTCCTGAAAAACGTCAGTCCTTATTGAAATTTATATCTTCTTTTGTTGTGCAACTGAGATACTATCTGTAAAAGAAATTTCATAAATTATAAAGAGCTATACACATTTTAACCATCATTATCTTAATAACATGTGCATTGTATAATAAATGTGTAATTTTAATGTATCTTAAAAAGCATTTAAAAAAAGCCTTCTTGAACATTCTGCTTGAGAGACAAAGGTTTAAAGTTTTGTCACTTCTTAGAAGTTTATATCTAAAATATATGAGCAAAAAATTATAGGATAATAGTGTGAAAATTACGAAGAGAATTTTGCTGTCTGTTACTGGAAGCTTTTTACTGAAATGATAAAAACACACTTGAGAACAAGAAGAAATTATAATACTATTTTACTCAAGTTAAACTAAAACTAAAGAATTACTGAATATTTTGTAGAAATCTAAAAAAATGTTCTCTAGAAAGGAGGAAAACAGGAATGGCATATTATTTTTTCCAGATTAATAGAGGATGACGTTTCTAATATTTAAAATACCTAGTAAATTGCATATTTTACCAATTTGATTGACTGATTTACACATCACAGTGATTTTCCAAATCCTAGAAAGAAAATTCAACAAGTGGGGAAGGAGCACATAATGTGACATGCTCTCCCCCAATGCATTAACAAAATTTTTAAGGAAACATTTCTATAGCAACATTAGCAAAATAGAAAATTTGCCTACTGTCAATGATTACTTTGTCTATCTATCTATCTATCTATCTATCTATCTATCTATCTATCTATCGATCTATTTATCATCTAATCTATCAATCATCTATCTATCTATCTATCTGTCTATCTATCTATTTTGGTACCATTAATGTACAATTACTTGAACAACATTATGGTTACTAGACTCTAAAGTCCCCACCACATACCCCATTACAGTCATTGTCCATCAGCATAGTAAGATGCTATAGAATCATTACTTGTCTTCTCTGTATATACTGCCTTTCCCGTGTCCCCCCACCCCCACTACATTATGTGTACTAATCGTAAGGCCCCTTTTCCCCCCATATCCCTCCCTTCCCAGCCATCCTTCTCAGTCACTTTTCCTTTGGTAACTGTTACTCCATTCTTAGGTTCTGTGAATCTGCATCTGTTTTGTTCCTTTGGTTTTCTCTTTGTTCTTATACTCCACAGGTGAGTGAAATGATTCAATACTCATCTTTCTCCACCTGGCTTATTTCACTGAGCATAATACCCTCTAGCTCCATCCCTGTTGTTGCAAGTGGTAGGATTTGTTTTCTTCTTATGGCTGAATAATATTCCATTGTGTATATGTACCAAATCTTCTTTATCCATTCATCTACTGACGGACACTTAGGTTGCTTCCATTTCTTGGCTATTGTAAATAATGCTGTGATAAACATAGGGATACATGTGTCTTTTTCAAACTGGGATGCTGCATTCTTAGGGTAAATTCCTAGGAGTGGAATTCCTGGGCCAAATGGTATTTCTATTTTTAGTTTTTTGAGGAACCTCCATACTGCTTTCCACAATGGTTGAACTAATTTACATTCCACTAGCAGTGTCGGAGGGTTCCCCTTTCTCCACAACCTTGCCAACATTTATTGTTGTCTGTCTTTTTCATGTTGGCCATCCTAACTGGTGTGAGGTGATATCTCATTGTGGTTTTAATTTGCTTTTTTCTGATGATTAGCGATGTGGAGCATCTTTTCATGTGCCTGTTGGCCAACTGAATTTCATCTTTGGAGAAGTGTCTGTTCAGCTCCTCTGCCCATTTTTTAATGGATTATTTACTTTTTGTTTGTTGAGGTGCATGAGCTCTTCATATAATATGGATGTCGACCCTTTATCAGATATGTCATTTATTCTCCCATTCTGTAGGATGTGTTTTTGTTCTACTGTTGGTGTCCTTTGCTGTACAAAAAGAAGCTTTTTAGTTTGATATAGTCCCACTAGTTCATTTTTGCTTTTGTTTCCCTTACTCAGGGAGATATGTTCATGAAGAAGTTGCTCATGTTTGTGTCCAAGAGATTTTTGCCTACGTTTTTTAGTAATAGTTTTTTTTAAATTTATTATTAAGGTATGATTGATATACAATCTTATGAAGGTTTCACATGAAAAAACAGTGTGATTACTACATTTACCCATATTATCAAGTCCCCACCCATAACCCAATGTAGTCATTGTCCATCAGTGCAGCCACAGATCCACTATGTGCCTTCTCTGTGCTACACTGTTCTCCCTGTGATCCCCCACACCATGTGTACTAAACATAATACCCCTCAATCCCCTTTTCCCAAACTGCCCAACCACCCTCCCACAGCCCTCCCCTTTGCTAACCACTAGTTCATTCTTGGCGTCTCTGAGTCTGCTGCTATTTTGATCCTTCAGTTTTGCTTCATTGTTATACTCCACAAATGAGGGAAATCCTTTGGCATTTGTCTTTCTCAACCTGGCTTATTTCACTGAGCATAATGTCCTCCAGCTCCACCCATGTTGTTGTAAATGGTAGGATTTGTTTCTTTCTTATGGCCAAATAGTATTCCATTGTATATATGTACCGCATCTTCTTTATCCATTCATCTACTGATAGACACTTAGGTTGCTTCCATTTCGTGGCTATTGTAAAAAGTGCTGCGATAAACAAAGGGGGTGCATATGTCTTTTTGAATCTGGGAACTTGTATTCTTTAGGTAAATTCCAAGGAGTGGGATTCCTGGGTCAAATGGTATTTCTATTTTTAGTTTTCTGAGGAACCTCTATATTGCTTTCCACAATGGCTGAACTAGCTTACATTCCCTCCAGCAGTGTAGGAGGGTTCCCCTTTCTCTTCATCCTTGCCAGCATTTCTTGTTCTTAGTCTATTCAATGCTGGCCATCCTTACTGGTGTGAGGTGATATCTCTGTGTGGTTTTAATTTGCATTTCTCTAATGATTAGCGATGTGGAGCATCTTTTTATGTGTCTGTTGGCCATCTGAATTTCTTCTTTGGAGAACTGTCTCTTCATATCCTCTGCCCATTTGTTAATTGGGTTATTTGCTTTTT
The DNA here is from genome assembly GCF_040802235.1 of Manis javanica. Lineage (NCBI taxonomy): Eukaryota > Metazoa > Chordata > Mammalia > Pholidota > Manidae > Manis > Manis javanica. The sequence continues at coordinate 81,016,583 of NC_133161.1, forward strand.
GGGTGTTGAGGTGTGTAAGTTCTTTATATATTTTGAATGTTAGCCCCTATTTACAAATATATTCACCCATACTGTAGGATGCCTTTTTGTTCTGCTTATGGTGTACTTTGCTGTACAGAAACTTTTTAGTTTGATATAGTCCCATGAGGTCATTTATGCTTTCGCTTCCCTTGCTCAAGGAGATGTGTTCAGGAAGAAGTTGCTCATGCTCAAACATCAGGAGATGTTTGCCTATGTTGTTTTCTAAGAGTTTTATGGTTTCCTCACTTACATTTAAGCCCTTAATCCTTTTCCAGTTTACTTTTCTGTATGGGATTAAACAATAATCCACTTTCATTCTCTTGCATGTAGCTGTCTAGTTTTCCCAACACCAGCTGTTGAAGAGGCTGTCATTTCCCTATTGTATGTTCATGGCTCCTTTATCATATATTAATTGACCATATATGGTTGGGTTTATATCAGGGCTCTCTAGTCTGTTCCATTGGTCTATGGTTCTGTTCGTGTGCCAGTACCAAACTATCTTGGTTACTGTAGCTTTGTAGTAGAGCTTGAAGTTGGGGAGCATAATCCCCCCAACTTTATTCTTCCTTCTCAGAAACTCTTTGGCTATTTGAGGTCTTTTGTGGTTCCATATGAATTTTAGGACGATTTTCTCTAGTTCGTTGAAGAATGCTGTTGGTATTTTGATAGGAATTGCATTGAATCTATAGATTGCTTTAGGCAGGATGGCCATTTTGACAATATTCATTCGTTCTATCCATGAGCACGGGATGTGTTTCCATTTATTGATATCTTCTTTAATTTCTGTCATGCGTGTCTTGTAGTTTGGTTAGGTTTATTCCTAGGTATTTTATTGTTTTTGATGCAGTTGTTAATGGAATTGTTTTCCTGATTTCTCTCTCTGCTAGTTCATTGTTAGTGTGTAGGAATGCATTAATTTTGTATCCTGCAACTTTGCTGACTTCAGATATTATATCTAGTTGTTTTGGAGTGGATTCTTTAGGGTTTTTATGTACAATATCATGTCATCTGCAAACAGGGATAGTTTAACTTCTTCTTTGCCAATCTGGATGCCTTTTATTTCTTTGTGTTGTCTGATTGCCGTGGCTAGGACCTCCAGTACTATGTTGAATAGAAGTGGGGAGAGTGGGCATCCTTGTCTTGTTTCCGATCTTAAAGGAAAAGCTTTCAGCTTCTCGCTGTTAAGTATAATGTTGGCTGTGGGTTTGTCATACATGGCCTTTATTATGTTGAGGTACTTGCCCACTATACGCATTTTGTTGAGAGTTTTATCATGAATGGTTGTTGAATTTTGTCAAATGCTTTTCAGCATCTATGGAGATGATCATGTAGTTTTTGTCCTTCTTTTTGGTGATGTGGTGGATGATGATGATGGATTTTCGAATGTTGTACCATCCTTGCATCCCAGGAATAAATCCTACTTGATCATGATAGATGATCTTTTTGATGTATTTTTGAATTCTGTTTGCTAATATTTTGTTGAATATTTTTGCATCTATGTTCATTAGGGATATTGGCCTGTCATTTTCTTATTTTGTGGTGTCTTTGCCTGGTTTTGGTATTAGAGGGTTGCTGGTCTCATAGAATGAGTTTGGAAGTATTCCCTCTTCTTCTACTCTTTGGAAAACTTTAAGGAGGATGGGTATTAGGGCTTCACTAAATGTTTGGTAGAATTCAGCGGTGAAGCTATATGTTCCATGGGTTTTGTTCTTAGGTAGGTTTTTGATTACCAGTTCAATTTCATTGCTGGTAGTTGGTCTGTTCAGATTTTCTGTTTCTTCTTTTTTCAGCCTTGGAAGATTATATTTTTCCAGAAAGTTGTCCATTCTATGTTATCCAGTTTGTTAGCATAAAATTTTTCATAGTATTCTCTAATAATTCTTTGTATTTCTGTGGTGTCCATAGTGATTTTTTTCCTTTCTCATTTCTGATTCCATTTATGTTTGTAGAGTCTCTTTTTTTCTTGACAAGTGTGGCTAGGTGTTTATCAATTTTTTTATTTTCTTGAAGAACCAGCTGTTGGTTTCATTGATTTTTTTCTATTGTTTTATTCTTCTCAATTTTATTTATTTCTGCTCTAATCTTTATTATGTCCCTCCTTCTACTGACTTTGGGTCTCATTTGTTCTTCTTTTCCTAGTTTCATTAATTGTGAGTTTAGAGTGCTCATATGGGATTGTTCTCCTTTCCTGAGGTAGGCCTGTATTGGAATATACTTTCCTCTTAGCATGGCGTTCGCTGCGTCCCACAGATTTTGCAGTGTTGAATTATTGTTGTCATTTGTTTCCATGTATTGCTTGATCTCTGTTTTTATTTGGTCATTAATCCATTGGTTATTTAGGAGCATGTTGTGAAGCCTCCATGTGTTTGTGGGATTTTTCATTTTCTTTGCGTAATTTATTTTTAGTTTCATACCTTCGTGGTTTGAGAAACTGGTTGGTACAATTTTAATCTTTTTGAATTCACTGAGGCTCTTTTTGGGGCCTAGTATATGATCTATTCTTGAAAATGTTCCATGTGCACTTGAGAAGAATGTGTATTCTGCTGCTTTTGGGTATAGAGTTCTGTAGATGTCTGGTAGGTCTATCTGTTCTAATGTGTTGTTTAGTGCCTCTGTGTCCTTACTTATTTTCTGTCTGGTTGATCTGTCCTTCAGAGTGAGTGGAGTGTTGAAGTCTCCTAGAATGAATGCATTTGCCCTTTTAATTCCATTAGCATTTGTTCCACATATGTAGGTTCTCCTGTGTTGGGAGCATACATATTTATAATGGTTATATCTTCTTGTTGGATTGACCCCTTTACATTATGTAATGTCCTTCTTTATCTCTTGTGACTTTCTTTGTTTTGAAGTCTATTTTGTCTGATACAAGTACTGCAACTCTGCTTTTTTCTCTCTTTAGTTGCATGAAATATCTTTTTCCATCCCTTCACTTTTATTCTGTGTATGTCTTTCGCTTTAAAGTGAGTCTTTTTTAGGCAACATATAGAAAGGTTTTGTTTTTTTATCCATTCAGTGACTCTATATCTTTTGATTGGTGCATTCAGTCCATTTACATTTAGGGTGATTATTGATAGGTATGTACTTATTGCTATTGCAGACTTTAGATTCGTGGTTTCCAAAGGTTCAAGGTTAACTTCCCTACTATCTAAGACACCCACTTAACTCACTTAATATGCTATTATAAACACAATCTAAAGGTTCTTTTCTATTTATCCTCCTTTTTCTTCCTCCTCCATTCTGTATGTATTAGGTATCATATTCTGTACTCTTTGTCTATCCCTTGATTGACTTTGGGGATAGTTAATTTAATTTTTCACTTGCTGAGTAATTAGCTGTTCTACTTTCATTACTGCGGTTTTATTACCTCTGGTGACAGGTATTAAACCTTAGGAACACCTCCATCTATAGCAGTCCCTCCAAAATAGACTGTAGAGATAGTTTGTGGGAGGTAAATTCTCTCAGCTTTTGCTTATCTGGAAATTGTTTAATCCCTCCTTCAAATTTAAATGATAATCTTGCCAGATAAAGTAATCTTGGTTCCAGGCCCTTCTGCTTCATTGCATTAAATACATCATACCCCTCCCTTCTGGCCTGTAAGGTTTCTGCTGAGAAGTCTGATGATAGCCTGATGGGCTTTCCTTTGTATGTGATCTTATTTCTCTCTCTGGCTCCTTTTAACAGTATGTCCTTATCCTTGATCTTTGCCATTTAAATTATTATATGTCTTGGTGCTATCTTCCTTGGGTCCCTTGTATTGGGAGATCTGTGCACTTCCATGGCCTGAGAGACTACATCCTTCCCCAGATTGGGAAAGTTTTCAGCAATTACCTCCTCAAAGACACTTTCCATCCCTTTCTCTGTCTCTTCTTCTGGTACCCCTGTAATGCGAATATTGTTCCATTTGGATTGGTCACACAGTTCTGTCAATATTCTTTCATTCTCAGATATCTTTTTTTCTCTTTTGCCTCAGCTTCTTAATATTTCTCTTTTCTAATTTATATTCCATTTATCATCTCTTCTTCTCCATCTAGTCTGCTTTTATATCCCTCCATTGTATTTTTCATTTCAGATATGGTATTTCTTAATGATTGAATCTTCATCTTAATTTCACTCCTGAGTTCTTGAATATTTTTCTGTACCTTCATAAACATGTTTATGATTTTTATTTTAAACTCTCTGTCAGGAAGATTGGTTAGTTCAGTTTCATTTGGCCCTTTTTCTGGGGTTTGTGAGATTTTGGTGTGAACCAGGTTCCTTTCATGGTTCATATTTCTGTGTGGTGCTTTCTAGTTCCCCAGAAGCTCCAGTCTCTGGCACTGTCCAGCCTCTAGAGTGAGGTTGAGGGTCGTAGGGGAGCAGAGCTGGTGCCCTGCATTGTGTGGTCTGTATACAGTCTGGTTTAGTCTTCCTTTCTGTTGCTTTTTTAGGGTTAGTTGTATGAACTATATATTTTCGTATTATTTGTGGTTTTGGAGGAGTTCTCTGCCTCACCTCTCATGCCACCATCTTGAATTCTTGTCTCCCCTTCTTATTTAAATACAGAATCTTAACAGTATTTCTCAAGTAATTATGATCATCTTGTGCTTAGAAATAAATATATAGTCTTCATTAATTATCTCCTATGTACTCCAATTAAAAAGCTAATTTTCTAATAGAAAAAGTTTACTGTAGTTTCAAAAATTACTTTCAAAGAACATTCAAATTGCAATTCAGTTGATCTGTTCCGTGGGGAATCTCGTCAACTTTGAAGCCTGCACATTGTAGCCTGTAAACTCTGAAGTGGTCTTTTGTTTCATGATTTTGTTGTTTGTAAATTTACCATGTTTGACTCAAATTTCATGCCCTTAATAATTTTTAACACGTCTCTTTTCATGTTTTCCTCTCCACTATTTTGTCTCTCTTTCTCTTTGGCGATCTCACCATTTGGAAGAGATTGCTTATCTTTCTTGCAGTAGAGCATACTGTTAGTGCCAAAATATCTTAGGGTATTATTTTTTGTCCTGTCTGTGGCTGGCACAGTGCCGTGGAGTGGCGGGATGGCGAACGCCGACCAGGAGTGTGGCCCAAAAATGTCTCCCTTTTTTTTTTTTTAAAGCCAGCCCTCCCACCAAATTGGAAGCCTGTCAGAGTTAAACTCAATGGTAAATTATTTAAGGGTAAATGGAAAAGACACCATGGTACAAATGATAGTTTACAGCCCTTCAAACAGTAACCTGAGGTAAAGGAAACAAATCTCTTTTGATAGAAATAAGAATCAAAGGGAGGGGAGTGGGAGAGGAGCTGAAGGTGGCAAAGCATATTGTAAAATTGGAAGGATGGAAGCTAGCTGAGGCAGGTACAATGGGACAGGATCCTGGGGGCATGTTAGTACGCTTTGGCTGCAGTGGTACATACCTGTTTGTACCCTCAATAAAATAGAACTCTTCCTTTTCTGCCTTCTCAATTCATTATAGCTAATGTTGAAGAAAGATGTCACCGCTGTTTGTTTTACAAAAATCTCGTTCAGTTCTTAGACAATTCATGAAACAGGTACTGTTTTCTCCATTTCCAGCTGAAGAAACAGAAGTTTTAGAGAAATAAAATAACTTCTCTCTTATTTTTAAAATCAATCATGGTATGGTTTCTTAAATTCTTGAACAAGCCCTGTCTAAAATTTTAACTGAAAATAAAAACTAACTTCAGAACTGTGTCCAGAATAATTGAAGGAACACTTTATGTGATACTTTTAGTCACCATGCAATACTGACTTTACTGACTTCATTAGTACTTTAAGTTTTGTGGAATAGTTGTCAATTATCTGTTCAAACAGTAGTTCAGGGGCAGTGGGAGGTAATGGGTAGATTGTAAATTGATTGGAAAGTTAATAATTCAGGCTGTTTTAAAACTCTTAAATTATGACAGTGTCATATAGTAATAAAGCCTTGCGTGAGTATAAAATGCTGAAAGATATGTTATATTCAAAAAGATATGATACTTGATAGGATAAATCTTTGAAGTTTGTTTCCATTATAGAATATCAAATAAATTGGTATCTGCCTTTCCTGCTAGTCTTTTTTGTTTTCTCATTTAATTATTTTGTTACTACATATGTAAACTTACATGTATGCATATGTAAAACTAAACATAAATCAAAAATTCATGTTCTTTTTCTCATATGTGTCTATCTGTATTCTTGCCTCTAGTTATGGCCTTTGAAGAGAGTTTAAGTCTTCAAATTCTCTTTTTCTTTCTTAAAAACACAAACAGTAGAAAAATAAAGTAATTTTCAATGGTATTTCTCACCTATTACATTACTTTTTATTAATTATGTCAATTTGCATCTTGTTCAATTAAATAGTGTTCTTGTTATATGTATGGGCTAATAAAACCCACATGAGCTTTGGTACATTTCTAGATTTACAGGGAGGCGGAGCCTCACACAAATAATCTGAGAGAGAAAAGTGGCCTTCTCACAGCTTTTCCCTTCTTTTTAAAGTGGCTATGTACTTCAACAGTTCTTTTATATTACCTGGTTTCTACAAAGATTTGATCATTTTTTTATAAGTATAGCAATTTTTCCATTTTGCCTGTGTAAAGTTTTGTGCTTTATGCTTTATTTGGCAACCACCATATTAAAAACAAAGTGAAACCAGGATATTATTGTATATCAACTATACTTCCTTTAATAATAATAATAATAAAAGAAACCTTGCAGCCTACCCAAGTTCCTGCAAATTGTGAGTGTGTGTGAACTAAGCAGGTTTGAGTCCACTAGTAGCCTGTATCCAAGAAAGAATGGAAGGGTTATAAAGACTATAAATATGAAGCAGTGTGGTTCAGTAATATATTTTAAAGAAGAAAACTATTAAGATAATTTAAGACAGTTGTAAAATACAATTTTATTAATGTCAATTATTTTTAGGAAATTTTATTTAGGATTCAATATCATCTCTTCAGGTTCTGATATACATTTAATATTGTGTTCTATAACATATTTTACATATTTTATCAGAATTGCAAATATCATTTTCCTTGTTGTTATTTTAATGTTTCAAATTAGAGTTCATTGTTTAAGAGACAAAGCTCATAAGATATACTAATAAAAGTAAGACTCTAAAATATCACCTTACACCAGTTAGGGTGGCCACTGTGCAAAAGACAAGAAATAAATGCTGACAAGGATGTGGGGTAATGGGAACCCCCCTGCACTGTTAGTGGGAATGTCATTTGGTACAGCCATTGTGGAAAGCAATATGGAGGTTCCTCAAAAAACTAAAAATAAAAATATCATTTGATCCAGTAATTCTGCTTCTAGGAATTTACCCCCAAAATACAAGTCCCTGATTCTAAGAGACATGTGCACTCATATGTTTATTGCTGCACTATTTGCAATAGCCAAGATATGGAAGCAACCTAAGTGTCTATCAGTAGATGAATGGATAAAGAAGAATGTGGTACATACAGATAATGGAATATTATTCAGCCATTAAAAGAAAAGAAATCCTGTCATTTGCAACAACATGATTGGATCCAGAGGGTATTATGCTTAGTGAAATAAGCCAGATGGAGAAAGACAAATACCCAGTGATCTCACTTATTTGTGGAGTATAAAAACAAAGCAAAACAGAAGGAGCAAAATAGCACTGGACTCATAGACATTGAAAAGGAACTGGTAGTTACCAAGGTGGAGGAATTGGGGTGGATGGTGGGGGAATGGGAGGGGGTAAAGGAGCACAATAATTCACAATCACAGTATAAGTTGGTCACAGGGACGATTGTACAGCATGGAGAATACAGTTAATGATTCTGTAACATCTTACTACATTGATAGATAATGACCACACTAGAAGGGGTGAGGGTATAACAATATGGGTAACTGTTGAACCACTGTCCTGTACATTTGAAACCAATGTAAGATTGTATATCAATGATTGTTTTTTTTTTTTAATTAAAGTAAGACTCTAAGTAGTAAGACACTAAATCATGATTAAGCTTCTGAATTGGTATCAATCCAATTAGGGACTTCTGGGTTATCTATTTATTTCCAGTATTGCTGACTTGCCAGGTTTGTTTTTCAAGACATTAACTTTAGAACAAGTTGTTTCATTTCCCATAACAATAAGGGCTTGCTGGTAAAATAATATAAACTGCATGAACAGTGCTGTATTTTATTTTAGAGTAATGTTTATCAAACTTAAGCACACATTAGAAGCACCCAGTTTTGTTAAGACACAGATTGTCAGAACCCATTCTGGAGTTTCTGACTCAGTACACCTGGGTGGGATCTAAGAATCTGTCTAACCTGTCCTCAGCTGATGTTTCCTCTACTGGTCTGGGCACACTTTGAGAATATTATTCTAGAGATCCTAAATGCCCAAACAGGGTACAAATCATGCTCAGTAAAGAAGTGAAGACAAAATAAAGATGACATCAGTTAAATGATGGTGAAAGTTTGAAGATATGAGATAGTCAGTGAACATTTTTATGGAAGCCGACTCAACCACATATGGTGTGTCAAGAAATGTTAAGGGTCTGAGATTTTACCCTTCTCGCAAGCTAACAAATTAGCTGACCGCAATTTCAAAGATTCAGAAGACAAGTCCCTTGAGTCAGGCACAGTGGCTTTGACTCCTGACACAGCAGGTGGCTTGGGCCTTTTGTTAGCATGAGTTACTCCTGTCTTAATTCTAGTGAGGCCCATGCTGAGTATCCCAGGTGGATAGTGAGTCTGCCATGAGTTTGTGTCACAGCTGAGGAACGCTGAGCCTGGAAATCTCAATCTTTTAAAGGGAGCCTACCAACAAACCTGCCTAACTTTTGCCCCACAGGGATATTTTTATTTTCCTGAGCAACAAATAAGCCTGTTTTCCTCTCTGCCAGGATACCCTCTGTGTCTTTCAAAGCTGTTTGTTTTACAAACATTCTTGAAAAATAGTCCTGGGCAGAGGCTACCCCTGCCTGTGTTCACATGACATGCAGAAGTGTGAGAGACCTGTGAGGAAAATTTTCTACCAACATGGTGATTGGTGGTAGGACAAATGCAGAGGAAACAGAACAGTTCTGATGTTTCTAGTCAGCAAAGGTATGCCCTGTTTAATAAGTTTTTTCATTCCAGAAAGAATATACGATGTCTAATTTTTTTTTTTACCCAGAGGAAGTAAAGTGTATGTAATTTCTTGATAACAACTTCAAGATTTTCTGCTTATTAACTTTATAATTTGAGTCACTTCTCTGTTCTTCAGTTTTAATGTATAACAGCTTCCATTTATAGAGGACTTTACAAACATCTTTACAGTGGAGGTTGACATATGCACTGTTATAAAATCCTTGTTTCATAGCTGAGAAAGCAGAGGTAAAAAGGTGTTATGTAATTTTCTACTGGTCACACACCTAGACATTGATTGATAGAGCTGTTTTCACTATATTGTATGTTTTTTAATTGTTCTCGGTGGTGACAATTAATTGCTAGATATGTAATTGTGAGGTCATATAGGGATGGAAAATGAGGATGTTAGGATGATGTAGATTTCTAGGCAATTTGTTGATAGGCAAATTGATTGAAGACTTTGGAATTAGCACAATATATTCAACAGATTCAGTTTTCAGCTGAAGAGACATTTGTATATCTGAGTATATGTTTTCCTGATATAAATAGTTTGATATTGTAGCCTAACTGTGTGGGACCCCAGAGCATATAATTGGCAGGAAAAAGTTCCTAGTTTTAGGAACTGTCCTTTTTTTGCCCTTTCCCTCTCCTGTGTCAGAAAAACCTTCCTTCTCCCATTGATTCTTCATTGGGTTTCAGAATCCGCATTGGTGTTCATTTAGAGAATGAATAAGGTGACTGATTATAAATTAATTCTTGAGTTCTAAAGTAGAACTACATAGATTAGCCTGGATCCCTGCTACATCTGCAGCCAAATTCTACTGATTTTTAAGGATCAAGTGGTGATGGATTAACCAGCTATTTTTAAGCATTAGGTAGTAATGTATGAATCTAGCAGTAGGCCTGTCATGTTGAAAGACAACTTTTGTGACTTCTCAAAGTATGAAAATTAATGATGACTGAGTGAACCTAGACTGGAGTACTGCATGGCAGGTGTCCTTACCATGTGTGGCCACAGCGCCAGCGAAGAGCAGTGGGTTATTGTTGTTGACATTTGTCAAAATGTGCTTATATTGAGAGCAGTGTTTCTCCAAGAGTAATTAAATCCGTATGTCAAATGTAGCGAAAGTGTTACCCTCTAGAAGAGTATTTTCAATGTTCAGTCCACAGGAAAGATGAACCATATTAAGATTAACCAAATTATAGATTTCTGGAAATGACACCTGGTGTAGAACCAGAATCTCTGGATGACAGTGGTGGTTGAGTATGTCTGTGTGAGGTCCAGGCATGCTGGACGTGCTCATCTGGTGATGCTTTGCAGGTGTCATTGTGTAGAGTTGATACAGAAATTGCATCCAGTTGAACGATCTTTTATTGTTTTGTGCCATGGAGTCAGTAAAAGGTAACGATAATTACCAGTTGTATATTATTTACTTTTACTACAGCTAAAAGGAGTTTTGCTGTTCTTTCTAGACGACATTTCCTTTGCCCTGACTTCTGTATTTCAACAGTCTTCCAATTTTTTTTTGCAGCTAATTACATATCAGAAGATTAGATTTGAAGCATTGTGGTTAATTTCACAAGCAGTTCCTGAATATGGCAGGTCCAGGCTGAAATCTATACAACACGGTCCAGAAGCCATGTTCCAAAAGATTAATTTTTCACTGAGCCATTAAAAGAATAAGTGATGTCTGGTTTGATTTCAGCAGCATTTATTTATATGTTTTGCATGTATTATACTCCCTTAAAGCTTGCACTAGAAAGTGTTCATATCATAAAATTTTTATTTCACATAGCCAGGAAAGAAATCAATTGTATGAAAATGGTAAAGCCATTAAAAAGAATTAATCTATAGTCTTACATTGTACTTTATGTGGCATAAAATTTATATAGACTTGGCTAAATACAATCACAAATTAATGTTATTTTATTAATTTTGATAATTCACTTCTTATGCTCTAATCCAGTATTTACAGAAATGTTAAAATACTTCAGTAGACATAAATAGCAAGACTGCATACTCTATTTCTAATTGATCAGTCACATTTACAAATAATTTTAATCAGTATACATTACAAGTTAACATAGGATGTGGCTTGTTCTGTTTCTCTTAAGAAACAGTAGTCAAGAAGGCAAACTCCTTTTTTTTCTCCTCCATAAACAGAAATAGATAGATTAGAGCTAAGTTACTTTATCAGGGCTGGAATATGTTTTTCTAAATTAAAATAGGGTTTTATTGAAAAATATTTTTTGTGTCTTAGAATCACGTTAGGATTGTCCTGCTAGAAAAACAAAAGTGAATTTGAAGAAAGATAATGAATATAATTATGTGCTCATGTTTCATGTCATTAAACAAAAGCAGAATGTCTGCAAAAGCGTATTTTCGGCAAGCGTAAGTAAACCATCTCAACAGTATTAGTCGTCTTTCTAAGAGTGGGCTGCCCCCACAGCGCCGCGCGAGGAGTTCTGCACGCCTCTCTGTAAGTTGACTGGCTCAGGTGTTGATTTAGCTTATTTCAGACTCCATGAGTAATGCCTCGCAGAAGGAATGATGGTCTTCTGCTGGAGAGAAGGGATAAGTAGGACTGTGTTTCCAAATAAGTCCTGTTCTATGTTCCGAGGATAAAGATTCAAAAAAATGCATATAATTTTTGTGCTACAAAGGTGTCTTAAAGATGGCTCCAGCTTTGTTTCCCTGAGGATTCTTACCTTCTCTAGGCATTATCTTTACCTTCCAAAACTCTCGGCAAACTTTCTCAAATGTATTGACATTAATTGATTCTCTTGCCCTAGCCGTCTTTACCAAGGGTGATGGGTTTCTCCTTAGACATATCATTTCCACCATGAGACAGGTAGTTTCTCTTGGGCATTCAACCTGCATACAACTCATTAGAAAGAAGAATCAACAATATCAACATCAGGTAACAGTTACATGATTTAAAAAAATACATGCCAGACAATGCCAAAGGATATAGACCAACTCATTATAGTGATTGCTCTAGGTAGGGAAACTGGTGGAGTAAGGTAAGGAAGGTGAACTTAAAGGTTATTTGAAATATTCTGTACAATAATAAGTTAGAAAACAAATACAAAAAAAAAAGATAAAAATGAATCTGGGTGATAGGTTTCAGACTATTTGTTTCTATGTTCTCCAATATTTTTAATACCCCTACCCCCACTCTCCAATCAAATAAATAAGACCTGTGGCTAAAAACTGTAGCAGTACTTACTCTTTTTAGTCTCCTTTCTGTTCTTTACTTTTGAGATATTTCCATTCTCCATAAAAGCAATGCTTTAAAAATTTATTCTCCATGTGGCAAATTACACTGAAATAAAGTAAAACTAAAAAAGCATATATATTGTAATCATTAAGAAAGCATCTGTCAAACACTGACCACATGGTATTATTTGTGTTTGTGTGTGTGTGTGTGTGTATATATGTGAGAGAAAAACTTACATAGTATACAGTATATGGATGTATATAAATTCCCATTAGAAGCAGTAACTGTGTCCTGTATTTTTATTCCCTAAACACCTGCATATAACAAGTGCTTAGTAAATATTTACTGAATAAAAATTAGCACACACTATACTTGTTATCCTAGAGATAGTTTCCCTCCGAATCAGGATGAGTATTTCCTTAGTGATCACAGTTATCAAGTGCTGAAACATGCTGATGTTAAGTCATTCTGGTTAGCCTATTCAAATTTTACTTTTTAGCCTCAAATCCCTTCTTTAGCCAATAGATTTTTTTTCAAAGTACCAATAATGTTTATTTAGTAAACATTTTAAACAATATGTAAACATGGCCGATGTAATAAAAAAAAACTTCTAGAGCAATTTCTCTACACAGTACTATTTTCATAGTAAATCCTTGTTACTAAGATATAATACATTGCTAGAAACCTTTGGTAGAATTCTGCTGGGTGTATATATTTATATGCATTATTTATGCATTGTTCTATGTAGATTTAAATAAACATTGTGCATTTTTTTCTCATTATTTGGTTACAATTATGGGAAGGAGCAGAATATTTTTGCCTTTTAGATGGAGTATTGCACTAAACATTCATGGAGGTGTGATGCTATGATGTCTAATGAGGTCTTCACTACTTCCTACTAGCGTAAGAAATGCTAAAGGAATGTCACATCTCACTATCTTTTTTTGATATTTCAGAAAATAAGGGGAGAAAGCAGAATATAATGATCCCTTCCTCCTCATTCTGTTTCTGATAAAACAAAATAAAATTGAACTCATTTTATTGACTACTGTATTAAACTGTTATATTCCCCGAATTATATATGCTTTTCTACCACCATACAGTTTTACAGATAAGACCTTCTGTATAAGGCAAAATACAGTGAAAATTTAGGCACCATTAGGATGTTTTCATTCATTTCACTTACATGTATGTATGTTGAAGTGTTCTTCAGTGATTATAGGTATTACATAGTCCATTCTTTGAAGTTACATTTGTAAGATTCAAATAGAGGCAAAACTTTACTGAGTGTATGATGTGCTAGGTATTTAGTTTACGAAATAGAAAACAGGTAAAGTAGATATTATTCTTAGATGCTGAAAAATGTTGTATCCATTGCTTAAAATCCCATGGTTAGTGAATAGCAGTACCAGAATTGAAAAACAGATGTCTGATTCAAAAGGTCATGCTCACTTTCCTATAGATCCAAAGTAATTGATTGTACCTGTATACTTTTCTTCAAAACATAGAAGTTTGTTCATTCACCTAAGTCTGTGATTTTCAATAGGTATTACTATACATTCAAATGATGATCTTGATTTCTTTTGTTATGTTAAGAACATTTGGTGGAGGTAGGAAAAAATCATTAGTGTGATAAAAAAATTGTTTGCATAGGCATAATACAATAATATCCTAATGCATACTGAGTGTGAACTCTTTGAACATTAATCACATAACATGCATATTTTATTGGATTAGTCTGTTGTGGATATCTGCTACCTCTTTATTAGAAAGAAAGAGCTTGATGTACACTAACCAAAGAAATTGTTTTGAATCAGAGATGTTTTCTTTGAATGAGGTTTCTAAGTCAATTCTTGATATTAACATGAGTATCAACATTATTGGAGTTTAACTGAACTGTCATATGATCCCTGAAGGTTTCCTTCCAAAGCTACCAAAAGAAAATTCATTATAATTAAGGATTTCAGAAAACTTCTTTTATCTTTTTTCTGCAGTTAACTTACAGTCAAAGAAGCAAATTATTTACAGGTTTGGAAAATAGTCTTCTTACCAAGAGAAAACATATTTAGATATTGTTAAGGAGAATGATACAATTATTTCTTTATACAATATATAATTACACTGCTTTCTTAGACTTCCATATCACCTGACAGACTTCAATGCTAGTGGAAGAAATAAAGATATGACAAAAAGTGAGGATTGAGCATAAATAGGTTTCAAGGGAGCTGATCTTTTTCTGATCTGATAAAACATCTCCCATTCTCTATTTTTCTTTTTTTCCCCTAAAGATCACTGTATGTCAAAAGCTCTTTTTCTGATTGACAATAGTCTCCCAGGATTTGAGGGCAAGACCTATGTAAAGGCAGGTCACAGTCTGGCCTGTGGTGTGTTGTGCTGTTTTGTTTTTCATCTTTGGCAGTTTCTAAAAAATTGCAAGCAATTTCCCATTAACCTAAAAATTTTCTACCAGTGTTTTTGGTTTTAATATACTATACCTTCCTATATTCCTTGAATGCCTAGTTACATTAACACTTCTGATAGGTTTAACGGAGATTAAAGACTGATCTTGTAAACATAAGCTTTAGACTCAAGTCTATTTTGTTAAGTTTGTGAGTCCTTAAAATAGTCTTTAAGATGTTTTTCTATTTTAAATGCTTGAAACAATAGGTAGGTAGAGATGTATATATTATTACTACATCTGTGACATATACTCATTTCCATACACAAAGGATTCTGTACATGTACTGTTTATAATGAAGACATTTAATAAATCTTTCTGGCTTATCTTGATAAGAGCAGAATTAAGTTTCAATTTTTTTCTCACAGGTAGTTATGTTGAGCTAGGGTTTTTTTTGCTTGCCTCTGGTTTTTGGTCTGGCTTTAATGTTTGATACTATGTTAAACTGTACTATAAATTAAATGAGGAAAATATACATTGTCTTTTTCATGAAGTAACTTGTGGTTGCAGGATATGAGTATGTAGCCAAGTATGGAAACCAAGGATGCTCTACTGAGCGAATACTCACATTTTATTAGGTGGGAATTTTATCAGTCTTAACAGAATTTGCCCATGGCATTTAGTGGTAGACCACTGGCTTTAGAAATTAAATGTCACTTGGCCAGAATAGAAGTTAATTAGGGGACTTGAAGTATCCAGAAGATATGTCAGTTTTCTGTAAGTCATGACTGCCTGGTATTTTTCCCCAAGAAAGAGCACAATCAGTAACTATTTGTATTGGTGCCCAGGAGAGACTAAGTATCTAAAGGTCATTATTTTGCTTTATCATGAAATTTGCTAGTTAAAAATAAAACTGTTTCTTAAATTTCCTCATGAACAAAGAAGATAACAGTAGTGTGTTTTCATCATTATGTATTTCTGAATTCCTAAGACGGAGATAAAAAATGTAGCAACTTTTGAGCTTTAAACCAACCTTGTAAAATACACTTTTATTTCTCATGCATAACTACATTTTTAGGTTTCAAAAACTATTTCAGAATCTTGTAAAAAATGGCACTTAATAAAACTAATATTTAAAAGATATATATAAATGTGTATGTATGACACATATATATGTGTGTGTGTGTGTGTGTGTGTGTGTGTGTGTGTGTGTGTGGTAAAGGTGATTTGGACCCTCCTCCCCTCCCCTGCCAGAATTGTCTTACAGTTTGCTGCTATTGCTCATCCTCTTTAATTTTTTTCTCCAGAAATAATTAGCTGTAATGATTACTGTCACTGTGGCTTACTGAGCATGGATTATGTTCATATCATAAGCCATACAATTCTGGATCACATCCGTCACATTGTAGTTCTCATGATGTGCAGGGAATGGTGTGGTATAGCTGGAGCTGGTGCTCTGCAAACCTTGGTTGCTGTGTGGATAAATGGCTCCTGGTGTTTTGTTTGTTGGGGCGGCATTCAGCTTCTTTTTGTGGTGCAAGAACAGTCTTACTAGACTTCTCTAAGACACAGAGACATTTTATAGAGTTTTAATATGTCTTAATCTGCAAAATTACTCAATTTATTTAATGTTATCTAGTATTTTGTTTAAATTCACAAAATGTTTATTATTTACTCCATACATATGAATGACTGTTCTTATAGCCTATTAAAATTGAGGGAAAGCTTATATCCTGCATTTTGTCAAGAATATGCCTTCCTGCTTATTGTCTTAACTGTTTTTTTTCTATCTTCCTATGCTAAAGTTTTCCTATAAAGAAATCCCTCTGAACAAAACAGCAGCAGACTCACAGAACCCAAGAAGGGACTAATAGTTACCAAAGGAAAGGGGACTTGGGAGGGCAGGTGAGAAGGGAGGGAGAAGGGGATTAAGAGGTATTATGATTAACACACATAATATAGGGGGTCACGGGGAAGGCAGTACAGCACGGAGGAGACAAGTAGTGATTCTACAGCATCTTACTACGCTGATGGACAGTGACTGCAATGGGGTGTGTGGTGGGGACTTGATAATAAGGGGGAATGTAGTAACCACAATGTTGCCCATGTGAAACCTTCATAAGATTGTATATCAATGCAAATAAATAGATGAATAAATGAATGAATAAAAGAAATCCCTCTATTTCCATTTCACTTGCCATTTTACTCACTTTTTTTGTGAATACCGAAAAGCTACATTTCACACTGAATTTGAGTTTCCAAAAATATTGTGATGCACTATTATTAAGTGGATATACTTTTTTCTGCTTATGATATGTTTAGGTTTTTGCTTTTGTGTGGAATTTGAGAATTTTTTTCTTTCTTTTTTTGTTACTCTCTGTGGTATAATTTCTATCATTGTCTATCTCCTCTTAGCCATTTCTTCCTAGTAGCTGATAAACTGAAACCATTGTCATTTAAGCACACTGGACAATTTTCCTTTAAATTCAGCTTAGGGATTGTTAACTCGAAATCTCCCATTTGACTGTACTTTATAGTCATTGGTAATACCTATATAATAGTTTAGAAAATGAACAGATTGTAATAATAAATAATAGGGAACTGAAGGCAGTACAGTAATATAAAAATTGTTCTAAAGGGATGTTTCTATCATCCAGCATAGTCCAGACTTCCAAAGAAAGAGCACACACTGAAGTGTGGTTCCCAGTGAGAGATCAAAAATGTGAACCAATAAACCACTATGAGATTTATACTTTTATGAAACCTAACCTGATATTTTCTGTCTCTTAATAAATGGGTTTATTACATTTACATTTGTTATATTTGCGAGTATACTTGTCTTATTTCTGCCACTGTCTTCTATCTGTGTTGGGGGCAGGCCACAGATGAACTGAACACTGAGCTGTTTTCTTAAAGGCACAGAGTGCAAATGGAATCATAATTACCCTTCAGAGTTAGCTCACTGACATAGATGTTGCTTACTGCCTGCCAGGCACTATTGGAAAGCACTTTATAGATAATAACTCATTTAAATCCTTTCAAAAGGCTGTAAAGCAGACTTGACATTATTCACATTTTTTAAATTAAAAATTAAGAGACTTAATTTTCCCTGAGTTTGCATGCTAGTATGCAGCAGGGTCAGTATTAGAACTGAGGTTTTAACAGTCTCGTTTCAGATGTGTGTTCTTAACCGTTAGATATTACTGTCTCTTGTAAAAGCTTCACATGAAACATGGTAGTAACACTGGGAAATAAATACAATGAGAAAAATCTAAAAACTATGAAGGAAGGAAAAGAGGATTATTTACCAAAAGTTATTAGCAGACTGACAATAAACATGTTGTCCAACTGAACTACATGGAGTGACATTGTAAAAATGCTAAAGAAGTTAGACATCTCTAACTACTTCAGCATACAAAAGAAGCTGAACTGAAACTACTTGAGATGTGCAAACTGTGACAGTTTGCTACTCATAGATTATCTCTGAAAGAACTATTAGGAATATAGTTCAGCAAGGAGGAGGCAATTACTACATCTCTGTGGCTTTTTATAAAAAGCTAAATATGCTATTAAGAAAGCGCTTACCATAGTGCTTAACACATCCTTACTGATCTCTCAGTGTCATTTCCTTTCCACTTCATATAGAAATAGGTGCTGTGCCGCAAATATATGTACTAAAAACCTGATTTTATCAAGATTAATCTGCTGATTAAAACTTTTTCTAAAAACTGAACTGTTAGTCTTTGAGAGAAAGCAATTGTAGAGGACACTACAGAGAATGATGGAAAGGTAGGAAACAATGATATTCAAGAACAGTATGTTATTTGTATTACTAAAGAATATGCATATATCAACTTTAGTAGGCTAGATTACTAAATGATTTAGAATTTACCAATCATAAATATGGAGTTTCTTCTGCTTTTTATGTCCTTGTAATTGATTTGAAAACCCAAGCACTTTATATAACAATTGTATATTCATGTTATATATATTCATATTCATTTGAATTCTAAGATAATATTGTTCCCTTTTCAGCGCCTGGCTTTGGAAGCAGAGAAAGTTCAAGCAGCCCACCAATGGAGGGAAGATTTTGCAGTAAGGACTCTTTTTTAACCACTTGACTTAAGTATATTGACATTTTGTGTTTAGATAATTATGATTACATTAAAATATTTTTTAATGATGGGATCTTAAGGGACCAAAAACCAGCTAATTTTTGGCTTTAAAAAAATTCTTTTGGGTAAGTAAGGCCAGTAAGTTAGTCAAAATGTTCTCCTTATGTTCCATATTAACAAACTTGTTGGAAAAATTCTCTCATAATCAAAGGTATTTATAAAATTGACTATATTAACAGTAGCATTACATTATATCTGAATCATCTTTGTAGATATTGGTTATTCCAGTTGCAAAACACGTTGTAAAACGTGATATGCATATTAATTTAATTTGTAAAATGTGATATGTATATTATAATCACCTTGGTGGTGGGTTGTGTAATTAAAGTAAGAATGAATGTTTTAAATCTCTCAAGATTTAACTTGCTCTACTTTAGCTAGAAGTAATCTTTTTTTCTTTTCTGGCCTAATTGTAGAAATGGCAACTGATATTGACTGTTGCATGTATTTTTTTTATAAACTTGTTTTGTACTCTGAGAGTCACTGAGCTAATTATACAAATAGAAGTTCTTCTTGTAATATATCTGTGTGTGTGTGTGTGTGTCTGTGTGTGTGTGTGTCTATTAATCATCAGTCTATCTTCTTACAGCCAAGGGGCACAGTGAAAAATGTATCCTCTGTAGTCATTAAAAATAATTCTGTCACATTCTATTTTTCAGGTATTTCATTGATAGTGAAAAATATCCTTATCTGATTACAGAAAAATTTCAGACAACTAATTTTGGGGATGTTATCTTAATCTTTCCATATTTAAAATAGGATTAGAATATGGTGAAAGCTTAATTGTGATGTTGAGTTGTCTGTTTTGTAAAACAAAAGTCTCAAATTTGAAGTAGTACTTCAATAGAACAGTAAACTGAAGTTTAGGAATTAGCACTTATTTTGTGTTTGCATGATTATTTTGGATATCAAAGTAAAATACACTAAATGATATTTGGTTCACTTATACGATAATAGTCTTCCATGCTTGATGCTTTATGGTGTTTTTATATTTACTATCTTTTCCATGAATTTACATTTCTTGGTCTACTAATGAGAGACTCTATTTGACTATTGTCAGTTTGATTCTCTCACTAAGTTGATCATCCTGCCTGGGTGGCTGGTGTCAGAAATGTCTTGACAAATCCAAGATCCATTTGTCATCCATAATATATATATATATATATATATATATATTTAAATGATTAAGTTAAAGACACAAGCTGCTTGAGTATTGATGACAAACTAAGCTCATCCTCTGAAGGGGTTTACTGTGTTGCTTTTAGATGAAAATGAACTTGAATTTTTGTTGTTTTTCAAGTAGACAAAAAAATCAGCCTGTATCTAAATAAATATCCTTTTGATTAACTTGTATTAAATAATTAAATAGAAATACTCTTTTCCTCCCAATTAGAGGTGGCATGGTAAAAGCAATATAAAGGCATAATAGATGTAAAGCTAGACCATGTATTCTGCCTAGTATTTGTATAGTACAATTTTAATTTTGAATAATTTAAATTTTGAATAATTCTGAAAACTCAAAAAATCAGTTTGTATAAGTCAGCTTTTGTAAAAATTCTAATGCTGTTTAAAAAAGCTCTGCCTTGCATTAAAAGAATTGGTAATATTTCATGAAGTCATTTATTAGTTATATGTCTTCATGAGTCTTCTAAGGAAAACAATGATAAAAAGTCTTTGATATCATTGGATATGTCTTTCATATCATTGGAAAAATGTCTTTCAGTAGCATTGGATTTGTTTTATTTAATTGTTGTGCTATTGCTTTCTGGAGGTTTACTTTCCTACATATATTGCAAACTCCTTGATATTGGACCATTAACACTAAATTGACATTTGGCAATTATTTATTTCTCTTTATAGTGATAATAGGTGACCATTGTACAAGATACAGAAACTCTCACTGTGTTACCTATTACCAGATTTAACTGAACCCAAGCCATCATCAGTTGTAAGGCACTCTATCATTTATATATTGCTAAGGAAAAAAGAAAAGAAGCCAGTATTATGATGCACCAACAGTTTTAAGATGTCTTCTTATTTGTGAGATGTCAAAATGAGAAGAAATTGAACTTGAAATGTAACACGTATTATCTACTCCATCAGTGCCTATATCCAAACAGAAATACTGCTAGGAAAAGTCATGCAAGAAGACAGATCAGTCCTGCAGTGGCACAAGAGCTATTAGTAAAACTTCTATGGTTAAATAGAAAATAATTTACTCAGTGTCAAGAGTTCTTAGCAAATAGTGCACACCATGTGAGAGAATTCTTGAACAAAGTCTGTTCTTAATTTCTCCCCAGATTACTTCACAATTTATTTAGGATCTATGAATGTATTGATTGACATCAAAAGAGACCATTACAAGGGAAATAAATTGGGCCACTTTAGAGCCCTGTCAACTTATTTCCTGAGTGCCCTTCTTGAAGGATGAGAATAATGTTCACAGGACACGTATCTGACACTTATCTGTGCACACTGAGAACTGATATTTTACATATTTTACTATGTGAACCATACATAGTGTTTACAATAGCCCTTCTTATTCTAGGAGCCCTTTCAAATGTCATAAGGTGATAGAATGTTGAGATTGTGGCGATTTTATGTTTTAAGACTAGAATCTGAATGAAGATTGCCTAACCTTCAGACTCAAATAGTGCAAAAATAAGATGCATTTTCTCCTTTTTGCCTAATTTTTCTGATAAGCTTGATGATACTTCAGTTCATATATATAGCAAAATCAAATCCGTAAAGGTCATACTATAAATCAAATTCAAATTCATGTTTGGAAGTTAGAAATCACCGACATTAAATCTCTCCTTCCTTTGGGAGACAACACAAAACAATTGCAAATTTTATCATTATTTTAACGAAACATTTAAAAATGTTTGAAGTTAAATGCTACCATATTCCAAAAGGTCCCCCTTTAACTTCATAATCCTTTTATCTTTTAAGGTATTTAATTTGCATCAGTGCTATAGTTCTTGAATGCCACCCTTTAATAATTTACCACAAAGATGATTTAGAAGGCAGAAATAATTTCCTAAAAGGTACATTAACATTTCAAAAAGAAATATGATATTCCAATTCTTCTCTCAAGTGTAAGTAGGTAAGTTTCATTAATATTACTGAGGCCGAATGTTGATTAACATCCCCTTCTCTGAAACACTGAGAAATCTCTTGAACAACAGGGACAGAAGGCAAAGCCCTAAAATGCTGGCAACGAGAAAGGGCTCATGTAATTCTCACTCTCCCTCAGCACCACTCAATTCCCAATTGAATGTACAATTGAGGTAACAAAGGGCATACACTCTAAATGGATTAAGACATATGCGGTCATGCATTTACAAGTTCAAACCAATATTTGTAAATAAGCTATGTGTACCAGCTGCCTGTCAGATCTCCATGCAACTTACGGGTGTTAAAGGTGACATTTAATGTCATTTATGACACAGAAATTATTTTATTAAGGGCAGGTGGGGGAAAGAAAAAGCACTTAGAAACTAATTGTTCCATATGAAATAATTGCTATTATTTCTGCTGAACAGATCTTCTCCAATTTCTTTTCAAATCTCATTTGATTGCATTGCAATGGTTGGTTAACTAAAGCAATTTTGTTTCCAACTAGGCCTGCACTATTAATTGTACTTACACATGTATAAACATAAGGGGGTGCCTAATTTGTATTTTAATAAGCAGAATCTTTATTGTATGGCTTATTAGTGTCAGCTTGTTACTGTGAAGGCTGAGTACGGGTTTCTAGAAATTGGCCAGTAAATAAAACATTTGAGGAGCCATTTTTAGCTTCAGCTTCACAGAGAAACTAAATTAGAAGGTGATAATTTTTCTAGTGAAGTTGAATGTTATTTAGTATCAGTCAAACTAATTTAGTTCTCCTAATTTTGCTTTATTTTTATGTATTTTTAAAAATATTTTGATCAAATCATATTTTGAAATGCTGCTCTAAAAGTTTTATCATTTAAAATTCTGTGTTTATATGAATTAATTGAACTGGTGTTCTGTATTTAATTATTCCATCTATCCTATTAACTTCATGGAATTGCGTCACTTCTGTTGACTGCAGCACAAACCATTGCAAGTATGTGAAGTGTGAAAACATAATACACATTTATTTTTGTTGTTATGTATGAAGACAAACACTATTCTACATTACAGTTTGTTCTGTGTCCTGAAAGTGAAACAGCTGACTTTCTGGGATGAACGTGGGGAAGTGGCATTCTATCTTAATAGGTAAATGAATGAATTTAATAGATCACCAAA
This sequence comes from Manis javanica, assembly GCF_040802235.1. Classification (NCBI taxonomy): domain Eukaryota; kingdom Metazoa; phylum Chordata; class Mammalia; order Pholidota; family Manidae; genus Manis; species Manis javanica. The sequence goes on from NC_133161.1 coordinate 81,039,761, forward strand.
ATGATTTTAGACTGGCTGGATTTAGTCTTTCTTAGTTTCTACCTGTGGTTCAGTTGCCCTTTTGGAACCAAGAGCTTGCATATTATAATATGTTTTTGCTATACTGTGTAGGGAAACAATTTTTACTACGGCTTCTTTTAAGAGCCTTGTCAGTCTGTCTGATATTCATCAACATAGATGAAAAGGAGCCACAAAGCAAAACTGACCTACCCAAAAATTGTGGGAAGCCAATATAATAGAAAAGAGTCAGAAAAATTTATGGTGTTTTACTCTTTTTGTTTATGCATACGTATAAATGCCCATAGCAATAGCATTACGTACAAAACAGCAGATAGAAAAGAAAACCATGGTCTTTAAATTTTCAGTTATCCTGGATAATAAGCTCTATCTTTTGTTTGAAAATAGAAGCAGCAAAATGTTGATCTATTAATTACTCAGCCAATAACATTGGTTTCATTTTTAATATTTTCTAATGATTTTTCCTAACTACAGATTTTTCCTTTTCTATTATGTTATTTCTCTTAAAGCCAGGGTCACATGGTAGTACAATCAACTCCCCAAAGGGAAGCACATGATGCTATGTCCTGGAATAATGCAAATTCAGATTTAAATGGGGCTGAGTACATTTCTTTCTTTTTTTTTTTGTTCCCCTTTCAGGAAGGAAGGGAGAAGTTGGAAAGGATAGGTATCTCTGACTTAGGAAATAGGGAGCTAGATGGTGGGTCTCTGTATTTTTCAAGACCAGTGTGCTGCCTCCATAACCTGGGACTGAGCAGATGAAACCATTGGTACATTATTGGGAGACTCCCGGAGTCGCTCTCCGCCTTCTAAAAATCCTAGCCCTGTATAGCACTTAGAATCCTCCTCATTGGTTTTTAAGCCAGAGTTCATTACTGCCCCCAGGTGGTTATACAGTGCAGCTGTCAAGAGTTTTTGAATTTTAGCAATTTTATTAACCTCTCTGTAACTCAGGTTGCATTTTATAAAAAGTTTTGGATACCACTTACTTTCATTCAGGTCAGGGTGTAATCACAGAGAAACAAAAAGATGAAGAAGAATGGATAAGCACTACAAATCACTGCAATGTACAGAGAACCATGCATAATTTTTAAACATTTGCTCCCTAAACTTCCTTCCCTGTCATTTTCCTATTTAAACATTTTCAGTGACTGTCTATTTAGCTCAAATGATATACCAGCATAATACACTTTATGGTATGGCCCCATCTTACCTTTCTTAAATTTTCTTTTGCATCATCTCCCTAAAAACTTTAGCATTCTTCTAAAATTTTAAGCCCAAAGCAGTAAACTACTTGATGTCTCCATGAGACAATATTCTTTCCTTCATTTTGAGAACTTTTGATGGTCTCTGCCTAGAAATTTCTCCTCTCTCTCCCCAGTTTCCCCTTGGCTTTGATCTACCAATACTGGTGGTGTTTGTTTTATATAGTCCCCTAATGTCCAGTAGATGTGCCTATTCAAATATGTACTCATTGTGTAATTTTCTTTTCTCCACTTATTTTCAGCACTAAATTGTAAACTTCCTGGGGATAAGAACTGCATTACTAAGAAATGCAATACTAAGAAAAAATTGTAGTCTAGTACAATGCATAAGAGACTGTAGCCTATATGTAATTCTTTTATTAGAAAATAATTACTTGAGTATTGAGGTAGCTATTTTTACTCTAAACATTACTGTCTGTTTTACTGGAGAGAGAATAAAAAATTTGTTTGAACGGCATTTTTTATGTCTGAATATATTTGCCCACAGACATGGCATAGTTGCAGAACATTGGGCGTGGAATTCTGCAAATCTGTTTTGAATTTTGGCTTTTCCACTAACTTGCAATGCAATTGGAAAAATAATAGTCTTTTGAATATCAGTTTCTTAATTGAAAAGCTCTCAGTTTTGTATTCTCCACCAGCATGATTGTTTCTATGAGATGCTCGGTTATTGTCTGTCTATGCTCCTGTGAGCTCTGTTTACCAAGGAAATGTTTTCTAGAAACTTCAGGGTTGGTCTCAGGTGTACCAGGGCCATGGGTATCTGTTCACCTAGTTGGGTGGCACCTGCTCACTCCTGTGACTGTTGTGCCCATCATCGCTCCAGGGCAAGGGTGCAGTGCCACTCAGAGAACTGTCTCCTGGTGTGTCCCAAACTGCAAAGCCCCTGGGCTGGAGCTGTAGGGTGCTGTGTGCAGAATACGGGGGATGACAGTATTCCCAGCCATATCTGGTTTTTTTAAACCAGATAAATGATATTTTAATGCACTATTTTAAAAAGCCAAAGTTATTGCGAAAATTCCACTGCAAACACCTATCAATTTATTTTGTTATTTTTTTAAATGTTATGATAAAAACACAACGTGAAATCTACCATTTTAAAGTTTAAGTGTGGAAAACATTATTATTATTGACTGTGGGCACACTGTTGTATAACAGATCTCCAGACCTTACTCATCTTGCTCACTGAAACTTCATGTCTGTTGATTAGTAACTGCCCATTACTCCCTAGCCTCTGGTAATGCCATTGAAGCATTTGATTTTATTACTTTGAGTATGTGGGTACCTCACGTAAGGGGAATCATGCAGCACTTGTCTTTCTGTGTCTGGCTTTTCTCACTTAGCATAATGTCCTCAAGGTCCATCCATGTCGTCATATAAAGAATTTCCTACTTCTTAAAGGCTGAAAGAGTGTATATGTACGTTTGTCTAATATATTAAAGAGTTGAATGTAAGACCTGAAACTGTAAGACTTCTAGACTAAAACATAGAGGGAAAGTTTTATGACATCGTTCTTGTCAGTGATTTCACAGATATGACACCAAAAGCCGGAAAACAAAACCAAACATCCAGAAGGGACTATGTCAGACTGAAAAGCTTCTGCACCACAAAGGAAAACATCAAAAGACTGAAGGACAACCTACAGAATGTGAGAAAATAAATTACAACCCTATATCTGATAGGGGCTGGTCTCCAGAATATGTAAGGAGCCCATGCAAGCCAGGAACAAGAACACCAGCCCCAGAGGTTCTGACTCATTGAGGCTCACAGTCTCCGGCACCACAGGGGTCAAAGAGCTCATTCAGTGTCTGTTTAAAACTCCTCTAAAGGAGAGCAAAAAAACTCCTTTCTTTAGGATTCTCTGAGGAGATTTATTTCTAACCTTATCCTCATCTCTTCAATGTCCCCATGAACTCTTGTCCTTGTGTTTCTCCTGCTTTAGGAAACAGTAAGTTGACCTCCAGCAAATGAATGCATAAAAACGGATGCCTGATAATTTTCCAACTCCTAACCTATACTTTCACTGATAAGGTTCAGCCTGGGAGGACCCTATTACTACATATATATTTGTAAAAAGCTGCCAGAAATTAAATGAGGTAGTTTATGTAAATATGCGTAGCACTTTGGAAAGACTTCAAAAATGATTAATTTTAATAGAGGAGGCACTATCTTCTTCTAGATTTATTTCTTCCAAGAAGTTGGCATACTGCTTTTTAATGATCAAGTGTAGCTAGTTACAACTTTTTAAGAAGGAATATATGCATTGCCCATAATAGATACTAGATGACTGCTCATGGAGTTGACACAAATTCTGGTTAACTCACATTCCTTTTATTTATTAAGACTGCATTCATGTAGAATGTCTACATATGGAAGTGGTGAGTACTCAGCATCAGAGTAACAAAATTCAGTCTTTCATTGTTTGTCATTTAACACTTTTATGAACTTCTGGTTTGCTCAGTGCCTGAAACAGCCCTGTCACATGCATTTCTGGAGTAAAAACAAAAGCAAAACAAAAAAGCAGTTGTATCTGAAGATTTGAAGGGCTCTTCAGGGAGTGCAGAGATGAACACTATTTCCATTTACTATAGGTCCTTATGGACTGAGCCCTAGGATAGTAACACTATTCCCAGAGAGAATTTTTATCTTGAGAATAAGATCAGATGCTGGAGTAATTTCAATTTAGTAGAGTTACAGCTATGTTAATGGCTTTGTTCAGTTGCTATAGGAGAGGATGTTTTCAGGAATTGAGGAACTAGCCTAGAGAGACTTCTTCCTAAAGGTGAAACTTAGAACTTTAAAAAAGCAAAGTATGAGAAGCAGGCAATTAATGTCGGACATGAAGTTCAGTCACTACTAGGTTACATTTTGATTTGGGGAGCTGCCTAGGAGAGCTGACCGTGGGGACTGAAGACTCAGCCAACTGGTTTAGGGGAGGGATATTAGGCGTCCAGAATACAGGAGAGTCACTGAAACAAGGGTCTGGATAAGGTTGAGAGTGGATATTGCAACCAAAATCTTAATAAAAAAAAGATGTCTAAGTAGGCAGAAGAAATTTTTCAGAGTTCTGTGATTTAAACGAGCAGGTTAAGAAAAAAATGACAAGAAAACCTAGAGAATAGTTACCTACAAATTTTTAAGAGTATGTAACTGGACGTTAGTACTGGTTTTGATTACATAGGAGAAACAGTTCTCCCTTTCTTACTTTAAAGCTCATGTCTTTGCCATCTTCTAACCTTCCAAACCAGCCTGATAATGGATTTATTCCTCATGCTATCCTAATTTTCTTATTTGTCAACATTTTTTCCCCTTTTTCCTTTCATCAGCATACAAACTCATTCCAACGTCTCCCATCATTTAAAAAGAAAACATTTATTGCCCATTTTAGCTCTGCCACCTTTATTTGCTGACTTATTTTTGCAAAACTCAAAAAAGACACATAGGTCTATGTCTCCTTCTTCACTTTCCACCCACTAGATGGCCCACTCCAGTCTGACTGCAGATTTCATCCATAGTGAAACTGCTCTTTGCAGTTCACATTTATCTCCACGTCAAATGTACCAGGAATTTTCTATTTGTATATTGTCTTTTTATATCATTTTAATACTCAACTTATTATTTCCCCTTTCTTCAAACACTTTCTTCTTTATTTGTCAGGAAACCCCACTTTCCTAGTTTTCCTATTTCTCATCCATTCCTTCTGTCTCCTTTTCAGTGTCTCTTTCTTTACAGTGTATCCTAATGCTGATTAAATGGAGGGCACGGTGTTAGCGCTCTTTAACAGCCATACTTTCTCCCAAGACACTTCATCCATTTCATTGAACTTAAATATAATTTAAGCCAAATCTCTGTTCTGAGCTCTAGGCTCATTTATCTAGCTGACCACTTGCTATTTCCATTTAGCTGTTTGACCTGCATGTCACTGACATGCCCAGATGGACTATTGTTTCCATTATGTATTTTCTTTTGTGAAGATGGAGGAATAGGGCTATGTGTCTTTTTTTTTTTTTAATTGAAGGGTAGTTGACACACAGTATTACTTTAGTTTCAGGTGTACAACACAGTGATTCAACATTTATATACATGGTAATTCTAGCTACCAGCTATCACCATACAAAGTTCTTACAATATTTTGACTATATTCCTTATGCTATACATTACATCCCATTTACTTATTTATTTTACAATTGGAAGTCTGTACTTTTTTTTTTTGTTTGTTTTTTGAGAGAGCATCTCTCATATTTATTGATCAAATGGTTGTTAACAACAATAAAATTCTGTATAGGGGGATCAATGCTCAATGCACAATCATTAATCCACCCCAAGCCTAATTTTTGTCAGTCTCCCATCTTCTGAAGCATAACGAACAAGTTCTTACATGGAGAACAAATTCTTACATAGTAAATAAGTTACATGGTGAACAGTACAAGGGCAGTCATCACAGAAACTTTGGGTTTTGATCATGCATTATGAACTATAAACAATCAGTTCAAATATGAATATTCGTTTGATTTTTATACTTGATTTATATGTGGATACCCCATTTCTCTCTTTATTATTATTATTTTTAATAAAATGCTGAAGTGGTAGGTAGATGCAAGATAAAGGTACAAAACATAGTTTAGTGTTGTAAGAGAGCAAATGTAGATGATTAGGTGTGTGCCTGTAGACTAAGTGTTAATCCAAGCTAGACAAGGGCAATAAAACATCCACGGATGCAGAAGATTTCTCTCAAAACAGGGGGGGTGAGGTTCTAAGCCTCACCTCTGTTGATCCCCAATTTCTCACCTGATGGCTCCCCTGCGACTGTGCCTGTCTTAGGTTGTTCCTCCCTTGAGGAATCTTACCCGTCTCTGGCTAACCAGTCATCTTCCGGGGTCATACAGGGAAATGTAAAGTTGGTGAGAGAGAAGCCTTATTGTTTGAAAAGGTTAGCTTTTTACTTCTTTGCATATTTATGCCCTGTGGCTTCTATGCCCAGCATTTGTCTTGAGGTATCTTTACCACTTGGAGGAATTATGATACTTGGTAAATTCGATATGAGGCACAAATTCTATTTAAAGGTTGTAATTAGGAAGGAAGAAGAAAAGCTATAGAAGTAGCAGGTAGAAGAAAACATGGGAAGATTGATTATTTCTTTGACATATCTTCTTGTAGAGTAACTTCAGCATGTATAGGTTTTAAAGTACTAATTAAATTGCGCACACACATTGACATAATAGGAGTACAGTTACATAACCAAAGCATACCTATAATTACGAGCCATCTCCAGTGAAACCAAGAAAACCAGTTAGGCACCTTAGGCATTTGTGAAAACTTATCTATGATATGGTGAGTATTGTCCAACTGAACTTGAACAGTCTGAGAGAAATCAGACAAATTAAAACAACCCATTCCTGGGGACTGTTCACATCCCATATATTCTTTTAACAGTAGATAGTCTGTAGTTGTAAGATTTTGGAGTGCTACACCTTGCACTTCTCCTAATTCTTGGTTGAGTTCCCACAGTATAGATGCAGTCAAATTTGTTGTTTTACTGTATGCACAGGCCAGATTAGATATCTCCTTCTTCATTCCCATGGCAAGTCCAGGAACCGGTGGGATGAGTGCATCTACAGCTATAGCAGCGTGTGGATCTTTGTTGGGGTTTTTTGATGATCATCTTCTGGTATGAGTCTTCCAGAGAGTGCTGATGTTGGAAGTTCTTTTTCATATCGTATCTTAGTTCATTTTCTGGGTAGCCAAATTAGGCTTTGATCCTCTGTATAAACACAAACAGAGCCTTTGCCTACACTTTTGTATGCCTTTTATACCATTGTGTAGAACTCATTGGAAGTCACCACACAGGAACTGCTTTTTTTTTTTTTAAGAGAAAGAAATATTATCAGAAAAATGTACCTCCATAGCTGATCATCTGACACCCTTTAAGTGGTCAAAATTAAGGATATTTAAAGCATGCATTAATTGTTGATTTACAGTTAGTTTTATCCTATCAGGGAGTAATCCCCTTTTTCTTTCTTTTTCTTTTCTTTTTTTTTTTGTTATCATTAATCTACACTTACATGATGAATATTATGTTTACTAGTCTCTTCCCTATACCAGGTACCCCCTATAAACCCCTTCACAGTCACTGTCCATCAGCATAGCAAAATGTTGTAGAATCACTACTTGTCTTCTCTGTGTTGTACAGCCCTCCCCTTTCTCCCACCCCCCCATGCATGCTAATCTTAATACCCCCCTTCTTCTCCCCCCCCCCCCTTATCCCTCCTTACTCACCCATCCTCCACAGTCCCTTTCCCTTTGGTACCTGTTAGTCCATTCTTGGGTTCTGTGATTCTGCTGTTGTTTTGTTCCTTCAGTTTTTCCTTTGTTCTTATACTCCACAGATGAGTGAAATCATTTGATATTTCTCTTTCTCCGCTTGGCTTATTTCACTGAGCATAATACCCTCCAGGTCCATCCATGTTGCTGCAAATGGTAGGATTTGCCCTCTTCTTATGGCTGAATAGTATTCCATTGTGTATATGTACCACATCTTCTTTATATATTCATCTATCGATGGACATTTAGGTTGCTTCCAATTCTTGGCTATTGTAAATAGTTCTACGATAAACATAGGGGTGCATCTGTCTTTCTCAAACTTGATTGTTGCGTTCTTAGGATAAATTCCTAGGAGTGGAATTCCTGGGTCAAATGGTAAGTCTCTTTTGAGCATTTTGATGTACCTCCATACTACTTTCCACAATGGTTGAACTAATTTACATTCCCACCAGCAGTGTAGGAGGGTTCCCCTTTCTCCACAGCCTCGCCAACATTTGTTGTTGTTTGTCTTTTGGATGGCAGCCATCCTTACTGGTGTGAGGTGATACCTCATTGTAGTTTTAATTTGCATTTCTCTGATAATTAGCGATGTGGAGCATCTTTTCATGTGTTTGTTGGCCATCTGTATTTCTTTTTTGGAAAACTGTCTGTTCAGTTCCTCTGCCCATTTTTTAATTCGGTTATTTGTCTTTTGTTTGTTGAGGCGTGTGAGCTCTTTTTATATTCTGGATGTCAAGCCTTTATCGGATCTGTCATTTTCGAATATATTCTCCCATACTGTAGGGTTCCTTTTTGTTCTATTGATGGTGTCTTTCGCTGTACAGAAGCTTTTCAGCTTAATATAGTCCCACTTGTTCATTTTTGATGTTGTTTTCCTTGCCCGGGGAGATATGTTCAAGAAGAGGTCACTCATGTTTATGTCTAAGAGGTTTTTGCCTATGTTTTTTATCAAGAGTTTAATGGTTTTATGACTTACATTCAGGTCTTTGATCCATTTTGAGTTTACTTTTGTATATGGGGTTAGACAATGGTCCAGTTTCATTCTCCTACATGTAGCTATCCAGTTTTGCCAGCACCATCTGTTGAAGAGACTGTCATTTCGCCATTGTATGTCCATGGCTCTTTTATCAAATATTAATTGACCATATATGTCTGGGTTAATGTCTGGATACTCTAGTCTGTTCCATTGGTCTGTGGCTCTGTTCTTGTGCCAGTGGCTATGTGTCTTTTGAGTTTTGCAAAATAAGCCAGCAAAGCAATGTGGCAAAGGTAAAGGGGGCAACAGCTTTTTTTTTTAATGATGGAAGATATTGGAGCTAGTTTGTATGTTGATGAGAAAAGAAAAGGAAAATATTCCATTTCCATTCCTCCCCCTATTTCCTAGTCATCTGTTATGTTCTCCTTTTCAAACAATATCACCATCTCCCCAGTTGATCTGACCAGAATTAAGGAGAAATCCTTAATTACTTCCTCTGCCATAGTCCCTCATATAATCTAAGTGTAAATTCTGTCAATTCCAATTCCAGTTAAATCATGCAATCATTCATTACTCTTCATCTCCACTACCACCATTGTTGTCCAGGCCTCCCACATCCAGCAAGCAGAATGATCTTGAAATTATTAATTAAATTATGAATCAAAGAGTCCATTCTCCTGTCCTGTGGTATCACAAATTTGTTTTGCAGAATTATAATGTCCCAACATACATAATTAAGAATTTAGAATGTTAATTAAGTAAAAGAGATAAGACTTTTTTAAAATCAATATTTTAAATCAATAGACAGTGTGTAAGACATGGAAAATGTAGCTTTGTTCCTTTTGATAAAAACATTTTGAGGACCAATTAAGATGAACAAGTTGTAAAATTTTCAAAAAGTTATATCAGAACAGGGTAACACAAACCTGAATTTAGAAACCAATGTGCTGTTTTCGTCAAACTGCCCATGAAAAATGTTCCTATATAACAGCAGCAACAAAAAAATCCAGGCACAAATAACAAGGCGAATTTTTAAAAACTGAAGAAGTACTGACCCTGCCAAAATTAAGGACGCAGTGTGTGAGCTTGTATGTGAATTCTGGTTTAAAACAGCAACTGCAGGATGCCTGTTTCTGCTTCATCAGAAGACATAAGTGGTCTGAGAAAGAGGGTAACCAAGAGCTTGTAATTATTGGATGTCACAGAAAATCCATTATCATGGCATTGTAGCATTGGGGACCATGGCATCTGTTACATGTTAATTAAGTTATTAGATTCCAAAAATTACAAAATTGCTACATTGCAGAAACTGCTTTACCTTATTAATTGTGTTCTGCCTGTGTGGACAGTTCTCCTGGGGTTCTTAAAAGAATTATCAGGAAACCTTCCCTGCCCCGCCCCGCCCCAAATTCCTCCCTCCCATATGCTCTCCTCTTAGGGTTTTCAATGTCTTCCTATGGGGATGAAGCCAAGACATTGAGAATCCTTCTGTAGTGAGCCAGTGTAACTGATGGAAATATGATCTCTGTCTCATGTGTGTTAACGCTACAGAAAGCTTGACAGCCACTAACTGGATGGTTTATTAATTATGAAAATAAGCATGATGCCTCTAAATGCAGTTCTGAAGCTTAGAAACCAGGGATTGCATGGTAAATAGATTTGATAGAGAAAAAATTATATTAAGTAATTGGAAGGCTCAAAAAAATGTAGTTCACTTTAGTTAATACCCAAACAGTAATAACAATGATAAGGCTTGCTCATTTTCATACTGAAGGAAGATACCTTAATTGTTTTTGTAAGAATAATTAAATATCATTAATTTAAAAATAGAAGTCATATTAATCACAAAAGGAAAACTAAAAATCTCCTCAACCTCCACAACTAGATTTATTCTTTGTTGATATTAGTGGACATCATGATGATCAGTTTATCCTTATCTTTTCTTCATGACATAGGCAACATTTATAGATACGGTTATATGTAGTGAATAGAATTTACAAACTTCTAATCTGAGAGTGCCTTCTATTGTTCATTATCTTTCACCTTCCTCATACATCCCCAATTCTTACTGAATTATTACTTTACCCTTAGCTTTGTCTTATGTTCTATAATCAAAATTCCCATAGTGTTTAATCCTGATACTATATTTTGATGAACTAAATGCTATCGGTAGAACTTCTGTGATAGCTCCTCCATTACCGACCAATTTTTTTTTCCCTTAAATTGATAACTTGAATGGATTTTGTTGTCACGTAGTTTGGTGAAGAAGAGCCATGGGACACTCGGATCCCCGTGTTCTTGTGTGTTGAGAACATCTAGACATTTCATTTTGGACTTGAAGGAAACCTTAACTAAGTATGCTTTTTTCCCCCCCTCAAAATTTGTAATAAATCTAAAATGTATGTTTGGTGGCTCTACTGCGAAATTCTTTCTTTTCATAATCCTTAGGTAGAGGAAAAGTAACCAAATCATATATTCAGGATGACTTCATTCTATTTCTTTGTCCAGAAGGCAAATGAAATTACTTGGGAGGGAATATCAATGTTTCTGTTATTTTTGGATTATAGATGTTAATCCTGAGGCTTCCTAGAAATATCTAGCTTTACAAGGCTTTCTTTCTCTGAAATTCTTTCTTTGTCCCAGTTTTATTGAGAGAAAATTGACATATATCACTGTATAAGTTTACAGCATACAGCATGATGGTTTATGCACATTGTGAAATGATTACCACAATGAGCTCAATTAATATCATCTTCTTTTATAGATATAATAAAAAGAAAAAAAGAGAAAAAAAAGGAAAAACATTGCTTTTCTCTTTGTGATGGGAAGGACTTATTCTTAATAACTTTTCTCATTGCACATATCAATGTTAACTGTTGTACTATCTTGTACGTTACATCCCTACTGCTTATTTATCTTATAACTGGAAATTTGTATGTGTTGACCTCCCCTCCCCAATTCCCCCTTCTCCCACCTCCACCTCTGGTAACCACAAGTTTTATCTCATTTTCTATGAGGTTTTCTTTTTTTGTTTGTTTTTAAGATTCTGCATATAAGATATGTTCTTTTGCTATACAGAAGCTTTTCAGTTTGATGTAGTCCCCCTCATTTATTTTTTATTTTGGTGCTTGTACTTTAGGTGTCATATTCAAAAAATGATTACCAAGACCCATGTTACAGAGCTTTGTTCCTATTCCTATGTTTTCTTCTAGGAATTTCATGATTTCTAGTCTTCATATTTAAGTCGTTAATCCACTTTGAGTTAATATTTATGAGCAATTTAAAATAGGGGTCCAGTTTCATTCTTGTACATGTAAATACCCAATTATCCCAGCACCAATTTTTGAAGAGACTCTTTTCTTCTTTGAGTATTTTTGGCTCCCTTGTCAAACATTAGTTGGTTGTATATGCTTGAGTTTATTTCTAAGCTCTCAATTTTGTTCCATTGTTTTGTTTGTTTCTATGCCAGTACCATACCATAAAGTTGATAACTTTAGCTTTATAGTAAGTAAAGCTTGAAATCAGGAAGTGTGAACCCTCCTCCTTTGTTCTTTTTTCTCAAGATTTCTTTGGCTATTTGAGGTCTTTTTATGGTTCCATATAAATTTTAGAAGTGTTTTTTCTCCATTTGAAAAAATGTCATTGGAATCTTCTTGATAGGAATTGTATTGAATCTATAGATGCCTTTTGATAATATTGACATTTTAGCAATATTCATTTTTCCAGTGCATGAACACAAGATACCTTTCCATTTATTTGTGTCTTCTTTGATTTCCTCCATCAATGTCTTGTAGTTTTCAGAATAGAGATATTTCACCACCTTGGTTAATAATCATTTTACTGTTTTGGATGCTATTGTAAGTGGGATCAATTTCTTTATTTCTTTTACAGAAATTTCATTGTTAGTATTTAGAAACACGACTGATTTTTTTATGTTAATTTTTTATCCTGAACTTTAAGGAATTAATTGATTTAGACCTAAACAATTTTAGGTTGAATCTTTAGAATTTTTTATATATAAAATGTCACCTGCAAATAAAGACCATTTTACTTCTTCCTTTCCAATTCTGATATGTCTTACTTCTTTTTCTTGCCTGATTGCTGTAGATATGTTGTTGAATAGGAGTGGTGAATGTGGGCATGCTTGTTTTGTTCCTGATCTTTCTCTGAAGCTGTCATTCATAACATTATCTTTTTGATTTGATAACCTAAGTTTTAATGTCAACTTTTCTTCTGTTTTTCAGGCTTTCACTTCTAAATTCAGATTCAGACTGAGTCACTAGTTTGTGGTTGCAAGGGGGAGTAGTGGAAAATATGAATAATTTTAATCAAATGAATATTCACATTGTACACATTTTCATCAAACTCTTAATTTTCTTCTCTGAATGCACACAGAATAACCACTAAGAGAATGTTGTGGAGCCTTAAACATTGGATTCTCTGGCACAGGGGGCTTTGTATGTCCTACCTGCTGTTGTTTCCTTTCTGTGTATTCCCAAATGTCAAGGGTATTCCACTGACCATTAAATTGTCTTCTCATACTATGTGACTCACATGGGGGAAAAAGCAGGAACAAGAAAAGCCAAGGTCTATTTATGAAAACACTGCTTGGTGGTGTTGAAAGCTTTGTGACTTTAGAATGAAGATGGGCATTTGTCCTGTGATTCATACCTCTGCCTATGAATGCCAAAGAGCCATATCTTTCAATAGCTTTAAAGTTCTTTAGGAGATGTAAAATTCAAGGTTACTGTTGAGCAAATTAAAAGAGATACCTTAATTTTAAAGGGTATCAAACTTCAGTTATATGGTTTGAGAGGAAATCTATTTAATCATGTTAATCCTTGTCAGTTTGCTAATGTGGAAACTATAAAATTTTAGCAACTTTCATGATAGATTATATGTTTACAAATAGAAGCCTTTGAGAGTCCCAAGTACATTTTTATGAAAAAAGAAATCTACTCAGCTTTCCACTCTATTACTCTTTCCTCCTCACTTCAAAAAAATAAAAATAAAGAAAAAATTGTGATTAATCGTTGGTTGTTTGAGGTTGTGTTTATGAACGTCTCCTTTTCAGGGGAGAAAAATTTGAGTATATTTACTATAATTCTAAAATGCATTGTTCTTTCTCAATTATTTACATACTTTTTAAAGAGACACTTTTACAAACAATTTTCTTTTCTCATTTTTTTTAAAGCAAGGTAACAAAATACTACATGGAATTATAGGGTGCAAGTTGATTACACAGAAAAATTGGGAGAACTGATTTCTGAGTTGCTTGTAGATTGATTTCCCAGCTTCTCCTTTGAAAAAAACTGATGTACATCAGGAGTTTAACTTAAATTGTTTTCAGGTTCCCTTGCAGTTTTATTTGTTCCATATAGTTTGGTTACAAAGGGTTTCCTGCTGGGATACTTGGTACCAAAAGTACATAGAAACCAAAGGTAAAGAAAAGTCAATAAAACAGATAATTAAGTAGACATTGTTGGTGCTGATTGTCACTAAATTGAAAAGCAAGGTTTATTGACTTAAAGCAAAAGTGTGGGCAATTAAATTGACTGCATAGTGTACCAATGTATTTTATGTAAAGTTAATTTTTAAAAAGCATGCCATTAGGTATTTTGCAATTGTGTTTTTGTATGCATTTAGTATTTTAAATCTTACATATTTGCAACGTCTTTAATGATATTAAAATTTACTTGTTCTAAATCTGTTCTTTTAAGTAAATTGTAGGTTTTAAGAATAAAAGGAGTAATAAAATATTACTAATGCATAAACATTGACAGTATTGATGTAGTATATCTAAGGAAATATACCATGTTGAATATATTTCTGTCAAATATAACAGTATTTTTGCTGATGCAGTGGACTGTGCTTCTCTGACACTTAGCTGTTCTTAGCTGTTCTAGGTGCCCTGTTGTGAAATATACAGTACTGAAGACATTAATGTATTACAGCCTTCCTTTATTCTAATGAAACTTTATTTTCTGTACCCTTTTGCCCTTTGTTGCCATTTTCCTTTTTATGTCATCTGTGTTATCCTTTGGCTTGCTGGGAGATTTGAAGAATCACAGAGATCCATTTAGCGAACATTCTAGCTCTGATGAGCTGATTTCCTTTTGCAAATGGCAAGAAATTGCCATTTCAGAAGCTCACCCAGGGGGACATTACAAAGAAATTGAGAGATTGAGGATTTAGTATTCCCCTACTGAGGATGCTTGTTTTGTTTATCATTATGTTTTTTGAATATCCACAGTTTACAGATACATAGTAAGCTAGTGTGATATTAGTGACTAAAAAGAGGATGTTCATTTGCTTTTTGTTGCCATTTTCCTCTTTATGTCATTTATAAATTACTAAATAACATTATCATTATTATTGTTATACCTTCTTTCACAGAAGATAGCTCTACAAAGATCAACTGGCACCCATTTTTTAAATAGACCTAGATTTATTCCTATTTTGCTTCTCACTAAGGAACTTTGAGAAACTGGCTTACCTTCCTGACCCTCAGTTTCCTTGTCTGTAAGTTGCCATAATATGTATCTTCTTAATATTTGAGGTGAACACTGAATAAGATAGTACAGGTTTCATACTAAATTACTAAGTAACATTATCATTATTATTGTTATACCTTCTTTCACAGAAGATAGCTCTACAAAGATCAACTGGCATCCATTTTTTAAATCATTTATTACCTCCTTCAGTTCAGTGCAAGTTGTTTCTTTTGGACATTTGTGTGAGAATGTATGTACAGTTGACCTTTGAACAACAAGTTTGATCTGCCTGGGCCCACTTATTGCAGATTTTTTCAATAAGTATAATTGAAAATTGGGGAGAGATTTATGACAATTTGAAAAATAATGTGCAGATGAACTGTGTAACCTAGAAATACCAAAAAAACTAAGAAAATAAGGTATGTCATGAATGCATAAAATATATGTAGGTGCTGTCTGTGTTACCATTTACTATGATAAACTCAACTGTACTGTTAGTAGTTAAGTTTTGGGGGAGTCGAAAGTTGTATGTAGATTACTAACTTAAGGGGGTGGCTAGGGCCGCTACCCTTGTGTTCAAGGGTCAAGAGTATGTTTTATGTACTGCAGTGCTCCTAACTTTACTGAGAGAAAAAAATGTGTTCTGGGAAGCTGTTTCTCTATTCTTTTCTGGACACTTACAAATATTTCCTTAAGAAAACATTTCACTCAAAGTTTTTTGCTGGCAAGCATTAAAAAAAAATCTTAAAGGATGATATTAAATTGTTGTCTGTTGTCTGTATACAAATATATAATGGTTAACATGTATGGAGGTTTAGTGAGTTACAGAGAAAAGTAAAGTGAGGGCAAGGGAGGCTACTTGAAGAATCTTTGTGTGTTGAGAAAACACCTTTGAAGACATTTTCCCATTATATTTTTCAATCAAGCTTTGGTTATAGGAACAAGCTTTTGGCTCAAGGGGAAAAAAAACCTCATTTATGCTTTTTCAGCAAAGAGGATGATGTCACTGATCATGATTCCTTTCTTCCATTCTGTCAAGTTAATGGCTAAATTTAATGATTAATTACAGGATTATAGTTTTTGTTAACAGTTCTCTTTTTCTTCTAAGTTTGAAAGTTATTGCAGAAATACTGATTTTAACTGACTGGTTCAATAGTTTTTGTGTAGTTTGCTTTAAGAACAGAATAGTGTATCTTAGGACAGTAATGTTTAATGGTGTTTGGTAGGTGGCATGAAGAATTTAGAAGAATCTCCATCAGAGGGCAATTCAAACTTTCTTGATATTCCTGCAAATAAGCCAGTTATAAATCAATGGCTGGTCAATTAAACATCAATAGGTGGTCATACAAACATAAATGAAAGCTATGGTTGAAAGTTTTAACACATTGAGTTTTGTAAAAGTAATGTTTTGCTACAAATAAATTTTTATTATGCATATGGTGATATGATGGTCTTTTATATACCCTTTTATATATTTTTTGTCATTTTTAGATACCACTATAGACCCAAGAATCATTTAGGTGAAGATTGGAGGAAAATGAGTAACTTCAGTTCTGTGATTGAGCCTGTGTCTTACACTTGTGGAGACTGGAGTCAAAGTCAGCAGTGACTAAACTAACATATAGAAAATAAGATTTTAAAAACAAATCCATATTTATTTTATTAATTATGTGCAATTTATCCCGTAGTTCTTTCCAAATGACTTTTTGTTTATACATGACTAATTTGCCTTTCATCTGAAAGTTACATGTCCAAAATTTTTATTGCAGATAGGCTCAAGGCCTTTTCATGAATTCTGAGGGCTCTGGGCTCCTAATCATCTCACCAAAAGAACTGGGGCAACAGGAAGAACATTGCCGAGGTGATGTTAAAACTCTGAGTTTGCAGGTTCTGCCGAGGTGTCAGCCATTTGTGTACAGGCTCTGATAGTGAGAATAGCCTTTGGGAGAGTGGAAGTGTTTGACCTAGTGTGCAGGTTTAGAAGAATGACAAAGTCTACAGTTTGAATGTTAGTGTGTCACCACCTGAATGGTCAGGTCGTCGAGGTTGGCCTCAGTGATCTGTGGAATGGTAGCTGTGGCAGCCATCTTACTCTCTTCTTAATATCCTGAAACCGTCAAAAAACAACAGACTGCTGCTGAATGATCAGTTAGACCATTTTGATGATACCTGAGTGTATTTCAGAATAAGAATTAAATTAAACAAACAATGCCAAATAATTTGAAAATTGAGTATCTGTTGAAGCAAATGAATCCTTTGAGTCAAACTTTGCAATACAAGTGCTTCGTGTCTTTTCTGTGTAGTTAAGTTTTTAAAGTTTCAAGAAGTTTATAATTTTGATGTCACTCCTTTGAAATTGTAATTCCAGATTTAATTTCAAAGCTAGTGTTCAGTGATACAGCATTCTCCTCCCCTACAAAAAAATTCCTGTAACAATATTTAATTTAAAAGTTATTGGAAATAATACGAAATGTATTTAAATGGCATAATAGTATCTTATCAATCAGGGTTGCCAGATTTAGCACATAAAATTACAGGATAACTAGTTACACCTGAATTTCAGATAAATAACAAGTATGTCTTGTATAAGTTTGGTATATACTTTTACTAAAAAAAAGAATTCATAATATGAAATTCAAATTTAATTGCATGTCTTCTATTTTATCTGGCAAGGCTACTTTATACATAACTAACCTTTTCTAAAGTTCTTACATAAAAATTCTCCACTCAAGCTTTCCTCAAGGGTCTGAATATATTAGGATCTAATTTCTTTGAGCAACCTTAGCAATTTCTAAACAACATGAGACCAATTACATTCCTGTGATTTCTTTTGATAGCGAATGAAAAAGACATTAGGTATATTAATATTTATTAGCTTTGAGTAATCATTTTTAGGTTTATCTTGCATTTTGTTGACAGTTTGAAAAATTTGCTTTTAAAATGTAAACTGTAAAGAACAATTTTACTTGAATTGCTGCCAGTTCACTTGTTCCTCTTGGGTGTTTCTAGAGCTGCTGTATTACTTACTAAACAGATAATCCACAAAAATGGCCAAAATATACAACAGATTGGGAGAAAAACAACCTTCTAATTTTGTAGAGAGGAAATTATGTCTACAAAGGTTAATTGGCTGCTAATACATTCTCTTTTTCTCACCTGGATACTGACTTTGAAATGTTTGATTCTTTAAATGTAAAATATTTTTCACACTGAGTTTCTTATGCACTAGGTAAGAGGCCAGTGTGATCAAAAGATGAGTATGTTGATGCATTCCTTTGCTCAGTAACACATCTAGAAGTATAGTTTAAAGTGTAGACAACTCTATAATTGGCTTGGTTTCTCTGCAGTATTTTTGCTCTCCACTGAAGTGACACCACCCTTACATGATTGGAATAACTTTATAAAGGCAAGTCGTTTAGCTGATCAATCTTCCTTTTTCCTTGGTTTTTTCATTAAGCACTATCTAAATTTTAGTATTTACACTTAGCCAAGATAAATGCCTCTTTCTTTTAATTTTGGGAAATTTTCATTTGATGTTCCATTCTCTTCTTATTCTATTAGCATAATCATATCACTGAAACAAATGTATGCTGAGTACTTAAATAATGGCCTTTATTGGAATTATATAAAACAGTTTTAAAATAATTTGAATATTTGATAATATTAATGTTAAATTTACACACACACATATCCTTAAAATTTGCAAAGTTCTTTCTGATAGATTATAACATTTAAGTATCACTGCAACCCTTTGAAGTTGGAGTTCTTTGCCTAATTGATAGATGAGAAGACAAAACAATTTTGGGTACATTAATTTATTTGCTGCCGTGAGCTAAGAATTGGACCAAAACTAGAATTCTGGTCTTCTAACTTGTCGTTCAGGGCATCTGCTTTGCACCATGGCCACCTCTGCTTGGTATAACTTTGTGTATAATATTTTGAAAAGCATAAAGTTCATTTAATACTCTCAAGAAAAAAGATTACATTTAAATAATATATGTTATGAAAACTAAAATAAATGATTTTTAAAAGTATGTCATAGGAATGAAGCATGGTCCACAGAATTCCCTTTTCCTGTCCCTCCTTTTAAAAATTTTGGGCCCAGATGAAAATCAGTATTCAACTAAACCAGACCTATGCTGAGAATCTTTTGGGTCTCCAGGAATCTTTTGCATTGTGGTTTTCATAAATTAACACTTTAACAATTATGCATGTTTTAATTAGAGACAAGTTATATCTGAATCAGTGAACAGTTTGAATTAAAAAATCTCTTTGAAATATAATTTAATTAAATACAATTACTATAACTAGGCTAATGAAGTATAAGCTACTAGGAATTTCTTTGTTTCCAAAGCAGTTATGTGTCATTCAGATGGAATGGAATGCTTCTAAACTGTCAGGAATTATCCCACTTATTTCTTTTACAATAGCTTTCTTTTCTTTGTACTGTTAGCAAAATTATTTTCACAGAGAGGAAGTACAAATTTAAACTGTAATCTGTCCCCTAGAGGAAACACTGGGATTTCTACTTTTAAAGTTAAATACAAATGAATGCCATTTCATTGTATTAATGAAAGTTAGCAGTGGTGAATCTAGAGCTGCTAATGTATGTCATACCAGACAGACTGCCAGATTGTATTTGGTGGGAGTAAGGGAATTGATGTAAGCTAGTTTGAGGATGTTTACTTCTCAACACATCCATCCTCAGAAGCATAGTTTTTATTTTTCATGGGTAAATTAATGTACTTTGACCTGACCTTTCAGAACAAAGAAAAATAATGACATAGAGGTTCTTCTTAGTCTTTAACATGTTTCTTCAGAAACAGATGGATTTCAAATGAGAAAAATAAAAAGAAGCTTTGCCTGTGATTTTCAGAACTGAAAGATATCTCTAAATTCTGTTGAGTGTTCACATGAGAAGAGAAGCAAACTAATCAAAGACTCATTGAGAAAAAAAATGAACACAGGTTCTAGGTCTTTCTGTGTGATCTAAAACAAAACAGTTATTCAGTGGAAACATCGAATATATAGGTGTGGGATTCTAGAGACCATACCTGTCAGCTGACTTGTCTTTTTACAGATAAGGAGCCAGTGCCTAAGAAAGTCACATTGCTAACTAGTTAATGCTTAAATCATTTGTCGATTTAGCCATGTGCTCAGTAAATATTTCTAAAACATCCTCACTATATGCCTCTAGTAGCTGTTGGCTTCCACATCTCCTGGGTGTGTACACACGCACTGGTAACTTGCTATTCTAAGCATCTGCCAATCTTTTTTTGAGGGCTTTCCCTGGTGGCAGAAATTTGCAAAACTGAACATCTTCGATCATGATGACTTGTATGAGTGAATACTGCGCCAATCTTCTCACTTTTTAGGTGTGACAATTTTGAGTGATATTCCAGAGTCTTCCAGCAGTTCCCAGAGGAAGTGAGACCTGGCTGCCCACCTGAGTCTTTAACAAACCATCTATTGATCTCCTTCCACTACATTTCTCCTTCTTCACTCTCCTATTGATATTTCTGAGGATCACCCCACAGATAAATAACCTGTGCTTAATACCTAATCTTTGTCTGCTTCTGGGACACAAACCTGAGGTGGTGTTAGAAACCGGTTCTCAAAGACCATGTCTGTAGAGAATAAAGATAACGAGGCAGATCATTTAACAGCCTTATGAGGAAGGCAGGCTTGTTCATTGGTCATTGGTGCCTAGCTTTTTGATGGGCCTCTGGCCAGTCATTGAGCACAAAGAGGATGGAGACTAGCGGCTCAGACGAGTGAACGCAGTGGAGAGTGGTAAGTGTCAGGATTGAGAAGGGTGGCAGAGTTCATCTTTGTATCAGGTTTTTGCTCATTGATTCCATACAACAAACCAGTGAGGTGGCTACTGTTCTCCCTGATTGAAAATATCACAAGGTGCAGTAAGAGGTATTAGCAGTGGTACCTCACTTTCATTTGAGGTGGAAAAGCTGGAAACATTTCCTACAACAAGAAAGCTTCTTGGATGTCCATAATGTAGGAAAAGGCTTTATTCCCCTCTGCTCTGGAATTTCTCCCAAGTGCATCTTGCCTTTCCCATTGTTTTTTATCTATAAAAGGACCCAGGTCACATATGTTTCACTCTTAGCTCTGGCTTGTAGCTTGTTTTCTCTTCCAACCCAACTCAGGAAATTCTCAGCACTCCTTTCCTAATGAGAAGGAATATCCTTTGTTCCATATCCTGAGTCCTTTCTAACTATGGCTCCTAAGTTTTGTGTTTCTATATGAAGTTATCCATTTTTGAAGTTTATAAATCTTTTTACTTTAACAAGCCTGCTTTTTAGGACTATTGCCTAATAGAGGCAATATCCAGGCTAAAAAATGATATGTTTGTATTACTTTAAACCTAATGCAATATCCAGGCTAAAGAATGGTCTTTGTATTAGCTGAAATTTTCACCTAGAGTTCTGAAACCCATTGTCTCAATAGTAGGGGGTTAGGATGGGGGGAAATAAGGATGGGAAATCCAAGGAGCAGTGTGATACTCTAATAAAGTTTGATTTTTTTATCAATATATTATTTCAAGATGATCATGCCTATTGTATATCCAAGGAATTTTGCAAGTTTTAAATGATATATGTAAATGCTTATCCAATATTGGGCACAAATGTCTCTTCTCCTTATTTACCAATGAAAGATGGATTAAACTGATGAAGAGATTACCTGTTTCATATTTTTTGAAACTCTGATTTTGGCCAGATTATTTTACAAACAGTAATTCATTGGCCATAGAGTAAGTCTTTATGTTTTGTTTTAGTATGATAATTTTATTAAAATTGATAATGATTAATTTGGAAAGGCAGTGCTAATACTGTCATTGGACAAAATAACACATGAACTATTGCTAGGACATCATATATTGTTATGATCAAGTGCTGTTCACTTGATCATAAGTCAAGAAAATCTGTGGGTTGTCTAAATCAATAGGAAGAACCATAGAAAATGGAATATTTTGATGGGTTAAATTTTAATGTTTTATTTATGCCCAAAGCTTTATTGGAGTTACAAGTTTAGAGAGATTAAGTTCCTCAGCATTATAGAGGTATTTTTGTTCAATTCTGGACTGTTTTCTGGGAGATTGGTGACTAAGGAAAATAAAATAATTACCTTCTCATATTCTCCTTTTACTTTTCTACTACAGTTTAAATCATATTTATCAAAATTATTTGGGGCACTAAAAAAAGCTTATAGGCAAATTCTTATTAAAGTTTATCAGATGAAGAAATAAATTGCTATAGTCTTTTAATGTATGGTTAAAAGGAATTGATCTCCTTTGAATTTCAAGCGCCAAGGAATTTTGAAATCACAGTCCACTTGGAATTCCTCCTTGATTTCTTATAAGAGTTGAAAGTGGTCTATGTTTTACCTTATTTGAAGCTTTTTCTCTATTCTTTTTCTCTGCTCTGATGTATTATGTGTGTGTTCATGCATGTTATTTTTAGCCTGGAATTTCTAATAGTTCCATATAGGATTAGATTACTCATTTATTCCCTTATCTGTCCATTCAATAGCAGTTCATACAACATTCTAGACACAGTGCTAGCTTTGAATATACCCATAGTACAACACGGTCTCAACTCAAAAACAACTTCATTTTCTCTCTCTCTCTTTTTTCCAATTTCTTTTATGTAAAAGTAATGAACATTTCTTTTGTGAATGTTACAAATATTATTTCTTTCATCTCAGATGATATTTCTAATTGTGTCACTGGCCTCACAGTATTCCTTGCTGCAACAGTACTTGAGCACCTTTGTAATTGGGTAATTGTAGTGAAGACACCTGGGTCTATTATCTTTGGCTGTGACTGCTTCCCTTAGATGACTTTGGTTGTTGATTGGTTAAAATGCTAGACCATTTATTAATTAATACATGAATTCACAAGCACCATATGGCACCGTAAAAAAAGAACTTGTAGTATTACCAATATGTAATGGCAGTTACCTGATGGATAAAAGTGAAATAGTGTTTGCTATAACAGAAGTAAGCTTTAAAAAGACCAAAATTATTTTTCAGCTTTTTTCTTCTTCCAGTAAGCTGAAGAAATTAGTATTAAATTAAATTCACAATTTAAAACAGAGTAAAAGGCAAACTTGAAAGAACAGACAGGATGAATGTATCTCAAAGATTATTAGGCATTATCTTTATTCGGCGAATAGTGTCTATAAGAAATTCAGTGTCCCTGAGAAGTAGATCATTCTGCATTCATACTAACAGTACCCAGGAAGAGCAAGTACTTGTTTGGCAATAAGAAGACCTGTGTTAGACTCAGTTTAACTACTGTTAGTCTTATCTTTTGAATACACAAAATTGAGATTTGTAATATTTTAACTCACTGGTTTATTTTTAACAATCAAGTTCTCAAAGAAACATTTTGTATTTAGGGCTCAGCATATGTACCAAGTTCAATATATATTTCTTATAAATGAAGGCTGAGAGTTCAGAGCAAGATTTTTTTGTATTTTTTGCATGGTAATTGATCATTGAACATCTTAGCAGTAGTATTATACTTACATCTTTTATAGGAATTATATTTAAGCATATTTTCAAAATTCAGCTATTTCTTTTTTTATTATACAACTAATTTCTAAGGCTATTATGGAGTTGATGTTAAGAAATTGATAGAAATCATTTTAAAAATGGTAATTGCTTTTTGATGTACTATCCACAGAATACTAAGCTGGCACTAAGGGATTTTTGACCTTTAGTTAGGAGATACTAAAATAGTTTTTCTTTATATATAAACTAACACAATTTTGATTCCTTGGCTTCTTTACTTTACTGCTTGCTTCTGCTGCTTTCAGCTTTCTTTGGAAACATTTGCTCACATTCATGTTCCCCCTGCTTCCCTGTCACCACCCTCCACACCTCCCACCCCACTCCCCATTCCCAAAGCACCACCACACACACACACAAACACACACACACACGCACGCACACCCCCCCCACAGCTGCTCAGTTCTGTCCACACCTCCCACCCCACCCACCATTCCCAAAGTACCACCACACACACACACACACACACACACACACACACACACACACACACGCACACACACACGCACCCCCCACAGCTGCTCAGTTCTGTCCACACAGAGCTACGGTGCTGAGGATGGCCTCACCTCAGGTACCACGTTTGACTTCGGCACAATCGAAGGGGCATATACAGTACCAGGTTAGATTGTTATGAAGTTATATTAATCAGAAAATCTGAGTTATCATTTGAGCTAAATAGTGTGAATCTTGGTTGGCAGGAATCATTAATATGCTCATTTATAACAAGAGTGTCTTTAATGTTCACTGAGTGACTTCATATTTGTAACTGAAGCATGAAAAAAATAACAGTAAGAATACATTTTTTAAAAAGTGACTGACAGACAATAGTTCCCCCAAATTTGTCAGGCTATGGATCATGTTCAGGGTAAGGTGTTAAGCCAAGAAAAGAGATTTAGTAAACTGGGCAAGAAATTAATCTCCATTTGAATTTTGAGTGTGTCTTATTCTTAGATGTTACCTATAAAATGTGATTTTCAGTTCTAATATTTGATCTTACCCTTGGCAACATCTTACTTCCACGTGGAAGCTGTGTACTTACGCTTCAGACTTTTAACGAACTATTCATCAGAGGCCAGCCTTTATAAGAAGGTGGCATGCAACGGACTGTCACTCACAATATACATTTTTAAGATGGAGTGGTCTGTTTTGCCTAGATTTAATTTTTGACTCCCAGTAGATGCTGGGAAAGTGAAGTAATTTATCTCTCAACTTGCTAGGGGATGTTTTAAATTTCAGTAAGCAGCAGTATTATATTAGCACGGAACATTCCAGTAAATTTGTTTCAAGGAGATAATAAATAAATAAACTACTTCGTTAAAAATCAGAAATGAAACAATTTATTCTTGTCATCTGGTGGTGCTTAAATTATGAAAAAAAATGCTCTCTAAAGGTTTAACTCATCAGTGAACCTAGTGTGAGGCTGTTGCTGGCTATATCCTATTGTTCTGCACATAATGCACTAAAGTCCACCAGCAACTTCTGTGCTAGTGTGAAATACCTTCCAAGATGATGATGTTTAGTAATTTCCATAAAAAACATTTAGCCAGAAGGATAATAGAGAAACAGGTTAACTCAATTCTATAATTTGTGCCTGTGGTAACTACTTTATGTGCCATAGTTTTAAAGTATTACATGATACTGATATAATTGTATACTTTCTGGAGGAGGGACCAAGGGAATTTTGAGTGATAGGGTAGGTAATTGATTCAGAAGGAAACACACACACACACACACACACACACACACACACACACACACACATATGGTTGAATTGATTAACATAGAATGAATGTCTCAACTATCTGAAATTCTTATTAATTTGTTTTGAAACCTGGGAAAGTTTTGATTTATGTGGTCATGCTACCCAAAGATAATATAAGAGGTATTTTTCAGTTACAGCAAATCACAATGACTGGCTCAGTTGCCTCCATTTCTTGCCACATATGAATTGGGAGGTGAGCACTTGGCTTCTCGTGGCCGGGGTATAGATAGCCTTGATCTTTGTTTCTCCAGCACAGCAGTGAGGTCGCCAAAGTATTGTTGAGCGAGTAGGGTGTGGCTGCCTCTGTTGTGAAGCCCCAAAATCTCCCTGTACCAAATCTACTCAGGGTTGGAGGTAGGGACAAGGTAAAGGGAGAGGATTTCAGCTGATTCTTTTACCTCTTTTTTAATTCTGTCCCCCTCAGGCCATTTAACTATTTCTGTATAATTTCCTCTCTTCTTTTTATTCTACAACAGAGTTATTTTTAACCAAAATGCATCCCTATAGAAACATCAGAACATTGATTCAGTGTGAGTTACCCTTTTTTCCTGAGGACTGTCCTTTATCCCAATTCTGTCAAGTTTGGTTCTGGATATATTTTGGCGATTCAGTGATTCAAGTGATCTGATTTCCGACTGATTTAGTTTAACATAGCTGTACAATATACATGTGTATGAATTGAAGAGATAACTATGAATGAGTGTCTTAGGAAAGAGAATTATAGCTATACCAAATTATGGTTTTTCCCAAACTTATATTTTAAATTATATCCAAGCTAAATCTGAAACTAAACCAAAGCCACAGTAGAAGCAATCATTGAATTTTCTATAAGAAAGTATGGTCAACTCAGACTGGAAAATTATTTCATAGGGTAACATAGATTAAATGCTCTATGAATGTTTTCCATTTCCTTAGTGTCTTATTGCCATGTAGGTGGGCTGGGTTGACAGATTAAATGCACAATTATGGTTCCCCCAAATCCTGATTCCTTACATAGATTTATGCCTACTAAAATTGATCAATTGAGCTTTTTTGTTAAATAAGGGAATAATGAATTGTGCATGCTGTGCAAAATTTGGGGTTTGAGAAAGAAAAGTACATTTATAAAAAGTGAGGTAAAAATTGCTTTGAAGCAAACAGCAATGTCAAATTTATTGGTAAAAAAGACATTTTGTTTTAACACAGTGGATATAATCACTTGTACCTTCCACTAAGGGTCTGTGTTCTTACTAAAACAAGACACACTTAAGAAGACATATTTGATTTAAGTGTTCTACAGTTTTTTTTCTATAAAACATCACATTTTTTCCCTTTGCATTTGTATTTTGACCATGTAAAAAGTGCATAATGTATACAGAAAGTTTTTTAAAAGGAGAAATGAAAAATACCCAGTGACAAGGAGTATGGATGTTTGACATGCTGTATTATTTTATGATTATGATTATGATTATTATTAATTATAGTTTGCTTAAAGAAAAACTCACCTTTTGGGACTATGTCTTCCAAAGTCCAGAAAACTGTGCAAATTGATAACATTTAAATAAACTTTACAGTATACATTTTCAATAAGCTTGAGAAGCAATATAGAGTTTCTAAAGGAAATGTAAGAAATAAAGTTTAATAGAAAATATAGTACAGAAACAAGGAAAAAATTTCATATTTTCTTTTTTTCATTTTATTATAATTTCCAGTACAATTTATCTTAATAGAACCAAAATATTAAGATTGAGTTAAAACTAGTATTTGTT
The DNA here is from genome assembly GCF_040802235.1 of Manis javanica. Taxonomy (NCBI): domain Eukaryota; kingdom Metazoa; phylum Chordata; class Mammalia; order Pholidota; family Manidae; genus Manis; species Manis javanica. Next base: position 81,066,934 of record NC_133161.1, read on the forward strand.
CATCATACTTTATTCTCTAGTGACACTGTATGTGATACTCTTAATTTTAGTTTTAATACATAAATTATGTTTATATTGTTATATGTGACCATGTGTTACACATAAGAAAAAATTGACCAATCAGCTTAGTCCATTCGGTCTAGTACCATGGGCCAAGTGTAATCTTCAACATAAAAATTGTTGTATATATTTGATCTGTATCCATTACTTCAAAGAAGAGTTAACATAACAAAATATGGTACCTTATTTTGTGTCTGTCTTGGCACAGCAGTATGTGTATATAGGTATTTATGTGGGTATTTAATGAGTGATAAAAATGATCATGCTGAGCCATTTAAAATTTAGTGCAGTTTCACCTTGTTTTCTACACATTTCAATTCTGTAAATATAAGCAAACACTTGGCAGAAATAAATTGTAAAGTGAAGATAAACTTATTCAGATAAATTTAACTTTTGATGGAATCCACACTCGAAATTGAATATTGTCTCCTAAGTTATAAATTACAGAGTTGCAAGAGGGATCAATAAACTAGTAATTAGATTTGGATCTCGGTGGATTTAGAAGATTCTCTTGCTTTGTTTATGTGATTAGTTCTGATTTTGTTTTTTGATTTTGTTACAAAATGATCGCCAGTGGAAATGCTTCAGAAATTACAACTTTTACCCATGGTAAAATTCTTTAGCTACTTAATTGTTTTAAAATATCAATTAATGGTAATTTAAAAAATTCTGTAGATTTTAAAGACATAAATTCAAACTTATGGGTTTCATTCAGTTTTATGAATCATAGATTCTATTATTTATGTAGTTTTTGGTGTGTTTGGTCTTCAGAGAGACTCTTATTTTATAGATGTTCTGTTTCATGGCATGTTTCTCAAATCAACAAAGGGGAAGGCAGATTCTGTGGCAAATAAATTTGGGGAACAAAACAAGGTCTATTTTCCTGTTAGGGATCTGTTTTGCACACTTATACACTTAGGTTCTATGAAGCCAGAAGGAGACAATTTTAACTTTATTGTCCATAATTTATATTTATTGTGTATTTCAGCGACGTTGATAATGAACAGAAATGCCCATATACATTTATTCTTGAAGACCCAATGCTCATTCACCACTTGGCAGAATGCAAGAAAATTTAGTTTATTAGATCATCTGATACTTTTTTCACCTAAATTTAGTTATTCTTGTTCCCTAACCTGAATTTCATGAAAAATTTCTTCCAGTATTGTACAGGTAATGTGTTTCTTCAAGAATAATTTCAACACTCAATATATATATTTTGAAAGTCATGGATTCAACAAAGTGTTAAGCCACTTGTGTGTGTGTGTGTGTGTGTGTGTGTGTATTTTAATTATCTTGTCTATAATTTCATGATTTAGGGGTGTGTGTGTATGTGTATAACATATTTGCATTATGAATTCTATATTTTTTGACAAAGCATTCTCAAAACTATACTGGGATATTTTTCCTCAATGCAAGGTACACTTTTCAGTACCACTGATGTAGTGTTTTAATATGTTCTTAGAAAATGTTAACTAATTTATATTCACCTTTGTTGAATATGTTGTGAAAGGAATACTATGAAGCGTTCATATTTAAAATGTGCATAAAATGTATGCAGTGTTTGTTTGATCCAGTAAATTTTTATGTTTTTCTTCAAATATATAAAGCATTCTTCTTTTTCCTTTTTATAGAGCAATGAAGTTGTTTACTACAATGCAAAGGATGATCTTGATGTGAGTATTAAAAGTTTTACATTAAATTCTAAGATGAACTGAATTATGCCAGGTTGATTAGCTCTACAGAGCAAGCTGACCCAACAGGTTTAGTTTTTAGACAATGTTTATAACATAAACAGAATACTAGTTAGACTCAATGAGCTAGTGGTGAATTTTAGTGCTTATGTGATCTTTAACTACTTATTATTGGCATCTTCTGAAGTAGAATGCCATGTTTTTCTCTGGATCTGAACTCCCACTACATCCTGTACAGACTTTAGTCCACTCGGGACTTAACCACTCTGGACTCCATTAAGTGATGTTGAAGGTAGAGATCGGCTCCCACCCACCCACCTCTCTGTCCTGGCTTCTTTCCCTGGGGTGGTGAGGCAGGTCTTACCCTGCCTTTCATTGCCCCAAGAACAGACATGAAGACTACAAGTAAAGTCAAAACAGACAATGTGATTTCCCTCATGTTCAAAGTGATTCAAGTTGAGAAATAAGTAGCAGAATTTGAATATTTGTTTCCAATTCCTGCAAATGTTGTAAGGGTCAGAATTTTTTATCCTAGTTTGGGCAAATTATTATAAATCTCTATGAAGCATGATATTAGGTTTATTAATAACACTCCATCAAACTTAATTTCTGACACTGCATTTAATTAGAATAAATCATAGGTATTGAATTTTATTTTCAAAGAGGCTATAGCATTAAAATGGGTCTAATCTTTCAATATAATAATTTTTTTTTTACTTTTTTAATCAGGAATACTATTTTAAATAAATAGTAGATTTGCTTTATCTATTATTTGTTTAAACATTTTAAGATAAATTAGAGATACGGTATTTCATTCCTAAGTATTTCCATATGCAACTGTTTTTTCCCCCCTAAATAACAGTAAGGCATACATGCAAAATCACTGTGTATGTTGCTATAAAGAGGTGGAAGAATGTGATAGTTACAAGGTTTTACTCTGTAGTATCACTGGCTGGATTTGAATCCCAGCTCTTCCATTTTCTAGCTGTGTGATAATTAGGAAAGTTGTATCATCCCTTTGTTATTCAATCTTTCGGTCTGTAAAATGAAGGTAATAGTGATACCAGCTTCATACAGTTACAGTTAATAAAGTTACATAAAGTTAAATTAGAGCATTTCTTGTCTCCCAGTAGGCAATCCAGAAATGTTAATGAATATATTATATAAAATAATTAATATTATTATCATAAATTTAAGATTGATTTGAATTGATGTTAGGTTCAAGTGGAACATTTTTGTATGTGTATATGTTAACGACAATGAAAGGGTATTAGATTGAGCTGTTTTTCATCTCACTGTCATTAATATATCCTTGCATTTATGTGGAAAACTTAGGAGAGTGTACAACAAAATAAAAATCAGAAATGAATCATAGAAACAAATGTGAACACAATGCAGAAATTTGTCATTATATGTTTTATATATCCACATTGGAAAGGAAAATTTAATGTCAAAATGAAAAAAAAAAGCTACTAATGCAATAATTTTTTTCTAAAATTCCACATGGGAATTCTCCTTAGTTTTGAAATTGATTTAAGTAGTTAGTTGAGGTATTTAGAGACATCTGTCCCAGTAAGTCCTCAGATTCCCTGAAGTTTAGTGAAGCAGATTCCCTAGGCTTGAGCTGTGCCAGCAGGCTATATAATCTTTGTGATTCCCAAAGCAAGCAAAAGGGAAGCAAGTCATTACAAACCTTTATTAACCTAATTCCAAGATCTATGTTTCTGACCAAAATCCAAATGAAATATGTTTAACCCAGAATTCCCATGTCAATACTGAGTTAATTTATTTGCTACATTTTATTTTATCAATCACATTAAAACTTCAGCCTGTCTGTGACATTTGGCTAGTCTGCTGAATTTCCTCGCATATTTATGTTGCTATTTATTTTTTTATTAGGATCTTGTCTACATTAAAATTAATTCTAATATAACGTCCTATCTATGTCTTTAAAATCCTAATCTTTCATGCTTTGATTTGATTTTACAGAAATAAATAAACCTGATTCTAGAATGAGCCAGCGGGGATATGTATCAAACAGTGATGAAATCTCTTCTAATTATTAAAGAAAGTCAAGGATTCTTTTCTAACTTAAGTTTTTACTATCTTACAGTATGCCTCCTTTATTTCAGGTTCTGTTAATGACTGATGTTGAATCCTCAGATAGGTGATAGCATAGAGATAAAATATATATTGCTTCTGTATAATAATTGCTTTACGCAGAGTTGCCTTTTCTTGTGTATATCAGAAACAAATGGCTTAAATATTTTGGATGCTATATGTTAGGATTGGATTATAATAATAGTTAACGTACATATATGCTATTCTAGGCCAGCAAATGTTTTATATGCACACTTAAAGTTCACACTAATCCTTTATAGCACATACTATGTTTTTAATGATTATTAGCAAAGACAAGAAAAATTTTGTGAGCTAAGTTACTTATCTGGTGTCACACACATGATATTTGGTTGAGCAGGGAATTGATCGACAGCAGTGGGGGTCATCTGCCGCAGGGCCAGTGGCTGACCTGCCCTGGGCACCCATGAGAATAGGAGGGGAGGGCCTCTAATGAACTTTTTATCAATCAAGACTGCAGACTAACATTTTTAGAGGTAGTTTTGATTTAAGCTTTTAATTTATGTTGCCTATCCATTATTCCATCTGTATTTCATTTTAATTTGTTGGCTTGTATTTTATCCAGCAAGGTTCATCATTGATACTTGTTAGTTTATAGTGATTTGCGGTAAGTAAAATAAAATTTTGATTAAAGATTGACTTTGAATCATAAATCTCTGCTGATCTGATCCAGTATTCCCAGTGATACCATGCATACCTTAAAATCACACCTGTGTGAAATATAGCCACATTTGGATTCATTGGGAAACAACTGTGAAACTAATAATTAGGTAGATTAGATTAGATCCAATTTCTTCTAGAATTCTGCCTTATGATTTTTGGGGCTTTTCTCCAAATTTTTTGTATCTGTTTTGATTTTAATACCTTGTACACTCAGGCACATGTTCCTTTTGCAAGGGTAGTTTAAACATTGGTTCTCTGTCTTTGGAGTAATGGTAAGTATAATTCTCTTTTAGATTCCACATCCAGTTCTTTCTAGAGGTAGTGTATTTGTTTAGAACTCAATGACTATTCACTGGGTTTGTGGCATTATGTGGGCATTATAAATGTATGTAAAACAGGATAAACAAGTACAGGCACTGGATTGTTTTGAATGGTATCTTGTAACTTTTTTTGGTTGCAGATGCGTATCAGTTAAAACAATGCACACCTCCCAATATAAGAATATTTATTCATAAATTTATTCATAAATTCTATATATATTACTGAACTAGTATATTGAGATAACTCAAAAGAGGCTTCTAAGTCTTTTAATAAAATGAAATTTTACAAAATATTTAATTGCATAGGACATAAAAAATCCCCAGAAGAATATGTGTAAAGGTTTTATGGGTTCTTAGTTATTAAACGCCTCTGTTAATTATGATAATTTCATATTACCATTAGAAATATCTCAACAGGCCATATGAACATGGCTTTATTATCACTAGTAAATATAAATCCATCTTCTTGATGACTTTAACTTTTTCACCAGCTTGCCTAATTGAACTACACGGATCAGTGCTTGTACCTTGTAGCGCGAGGCTGGACCAGAGCTGGTGCTAGGCTGGAAGTGTTGCCTTTGTCACTTTCTGTTTGGTCAGCACCACTTATATTGCTACAGTTTCATCTTCTGTCACTATTAATTTTCACAAATTTTTTAAAGCTATTACCCATATGAAATAGATTAAACCAGAGAAGGTAATTGGTAACTTTATCTATGAAATGTGAAATAGTACATTAAAAGTGACTGTAGAGAGAAGGCAACTTCTTAATGTGTTGCCCTAAATTGAGACGTGCATTTTCAGATTTCGGAATTAGAATTTTTAGAGATAGAAGGAAACTTAGAGATCTTGTTTCCCTCTGTTTCTTAAAAAATAAATAAGTAAATAATAAAACCTGAGATGTGGCAAGGATTCATAGAGTTGGAATGAGAAGAAGAATTTAGATTTCTGCCTGAGGCATGGCTATTCATTTACCAGACTGCTGCTAGTGTTTGGCCTTTCTTCATCCCATAATAGCAGAGCCTAAGTTTGGGGCCAGGAAACATGAATTCAAGTTTATTTATTCACTCAACAAATATTTTAAATAGGTCAAGCAAATTACAGTTCTAGGTGATTTGCTAGGTGGTAGGGTTACAACTGTACAGTATCAGTGAGGTCTCTTGCCTCATGGAGATTATTTGCTAGTATAGTGAGACAGCAAACATAGAAAGTTAGATAACTACAGTTAGTTGGTGCTCTGAAGGTGATAAAGGAGGTGATATTTTCAAGGTTTTATGGAAGGCAGTTTAGGTGGGGAAATCTCCAAGATAGTATTTTTCAGTTGAGACCTGGAGAATGAATGGGTACAATGAAAAGACCCCAGGGAAAAAGCCTATCAGGCAGAGGAAACATTTAAGCGCAAGGTGTCTACACCAGGAAGAGCATATGTATAGGAGCAGAAAGCAGACCACTGTGACGGAAACATCACGAACAAGATCAGCAGAAAGGAGATCCGGTTGAGTAGTCAGGCAAGAACTCTATTACATGGAGTGATGCAGGCCATAGAGAGGTTTTCATTTCATTGTAAATATGGTGGGATCTTGGAGTCTGGGCTCTTTGACTGTACCTTAGTTATATGGTGTTAGCCAGTCTTTGCCTTGGATATCAAGGGAAAATAATTGATCTTTTTACCTTGCAAAGTTTTTTTTTTTAACCTCTTTTACCCAGACAGTATCTTGAAAAGTGTATTTATCTATCATAATATTCATAATATAAAAATGTGCGCTTATAATTTTTTAGAAATTAAATGGCCTCATTTAAATGTTTTTCTTTTATAATGTATAGTATTATATGGTTTCCATGGGGGTGTGCTGTATTGAACTTTCAGGCTATCTGAAATTACATAGTGCTTCTCTTATGTCAGACACCATTTCATAATCCCTTAGTGGAGAAATAGTCTATCAGCTTCTTCCCAAAATTTAGGTTTACATATTAATATATAAAACAGATATGGATATATTTTTCTAGTATCATATCTCTTTCTAATGCTGGTGACTTGAAAATGTCATGCTACACATAGAATTTAAACCAGACCCTAGCTTTTCTTGTTATCACACTTACAGAGTCTAATGGCTCTGATTTTCACTGTGTGCTAGGTAGCTCTTCGGAGAGGTGATTTTCATGCATTCATTCATCATGCTTTTATTTTTTATTTTTATTTTATGTTTTATTTTGAAGATTTTCTCAGCTTCTGTATTTCAGCTTTTTAAAATGTTATATTGAAATCCTTATCAGCAACCTCAATATATGTTATTTGAGGAATGTCTGTTTTGGCTCTTAACATTCTAGAACAGGCTATTACTGTGATCAGTATCCCTTTTGACTTAGTTCAGTTTTATATTCATTCTTGTTTTGACCCACTAGCCAGATTTAGAAAATGTATGTATTTTTTTACTGTAATATCCCTATAGTATTTTTTTATTGAAGTATAGTTGATACACAATATTGGTTTCAAGTATACAACACAGTAGTTCAGCAGTTACCCACTTTATTAAATCCTCACCCCAACTAAGGCAGTTACTATCTGTCAACATAGAAAGATGTTACAAAACTATTGGCTATATTCTCCATGTTGTACTACCATCCTTGTGACCAATTTATAGTATAATTGAGATTTTAATCCCCTACAGTGTGTCTTAACTTGCTATTTTTCTTTGTGTTAATGCACAGTTTTAGCTACTTATTATACTATTCCTTCTTTTCCCAGTCTGCTTATTTCAAAGTGTTTCTTCCTTCCCTTTTATATATCATAATTAGTAGTGGAAGACTACATGGAAGCTTAATAGTGAACCTGATCTTTAAAAAGTAGAAATATTTCTTCAGTTTTCTCTTGACTGCTACTGTTATGAATTTGCTTTTTGTATTAACTTTAAAACGTTCTTTCCTTTATATGTTAAATAAACTGCCTCTGAAGAATTAATTCTGTAGTTTTTCCACAGGGTAAATCTAAGAAATTATGACATTTTAATTATGTGATGAGCTGGTGAAATCTTCTGAATTTATACAAAATAAAAAAAGCCTTATTTCTTCATCAAATGTGATGACCTAAACTCATATTTTTTTTGCAAGGATAATATGGCTATTTATTAAATACAAAATTTGAAATGTTTCTTGTTTTTATGATTCAGCAAAGAATAAGTACAAATATTATATTCCAGTCGTCAGTTGGTCATTCTTCCACATTATCCAACTCACATTTCCTTTCTAGTTCTGTTCATCTACTCAGTAATTCTCTGAGTCATACCATCCTCGAGGAGCAAATAGCAGCTTTAAATCAATTAACTCAGGAGGCTCAACAGTGTTGTTTTTTTTTTTTGAGAGGGCATCTCTCATATTTATTGATCAAATGGTTGTTAACAACAATAAAATTCAGTATAGGGGGGTCAATGCTCAATGTACAATCATTAATCCATCTCAAACCTAACTCTCGTCAGTCTCCAATCTTCTGAAGCATAACGAACAAGTTCTTACATGGTGAACGAATTCTTACATAGTGAATAAATTCTTACATGGTGAACAGTACAAGGGCATTCATCACAGAAACTTTCGGTTTTGATCACGCATTATGACCTATAAACAATCAGTTCAAATATGAATATTCGTTTGATTTTTATACTTGATTTACATGTTGATTCCCACACTTCTCCCCTTATTATTATTATTATTTTTATTTTTAATAAAATGCTGAAGTGGTAGGTAGATGCAAGATAAAGGTAGAAAACATAGTTTAGTGTTGCAAGAGAGCAACTGCAGATGATCAGGCGTGTGCCTGCAGACCATGTGCCAATCCAAGCCAGACAAGGGCAACAAACCATCCACGGATGCAGAAGATTTCTCTCAAAGCAGGGGGGATGAGGTTCTGAGCCTCACCTCTCAACAGTGTTTTTATTTAACATACAGCCCAGCCTCAGAAACCTGCCCAGAACAACTATGGCTGAATAAGGCCTCAGCCGCTTTTCCTCTCTATTCATTATTTGTTAACTGGGCAGGATTTGTTAACTAGAAATGGATGAATCTCCATTTCTAACTGATGCAAGTGAATTACTAAAAAGGAGGCTTTCCTCTGCAGGGATCAGAACTGGCAACCTGCCTTAACTGGTGGGGCACCACAGTAGGTTCAGGTTCCAGTGGTGAACTAAATGTTTACAGAGGCACCGTTACCTTTTAATCCACAGAAGTGATACCAACATCTCAGTATGCAGGCTTTTCAGACTTGGTAACTCTATGAATGTCTATTTTAAGTATCATATATCCATGGGAATTATTTGTATTGGATAATAATGCAATGCCTAAAGACATATTATGTATCTAAAATTTTATTTGATTCTGAGAATACCATTAAAATTTAGATATTAAAAAATTCTAAAATCAGTAGCATCTAGATTTTAAAAGTTGCAAGGCCCTGTTGTAAACAATATGAAATAGTTGTAAGAAAGAAAATGTATTTAGAGGTCAAAATTTTAAAATATGCTGTCCGTGCTTATCCATAGTGTCTTGCCTAAGGGTTTTGGCCCCAGGCAAATTCAGTGAGATATGATTCAGTGAGATCAAGAAAAGACAATAGAACATTCTTGGGGTAAAAGAGTTTATATCTGGCTTTATCCTCCCTGCACTAGAATCATGCCTGCATCCAACAATCTGCAGGTCTGTAATCCTCCACTGTCTTTCTTTCCAGAGCACTGGGCAGAGCTCATTATGTAGTGACTCAGTCAGTAATAGCTTATTGCCTTTGGGCATGGAAGCAGTAGCCTAGCAGTAGGCCAATTGCATGATCAGGTGGTCTAGGGTCAGGTGAGGATCTTGGCCCTAAGAACTTCCATTTTCCCCACATGTGGAAAATATCTTACCCCCAGTGGATGACTTAAGCGTGGATAGTACAGAACCCTATATATACTATGCTTTTTCCTATACATACACTGATAAATTTTTATTTATAAATTAGGCACAGTAAGAGACTAACAACTCATAGTAAAATAGGATGATTATAACAATATAGTATTATACTAGTAATGTGAATGTGGTTTCTGTGTTCTCTCTCAAAATACTGTACTGAACTCACCATGATGCTTCCTGTGATGATGTGAGATGATAAATACCTATGTGGTGACAGGAAGTGAGGTGAATGATGTAGACATTGTAATGTAGCCTTAGGCTACTACTGACCTTATGACCATAGGTCAGAAGGAGGAGCATCTGCTTCCTGACTACTGGGGTTGACCATAGGCGACTGAGCTGCAGAAAGGGAAACTGGTTAAAGGTGAGACTACAGTACTACATACACACATATGTACTGGTGAATTGTATACTGGGCTATTGCTTTTAGTTACTGACAAATTTCATTCATTACACAAGAGCTCATTCATTTAACTTCCTTACTAGTGAGATAGAAATACTAATTTTGATAACTTCTGTAGAGAGGGTCTACGTGAACCTTAATTCAGCATCAACTAACTTTTCTGTCTTGCAGGTGTCTCAATAAATAATATAGAGCAGGGGGAGATAAACCTGACCATAGTATGATTATGAACAAAGTTTCTCCATGATCATGTTCACTCTGAATAGTGTGTTGTGTGTGACTGAGCTAGTTTCTGTTGTAATTTAAGCAAAAAATATATAAACTTAATTTCTCAACATTTTGTGATGAATTGTTTCTAAGTTAACATGAAAAAGTAACAGTATTAAAAACAAATGTTTTATTATAAATATCAATTCTAAGAGTATTCTCTTTGAGATACATTAAATATGGAAGAACCTTTTGTTTCTGTCATAGACTTATCATTGTGACTTTTCAAATTAAATTTGCTAATATGTACTGCTTGTAGAATAGAATAGCCAACCCATCCAGTATTGGCCTGTATGTCTGTCTCTGAGTGATCTCATCTATTATTTAATAATTGAAATTGTACTTAGATGAGTATCCTGAGAAATATGCTTCTCATGTTTCACTTATGTATTTTACCAAATGCATTGAATAGATTTTAGAATTGACCTGCTCAATTTCTGTTACACATTTATATACAGTAATTTGGAGAATTCAGCAGAGACATTTTGGGGAAAAAAATACTAGAAAGGGATATGATCATTTATTTCTTCTTGGATGTGGTCTGATAAATCTTAGTTTATCAGAAACTTTAATTCCAGGGTGAGAATATTTGAGATTTTTAGTGACCATGTTAAACCATTTATGATAAATAGCCCTAATTTTTTTCATGTGTAGTTCTAAATAAAAATGTATGCTTAATTAAACTACTGATATTTTAAGGCAGTGGACTCCCAGTCCTAGTTTGTATCAGAACTATCTGAAGGGTTTAAGGTTCCTGAGTCCTCGCCCCTCCCCTGGAGTTTCTGAGTAGGTCTGGGGTGAGACCTGACAGCCTACATTTGAGGAACTTTCAGAGCATATGCTGGTGCTGCTTTTCCAAAGACCACTCTTTGAGAACTAACTGCTTTAAAATAAATGTTGAAACTTTTAGCAAATTCAGACTGTTTGCTGCCAAGAAGAATAATGACATCATTGTTCTTATTGAAAGTAATTTGTTTTAATGTGCCTGTCTCTTACTCAAGTCAGGAACAGATTATACAAGTGTGGATTTTAAAATGTATTATAAAATTCATGGTTGAATCCAAGACCAAATCCCAGTTACCATTTTCTTTTTTTCCTTTGTTAACCATTGTAATCAAGAAAAATGTGTTAGGTTCAGGTCTTTTGCTCTACAGATTCTCTTTGCCTTGTAATCTTTGATCTGTCCTTCCTTTTTGACAATGGCACACCCAACCTCTCTTTTAGAAAAGAGTATGATTACTGATTCTTCAAGAGGTATTTTGATAAATTCAGAGGTTCAACACTGTGTTGTTACTTTGTATATTCAGTTTGTTAATGGAAGAACTACTATATGTCTGTGACTTTTGCAAGAAAAAAAAACTTCTCAAATATTTATCAATGACTAATTTTATATTTCCTATTGAACATACCCACAGTGAGACACAGTCATGTCTCACTGAACCAGAGATTTCACATATTAGTTCATCTTATTAAATATAGTGTACTTTCATATTTTCTTTCAGTAATGCTTCATTTAAAAATACTTTGTTCATGACCTGATAAATTGATTTCATTACATAAAGATGGGTCAACCTGCAGCTTTAAAAACCATTGTTTGTTTGTATTTTAAGCCATATTGCTCATATTTGTGTCTAATTCATCTTTCCAATGTTGCAGTTTCTAGTTTCCTTAGGAAAAAAAATACACCTGTGTATGTGGGTGTTAAAAATGTTTCAGGATACCAATGTGTTGTCTTATTTAAACTTTTGGAACCATATGCAAAATTGGGCAACTATTCTTTGTAGACCTGCTGGCTTTGTTTTCTACCAACCTTCTTACAGAATTTCCTGGTTGTCCAATTAATGTTTATTACTTGCATCTCTGTAGTGTGCATCTCTGTAGTGCGCAACCAAAACAATAAAAAGTTGTGGGTTTTTTTTCAGTTTTGAGATTGCCTTTGTAATAATGGAAAATACCCATCTCTAAAATGGAGTTGTAAATATAGGTCTTAATTTAATTTTAAAAATTCAGTTAGAGAACAGTTAAAACAAAATAGAACTGGAAATAAAATATTTAACATAATTAGCAAAAAAAAAGTTAAGGTGAATCTTGGATAAATGTGTAAGATTGTTACTTTCCTGCCAGTGGAGGGCAAGGAGATATTAAAGTATCAAAAGCATAGTTTGAATAGATAGAAAATTAATCTTCAACCTGAAACTCCTGTGGGCTTCTCTTAAATCAGTATATTGGATTTTGGCTCCTAAGGAGACAAATTGGTTGAAGTTAGAATTGAATTTTACTTAAGAGTTACAAAAGATCTATTCTTTCCTGGTATCTCTTTTAAAATGATAGTGTCTTTTTTAAAACAAAAATTGATATACCAGGAAAACATGTAGAAATCAAAGGAACATGATAATAATCTTTTGTTGCTATCTTTTTGCACTCATGCATACCATTAGTTGTCAAATCAAGATATATTTTCAGCTGCACAATACAAATTTTGTAGCATAAATAGTAAAATTTATTTTAAGGGGATAATTTTAATTCAGTTATATTTAAAGGCAGTCATCTTATTCTTTAAAGGTATAATTTAGTAAGTACTGTATGTGAAAAAGCTGTGGTTCTTTCTGGATGATTCTGACTAACTCCAACATTGAGGAAATTATGAGAAAAGTTTGGTTATAATGTAAGTAATACCATAAAGATGTAAAATGGATCCTGATACCTTAATGGCAGTTGTGTATCTGGTGTCATCATGGTACTATATTTTATGTGTTTATTTATATTTATCTTTATTTATTTTTCTACCTGGATTTCTTTTAAAAAACTGAGGTGTAATTGATATACAACATTATATTAGTTTCAGATGTAAAAATAAAACTCAATATTTGCATATATTGCAAAGTGATCATCACAGTAAGTCTACTTAGATGTCATTGTGATGCAATGTATTTAAATATTCTTTTAGATCTGTTTTCTGAAGACTGTGCATTTGGCGAATGAATATGTAGATACGAGAATACCTGTATTAGCATAAATTGTAATATTCCATTTATTGTCCCTCTTCTTCTATATAGCCTGAAAAAAATGACAGCGAGCCAGGCAGCCAGAGGATAAAACCCGTGTTTATTGAGGATGCGAATTTTGGGCGACAAATATCCTATCAGCATGCGGCAGTCCATATTCCCACCGACATCTATGAGGGCTGTAAGTAAAAGGATGTGAGCAGCTGTTGGGATACTATGTCCTCAGATGTCTTCATTATCACATTTTTGGAAAAAAAAATGCAAATGTGATGGTTTTATTTACATGTCATTAAACAAGTCTGTGGTAAACACTGATTCATATAAAAGAAGTTCATTTGATTTTCAAAACAGTTTATGTTCATATGGCCTCATTTCATGGGTATTTGTAGCACAGTCTGAATGAATGGAGTTCTCCTATTCTATGGTTGAGTAAATCACTCTGCCTTCCCAATTGCCATCAACAACTTAATATTCTTTAAAAATCAAAACTATGTGGCACATGTGCACATACATACAAACATATGTGCACAACCACACAAACTGGTAAAGGGGGAGAGATGTACATTTTAGAATTTCTCCAGTTCTTACCATATCATGCTTTTCAGTCTCTTTCCGTGTATGTCTTTCTCTGCCCTACTCTAGGATATAGGTAAAATATAGCTTCCCAATATATTGTGGGCTCAAGATAAGAAGAAATGTTGGAGAAGGAACAAACGATAGACCTAAAAGAAAGGGAAAACCACTGAATGGAGTACTTAAAATTGACAAAGTTTCTCTGTGAGAAAGGGAGGGAAATAGTTAATTAGAAAGTTACAGGGGAGGAAGCTTGTGCCAGTGAGGTTTCTCAGACCTCCTAGATAATAGTAAGGGCATTCTAACTAGGAATTCTCCTTAGGGCCACCTCGTCATCAGTGAGAACCAGCTCCGGCCTGGAAAGCAAGGTCTCTGTTCAGTCAGAGCTCTGGCCTTCCATAGTAACCATTCTCTAAGCTGCACCTAGCCTGCCTACTCACATAAGAAGAAAGAACCACATGAGATTCTTTGAACGATCTTTCATACATTCTCCTGTGTTAGAGAGACTGGGTATCCAGAACTGCCTGAGTTCAAATCTAAATTTCACCAGTATTGTTGCCTTGGGTAAATCCTGTAACTTTCTGGGCAAGCATATTCTCACCTGCAAAATGGTAGTAAGACAACCAGTCCCAAAGTTATTTGAGGGCAAAATAATTTAATATATTTAAGTTTTCATAATAGTGCCAAACTCATATTAAGTGCTTTGTATTAATGTTAATTACAGTTAAAGTTTATTTAGATACAGAGGACTAAGTACAGGAACTAATAATATAAATTAGCTTTTATTTTTGGATTAACTGAGATGTTTTCAAAGGTAATTTGTAAATACATGTATGATTCATTTCATGACTTCCATGTCTTTCAAATTATTTTTTTTAATGTTGTAAAAAATATATCTTTTCTTGTCGATTCCTCTAAGATATCATTCTACATGATTTTTCTCTATAATAGAAACACATTTCTATATATAGGTAGTTTCTGTTGGCATATGAGAATTAAACATAATTTGATTTCTTTACAATCCAACACACCCTATTAGTTCCCACTCCATTTGTGAATAACTGGGATTTACATTCATTTTTTTTTGTTTTCCTTATTTACTTTGTCCATTGTGTTCTTTTTTTTTTAATTTTTGGCATATCGCAATTTATATTTTATAGCTATTACAGCAACTGTTCAGACAATATTGAGCAGTATGGTTATGCATTTTATTCTTTAAAAAACATTATTCATGTAACTGTTTCAAGTTTTTTACCACCTATTGTTTGTTGGCTATGTCAACAAAATAATCTTACTGCTCTAAGATTACATCTTCTTATTGAATTCACATTAGAAGAACAAACTGGCTACAGAAGTTTTGTGTCAAAACATTTTTCTGTCCATACTCTGTGGCTAGCATGGCACTATTTTACAGCCTATATTACTAGGTTGAGGAAACTTGATGCCAACTTTAATGGTTTTAATTTGTTAGAAAGTTTTTGTGATCGTGTTTCTGTTCTGTTGCTTCATATTTGTTTTTTTTCCTTACTCCTGAAATTCCATAATTTATAAATGTCACCAATATATTAGAAGTCACATAGCTTTATGGGATACTTTATTTAAAATATGTTTACATGGAAGACTTGTACATAAAAAAAAAAACTAAAGCAAAACATGCAGTGGGGCCAGAGCTCTGCCCACTGACCTCCTTACACTCTTCAAGAGGAAGCCCTCTGTGCAGTATTGCTAGTCACAAGGGATGCTCTGAACAAATTCATAGATTATATGTTTTTCTTTAACCCCCCCAAAAAGGAAAAGTAACAGGATTAAGAGTGTTGTTGTTTTAATCGGCTTGCTCTGGATCTAGCAGCTGGGGGAAGTGAGATGGTTGTTTCTAAGAGCTTTGCCCCTGAAATGATTTTTCTCTTCTGTGTTTGATATGATGGTAAGAAGCAGTGGGCCACAACCCTGTACTTTGCTGGAATGAGCACCCTTGCCTAGTATAAACTGGGAAAGAGGATGGCTTGAACCTACTTGCTGGTATGTATGCACATGAGGCACCTCCATATGGCCTTGAACTGTGGGGCCTGGAGCTTACTTCCAGGTCTTTATGGCACATGAGACACTATTTCAGACCCCTTTTGCATATAGACTCAGTTACCAGCTACCCTGCTAGCCTGCTTTCACCGCAGCCTCCTCTCCCTTCAGGTGTATGGAATATTTAATGAAGCTCTTCATACTCTCTTCCACTTATATTCATGTAAAACAGTCAGTCCTTTTCTCTCTATGGGAAAATTCCTTGAAGTTCAGGTAATCATCCAGTAGTAATTATCCAGAAATCCTCAAATTTTCCATTAAATTCTCAATGAAAGACATCAGTACTTGCACATTTTTTAAAGCTTTTTATTCTTCTAGAACTGTGCACCATGGTGGCAAAACTTAAATATACTTAACAGAAAATGAAGGTCTCCAACAATAGCACCTCTTGAAACTAATTGCAATTTACAGTTTAGTTCAGTAGTCCTATGGAATAACTTTAAAATGCAGATGCTAACTGATACTCCAAATGGAATGTTTCATTGTGTTTTTCAGACCCCTTAAAGGAGAGGGATATTTTTGTTAAACTATTAGAAGGCTGAAAATAGGAGGAAGATTTCTCTTTAGGAGTAGCTTACCCAGAGAAAATAAAAACACATTGACTTTCTTTATATTTCAGTGGGATGATGTTTAAGAAATAAAACAATTGGGAAAAAAAGCCTTATTTTTTCATAGATAATTAGAACTTAAAATAATTTGAATGCATTTTACTGTCTAATAAATTACCTTGTGTATAAATTTTGCAAACATCAAAGGTCAGTAGACTGTACAGTTCCATTGACCTGATTAATAATAATTATTTGATTTGTCTAGATGATTGACTCTATGCTACTCTTAATATAATATCTCATTTATTTACTCTAACTTTTTATTTCCCTTATTAACATATACTCTTAGAACTATAATGATTCTATAAATAAATAGGAACATAAATTTTTATTGATCATCGACTAGAATATTCTATGAAGATATTCCTTACACAAAAATGTAAAGGATTAAAAAATTAAGTTCTGTGATTAAAACTAAATTGTCAGAATATTGAATCCTTTTAAAGCCCTATGTTCGTTTTTTATATTCCTTAAACAGATAAACCAGATCTGAAGATTAAGTACGGTTTGGGTACCCTCTAAAATGAATGTACCAACCAGTAAAATTCTCCAAAATGGAAATCTTCAGATAGGCTTCTAAGGGGAAACTTGAAACAGAGTCTCTCCTAATGAATATTGATAAAATACCACATTATTAGTAAGAAATGGGGTCAGATTTCAAGTAAATTCTATACATCAAACTTTATACTTTTAATCATTATGACAAATGAAGTTCCTGATATTTTACTTTTGAGTTAACTTTAATTAATTTACATTACTTGGCAGCCAGAATTCTCCATAGGAATTAGTAAAGTACTTGGCATAAGAATCTTCATTTTCTTACCATTTCTCTTTTTCTTTTTATTTAATTGAAATCATGTTCATAATTGTCTTTGTCTATTTTATGCTAGAACAGAGGTGAAATATGATGCATAAGGTAAATCCAAGCATAGATTTAAGAATATGGTCATATAGTATACACATATCTGTTTTTAGTATCCTAAAAAAGAGCTTATTTTGTATACGTATTTTTCTTTACAGTTTATAATAAACTATTTGTAAACATCTATCTGCAGAGGATATTGATTTTGATTGTCAGAGGACAAAATAGTACTTTGAAAATCAGTAAGAAAATATTTAAATGTTTTCAGAAGTCATGAGATATACTGTGAAATATACTGTGATTTTTTTTTTTTAAAAGGAGAAGCCACTCTGTCTTTGGATTATTTAGTCCCATTTATCTTAATACTGGCTTCTCCTTTTTTGCTGAAATCTCATTAGTGAGACTCTGACCTTGCCTGGCCTGCACTCTTTTAAAATCCATATCTGGTGTTATGGGCTGTGTGCGTAAATGACACAGGAATAAAATCAGAAATGTCAACAAGATCTCAAAAATTTAATAATTAACTGGTATTCTTTATGCAGTTCATCGGAATATACCAGATTTACAGGGTTGTTCTAGGTTTCTGAATTTAATAAATGTGAAAGTGCACTTTAATTGAAGGCTTAACTAAAGGAAACAGCCTCTTCTTTCACTAAAAGACAGTTGTGTAGATTCTCATAAGAAATCTAATGTTCTAATTTCTCAAAGGCAATTACTTTTAAAGTCCCTCGAATTGAAATGTGATTATTTTTTGATCAGTGATATCCTTAAAGTCTTAGAATAGAATATTTAATTAGAAGCGTTTCTGAAGATTTACATTTTGGAGAATTTTACTGGTTGGTACATTCATTTTAGAGGGTACCCAAACCGTACTTAATCTTCAGATCTGGTTTATCTGTTTAAGGAATATAAAAAACGAACATAGGGCTTAGTAAAAGGATTCAATATTCTGACAATTTAGTTTTAATCACAGAACTTAATATTTTAATCCTTTACATTTTTGTGTAAGGAATATCTTCATAGAATATTCTAGTCAATGATCAATAAAAATTTATGTTCCTATTTATTTATAGAATCGTTATAGTTCTGAGAGTATATGTTAATAAGGGAAATAATAAGCAACACCAACTTAGAATGAACACTTTCAAGTACAAGATACCTTTGTCCTTAAGCTTATGTTGTAATATTAGCAAGGCAGTTATTATTTCCACTTCAGAAATTGAAAAAGGAACATACTTTTATCACAATGATAATAATTTTGATAAAAAGAATTTTCGGAAGTTGTATTATGTTTTGAAGTCTCCTATGCTTTACTGAAACTATTTGCTTTTAATAGTTTGGACTACTTATAATCACTAATACTGCCCTTGATATTCACTTGTTTTGATTTAAAAAATAGAGCTATTGTATATCAAATAATGTCAGTAAAAAATTACAGAAGAAAAAGCTGCCCTGCCTTTGAAAATTGTGTAGATAGCCTTTCACAGTTTCCTGTAAACTTCAGCAACTATTATGTTCCAAGGTATGGACACCATTTAATTATAGAGCGGTAACTAATAGTTTACATTTAACTGTTTCAAAATAGCTCACTTCATTATGCTATCCCAACAAGTAACAAGGTGGGCAATATCCCTTTTACAAATAAAAGTTAATAATCTAATTGTTTGGCATGTTCAGTATTAAATAAGCCTGTCTGACCCCATAGTGCTGATTGTTGTACATACAGGTGAAAACAATCCTTCATTGATATTTGGTGTTCTTAGGCAAAGGTGGGATTCAGAAGGAGTGTTGTGCTCACAAGTCTATCATCTATAATTTGACAACAAATAATAGTTCCAGTGAAAAGACTTCAGTGGAGTGATGTTAGTTTACAATAGTGCTTCATCAGATACATTTTGTAAGAGTGGAAATTTACATATGATATTTGTATAATATTAACTTACCAGGTATAATCTTACTCATTAAATTCCAATTTACTTTGAAATAAAGAAAATACAACACATGTGACTACATCAGACTAAAAAGCTTCTGTACAGCAAAGGACATCATCAACAGAACAAAAAGTCATCCTTCAGTATGGGAGAATATATTTGTAAATGACATATCTGACAAGGAGTTAACATCCAAAATATGAAAAGAACTCACAAGGCTCAACACCCAAAAAACAAAATAACCTGATTAAAAAATGGGTGGAGAATATGAACAGACACTTTTCCAAAGAAGAAATTCAGATGGCCAACAGGCGCATGAAAAGATGCTCTACATCTGCAAATAAAAAACACAATGAGATAACACCTCACACCAGTTAGGATGAGATTCCACTCCTAGGAATGTACTCAAAGAATATAGTTTCTCAGATTCAAAAAGACATATGTACCACTCTGTTTATTGCAGCATTATTTATAATAGCCAAGATACAGAAGCAACCTAAGTGTCCATTAGTAGATGAATGGATAAAGAGGGTGTGGTAGATATACACAATGGAATACTACTCAGCCATAAGAAAGAAACAAATCCTACCATTTGCAACAACATGGATGGAGCTGGAGGATATTATGCTCAGTGAAATAAGCCAGGTAGAGAAAGACAAGTGCCAAATGATTTCCCTTCATTTGTGAACTATAACAATGAAGCAAAACTGAAGGAACAAAACAGCAACAGACTCACAGACTCCAAGAAGGCACTAGCGGTTACCAAAGGGGAGGGGTGGGGAAGGGCAGATGGTGTGGGGGAGAGAGAAGGGGAGTGAGGGGTATTATGATTGGCACACATGGTGTGAAGGTGATCATGGGGATGACAGTGTAGCACAGAGAAGGCAAATAGTGGCTCTGTGACATCTTACTATACTGCTGGGTAATGGAATATGGGGTGGACGTGATAACATGGATAAATATAGTACTGACATAGCTTTTTCATGTGAAACCTTCATAAGAGTGTATATCAATAATACCTTAG
Organism: Manis javanica; assembly: GCF_040802235.1. NCBI lineage: Eukaryota > Metazoa > Chordata > Mammalia > Pholidota > Manidae > Manis > Manis javanica. The sequence continues at coordinate 81,087,491 of NC_133161.1, forward strand.
TTAGAAAAAAATAAAATATATGTGGGAGAAACTTTAAAAGACTGAAACTAGAGTGAAATTATGAGTTCTTTGGGTAACAGGTGATTTGATGGAAATTCAACCATGGGAAATATAATTTGATGTTACCTGTAATTATTAATATGAGTAAAGTAGGATATAACTTGCTTGTTTATAACCAATGTAGAGTTTACAAAAATGACATAAAGGATACAAGCCATCAGCTGTAGAGTTAACATTCTTTTTTCACAGAGTGTATTTTTGAAATATGCAGCTTTTTAAACCTATATTTATGATCGTGGTTATTGATAAATTTTATATTCAGTGAGTATACAGTATTTTAATCTGTATTTGGCGTATTTCATTATTTAGCAAATATTCTGAATTAGTTATGGGGTGTTTTAGAAAAAATATTAAGAATAGATTTGCTCCATTTTCATAAGACCTAAATAATATGGATTATATTTATATATGTTAAGAAAAACATCACTTTTTAAAATTAAGCAGCATTATAAGTTTGCTTTAAAATGTAATTAACTATCTTTTATTGGTATCAAAGTGTAGGAAATTTCATAGTAAGCTAATCCAGACCATATGAGTGTAATTAGACTTTGGATTATCATAGAAACAGTGAATTATTGGGAGAAATTTTATGAATTTAAGAGGATTAGTTTCAAATGTATTTTATATGTTGAATATATATTATGTGAATTACAAAATATAATAAATTCTTTATTTTGCCCCAACACATTATTCATTCATTCAGCAAATACTTAATTGAGCACCTATGTGGCATGTACTTTTCTAAATATTGGAAATAGAGCACTGAAAAAATAGACAAAAAAAAAACATGTATTCATGAAACTTGCGTTCCAGTGGGTGAGACTGGCTCATAAACAATGAAAACAATGGGATATAGTATACAAAAACAAATGTCTGTGTGAAAATAAAATAGAAAAGGATTATACCAGTTCCTAGGTTAGGGTGCAGAGTTGATATTTTAAAATAAGTGGATAGGGAAAGCCCTGTTATAAGGCAACTCCTGGGGGTAATTGCAAAGATACTGATTTTTACTTTGAGGTTGTTTAAGTTAGTTGGAGTTGCTTTGACAAAATAGCATAGACAGAGTGGCTTCAGCAACAGACATTTCTTACAGTTCTGTAGGCTGGGAAGTCCAAGATCAAGGTGCTGGCAGGTTCAGTTTCCAGTGAAGGCTCTTTTTCTGTTTTACAGGTGGATTTTGCCTTGTGTGCTCATGTGATGTTGTGCTCATTGCAGAGAGAGGGAGGTGCCTTTCTGACTCTATGGTGTCAAGACCAAATATTTTTTAAAATAGTATTTAGTTAATTTTATAGAATGTTATTAGTAAATTGTAAGCATTTGATTTTTCTCTCTCCAGCTTTAAGAGCACAAGCTTCTTTTTCTGCCTGGATTCTATAGCTGTCTAAAATATGTAACATTGGGGCACTATAAGAGTAGCAGCAGTTTGTTTGAGGGGACATAGACATAACAAACTTAGAAATCACCCTGATTTTTCCACATGCTAGATTCTCTCACAAAATGTTCTTTAGTTTTCATCTTTATCCTAATGGCCTGTATTTAATTATTATACTCAATTGAACTTTGATAAATGTACAAACTAAAAATTCTAAATAACAAAATGAATTAAAGTATATTTTATCAATAAAATCACAAGCTTGTAAAATACACACCAGCATTTGTCAAGGCTGTTAGAAAATGAGAGAGAAATGTTAAAACTAAGAAGTATATAGCTCCAGATGTCATGGAGAATAAAATCATAAAAGAACACTGCATACAACTTTATAACAGAATATTATAAAGTGTGAGGAAATAGATGGCAATAATCAGGTTGACTCAGTGATATGTCAATAACCACAGAATTAATTAGAAACATAATAAAAATTCTGGTCAAAGAGAATACTTCAGGCTGAGTCATTTTATTAAAATTCCAGGGAATTCATATTTTAAAGTTTAAAAAATTTCACTAGAACACATTAAATGATAAAAGTTTATCAATACATATCAATCCTTAAAAACATAAAAAAAGGAAAAAAAGATCAAAATAACCATAAGCCAATCACACTTAAGAAAAATGATGAAAATATCAAAAGCAAACATTTGCCAGTTGAAGCAGAGATGAAAGAATAATGGATGATGAGAAAATAAATGACTTCATGATTGAATACTTTATATGCCTGGTGTTATTATATTCTATATCAATTGATACATATTTAACATTTGATAAAGTCTTAAGCCCATTTTTAAAATGAAATCTAGCCAGAAAACCAGTCCAAACAACAAAAACTCTCAGAGTAGAAGTAACTTGTTTAATTTTCCAAAACCTGTCTATTAGAAATCTGTAGCAGACAATTATATCACTGGTCTTTTTTAAGTCAAGAATAAAGCAGGGATGGATTTTTGCTGCCCTGGGTGGTACACATTAGAGTGGAGGCTATCCAGTGAATAAGACAAGCAGTAGACATTAGTTATTAATACTGGGAGTACAGAGTCAAACTGTGTATCTAAAAAATATAAGGGAAGAAACTGAAAAATTGTTGAAGAATTAAGACATTTTAGCAGAGGCTGTATACCAGATTGATATTAATAGATCCATTCTTGCCTATTAGCAAAAATCAATTATAAAATATAACAAAAGTCTGGTATATATTATATTACCATACCTTTATAGTATAGTTTGAAACCTAGGACATCTAAACAATGAACAGGCATATTTTGATAAACTTTTCAAAAGGAATATAAATTTTTTTTCTAAAAATGTAGTTGATGTGAAATATTATTTTCAAGTGTATAACACAGTGATTTGACAATTATGTGTTTTATGAAATACCCACCCACTAAGGTAAGTAGAGTTAACCATCTGTCACCATAAGAAGTTGCTATAATATTATATAGCCTATATTCCCTATGCTGTATTTTTCATCCCCATGACTTAATTTATTTTATAACTGGAAGTTGTATCTCTTCAATCTCCTCACCTATATCACTCAGCCCCCAACTTCCCCTTCCCTCATGTGAGTATATAGAGAGAAGGCAGGTCTTTGCAAGCCAGGAAGAAATCTCTTGTGAGCATCTTAATAAGCAGGCCTTTTGATTGTGGATATCCTGGTTCCCAGAACTGTGAGAAAATGAATTTTTGTTGTTTATTAACCACCCAATCTATGATATTTTGTTGCGGCAGCCTGAATTGGCTATAACATAAATTTATTTCTGGAGAAAAAAATGCTATAGTCTTCAACTCAATTTTAAAAGAATAAATATTTAAAAAGATATGAGAAAGTTAGTTGGATATTTCAGACTTTATATTGAAATATTTGGTTTAGAAAACAATTTGGATGCTAAATCTGAATTTGCGAGGCCCATTGTTTTGCATTTTAATTAAGAATTTTGATTTCTGTCCTTCCCCTTGAAGTGATTGGGCCCTGGATTAATGCTTACTAAACTCAATAGATAATGGATGTGATTGGAAAGACTATTATTAGATTATAATTCTATGCATATATAAAGCAATAATTAGATTATTTTCATGGAGAATTCCCTAAGTTATTTATTGGGTAGGAAGGCTCTATCGATGTAGAGACTGAAATTTATAGTTATTGAAGTGTGGTTTTGTTTTCATTTTGTGATTTTGAGAGGGCAGAAGAATATCATAACAGCCTGATCGATTGTCCAGTTTTTAGATCGTGGTGCCTTCTGTCTGAGATGGTGCTGGCATCACACTGACAAGTTGTTTTGAACCAGTCTGTGCGGGTAATATTATCCTGTGCATGTGACATTTTGATTGCATTTGAGGAGACACCCCCCTGGTTGGATTTGTGGAGCATCCCAGTCTCTTATAGAAACTTGAGTGATATTTAGCCCATAATAATATTTGGAATTATAAATCCCCCAGGTCTCAGTGAAAATCAAGTTGTGGATTAGCTCTTGATATAGCTACTACTTCAAGATCCACTTAGCTCCTTTATATAGATTATCTGTTGTGGTGGTTTCAGTGTCTTCTGTGTTATCTACCATGTCATTGACAACTACTCATTAGAACATGCCTCATATTTTAAATTGTGCTGTAGGTAATGAAATTACACCAAGATTGTTAAGTAGCATAATGGTTTGCTGGCCAAATACATTTGTGTAATGTATTTAATAGTTCCTTCTTTGCAAAGTCATAGTATACATTAAGCTTTAGAAACCTGGAGAAGTAAAATTTAAGTTGTCTTACTAAATATTTTCCATATATAAGATGATGTAACATTAACATCAGAAAAGTATATATTTCACTTAGTTTCCTTTATCACTTATCCAGAAAGTTTTATATTAATGACAGGTGGGCACAACAATTGATTAAATTTAGAATTCTGTATGAATCACTTTGTTGTACAAGTGTGACACATACAGTTTGTTGTGAAAATCAAAACTCTGCTAGTCTCCTAAGCTCTTTCAGTGAATAACTGTGTATAAAGGTGGTTTTCCTGGTGATTCTAGAATAATAAAATCGCACTGATCACTTTTAGTCAAAATCACAGTCATCAATTCAGAAATCAAAATGTGAGTTCTTGTGTATCCCAAATTCCAAATTTGACCTAGTATTAACTTTTCTCCCCTGCGCTAGACTAGAGCTAATAGAAGCCTACAGTGGAAAAGCGACAAAGGGAGTGGGTATTTTCTAGTAGGTATGTGAATTTTATTCTCACCAGGTAGAAGCACAGAGCGGAAGGGAAGGAAGAGGCTGGTTTGTTACTGGGCTTGATAGCTTAGGGCAGGGCTGTACAGATGATGCTCCTGGAGATAATGTCAATTGACTCTTTCTTTTGGGGAGATATTTTATGGGTTATTTAGGGAATTTTTGCTGGTTCTTCTTTTCTGTAATTCCTCTGACCCAGCTTGCACACGTCTCTACCGTGTGAAAACTTACTGCTAATTGCCTCCATAGCCCTAGGTGGCATTTTGGAATTGCCTTCCAAGAACCACCGAGGGTGCCACAGGAGAACAGTAACATCCTCAGTACTTTGTGCCAGTCTTAGTAGATGTTACCAGGTCAGCCAAAATTTGTGCATAAAATGTTGCATAGTTCTTAATGTTTTTACTATGTCTCTTATACTGTTTCATTACAAAGGTTATGTCATATCGTTGCATATTTGGGCAAATGTAAGACAGCCAGTGGTAATTCTGCATTTTTTAGGAGCCTCACAAAGGGTGTTCAGTGAATCTGGAGTACTTAGAAAAATTTTCAAGAATTTATGTCAACATGCATGGCTAATCTTGGTCTTGCATCCAGGCTTTTCATCTGCTAAGGATAACACCCAGAGGTAGGTCATGTACATCCCTGTACTCTGGCCAGCGTACGTGTAACTCAGTAAGGACTATCACAGATCTTCCCATAACTTCTTGTAGATGACATTTATTTCTCAGTGCTCTTTCTTAAGGGGGAGGTCAAATATTGTACAACACCTTTATTAAATGTCCTTCATTTCTATTTGTTCTTTCTGTTTTATTAGGAGCAGTGTTAGACTAAAAACATGCAGAGAATATTGGTTTATTACTGAACAAGAATAATCAGGAATTTGTAAATAGTTGGTTTCTTACTGTTTAGTGGGGAGTAAAAATTTAAAAATCACAGCTTCTTTGTTTCTGAAGAGAAATTTAAAAGGAAAAATAGAGGGAAGACATATAAATGGATGTGTGTACAATTCAACACTTCTGTATATTGATGGCTGGAAATCAGACATATACTTGGCCAGCTTTTTAATGATGGATATAACAAGTGACAGGCCATTTAGAGGTTGAAGAAGAGAGATAATGAAATCTCAAATTATAATAGCTTCCTATACAGATTGACAGTACTGTTCATAGCAAATTAAAAAGGGATTGACAATTGGAGAGAAAATAGAAGTCTGAAATTTGAGATGAGAATTTTCTAATCATCTGGCATTTTGCTTCATAGATAAAAACTTACACAGTTACCTCCCTAGAGATAAAAAGGCATTTAAAAGGTATTTCTAAAGTCCTATTAAGACGAGAAAGATTTTTAAATTGACTAAAGATTTCAAGACTATTTTGTCTCAAGATACAATGATCAGACTTGAAAAGTACAGGGCTATGAGCTATGCAGGTATTGAGATTGGATTTTGTCCCTACTTACTGTCATTAGAGCAAATCAAGTCATACACAGTTTTAATACATAACACTTAAAAAATACTACTTGAGGTGTAGATAGCAGTGTAAAAGGTAATAACATAGGCCTTGCTAATTGTTTCAGCCCTAAGAACAAGTTGTTTTGATTTTGCTTGTCTCTTGGCAAATGATAGTAACTGGAAGCTGTGAAGAAGTTAATGGCGGGCCTGCATGGACACTGGGGCCCTTTATTCTCTTACATTCACTCAGACTAGAACATGACTGAAGAAATGTCCCTTTACTACCCTTTCAGGTCCGTGAAGACCAGTTGTTCCTGCACGTTCATGGTAATCAGTGCCCAGTGGAACTATACGGACAGTGATTAGGCAATTTGGGTATAGAGCTTAAGTCCCCAGGAGAATTACAGTCCTTAGTAGAAAGGCTGTATTTTTGAGAAACAAATCTCATACAGTGATGGTATCTTTTATACTTGAAATGACTTCTTTATTTAATCTTCATCTTTTGTAAATCACAGAACTTCTTTGCTTGACCCATAGAAGAACATCCTGATTTCAGAATAATTTAATTCTTTCATCTTTTGCAGTTATCAGCCCCACCCCAAAGCTAAAATAAACAAACAAATGTTAAGATTAACTCCTTTGGATCATTTTTCAGTGCACATAACCCTACATCTTTCCATTCTAATAGAAGGGTTAATGGAAAAAAACAATTATCCTGTTTTATTTTTGTCATCATTTGAAGTTTTTTAATCTTAAAATAACATCTTTTTATGTAAAAACATTTCCTCCTTTTCTTCTAAGTGTGAGCAAGTTTCATGCAATAATTTTGCATACCAAGCAGTCACTTCAGGTATTTTGACCTTGCAATTCCTTTTTGGAATTACCTTAATTCCAGTTTTCTGGTCTAGGAACAAAAAAAATTAAAATAACATATTTTAGAAAGAATGAAACAGGCAAACTTTTTCATCATAGTTCATTCCAAAGGACTTATTATAGCAGTTTAAAAAGTTTTTAAAATTCTAGAAAGGGCTAAAATATTTGTCATCAATTTAAAACGTATTCAAGATAAGGATTTTCAAAAATGAGAAATAGAAACATCCCTCAGGTGTCCAATTGATTTAATTGAATGATGGCCTCTTAATGTAAAAGACCATGCAACTGTCATGTATATAGTCGTTTTAATGCAGAATGCTGCGTGCTTTAGTTTCAGTGTAGTCAGTGACAATATTTGTTCTCACCTCCAGAACAACTAAGTCCTGCTGTTAAAATCTTCTCATAGAAGTTCAAATTGATTTAATATATTATGCAATACTTGTTTTCTCCTAAGGATGTTGTGTGTTGTTTTTGAAGATTACAAAGTAGAAACACTTTACAAAGTAGAAAAGTTGCAGAAGAAAAAGAAGTCACTGTGTCAAGTACTGAGTACATTAGATACTCCATAAAATAAAAAATTAGGGGTAGCAAAAAAAATTGTGATTATAAGAGGAAAATGATATTCCAGTGAATATTTAAAGTCCTTAGGTAAAAATATTATGGTAAAGCTGCTATTTGTAAGGATATTATAATACATATCCCAATAATTTACCACAAAGAACTGTTACAAAGATTAAAAGAAAAGATATAAATAACTAGACCACTCTTATATGAATATTAAACCAAAATTTATTTTATTTTATCTATCAGCAGACATCATTTTCCTAAGAAACTTAGGTGCAACTTATTTTGATCTTAGTCTAATGAGAATGTTGTCATCTACTAGAAGTTCTTAATGTGGAATTGAGCACTTCTACACATCCTTTTTTATTCATTCATTGAGTTGGATATGTCAGTGTTTTAGTAAATATTTAACAAAACAATTGATGAATCATGCAATTAAATATTTCTTCTCATCAAATGAAGTTAGTTATTTGATATTGATGAGTTTCTTTTCATAGCTCTTTTGTTAGGGTTATCAGAATATCCTAAGTAGCTTGTGAATGTGAATTTTAGTATCCAATTTTGAGATAATTTTTAATATTTTAATGAATAGGCTAAATCTGGAAATTTGAATACAAAAGCATATTTAATTTGAAGGTCATTAGTTATTAGTTTGCAGTGTCCTTTTGTGTAATAAACTGTATACTTTAGAGGTCATAAGGTTTCAATCCTAGAAGTTTAATTTAATTTAGTAAACATTCATTAATAGAAACAAAACATCCTTTTGCTATCATTAAGCCAATTCTTATAGATGAATAGAATTAACTGTACATATCTGGAAATTTAAGTACATTTTACTGGTAGGGCATTAAATGTATTGTTTTTCTCTCAAAAAGGATGTGCTGAGAATGAAAGTGATCTCTACTTTATATATTGTAAGAAAGTCTTAAAAATGTATATAAAGACCTAATTTATGAGGATCTAATTATATGTTTTAATTTAACAGACAATATGAAAAAATGTGAATATGCAAGTGAAAATAAGGCTATTGAGTTAACTGGAACTCAACTGTATTTTAGTGTACTATAGTATTACAACAAACTAGATAGTATAAAATATATTAAACATTAGGAATTATGTATAAAAACTAGTCATTATGGCTATATGTCACATAGCAGCATTATCACAATATTTTAATATTCTTCTCTCTACCTTTCAAGAATTTCAACATGCGGGCAACTTTTTCTCTTCTCTTGATCACAGAGGTCTTCTCCATGTTCAGAACAGTCTTCTCCATGGAACCATGGTCCACAGATCATTCCAAAGACATTCCTGACTTTTTTCTTTTTTTGTTATTAGGTTTCTCTCCTTGTGTTCTTCTGTGTAAATCATTATTAAAAGAGAAGCTGTGATTGTCTAGTTTATAGGTTGAAATTAAAAATCTTAACTCTAACAAACACCTTCATTCAGTGTTTTGCACTGTCTGACAAGGCATAGCAGAGACTAAAATACTCATCTGTATCTGAATAGACATATAGGAAGACATATAGGAAGATTGCACATCCTTTTCCATCTGCAGCAGGGGTTGATACATAGCTGTGCTTCCAGTGGGTTATGGTGGAAGTGATGTTAAATCTTCAAGCTGATTAATTTAATTGCCAGCATTATACTTTCTGGAAGCCTCTCCTTGCCCTCTGACCAAATGGGCAGAACCAGATAGCTGGAATCTCCATCGTTGTAGGTCCTTGGGTTACATGAATATATACTGCAGAGATTATACCCTCTTCCACACCTGAATCCCACCAACAGTAACGTCTGGGTTTGTAGGATGAGTAAGAGAAATATACAAGCAAACAAAACTATTTTGATATTTAAACCGCTGAAATCATATAAATATGCATATATACAATAGGCATGTATACACACACATACACATTTACTCATATACTCACATGACAAATATATCCCAATAGTTCTGTCTAATCTTTCTAAAATACCACTATTCATCTACTTTTTGTCATCATCTCATGTATAAAATAACTAACGAATCTGGATTCCTCTGCATCTCAGGATTTTCTCCCAAACTGTTTAAAATCAAAATTTTAATTTAAAAGTTTTAACTCTAAAATGAATTTTAAGGTAATATTTACCACCTTAAAACTCTTATCAAACAGATTTATCTTACGTAGAGCTACAAAATAAACTCACTTCCATTCTTTTATTTTCAGTCTTTTATTCTTTTTCTCCTTAATCCAGATTTTTAACAAATGACAGTTTTGGGAAAACAAAAGTCCTCAGCTTACTCTCTTAGGAGCCTGGATGATAGATTAATTTTATACTGTGACAGGTTTAAATCTACATTTTTGCTCATTTCCAATTCAGTAGTCAAAGTATTATAAAAATACATAAATCTTATATGTTGAAATGATCGTCTCCAATTTATTAGTTTCTTTTATAAAACAAAATTAAAGTATTACCAACAATATATCATGTTAACTACCATTCCCAGTGACAGTTATACTGCTTGTTATTTATGACAAAATATATAATACCATTGAGCTAATGTTATATTTTGTGCTCACTAGGCTAGATGACATACACAAAGTAAGATAATTTGAATTTAACCTGCTTTGTGGGATATAAAGAAATACATGCATATTACTTTTGTTTATGTATCTTTATACTTAAATATATACATATATAAATTTTCAATTTAAATATAGCATTTTTGCATTACAGGGGACTGTATATCATAAAACAATTAATATAATTATAATTTTGCTGTATTTACCCTAATTTAAATATTTTCCATTAATTCTTTTAAAAAATCATAACATTTTAATGAAAATTGAAAAAAAAATACAGATTTTCAGTGGATCAAATAGTATGATATGCCTTGGTGATTTTCAGTTTAACAATAAAGTATATAATTTGAAAGCTTCCTTTTGGAACTTTTGGATTTTTTCGTTTATTATGAGTTGTCTCTCTTGAGATTTAATTGGAGTTTACTTATTGACTTTCTGGGTCAATAATGTAGAAGTTATGTGTGATCCCTCTTCTCTTGTCTGCCTCCTTCAAATTTCGGCCATGATTAGTTCAGACCTTCTTAGTAGTAGAGGTATGGGAGATTTTCATGCAGTGATAGTTGAGAACTCTGTTCTGACCAATATATTCGTAAATTCAAACTTCAAATTCTTTTGGTACATATAATGGTATATGTGCATAGTTGTTTTTTTCTTTAGATTTTTCACTTCGTGTCACTGTAGATTTACAGCAAATTGTATATATATAATCTTTGATATACATATATTTTATATAATATAAATATATATTTTATTATATAAACATATAAAAGAATTCTCCAGGATAGGAGTCAATGAAGGAATATTATTTATCATGTCTGCATCTACATTTGTGTTTGGTATAAATAATGAGTTCTAGATTTCAAGGTACAATAGTGTCACATTTTTAATCTAGTTTTATTTCAAAGATTTACTCACAAACTCATTGTCGTAACTATGAATTACAGATGTCAAACATTATCATTAGAAGTTCTACTTAGAATGTGATACCAAAGCACTTACCAGAAAAAAAGTAAAAGTGAAGGACATTAGTCTTGACCCAAAATACAGTAGTTTGGAAAGAATACCTTTGTTTGAAATACCATAAAAATTTAAATATTTAGAATACCATTTCATATCTCATATTTAACCCCTATTAATTTTTATATAATAAGAATTATATGAAGTTTTACTTTGTATAAATGTAAAAGCACATATGTATACATTTCATATATATACACAAATATGTGTGTGTGTGTATATCTGTCATTTCAGTGTAGGACTTTCTCCACCAAGCTGCACATTGTTCAAATTTGAGATAAAAATACTTGTAACTAGGGAAATAAAGTATACCTCAATAGTCTGTACTTTGATGTTAATAACATAAATTTCAACTTATTCTGAGCTGAGGGGAAGAGAACTGTTTAGAAATGGACATAACAAATAATGTCCTTGAGTTTCAAAGAAGCTTACATTTTAATGAACACATTTTTATGCTCCACAATAGCCTGAATACCTGTGAAGGATTTATTAACTTTAATAAAAGATGTTAAAAAGCAAAACAGAAGGGACCAAATAGGAGTAGACTCATAGAAGACACTGGGAAGGAACTATACTGGTTAGCAAAAGGGGGAAACTGAAGATGGGGGAGAAGGGGATTAAGGGTCACAATAATTCACGATTATAATACAGGTTGATCATGGGGATGATAGTATAGCATGGAGAATACAGTTAATGATTCTGTACATCTTACTACATTGATGGACAGCAACCCCACGGGAGGGGGTGAGGACTGATAATATGGGTAAATGTTGAACCACTATGTTGTGTATTTGAAACCAACATAAAATTGTATATCAATGATACTTTAAACAAACAAACAAATAAATAAAAGATTAAATTCTGGATACTGAGATTATTAAATATGGTTTAAAAATAGTGATTTTCATATAAAATGATAAGATGGGCTCCAGGTGATAGAAAAGAAACTTAAGCATACCATTGGTAGAAAGGGAATAAATTTACATTTAGGAGAAGGCTATTTGTGAATATTTCAAAGAAACAGTAAATTCAATTTTGCTGTCATGTATTTGGAATTTCCAAAGGCATAAAAATTGCTTTTCTAGCATTTAAAAAAAAATTATGTGAAGAGTTTACGGTGGCTAAAAGAGCTATTATAACTAAATGCTTTTAAAATGAATATTAAATGTTATTGATTATGCATTTCATAAGTATACATTAGTTTAAGTATATGGTAGAATATGATCTGGTGCATGTGATTCACATACACACACATCCCTATCTTCCTGAGTAAGAAGGTACTGCTACCTTATTTTAAGGATATATAATTTAAAAAAATTATTGTTAAACAATAATGCACAGACTTTTTCTAAGTGTAATTGATGTATTATATTGTTGTAGCTCCTAGAGAAGGGGCTCCTGCCTGAGACATGTTCTCTATGAAGTTGGTGAGACCAAAGGAAGGCAAGAGCTAGAATTTGGGAATGAAAGGGTTTATTCTCATGGCTCAGTTTCTTCTCACTTGCCCAGGTTGTGCTGGCTTTCTCTCTCTGCTCTGGGAGGTCCCTGGTGAGTGGTGGGGGCCTGATCAATTATGTACCAGGAACGGAGGGGAGGAGAGAATGGGTGTCTCCTCTCCATCCCTAGCCCCACTGGCAATCCCATGACTGAGCAGTAGCTGTCCCCAGTAAACATCACATAATATGCAAGCATGCTCTTGTTATATAAACAATGGACACTATGAAGGTCAAGTGGGGAATCCTGATCAGAAAGTTCCATTTTCCCCACAGTTGGTTTTAGATGTATAGCATAATGATTCACTATGTCAGTGCGTTGCAAAATGCTCACAGTAAGTCTAATTACCATCTGTCACCATATAGTTGAGAAATTGTTTTTCTTGGATATATATATGTGTGTGTGTGTGTGTGTGTGTGTGTGTGTGTGTGTGTGTGTGTGTGTGTGAGTGTGAGTGTGAGTGTATCCATCCATGAACAATTAGGTTGTTTCCATACCTTGGCTATTGTAAATGTTGCAGTGAACATGGAGGTGCATGTGTCTTTTCAAATTAGTGTTCTTTTTCTTTGGATATTTCTGGATCATATAGTATTTCTATTTAATTTTTTGAGGAACCTCCATACTGTTCTCTATCGTGGCTGTACCAGTTTACATTACCAGCAACAATGTTTCTTTGCCTCTTTGATGATAACCATTCTGACTCATTTGAGGTGATATCCCATGGTGGTTTGATTTGCATTTCAATGATGATTAGCGATGTTGAGATATCTTTTCATGTGCTTGTTGGCCTGCTATATGTTTTATTTTTTAAAAAGTTTATCAGTTCCTCAAAGAAATTTAGCTGTATTGTTTGGTATTTTTTTGGTGTTAAGTCATATGAGTTCTTTATATATTTTAGATATTAACCCTTTAGCAGATAAATGATTTGCAAATATCTTCTCCCATTCAGTAGGTTATCTTTTCAGTTTGTTGATGTTTTCCTTTACTGTGCAGAAGATTTTTAGTTTGCTGTAGTCCCAGTTATTTATTTTTAAAATTTGTTGGCATCAGAAGCAAAAAAATCATCATCAAGACTGCTATCAAGGCAAGGAGCTTGACATCTGTATTTTTTCCTAGGAGTTTAGTGATTTCAGGTCTTATATTTAAGTCTTTAATCCATTTTGAGTTAATTTTTGTGTATGGTATAAGATAGTCCAGTTTCATCTTTTGCTTGTGGCTGCCAGTTTTCCCAATGCCATTTATTGAGGAGACTGTCCTTTGCTCATTGCATATTCTTGCCTCTTTTCTCATAAATTAATTGATTAAAATATATGTGGATTTATTTCTTGATTATTCTGTTGACCTATGTGTCTTTTTTTTAATGCACAGGCTTTTGGTCTAAACAAAAAAATATTGGACGTGTCACATTTAGGAGTAGTAAGCAGATGGGATGCTAAAACCCTAACTTTCACATAAATACAAAAACCACCTGTACTAAACTTTTTGTAAATCTCTCTTACAAATAATAAAAGTAAACAATCCCAGCAATCCAAAAATTTACCCACTTCCCCCATACTATGAAACAAATTTTATTTTCTCATACCCCCTAAAAGTTTATAGAGGGGTTAAAATTACAATGTTAATTAGATTTAGGTGAGGTGGGGTTATTTTCTGTTAAGGTTTTGGATTTTGTATATGTTTTATAATTAGGGAAATTTTTGTGGTTTTGGGTTTTTGCTAAGTTAGGTATTTTTTATTGTGGAATTGAGAATTAAGGAGGGCTTAAGGGTTGGCTAGGGATTTTTTTGGTGCTGGATTTTTTTCTGTTTAATATTTTTTATTTAAGGATTTAGTATTTTGAAATTTTCTAGGATAAGGGTGATAAGTTATTTTTGGAATTGTTTTTCATTGAGAAGGGTGATTTTTTTTAAGAGTTTCTGGAATTTTTATTTTTTGTTAGGGGTGGAAGGTGGGAGTGCTATTGTTGAGGTAGTTACTTTGAGAGATTTGTATCTAGGGAGGAGTTGGGTGTAGTTGTTGGTAGAAATTAGTTGACATTTTTGTTGTATGATTATTTGAAAGTGTATTGTTTTTAAACGAAGATAAATTTGGTTAGAAGATTTAAGAGGCAGGGTTTAAAGAGGAGAAAGAAAATAAAGATTAAAAGTTTTATGAAGGGTAGGAGATACACAAGAGTTAGAACTATGTGATTTTTTAAGTTATTTTAGGGGGGATTGTTTTTTTGGATATTTTGTTGGATTTGGTTTGTTTGGTTTATTTAAAAGTAGTGTTTTTTAACTAAGTTGTAAGGTGTTTTTCTGTTAAAGTTAGGGTATTTAGGTTTTGGAGGATAATTATTGTTGAGAAATTGAGTAGATTTTGTAAGTGGTTTAAAGAGGTTGTTATTTGGGTGTTAAGGTTAGTTTAAGTGAAAGATTGGAATATATTTGTGAAGAATTGATTATATTTGTAATGTATTTTTTGTGATTTTTAATGTAACTAATAAAGGAATAGGGATGGTATTTTGTTAATTTTTTAAGTAAAGGAATGCGAGGTTGAATCTTTAGTAGAATAAATATAAGAGAATTTCAGGTGAATCAAAGAATTGAAGAGGCTTTGCTGCAGATTTATTTGGAAGGTCAGAGAACCTAACCAATAATGTAAAAGATCCTACATCAAAAAGTTTGATATAGAACACAAAGTGACAAAACATGTGTAAGATTAATATCAAAGAAAATACATTTTGGAAGAATGATAGAATTCACTTAAGTAAACCATCAAAGTTTGTATCAGAGAATGATAACTAAGTTCTTAAAATTAAACTGAGGTTACAACTTCTTAACATATGCTTAATTTTGTTTTAGGAAATCTGAAAGGTAAAAATCTTGATCTGTGTGTTACCATCTGGTACTAAATTTTACGGAGAGGTCAATTGAAATTTCATTTTTTGGAAGAAAAATGTGATGTGTTTCTCAGTGATTAAATCTCATCACTCTTGCCTTCTGATGAATGAGGTTGGTTAGCATTAGTGCATTCAGAGCTTTTGATGCTGGTTTAAGTCATTGCCAAAAGTCAAAGGTGCAAGTGAATTGCATAAGAGACCCACACAGTGACAGTGAGAAGAGCATGTTCTGCAATTTGAAGAGTCCTTATAATCCAAATACAACTCCTGTGGTAGAACTTTATGGTCTTATAGGACCATGTAATCATCAAACCTCAGTCTCTTGAGGCTCCCTGCAAGTGTAAAGGCACAGTCGATGACCTCATCATTCTAACGGAGGCAGAAGGGAAATGGCTTTTCCTCCAAGTGCACAGCAAGCATTAGTTAAAGTGCTCTATATATGATGTAGGCATCGTATCCCAGGGTGCTTGATTTAAGTCAATAACTATTTTAAAAAGGCAAAATTTTTAAAAAATGCATTAGAAGATAATGGGTTTTTATTGGTTTCAATATCTTTTCCTATTATCTCTTCCTAATGGACTGTGAGTCGTGCATAGATACATGGAATTTGTATTCAGTGCATTAATTTTAATGCAGATGTGAAAATCATTTGAAAAGCACATTTGCTATTTTTTGTTAAATGAAAACAATAGATACTGAAGTGTACTGTTCACTGATTGGGTACTATTCGCTGATTACTTTTTATGGGAAAAGATGTTTTTGTCACTTATGAGAGTTAGGTCCATATTGTATCCTTTTGGCATTTTCTCTCTGATCAGTGAAACTGCTTCAGTGCTTCAGTATCCATCGAATTTACTGGTGTGAGTAACTGCCAACTTCATTCAAACCTGCAGTTCCAGCTGTCACTGAAACAGTGACTCCCAAATCTGATTCTTCCTTGTAGATTTTAGGGCTAAGCTGCAGTCAGTTCTCTAATTGCTTTTTGAATAACCCTTTTCAATGGATATGTTACAGGCATCTCCCATTATACTGAAAATTGAATTCATTATTGCTGTTACCAAACATACCCCTCCTCCAATATTTGTATCTTTGTTAATAGCACTGTCCTGGCCTAAGTCAGAAAACCAGGGCTCCTTGTTTTCCTCTGTCCTACTTTCCTTCTTTCCCATGGTTTCAAGATTATTTCTCCTCACCTTTTTATCCTTCTTCCACTCCCCATGTCCACAGCTGCTTTTTCAGTTCACTATTACTCCTCATCACTCTGACCATACTAGCTTTGTGTCTTGTCCTCTCCATTCACATCTGGCTGGCTATCAGTCCACAATCAGTCTTTTTCCATGCTGGCTTCTGTGTGATGTCTCAAAAGTGCAAATACAATTATTTTGCACTTCAGCTTGGATGGCTCTCTATAATTCTCAGAATAAAATTATTTTGTGTTTAGTACTTCCAGATCATAACAGTGTGTCTCTAATCTTATCCTTGCCACTGTTATCTCACATGCCTTTTATTTGTCTGTTAGGAACAATGTCTAGCTCCTGGATTGCCCTGTGGGTTTTCTTGGTCTCTGTGCCCTGTATGGGGTATTCACTGAATCAGCCATTATACCACCTACCCTCCTACCATCCCTGTACCCCTCTTAAAAACTGTGTGCCACCTCCTCTGGGAGGTTTTTTTTTTGACCACCACCTTTTCTCTGACCCTCAAAACATTTACTCAGCTTATGATAGGCATGTGTTATTAATAGGGTCTGTGGTGCAAAAGTAAAATTTGATCTAAGATACTTTAAAATTTATCCTCTGCATTAGATTTAGAGCAACTTAAGAATGATCACAATTTATTTGATTTTTAACTCTTAAGATCCTAGCCAAGGATTATTAATAAATATTTTTGAAGGACTGAATACAGTTTTGGAATTAGACCTTCACCTCTTTAGGATTATGTCTAAGTAAAGCTCCCAAACCATTTTTAATCTGTCACAATATTTCTTTGTGCCATATGCATCTGTTTGGATATTTTGGTCTTGCAAAAAAACTACATAAGATTCTCTCCTTGAAATACCACACAGGTATTAAAGCCATTCTATTAAAAGCTATCTATTTCTTATTTGTCTATATTGACTGTTAACAGTCAATATTAGCGACTGTTATGTTAACAAAATGCTTTCATCAATCTTTTCATGGTGATTTCTTTATCTCTCAATTCTCAGCTTAAAATATATTTTTCACAGAGGACATTCCTGACATCTCAATCTAAAGTAGCTACCTAGCCAAATGCTGTGGCATCCTCAATTTTAATCTTTAAAGAGCACCTATGATGCTCTGATACTGTCTTATTTGTTCATTTGTTTATTGTATGTCTATCCACTAGGGTGTTAGAAGGCCTGCCTGTCTTGATGGACCTGTAGCTGTGGAGAATGAGTCTGCAAACTCTGGCCTACTGGCCAACGTGTTTTGGTAAATAAAGTGTTACTGGAACACAGGCACATCTATTTCTTATGTGTTGGCTATGGCTGATTTTGTCCTACATCTACAAAATGAGTAGTTGTGACAGAGTATGTGGGCCATAGACCTAAAAGATTTCCTTATCTGCCTCTTTGAGAATAAGTTTAATGACTCCTGTTCAAAAGCTTACAACAGTGCCTAACCTATAGATGTTCAGTAAATAATTGTAATGTGAATATATGATAGAATCAGGTGATCAGGAAATGAAGTGCACAAATTGGGAGATGCTTAATAGAAAGCTCCTTAGAAATGTTCATGGCATTAAAGGTCTTCCTAAAAACTAGGCCATAGTGTTCATACCAGGCTATTCAAAACATGTGAATTAAAAGACATTGATCTGTCATAGAAATGGAAGAGGACTAGAGTGATTCAACCCCACTAACTCAGATGACAACTGCCATTCACCTATCACTTTGTGTTAAAGGGGGGAAAAGAGTCACTGGATCATTTGTTCCTGCTCAGATACGGTGTAGCACAATGAAGGTTGATTAAAGCATTGACAGCTTTTTACCCTTTACTGAAAATTACCTCTAACTTAAAAAGAGTCACATGAGAATCACAGTTAATATTATTGATTTGTGTGCTCTCTCTCTCTCCTTTCTCCTTTCTCTCTGTCTTCCTCTCTTCCTCTCTCTCTTCCTTTCTTTCTTTCATCATTGATATGCACTCGTATGAAGGTTTCACATGAAAACCAGTGTGGTTACTACATTCACCCATATTATCATGTCCCCCCCATACTCTATTGCAGTCACTGTCCATCAGTGTAGTAAGATGCCACAGAGTCACAATTTGCCTTCTCTGTGCTACAATGTCTTCCCCCTGATCCCCACCACACTGTGTGTGCCAATCATAATACCCCTCAATCCCTTTCTCCCTCTCTCCCCACCTGCCCTCCCACACCCCTCCCCCTTTGGTAACCGCTAGTCCCTTCTTGAAGTCTGTGAGTCTGCTGCTGTTTTGTTCCTTCAGTTTTGCTTCATTGTTATACTCCACAAACGAGGGGAATCATGTGGTACTTGTCTTTCTCAGTCTGGCTTATTTCACTGTGATTTGCTCTTTCTTTATTAACAGGTATTTTTGAATACCTGAACATACTATTCATTACTGTTCACTGAGTATTATGCATTAAGTATAACGTTATATTTTAATTTTCATAACCAGATGTCAGGTACTGTTTCCTTCATCCTCTACCTGAAAAACGAAAACCCTATACAATTGTATAGTTTGCCTAATGTTGTGCAATTGTGTATTAAGCATAGATTTGTCACATTCCACTGCCCCTTCCACTATATTCTAGGTTTTGCAGAAAAAATCATGTGCAGAGCCTACCCTAAAGCAACTGACAGTAAAATAGAAGACATGCAGATACACATGGCCAGTGAAATGTGGGAAGTATTTTATTAGAGGTGATTAGAAAAAGCTATGCGAGAGTGGGAAGGAGTTTATACTCTGCTGGAAGAGGGCAAGGAGAGGTGGGGAAAAATCAAAGAAGACCCGTTGAGAGGGTAGGGTGGTGGTGAACTGTGATCTGAAAGAAGCGGGGAGTTTAACAAGTAGTCACGTAGAACAAGCAGTCCAAACAGAAAAGACAGTCTCTGCAGTGCCATGGAAGCAGGAGTCAACAGTGTGCCTTCTGGGAAGGGCAGGTGTCTTCCCTCGCAACTAAAAGAACAGCTTTTATACAGAATAACTGAAGACTTTTAATTAGGGAGGGCATTTGCCAAATACTGTGGCAGCTGTGGGAAGAATGGGTGAAACTGAGCAGAGATAGGAGGCAAGGAGACTATTTAAAGGTTATTGCAAAAGACCTAGGTGAGTGTGGCTATGGAGTGAGAGAAGATGGAGAGAGAGAGAGACATAGAATCAGCCTGACCTGGCTGTTCACCATCTTCTGTACCATTGCCATCAGATCAAAAACCTTTAAACTGTTTTAAAAGCTTGTGTAGAGTGTTTGTTTAGATCAGGTGTTGGATCATTTATAATCTTTTAAAGCTGTGTCAGAATAATTGGCGCTGTCTCAACCAGTTCTACTTGATAAATTTAAACTTCGGTGGGCTATTAAGCTGTGAGTGAAAAAAATACATGATTTATTAGAATAGAGACCTATTTCTGAATTACTAAGATATTTGCTGAGCAGTACAATAGCTGTAACTGATAAATGTAAACTTAATGTGTCAACTGTAAGGAAGTCCATTAAAATCTGAATAAATCGTGCTATGTTGTAAGCATCCTAAAAACTGAAAAGAGTTGAGATATTTGTGTGTTCCTTTTTTATAGAGGTAATGAATGCTGTGAATGTAAATACGCTTAATTGCATGTAGGCGATTCTTTATTCACCTGCAACTAGAGCTGTAAGGATATTAACCTCCTGTTGTCTTAGAAATGGTGTTCAATTTCATTCATATCTTCATGTAACATGACTCTGTAAGTAACAACCTATAGTTCAGTTTCTTAGATTTGTTTTGTTTTGTTTCACTCTGAAGCAGTGCCTGTTTAAACCAAGCAATGGCTGTTCTTGATTTCAGCCAACTGCTATGTACTGTGTTTCCGTGCATCTGATCTTTCAATCTTAAAATCACTGGGCAGCTCTGTTCTAAAACTGGTTGATGCAGATGCTTAAGTACTCAGCAGTGTGCACCTTATGGACAGTATCACCCTAGTCCTCAGGAGCCTTGTTAGCCTTCCAGCCGTATCTCATTAGGAGGCTGCAATACTTTTTGATCCTTCCTTTGTGAATCCAGTAGCCCAGATTTATGTGTAGACACTAAATTCCCTGTGCAGTTAGGCAGCCTCAGAGCAAAGGCAAGAGATTTCCCCTATCTAATTTGGTCTGTATTTCTCAGCTGGAGTTTCCTCTCAGCTTTAGCAGAACTGTGTGTGCGGGTATAGGGCGTATGCTGTGTCTGCTATGAATATTAGATCTTACATAATTTGGTTCTATGAGAATTTTAGTGTGCTTATGCTGTACTCAGGGCAGCATTCACAAGTGTGGTTTGAGTTCAGAGGCACTGGGAACGTCTCATTGTAAAAATTATCTCCTCACCAAAATTACACAGTACATTAGATGCAATCTTTAGAATGTTTTTTCTTTATTTCAGTTTAGCATTCTCTTATAACAGTGTAAATGGTTTTGGAAAGGTTTACTTATTATTTTCTTTGAGTTGTCTGGCAAGAAAATTAGGTAGTGTTGTTGGATATTAACTTAGGACTGAGGTAAGGGCGAGGGTTCCTTGAGGAAAGGAGAGGCTACTAGGTTTTAATCACTCACACTAGCAGTTTAGTAGCTCGCTCAGAATTGCTCCATTGTTGTTTTTTTTTTTTTTTTTTAGTTGTTTAAATGCTGAGTGTTAAGAAGTCAGTAAAAGAATGATATGGGCAGGTAACAGTTACGAAGTGGCAGTGTGCTCAGTGAGGTAATCTTCATCACAGGTCTGGGAGGCAGACATCATTACTTCTCCCCATTGTACAGGTGAGGACAGTGAGGTTTAGAGAGGTTAAACCGCTT
Organism: Manis javanica; assembly: GCF_040802235.1. Classification (NCBI taxonomy): domain Eukaryota; kingdom Metazoa; phylum Chordata; class Mammalia; order Pholidota; family Manidae; genus Manis; species Manis javanica. The sequence continues at coordinate 81,109,054 of NC_133161.1, forward strand.
CCCCGAGGCCAAATGGCTGCTGCTGGCCCAGTGACATGCAGCATGTGAGTGGGTGGCGGCAGTCAGTGAGAATAGTCTTTGCTCCTACCAGAGTCATTAACATGCTTAATTCTTAAATGCCAATTACTCAGAGGAAAAGGTATCACCAGCAAGGTAATCCATTATATGCACAAAAGGAAACCCTCAGTTTGGAGTCATATATTTTAAACTGGGATCAAGGACTTATATCAAAATTCCTTGATTTTAATTGCAAGTTCATTCTTAGTTTCTGACTTCATATCTGTGCTTGCATAGTTTCTGATTTTTTGAATTTCATGTGTTTTATTTCCCTTTTTAAAGTTTAAAAGATGTTTGGGCCTCTTTAGCTATTGTGGGTTCAGAATTTAGCAGACTCTGTGTTCACTGAAACATTAAATATAGAAATAGGTATTTAACAGTTTAAAAAAATTTAAAGTGGTTAAATTATGATGAAAATGACTTTTTGAATTAGTGTGAATGAAAGAAAATGTATTATCTTCTTTGGGTGATTACTCTAAAGTACTTGGGTTATATTTACAAATATGCAACATTTCCAAATTTACAATTAGACTATTTCTACTATATAATTCTGATGGAGTATCTTACAAATGAGGTGGACAGAAGTGTGTCTTTATCACAAAATAAACAGAATTCTATTCTAATTGCTCTATATAACAAATGTATTACTGTTGAAGTAAAAGAAAGTAATTGAGAAAACTAAAATATATGCTGAAATGAAAAAAGAAACTGTTGTCTCTAACATAGCTAAAGAAGATAATGCATCTTAACAATTATTTAATCCAGCCAAGGAAAGGACTAGAGGAATCATTGTTCACTTAGTCCTGTGTAGTCCTACACGTCTTTGACATTCACACTAACCCTGCAGGCCATCTAGGATCCTTAGTGTATTTATGTTCATGTTTTTAGGTGAAAAGAATGACAGATGCACCAGAGGTTAAATGATTACTTTTAACTAGCAAGTTGTGCCAGTAGTAGAGACTCTTTGCTACCAAAGTTACTAATCATTTACTTGATTTTAATAATAGAAGGAACAGAAAAAGTTAGAATTCTTGAAGGCCTCCTATAGTTTTTACCTGGCCTCCTATCCTTAAATTTTCTTATGCAAAATCCCTGTATTCCTCCAAGAAAAATCTTACAAGTAATTATCATTTTATTGAAAGAGATTTAAAATCCTTAATTAATAAACATGACACTAGATCCTAGTGTCTTCTGTTTCCCTAGGATTATTCTTATTTTTTTTTAAATAATAAAGTGTATGTCTTGTGAGCTCTTTCTTTGTACTCCATCATTTGCTGATTTCATTAAAGCAGAATTGCTGTGTTTTGGGTATTATCCAGGTGCTCGGTCTCTGGGAAACTAAAGAGGTCTGGAGCAAGGCCAGAAGTCTCAGTAACACGGGGGCTAGAGAATTGACAAGGACAAGGACCTTTTAATATTTGTACCAAATTAACTCTAGGAAGAAGGCTTATCTCCTCATCAGGGTCCACGTGTGCCTCGGAGCCTTCTCTTCGCCCATCCTCAGTAGGAGGCGGATTCTGGTGCCTGAGATGTGATTAGAGAGATTAGATTTGGTCTCAGTCTCCCTGTACTTTATTAATCTTTCATTTGCACTGGAATTAGATGAGATTCCATAGCCAAATCCACCGAAAAGATTAGTTCATTTTAATATTTATGCACATTGTCTAGTCCTTAAAAGTGGATTCTTTTTTGTCTGTGTACTTAATTAGATCAGTGGGTTTCTTATTAACATTTTTCTTTTTAGAGAATAGGGTTGATGAATAAAATTAGTGACATCTGGCTCAGCCCATCTGTTATATATAACTCTTTTAATGACTGGGATAAAATGAGCATTTGCTATGAAAATAAAATTAGAATCACACAGTAAGTGCTCAATCACTAAACAACAGCAGAGCAATTTGCTTTAATAAATAATAATAAAATAAAAAGCATTAATAATCTGTTAATATCCAAAAGAGGAGGTGGTGAGGGATGGTATTTAATGGCACTAAAAAGTAACTTTGAAATCCTTTACTCACATAACAAGAATAGTGTGTTAGAGTTTCTGGGACTAACATGACAATTTAACCAGTGTAAAGGGTGTCAAAATATAGCCTGAAATATTGATGTAATTTAATATCATGAAATAAGATTATTTAAAAAAAAATACCAACTTTCACTTTGAAGACATTTTGTTGTGGTTTTTGTTGATAGTGTTCATTGGAAATACTGCTTTTTACAAAGTGGATTAATTGTCTTGTGGTTATAGTTGTCCTTCAGCCATATTTCTAAACCTCGGTCTTACTGACTGTTGGGCCTGGGGAGTTGTTTGTTGTGGGGGCTGTCCCATGCGGCGTAGGGTGCTTTCAGCATCCTGACCTCTGTGCCTTAGAGGCCAGTGGTCTCCCTCCAGTCATGATATGTCTATAGACATGATGGAATGTTCCCTGGGGAGGAATATTGCTCAGTCGAGAAACACTGTGCTACAAAGGCACAGGCTGTTTGTTTTCCCCAGATTTAAATTTCTCGATAATCAGGGCTGAACATAACAATCAAAGCTTAGACATAAGTAGCCCATAAACAGTATGAAATTGAAATCTGACACACCCTTACTTGAGTGCTGTCTGTACAACTCTGTGTGATTTTTGGCAAATTGCATGCCCTTTCTAGGGTTTATTTTGATGTCTAAAAAGTAGGTAATACTGGTATTTCATTCAGAGTGTCATTAAAGCTTAATGAGAAAATGCATAGAAAATGACTAGCACACCTGCTGGCATGCAGTAAGTGCTGAATAAATACTACTTATTTTTCTTGTTGTCAGTAGCAATAGCATAATATATGCTACTTTTATCTACATGCAAGGCTATAATAACAGAATGGTATTATTACTTAAATGGAGATGGTATAGTAGATATTGTGCCCAATTTTCTTGTTTTACTTATTTAACTTTATCTTATTTAGCATTGTTAAATGAAAATAATTTTTAGTATCTTGTCACTTACATAGATTTGGTATCTACAGGTCTTATCAAGTACTTGTCAAATCTATTTTTTTTATAAAATGTATTTTTGATTCTTGTAGCACAGTTATTTCATATTTTAAGGAACCAGAAGAAATTTGTATTCTTTTTGTTTTCTAGCTTCTGTCTGCATCATTTGAAAATTATAGTTAACTTTATGGACATTATAAATAACTGTAAGGTTTTTCAAATAGTCATGAGTCCCTTCAATGCATGGTGAGGCCCTGAACCCTAAGTGAACAAAATATAATCAAATTTAAAAGGGAGCAATAGTGCAACACTTTTTATGGGTTGAAGTTTGCCAAAGAATACAGGATTCAGACCTTGTCAACAACTGTGTATTCCATGTCATAAACAAGATATAAATATAAATCATGTTTTTGGAAGCATTAGCATCAAATATAAGGTGTTTCTTTTGTGTTGTTACAAATAAGGTTTTCTCTCTTCCCTTGTGAAGCCAGATTGAATAATGAAATACTCCAAAAGAGAGAATCATTGAACACCAAGGCCATGTTTTTGAAAACTAAATATAAGAGAAACAGAGGTGTATGCCTGGCATTCTGAAATAGTTATCAGTGAAATCCTTCAGAAAAGAGGTCCTTGAGTCAAGGTTTGCTTTCCCAGAATTCACTGCTTTTAATAGGCTTAGCCTTGGACATCTATAAAAGATTTACTTTTGCAAAATCTAATTTTCTAACAAAGATAAAGATCTTCATATCTTAAAAGGTGACAGAAAAGGAGGACTAATTTTACTCTTAAAGCAGCCATATGACACTTAACCAAGTTCCTTAGTAACTGAAAGTAGGTTCAAGGTTAGATCACCATGGACCAGTTAATCTTTTACGATGAAAAAATATATAAGCCGCTCATGTACTTTAAATCTCTGTTCAGGCAAGACTTTGGAAATTTGAGTGAATGTAAAACATTACTATTTTGGGGGTTAAAGGAGGAAGGAATGAGTGAACATAGTACACAGTATATTAAAGAATGCAATAAATATGCAATATATTATTGAGAAAATGCAGTATGATTTTAAATACTACTAAACAATTTATAGAAAACCAGTTAGAATTATTATCCATGTTCTTGAGTATATCTGTCCAAATAAAAGATAAAATTTAATTTGTGGCCAAGAAATATTTCAAGTTCTTTTAAAAAGATAATTCTGGATTTCTTATAAGCAGCATTATTTGATAGTAGCCAGGTAATTTATATCTATGTTTCTGCAATTAAATATCTTTCAAATTTTAGTTTTTGCTCTGGACATTCAAGTAAATATCACAACTTACAGAAAAGTAATAGCATTTTGAAAGTCTTCATAATATACAATGCCAAATGGAGAGTTAGACTCTCCTGGACTTTGGTGAGTCGGAGGGCCACAATTAAGTTTTGAGTGTCAAGCCTTTACGCAGAGGAATACTACAGTTCTATAATCACTACAAAGAGTAATATTTGCTGAAAATAACGTTCCATGGAATTTGGTCTTGTTTTATTTTTTCCATCATGGGAGGATCATGTTTACTACCTTTTAAATAGAATGGTGTTAGGAAAATAGGAGAGACTAAAAATACTGAAGACAGAGAAAAGCACCAGCATAAAACCACATAAATAAACTCTTTGTCATATAAGATAAAAGATCTTTTAATAATAACTTTTAACTTTTCTAATGCATCTGGCTTTTTACCCAGTGGTAGCCAGAGTAGTTATTTTAAAACCTCTTCCTAAGTAAACTCTTCCTGTACAAATTTAAGTAAAAAAGAGAAAGAGAGAACTTCTGTTGTGTCTATAAATATAATGAAAATAGTAGGGGAAGAAAGTAGATTCAGGAAATGAATCTAAACCTAGTATGGCCAGGGTTCTGCATGATGTATTCTATCACCTGCAGATTACTCAGTTTTTTTCAGTGTTATTTATCTTGAGTTATGCTAATAGCATAGAAATGGAGAAATTTTGAATGCCTTAGTAATGCTGGGTAAGTTATTTATAACTGAGATAAGAAGATGAAAGTCTCCTCATTTTAGGATACCAAAATGATATATGCTTGTTAGTCAAATGTAATACATAATATGGGTCAGAAAAATATAGCCAAATAACCAAGAAGGATCTAAAATACTATTAATGGTTATTTGCCTGTTTTGATGTTTTACATGTTTTCTTTTACATTTTTAACTGCATTCAGTGCAGTTTGAGAAAAATTATTTTCTAGTGCAGCAATTTATTTTATTTTCTAATTTTGGTGTTTTAAGGAATTTGAACAGTGTAATTGAATGAGTGACTCTGACTTTAAAGTTCTTTTGATTAAGGACTGGAAATCCATATCCTATATAATATCCCTTGAAGCTGAACTGCTGGATTAAAGAGTATGTGCAGTTTGATAGATAGCTGCAGTCACTTCTCTTCTAATGAAGTTGTACTAATTTTGAACTCCCTTGGCAGATTCTTTAAATTTTGATTTCTTGATCTGGACATTCAAATAAAGGTTGTTACTAATAGCATAATGATTGCACTCACAAGTTTTTATAAATACATAAAGAAGTATCTGTATCCTCACCCCTCGCTATGCACACATCGTGCTTATGAACATTGCTCCTGTGGTAGGTGTCTAATACCATCTCCTTCATCTGAGTAAAGTTTAAAATCAGTTGAAGTGCCTGTTGTGGAAATTCTTTATGTATTTTTGCTCATTTGTAGATGAGCAAATTTTGTGAAAAACATTTGAAATCTACTTTGGGTAATGTATTAATCTGGCAAAAAAGTATCACATGTATAAACTGCAAATGATGATAAAGCACACTGCCATGATGATAACAGTATTTCAGAGCTTGACTTTTTCCCCAAGTACAAAGAAGCATAATATTCAATCAATGTATCAGAGCCTTAATACCTAGTAATTGTTATCAAAGAAAATTAAGAAAAACATTAGCAGCCTTGAAAAATAAAACTTTATTAAAAATAATTAGGTGTCAGTTATTGCTTAATGTGAGCTAGAGTCAAGGAAATCGAAGAGATGGTTAGAATAGATTGGGAACTAATAAAGTCTATCTGGGTCATAAGTAAACACGATTATTTGTTCAGAACATTACTGTAAAATATATGAATGTTTTAAAAAAGTACGATGTCCCCTCTTTTTCTGTGATGCTTTGTATGTTACTATAAATATTCATCAATACTGCCTATCAGTTCAGGTTATCTATGTGAATATAAATTTTTATGTAACTGGCCACTTGATGTTCATTGGATCATGCTTTTGAATATGAATTCAGTGGTATCTCAGATGCACTATGGATCTGACCCAGCTCATGAATATTCACACACACAACTGATCTTTCTGAAAGTAATCACATCCATAAAGATGGGAATGGTACTAGGTTTCAATAATGAGAAATGCATTAGGATGCTGGTCCCAGACAATTTCACAATACCTTTGTTTTCATTTTTTTGTAAATGATAAACTTTAAGATAAAAATATATAGGCTGTGCATCTTTCTTGATAGGAGCTCTTTTTTTTTTCTTTTACCTTTACAAAGACCTGTGCATGATTTAACCCTGATTGCATTTGTTTCTTTGCCTTGCTGTGGTCACAGAAAAGAACAGACATTATTAAGCAGTGTGTATCCATTCCTTATCTCCACCTCATTTCCACTGCTCAGGCTTGGTCATAGATTCTCAAGTGCTGAGTGACCCAATCTGCTAATAGGCTGGGAGCTTGGTACATAGTTTACATATATATATAAAGACAAAAAGAAATGGAATTCTCTATGTCATCTTATTGTGTAAAGGGAAAATAATATTCTAAGCCAATTCCAATTTTAATGTGTTAGACATAGGTTGCTATGATAATGGAGGTCCATAATTGTAGATTATATACTATTTTAAACCACGTTATATCCCATGTTTTAATTACTTCTCTTTAATTAAAATGATATCATATGCTTTTAGTACCAATCCAAGATCAGTTAGTAGTTAAGAGCAGATATCAAAATCAATGTCCTGGCCCTTAATAGCACTGTGCTGTCATTACTAGTTGAAAATAATTTTAACAGAAAAAAAACTATTGTTCATAAAGGTAATGTTAAAATATCAGCTACTTTCTATTTCTAACACTGATATTATCAATCCTCTGAATGAATTTTGTCCTTGTAAAAAAAGCATTTTCTGTTGCTGTGTAAACACAGTAAACTGTGCTCAATGACAGATGTCAATTTTTTTAAACTCAGATAACAGAGCAGATTTTTTAGTATATGACAGAGATTCATCAGTAGTTGAGGGAGATGGTCATCAAACTGTGCCCTGAGGTGTCATGGAGGTTTTCTTAGAACTGCCTCACGGGGAGGATGCCTGCCACCCATGAACCAGGAAAGCTCCACTATTGCCCATTTTATGCATCACAATGGAGCTGAACAGGAGCAGTTTTGCCCCCCAGTGGTCACCTGACAATGGAGACAGTTTTGCTGATCAGAGCTGAAGGGATGGTACCAACCTCTAGCTGGAAGAGGCCAGAGATCCTGCTAAGCTTTCTACAAAGTGAAGGACTAGCTCCCACAACAGAGAAATTGCCAGCCGCCAAAGGCCATCCTCCTATAAATATGTGTTGAAAAAAGTAATTCCATGTCTAGACTTTTTGATAGCCACTGGAGTAGAGTACTTTCATAGGTAAAACAATGAAAATGTACATTATTTTGCTAATAAATGAAGACAGATTCAATTATTAAGTGCACATTTGAATTAACTGATTTTTCCTCTTACGTTCCTTAGCAACAATTGTGTTAAATGAACTCAACTGGACGAGTGCCTTAGATGATGTCTTCAAAAGAAATCGAGATGAGGATCCTTCGTTGTTGTGGCAGGTGTTTGGCAGTGCCACAGGGCTGGCCCGGTACTATCCAGGTGAGGCTCAGTGACTCAGTGGGCATCAAATAAACTTGTAAGTATGGGCTGAGGTTTCTTGAAAACACTGTTACCTTCTCCAACATTGTAAGAAAAGGATGGTTATCATGACATTTTCATAAGAAAGAGTATTGCTCCTTACACAGCTCTAAATCTACCCAAAGGACTTTAAACAGCACCACCTAAGAAACAGGTGGGGGCCATGGGCGCCCTGGAAGCAGACCAGTCTGCTGTGACCCCATGAGCAGGGACCTGTGTGTGTGTCTGGAACAGGAGTTTATCGCGACCTCTAAACAATTCTGAAGTAAGGGGCAAACTGCTCAGTATGTAGGAAGTAGTGAATTATGTTAGAGAATTGAATTGAATTTTAAGAAACAAACTGAAATATTTCTCTCCTGATTTCAAGTCTTTGCTTTTATATGAAAAGTATTGATGCTTTTTTGACTCAGTGAATGTGGAATTGTTAAAATGAATATCAGAGGCAAAAAAATGAAACCAAAGAAAATAGAGCTTTCTTATGTGCCAGGTTGAATTAATTTTGAGAGCATCTTAATGATGATATACATTTTACAAATTAATATGAATGAACCCCTTTGTAATATCCTATATTCTTACAAAGGAGGATAAAGAGAAATAGATCTATAACAAAAATGAAGTTAATCCCGAGTAGATCCTGAGAACCTGTTGAAAGACTTTAAGTGAAATGTCTGTTGGTACTTTTAACTCCTCCACCTTTTAGAACAAGCTGACAAGCACAAATGCATTTTCATTCTTAAAGACATGGTCTGAGTTAAGGGATACATGCTAGTGGTTTGGCTTTAAATAGCTACAATACATGGGAGAATTCTTCTTGAGACTTGCGGTTTCTAAAACTGTTTAACAGATTTATTCACAATGAAGTCACAACAGTAAAAATGGAGTGAAATGGTAATTAGATAATATCTAGCTTTGTATGGTACCAATGAATAAAAGTATGTGGGCCTCATCAGACTGAATAATACTCAAATTAGGTAAAGACATAACTTTTGCATGGTTGATCAGTGACAGTTATATTTGTGGAAATCTGATAGACTAGGAAAGGCCTATTTGTATTGCATGTTGAAAAAAATTAATAAAATACTAATGTTAACGTCTGATTTGGGAAAAATATTATCCTTGGTTGTTACAATAGTGGAATATTCTTGCAGATATGTTGCTCAGTATTATACAACCCTTCTAAAATAGTTATGTTATTAATATGTAAATAATATGTTAACTATGTTATTAATATGTTAGATATGTATCAGGAGATTGATAATTTTAGTGTATAATATAAAGAAGAAAAAGCAGTTTGGTACTCATGAACATAATAAACCTGATAAAATATACCTGTGCTACCATCACCACAGTGCCATAAATCTATCCATCTCCAAAAGTTTCCGCCCAGTTCTTCCTTACTATTGTATTCTTTGTGTGGTAAGAATACTTACGATATACCCTCTTAGCAAATTTTTAAGTATACAGTACAGTCTTTTTAACGGTAGGCATTATGTTATATAGGAGATACGTAGATTTACTCATCTTGTAAACTGAAATACTGTGCGCTTTAACTAATCTCCCCGTTTCCCACATCCCCCAGTGCTAGGCAGCCACCATACTACTTTGCTTTGATGAGCCTATTTTAAATTCCTCACAGAAGTGCATCATGTAGTATTTGTCCTTCAGTGTCTAGCTTATTTCACTTAGTGAAATGTCCTCCAGGTTCATCCATGTTGTCACAAATGGCAGAATTTATTTCTTTTTTTAAGGGTGAATGAGTTGTTCTTTATGATAGTAATGATATTTAATAGAACCTAGTCTCCTTAGCAGATCATTAAGACAATAGAATAATTTAAAAGTTCATGCTAATACAAATACTAGCATAAGCATTTCTGTTTATGTTATAACATGTTTTCAACACATTTAACACTTATTTTTTTTATTTTTTTTATTTTTGAGAGGGCATCTCTCATATTTATTGATCAAATGGTTGTTAACAACAATAAAATTCAGTATAGGGGGGTCAACGCTCAATGTACAATCATTAATCCATCTCAAGCCTAATTCTCGTCAGTCTCCAATCTTCTGAAGCATAACGAACAAGTTCTTACATGGTGAACGAATTCTTACATAGTGAATAAATTCTTACATGGTGAACAGTACAAGGGCATTCATCACAGAAACTTTCGGTTTTGATCATGCAATATGACCTATAAACAATCAGGTCAAATATGAATATTCGTTTGATTTTTGTACTTGATCTATATGTTGATCCCACATTTCTCCTACTATTATTATTATTTTTATTTTTAATAAAATGCTGAAGTGGTAGGTAGATGCAAGATAAAGGTAGAAAACATAGTTTAGTGCTGTAAGAAGGCAAATGTAGATGATCAGATGATCAGGTGTGTGCCTATGGACTAAGTATTAATCCAGGCTAGACAAGGGCAGCAAGACATCCACGGATGCAGAAGATTTCTCTCAAAGCAGGGGGGGTGAGGTTCTGAGCCTCACCTCTGTTGATCCCCAAATTCTCACCTGATGGCCCCCCTGCGACTGTGCCTGTCTTAGGTTGTTCCTCCCTTGAGGAATCTTACCCGTCTCTGGCTAACCAGTCATCTTCCGGGGCCATACAGGGAAATGTAAAGTTGGTAAGTGAGAGAGAAGCCATATTGTTTGCAAAGGTTAGCTTTTTACTTCTTTGCAGATTTATGCTCTGTGGCTTCTATGCCCAGCACTTGTCTCGAGGTATCTTTACCACCTGGAGGAATTATGATACTCGGTAAATTCGATATGAGGCACGAATTCTATTTAAGGGTTGTAATTAGGAAGGAAGAAGAAAAGCTATAGATGTAGCATACGAAGGAAACTTGGGAGGATTGATTATTTCTTTGACATATCTTCTTGTATAGTACCTTAAGTATGTATAGGTTTTAAACTACTAACTAATTTGCACACATATATTAACATAATAGGAATACGGTGACATAAACAAAGCAAATCTATAATTACCATCCATCTCCAGTGAAGCCAAGAAAACCATTTAGGCACCCTAGGCATTTGTGAAAATTTATCTATGATATGATGGATATTGTCCAACTGTACTTGAACCATCAGACAAATTAAAGCAGCCCATTTCTGGGATCTGTTCACATCCCATATGTTTTTTTAACCATAGATAGTCTATAGTCATGAGATTTTGGAGTGCTACAACTTGCACCCCTCCCAACTCCTGGTTGAGTTCCAACAGTACAGATCCGGTCAAATTCGTTGTCTCACTGTATGCACATGCCAGCCTAGACATCTCCCTCCTCATTCTTATGGCAAGTCCAGGAGATGGTGGGCTGGATGCAGCCACAACCGCAGCATCGTCCGGATCCCTGTGGAGGCTTTTTGATGATCATCCCCCGGCACGAGTCCTCCAGAGAGTGCTGATGCCGGAAGCTCCTCCTCATATCGTATCTTAGTTCATTTTCTGGGTATCCAAGCTAGGCCTTGATCTCCTGCATAGAAACAAACAGACCCTTTGCCCACACTTTGACATGCCCTCTATACCACTGTGCAGAACTCATTGGAGGTCAGCACACAGTAACTGCTTTTTTTTTTTTTTTTTTAAATTAAGAGAAAGGAATATTATCAGAAAAGAGTACCTCCATAGCTGATCATCTGACACCCTTTAAGTGATCAACATTAAGGATATTTAAAGCATGCGTTGATCTTTGATTTACCAATAGTTTTATCCTGTTAAGGAGTAATCCCCCTTTTCCTTCTTTCTTTCTTTCTTTCTTTCTTTTTTTTTTTTTTTTTTTTTTTAAATTTTTAATCTACACTTACATGAAGAATACTATGTTTACTATGCTCTCCCCTATATCAGGTCCCCCCTAACAACCACATTACGGTTACTGTCCATCAGCTTAGCAAAATGTTGTAGAGTCACTACTTGTCCTCTCTGTGTTGTGCAGCCCACCCTCCCCTTGTTCCCTCCCCCCCATGCATGCTAATCTTAATAACCCCCTTTTTCTCCCCCCCCCTTATCCCTCCCTGCCCACCCATCCTCCCCAGTTCCTTTCCCTTTGGTACCTGTTAGTCCATTTTTGGGTTCTGTAATTCCACTGCTGTTTTGTTCCTTCAGTTTTTCCTTTGTTCCTATACTCCTCAGATGAGTGACATCATTTGGTATTTCTCTTTCTCCGCTTGGCTTATTTCACTGAGCATAATACTCTCCAGCTCCATCCATGTTGCTGCAAATGGTTGGATTTTTCCACTTCTTATGGCTGAGTAGTATTCCATTGTGTATATGTACCACATCTTCTTTATCCATTCATCTACCGATGGACATTTAGGTTGCTTCCAATTCTTGGCTATTGTAAATAGTGCTGCGATAAACATAGGGGTGCATCTGTCTTTCTCAAACTTGATTGCTGCGTTCTTAGGGTAAATTCCTAGGAGTGGGATTCCTGGGTCAAAAGGTAGGTCTGTTTTGAGCATTTTGATGAACCTCCAAACTGCTTTCCACAATGGTTGAACTAATTTACATTTCCACCAGCAGTGTAGGAGGGTTCCCCTTTCTCCACAGCCTCGCCAACATTTCTTGTTGTCTGTCTTTCGGATGGCAGCTATCCTTACTGGTGTGAGGTGATACCTCATTGTAGTTTTAATTTGCATTTCTCTGATAATTAGCGATGTGGAGCATCTTTTCATGTGTCTCTTGGCCATCTGTATTTCTTTTTTGGAGAACTGTCTGTTCAGTTCCTCTGCCCATTTTTTAATTGGGTTATTTGTTTTTTGTTTGTTGAGGCGTGTGAGCTCTTTATATATTCTGGACGTCAAGCCTTTATCGGATCTGTCATTTTCAAATATATTCTCCCATACTGTAGGGTTCCTTTTTGTTCTATTGATGGTGTCTTTCGCTGTACAGAAGCTTTTCAGCTTAATGTAGTCCCACTTGCTCATTTTTGCTGTTGTTTTCCTTGCCCGGGGAGATATGTTCAAGAAGAGATCACTCATGTTTATGTCTAAGAGGTTTTTGCCTATGTTTTTTTCCAAGAGTTTAATGGTTTCATGCCTTACATTCAGGTCTTTGATCCATTTTGAGTTTACCTTTGTATATGGGGTTAGACAATGGTCCAGTTTCATTCTCCTACATGTAGCTGTCCAGTTTTGCCAGCACCATCTGTTGAAGAGACTGTCATTTTGCCATTGTATGTCCATGGCTCCTTTATCAAATATTAATTGACCATATATGTTTGGGTTAATTTCTGGGGTCTCTAATCTGTTCCACTGGTCTGTGGCTCTGTTCTTGTGCCAGTACCAAATTGTCTTGATTACTATGGCTTTGTAGTAGAGCTTGAAGTTGGGGAGTGAGATCCCCCCTACTTTATTCTTCTTTTTCAGGATTGCTTTGGTTATTCGGGGTCTTTGGTGTTTCCATATGAATTTTTGAATTATTTGTTCCAATTCATTGAAGAATGTTGCTGGTAATTTGAGAGGGATTGCATCAAATCTGTATATTGCTTTGGGCAGGATGGCCATTTTGACGATATTAATTCTTCCTAGCCATGAGCATGGGATGAGTTTCCATTTATTAGTGTCCCCTTTAATTTCTCTTAAGAGTGACTTGTAGTTTTCAGAGTATAAGTCTTTCACTTCCTTGGTTAGGTTTATTCCTAGGTATTTTATTCTTTTTGATGCAATGGTGAATGGAATTGTTTTCCTGATTTCTCTTTCTATTGATTCGTTGTTAGTGTATAGGAAAGCTACAGATTTCTGTGCATTTAACACTTTTTTTAAGTATAAAGACCTCCTCCCTGCCCCAAGACTTCTTTAAATCAAGTGATTTCTAAAAATTTCTCAGCAAACCATACTTTCCTCTCTGATTTTTAGACTTAGCTTTTGATACAGGCCAGAATAATGTAGAGTGCTTTATCCTTGATTACTGTCTGTGAAAGCAAAGGTCAAAAATAGCCTTTAAATATTAATTATCTTAACTGTGAAATAGATATAGATAGGAAATAGAATATATGCTACTTTTATATACCTGGAACTTGGCCCTCCATATTAGCTGTGAGAATGTGGGTGGTCTTCTAAATTTCTGAACCTTGTTTAGAAATTTCATGAATACTAACTCCTCCATTCATTCCTTGAGGGTTCTTGTGATCAGTGAGATGATATAATGAGGAGTACTTTGTAAATACAAACTGTAGCCATTTTTACAGAAGAACATATCAAGTAGAATAATTTTGCCTAAATCCCTTTTTCTGTTCATTTGAGATATTAAAGAGCATAACTGAGGTTACAGTCAGTTGAAAAGGAAGCTGAAAAAGAAATGTGGAAGGAATTTGAAGCAGGTGACTAAGCAGTAATACAGAGCAGCACCACTTGATGGACTTAGTCAGAAGATCTAGGTGTTAGCCTGTGACTTTATTTCAGTCGCTTCTCAGTAGGGTTACCGAATAAAGGATGCCCAGGTGGATTAGAATTTCAGATAAATAATGCAGATTTTTTTAGCGTAAGTATGCAATACTTCAGAAATATTTACATTAAAAAGGTACTTATTTGCTATTGAAAATCAAATTTAATTGGGTGTCCTGTATTTCTTTTTTCTAAATCTGTCAACCTTATCTCCCAGGCTCTGAGTTCCTACATTTGGTATATGAGAAAATCAACTTCTCCATTATATCACAGAATTGTTGGGAGAATCAAAATCTATTTAAGATAATAGTTCAAATGCAGAATTATAAAATTCTCTTTTTTTAATTCTGTAAACTACTTTTTCAAATTTTGCAATGATTATTGAAAAGAAAGTGTTTTGCAGGCATTATAAGCCTCTGACTCACAATAGAATTTACAAAATACTCTAATTCAGTGTTAGGTTGCTACTTAGAACAAGTAGGTTAAGCAAGCATATATACCTGGTAGCAGGGTATAAATCCTATTTCCATCACTTGATGTGGTGGTAACTTCAGAAAAACACTCACAGACTTGACTTCAGTTCTGAAGCAAAGAGAATAATAATGGCTAAATTGTAGAATTGTCAAGGAAAGAAAATAAATAAATACACTTCTTAGCAAATTCTTGCACATAGGGAAAAAGTCTGTGATTGTTAGCCACCATCACTATTTCCATTCGTCAGATTATTTCCACTACATGGAGGCACGGCTGTCTATAAATTAGGTGATCTTGAGAGCTGATATAATATAAAGAGACCTTTGCAGAGCTGATTCTGAAAAGCAGTTTGTTTGGTAATTAGTGGGGAGTTTAACATCTGTCCTTGAATCAGTAAATCAATAAATTGCCCGTTTCCTAATCTGGTTGATGCATGTGGACATAAGCTGCCAGAATGGTGCTGTAAGTCTTGTTTGCTTCTTCTGCTCTTCTCCTTCCCACTTCCTCCAGCCCTTCAGCCCTCTCCTTCTCCCTCTCTCTTGTCTAGAATTTAGAAGGTAGATAGGCTGTGTGATAATAAAAGGAGGGTTACCATGCGGGAGGGGAGTTGAAGGTTCATACTGAAGCTGCCATCAGCATAGTTGTACCCTTTGGCTAAATCATGTTACATCTTTGAACCTATTTCTTCACCAGTAACTTGAGATGATTGAAAAGATGATTTCCAGGGCAGATGTGAACTTAATCTACTTGTGCATCTAGGCCTTTAGCATTTTGTAAGTCCACAGTCTAAGTCACACTGGAGTGACTCGCCCTAGTCGTACAGCCAACTCCATCATGTGACTCAAGTTGGAACCCATGTCCAGTGACATCCTCATACAATATATGCTGACTGGCAAATCAGTTTAATTTATAAGTGCTTTCCTTTAGAAGCTCTTAATTGATTAATATAAATTACCTTTCAGGCTATTAAAACTGCTTTCAAGAGTTGTCAACTTTGTGAATTTTTACCCATCATAAAAACTCTAGGTACAAACTCCTCATTCACCTATTAGCGTCACCTGAAATTGTACCAATTACTGCAGTAATTGGGGTTGTAATTAGCAATTAATGGCTCATTGAAATACCAACATAGGCAGCACTTATTCTTTTTAGGTAATTAGTTGCATTTACAAAAGAAAAAAACTAAACATAGACTTCATATGACAGTTTCTTAATGTCTTATTAATCATTTGTTCTTTTGCTGTCCTCCCTCATTTGTTCATTTCAAAAACATGGGATTACAACAAAGGGACTTAGTATATGTTCAGTTAGTGTTAAATAGACCTTTGGGTGATATCTTCATGTTATATTGGGTAGGTTTTGCTAGAATTAAATGCAGAAGAACCTGTGTACAAAGTATTTGAAGTGATGTATTTTTTTCCATATGGGTATCCACTTGCTCTTGAGTTGTTTAATTTAAAAAAAAATAGCTAAAAAATGTTTTAAACATCAAATAGCAGATGATAGCATAGTCCAAAAAATCCTTTTTTGCTCATTGCTGAAGGGAACGTGTTGATAGCCTCCCAGCCGGTTTGAAGAGAGCACGAGAGCAGTGGAGCTGTGAGATATATAGTTTTTACACAGGGCTGCTTCCTGTTGCCGACTGCCTTAAGAAATCCCTGATTGTTTTTTAACTTTGATATTCCTGAATGGATGCAAAGTTTAACTATCAATTACTTAATCGTATTTGTTGATTGCTGTATAAACAGACTTTTAAGTTGAAATGATTACTACTTTTTTCTGTTAATAATTATTAAAGTCCACTATATTACTTAGTAATACTGGTATGTTACCAATTACCAAAAACTCCAAACAACTGTGATTTCAACACTAGGAGTTTGTTTCTCACTCAAGCCAGAGAATATCAGTTATGTAGATTGGGCTGATAAGGAAAAGGAAGCTTCACAAATAAGGGGTCCACTCCTATCTTATTTCTCTGTCATCCTCTGAGTATGTCCTCAGCCTCAGGACCCACCATTGGTCCTTGTGCTCTTTCTTAAGAGGCAAAGAATGGCATTCCCTCTTTTTTTAAGGGTGCTTCCTGGAAGCCACACACCTTTCCTCTTACACAACATTTGCCATAATGTAGTGGTCTCATGGCCAGTTACCTTTAGTTACTTAGCAATCTGGAGTTGTACTCAGAGGGGAAGAGATCTGGGGGGACAGAAACATCTCTGATGTGGGTACTCTATATAAATCTGTGTTTTAAAATAACAAGTGGTCTGTGATCTGCAGAAAATGTTAACCTATTTAGAGAATCAAGATTTATACATATTAAAATTTAGATTATAATTTAAATCATTAAGTGATTCAATGCCAAATAAATCAGACAGGCTGTAAGAATAGATTTACTACAGGAGTTTTAGAAAAAATGAATTATAGACTACAGTCATGGGTGAGGTTTTTGAACTATAGATTGAAAATCAAGTCAATGGGGGAAAAAAAGGGAAAACTTCTATAAAGGCAAGAAAATATAAAACAGGGAGATGGACAAGTACTGTTGGGGGCTAGTGAGCCCAGCTAATCTGAGAGTTTATCACAGAAGAAGTGTGATGTCAACTTGGAAGCTTTCATAATGGCAGACTACATGGCCTTGAAGGTCAGAAGGGTCTGTCAAGCATTTAATGTATAGGAAAATACCACAAATCCTTTGAGCAGTGGGATGGTATGATTGAAACTCTCTATTCTGATTGGTAGGAGAAACATTTAGGGGACCTTGACCAGAAGGTAAACTATTATAATGGTCAGATGTGGAATTTAAACATGTGAACAAGGGACCAAATAGGAATTTTAAGAAGGAGAATCTTTGGATAGAAAAAATGAGGATATCAGAGACCTCACACACACAGAAAAAATTGATACACATATGTATTGCAAAGTGATTGCCACAGTGGTATTAGCTAACATCTCTATCACCTCACATAATTACTGTTCTTTTTTTGTAGTATGAACATTTAAAATTTACTCTCAGCAACTTTCAAGTATATAGCACAGTATTGCTAACTATAATCACTATGCTACACATTAGATCCCCAAAATGTATTCATCTTCTAACTGGAAGTTTGTAGTGGTTAGAGGGAAGCACCAAATCCCCATGTTCTCCCACCCATAGCTCCTGGCAACCACCATTCTACTCTCTGTGTCCATGAGTTTGGCTTTTTTTTGATTCCACATACCAGTGAGGTCACACAGTATTTGTACTCTCTTATTTCGCTTAACATAACACCCTCATTTAAGTGTATCAAGTCAACATGTACACCTTAACCTTCACAATGTCATATTTCAAAAAAGATTAAAAATAAATAAAAACAAATGAATTTGGTGACAGACATAAAGTGTGTTAAAATGAGTCTAATTTTTAGTTTGAGGGGATATGAGGTTGTTGGGAACTTTTGCTGAAATGAAGTATCAGAAGTGATTTTCTTTTGAGAGCAAGGTGATGAGCTTGATTTAGAACAGTAAAATTTGAGCATTGATATGCGAATAGTTTTATTTATACCCCAGCATTGGGTCATATTTTGAACTATATGATTGGCTTTGGTATCTAGCATCAGTTGGTTGTGTTCACTCTGAGACACACAGACACACACACACACAAAAAAAAAACAGTACATTATTTTGAAGTTCTCAAATGATTCTGATTTATATAGGTGATTCTGTAGCTGTATTTTTGTTGTCTTTTGTATAACTTCATGTCTTATCTCAATCTGTCTTATTTTTCACCAATTAGAGTTGTAATAATTGTTCACTTTGCAATCAACTATGGATCCAGTTATGCTTAAATTGATTAGATGATTTATTTTATTGCTGACAGGTGAGAGTAGTGAAGATACTAACAAAAATGCAAGCTGTTTGTAATTTGACAGAGAAAATATCACTATAAAATATGTGAATATTGCTAAACGGCATTAGCTCCTTTTAACTTCTACAAGATCTCTTTCATTCTGCTTTTGCCTTTATGTATTAATAAATTTCTGTATCTTATACCATTCACATGTAGATTCATAGAATCATCTTGGCTACGTAATTCATTTTATGTTCACTATATTTTATGAAGAAAAATAAAAAATATCTTTGTCAAAAACTCAGCTTTTTAAGCACTTCTCTCAGGTACACCAAATATAGAATTCTTAAGAAATACATTACTATCACCATTACCTAAGATTTATTGACTTACAATAACAGAAAACTTGCTCCTGTAGAACCAAATGTGTCTTTATTATCATCTGATTGAATTTATTTGCTCTTAATAGTAGAAACTTCTTCTGTATCAGAGTTCACATTTTTCTCTATGCAGCACATACTTGAAATTATTTTGTAGTAAATTCTCCCTATCTTTAACTTAATAGAACTCGCGGTGTTCAAGCTTATTTCTGAGCCGCAGCTAATAACTATATGTGAGTCATCTAAATGAGTAAGCCTTTGTATACCATTTACTTTACTGAATATTCCGCTTAACCACACAACTTTACCTTGCTATCTGCTGACGGATAGATCACCCTTTACGTCAAATCAACGTGTTTTATGGGTTATCTGGCATCTGCAGAATTACCAGCCAATTGCTTCATAATAAGTGCTTTTATTTTTAAAACTGTGGTGATTTGTCCTTGGCTACAATTCTGTATATCTGGCTGTACAATTCTGTGTATCTGGATGTGAGTTTCTGCCACTTGTTTATCTACAAGTTAGAAAAGTGTTCAGGGCATATGAAAGTGGAGGTATCAAAGGCACTCCTGAACCACAACAATGATGTCATCTGAACATGGAGTCTCACTGTTGAGAACAAAGTTAAAATTCAAAAACAACTTCATTAATCAAGTCCCTATAGTCTGTGCAGAAAGGGGATTGGGAGGACTGGTGAGAAGAGGCAAACTCCTGTTTTTGAAGAAACCAGGCTGTCCTATGGTGCAAATCCCAGTAAGAGAGACTTGGCTCTGGAGGAGCTTACAGTTGAGACAGAAAAAATTACGAACATGTCAAAAAGAGAGGTATAATACTTCTTAAGAAGTTACCTGAAGTTAAATTTAGATTAACAGTTCCCCAGTAAAAGCGTACAGTCTGGAACTGTTCACTTAATGACATCTGGCCCCCTTACTGTGGCCTTCAGACCACCCAAGACTCTGACCCAACCTACATCTCTGGTTTTGTTTCTTATTACACAGTTCAGCATTATTGTGTACCCCTACATTGTACCCTTTTCCCTTTTTACCTGTTTAATGTTTATTTCTTTTTATTTTCTATAACCTGCCTTTTCTTTCCATATCTCTTTATGTTCTGTTCCTAGAGTCCCATCTGTTCATATGCATCTTATTTATAATTTAAAATAGAATACAAACAGCACCTCCCATGTGAAATCTTTCCCAAAAGCAGTTTTTCCTTACTGTGTTCACTCAGAGAACTTTATCTGTATTACAACAGCTATCAAATTTGTCTTTCTTCGGAAATTATTTTGTATCTGCAGTATAAACAACTACAGGTACAATTGGCTCCATATAATAGTGTATGTACTCCCCACATCACCTAACACAACGCACAAATTACATATAGTAAATAACAGGTATTTGTTAAATTAAGCTGGATGCATAAATCAAGATGAAGGGTGCTAGAGTTGAAAATGAGTATCGGAGTAGAACTTCAAGGTTAGTTTCTAAATAAAATGACACAGGGGTAAAAGTAGATGGAAAGTGCCAGGAAACACAGAGTCACAGTTATCTAGGTCCCTGCCCGTACACCTTTCCCATCCCACCCTCTTAATCATGCTAGTATTCTCCATGGAGTTTCTGCATGACCTTGGAAAGTAACTTTTAGATTCTCAGGAAGTTTTACGGTGTGCCACAAGCCTGCATTATTGGAGATGGAGAAGGATGGGGAAATAGTGTGACATTCCAAGCCCTACCTGTAGGAGTATACTTTTTTAAAAAACTGAAGTATAGTTGAATGAAATCTTGTATCTGTTTCAAGTATACAACGCAGTGGGTCACCAGTTACCCACATTATGAAATCCTCACCCCCACTAGTGTAGTTACTATCTGTCATTATGTTACAAAATCACTGACTATATTCACCATGCTGGCCTACCATCCCCATGACCAATTTATATCATGATTGAGAATTTTTGTTCCCCTTTAGCCCCTCACCCTCACCAGGAATATGCTTTTAAGGAGTTAAAATCTAAGCACATTGTATAATAATCTATTATTTTAAAAGTCTACAATCTGTAAAAAGTAGTTCCAGTGACTCAGTGCTACTGTTTTCAAATATCCACATATGGAGTGCTTATTATGTTCCAACTTAGTTCTAAGTGTTTATGTATATAGTCATTGAATCTTTTCTAAAATTCTTCGAAGTGGGAACTTATTATTATCCCCATTTTACTGAAAACATTTAGGTAATATATCAATTAAAAACTAGGTAGACTACTTTAAAATGTGTCTCTTAAATTCTGTGCTAGGCTGTTTCCAACCAAAGACAGCTTCAGAGGAGAGACAAGAGAGGAGACTCTTCATGTCAGTGTTTACCCAGTTGGAATGACTGCTGTGTAGTCATCTGCCCTCCATTTCTCAGAGCAACCAAGTTCTCTGAGAGAATACAGTAAAGAAAAATTGCTTTGGAGAAAGCTTATCTTCAGTGAATCTTCTTGCTGTTTCTGTGCCATAAAGCTCAGTTATTCAGCATTTGAAAACTCGATCTGGGAATGAACATTGTTTGGAGACCACTTAATTTTCAGAAACATATGTCCATCCCCAAATTCAGCATTGATACATTAAAGAGAAGACAGATGTCAAAACTACTCATATTTTAGCAATATGCAGAGCAGTAAGCAGTTTCCTAGGGCCAAAATAATACTCTGCTAAGAAGACAGAGGAATGTAAGAAAAAAACAGTAAAGCAGATTTCAATACCCTATGAAGTTTTTGTCTCCTGTATATTCTCCAAGCTTTAAAACTTGACTCAACTCCATGTGACCTGGAAAATGTTCTGATCTGATACCGATTCAGTTACTTAAATAATGGCTAATGTAACAGGGACTGTATATATTTCCCCCAGGTACATTCTTACCTAATAGTAAATCAGTTGGTATGGCAAGTCTGGTTCACGAGGTTTCCAGCAGCTGAGGTTTCATCTGTCTGCCATTCATCAGGTTGCTGTCCTATCTGTATGATCAAAACTGAATCAACACTACCATGTCCATGGCTGAGGCCAAAAGTAAAGGGGTAAGAGTTAGTGGAAGGCAAACAGCATGGCCTAAAAGATGTACATATAACACTTCTACTCAAAGGCTGTTAACAAGAATGTCATCACATGGCCTTACTTTGGCAAGAGAGACTCTTGCTGGGGTAGGCAGACCTGTAAAACTTGTGGGGTACTACTGAAAGAAGGAAGAAGAAAAAGGCATATATCCAAGTCCTGTCAGAGTCTGTTCCTCTGGTAGTGTAGGCATTTGTGCAGGTACTTACTCCCACACTTAGAGCACACTCACTCCTTCCTATGGGGGATGACCCAAAGCCCCAGTAAGTTAGTTCATTCCACTCAGAATCCCAGATCTCCACCTATTATACAGTTCTTTCTGTCATGTGCATATGACTTCTCCTAATTTGACTACTTAAAATACAGCAAAATGCCAGTTACTTTTTCTGCCCCATTCCCATTACTGCCCAGACAATCTTATGTACAATAGGATGTCTAATGGATGACGATAAAAACTCCCATTTGGAAAAGAAAGTGGGAAATACCAAGCAATGACTGGTCCATGATATGTGTTACAGTCCAACAGGCAAGAAGTGCAAAGACCTCCTGCTCTGGTGTAAAGAGACTTTCTTGGCCAGCCCATCCACCTGATCGCTCCCAGTAGTGCCCTGGGGGACTATCTGTCTCTCATCTCTAACTCTGCCTGAGACGCCTGAAGGGGTGTGTTGGGAGCGAAACAGCTTTCTTAGCTTGCTGTTTTCTGCTATAGGTTTAGGAGCCAAAAGTTGCTTTAGGATTCAGAATTACAAGATTTCTGCAGACTGGGCTTGTAGTTTCTTTGGTAATAAACAACATTAAAGACAACACTGAGTTGGCTTCTACTGAATTTCTTCTATGAGTTTTCTGAGCAAGTAGTCCCAGTTTTTATATTTAGTCCACAAATCATCTTTAAATGTAACATCTTTTGTATATTTACTGGTTTCTGAATTTAGCCCATCTTGATCTCTCTCACCTTAAAGGAGGCTTACTTTGCTGAAAATAGAAAGTTCGATTGTTAAAGTAATAATGGACATTATTCATTTTTTAATTGTCGGTCTGTATCTATGGCAGAGGCTTGCCAGCTGCCCACCAAAGTCCTGTCTGTCATTCCATGGTGAGATGTTTGCCTTGGAAATGGCTGCCTCACCAGAGACTACATTTCTCAGACCTCCTCTGCATCTGTGTGGGACCGGTAGAGTATGACTGAAAATAGTATGTGTCACCTCAAGCCTCAGATAGCTGTGACTCAGGTGTGCCTTCTTCACACTTCCTCCCTCCCTCTAACTGCTGCTCATCAGTGCCCCGGGGTGACCTTGGTAACCAAGTATTGAATAAGGCATATGTTACTGGTCTCTGAACACCTGCTTGAAGCAGAATCTATGCCCCTGTGATTAGCAATGTCTAGTCTTAAGAGTGTAATATCTAATTTAGGAGTGAGAGAAAAATTTTGTGTGAGAAATAAGATTTCAGATTGTTCATTAAGTTAATTTGTGTTACCATAACTAAGGTAGAATCCTTTTTCTATGCTTAGGGTATTTCCCAGATTAAAAGTTTTACTGAAATGACCAGCTGTTTGCCTTCCAAGATTCTCTAGTACCTCAAGGTGGGTACATAACCCACACCATTCATGAGATTGACCTGAGACCTGGATGTGGGGTGAGAATTAGGGACTGTGGAGAGTCCATTCTGGGCTGGTAGTACTTGGCCAACAACACCCAGATCCCTAGAAATCCCATGAGCTATGCAGTACACCTTTATTGAATTAATTCTGGCTTAAAAAACAGTCCAAATTCATTATCATGGCTCGTCATTCAGAACCATGATTCATTGTCCATAGGAGATGACTGACACAAACCTAAAACAGTGACTCCCGTGACAGTGATTAGACCCAGCAACAGGATCACGGCTGGCTCTCAAAGGCATTTTTCAGTATGTGAAATTTACTTTTCTTTCTTTTCATGAGACTAAAATCATGAAATCTTTTAGAATAAGGAAAATGCATTTGAACTTGTTAGTTGGAAATGCAATTAGCTGTCATTTGAAATGGTATTTTACCAAGAGAATCAGCCCTCAATTCATCATTATGTGCTTTATTATTTCCTAGCAGCTGAAATGAAAAACTGATACTTTTATTATTTTTAGAACATATTAATTACAGAATGACTCTACAATCTGCACACTTTCTCAAGGATGTTTTTCTAACACATATTTCAGTTTTCTGAGTTAATGTACACATAAACACCTTTTAAAATTAGTGATTCAATTAATAACATAGCATAACCTAAAAAATGCTGTCTGTAGTAGAATGGTGGACCATTAGATTTAGTGAAAGACACACCCTCATTTCATTTTGATCAGGGAAAAACATTCTCATAAATGATCGTTATCATTATCACCATTAGTGATGGCATTCAGAAATGAGATGCCCGCATTGTGGACTGTTATTTCTGCTCCTTTCTCCTATCATCCAAAAATCCTTTTGGAAAGCAAAAGAACATCTAAAATATGGGACTTTGTACTTTTTACAAGGATTTTAGAAGCTCTGATTTCCTCTCAAAATATGTAGCTTTCATTATGCATCATTATGAAGCTGTTTACTTCAGGGAATTACAGCTTGTGGTTATTATCCTTTTTACTATTTGACCTTCCATAATCCTGAGCCTATATAAATAATGTACCACTTAAATGCTACAGTGGAATTTTACAACAAATTAATTAGTAATATTACAGAAGAAAGTACATTGTTTAATTTTGCCATAAAAGAAATATCTCAATTTAGTATAATCAAGGGGTATTTCTAATAGTAAATATCTCAGAAGACGTCTGAGAGATTATTAGTATTTTTAAACATAAACTAAGATTTTAAGCTAAATTAAAACTTAATGGCCTGGCCCATACTGAAAAGTATAGCTCTTTCTTCTGTCTTTAAATATAAATATTAATTTTATGAGGCATAATTATACAGATCACAGTTAATTTCAGTTAACAACTATAGTGAAAACAGAAATCCTGGATGAAAGCAGTTTTTGCATATCAGTATCAAATGCATTTCAAATGGACCTTTTTTATTGAAGTATTGTTGATATACAATCTTATGTTGGTTTCAAATATACAACACAGTGGTTCAGCAGTTACCCATATTATTAAATCCTCACTCCCTCTAGTGTATTATTATCTATCAACATAGTAACATGTTACAGAATCATTTACTATTCTCCATGCTGCACTACCGTACCTGTAACCAACTTATTTTGTGACTGCAAATTATTGTGTCCCTTTATCCCCTTCACTGTCCCCCCAAACCCACCTCAACCCCTCTCCCTTGGTGACCGCTAGTCATTTCTCAGTGTATATGAGTCTACTGCAATTCCAATGGACTACTTTAAGTTTTATATTTAATGTTATCTCTAAATGTCCTTTAGCTGGTGGGGATTTTTATTGAAATGCCCCTAGTTTGCTTGAGTAGGACTCTAACAAATTGTTCAGATAGAGTAGAAGGTACAGAGAACTCTGAATAATACAGACATGTCAGATATGTGCTCACAAATAGCCCTAGAGGTGGGACAGAGAATGCAAGGAAGTGACCTCATTCCCCCAGTACCCCTGGGCTGAGATCCAAATCTTCTGATAGAGGACATAGTGATGGCCTGCCGAATGACAGAAGTCATGGCAGTGTCCCACTGGAAGGATTCACTAGAATTCACCCTCTAGGATTGAAGTGTCCTACTGGAGGCACTCCACTACAAAAATGCTCAGCAAGTACTGCTGGCCAGTAGGTGCCGGAGAGCAGGAGAATGCTACAGAAGCCTTGGTCTGGAGAAGCTCCCCCTGCCGCAGGAGCTGAGCTCTTGTGAAGGTGTGAGCACTGTGGTGCTGAGCTCCAGAGAAGCACGAGTGCACACACTCACACTCTGCAGGATCCAGATGCTAGGAAAGCTGAGCCTGCTGCAAGAACTTTTGAGCAAACAAAGCAGAAGCAGGAAGCAAAAATCTTTTCTCATTCAATGTTTCTCTTTCATCATCTGCTGACAAAGATTAAAATTCAACTTGTTAATAAAAGAAATAGATACAAAAGACCCATATATATTTTCATAGAGCAGTATAAAAGAGCAAATATGGTCCTGAGAGGCAATAAATGTATATCCAGCACAACATTGTACCTAAATTAGGATCGAATGTATTTAAATTTGTAGTTGTAATGACCCTGACTTGGGGAGTCAGATATCATAGAAGAATAGCTGAAAGTGAATTGACATGTCTACCAGCATGCTTATTGCTTAATCCCAGTGCTACCACAAGAAGAAAAAAAGACATTTTATCTCAGTGGCTGTAAGTTTCTGCAGATGCAAATTGAAAGAATTAAGCTTACCATTTCACTTGCATTGACCTTGTCGGTAAATGGTTGTTGGGGAGTGCTATATTTAAATTTCCTGTTCCATGTAAATGTGACTAGTCATTTGAAATGAATATATCATTTTATAATATAGCCACTAATAAGAAACAAATTTCGCAGTCAAGGAGAGGCCCGGTAGTATGTATTGTTTGACATATACTAATTGGTCAAATTATATTTATTTAATAAACCTGATTCTCAGTACAGTTCTCCAGAATTCCATAATTTCTCAATAAAGAAAAGGGAAAAAATAGATTTGGGGACATAAGTCACATAAATTATTATAAGGAATTTTCTCAAGAGTCATGTCTAAATGTGTTCAAGGGGAGCACTTCTTCAGCATAAAATTATCATCCAATTTATCAGCATTTGTTGCTGTCCATTAGGTCTAAGATGTGTGTGATAATGTGCGTAAATAACTTTAAGTAGAAACTTAACTGGAATTGGTTTAAATTATTGTGTTTGAAAGTCAATACAGTTAGACAAGTTTTTTTCTAATTACAGCAAAATAATAAAGGTTCTGTATCTAACAGTAGATTCTTGAATCTGTCATTGAACTTCAGACCATTCAAGTAAATTTAAGGAAAAGAGTGTTTTGTGGAGTTGTTTTAATTATACTTTAGTCTTTAACTATAATTTGAAATGGGCTGGCCATTATCAAATACGTGAATAATAAGGTTAAAAAATTATGCTTTATAAGGTAACAGTCCAAGAATAACAACAGTCTTTTTATAGGCCAAGATTACAATCTTGGTAGAAACTAGTCTCACCTTACTTGTCTCATCTGACCTCAGTAACCATCTCACCTCATATGAGGTTGAGTGAAAATGTAAGGATCAAGTAATTTAAAGTACAGTTTTCATTAGTTGCAAATAAATTTTCTTTCAAACCAAATTTTTCTGTTAGTTAAGAGGGAAGAAAATGTATAACCTATGGACACTTGGTGAAACATTTAAGTTGGCACCCAGAAACTCCTTGTTTATAGGTTATTTATGAAATAATGGAGAAGGAAAATTGATTTATGTTAGCTTTCTTTTGGACTGCTGTGTTGTTTTCCATTTTAAAAAAGGAAAAGATTAAGGCACAAAAATTGTTAAACCTTGCTCTGGCTAAGTGGAATGTGTCAATTGTGTTTTGTGACTTCTAAAAATATTGTTGTAGGTCATATCTAATATTTTTATTTAATTTCTCTATTTTAAATTTAGTTTAATTCATCTCTCTCTCTCTCTTTTTAAGCTTCTCCATGGGTTGATAACAGTAGAACTCCAAATAAGATTGACCTTTATGACGTACGCAGAAGACCATGGTAAGAATTTTTAGGTAGTCATGAAAAGGTAAAATAGACTAAAGAAGGTTATATTTTTTGTTAAAACATTGGAGGCAGTCTTTCCATTATCAGGTTTAATATTGTCTAATTATTTAAAGACCTCTGCTGTGTGCTTTCTTTCTAATAAAGAAACACATTAAAGGATGATGATGAGTTCAAGTAGACAACAATAGTAAATATTGTTGAAATAATTTATCAAATGCATTGAAAATGGACAACTTTGAGTACTATATTCAATGTTATTTCTTAATGCCTTTTAGCTGGTGGGGATTTCTATTGAAAGGCTCCCAGTTTGCTTGGAGTAGGGCTCTAATGAAGTGTCAAGACAGAGTAGAAGGTAGTTTGCCTCTGGCAGTGAACTAATGGGAGCTGGCCCCTAGGTAAGAGCTGCAAGTAGCTGTAGTCATACAGCTTTACATTTCATTTTTCCAAAAAGGTTTACTGTGGTCCTTATTTTCCTAACATACAACTCATAACTGCATTCATTGGAAAACAACTTTTAAACTTGTGTATTTTTTTTGAGTTTTTTAAAATGTATTTAATGTGTTGGTTTTTTTTTTAATGAGTTCACATTGTATATAATATACTGCTTTGCCACCTATTTTTTCATATCAATACCTTTGAGTACCTATTCATAAGAGATACAATATTGTTCTAAAAGAATGACTATATGGTAACCTATTTTTTAAATCTCCTATTACTGGACATTTGCATTATTTCTGACATTTTGCTATGGTTCAGACAGATTCTAAGACACATTATGGCTGATGCAAAGAAGCATACTTAAATTTTGTGAAATGCTCTGCTAAACATCTCAGTAGCAATTTACACAAACACCAACTATGTGTAATAGTGCCAGATACTAATAACCCACATATTATTCTTGGTAATATTTCTCAAAGTGTGGTGGCTGTGGGCCATGGGTTGTTGAGTGGAGGCAAAGACTATGACATCACATGGTTTGCGTTCAGGAACCAGTTGTTTGAGGGAAACATAGAAGCTGTGTGCCAACCAGAAGAGGGAGACCACATCCTGTCCTTACATCTTCCCATTGAGAGGCATGCCGGGACCATCTGTTAATATCCTAGACATGAACTGGCTTTGCCTCCTATTGGAGCATCTTGGCAACCCTACCCCTTTACCTTCTTATAGAGAAACAAACTTGAGTACCAGTTATAAACTGTTTCACAAACACATAGTCCTGAGTGGATATTAACTGCTGGATGTTGTCTGAAAATGAATTGACAAATTATCTGACAGGTGTCTAATAAGTTAGGTTAGAGTCATGGGCAAAGAGGCTTCAGAGACAGACAAGTAGAAAGTTGAGTTCATGTGCAGCTAGCTCGTCCTGTTGGAGAAGGCAGGCCCCTCTCTGTCTGCCACATCTGTGGTCAGGCAACATGAGCTTTTGGGATCACTTACCTGAATGCAATTCAGTTTATCCCTCTAAGTTGCTGATCTATTTAAATGCAACTCTCCTAGAGCTGCTCTAATATGCCAAGATTCTGAATCTGTGGGATTCAGATTGGGAATCAGAATTTTGAACTGGTTGTCTAAGTGGTTTTCAGGTGCTATAACGTTTGAGAGCCGGTGCTTGAAACTTCTGGTAATAACATTGTATGTTCTATTTTCAGTTGCTTTATTGTCCCTTTGTATTTCTTTTCTGTTGGTAGTTGCTTTTTCATAGTCCTAGACCTATTTCAGTGTTTATTTTTTTGCATTTAGAAATATGACATATTCTTACTATTTGTTCTTATTATCATTCCTTAGAGTTGAGTTTTAAATCCTGTGGTCAACAAATTAGATGTTAGGATAATTAATTTTTTTCAGGAAAATATCCTTCTAGAAGTTCATTTCTTTTGATCCTGCTATTAAAACACATCTCTTTATCTTTGGTATAAATTATATAAAACATACCTTAACCATTATGCCTCTGACATCTCTACTCTTATGTTAAACACTGCAGTTTTAATTTGATATCGCAGATTTGTCAGTGAAAGAGCGTTGTCTGCTGAGAGTGAATGGAAGTAGGGCCTTTCTTGGAAAAGACTGTCTCAGAGATCAGTAAATATCAAGTTAACAAATATCATGTTCTGATAATTTGTAAGAGGAAAAAATATGCATGTGGTATTCGTTTCAGGTACATCCAAGGAGCTGCATCTCCTAAAGACATGCTTATTCTGGTTGATGTGTGAGTAGTTACCTATTACATATTTGTTCATATACTGAGAATATAGAAAGGATTTATAGAGAACAATAATATGGGTACTGAAAAAAGGTTGGAAAAAAAAGACAAAGAATAATTATAATTATAATGACTTTAATATCCAGACAAAGAAACCACATTAAGGCAGTATCAAAGCAAACAAAATTCTCTGAATGAAAATGAGAAGAATCTTTATTGGAATTGAAAAATATGGAATGTTCCAAATTCCTGAGCTTTTTGAAAAATTACTCATTTGCTTACAGTTTTTTTCATTATGTTTTAAGGAATATTAAAGTCCTTCTAGAAGTTAATTTCTTTTGCTCCTAGTATTAAAACACATTTCTTTATCTTTGGTAGAAGATGTTAGTTCTCATTTCATTTTTTGAAGTGCATTTAAATCGTACCTTGTTTTAATTAAATTATTATGACTTTTTATCTGTGATAATCTTTGGTATTCTTCTTAAGTATAAATCTGAATAGTAATTCAGTATTTTATAATCCAATTGTATATGTATCTGACAATTTCTCATTGAAATTGTTGGAACCTGCATGTATATCTCAAACTTCAAAATGTATATGAATTTGAAATGCCATTTAAAAAAATTGTTGCAACAGAAATATATCGAAGTTCTCCTATACACAGTGTGATAATATAGAGACAAGAATGATTAAGATGCGGTCCCTGATCTCAGAGATAATTCAAATGTATTAGTGAAACTAAACTATATTCCCAAGTAGCTAAAATGATTGTGAAGTACGAGGTATGACACAGCACTGAAAGAGTCCACAGGAGAGATACAGCACTCTGATTTGCAGTGTCAGGAAAGACTTCATTAAGGAGATAAAATTAGAATTGAATGCTTCAGCTAAGCTGTAACAAGGCAAACATGGAAGGGGAGAGGAGACAGAGTGGGATTTCAAGTGGAAGAGTTGGCCAGAGCCAAGTGGCATAGGTGAGAACATTGGGGGAGCTGTGCTGGGGACATGAGGGAAGGAGGGAGAGGGAAGATTCTGAAAGTTTTTGAATGCAGGGCTGTTGAGATTGTTGCCCATTTAGTAGGTAATGTTGAGCTATTAACAGTT
Organism: Manis javanica; assembly: GCF_040802235.1. Classification (NCBI taxonomy): domain Eukaryota; kingdom Metazoa; phylum Chordata; class Mammalia; order Pholidota; family Manidae; genus Manis; species Manis javanica. The sequence continues at coordinate 81,140,173 of NC_133161.1, forward strand.
TGGATCAAGGTATGTTTCCAGAATTTTCATCTTGTTAACACGAGGGGGAAGAGCCTACGAGCTGGATGGAGTGGCTTTAGGCAGCAAAGACCTGCGCCAGAGTGGAGAGAGGACGGGAAGGAGGTCACTGCCTGGGAGCACCGTGTAGTGGGAGGAATGCGGGAGACTGAATGGGGGGAGGGCTGAGGGAGAAGGAAGCTGCAAGACGGACGAGTCTGGTTGGTGCCAAGAACATAAACAGTAAAGAAAAATATGGGAGTGACTTGTCATTTGGATATTGAGCCTAGCTGTTTAACATGAAGCTGCAAGTATAAAAACTGGGGAAAAGTGAGGAGCTAAAGATGGAAAAGTGGGAGTTGGCCGCCTAGAGATGAGCCCTGCAAATAGATGAGGTCATCCAGGATCATAGACTATGTAGAGACAAGAAAAATACTAAAACCCAGAGAATACCTACATTAGGATACAAAACAAGGCAATTTGTCCACAAGTCAATTATCACAATTGTCACGCTGCTGCATACTGATTGATTTAATTAGGTCCACCAATGGGCTCGCAAGGGCAGCGACGGGACCTGTCACCTCTGCAGCCCGCACTTCTGACTTGGCTGACGAGCTAGTGCTGTGCAGTAGGTGTGTCCTGCATAGGTGAACATGCCATGAGTATCCAGTTTCCCAAAATTGTCACTTGACACATAATTTTCATCATTGTAGTTAGAAATATATATATTTTAATGCTGTAGGACACAGAAAGACAGGCTTTCTTATAATTTATTTCTACTCTATAAGAATATGACTTTTTCTATTACTGATTTTTTAAGGACAAATCGTTATTTGAATATTATATAAATGATCTAGAACAAGTGCATAAGTTGCCTTTCCTTAGGGTGTCTGATGTTGTTTAAATACATGGTCATTAGCATACAGGCACCGATTTTTTTCTTTTTTAATAGGAGTGGAAGTGTTAGTGGATTGACACTTAAACTGATCCGAACATCTGTCTCTGAAATGCTGGAAACCCTCTCAGATGACGACTTTGTGAATGTAGCTTCAGTAAGTATAAGAGGATTCCTTTTTAGCTGAATTAAATTTGCAATTTCTATCTCCCCCCCCCCATGAATTTAAATACTGTAAAGTATTTTATCAAAGATAGGCTGAGATATTTCTGACCTATTACTTCTTCCTATTTCTTTTTGACCTAGACTTTCTTACTGTTCTATTTTCTTACTTATTCTCCTATACTTCCCCGCTAGGGTCCATTGTGAATGTCTAAGGCTTTACTCATGAGTGAAGTAATTGAGGTAATGGATATGAAGGGAAAACATTACACATATTCTCCTTCACTCAGAGCAGCCTAAATGGGCGACTTGAACCCCTGTACTCATTGATATCACTGTAACTCCTAATAAGGAACAATGTGGTGGCATAATTATATGGCAATTTTCTCTTCATTATAATGCTCATTTTTCACACTGTACATATCTGTAATGTAATATGCCTTTAAAACATTTCTTTTATTAACACAAGAACCAATCAATATATTTGAATGTGGTTTTTTTTTAAGTCTTAATTTCCAAGAACCATCTTCAACCTTCCTGTTCACAGCCAGCGAGTACTGAACTCTGACGCAAATAAAACAGGACAAAATGTTACCATTTTAATTCGTTGTCTCATTTTAATTCATAGAATTTAGGAAGATATTCTGTGGCCATTTATTAGTGGATTTAACTTCATATTTGGCATAGTTATATTCATAGAGGTGAAGGTGAGGGAAGAAGACTTTGTGGTGAGGTCATTTTGTACTGAATGTGGGAAAACAGATCCGTCTCTGAAACCACTTGGGAGGAAGAAGTTAAAGCAGCTGGGCTGCAATGGACTCACTCCCTTCACTGGAAGGGCACTCCTGGGAAAATATAGTCAGGGAACCAGGTATCAGCTTTGGTCAACCAGAGCTCTGTGTAACTAGATGAATTATATTTACCAAGAGGAAGAGGCTTTATTCATAAAGGGCTTTTAGCAGAATATCCCTGGCTAAGGGTTAACTATCATAAGTAGAATCCAGGATTTAAGACTCCCCTAAAAATGCCCTATAAGTGATGCAAGTCTCTGAGTAATCAACTGGAGATATTTCATGGTTTCAATACTCCTGCTCTACAAGGAACCCTGCAAATGTTTCTGAAACCTCCTTTGGACGGAGGAGTATGTCCAACACAGCAAGAAGGGACCTGGTCTCCTGGTTTTCTAGGGCTGCCATAACAGAACATCACAGACTGGGATATTAACTACAGGTATTTATTTTTTCACAATTCTGGAGGCATAAGTCTGAGATTAAGGTGGTGGCAGGCTCGGTTTCTCCTGAAGCGTCCTTCTTTGGTTTGCAGATGGCCGCTCTCTTGCAGCCTCTTCTCGTGGTTATCTTCGGTGCATGCACACCCCTGGTGTGTCTTCCTCTTCCTTTAAGGACACCACTCATGTTGGATCATGCTCCTACCCAGGGGGGCTCATTTTAACTTCATCACCTCTTTGAGGATATTATCCTTGACTTCCATTACGTTCTGAGGTACTGGATGTTGGGACTTCAACATATGAATTTGAGGGTGACGCAAGTTAGCACCTTATACCTGGGCAACTTTCCTCCATGTCCAGATTTTTCCTCTGCTTTATATGAACTTTTAGCAATCCTTTAGCTTGTCTGTATCCTTGATATTACTTAGTAAAACTTGCTATTACATAAGATCTCTGATTCATGTCAGTCTCATTTTACAATCTGAACTTGTGTGTTAGCTCACTACTTATTTAACAAAATGCAATCAGGAAAAATGTAATGCTTGGTCTTGCAAATGGAATAATCAGAAAAGATAGTTATTTAGTTTTATTTATACCTACATACATTACTTATTACGAGCAATTGGAATGGTTGTTAACAAAATACTATCTTTGGCATAGCACAAGAGAAAGCCATAAAAATACTAAATATGGTAAAGATTTGGCATATATAGTGAAATTTACATAAGTCTGGCAGATAATAAATACGATTAATGTCTTAACCTGGCTTCCTGCTGATCCTCACTCATGATTTCAAGTATAAGTAGTTCATTCGGGACATGATTGCAGGAAACACTACTAGTTAAAGGATTTGGGAAAGAGGCCCGGGGAGGAAGGAAGCAAGCCAACTGAAAGGTCTTAATTTGATATAAAGGAGCTTAACCCTACTGAGGAATCTTAAAATAAGAACTTGAAAGTGATTTTGCCTAAAGGCTGAAGGAACTTGTGTTTAAAGTAACCAGCCTTCCCCACGGGTGGACACAACAGACTCTGGCCACGAGAGGGAGACCTGAAGCACAAGTCCAGGTGACAGTGGTTAGAAACATGGCCAGTGTCCACTGTATCCAGTCACTGATCCTTGAAGATGGCAGTGGATCACAGTTTCCTAAAAACAAACACAGTAAGTACATCAGGAAGGTGGGCTGCTAGAGTTAAACCAAGTTCTTAATTTGTATTCATCTTTTCTCTCCCTGAATACCCTTTCTCTCTCTTAATCTTTTCTCTCTTAACCTTTAGCCAACTCTTGAGCTGGAAGCTTGCTTGGGGGGATGACCCAGGTGTTTATCCCAGAGGCCTGTGAATCCATTGTTTCTATATCCCCAACAGTGGTTCTTATAAGTGTCCATTCACAGTTAACACCAAGCATGGACGTGCTTAAATGAATCCCTTGAGTTCTATGTATGTCTCCCCTGCCGCACTGTATAACAGCAAACCTCATAATAATCTTCTTATCAACTGGAGAATTTTTTCTCTCATGTTAGTTTACTGGCATGAGAAACCTGAAACATTTAGATAGTAGCTGCAGATTTAGGTTTAATGAAATTCTTACCGTGACCCTGCTAGAAGCACTGCATCACCTCTACACCTATATGCACACACTTGGAATGCAGAACATTTATTTCAGTAAAGCCTCAAGTTGCAGGGAAAGATACACAAATTTCCCAAGTGAATTATGGTGAGAGGGGACATTCCTGCTTCCTTCCCTTGAGTCCCACACTCATTCTGTCTTCTTGGGGCAGAACCAGTGTGGAGAGGGGAAACCTGATTTGTATCATTCGCTCCTTTTTGTAATATAAGTACTCCCATCTTGGCTAATTTTTTGCTACCGCTTCTAACATAAGCTCACATAAAGCTCAACTGGCTTTTAAGATTCCTGGAAGTTTAACCATTGTTTTTTATGAGCAGTTACCAGCATATCAATAAATATAGCACTGTGGTTCAAAGTACATAATGTATCTGGAAGGATAATGTTTCAGCTCAAAGACTGTCATCTCTAAGATGGAGCTTAGATGCACATTTAAGAGACTGTCCCAGGGTTGTGTTTTATTAGGCTGGCAGCTTCGAAGTGACACAAAATAGGGTAGAGCTAGTGGATCTATGGTCATTTGTCCACTATTGGACCTCCTTTACCATGAAATAGGTTGCTTGGCTGAAGGAGCTCTTTTTACAGGATCCCATGATATCCCATGATGATAAATCAGGCAGTATGTGAACTGTAGGATTAGTAATACTGGTTGAGACACTGTGAACAGGAAAGGGGAATTTGTAACTGAAATAGTATCAAAACAAGAAAAACAAAATTCATACCCTGCCAACAGGGATAAAATTGAATGTAATCTATTTGGCATCAAGTTATTGTTTGTTTTTTACAAAGGTGACACTGTATTAAAGGCACAATGCATTGGACGACTGATTTCCAAAGGGATGAATTCAGTAGAAGTAGCTGTATCACACTTGGTGAGAAGTAGCCCATGCTTTTAGGCCCACAGATATCCTATCTGCACTACCTGGCTGCTGACTTTATGGGCCCATTTGCAAACACTATAGTTGTTACATACAGAGGCTGGATGACCTTCAGTGGACAACTCATCCACCCAGTTGTTTATTATCTCCTCTATGATGAATGCGCTTCTAATGGTCATTGATAATGAGACAAGAGGGCAGTCCATTTCATGCCTACCTCCACAGGTCCATCCTCATGCTTCTCCAGAGCTCTTTGTCTGTGGAAGTCTTCCAGTCTTGCTCCTTCAGGGGCATTTGCCAGCCAGCCAACCCTTTGCAGGAGTCCATGTGTTTTCTTATCTCAGGCTACTTGCTCTTCCACACTAAGTTGATGACCATGTGTATTTTGCCTCAACATCCATTTCCTGACATGTTTTCCTACTACCTGCTGATTCATAGTAGGTAGATCTTGGCATCTCTTTTATTGAATGTTCTCTTTTTTGTTTTCCTGGAGCAGAGACTATTCTTCCAGGTGGGCCACACTGTGACCTGCCCTCTATGTGGGGAGATTGGATCAGAGCTCAAGGGAGAGTAAATGCTCTCTTTTAAGGTTTCCAGGAAAGGAGAAATTAATACTCCCTAAGGGAAAGAGGTTAAGTCTGCGTCTCCAGAGGGCATAGGGGAATCTGGAAATTCAGTATTCTTAGTTGCATCCACCCTGATGTCCTTATTCTGCTCTTAGGGTCCCTTTCTTTGCCCATCAGTGCCTTCATTTTTGCAGAGAAACCTGCCAAGGCTGTGAATACAGCTTCTTTTATAAATATGTGACTTTCAAAGCAAATTCTGTGCCTGTTTCTAGTACACACTGACCCTCTCACAGCAGGAGATGAGAACTCCATGTGCTGCCCTAGAAGTCTTTGGGTTTTCACACTTTGCCCTTCCTTGATAATTAGCTGAACTGAGGCAGTCATTTCTTCCATGAATTTAACAGCAGCCAACCAATTCCAAGCCCTTGTAATCACTGTTGTCACCAAAATTGCCAAATGCTTCAATCTATATCGTGTTCCAATCACTGCGAATGGAAATCCTAGATGAAAATTGGGATGCTACAACCTTTGAGGGGTTTTCTTTCTTCCAGTTACCAGTGAAGTCTCTTCATCACATGGCTGGCAAATAATTTAATTCTAGAAACCCATCCTGAGATTCTGCTTCCTAAGGCCACAGCTAGTATCAACCTAGATTGGGTTTCCCCCAAAATAGTCCCTGAGGCAAGGATTCAAGTACAAATGGTTTATTTGGAAAGTAATTCTAAGAAAGACTTGGATAAATGTGAGAAGTAAAACAAAAAACATAACTAACAAATGATGGATTATTAAACAAGTCATCATTCTGAGTAATAGAGCTTAATCCTCTGGGTGGTTCTGAGAATGGGTGTAGGTAACAGTTAACCATTTCAAGGGGAAAATGTCATGGGGTGTATAGAGTTAATGATTGCTCCTAAGGGATATTAATTCCCTGATGTCCCCAGGCCACCGAGAGACAGGCAGAGGGCTCCCAGAAATCTGGGCAGTTAAATTTGAGCTGGCCTGAATGGAAATATGGATGGGGCACCAATAGCACATGCCTTGGTGAGAAACTGAACAATGTTATTAATGTTTAAAAAAATTTTTTTCATTAAACTAGAAATAGCTTTCAATGAAGTTTATGCTTGCAACAGTTAGCCAGCAACTAATGATGCTTCCTAATTAAAACAAAAAAACTTAAATTGGATTGACATTGGAATTGTTAATATATGGCAAGTTTGAAAGACCATTTGCTTTTCCTTTAGCAGCCATATTATGGTTGTTAAATGTGTATCTCTTTAAAGAAAATAGTTAACTTAAGAAACACAAGACAAGATATTTCCTTGTGATTTCCATGAACTAGGTGAATACAGGCTTTATTAGTGCATTGACAACTCTGTTTCCATATTTAGCCTTATTGTACAAGCCTTATAACACTTGTAGCTTGAATATATGAGCTAAAAGAATATGGGAAAATAGAATATGTTTCTTGTAGAAAGAACTGGGAATGCATTTGAACTGGAAGTTATGTATCTCAATACCTCAAGTGAAAACTTATGAAATTATGAAAAACATTTGAGAATAGGGAAGAAGAGTGATACTAGAACATGCATAACTTGTGCAAATTGGAAGGCATATTGCAAGAAGCTGTTTGAAAGATGCAATCACGGTGATTGCCTGCTCTACTCTAGGGAAATGAACTGCTAGTTCAGCTTTTGGTATATTGACTTGTTTCATTTAGGTTAGTTACCTTAATTTATTTCACTTCAGTGGTTTATGGTTCTTACTTACCTAAGGTGATTTTTTGTCAGCTATACGCCAAATTGTTTTATTAGCTATATACTTCTGTTTAATTTTATTTCAGACAAGTTATTAGTACATTTTCATGATGGAAAAGTCACTAAGTGATTTTAAGTGATCATATTATTCCAGACAGATTTGCCCCTCAGAAAATCAATACAAACAAGATCTAAAGTAGACATGTGTTCATCATTTACCTTTCTATTATTTTAATCTTTGATTTAATCACAAGTCATAGGGAATTTAAAAATAGATTTTTTTCTTTTTTAACACTGATAATATGGCAGGAGCTCTTTAGGCATTTTTCATGGTCGCTCACTAAGTTTTCATAACAATCTTGTGTGGTAGACAGGATTACTGTCCATAATTCCAACAGATAAAGAAACAGTTCCCGTAACTTCTAAGGGAGAAGACTGAATTGGAGCACAGCCATATTCATTTATGAGTCTGGATTTAATCACAAAATTATGTGGCTGAACCTTGAAGAAAAACTTAAAATAAGTTCACTAATTTTATTGTGAAATCGGGTATTTTTAAATAAACTTTGAAAATACTAAAATTGTTAGAAATTCTATAAATTCAAAGAGAAATGCTTCTTTTTAAATCTCAATTTAGCCTTAATCTTTAAAGAAGAATGTAATTTATGTTTATGTTTTAGTAGAAGAATTCTTTTAGAAAGTTTGCTGCATTTTGACTTAGAAAAAGCGCATATTAATTGGATTAATCTTATAATTGCAAATAAATACCTACACACTGTATTTCCATTGGATTATATATCGTGCCTATATATATATTTTCTTTATATTTTTTTTATATTTTCTTTATATTTTTATTTCCTTTGTCATGTATCTTTGGCTCTTATCAAACTACATGTATTCTTAGTTACATTTATATAACATTACATATATATATTTATGTATATATTACTTATATATATTATTACATTTATATAACATATTTATATTTATACATACAATTACATTATGATATAATGTCACCACAATAACTTCATAATTGAAAAGAAATTCTTCCATTTTATTAGTTACCATGCTTTTATTTGTGGGTATAAAATGCCTGAAATTAATCCATTTAAGGAGAATTCTTATGCAACATTTGATAAAAGTAAAATTACATGTTGAATAGATAGGTCTTTCTCATTAAATACAAACTTAATTTAATAATGTAGGAATTCTAAGGAAAAAACCTTCAAAATATATAATGCTTTTGTAGTGTGTGTATGTGTGTGTGTGTGTGTGCACACATGTGTGCATGTGTATCTTTTTCCTGTTTTCTCTCAGAAACTGTTTGAATGTCTAGGAAAGAAACAATACAACTTTTATTAACTTTTGTAACTTAAGGGATGCATAGTAATAGGCACTGAAGGAGCCCGGTGGTGATTCTGTTATTAACTTTGACAGTAATTTTCCTCCAAAGCTGTCCTGCTTCTTCATCATCATACCTAAGATCACATCAGTGATCCAGTGAATTTACGGTGAAATCTGTATGAGCCCTTTCCAAAGTTGCCTAGAACCACCCAACAGAAAATTTATGCAGCCTTTTATTTTTAGATTTATGTTTCTTAATTTTTTTTATTTCTTTTAAATAATAGTAATTTTTATGCTTAAGTTATATAAGATATCAGAAATGCTGCTGCATCATTTCCTACTGTTTCGATTATCTCTAGGGCTGTTCTTTGTTGCAGAAAATAAGCCTACTCTTAGGCAAAGCTTAAATACAAGCATCATGGTGCTGTTTTCCGCTAATCTGGTTATATGCTTTGATAGAAGTTAAGTGGTAGATAATAGGAGCAGCAATTCACTCACAGCATGTCCTAATTTACAGGCAAAATTTCAAAAGCCGACACAGTGAGTGGAATTTGTTTATGAAAGTGGGGGAGTTTGACGTTTTAGGAGTAAATACTGCAAGCCAGTGAAGGATGAAAGGAAAATATATGCTGATTATGGATAATATGTGAAAAGTTAACAGCTGAAGAAGACAGTTATATGCTTTAGTAAAATCACATGTCTCCTTAAGAATTAGATGGCAAATATTATGATTACATTAGGGATCTTTGAGTCATTTTTTTTCCGGGAAACTTTTCTAACTCATGGTCATTATGAAATGCTCTCTTTGATTATTCATCAGAAGCAAATGATCAACATATAACTTCTTACATTATTTTTGCTATTAATTGTAGAAGAGTAAGTTCTAGTCTTTGCCCAGATTGTAGGCTGGGCAAAATAATTCTGGACGTGAACATCTGTAAATGCAAGTGAGTGGTGGCCGTGTTCGAGGCTGGGAAGGGATGATCATGATGGAAAGATCTGGAGACATTAATAAGGCTCACCTTGGATTAAGAGGCCAACTTCACTCTTCACAGGCAATGCTGCCTCTCAGATGCACTGGTAGAATTTCATAGGGATAATGCCCAGGACTAGTTTTTTTTTTTTTCCTTTGAAAGGACTAGTTGTATGACCAGATACAGGTTACTTAAGGCTTATAAATCTGTTTCCTCCTCTTTGAAATAGAACCGTTATTAACTTGCCAAAATGTTCAGCACTAAATGAAATGACACATATAAAGTGCTTATATATTGTAATCATTATTATGGTGTTTTTTGTTATCATATTCCCACATTATTTTACCAGCTGTTGGAAAATAATTCTTCATGAATCTGTCACATTTTTTCAAGTCTAAGCATTAACAGTCAATTTGCTCAGATTCCCGTGCATTCCATGATAGGAAAGATAGAGATGTCTCCTTCTCCAGAGCAGACCTACAGATTTACATTGCAGAGTAATGAAGGTATTATCTCTGGAAGGGCAGATGGGCCAGCTGCCAGCAGCCCCTGTGTAGGATCAGGGGCTTCTTCTTCTTGGGATTCCTTACATGAAACAAAACCACTGCCTGTACAGGGACCCCTGTCCCTCATCCCACCCCCCTGTGGGAATTGCATTTTGGGTGCAAAGACACTACTCTGGCTACTGTTCCTGCTATTGCTATGAGTAAAAAAGTGCCTTTTTACACCAACCCAAAGGGCTCATATTTTTCAGTCAATATCTATGGAAGTGTAGGAGGCTGACATGTTAGCTTACAAGTAGGATGTAATTTCAGACACTTCCACTTCTAGACTCAATAGTTTAACACCAACTAATGTCTGAGTGGGGTTTTGTTTAACTATGGAATTGCACTGTATATGCAGAGACATGATTTTGATTGTTCCTTTTCCTATCTGCTTTAAATTTCAGTTTTCCCTTCGAAAATATGTCTAATGCATTCCTAGACAAGGGCATAGATTTCTTAGCTAGGAACTTTTCCACTCTGCATATGACAATGAGCACATTTGTCAGTTGTTGCTTAGTGTAAATTTAAAAGTGATTTCTCCACCCATACAAAACAGGCCCTCTTATTACCAGAGCTGAAGTAAACTAAGAGATACTTGGCCTGCCCACACAGTTTTGTTATAAATGAATTCTAGGAGTGTAATTTCATTTCATGTCTTATAAAGTAGTCATCATCTAGACTTCAGGAACTTGATGTTGATTCATATTGCATTTACATCAACACATAAGAATATTGTGGTTTATATCCATACTACTAAAAGTAGGGCCTGTGGCCAAGCAACATGAGTAGTGCCTGGTGACTCGGTAGAAACATACACTCTCAAGTTCCACCCAGACCTAGAGTTAGAATTTACATTTATCAGGTCTCCCAAGGGATTCCTAAGCAATGAGGAAGTCAGGTACACTGGGAAGGTACATTTAGCAAAGACCAACAAGCTAATCATGCTTATCATTGACTTAGAGTTTAAAATCTTGGTAATTCATAGAATTACTAGTACTGTGGATGTTTATGACTATTTTGTGGCCATTTGCTTTTCTGGGCATGTGGTTGGTATTAAAAACAGGAAGGAGTAGAATTAAGTCCATTAAAAGATCCAAAGTTCTCTTTCCTCTGTAGTTTTTTTTTTTTTTAAGGTAATGACTGATGCTTCTTAAAATTATCTTCATTTAACAGACCATATAGAGAAATTATAGATTGTGAAGAAGAGACTCTGAATAAAGGACAAATATAGAGATCATAATAACAGAGCAAGTAATCAAGGTTATTTAGTTTTAACAGAAGAGATGGCCAGAAGATAAATTAATCACTTTGCAAGTATAAGGCAAGTTTATGATAAGGTGTTGACAAGCATGATACATATTTTTCCATTAATTACATGGTGCGCTAAGATAGTTTTTGGTACTTTGAAATTAGTTGCGTTTGCATTTTTAGAAATACCAAAGTAATACTTAAGATGAGGCAGAGGGGATAGTTTTATTTTAAACTGAGCTTAAATTGTTTTTAAAATAACGTGAAAGATACTGACTTATTTACCGGGGTTTATGTATTAGGAAAAGGTTTCATGCCCAATAAACACAGATGTATGTCAATAGTTATTGGGTAACATTTTTCAAAGTATGTCTATTCATTTTAAAGAGTAACTTGGGCTGACCTGAGTCTAGCCTTATCAGATTTGCTCACACTAAGTTAAATTAAACTATCAGATTTCCTCCTAATTTATTGTTTAAATTCAGAAAAAGTTATAATATAAATTGGTACTATACTTCTTGATACTTATTCATAGCATAGACTTTAACATCTTCTTTGAACAGCAAACTCGTTTCAGCAAATTCCTAAGAGACTAAAAAAAAGGCATCTTGAGAAAATTGATGCACACGCTAGACCTTGAAAACATCTACCAAGACATTAAAATCTTTTTGTTGTATGTTCCATTAAATAAGGGACTTTGTCATAAAGTGACTTTGCGTATTAAGTTCTCTTATAAATCTCAGATACAAAAATGAACATTTTCTTCTTCCCGTTAATTCACCTTTCTAATGTTTTGTTCAATAAATCAGACTAATTACACTCTTGGACATTTTTGTTCCAAAAGTTTTTTTCATTTTTTCATGAATCTCTCCTGCTTAGCCTTATGCTTTTTTTTTGAAGTATTGTTGATTTAATCTTATATTGGTTTCAGATATACAATACTGTGGTTCAGCAGTTACCCACATTATTAAATCCTCACCCCCACTAGTGCAGTTGCTATCTGTCAACATAGGAAGATGTTACAGAATCATTGGCTATATTCTCCATGCTGTACTACTATCCCCATGACCAACTTATATTATCATTGAGAATTTTTGTGCCTCTTTATTCCCCTCACACTCTCCCCACTACACTCACCCCAGCCCCTCCCCCATGGTAACCACTAGTCATTTCTCAGTGTCTATGAATCTACTGCTGTTTTGTTCATTCTATTTTGCTCTGTTTCTATATTCCACAAATATGTATAAACAGGTGGTACATATACACAATAGAATATTACTCAGCCAAGAAATTTGAAATCCTGACATTTTGCAACAATATAGATGGATCTAGAGGGTATGCTCAGTGAAATAAGCCAGGCAGAGCCTTATGCTCTATTGACTCAATTTCTTAAAATTAACTTATACCATAATTGTATTTAAGTTTTTCAACATATATAGTTTTTTCAAGTACATTTTCAAATATATATGTGTTTATATATTTGACCTCAATGGAACTGAGTTAGATTGAATATAATTTCTTCAACTCTTGTCGGTAACTTTTCACTGATCCCAAATGCTATTTCACATTTAAAGGAACTCACTGGTGATGGTAAAAACCTTGCTGTGAAAAAAAAAAAAAAAAAAAAGAGAGAGATCTTTCTGTTAGGTGCATATTATAGATATGCACAGATTAGAAATCACTTCGGTTCTTGATGCTTCCACATCTAGGTAGCTCCTGGCTTATCCAGATCTTTGCTCAAATGCTTGCTTATGAGAGAGCCATTCCTTGACCACCATATCTTCAACAGCATTCCAACTTTATTCTATCACTTTAATTATTGTCTATCACCTTACCTCACTTCATTTTTCTTTCTAGTATTTCTTTCCACCTGACCTGTTACAAATGTGTTTGTTCTTTGTTTATTTTCTTTATCCCGTACTCCCTGCTCCCCAGAATGGATACTTCTTTGAGTATAGAGACACTATCCATTTTGCTCAAATGTTACAGTATATAGAACATTTCATGGTACATAGTGATACTTCTAGAATTGACTCTTACTTTTTTGTCACTCATACCAGTGCTAGGGAAAAAAGTGCTACATAGATGTCAGAATTTTATAACAAATTTCAAGCATTGGTAAAATATCGTTGTGTTTTAACTGACCAGAATGATCCTCACTTATATTCTCAATATTACAGTATCTCTTCTCTGCAAATATCATTAAATACACATGTCATTCTCTTTGTATTCCTCAGGTACATGCAGCCACCACACAATTGTTCTTTCTTCAACTAGGAAAGATGTTCAAGTAATCAGCTTCAGACACCATAAAAATATTGAATATATTAGTCAATTTTGCCTCAGTATTGGTAAAAAAGAAAAAGATCAAGGAGTATGTCATCATTTGGTCATTTCATTAAAATATCAACTTTGGGAGTTGGCATTCAAGTTTCCACGTGACTATGAAACGTATTTGTAATACAAATAATATGATATAAATATTTTACGTTGAGGATGATGTAGGGAAAGCTGACTGTTTTTCTAGTTGGGTGAATGCTATGGAATCAGGATTGCATAGAAGTTGATTAAAAGATGATTAAGAAAATATATAAGTAACAAGTAGATATGAGTGAGGAAGCTAAATGCTAGTTATGTTAAAGCAAAAAAATAGTACAGCATAAGGAATGTAGAATAAAAGAATAGCTCGCTCTCAATTGCTTGAAATTCTTTTAAATGCGTGTAATTAGAGAAGTTTAAAAGTTTTCTCTATTGAAATATAAATACAATATATCAGAAATTGAACTTGGAACTTGTTCAGAAATTTATTCAATATTTCAACAAAGGTCAAAAGACTGAATTTTGGACATGTCATGATTTAAGTTTATTGGAATATTTGTTTGAAAATGAAAACCTTTATCAAGAATTTTGAAGAGTGATAGTTTATAATTACAAGCAAATGAACTTTGGCTTAATGTTGTTAGTATTTCACTGTTGGTGCCATTTTCTTTTGACATATACAGCATTTATTATTCCTACTCATTTATATATATTTTTTATGATACTTAAAACTATCAGATCTAAATGATATATTTTAGAATTTGAGGGGCCTTTTCAAGTGATCTATGATTTCAGGTAATGTATTGTAACTATAAGCATAAAGTATAAGTAATAAAAATCCTTTTATTTCAGAAAGGGGAACCTAAGGATCAGAGGACGTTAATTGAATCATTTGTAGCCATTGATGCTTTTTAGGGGCAGGGCCTGGACTAGACCTAGGTTTTCTAAATTGAATTAAAAAGTAGAAAATTGTTTATTAAAAAAAAATTTTTTTTTCTTTTAATACAGTAGACCAGGGACTACTCAAACCAGCAGCCAGTGTTGGAGGGCAGCAACATCAGTTTGAAGATGGGAATGTTCAAGTTCCAGAGAGCCATTAACAAAGATATTCATGGCATCTCTAAGTGTGGCAAGGTGACCACACCTTCTGGCTTTCCCCTAGACAGGGATCAATAATAGAAATTGAAAGTACATTCCCAACATTAGCAAAAATGATGAATTTATGTAGCAGTACTTTAAATAATATATTTAAGACCTGCAATTAAAAAAAAAGAAAAAGAATATATGAGAGATATATGTAGAAAACTTGAAATGGAGGTATAGTAATAAATGTGGAATTAATGAGTCTTTCTTCTTGGACTGAAATGCTGACTTATGTGAAGATGTAAGTTTGTCCCAGAATTATTGGTAAATGCAATTTTAATTTCACGCACACAAAAAAATAGTTCTAAAGTTCAAAGGAAGACAAGTGTGGAAAAAGTGTGACAAGGTATGATATAAATCAGAAGTGATTAGAGAAGAGCATGTCAGGTATTTGGGTTTGCAGTAGAATCCCGACTCTTGGTTGCTGTGTGACTCTGGGCACTTTGCTCATCACACTGAACTTCATTTCCTCAGCTGTATAACAGAAGCCATGTTCAAACTAAAACTGTAATCTTGGTGGAGGTTAAACATATTACTGCATGTAAAGTGCTTAGTTTGGCACAACTGTGATTTTCAATATATCTTAGCTATATTTATTTTAGTAATATTAGAAAGAACTTGGTGATACAATGGAAAGAGTAAGGGAATAAAAAATTCCAGAAAAATATCCCAAATATTAACATATTATAAAGAAACTATCATGAACCAGTAACCGTTCAGTTAAAGGGAAAAATTGACTGTAAAAAGAACTTAATCTAGTAGTCACTTCATACTATTTGGAGAAATAAATGCCGACATGTTTAAATACCAAAATGTAAAATAAGTAAACAAAACCATCAAATATTAGTAAAAACTGCAGATGTATATTTACCTGACTGATGGATGGTTTTCTAAGAATAAAATTATTTCAAGAAGTCGTAAAAAATAATTTCAAAAGTTAAAATCAGAAGGTAAGCAATAAATTGGACATAGGACTTAAAATTCACAGGGCTTTATGAAAATTAATATATAAGAGAAAGTTTCACTTCATTACCATCAAAGATTCAAGTAATTAAAATATTGAAACATTCTTTTTTAACTTACAACTAAGCAAATAAAAATGTAAAGTGGGAGAGTAAAGCATAACATTTCTGGGAAGTAATTTAGCAACAAATAAAGAACCTTAAAATCATTTTTAAGTGGGAATATGCATATGTGTATGCATAAATGTTATCAGCTATTTTCTCTGGGTTTTAGGATAACAATTTTGTTTATAATATTTTCTAGTTTAAAACTTTCTTATGAAATATGGGGAAGTCCAAATAATTTAAAAGTATATTTAATAGGAATAAAACTTAACCACAATTTTGAAAATACCAGCCTTTGTTCACATTCTTTTTGTTTTCCTGCATTGCCATCTACTGTCCAAACTGTGGAGAGCCTCTGATAATAATTTGTAAATGTGCTGCCTGAGAGAGGCAATATTATATTGTTTATTAAATTTAGATAAGTCATTGGAATTGTTTTGTATAATCTAAGTTTATCATATAAATTTTTTATTACAGTTAAATTATGTAAAGAAGTTCACTCATATTTTGTAATTTTAAGAAATGCTCCTGTTCCAAAGCGGGCCAGTCTGGATTTGAGTTCTCATTTTTGCTGATCATCTATAGCTTGAGCTCATCTTAGTTTGAACCCACGGTTTTGCACTATATTTCGTTTACATACAAAAAAGAGAGAAAACAGATCATTAGGGCATAGTCTAAGAAATAATTTAGATACTGAACAGTTTTTCAAAAATCAAGAAATTATAAATTAAGTCCATTTTGCCCATTAAATAACGTGTTGTGACTAAACAATGTACAAAGTACCATAAAGTCAGTCTACCTTTGTACAGGGTTAGGATACATGGAGGGTATGAAGGCATGAAATCAAAGGCATGCTGGGTGGTGAAGCAAAGATGAAATGGGCCACTTCTATTGCAGTTCCAAGTGGAAGAATATCACCTTCACGTTCCTTTGTCTTTAGTTCTTACTGTTCCCAGGAGAAAGATACTTGAGCCCACCAGCCTTTTCAGAGGAAGACTTGGTGCTCCATGAAGGTGAATGATGGGTGCCAGTGCTAGCCAAGGGCGCTTTGCAGAACCTTATGCTTCCTTGATTTACGGTGCTTATCAAGGCATTGCTAGCATTACATTGTTTGTATCCCAGGTTAATCTGATGAGCGGCAGAGCTCTGTCTTTTAGAAATATTTTGTGGAGTGATTTCTTAAATCCAGCAGAAGCCATCAAAATGAAAATAAGTATTGCCTTTACAAAACCAAGAGTTTTAAGTTACTTCATTTGAGAGATTGCAATATGTTTTAGCCCTAAGGTGTCTTTTAATTTGATGTGAGTAGTTGGCTGGTATTTAATGGGAAGGTTCTTTCAAATAGTGAAGTGTACTGTTCACGGTTATCTCAAGACTGTTTCAAACACTAAACTAATGTTTGAAGGGCCCTTGTATCATCCTGTTAGTGAACTTTAAAGCTCACTAAAGCAGATACTGTTTATCTTAATCATTCTTATGAATCTAGGAATCCATTCTGATTCCAGTACTGAGTATACTAATGTTTTTCCTAAAATAATTTTTTAAATGGTAGAGTTGATTAAACATTTTGTACCAGACTCTGTGCCAGGTGTTCTACATACCTCTTCATTTAACTATTTTAATAGCATCTATTTGGACAAAATATTTATATTTATAAATGTCCAAGTTTAACAAGATAGTTGACTAAAATACAATTCCTACACTTTTAAATTTAGAGCTTGATTATTGATCAGCAATTTGCACTGTCTCCTAATTTTCTTAAACTTCACACATTCACTCAGTAAATCTTTATAGCACACCTACTATGTGCCAAGTACAGAGCTTGCCATGGTGGGATGGCCATTTTCTGTGACCACATGGGCTTCTAATCCAATGAAAGAGTCTATCAAGATATCACATACAAAGAAATAATGAAATTATAAGTTGGTGTGCTGTATAAAAAGAGAGATTTATCCAGGCCTAGGAGAGCTTATATAACAGGATGGGTGGTTTGACCTAATCTGGGAAGGTCATGAAAGCCATTTATAAGGAAAGCATGTTGAGGTAAGTGAGACAACCAAGTGAAGAAGATAGGGGAAAAAAAGTGTTAGAGGCAGAAGAAACAGGATATGTGGAAGGCAAAAATGAAAGAGTATCCAGATGCTGGGGTAGAAATATATTTAGCTATATTAGTGCCTCTTGTTAGCCCACATGCCTTCCTGTGTCAGCATGCTAGCAGAGGTTGTTCTCAGCGGTTCTGATAAGGGATCTACTGGGTTGAATTTTCTGAGTTGGGGAAAGGATTCAGAGTGATGTTAGTTTGGATTTCTGACTCTGTAGAGTGAGTTAAATACACATTTCTAAAGAAGTATTTTCTTAATAGGCAATAAGAGCAGAGCTCTTTAAATCTATTTTCACTCACCATATACTATTTCAAAGCTCTGTAATTTTTTGCCTAAGGTTTGTAATATGTATGTGGTTTACCTATTTAATATATGGTTTCAAAATTGAAATCTGGGCACTTGTAACCAAAAACCACAATTTCAGTTCATGAAAATAAACTTTTTTTTTCCAAAAAAGCTGATGAGTCTAAAATGTCTGTGAAGTACATACTCAGACCTAATTTAGAACTTTTAAAATTTCTCATCTCTTTCCTAGGAGAACAAGATTTGCTAGAGGGACTAGGCTTTGAAAACTATTCCCTTCCCTGCATTATTTATGAGTTTTATTATGAGAATAATTGTAGTATTTCTGTTATACACTACTGAATTATATTTAATGGATTGTATGTACATTTAATCAGTTTGTGTTAAAGTGAGTTAATGAGATGCTTCACTTTTCTATGTTAAAAGCAGGTCTGTGTTAAAAAGCCAACCAAAAGACTCAGGGCAGTACATTTTTCAGTGCTCATTTTATGTTTAACTTGTAATTTTATCATGATTCATGTTGTGACTAAATCAGTCAATAATATTTCCTATAACCATTTCTTTTTGTGTCTGTGTGATTCTTTTTTTTTAATTAAGATGTCATTGATACACAATCTTATGAAGGTTTCACATGAGCAACATTGTGGTTTCAACATTCACCCATATTATCAAGTCCCTTCCGCACCCCATTGCAGTCACTTCTATCAGCGTACTAAGGGAAATAGAGTCATTTCCTGTAACCATTTCTAATAAGTCTCTAAAGTCAGATGTTTTACTATTACTGGATTGACAAACTGTGTATATATTTTTAACTTTCTAATATGGGAATTCATCTATTTTGTTTCTGAAATGGAATGTGTAGAAAAAGATTGCGTCAAATTATTATAGAATGGGAAAAAAGAGGCAGTGGGATTTGGATCTGAAGATAGTACATTTTGAACATTTCAATTTCTAGAAAACAGTAAAGAAATATTTTGGAGCTTTGTTCTTATATATGTGATACACTTGAAAGTAGTGTTCAAACTGAGGAAGAATTTCAGTATTTTTCTGTGCGAGACATTGTGATTCCTGTTTCACCTCCACTCCCTGCAGTACCTTCTGCCTCCTCTTTTACTCCATCCTGAACCCCCCACCTCATGGTTCACAGCAACAGTCACCTTTCAGCACCGACCTACACAACACCCAGAATCTGTCCTCAGCCCCCACTCTTCTTCCCGGGAGCAATGGAGTCGACACCCATTTTCTTAAAGGTTTATTCCCTTCTTTTTCTTTTCCTTTAATCAAGACTTCTTTTGAGCCTTATGCTGTAAATATTATGATTTCTGGACATCTCATTTGCATATCTCACATACATTGAAAACATTCCCTCACTTAAACTCTGCTTCTCTTCCTGGTTCCCCAAGTATCACTGAATGTCTCAGTCTCCCAGTCCTCCGGCCATCCAGATGCCCATGTCAGAAACCTGGAAACCTGGCAGGTATTCAAAATAAACACTCTCTTACTCAACTGCATCCCCAGCCCACTACCACATTCTGTTGATTCTTCTTCCAGAATAGATCTTGAACCCCTACTTTTTTGACCATTCTCCACAAATAACACAGCCACTTTCTGTGTTCAGCAAAGTTACTGCAATAGCATTCTGGTTATTGTCCCTCCTTAAATGATGCTCACCTTAAATCCATTTCCCAAACAGCAGCTAGGGTGATCTCTCAGAATTCTAGACTAAATTATTTTGTATCTGGCTTAAAATATTCCTGTGGCTTTCCATTTGGCATAGAATAAAATCCCAATTGAGCATTTCCATTAGATGCTGCATGATGTAGCCCCTGCATCCCCCCACCCCGACCTCATTTAATGTCATTTTTCTTCATATGCAACTGAGCTATAAACTGTGTTTCTCCAAGTTTCCCTAAAAAGACTTTTATTTGTTTTTTCCTCCACATCAGGGCTTTTTTATATGTTGCTCTGTTTGCCTGGAATGTTCTTCCTCCATAATTGCCAATGCAACATTTCTCTGAAATCACAGGAAATGCCGTTTCTCAGGGGAATTGTTCCCCAACTGCTCACATCCAAATCCGAACATACTCTCCTTGTGATGTCTCCTGAAGCATAATGTTACGTTTCTTTTTGGAACTAATAATTATTTATTGTAACACTGAGAGGCAGTGCAGTTGAAATCCAGATTCTCTGCCACGGTGCTAATCTGAGTCCTGACTCTCTGTGGCTTATTTACTATGTTATTGTGGACAAGTTATTTAACCTCTCTACCCTTACGTTTCTTTATGGATAATAATAATACTTTTAGGGCATTTGCAAAGAGGAAATGATTAATATTTGTGGAGTACATAGTAATGTAGCCCATAGTGAACCCCATCTAAGTGCTTGCATGCATACATACATGCATGTGCACATCATTTACTTGTCTAAATGATGTCTGAGAGTACAAAACTATCACATGCCACAATTAATGATATAACAGGTTAAGAGGTTACTTAGCAAATGTTTTGCTTAATGGACTCATGAAATGTGGAACTTAACCTTATAACTAAACTTCAGTGATTTTCAGAGAAAAAAAAGGATGTGTTATATTTATAAGAATACATTATCACAAAATTTATATTTTGGCTTGTGATCTACCTAGTAAAATCATATAATTGTATGTTTTTGATCTGAGAATAACATTTCATCTGGTCACCCCCCTCCCCCACCCTCTAGCAGGTATTATCTTTTTATTATTATTTGCATTATGCATATGTAACAGTACAGATCCCAGGAGCTTAAGTGACTATACAGACAGCTAGGTTAAGAAATGATAGGATGACTCTACTCCTCTTAGTGTCCTGGATCTTACTGCAGTGATCCTGATCTTACCATTTTGGAAATACCCCCTGAACTATGTGAGTTCTTGAAAGTGTTGCTGAAATACTTTCCTGATCATTCTTAAATTTTCAGTGGTGGGCGGGTGTTGTTGGAGTTTATGTTCCCTCTTCCTACAGTCTCTTTATTCAGGGCCTCCTCACTCAGAGCAGTGACGGTCTGCAGTGCTCAGCTTGCCCTGTGCCGTACCTCCACGGTGCCATGCATTCTGTGTATGACCTCAACAGGGACAGTTCCTAATGGCCACCAGTTGTTCCTGGTTCTTTCAGATTGCTTCCGGTTTAACCACCAGAGAAAGGTTCTACCATCAGTCACACACTCTGCTCCTGTCATTCGGTGTACTGCTTTTCCCCTTGCCTTTTCCACACGAGAGGCAAGTAAGGTACTTAGTTTATCCCTGTGTCCTGCATGAGTGTCAGCGTATCATCTCTGGATTCTGAATATAGTTTATTGTTTGGTTTTGTCTAAACGCTTGCAAGACTTGAGAGCTGTAAGGGATCTCACATTATTCAGATCCCAAATTTATAATGAGGGAAAACAAGCTTCAGGAGGATGAATGACAGGCTCAGGGTTGCAGTCTGAGCGGGGGTGCTGGATGACAATCACTGTTTGATCCTTAGCGCCCCTTGGTCTGTTCCTTTTCTTTTTGAAAGACAAAACCATGCGACAGGATTGGGAAGTATAAGACACAAATTCCATCAAAATTACACAATTGATTTTAGTGGTCATTTATATATTTACTTTCTAATCTTTTGCAGTTTAACAGCAATGCCCAGGATGTAAGCTGTTTTCGGCACCTAGTCCAAGCAAATGTAAGAAATAAGAAAGTGCTGAAAGACGCAGTGAATAATATCTCCGCAAAAGGAATCACAGACTATAAGAAGGGCTTTAGTTTTGCTTTCGAACAGCTGCTTAATGTAAGTATCAATATTAGCCTCTTTTCTCTTATAGTACTGAATTATCTGAATTTGAGTATTCTTATCAGTTACTGCTATCTAGGTTAAATAATTGCGCTAAATAAATCATTTATTTAGAAAGCAGATGTGTCCAGACAGCAGAACTCCTTAAACTATTTTTTTAATCCAGAACTCAAAAAGTGTACAAAGTATGGCTTTCTTCTACTAGACTTTTCTTCCCTCATTTTTTCCAAACTATGTTTAAAAAACACATTTGAAAGGCAATTCTTTAAACTTAGTTGGCATATTTAGACTATCATTTCTTTCTTCTTATCTCAATTACTCCTGTTTCTGTCTGGAAACTTGCACTTCCAGTCATCAAATTGTCACTGGAGAGCCCTATGCACAGATCACCCAGCCATGTCTGCAGGTAGACCACCAGATCCCGGCATGCCTGCTGCCTGCCCTGTAGGACGGAGCATGACTCTTACACTATGGACTAGTTTTGTCAATATGCCATGTCATCTGATAGATTTTGAACTATTTGAAAGCAGGAGCTATCGTCCAGTTTTTTTATCACTCATGAGGTAATACTACCGGAACGGCTTACAGCATGAGCCTAATCTCTCTGTACCTTGATTTGCTCACTTACACAATGGAGTCACCATAGCATGTGTATCAGAGGATTTTGGACAAGACTGTCCACAAAACCTGACACATAGCAAGCTTCACATGGGTGTAGGTTGTTGGGTTAGTGTTGGACTTACCATTTTTGATACAATTATGACTAGTGCATGTCCAATACAAAGTTAGCTCATAATTGTTACCACATTTGTTGAGTCACTGAGTAAGCCCTTGCATGTGGTCTTTTCTGCAAATGTGATTTGTTCCTTGAGTGCATTGTCTAAGCAGTTTTCGAGATATCTGATGGGCTGATTCACATTTGTTCATTCAGTCAGTATTTATTCAGTACCTCACAGTTGAGTGTCGTAATGCTAGTGCTGGGATAGCGCAAGTTAGACCATCTGCCCTCTGGAAGGCCTAGTACATACAATACACTCAGTCTTTCCTTGTTCAGTGTGTTAAGGCCATTCCAGGGCATTCAGGGTGTGTTTACAGGTGCCGTGCTGAGGAGGGGCTCGACTAACCCAAAGGAAGTTGGAAAAGTGTGGCATTCTTGAAAACAGTATTTTGAAGAATGAGTAGATTCTAGGTAGGTAGATAAGAGAGGGAAAGTCAAGTCAGGTAAAAAGAACACAGACAGAGACACAGAAGTACGAGACAGCTTGTCCCATTGCCCATGACTTGGCATGGCTGGTACAGAGCAATATAGGAGCAGTGGTGGAAATGGAAAATCCATGAGGTATCGGTTAATGAGCAGTTTAGGAGCAAAAGAAGAGTTTATAGTACAAGAATGACACTGTAGAAGTCCTGTATTGGAGTAGAAGTGAGTAGATGTTAAGGAAAGTGACATGGTATCTGATTGGGTGGTCCTCCGACCTGGAATAATACCAGGTGGATGGTGGCACAGAAATATAGCCAGAGGGAGTGTGAGGGTAGAAATAGCTCAGTTTCAGATATGCTGAGTTTGAGGAGGCGAAATTGTTAGATACTGTTAAGTGAACAAGTCTGAGGAGACAGAAAAGCAAAGTTCAACATTACAGTTTCCAGAGAAGTTATCTTTGGTAAAATGGGTATGTTTGTGAAATGGTGTATGTTCATTAATTTAGAAAAATGAAAACTCAAAACTTGAAATTCAAATGTAACTGACTCTACGATTGACATATATTCTTTCTATAGTAGTATTTTTTTATATTAAAAATTCTTTTGAGTCAATCAAGTTTTCTAGATCTTGGCATGTTAGGTATTCCACTTAGCGTTGTTAATTTGCCCCACTTCCTTCCCTCCTATTCAGGCTTCACCTGTGAAATGATAAAGGGTCTCAAGCCTAATGTCCTACTTCAGAGACCAGTCACTAGAGAGGCCACATCAACTCCCATTCATGACTAGTTGCAGATAAAATACTATTTAACTCCAATTGGTCTTTTATACTGCTTTTACCATAGTTGTAAGTGATTTTTAATATGTTCTCAGGGATTCCTGAAATAAGTCCCATGTGTCCTGCTTTCTACACATCCCTTGCATATTGCAGGTCTTCATTTTAAAATAATTTTCCCAAATACAATGACTTGCCTTATTCAGAGTTGAAGTGCATTTTCTCTTTCAAGCACTACTAGTCTTCGTGTCACACAGGGTCATCTTTTGGTTTTTGTTTTTCCTTGCAAGGCTTACCTCTAAGATCACTGTAGCTAGTATCAAATAGAATGAAGCATAACATTTATCCCAGCATACATCTTAAATTAAAATTTGAAGAGGTTTTCAGATAGCATTCCAGAAAACACTATAAATACTTTAAGATGCATTTTTTAAAAACATTTTATTGAATGCATATATGATAGATGCCACCCTATATACTGGGCATGTGGGGATACAACAGGTATGCTATAAGGTTAATTACCAAATCTGTTCATTGTAATCCTACTGAAATAGTCTCATTCTTTTTACTTAGTTTATTACAAGCCAGTAGCATGTAATTGTGTCATTCTTTAGATAATTGCAAATCCCCTAAAAAGTTGGTATGATCCACCTTGCTGCACCACAGGTCCTGAGAGGGCTACTCCTAGGAAAAATAATGCTGAAAACAAAGCATTTCTTTATTTCCCCTTTTGGGTGAGTCCTAATAATTCTCTTTCCTGGAAAAGGGCATCATTATTTTATTTACACAACAGACATCTGATCAGCCAGACCCAGTGTGCTAACTGACATTGATATTTGGCATTCAGTAATGATGATTCCTCCACTACTTCCAAAATGATCCTGGTCTGAAAACCTTCCTTACTTTATTTTATGAAACAGTCCTTTTGGCACATACTATTTTGCCCATTTTACGTATGCAGATATAAAAGACAAATCATCAGATAAATTAATTTTAGTTAAGGACTTTCAATGCCTTCCATCAAAGCATTTTGATGGTAAAATATGTAGCCTTTTGAATAGTTGAATGTTAAGTGGTTTTCTTCCAAGATAAGAAACATGCTTGAATGTGGCAAATTGTAACAGTGGGCACTTGTGTTTTCACAGTGCTTGGTTAGGAGCTTTAACTGTAAATGTGCTGATGGCCTAGTCAATGGGGTGAGTTGATGTGAAACAGGATCTTTCATCAGTAGAGCAAAATGTTGTGTATGAAAACTTTTACAATAGGAAATGGAGTTTACCTTCTTGAAAAATAAGAGCATGGACCTTCAGTAAGCTAAAACACTATAGGAAAATTAATGATTACAAAATGTCTGTTAGTTATTTAAAGCCCAAGGTCATGCTGTCCACACACAACTATGATTGCATGTGGCTATTGAACATCTGAAAGGTGCCTCATCTGAATTGAAAGGTGTTGTAAGTATAAAGTACACACTGAAATTTGAAGACTTACTATGAAACAAAAAATGTATATTATCTCAATAATTCTGTATTGATTTCATGTTGAATTGATAATACTTTGGATGACTGAGTTAAAAAACTACTATTAGAATTAATTTCAATTATTTGTTTTACTTCTTCATGTGGCTATTAAAAGTTAAAATTACAAATTAGGCTCACATGAATTATCTCCATTGAGCAGCACTGAGCTGGAGGGTTGACACTGTCAGAGAAGCTGAGTGTTCATAAACGAGTGTGTTTTTATGTCCTCAGACTTTGACAAGCAGTTCACAACATTAGAAAGTCTGAGGTTAGCATTTCAGACCTCAAAGAAGTCCAACTTTCTAAATTAGTTGTTCATTTTAGTGGCCCTTTGCTGCTAATCCATTGTTCTATGTCTGACTCTTTGGGGACCACAAAGAAAGTTGGAGAGGATTTAAACCATTGAAATTGAGCCTTTGAGGATTACAACATGTGTGGCAGGTGCAAGAGGACAGGAGAATAATCTGGGATTAGGCTCTGGCATTTACAAAGATATGAAAGGGCATTGGGTGTTAGGGATGAGCTATGAGTTTACAGCTTCAGCAGTGTAAAGGGAATAAAGTAGGATTAAGAATGAGGAAAGAGTGGGAAAATGTATTCAGATTGAAAATGTATGTGAAAGGATATGCACATTTTTATTAGTGTTATTTCTTTGTTTCTGGTATAAATTATAAGGGCATAAAATTGACATACTAACCAGTAATTAATTTTAAATGAGTGGTTGTTATATGCTAAGCATTGTAGACAAGGAAGCAACACTGAACAAGAAAGGAAGCTTCATGCTTTTATGGCACTTACGTTCAATCAGAGGAAGCCAACAATTAAACAAAATATAATATATATGAGTGTAAAATTGGAGGGAGATTACAATTTAAAACAGTTTTCAGGGAAGTCCTCACTGATTAGGTGACATTTAATCAAAGACCTGGAGGATGTCTGAGGAGATGTGAGAGGGGAGGCCTGTGTAGGGGTGGGCCAGGCCTGATCCAAGAAACATTTCTTAGAATATACTTACTGAACAGATATTTCACTTATTATCTGCAACTTGTTTCTGCTCTTTCCACCTCATTTTATATTCCCTACATTTTATTATGCATGACTACACTTTTTTTTTTCTTAACAGTATAATGTTTCCAGAGCCAACTGCAATAAGATTATCATGTTGTTCACGGATGGAGGAGAAGAGAGAGCACAGGAGATATTTGCAAAATATAACAAAGACAAAAAAGTAAGTGCACCTTTATAGTATTTTGATTTTAATATCAATTCAGGTGTTTTTTTAAAGAGATAGTGGGGGAGGTGTAGTGAGGGGAGAAATTCTTAAACACACTAGTCTGCTGATTATAAAATCATACAGTTCATGAATATAAACCAATGGCTGAATTGGAGAATCATTAAATATAATATTTTTTGAGATACATGAGTACCTTATCACTAATGTATTAATAAACTAATTTGAACCTAAGGAATTCTATTTGATTCTTATACAAACATTCTATATAAGAAAATGTTATGGGAAGAAAGTAACCAGAAAAGAATGGAAAATAGGAACAGTTTGAAATTTTCTAGGATAAATTTATGATATCATTTAGTTATTAAAGCTTGTAGTAATACTAACATTGCCTGTATATTCAAAAGAATTGTCTCCACAGACATTATTTTGTAGATTTTTCAAATAAAACAATTTATAACAGCAAAACTGTTCTTATTTGAAAACTAGTTCTTCTCAGGAAAATATTTTAGACAAATTCTTTTATAGTTGTAGCATGGTAAAAGCATGCTATTTCAATAAATAATGAAAAATGTGAAGGTGAGTATCTTGAGGTTGTATGTTGTTTCAGTTATTGTTTTACTGCAGAGGAATGCTGCAGAGGCACCTGTCTGTTTTGAAGGTTCACCTCATGTATATGAACCTGCTGATATGTGGAGAGTATAAACTGTAACTATTTTTCCTAGCAATCCTACATCAGCCTATTTCAGTTTTCTCACCAATTCCACATCAATTAAAAGAACAGTGATTCCCAACTTGGTCTCTTAAAATGCTGAAGATCCACAAAAAAAGTAATGAAAAATATCTTACTTCTTGTTTTTCAAGAAGTTTAACAGAAATTATACATTGATCCATAAGACTCTTCAGACTAAAAAGTCAATTCACTGTCTTTTGGAATTTTCACCTTTTAGAGATGTGTGGCCTATCATTAGCTCTAATAGATGTTTCATATGCATTTGAGGATTAAAAGAAAGGGAAAAAAATTAATTAATGTGTTTAGGTAGTTTTGCCGGAAAATCAGTGTTGATGAAAATTTGGGGAACAATTTGAAACACCCTAAGGTGCTTTCCAGCCTATATGTGATTTGCATGTGATTGACAGATTGAAAACATACACACACATATAATTTCAAATTCATCATAAATCTTTTTAATACTCAACTCTGAACACTGCATGTGTTGTATGTCCTGTGACACAGCTGTAATGCCAGGGTTAAGTTGGGTTCTTTTTCTGAGCATCTGGTGACTTTTATGGCATAGAGAAGCCATTCCTTTGGAAACACTGATAAATGGACAGAACTGTTAACTGTAAATACTCTGAAGTGATAATTTGATTTTGTGAATATTTCCTACAAAGAAATCATCAGAATTAAAAGTAATGGGAAGATGCCGATGCATTAATCTAAGATACAGTGTGCATTAGTTACCGTACTTAGTGACTTCTACTCATTGTGCAAAGTTCAGAGCCATAATCATCACCACCTGGAGGATGGGCCTGACACTCCCTTCCGCTTCAGGCTTACGTGGATGTTTGTGCTCCAATCCATGTAGAGTCCTACACGTCCCTCACTGTGCTCTGCCCATGGGATCTCTCCTCTGTCTCCCTCTGGATTACAGGGTCCTTCAAGACTGGGCCTGTGTCTTGTTTAATTTCGAACTTTAGTCATTCATCAGAGAACTCACATTCAGAGATAGTTCTTAATACAGAACAATAAATAAATTGAGACTAACAAAAGTTGGAAGCATGATTTGTGTTACAGGACAAATTCGTAATTATAAAACATACCTTGGGACAAGGAATATTCAGCTTATTAAAATATTCTAAATAATCTAACATTACCATGTTTTCAACAACTCAAAACAAATTTAACTCAAAATTCCACTGTATCTCAAAATTCTACTCATTAATCTTATAATAATTTGGAAGAGACATTTTATTTTAGCATCTTATACTTAGTCCTAATTTTAAGCATATTTACAAGACCCATTACTTATATAATTTTTTCATGGAAATAAGTTTAATTAAATTATATTTTCTTTTATTCTTATATCATCCAAACCAACCACCAGGAATCTTGTTCACCTCTGGATATTTTTATTCATAAAGGAATAGTTTTTTAAATAAGTATGGCAGTAAATTTCACATTTCTTGTTAGAATTTGTACCTAGATATATCTTGATTTCAAGCAGTACATAATTCTTAATAATATAAACATATAAAAGAAGTGATTTTCCATTTTTTTATGTATACATCCTAAAAATGTCTAATCTAAATATTATCTTGAAGCACTGCTTCTCATCCCCTTCACTTATCAGAGGAACTCAACTTTGTAAACCAAGGCATTCTGTAACTTTCTAAACTATGTCATAAATGATTCATATCACATTCACTTTAGCAGAACTGGTGAATCTAGTCTTATTCAGCCATCTTTGTTTGTCTGTTACCATACTGACCACTGAGCTTTACGGACACGCACTTTACTTAAGGGCATACACCCTTTGTTAATGCCAAAGCAACTTTGAAATTAGTTAGTGCTTAGTTTCTGTGATTTCTTAAATTTTTTTATCTAATAGAAATTAAGATGTTCTTGAAATTAAATAATTTGTTATTTCTGAGAATCCTAATTTCAGTGGTTGTATTAAAGTTCTGTGATACACACACTTATACGTATATACATATCTACATACACACTGCTATATCCACACATATTTATATCTATTTTAAATGACCACCCCGTCTGTCCGTTGTATCTCCAGGAACAAGTGACCATGTTATGTAACTTTGGCATGTGCTCCCTTATACAGAGTTCTGTGGTGTCAGTGCCAATGATGGTTGAGAAATAATTGGGAGAAGAAGTAGAAATCTCAAGTATAAGCTGTGTTTTTTCTAAAATATACTGGAAAACAAGTCAACTCTGGGTCAAGGTGTGTAGCTTATACACACTGGTATGTATACCTACGCTGGTATTTGTGTGTATACATACTGGTCTTTTTAAGATAGAAAAACTAATTCATTATTATATATTATAAATTAGTGAAGGGATACATAGATAGGGAAAGCTTTGACATACAAAACGAGAAAGGATAATCAATGGAGATCCTCCAAAGAGAAGGAATTGAGAAAGATGTAGGTCATAGATTTCTGAATTGGGCAAGTAGGAATTATATTCTGGAAGCATTGCTGTCCCACATAATTTTTTTAATTGAAGTATAATTCATGCAATATTATGTGCAGTATTATGACATCCAATATTCTGTGCTCATCATGATAAGTATAGTACCAACTGTAACCATATAATGTTATTATAATATTATTGACTGTACTCCTTATGCTATATCTTCATCCCCATGACTTTTTTTTATAACTAGAAGTTTTATACCTCTTAATCCCCTTCATCTATTTCACCTATCCCCCACCTCCCTGCCCTCTGGCAACCATCAGATTGTTCTCTGTATTTATAAGTCTCTTTCTGGTTTGTTTGTTCATTTGTTTTGTTTTTAGGATTCTACATACAAGTGAAATCATGGTATTTTTTGTTCTCTTTCTGACTTATTTCACTTAGCACAGTACCCTTTAGTCCACCCATGTTGTTCCAAATGGCATTTCATTCTCTTTATGGCTGAGTAATATTCCATTTCATACACACACACACACACACACACACACACACACACACACACACACATAAACACACCATGTCTTCTTTATCCATTCAGCTATCTATGGATATTTAGGTTTCTTCCATATCTTTGCTATTATACATAACACTTCAGTAAACATAGGGGTGCATTTATCTTTTTGAAATAGTATTTTCATTTTCTTTGGATAAATACCCAGAAGTATAATTACTAGGTCATGTGGCACTTCTATTTTTAGTTTTTTAAGAAATCTCCATATGATTTTCTAGAGTGGCTATACCCGTTTACCTTACCACCAAGTGCACAAGGGTTCTGTTTTTTCCACAATCTCGTTGACACTTGTTATTTCTTTTCTTGTTAATAATAGCCATTCCAAATAGCCAGTGAGAGATGATGTCTCATTGTGGTTTGGATTTGTATTTTCCTGATGATTAGTAATGTTGAGTATCTTTTCATGTGTCTTTTGGCCACCCTCATGTCTTCTTTGAAAAAAAACATCTATTTAGATCCTCTGCCCATTTACTTGGCTTTTAGATGAATGCGTTCTTTATATATTATGGATAATAACCCCTTATCAGACAGCATTTGCAAATATCTTCTCTCATTCAGTAGTTTGCCTTTCATTTTACTGGTTTCCTTTGCTGTGCAGAAGCTTTTTAGTTCTTGATGTAGCCCACTTGTTTATTTTTGCTTTTGTTTGCCAGAGAGACAGAAAAGTAGTGCAAAGGCCAATGTCTGAGTTTACTGCCTTTTTCTTCTATGGTCTTACATTTAGGTCTTTAATCCATTTAGAGTTTATTTTTCTATTTGGAATTAGAAAATAGTACAATTTCATACTTTTGCATGTAACCCGTCAGTTTCCCAACACCATTTAGTAAAGGTTCTGCCCTTTCCCCATTGCATATTTTTGTCTCTCTAGTAGTATGCTAAGCATGTGACATAGGTTTATTTTGGGCTCTCCATTCTGTTCCATTGATCTATGTGTCAGTTTTTGTGCCAGTACAATACTGTATTTGGTTAGTGTAACTTTGTAATGTAGTTTGAACTCTGAAAAGTGATAACTCCAGCTTTGGTGTTCTTTCTCAATATTGCTTTGGGTCTTTCGAATTTTAGATTTTTTTGTTCTAGTTCTATAGGCACTACTATTGGTATCTTCATAGGAATTGCACTGAATTTGTAGATTGCTTTGGATAGGATGCCCATTTCAACAATATTAAATCTTCCAATACATGAGCACACTGTATCTTTCCTTTTACTTGTGTTATCTTTAATTTCTTTCATAACTGTTTAATAGTTTTCAGTGTACAGGCCTTTCACCTTGGTTGTGTTTATTCCTATGTATTATTCTTCAGATCCTATTATAAATGGAATTGCTTTCTCGATTTCTGTTTCTGATAGTTTGCTATTAGTGTATAGAAACACAACAGATTTCTCTATATTAATTTTGTGTCCTGCAACTTTACTGAATTCATTTACTAGAGATGATAGTTTTCAGTATGGTATTTAGGGTTTTCTAAAGGTATCATGTGTCAGTTTTACTTCTTCCTTACCAATTTAGATGCCTTTTACTTCTTTTGCTTGTCTGATTGCTGTGGCAAGGATATCAGATTATGTTGAATGAAAGTGACTAGAGTGGGCATCCTTGTCTTATTCCTGATCTTAGAGGAAAAGCTTTCATCTTTGTTCTATGAAGTATGTTAGCTGTGGGTTGGTTGTGTATGACCTTTATTACATTGAGGTATGTTCTCTCTGTACCAACTTTGTTGAGAGTTTTTTCATGAGTGGGTGTTAAATTGTGTCAGATGCTTCGTCTACATCTACTGAGATGATCATCTATGTTTTATCCTTCATTTTGTTAATGTGGCACATCACATTGATGAATTTATTGATATTGATGGAACCATCTTCCATCCCTGGAATAAATCTCACTTAATTACAGTGAATGATTCTTTTAATGCATTGTTGAGTTTGATGTGCCAATATTTTGCTGAGGACTTTTGCATCTATGTTCATCAGGGATATTGTAATTTTATTTTTTTGTGTTATCCTTGTCTGATTTTGGTATAAGAATAATTCTGGCCTTTGAGGATGAAATTGGAAGCATCTTTCTTCTTATTTTTTTTAAGAATTTGAGAAGGATAGGTATTAACTCTTCTTTAAATGTCTGGTAGAATCTACCTTTGAATCTAGTCCTAGATTTTTTTTGTTGGGAGGTTTTTGATTACCAGTTCAATTTCATTAGTAGTAATGGTCTGTTCAGATTTTTTTTCTTCCTAATTCAGTCTTGGATGATTGTATGTTCTAAGAATTTATCAATTTTTCTAGGTTGTCCAATTTTGTGGATTTCATATTAATCTCTTATAATCCATTGTATTTCTGTGGCGTCACTTGTAACTTTTCATTTCTGTGTTTGAATCCTCTCCTTTTTTTTTCTTGGTGAGTCTCACTAAAGGTTTATTAATCTTGTTTATCTCTACAAAGAATCATGTCTTAATTTCATTGATCTTTTCTATTTTTTATTAGTTTCTGTCTCATTTATTTCTGCTCTGCCTTTTATCATTTCCTTTTTTATACTATCTTTAGGCTTTGTTCACCCTTTTCTAGTTCTTTTGGATGTAAGGTTTGATTGTTTGAGATTTTCCTTGTTTTTTGAAGTTGGCCTCTATTATACACTTCCCTCTTGAAATGCTTTTACTGCAAAGATTTTGAACCATTCTGTTTCCATTTTCATTGGTCTCCAGTTATTTTTTATCTTTCCACTTTGATTTCTTCCTTGACTTGTGGGTTGTTGAGTGGCCTGTTGTTTAGCTTCTACATGTTTGTGTTTTTTCCAGTTTTTTTCTTGTTCTATAACATTTTTGGTTGGAAAAGATGGTTGATATGATTTCAGTCGTTTAAAATTTTTTAAGATTTGTTTTGTGGCCTAATATAAGCTGTCACGTGCTCTTGAGAAGAATGTGTATTGCTACCTCGGATTTTTTCTTCTGTTTGCATGGAATATCTTTTTCAATACCTTCGCTTTCCAGCTGTGTGTCTCTTTGTGTCTGAAGTGACTCTCTCATAGGCAGCATGCAGATGGGTCTTGTTTTTTATCCAGTTGCCCTGTCTCTTTTGATTTGAATATGTAGTGCATCTGTATTCAAAGTAATTGTTGATATGTATGTATTTGTTGCCAGTTTATTAATTCTTCTCTTGTTTTTGTAGTTCTTCTCTGTTCCTTCCTCCCTTCCTTCTCTTGCTGTCTTCCCTTGTGATTGGATGACTTTCTTTAGTGGTATGCTTGGATTCCTATTTATTTATTTATTGTGTATCTGTTACAGGTTTTTCATTTTATGTATGAACCATGAAATTCATATCTAACATCCCATGTATATAGCAATTTATATTAAGTTGATGATCATTTAAGTTCAAACAAATTCTAAAACCACTACCTTTCACTCCCTGCCTCCATGTTTTATGTATGTATTGTCACACTTCACATATTTTTATTTTGTGTATTCCTTACTAATTTTTATCGATTAATGATTTTATAACTTTGGTCTTTTAACTTTCATACTGGTTTCATATGATTGATCTACTACCTTTGCTCTATGTCTGCTTTTACTAATGAATTATTTCCCTCTGATAATTTTCTTCTAGTTACAGCCTTTTTTTTTAACAATTAAAGAATCATCTTAACATTTCATATAAGGCCTGGTCATGGTGAGTCCTTTAGCTTTGTTTCTCTGGGAAACTCTTTATCTCTCCTCAATTCTGAATGGTCGTGTCACTGGATAGAGAATATTCTTGGGTTGGTGGTTTCCTTTCAGGACTTCGAATGTAGCATACCTTCTGGCCTGCAAAGTTTCTGCTGAAAATCAGCTGACAACTCTTTGTTACAGCCTGGTGCAGTGACACATGATAACTAGAGTCATGGGGATTATTTATGTGTAAAAATATTAAATCATTCTGATGTACACCTGAAACTAATAGGTATTGAATGTCGATTATACTTTGGGAAAAAAAGACAACATTTATATAGTTAATTGTTTATGCCAGGGGCTATAGTGTGTATATGTACCTATTGAAAATAGTGTGTAGCTGTGTAAGAGAAATTCTTTTCTCCATCTTCAAATATGGTTTCAAATGATTGTGGATGAACCAAGGAACCCTTTCTAACTTCCCTTCCTTATTCATACTTCCCTGCCACCTACCCATCCACTCCTGAGAAATTGCAGGCCACAGACACTGATTGGGAAGATAATGGTCTACTTTGTGAGGATGTGTATGATAAACCATGTCTGGTATTTTCACTGTAAGCATGACTGCTGTAGGCATCATTGCCACAAGCGTGTTCACTGCAAATATTTTTGCCACATAGCTAATTGGCCATAAGATAATTTCATGCAGAAGATAGAAAAAAACGAACTGGTTGATAGTTTGGTTTGACAGGTTGGTGTCATCAAACTGACTGACAGTTTGGGTTCATTTCTCACCACTGCAGTCCTCCCATTTTACATTATATAAATCTTGTCCTCATTATGGTGTATACAGTGGCAAAGAGTTTAGAACCCACATTTCCCACAGAACTTTGGAACATCTATCAATGGCCACGTGTCAATCAAACAACAGTATAGAAGACTTTCACAACATAGTACCGAGCTCAGTTACAAGTATGCATCTTAGTATTTGGGAACTTATACCTCTTTCAAAGAAGGAAGAAGTTTTAGGGAAACCAGAGTAAATGCAGTGCTGTATAAGGAAACAAAGCAACAAGCCAAAACCAATTTATAATACTATGAATGAAAGACTGATGACTAATGTTTAGGTATAATCTGCAGAATAAAATCAGCTAATTGTGGAATATTGCCATAAGTCTACACTACAGATTTTGCATGTATTCAAATATTCTGCATTTCACAAAATAAAGTCTTAATTTTTTTATTCATTTTTTGTATTTCATTAAGTCCTGTTTAATGAATGTCCATCTTATTCCTCATGTTTTCATCTTTTAAAGCCCATTAATTACATGGGGTAAATACTGTGCAAAAATGCTTGTGGCTAAAATGCTGTGGCAAAACTACCTGAACCATATTTGGCAGACCAATTCCAAACCTGTAAAATTAATTTTCATTACATAATAAATTTATCAACTCACAATTTCACTAGCCACATTAGCTTTCAAATGGCAAAAAGACAAATTTAGTTTGACAGATTGACAAATATAGTAGAATATAAACTTTCAGATGTTTAAAAAATCCCATGTTTGATTATAACTGTACTTTGAACCCTACTTTTTCCCCAAGCCTCTTGCTTGGCATTAATGTAGCTGCTGAATGCTTCATTTATGCTCATTTTTCATCAAGATGACATCAGAAATAATTCAGAGCTACCCAGATAGGTGTGCTGAGGTATATCTGGAGAGCTGATGAATGAGACTTGCAGATAGACAGCACAATTTAATGAGGCCAAAAGGTTTGAATGTTAGAACAAAATGTTTGGGTTCTTTTGAAATGTGTAACTCTTGGGAATTAATCTACCTGATTATAGATAGGTACAGCTTTAAGACCAAGTCTGTGTTCATCTTCTCACACAGCTGTTCCAAATTAAAATGTATTCACTTTCTAATCTTGAGCTGCAGCAATGCCATTCCTTAGGGCTCACCCATATGGACGAGACTTCCTTAAAAATGGTGCCAAAACTAAAATGAACTCTATCATAGAGTCCAAACAAATGAATAAAGGAAAGTAAAACCAGATACAGAGTTGAAAGATAATTCCCAGGCCTAGCAAAATTAAAGATACTTGATTTTCTGTAGAATAGCAGAGGAATTGGTTAGCAGTACACACTTAAGATTGTCTAGCCAGTTAAGAAAATTCTCAGATTCTTAGCTTAATTTTCAGAATTAACAAAAAATGAAAAGGCATTCAAAATTTATAAAATGAAAAATTTTAAATAACTAGTAAGTTGAATGAGAAAAACAGATGGAAGGAAAGCATATGAATGACATAGAATAATTTTCAAAGCTAGTAACTAAAGTTAGAATTGCCTGACAATAGATGCATATTTTTTTAATTCTTTAAAAAATTACTGGCAGATCTTTCTTATTTTTCTGTCAGAGCAAAACAGAAATAATGTATAGCTTACAAAAAATCTAAAGCAAGTTACAAATGGCTGAAACTATGTATGTGTTTTATATACTAAGAGTGAAAATGGTCAGTTTTTCAACAAATGATAGAGAAAGTAATGCACTTCCTTCTCTACTGTCTTCCCATCAGGCAGGAATGAAGCCTGTTGAATGAGTGTTCAGACAAATGGTAATGAAAGCCATTCAAACTTACAAAATATATACTATATATAGCAAATGCACGGCTTCTAAAAAGTTCCACTTCAGATATTTTGGCAGATAGAACAGTTTCCAAAAGATTTTCAGCTTCTAAATAGGAACTATATCTTTGTTCATAAAAATCAAATATTTATGCTGGATTTACTAGCTGAAAACAATAATTACAAGTAACATTGGCCCTGCCAATAGAGAGATTATCAATTTAAGAGGCATTGGTGTGGGTGAGTAGGTGTGCGTGCATGTGTGTGACCTAGTCTTTGACAGATCTGTTTACATTTGTTTCTCTTAGAATAAAGTTAATGTAGATAATTCCTTCCCTTGACTAAGGAAAATAATAGCAGATATGTTCTCTTCAGGGTTGAATAATACTATTTTCATACATCATACAGAATCCTTAATATCTAAAATCTAATGAAAAATGAGGCTAAGATTACATTAAACAAAAAGTGTATAATATAACATAACATAAAAGTTAAAAAGCAGAAAATGCCCCTGAAAAATAATTTCTAGATAGATTTGTACCACCTAGAATTGAGATTTCCCTTTGTGTTAAACTGTATACCAAAAAAGGCTCTCTGTCTGGCTTTTTCTGCTGCTGACTTCTCAGACTAAGAACTCTCATATATCTCCTCAGAAAGGTCTTCTTTGCCCAATCTTCTAGAATTATCAATCACCTTTCCCCACATAACTTCTTTATCTGCATTTCAACACCATCTTTCCTTCTTGTTCTCTTTCTCCTAGATTACCCTTTTTGATTGTTTTAATTATGTATTTTTCATCTTGTGAATTATATATTTTTTATCTTGAGTTCCCCTCAGTTAAAAGCTTCATGTAGTAGGGGTTGTTAGTTTGTAAACCTACCATTGAATCCTTAGAGGCTAGCACAGGGCTTGATGCACAGTAATTGTTAAATATTTACTGATATGTTGAACATATAAATAAATATTCTCCTAAGGTAAACAATAGAATGATGTGTAAATGTTAGAAAAACTCAATAACCTTTTTCTTCTTTTAAAAGAAAATAATTTGAAGCAATATATTTTTTCCTATAATTGAAATGTGGAATAAAATTGATGTTCTACTGTTGTATATGTCATCTTATAAGTAGGGAGGGCCTAAGTGTATATAAAAAATTGATGGCACCTTTTCATTCACCGTAATCAGTCTGACACATAGTTTTTCATGAGTACCCACATTATGAGTATCACTGAAGAATTTGGCATTACCCAAGAAGAACATCTGAAATAAATCAGTGTATTGCTTATTTTTTGCCCTCTGAACTGATAGTCTTTGCAGAACTACAAGTAACTTGAAAATGCAATGTACCCATAGTTCATTCTCCCATTTTCAAGCACTATAAATGTGCATGGATGGAAGGAGAACCCCAAATTACCTCCTCATAATCTGATTATTTGAGAGTGATTGGTTATCATTGTCATTAATAAGTTGAAACTACCAACATCGTCTGAAGGCATGTATCTGTTACGCATGCACTTGTAAAATATGTGAGAGAAATACCATCTCAGTTTTTTAATATCATTAGGCAAAACCTACATGATTTATAGAATTTTTTAAGACCATATAACTTACAGAATTTTGTTTTCCTTTTTCAAGTTGTTTTGTGTTATTTACTTATTCAGTAGTCATTGATTGAATTCCTGGCTCTGTCAGACACTGGGAAATCTCATATAAACATACCTCATATGGACAGGATGGTGTTCAGACAACATTGGTTCCTTTCCTTCAAAGTTTATTGCTAAGTATAAAAAAGTGAGCTGAATATGTTTCTCTAGAAAGGTGTTATTTTGAGTTCTTTTTGAGGTGTGAAAGGCTAATGGGCCGCTAGTGGACATGTGTCCTCAGTGAGTTCTGATGTTTTGACTACAGAAGACGAAGTCATCATCTTCACCATCGCTGTGGGATGTTGTCATCACTTCATCATTACCATCACTAATATTTATTGAGCTTACATTTACAGCTCTTCATCTATCATTTTACTTACAACTGGAATAATCATAAGATAAAAAGTATTTTTATTACCATCATCTTCATCCCTGTTTTGAAAATAATAAAACCAAAATTTGAGAAGTTAAGTAACTTGTTGACTGTCCTACAGATTCTCTACAAGGCAGAGTCAAGAATTTAAATGATTGGCAGTCCAAGTTTCATAACCCCCTGTGGAATGTACCTCACTGGTCATCTGTCTGTCTGTCTGTCTGTCTGTCTGTCTCTCTCTCTTACTGGCAACATTGTGACTCTACCAGTCATCTGCCCACCCAGGAGCCTTCTTTTCAGGCAGACAGTAAAGCTTTACCTCTAGACATACTGCTTAGAGCCATAAGAGGCCAAGATGGATTAAACTAAGTCATCAAAACTTTTCAGACTGAAAATACCTTTCAGATCATTGGGCTTTTTAATAAATTAAGTGTGAAAGATGCATTTGGACACTTATTTATTTCATAATGCTTTAAACCTAGAGATGTGGGTTATTCAAACACTTGGATTCTGGTGCACTTGTGAATTATGGAAACCAGTGCAGGATTTTCTCCTAAAATATTCAGTCCAATCTAATATTTTTATAGGCTTAATGCCAAACATTTTAGTACACAGTAAATTAATAAAACCCACTTCTGACATAATTTTTGTAGCATGTTTCGATAACTGAAGTTTTTATTTTAGTTTTATTTGCTTCCTTTCTTCATAGTCTCATTTCCATTATTCCTTGGAGATCTGCCTATTGTAAATTAAACTTGAACTCTGGGTAACTGATAATTGTTGAAGTGACAGTTTCCAGTAACTGTGTATGTAGTGCTGGGAAACAAATTCCTATGGCTCTTTAAAATCAGTTGACCCTGTAGCTTTGGAAAAATCTTAATTGAAGACAAGTACTTCAGTCAACAAACAAAACAAAAAATAAAAAACAGATTAGCCAAAGTCCAGAGCTGTAGGATAAAGTTATGTCAGTGTTTTATTTAAGGAAAAAATGAATTAAAAAATTTGAATGACCCCATTTGCTCTGAATTAAAGTTTTTTCTGATCAAGTAGGCCAGGCTTGACATAACAACTCTGAATTGTTGGAATTGTAATATTCTGTTCAGAGAAAAAAATGGTTTTTGAAATTTTAAATAACTGAAGGTAATAGGAGATAAATTTGCAACTAATAATTGTTTTTAAATTATTTTAACATTTATTAAATATGCCCTCAGTGATATTATTGCTTTTATATTATTGTTTTTATACATTATATGCTTATATAACTAAGTAGGAGTCAACAATTATGAGAATTTTTTCACCTTCTAGGAATAATATAGTACATAAATGGTGTAAGTATATTAAGTATACTTTTTTTGCCTGAAAATTTTGTTCAACTTTATTGAGCAATCTATGCAACATACAATAAGAAGATTAAGAATTTACAATTATGTAAGTATAATGAAGCTACCCCAGTTACAAAATGCAAGATGACTGTCATCCTGGTTTTGGCTCTGCTGTATTACAATCAACTGATTCATATGTTGCATGGTAACAAAGTTTGTCTTAGATCCCTCTGGTAAGAAGCTGAGACCCGCTCATTTAGATATTCACTTTTTTTTTCATTTAATAAATGTTTGCTTCCACTATGTAGATACAGTGCAATCTTGGAACTGTTTTAACCCAGTCCAGTATTTATTCAATACAACCTTTGCCTGTTATTTCTGTTAAGACATGGTTTTTAAAGACAATATGAAAAATATTTCTCAAGGCTATCTCTCACTGTATACATCTCATATTTCACCCTCACAGAAGCAAACATATATCTCTGTTTTTATGTAAGACCATGCAGATATACTAAGAAAAAATCTCTAAAAAGATACATCTGGGAGAGTATTTTCCTTAATTTTTAAATTGTGCACGTTTCAAAGAATGACTTAATTTTTCTCTTTGCACAAAAGTTTAGCTAAGCAAGAACAGTGTATTTGAAGAAGGGAAAAACAGAATGAGCTGACTGCAGTTACTCCATGGGTTAGGTCCCAGGAATTTTAGTGCTAGTTCATTGACTGCTCCACAGGGTGGCAGCAATAGAGTGTGGAACAGGACGAGTGACACTATCCATCTAAAATTTCAAATGGACAGTTAGAGTGCAGAAATGCTCTTTGAAATTTCACCAGTTAGTGCTGTACATGCACTATAACATGTGTATTGTACATCCATGTGAAATCAATGAAGTTAAAATGCTTATTACATAATTAGCTAAAATGTGTAAAGCGAAGCCAGAAGCAGCATGGATATGGCACCTGGGATTGAAATAATTTGTATATTGAATTTTTCATTGTCATCTAAAGAATTAGAAAGTTTGAGTGACTTACATTAAACATTTTATCAAATACATATTTATAAAATCATTTCAGAAAATTTTGCCATAATCATAAAATCATTTAGTACATGTGTGCCTGTGTTAAATATGCGTGACGTGTATGTCCACCAAGAAAATTAGATATACTGCCTTTTGTAAATATTGTAATGGAAAGGCAGCTGCAGAAATTATAAAAAGAAGGTTGGATTTGTAATCTGAAGATCTTAGTAACTATTGAGAGGAAAATTTCAGAAAAATAGTGTCTTAAAAATGTCTATTGTAAGGCAAATAAGAATTGAGAAAAGGAGTACAAACCATACATCTGTAATATGGGAGTGATCTAATCAGTTAAGACAGTTTACGGTCAGATAGCCAAGGATCCATGTGAGAAATGAACTGAGAGGCAAGAAAAAAGTTAAGTGTTTTAAAATTTCATAAAATTATAATTAATTGTGACAGAACATGCATTTCCACACCCAGCTCTGATTCTGAATTCCTTAATTTGGACAATCTCTGAAGTCTCCATCTAAGCAACCCATGGGGGTTAAGCAAAACTTTGTAGAACAACATATGAAGCAACAAATTTTGTTGGTATTGTTTTGTTTTGTTTTGCTTTAAGACTGTTTTTTGGCTGAGTTGTCTTTATTGGTACTGTTTGATGAATAACAGCAGTCAAAATAATCACACAGTATGTGTCTAAGTGTAGCCTCTATGTTTTTAGAAATGCTTGCTTTCCAGGGATATAGATACAATAATTCATTTAGTGTTGTTCATTTATTTCTTTTTACTGTAAAGTCTTTTATGGAAAATATTTTTCTAGAACAGTTTTGTAGTAAAGGAGCAACTATACAAAGCAGTACTTTAAGTTAAAACCTGGAGACTCTCTTTCCAATGTCAATTATGAAGGAGATCCCCAAGTGCTTTCTGGAACATCTGGATTTTTTCCCTGCCTAGAACTCATATGACAATGGTTTAAGGTATGGCAGCTAAACCGAATTATTGGTAGGGTGGCCAACCTGTTTATGAAAATATTTCCATATGGAAATATTTTCATAAACACATGTTGAAGAAGTAACTTCAACAGTGTAAGCAGTAACATGACATTGAAATATAGAGACAACCCAGTAAATGCCCCAGTTGAAGAATTTAAGAAAGTGAAACTTGCATCTTGAGATATTGAGAGAGAAAGAGGGAGAGGCATGTAGGTGTCAGCAGCTTCTGTTATCCCAGAAGCATCCGTGTGTCCTTGTGATTCGAAGTGATTAAAACTCAGGCATGCCCACCAAACGGCCTGTTACACATCTAGCTGCAAGCAACCTGGGTGCCTGAAGGGTAGCTCACGTAAAACTTTACAAGTAAAACAGCAACATCCCCAATGTACATTTTGGGTCAGGGATTGTTGTGATGTGATCTCTGTGTGGCCGAGACTAGTGAAAGAACAGAAAACAGATGTGAAATCTCTTTTGAGATTTGTGCTCTGCAATCATGTGCAAAAGATGAAACAGACGAAACAATTAGAAAATGTCAATTCAAACAGGCAATCGACATGAATTAGAGAAAAGTGCTTAACATAGTTCAAACCAGACAAATTCATGGAAAAGTGATTTTCTGCATGTTTATCTTTAGAAAAAGCTAAAATGTTATGTTGAACATAGAATATTGGCTTACTTAGAAAACTGAATTGTAAAAATCAATGTGTGTTAAATAGCCATTTCATTAAATATTTGTTGACAACTGAATTTATCTTCTAAATTACTATAATGTAAA
Source organism: Manis javanica (assembly GCF_040802235.1). Taxonomy (NCBI): domain Eukaryota; kingdom Metazoa; phylum Chordata; class Mammalia; order Pholidota; family Manidae; genus Manis; species Manis javanica. The sequence goes on from NC_133161.1 coordinate 81,182,947, forward strand.
AGCTATCTTAATTGAAGTTTTAAATATTTGCATATTTTATAGTATGTTAGGCACAGTCAGCGTTTCCACTCCCTTTAAAAATCCTAGGAGCTTAAACTATTTATTTCTATATGCCAGTCTCTTTTATAGAAAATAAGTTATATACTTAACACCATAAGCATACATGTACATCCTAAGTATTTCCATGTTGTGAAAGTAATGAAACCATCACTAAATATAATTGCCTAATGCAACTAAAAGTGTAAGGGCCTCTTGTATACATTTTTATTTTTATAACCACATACCTCTGATAGGATTTTTGTTTATTGCTTTGTTTTCAGTCCCTAGATATGTGGATAGTGGTTTTAACCAGGTGAGACAGAGGAGGGTGGGTTGGGCTGCATGAAAAGATGCCATTTCTCCTACCAGCACAGGCCTGCCATGTGGTGCAAGGCGGCTCAAAGGAACTGACGCCCGTGGTTGTAGTGGGTCATTCCATCTCTCTGGTGCCTTCTTGAATGTACTGGCCTTGGTATTTCATGTCACATTAATCAACTAAAAAACATGCTTTTATTTCAGCTATTTTGTTTTGCCATTTAATTAAACTTTATGCAGCCTAACAAATATCTGTTTTTCAATTTACCAGGTACGTGTATTCACATTTTCAGTTGGTCAACATAATTATGACAGGGGACCTATTCAGTGGATGGCCTGCGAAAATAAAGGTAGTATATTGGTTCTCTTGACCACATTTTATTACAGGAAAAATAATTTGGTAGTTATTGGTTCTATATTTTATCATTTAAAATAATCCAAAATTCTTGCTAAGTTATATAGGAATGAAGCCAAGAATAAGATACTGAATACATTTCCTTAGAGAAAACATAGACACAGACCTCAACATTAGTGTCACATGTTATAAAAATTCAGGCATCTGATCATATTGCACATTGATAAAGGAATATATTTTATTGAATGTTACTTATCAAATATAATCTTATATGAAAAATTAAGAATAGAGGAATATCCAAGTGATGTAAATTAAGGTATGAGAAAGTGTGATATATGTACACATTTTTTTTCTGATTATTGGTTTTTCTTAAATGTATTCTTACATATTCCTAGGTAATTCAGATTTTGTGTAGTGAGCCCATATTTTCTCTGAGTAGAAAAAAAAAAACAAGATGTTATTTGAAAAATAAATTGATCACATAGTAATAAAGAGAACCAAAATTTTATTTAGGCAGATATATAAATAATTGCCAGATACTTATAGTAATACATCTTAATAATTTCTCCAATGAAATATTTTTAATGACAGGTTCTCGACTGCTTTGTAAAAGATAACACTTATTTTATATAATCTAAGAAATGTAGCAAGATTTTTCATAAAGCCAGTGCACTTATGAGAATATATTAATCTTTTTCCAGATTTATCACTGGTATTGATATTAAAGGACTTGATTATTTAAAAGTGAAAAAAATGTCCTTTCCTCCTACAAAGCCGTTAAATAAGTTTGTGGCCCATCATTACTATATAATATTAAATATATAATTTTTTTCAGGTTACTATTATGAAATTCCTTCCATTGGAGCAATAAGAATCAACACTCAGGTATAGTTATTTAGTATTTCTTTAATTTTTCACAGCATAAGGCATTTCTTTTCTGCTATAAATATGCTCAATATGGAGGAGATAAGGAGAATGAAAAGAATCATCCATAATATTACATTTGTAACAAAATGTTGAGTAACATGATAATATGTTGGTTTTTATTTCATTAAGGTTCCAAGTGTTTTTGAACATCTAAAACTCAGGTGAAAAAAACTGAGTATATTGTTCTTGCAGGTTGTTAAAAATGTCATAAAAAATAAAATCAAATTTACTAACAATCTCATCTCATATAAATTAAACTTGGTTCTATTGCATATCATTTAAATGAGTTCTTTCAAGTTGTAGGTACCACACAGAAAACTAAACAGTAATTATTTTGGACAGATTACACAAGGTCATAGCCAAATTTTAGATTACCTCCCAAATAACACCTGAAGATACGTTTGCCTGTTTAAAACAAATTTATAAAAAGGAGACAGTTTTTCTACACCAGTTGGAGACATGCCTGTTAAATAACTTTGTAGATTGAAGCAATTAAGTTGATTCAAATATGTATTATGTTTAAATATTCATAAATTACTATTTAAAATCATTACTCAATCTTAAACATAATTGAGGATCTACAAAATAGACTAAGTCAAAATTTAGAATAAATAACTGGTGTTTGCAGAAATGCATACTGAATGCATTGAATGTTGAAACAGCAGCTGCATTTGAGTCTAATGTCTTGATTTGGCACAGTATTTCATTTATTTTTTGATATGTTTAAATGTAGTTTTGAATTTCAGCCAAACAATCTGTGATCTAAAAGCCAGTATGTGACTGTTTCATTATTTCAAATTTGTGCATTTCTATCAGTAAATCACAGAGCCTTAAGTAGTTTAGATTAACATAAAACAATTCACAAGGAATGTATTTCACTTATCATTGGCTGTACTTCAGAAAGAGAATGTTTTGTTACTAGAAAAATACTAGGGTAGATATATTGTACAAATAATATAACTCAAGTGTTGTTGATTCAGAGTATGGAGACATACTATTTATGAAGTTGCCAGGTAAGAATTAAATGCTTATATACTTATCTCAAAACAACTTTGATTTCATATTCATGTTTGAGTAGATGATTTTTCCTATGGGTAGATATATTTTTCAACATGGCCTTTGTAGTTTCAACCACTGAAAAAACATTTTTTTTAATAAATAGGAATATTTGGATGTTCTGGGAAGACCAATGGTTTTAGCAGGAGACAAAGCTAAGCAAGTCCAGTGGACTAATGTGTACCTGGATGCGCTGGTAAGAGATTGGCTATTCCTCAGTAGACTGCCACTAACAAAAACACACGGTGACTCCTGCTTCTTTCTCGGCTTTCTAGGTGACATTTCTCTTTCCTCTTTCATTAAATCCTGTCTAAAATGCCTTCTATCACAACCTTCTTTGCTAGAATTCAGATATTTTATATAAAAACTGGGATTTGTGGGTAGTGGAGAACCACAAATGTAAAGTGTTCTCTTAATTTTTCTAGTTGATTCATGGAGAATATGGAAATTCAAACCTCAAATCTTAAATCTGTGGGCATTTCAAATACTTTGTGAATTCTTATGTAAATACTAACATGTGAATTAGTATCTATTACTAAAGATTTTAAACAAAGAATTTTGGAAAAAGTATTTCTAAAGTAGACTTCAGCTAGTGAAGCTTGTATAAATAGCCTCCACAACTCAAGTCGGACCCTGGAACTCAGAAGTGCGTGCAACTAGATGGGCAAGTGTCTTACCCTCCTTGAATCATCACAAACCTAATCACCTCTCCTCTTCATTTATAATCTTTTGATTTAGATACAGCCCCAGATATTTATGAAAAGAGGCCACTGAGGTGATCAAATCTAATGTGAAACAATAAAAATGTGTTGAATCATGCATTGCACAAGTGAAATTTTCAAACAGGTGTTTCATCAAATTTCAAAGCAGTGGTTCTCAAGTGGGGCTGATTTTGCCTCTCACAGATCATTTGGAAGTATCTGTAGATATTTTGATTGTCCTCACAGGGATGGGGAGGGCTTGCTGCTGTCTGATACTGGAATGAGCCCAGGGATCCTGCCCAACACCCTACAGTGCACAGAACAACCCCTCCCCCAACACAATTGCCTAGTTCACCATGTCAGTGTGGCCAAAGTTGAGAAATCTTATTTCAATGCAATTGTTACTTTCCTGATGTGAAAGTTATAAATGTAATGTTAATTATCATAATTAAGATGTATTCATATGCTTAAACTTAACGAGAAGACTTGATTTGTGATTTTACTGATGTTATTATATCAAAGAGAATCAAAACACTGAGCCCTGAAAAGTAAATGCTGATTCAGTAACCCTTTTTCCTACTTGGAGTCCACTTATATGCTGATACTACTTTTCTTTTCTGAATGCAATGAACCCCAAGGACAAAATGCAACCCACTTAGAATTACTTATCATTTGGTTCTTATAAAATAAACACATACAGGAAGTTAGAAGAAAAATAGACACAGTTAGCAGCAGCTTTGCATGCTAAGAAAGATAAAGTGAAGCCTGCTTACCTCAAGCCCTGGCTAAAATTACCGTCCAGGGTTCCTTCCTGACGTCACATATTTATTTAAGGTCACATGGTCATCTAAAGGCACGGTCAGAATGTTTCGCTTTCCCAAATCCATCAGGGACAGAGTATGATAGGAGGAGTCAGTAATCATGTCCTGTTGTGTTTCCTATGAGCAGAAGCTCATTAACCAGCATGTCTGCATTGTTGGTAAGGTTCTTCCTGATAGCACAAATGACTTTAGAAGGAGAGTTTGGTTCTAAATAATGCTGTTCGATAAGCTGAAACTAAATGTAAAAAAAAAAAAACATGTGTTGGCTAGTCAGCGGACCCACAGAGCATTCTTTTTGCTAACTTGAGAATGAAAAGTGACCCATCTTGTATGTCTAATTATGTGTTGATAATCTCTGCACACAGCAGATTCAAAATATATGCCGGTCAAATTAACAGTTAGGTTAAGAAGGAAAAGGTAATATGCAAAATAAGATGTAGTAAATACCATGAGAAAAATGAGAAGAGCTCTGTAAATTCAGAAGAAAAAAGCCATATATTTGCAGATGGATCAAGGTGAGGTCAGAAAGACGGTGATATTTTAGCCGACCATGCGAGTCCGGGTCAGGTCTCCACAGCTGACGCTGAGGGAAACGCATAGAGGAAGTGCGGCATGAAGGCCGTGGAGGCGCCGGGCATCCTGACGGAGCGGTACCTCCGTCACTTTCAGAGGTAATGGGGGATAAGGACCAAAACAAGACTAGGACGATATTGTGGAGGGTTCATTTTATTTGGGAGATAAACTGAGATTCATTGTACCAAAGGAGAGGGAGAGAGATGAAAAAAACTGGGCCCTAGAAAATAAGTATCAAATAATCCAAGGGAGCATAAATCTTGTTTTCTTTCTTTTTTTTCATTCTCTAGACTTTCATAGTGCCTAGGAATAGAGTACAGGATTTTTGGTCTAATAAGTGAGGGAGAAAATAAAAATTAGGTATCAGTGAGTTCATCCGTAATTTTATATCACATGCTAGAATTGAGTGTCTCATTTTAGGGCACATATTTACTATATTTCGAAGGAAAATATAGTATTCTGATCAATGTGACAGTGACATAAATGAAGATTGCATCTGGATATACCTTTCCTTATGTCATGCTAGCATTTTAAAACCATGCACATACATTACAACTCAGGAGATTTGTGAAAAGGAATCTTTACTGAATTCTCTCTTGGATATTAGCTTTATAAATTATCTCTAATCTGACTTCATTGAGGTGGGAAATGTTCACTCTGAATATTAATTTGCATATTAACGTGTGCACTGTCAAATGTTCTTGCTTAAGCCTGAATAGAGAGCACAATATATATTACCTATCCTAAGTGTAGTTGTTTGCTTGCTTTTCTTTGTCACGATTTGTTATCTTGTGCTGAAAGCCTGTCTCTGATTGTCCTTCCTCACTAATAAATTCGCGTTGTTTTTGGGCTTCCCACATGCACAATTATAAACCATAGCCTAAGACATTTTCTCTATGAGACCATGCTGTTTCTGGATTTAGAACAGGGGTCATGAGATTTGGATGTGGGGTCATTATTCACAAGAGGGTTACTAATATTATCTCAGTGAATTCAAAATATTCAACACAATAATTGTTCAATGTGACTTAAAAGTAATTTTGTTGAAAGTATAGTTTTGATAAGAAACAGTGGTAAATAAAGTATGTAACTGTCACAGATGGCTGTTTAAAAAATGCAGCCTCTGAGTTGAAAACCAGTTTATTTCAACTAACCTTCATGGAATAATTTAACATGAAATTTTCTGCATCTGATGAGTAATGTGTCATTATTTTTGTTACACTAAACTGCTTCATGACTGGACTTTGATATTTGATGCTTAACAAGTTTTCTGCATCATTTTACCTTGTCAAAAACTACTATTCATTTTGGACAGTATTTAAAAGCAATATTGCTTCTTTTGAACACTATGAATTTACATAGACTATCCCAGAAATGCAGTGTCAATAGCATATTTCTTCTGTTTATAATATCCTTCTACTACATGTTTCTGATTCAGCATGAAACCTTTGGCTTAGGGCATAAAAAAATCAAGAATGAACCTACAACAAAGGAAGGTGAATAAATCATTTGAAACAATATTATAATATCACTCTGCTCACGAAGGCCCCTGATATCACACAAATGACCACTGTGTGAAAAAGAGTGGGGGAGCAGGGTTACTGAAATGTTTAGTGTCATTTGATTTTTTTTAATTTTAAGTTATGTTCAGTGCTCTCTTACAGTATTCTTTTAGATGTTGCATGCTTCAATAGCTGCCTAATTATTACTCTGATTATTTCCAAGACATTTTCATTGATTTCTTAATAAAATAGGCTTACAATCAATTAGCAGATTTTTTTGCAGTTCTTTGTAAAGTATAAAATGCAGTGTCAGATATCAAAGATGAATGCAGAATGACAGAGTTTAAATTGTAATTTTAATTTTCCTTTGCTCTTGGCATCTATTTTTAGGAACTGGGACTTGTCATTACTGGAACTCTTCCTGTCTTCAACATAACTGGCCAAGTGGAAAATAAGACAAACTTAAAGGTTAAAAGTTAATTGATAAAATTAATAATAATAAATGATAAACTATGACGCTGAAGCTCAGTGTGGATAAGATAATTCTATAAGGAAGTACATACACTGTAACCATCTTGTGAGGCCAGAATAAAAGGCCACAGCTGTTCTTGTGATAACCACCTGGGAAAAGGAAATGCAGGTCAAGTTCTCTGTTTCCCCAGAGCCAAGATTCAGCTTAACTCTATGTAACAATGACCTGATGAGAACACAAGTTCAGACTCTGGGAGTAGTTACAAGATAAATGGGCAATACTTATTGCATGCACATTTTTTAAATGCATCTAATATATCCATGGAGTTGAGAAAGAAAAATCCAAAGAGCAAAACCGTGGTGATGTTTGTATCAGGTATTACTGAATCATTCATTCCTCCTCCAACTCCTTGTAAACAGTGTTTTTTTAAATCATCATGTAACTTAAGGAGCTGGTTTTAATGAATAGGGCTCGTTATTATTTTTTCTATTTTTTAAGATTCAGAAAAAATACTTAACAAGTTTCATAATCACCTTGATTTCTCTATATTGGTAATCTCAGTGCAACAAAATGCTACCAACTTAAAATTCTCAAAGTTCTGGAAAACATGTCTCTTGTACTTGTTAAATTCTTTGACTTATTCTTTATATGCTTCTGGCTTAAAAGTAGGGTTGCATTCCTATTTCATAGCCTGCATCAGAAGGAATTTAAGAATGCAGGACAATTCAAGATTTTCTTAATGCTATACTCATTTTATAGTTGGGTTGACATTCCTGATTTGAGGGAAATTTATTTCCAGTTTATGGTACAATGAAGTGTGTTGCACTTAAGCATTATTTTTTCAGTTATCATAAATTTCAGTTGAACTCCTTATTTTAATAATGTGGCCATAGTGAACATTTGTTATTCCTCTTTGGGGGCCCATTACCATTCTTAAATATCTGCGGGTTCTAGATATTATAACTCACAAAGGAGTAAGTATTTCTCTAATTTCTTATATGGACTATCTGTGAGGTTGCTTTCATTTGGGGTTTTTGCCCAGACTAGGATTGGTTCATGGGAAAAGAGCATAGATGCTGACATAACTTTCTCTCACTGTGTGCACCTACACAAAGTTTAAATAAAGTATTTGAATATCTATTGACTGGATTTTATCATTTTCTTTGTAACATTTCAGTTTATTTTATAATTGATATAATTCTACTTAAAATTTCCTGCTTCTAAATTTTAACACCATTTCCATATTCACGTCCCATAGAAGATTATGACAGCAATTTGCCACACAGCCTCCTTGACTTACAACTGAAATAGCGATGCCCATTGTTCGGCATTTAGAAGACATTAGTTGCAACCAGAAACAGTTGTGTTGAGGATTTCCACTCTTTCATTACCAATAAGGTCACATACTCCAGGATAGTTATACTCACACAGCTACTGTCATAGCAAAAATCCAGTTTTCTTTTCCCATATTGCTCAGCATCTTTAAGCTAGACTTTTTTTGTGATTTCTTAATCATAGTACAACACAAAGTACTCACATACACAGACACACACATAGCTCTAGCTGCTGACTGTACAGTACCAATTAAAATAAATATTTGGGGTAATGAGTACAAGAAGTATGAAATAAAAAATTTTATATATCTTATATTTTCACCTCAATCAAAATTTCATTTTTTAAGCTAAATAATAATAATGATAAACCTGTGAGAAAATAAAGCTGAGAATCATTGTAAATTGATAACAAAATGGCCTCGCCCTTATATGTGTGTTTAAACGAGTACTGAATACAACTATTTTCAAGCAAAAGGATGGATGAATATAACAATTATGTAGAAGTATGTAAATTTTCAGTATAAAATACACTACCTTTCTGCTATCTTATTATAGAACCAGTTAATTCTTGGTGTGATGGGAGTTGATGTGTCGTTGGAAGATATTAAAAGACTAACACCACGTTTTACAGTAAGATGTAATTTACTGTTTGGGTATTTTTTCTGTTTTCAAGCTCTGTAGTAATTTCACTTGTCTGTAAAGCACTGAAGTAATTCTCAAAAATGATGTGCAGTTATTTTATAGCAAAGGAATCAATGTTAAAAAAGATCCTTACAGTAAAATGTAAAGATACCATGTTCTCCTCCTTCATGCTTTAAAATGTGTATTTATGAATTCTTATTTGTTTACAAAATGTGGATTTCTGATTGTGACTCAGGGTGTCTCTAAATTGTTTCATTATTTTTCAGCTGTGCCCCAATGGCTATTATTTTGCAATTGATCCTAATGGTTATGTTTTATTACATCCAAATCTTCAGCCAAAGGTATGTATATAAATGTTTGCATTGGTTAGTATTCTTTAAAGAGTAATGTTCTTAAAGTTTTGTCACTTTTAAATTCACTGGAGAGCACTAAATATATGGAAATGTTATATTTGTAATGTTAATAGATGAAAAGACCACAGCTTATAATATATGGTAAGTGTGAAAGCAGTTTTCATTTTCTCTTTCCAATTTAGCTGTCCAACATTCCTATCCAATATTTTTAGCTAACCAATATTCCTATCTCAAATATAACTACTGTCGCCCCCTGTGCCTAGTGTCACACATCCCCCTTGGGACTCTAAGTAAGACTTTAAGGTACTGAAGGAGATTGCCCTGGAGGGTTGTGGACTGCATTATAGAAGCACAGGCTATGTTTTCTATGGCTGTTTTCTTCTGGTAATTCTTTCTCCTTTCCATCTCCCAGAGTGTTTTTATTTCTACTTTCATGCAGTCTTGTAAAAGTATGTAAACAATGCAATAAGTGAAACTCCACAGGATGGGCTTCAGAAATGGAAAGTGTTTATTAATCAGCGAGTTGACCAGAAGTGATAAAATTCCATAGATGAAACCTTTTATCCTTCTTGGGTTTTGCCCTGTTTGCCCAAGATAGAAAATATTTTTCTAAATATCTCATCCAACTTATTTTACTTTTCATTAATTTTTCACACATAAAGTGAAATGCATTTATCTAGAAGTAACAATTGGCAAAATCATATTAAATAATTGTACCTTATACTAAGCTAATGGTTAGCTCTGAATACTGAGGATACTTTAAACCATGCTGGAAGGAAATGTCTGTGGACTTACGCATACTACCTTGTCTTCTTCAGTGAATACTTAATGTTAGTGATATGTTAGGACACGAAGTATGTGCAAACACATACATTCACAAGTAAGTTGAGCTGTTTAAGTATTTCTCAAATCCGTAGTGATTAAGAACCACTGATACTGAATGCAAAAACATATTAAATGGTTATAGTTTATGTCTTAATTCTTCTCACTTTGGAACTTATTTCCATGTAAAATCCACCATGATCTGAATATTTGTGAATCAGATGTAACTGCTGATCACCCTGTATTATTTTTAATGTCATTTTATCATCAATGTGAGTAACTTCACATTATTATTAGGATATCACAGGCCATTATAAACATGTCATGTTAAGTTCCTCTTAATAGAATTATTTGTGATTGGCTATAAACATTTTATGATTTTGCCATAGTTAAAAAGAAAAATTTTATCTTCCTCAATCTTTTTATTTTTTTTTTAATTTGTAGTATTATTGTTTGGTCTTTGTATATATGAGTGTATTTTAAGTTATATTCCCTTAACTAAAGTGATTTAAAAGCATAACAATGTACTATGTTGAAGGGTATGAAAGATCCCCATTTTTATGATTATAGGTCTTAACCCATTCCTTAAAAGGAGGTAAAATATACCATAGACAAAATAATAAAAAAGAATAATGAGAATATTACACATATGATATATATACATATATCAATTTATCACTCAGAGGTAATAATTTAAAAATGGTTTTTCCCTTTTTTGCATTCTTCTACTAATAACCAGTATTTATGTAGAAAAAAATTTATTAGTCTTTCAGTTAACATTTATTTGGCTCATATTTAGAATAATTTACTAATATTCATGTGATTACAAAAAATATAAATTCTACAGTAATCTTTATTACAACTCAGGTGATTCTTTAGAATTACATTAGCTGTTCATAGTTTTATGCAGGTAATTTTTAAAAGCAAGCATGCAAAAACATTTAGAAAACTAGTGTTTTAGAAAATCATTAAAAACAAATGTTGGCACAATCAGTGAATTTTTTTTCTGAAATTCATGCTTGTGAATTAAATATGCTTGTTAATTCTCATTAACAGGCTAAACATTATGATTTCCATTTTGCAAGTAATAGTGCATGCTATACAGATAGAAGAACTTCATAAAAGTATCATGCAGTGTAAAACAGCTCTTTTAGAAGTTGACAAATAGAGAGGACCAATATAGTAACAGCTAGTATAGTAACAAGATTAATCTTACTTCTGTCATTAGGAACTCAACCAATAGAAATAAAGGAAAACAATGCTATGTACTATAGGAACCATTACTGTTTAACAAGTCTAATATTTTTGTAAGTATTCTTAGATGAATTCTGTGCTTTCTCTCTGAAACTGTAATCATAATTCAAATTATTTCCATACAGTTTTATAGTTTGTAGACACTAGTCCAAGTGTCCTTTAAAAAGCACAGAATATCAGTAAATAAAGTAGCTATGAATCTTTTGCATATCCAGTTTTTTAAGGAATCCTTACTTCTCAAAGTGTCCTGTGCCTGCCATGACCACATTCTGACAAATGCTAGATTATATATTCTGCTTTATTCCAAAATACATTTTAAATTTCTTTCACTTTGTTTCATTGAAATAACCAGATTTATTAGGTATCTCGACTTGATCAATCTTAAGAAATATCTACTGTACAGGAAATAGTGCATAATAATCTACATTTTGGAAGTCAATATTTAAAATAAATCTTGTTTTATAATTGAATTCTCCATTAGTTCCACATATACGACATTTGGTATCATTTCAGAAAACAAAAGCACAAATTTTAAGGATTTAAGATTAAGACTTCTCATTATCTGTATAATATTTTATATTTTAACATATTTTAATCATGTAAATGCTAAAAGTTTTGTCTCTTTTATTAAGTGAGCATAAAACCTGAGACAGACAATCCTTCTTACTTCCCAAATATAAACTTTTCTAGACAAAAAGGAAAATATTAACATTTTGTTAAAAATATTTTTAAACTTCAGTTTTATTTATTGACTCAGCATGAACTCTATGATGCCTGTTTCTGTCCAAGGAAATACCTACCAAAATTGATGATAGGGTAGAACCCTTACCTATGTTGATATGTAGTATGAACTATGATCTTTCTGTTGCTTCAGCCTATTGGTGTAGGTATACCAACAATAAATTTAAGAAAAAGGAGACCCAATGTTCAGGTAACTGTGAATGATGTTAGCAGTGCCTTCAATTTCGCTAAATCAAAGTTAAGATTAAGCTTCTTTTTGTAAAAGCATATAATTAATGCCACCTTACCTGACATCAAGCTTCAGAGCATGAGATGGAAATGAGCATCATTTCTCAATAAACTGGAGCAAAAATGTTACTGATTATGGCAGAGGGTATGCATTTGCTAACTAAAGATTGCTATCAAATTATGTAATAAGAATGTTAATCAGTGTAATCGTAATTAAATGGCTTCTAAAAAATAATCTTGCTATTAAATATTCTGAAATTAGTGTCAAATCCATGAAATCCTAACAATTTGCTTACAAAATTAACTTCAAATTGGAAATAAAGTTTCAGTCCTGATGTGATAGATTGTGTAAATTACAAAATTTAAGTCAAAATTACTTTGAATTTCTCTTAAAGTGTATCTTTTAGAAGTTAGAGGCACTTCCCTTTAGCCATGTAAAAATGTCCCAAATTGCAAATAAGTATTGTGAATTTTTATCACCTGCCAGACTCATTGCAAAATCTTTTATCTGTTGGCAACAAAATTTAAACGATATTTTATTTATGAATATTTCTATAAGCACACTAAAAATAATTATCATAAAAGGATACTTCCTACAGTTTAGTAAGAGAATTCCAGAATTGCAAAGGAATTTCAACATGACTTATTTTATTTGTATTTTTATATAAGCCTAATATTTCTGAGAAAAAAAAGTTGGTTGGTGACATAATGGGCAAAGGTAATATGATATTAAACAGAGGTCATTAAGTTATGAATTCGTAGAACTGAGTTCCAAGTTGGTTCTACTTACAGCTAACACTGTATCCTTGATTAGGTTCTTAAATCCCATAGTGCTTCAGTGCCTTCATTGGAAAATCAGAGGAATTGAACAAGCAATTATTTTCTGCCTTACAGAGTATATTCACCTAGGAAATTAAATATGTATATTAATCCTCAGCATCAGCTCCTGAAAATTCTGGTTTAATTTAACTAGGGGTGTGACACAGGCTTCTGAGTAGTTTTTAAGGCTTCCCAGCTGGTTCTACAGTGCAGAGCCACTGGATTAAAAGAAGCTTTCATCCCCTTCGAGCTCTAGAATATTGTGACAGTCTGAATTTCATGTTGTTGCATCAGGCCTCCACATCTTTATGATTCCTGTAGAGGTTAAAATTATATTTATGTCTTTTCTTGATAAATTGTTTTATGTTATTCTCCTTGCATGTTTCTTTGTTGTGCATTATCTTAAATTATACTTCTTGCATTCATGTACACTTTAGTGTATTTTTATTCTTGCCATACTTTCAAATATTGCATGTGAATATTATGATACAATTTAAAAATAAACAACCTGAAAAATGGTTTGTTTTATTTTTGTTTTCCTTCTAAGAAAATCCTAAATGGCAAACTAGCAACCACACAAAATTTTATCTGAATTTTGAGAATAATTTTTAAACTATGGAGTATTTCTAATAATACTAGCTAATTATTTCAGTTTAAGATTTGTTTGGCAACTTTGTATTCTGCTTTTTAGTTTAGTTCCACAAATGGTATGTTCGTTGTGTCAGCTGATATTCAAATTTTACAAATGTTAGATATTTAAAATATCAAGCAAAAGTACTGGGACTGCAGGGACTGAAGTTCTCAGTATTCTCATGGTGCTTTCTTAGTAGAAGATCCTGCTTTTGAATTTTTCAGTCACTGTGCCTATGGTGGGCCTTTAAAAAATGGTCAGCCAGATTGCCATTTAAAAACTAGAAGTTATGCATTGACATTTTTCTTTGATGATTTCATTTTCTTCTCTGTGTCTTTATGTGTTGGATTGGGACATGATCTTCATATTGCCAATTCTTCCTGATAATGCCTCCTCCATGCATGCTGTTTGGGTCTGATCATGCTATGCATTATCCATTGCATGTAAGATAATATTCTTATTTATGTCTATATATTATCGTTTTGATTTTTTGACTTTGTTTTGCAGTGAGTTTGTTAATTTTAATAGTATATGGTGTCTGTGTGGTGATGATTCATTTCTTGGGGCTTTAAGCAATTCTGAATAATATTGTAACTTTATATTAATAATAATATTGTAATTGAAAGTTTAGAGGGACCTTTTTTAGAGTCTTTCTTGGTTTTGTTTTTAAACAAAGGATTATAATATTTTCAGTATTAATTTTTTTCTCTTTGTTAAATATGCTACACTCCAAATGAAAATTTGCTTCTGAGGCAGTAAGATGCTGTCCAAATAATGGTATTTTCATCTGTTGAACAATATAATACTTATTTTCAATATTCCAGAAACTTCTGATTCTAGATAACGAGTTCATAAGCAGTAAATATTTTTTCAGTGAAAGTGCTGGACACAGTTGAATTTTTTTTTTCATCTGCCTTTAAGTATCCCCATTCATCAAAACCCATGGGAATCCTAAATTTTCATTATTTAAATGGAGTTACTCTTTGAAGGAAGGCATTTTTGTCATAATTACAAAATAAATACATGCCATGCATACTATGTTACTTAGCATTTGACATAAATAGGATGTTTAATCGTAATACAGTTCTAATTACCTAAATCAGCTTGGGTTGTCGATCCTCCTAAAACATTGTTTAAAATAGTGATGATCTGAGCATATTTCAAAAGAGCCTTGTGAGGCTGAAATTATTAAAATTCCAGTGACCTTGCACTAATAGAGCATAATGTGTTTGATTTCTAACTATATTTTTGTGATATTTATTCTAGTAAATATTTAAAAATCCAGTTTCTAAAATTATTTAATTATAAAATTATAGATGTTTATTATCATTTAATGTTCTAGTGAACTTTGAGATTCCACTATGGCATGTTACATTTCCTAGAATGTTAGAATCACTATATTTTTTTATCACTAGGCATGTTACATTTCCTAGAATGTTAGAATCATTATATTTTTTTATCACTAGTTCAGTAAGTCTCCATTTTATGATCAAGAAATTCTTTAAATGTCATATAAGGTAAGTTCACCAGGATAACAGTTTCATTTAATATAGTTATATAAATAAATAATCTGCCTTGTTCCAGAGTGAATTTTCTTGTTGCACACCAGCAGGAACAAGTAGTAGGAGATGTTAATGCAGGAAACAGTGTTTAGGGAACCGTTCGTTATTCTAGTTAGACTTTAGTTGTAATAGCTAATCTTTATTAAAGTTCTTATGACTTGACCACAAATCTTATTTTAAAAATTGTCTTACTTTGACTTTGTAAAAGATAAAGTAAAATATCTGATATTCAAATATATGAACCAAATTTTCATCTTTCCTGTATGCCTTTTAAGAGGAAAGAATAAGTTTAGAAGAGTTCGTTTTACTCAGTAAATCTAAACATAGTTTTTAAAACATTTTCCCTTATAGAATTTCCTATTTTTTTTTTTGAGAGGCCATCTCTCGTATTTATTGATCAAATGGTTGTTAACAACAATAAAATTCAGTATAGGGGGGTCAGTGCTCAATGCACAATCATTAATCCATCTCAAGCCTAATTCTCGTCAGTCTCCAATCTTCTGAAGCATAACGAACAAGTTCTTACATGGTGAATGAATTCTTACATAGTGAATAAGTTCTTACATGGTGAACAGTACAAGGGCATTCATCACAGAAACTTTCGGTTTTGATCACGCATGATGAACTATAAACAATCAGGTCACATATGAATATTTGATTTTTATACTTGATTTATATGTGGATCCCACATTTCTCCCTTTATTATTATTATTTTTTTATTTTTAATAAAATGCTGAAGTGGTAGGTAGATGCAAGATAAAGGTAGAAAACATAGTTTAGTGTTGTAAGAGAGCAATTGTAGATGATCAGGTGTGTGAGAATTTCCTATTTTTTTACAGAATACAAATAAAGAATGTATATTCCTTATATGTTGCCTTCATTTTCTTGCCAAATACGTTATCCACATGGCTATATTATGCTTCTTTCCCATCCTAATTTAAAAAAGTGAGTGGATCTTCAGAAGTTAGATTCCCACAGAACTTATGATTGTAAATGTAGCAGCTATCACAACACTCAAAATGAGACTGTCTTTAGTCCATGATTAATTAAAATCTGTTACACTGAAAACTCAAATCCCAGCCTATTTATTATTAATTTTAATTAGATATATAAAAAAATATACCTTTGTGCAATTATTTTGTCAGCTATTTAGTGCACCTTAGGTAAGTAACTCTATGGAATTAATTTCATATTTATCCATTGCATCATTCTGTATGCGACACCATTTTGCAATATCATATATGCCTAATTATTATTATTTTCTGTGTAGAACCCCAAATCTCAGGAGCCAGTAACTTTGGATTTCCTTGATGCAGAGTTAGAAAATGATATTAAAGTGGAGGTGAGTGTAATCAGCAGGCCTGTACAGTACTCTCAGCTCAGATGCTAGGATTTACCCATTCCATAAGTTTCTTTTGAGCAGCAACATAGTAATAGTTCCACTCTCACATACCGTGATACAAAGATGAATGTTTTCTTTAAAAATTTATAGATCTTGGCCTCTGTCATCTAAAAGATCATAGGAATAGGAATAAATATTTTAAGTTAGATGTACTATTAGTTTTTTCTTCCTCATTCTACAGGTGGAGATATTTTGAGTATTTCAGTACAAATATAACTTGTAAACTTCATTTAAAAAAAAACAGAGATGAAGGATATTGCTATAGTGTTGAAAGAAAAGTGGAAGAGAATCTAACCAACAAGCCACCCATTGAGCAGCATGCGGACAGAAGCTGCCATATTTCTTTTAGTACACTTTACTCAAAAATTTTCTATTTTATGCAAAACCAAAATTGTATGTCAGTTCCCCCTGAGAGGTCTTACATAATTATTAAGGATAATCACTAACGATAATAATAACATCTATTAAGTACATGGGTACACGTCAAAAGGCTTTGAAATAACTATTATTATATCTGCTGTACTGATATGTTTTAAGTACAGAGAAGTTAAAAAGCTAGTCTCTAGTTACTTAGCAAGTCAGTAGTACAACCAGGATTTGAACCAGGTTTTTGTGCTCCAGAGCTAATATTTTTAAGATTATTTGAGGTGTTCTAACTCCTTATCTTATCTACATACAAAGGGCACCACATTTCTCTTATAACTTGTCAGTGTGTTTTAATTTGTACTTGCTTTACACATTTACTCCCTCATTGTACAATGACAGAATTTAATTATTTATTATAATTACCCTAGACTGAGACATAACGTTGGAATATTTTAGGTGATTAATGAGCATTTGTGTGGAGTTCGACATGATAGAGTGGGATCATGTAATGGTGAAGAGCTTGGTCTTCAGACTCTGTTGCCACTGAGTGACTGTAATAATATTCTGCCTTTCTTAAGTCTCACTTTCCCCTCAATCAATCTCATAGGTCATTGGTCACTCTTATTAATTGCATTTTAAATACTAGTGACTGGTTGAAAATAACGCTGTTAATTTAATGCTGAAATTAAGGGTGTTTTTAATTATTTTAAAATAATATAAAATGACTATAATGTAACTTTTTAAGGAATATTCCCAGAGAACAGCTGTAAATACTACTAAAACAAAGCTAGTATTTTTATTTAATCTATTCTAAAATAAGGCATAAACCTTGAAAAACTAACTTTAATGATCATCCTTTGGCAGTTCAGTTGAGTACCTGCAATAAAGTAATTGTTTTGTATTTCTCATAGATTCGAAATAAAATGATAGATGGTGAAAGTGGAGAAAAAACATTCAGAACCCTGGTTAAATCTCAAGATGAGGTAAGAATTAAGTCAGGCTTATTTTTAAACAAAATTATATATTTCAGTTACAATAATTGATATTGGTAGTTCGTCTTTCCTTTTATTAAAGCAATACTTATTTGTAAACAGGAATGTTCCTCTAGTAAACAACAAAAAAATGTAAGGTACTCTGCTGGAGAGAGAATTTCCATTAGAGTTTTAGCTCTTTTTATAAAATGATAGTGCTTTAGGTATTCTTACTAATAGTATGTTGCTAAAAGTTTTGTTTCCATTTTTTTATCATTATAAGAAATAAAGCATGCAGTGTAATGTCATACCATGTTCTTTTAAACCATTTCAATCATGCAAAACTGAAGTTAATATTTAATAGCTGTTTTTATATGGCTTGTGCATGTAGTGTTCTAATTGTTGAGTTCCATATATTACTTGGGGTTTATTTTTGTGTTTTAGTGTGTTACTTGTTTACTTCTTTCTGGTCTTGATTTATGGTTTTTTATTTATGTACTTTATAATTGTTTTGCATTTAAATCTGATATTAAATCAAGAAATAATACAAGTACCCCCAAAATCAGTGGTACAAGCATATAATAAACTTATGTTGTTTTACATTGACATGGAAGAGCTCTTTGTATATAAGGAGTGATGTCTGTCTATGATGAATCACACAATGGAGTGAAAGTAAACACATAGGCATCCATATATTTGAATATTTGAAAAATATATGGAACCCAGAAGCGTGGCCTTTTTGAGCCTGGATATTTAAGTTTTTATATATAGCTTATTTCCTTTCCCTCACATTGTGATCCTTTTTAATATATACATTTCTCCTGAATTCCTCAGCAGATCTTTCCCTAAGATGGAGCTAGGATGTCAGTATCACCCCGTTAGCACATGGCTTTGCTCATTTTTTTTTTTTTGGAATCGTTAATGTACAATTACTTGAACAACATTATGGTTTGCTCATTTAATGTCACTAGGAAGCCCGCCATTACCAGAACATAAGGGAGGTATTTATCATTTCAGTCCTGCTGAACTTTGACTCTCTTTACCTTTTACCCCCTCGCTCCCTGAGGAAAGGTGTGACCATTTAGCAGTTCTGCCAGCTTTTCCACATTTCACCAACAAGAGCTCTTTGAGCGGCACACTCTTCCCTCAGCTTACAAATTACTTCGGTTTCTTTTAAGTCGCTTTGATATTTTCCCTCCTTTAATTTACTGTAAATCCCTCTGAGCAATATCTCCCTGTAGACTTTTCCTATTATACTGAGAGAAACATTGCCTTGTGTATTTCCCTAATCTGATACTACTTTAACTTGCTGAACACTAGTTTGCCATGTTTTTTACGAATACTGACAAATACATAAACATTGTTTCTTTTGAGAATTTTACTAGTCCAAAAACCTCCTCACCACTTCCTCCCCCTCCTCCATGTCTATACATGTAGCTAAAGCTATAGGAGTTTGATGTATAAAGGCAATGTGTGTAGTTGTCATAAAGTCAATCTGGCATCATGCATTTTCCTTCATCCTGCCAATATGCTTCCTTTGTAAGACTTACTTTTTCATCAACATAGTGTAGATAATAGTATCTACTCCAGGGGGTTAATTAAATGAGACAATGGCCATAAAGTACTTAGCATTGCCTGGTACCAAGTAACGCCTCTGTGAATGTTACTGTTCTGATGAGGGTGGCAAAGTTGGTGATGACCAAAAAGTTTAAAGATGCATATGTGCCATCACTGTACCTGACAGAAGAAAGAATGGTAATTTGTTTACCTTTGTTCAGCAGCTACAAATGAAAGATTCAATATCCATTTAGCCTTGTACTTCCTTTCTTTGGTGAACTTCGTTGTTTTTCTTACCTTCAGTGGTACTGAGGAGTTTCTTATGATAGATAAATACTGTAAATATTAGTACAGTAATATGCTAGCCATGCATTTCTGTCTAGACACACTGAGTACATTAACTCCCTGATATTACCAATTTCTCTTAAACATTCTCCAGCATGAAGCTATCTATCTGAGTCTTACTTCACAGTCTTATTTCACGATTAAAATTTTTCAGGAAGTGTCTTTGAAGTTTTGAGGTTATTAATTTGGCACAATAAGTTAACTAAGATTTTGCACTAATAAGTCCTCAAAATGTGTCAAGTGGATGTTGAGTTTTGCCCTAAAATTTTCTTACACACACACACCCATAACAGAACAAATAAATGCAGAATAGAATAGATTAGACACTTTTGAAGAAGGGTGTTGAATGGCCACAGAAAGTATAAATAGATCCTACTGTTCTGCTCTTCATATACATTCACATAGAATATATGGAGTGATGATAACCTGAATATCAAACTTTTTTTACTAGAGATATATTGACAAAGGTAACAGGACATACACATGGACTCCCGTCAATGGCACAGATTACAGGTAACTAACTATTTAAATGTATATTTTATAAGTATATGCAGTTCAGTGTCTATTTTTAGTAGCCTTTTTTCTAGTGGATGCGTATATTATGTCTTTGCATTTTCAAAAGCCATTTTTAATGTAATTAAAATAGAAAAACCCTTTTCAATATAAAATATATTAAAGTTACAGATTCTGATTTTCAAAATGGAAAAGATGAAAAAAAGCAAGGAATATAAACTTTAGAAGTGAAAACATGTGCTATAATTGTATTTGGTATTCTGTGTATTTATTTTAGTAGCACTTAATGTTGACAAATCCTCTTCATAATTTGCAGTCAGCATCTCCACTGGCTTCCTCATTAAATTGTCATTTAGTTTACATTACTTAACATTTAGGTTGCAAATTAACTTAAAAATAAAATTTATCACATCATAGTATAATCATATAAAATGATCAGTTGATATAATTTACCCACTTGAGTAACAACTCTTTAATGTCACGATTCTTCCAACTGTCTGGGCCTTGGAAAATTCTACAAGACTGACACCCTATTGTCTCCATTCTTCAACACTTGCTGAGCATTTTCTTCACTTTCTTGTTCTTATTCTTCTTTGAGGCTTTCCGTGTGGTCTACTTCACATATGCTTATGATACTGAGGCTAATATGAGTATGTCCTTGTTATTCACTCTCTCTTCCTCCTTCCTAAAGCCTCCTCTCTTTGAATCACATGTCAGCAAACTACACCACCCAACATTCTTCCTTTTTAACAGTCTCCTCATCTTATTAGATTTTAGCTCTTGGCTCACTGTCAGCCTCTCTTACATTAACATAGATTACTGTTCCTCAAACTGTTTATGACATTACATTCCCACACTTAGGAAAAATAAAACAAGAATTATTAACTAAAGGCCACTTCAAAAGAGATAAAAAATGGAGCTTAAAAATTTTATTACTAGATTCCCCACACATAAAATTAGTCTGTCAAATTGCTGTAAAATGTTCTAAATGATTGCTCTTAATATCTGTACTTAACTGGTCACGAGCTGGTCATAGCCATTTGGCAAATGAGCCGGGTCCATGGGCCACACTTAAATATCATTGACATTGGTGACTTTTCTAGTACCTGAACTCTGTTTTTTCTCCTCCTCTCTAATGATCTTGTCATTTCCTGCCTTAACTACCTACTCCAAGGTCAGGTTTGTGACTCTCTCATTGTCAAGACTGCACCTCCTCTGTTATACTCTTAACCAGAGATTCTTATATCCTACTGAGATTACTACAGTGTCGCTTTCCCTCCCCTCCCTCGAGGAACTCAACTCCAACAATTCTGTGACTCAGCTGAAACCTGAAATCCGTTAATCCCTTTTATTCACTCCCTTGCCCTGCCTCTTCATGGCCTTGCACCTCTCTTTATTCAGCAGAAATTCCTTATTTCTTACCGTGTTCATTGTCTTGCACACATTATCAGCTCCCTTCATCAGACCCAGATTTGGTAAATGGCAGTTTGACAAATCCCAATCCTGGTTAAATTCAAAGTATTACCAACACCACACTGCACCCGCATAGCTACAAATGGGTGAAGTAAAATACTCCCTGACTGATAAATCACCTAAAATTCATGATCTCTAACCTCTAGTGGGCCTTAGTGGTGCCTGATATTCTAAAGTCCAGTAAGTTTAGGATGCTCCTAGATAACTTTTGATAGCTTCTCTTCTCTCCTCAAACTCATAACACTTTTCCATACATTTCCTCTTGGATGTCTTTGCTTTCTTTGTCACTAAAAAACAGAAATGCTCAGAAGAGAACTCACATGACCACAGTACATAACTACTTGAATCTGTATCTCCATTACTCTCTATTCTCAATAGAGTAACAAGAGTGATCTGATTGGCACTTGAGTTAGATTGTTTCATCTCTCTATGCAACACCTCCCATAATTTGCTATCTTGTTCAGTCTAAAAGCCAGAATTGTCAGTCATCAGAAGCCTACAGTATCTGATCTCATTCACTGTCAGTTCTATTTATCTTCCAGATTGTCCACTGAACACTCTTGGCTTAAACTATACTATCCTACTTTCCCCATAAACAATGGTATCCTGCCTCAGGGCCTTTGCACCTGAAATCATTTCTGTCTAGAATGACTTTTTCCCATATATTCACATACTCAGTCCTTGTCTTCTACTCATCTTTATATACTTTTATCTCCTCAGTAAGGCCTTCCCCAGCGATCCTATTTAAATGAATTCTCCATAACCCTTATCATCATTTGACATTTTATAAACACATGCATACACACAAAGCATATATGGAGAAATTTATTTCGACTGTTTATTGTTTGTCTTACCCTCACTAGTAAGTTCTAAGAGGGTAAGGCTCTAAGATTGTTAGATTTTAAGATTATAGCCTGCTTCATTTACTTTCTCCGTTGAAGCCCCAGCTCATAAAGACAATGGTGTATAGTAGGCATTCTGTAAATAAGTACAGAATTGAAAATGATTTTATATTTGTCTTATCCTGTCAAATTTAAATAATGGTATCCAAAATTCCATTGAAATGATTCAAGTATGAAGGACTTAATAGATTGTAGTAGATTCAACTATTTCTTTTGTAATAAAATGAAAAATCCCCCACTCTAACTGAGAACATACACATAACCTGTTGGGGGAGCCTGAAGTGCTGGGGATTTCTCTAAGTCTGCAATGTTGGTATCATAGGAAACTCTTTCCTTTTGTTCTCCTATGAGGGCATGCAGAATACAGAGAGAAGAACACAGCAATTAATGTCTCTGCTTGTTCAGTTTTGACATACTGTTGAATTCATTGAATTCATATGCTGACCACGAGAACAACTGTTTTAATTATTCACTTATTTCTATCTTCTGACTTCTCTTTCATCTCTTTTAGACATCTCTACACATACATAGTCTTTAAGTACATACATAAGTCATCATTTCTCCTTCCTCTGCCTCGATTGTTACCACCTTTCAGTTTTTATATAAGCTTGTGAAAAGATGTGATGGGAGAGAGGAGATATGGACAGGCAAGGAAATAAATTCCAAATAACAATTTACAACAAAACACTATGTCTAAGTTAAAGGAAAATATGGCATGTCTTGATTTAATGAACAAGGTACCAAATTTCATTTAGTAAATTGTCTCCTTAAGCGTTGGTGTAATTTAGGTACCACATTCTGAAATATGTAATTAAGGACTTTAATAGAAACCTGTATTTTAATGAGTTTTATAATGATAAACAATTGAGTGGCTTTATTAGCCTTTAATTCCTGGGAGAAAATCAGTCTTGGTCTGTTGGCTTTATATGCAGTCACAAACACTGAATGTGACAGCATCATTGACTGACAAATGTTGGTAAAGATCTTACCTGCTATAAATTGAAGAAATAACTGTTTCCTTAAGGTAGAAATAAATTAAGTATAATGATATTTCTCTGTAGAATGAAACATGTAGCTCTTAATAAAAAACTGAAATTTGAACTTCAATACAATATGTATTTGATATGTCAATTTTAAACTTCTCTTGTGTTCCTCATGAGTTTCTGTACTATTTTTATGGTACATGAGATGTAAGCCAAGCTTAGAGAGTGACACTGTAGCAGCCACATGATACAACACTATTGTTTTAATTAGAAGTTTCTCTTAGCAATAAATGCTGATGGGGCAATAAAAATGTCCTAATTTCCCCTGAGAGGAATTTGTAGGAGACCATCTTCAAATACTCAGTAATTCTGCTGTACGTTTTTATAAATGGCAAGTGAATCATGAAAGGTCATCTTACTTTCAAACTAATTGCACTGCTTATTTTAATTTTAATCTCTGCCTCTACTTAAAGGAAGGTACCTATAAAATGAATGGAGAGATTTTCATTAAATCTACATAATGTTTTATTTCTCTGACCTTTTCCTGTAAGGAAAGTCTATGAATTACTTAATGATGAAGAAAGAAATGAGGAATTGGAGGGAACAAGCATCCACTCACTTTGCTGTCCTGACTACATAGTTGTAACAATTAAGCCCTTACCTTTTTCCTCCTTGTAGAGTGAATTTTTAATATATATATTCATAAGAAATAAAACCTAAAATTTTATATTTTATCCTATTCTGTATTGTCCATTATATATATATGTGTGTGTGTGTGTGTGTGTGTGTATATATATTTATATCTATATATATAATGAGATTACAGTTTGGACACCCATCCTCAGAGCTTAGCTTGAGAGATTTAAAAGATCTTCTGCAAATGCCTAGATACTCAGAACCTTAGAAATGCGCACCTTTCCCTGTGTACTGATAAATTTTATATCAAATATTAAAAGCAATTGCTGAATGACACAATTGGTCACATTAGTCATTAATTTTTTAAAATAATTGCCTTGGGAATCTTAGAGATACTCTCATTTTTTTGAAACCATTAGTTCGTGTTTCCGTCTGTATTCAAAGCACAGCAAAAGCCATTTGCAACTGTAAATGTGTATATGCAATCATTGGTTATGTCCTACATGTGCATACTAGCCATTGTGAGATTGAATAATTATGCACAGGAAGGTGTTACTGGAAACTGCATAATGTTAAATTCTGTCATCTTTTATACTATTGGGTAAGAACCAGTGGGATGAGTAAGCAATCTTTCTTAGTGTTATCAAGGAATTTGAATTTTCCCACCAACAGGCACTGGGAAATTTGTCTGAAGATTTGAGTTTTAAAATAATAGGTTTTTAACCTTTCAAAAGAGTATACTTCAGATGATTTTATACATTTTGTAATGGAAAAGCTGATAATACTTATGTTTGTAATTTTTAAACAACATGCATTTTGCTATAAAGCACTTGAACATTATATATAATTCATTAAGGAGGGGTGTCCAGTTGATATTATAGGTTTACTTTGTTTCAGCATAACACTAGAATTCTTATCTTCTCAACACTCAAAGTATTTCAATACACTTTCCTGGAAATACCAGGACCCATGACATTTCTTTCTCAGCCGATTTATGGGTGTATTTAGTAGCTTATCTTCATGTGTCTCCTCTGATTCCCTACAATGTAGAGAACTGGATGACTCTTAGGGGCAAGATCTGATTAAGTACTCTATTTGCTGAATGTATTTTCCTGTCATAGAAATATGTCTTTTCTTTCCCATGAGGAAGATCTCTGAATTTCCATGAACCTAATGTGTCTTTTTTTTTTTTTTAGTTTGTTTGTTTGTGTTTATGCTTCTCTTGTTTCTATTGCAGTTTGGCCTTGGTATTACCAACCTACAGTTTTTACTATATAAAAGCCAAAATAGAAGAGACAATAACTCAGGCCAGATGTAAGTACTGTGAAAGCGACTCCAGGGTCTATTTGTCATCTCCTAGTATTAGATGTTTAAATTCATCTAGATTTTAGAATACCCAAGGCTTATACATTTTACCAGGTGTTATTACCAAATCTACTGCAATGATTCTAACCCATTCCAAACATGCAAGGAACAAGAAATATTCTACGTGGATAGAATATGAGCAGGTACTCCACAGTCTCCCCGGCAGCCCCCACCACCCTTCCCCGCCTTGCTTCGTGCTCAGAATCATTGCAGGGCTGTGTCCTCTGTGGCTGTCATTTCAGTGGTCGGCTAGCTGGTGTAGAATGGCTCGTAGAGTTGCTACTCATGGCATTGTGCTAGTAATACTTTCTTTTTTTTTTTCCTTTTTTCTTTCTGCACTTGGCAAAAATAATACTGTGCTCCACATCTTCTACTTCTTGTGAATAAATTAAATTGCACTGGTCTTTTGCTTTGGTTTGGTGTTAGCTTCTCATAATCCCAGTTAATGTCTTCTGTAACTCAAATGGATTATTTTTTTAAAGCATCATTTGGAATGTGGAGTAATTACTAATACTAGTGCATACTTTAAGTCACTATTAATCTTTGTTTTGGGTGACTAGATATTGTAGAGTAAAAGGACCATCATATCCTTTGCACATCATTCAGTCATTACTAACAGCCTCAATTTTTTCTGTTACAATAAACAAAAAAAAATTGTGTGTGTGTATATATATGTATGTGTATACATACATACATACATATATGCCTTTTACATCTGACCTTAAGTAAATGACAATTTCTTTCATTTCTCTGTCTGTTCTTTTCTGCTCTCCACAGTCCTGGTTCTCATAGTTCACTGAGCTCATTTGTATTTCCACTTTCACTGGAGAGATAGATATGATGGTCTTTTAACAACCAGCAACTTTGCATGAGCTAGTTCATCACTTGATAAATGGGATGCCTGGTGGGTCTCTGATGATCAGTGAATGCTTCTGTTTATAGGCTAATGGTCATGGGTATTGCACCTGCAGTAACCACTCTGCAAAATAGACCCTTGAAATAACTACTGAATGGAGAGGGTGCTCTAGTAGTAAATGACAGGACATACTTTCGAGCCTTCACAAATGTGTGTCTTTTTTTCCAGACTACAGCTGTACATTAATAAATCGTTGATCTATACACAATATTTTTATTCAAAGTCATTGAATAAAATATTGTTTGTGACCCCCTTTGCTTTACCCTCTTTTTTTTTGTTTCCCTGCTTTCTCTTTCTGATGGATTTTCACAGCAAAAAAGGGCAAAATGAAGGGCAAGTATTTTCTCGTTGCTCAATTTCTTTCTGTTTATTACACTTGACATTTTCACTGATACTTCCATTCCTATTGGATATTATCCTCTGTGCTTCCCATTTGCTAGATTTTCCTCCATGATCCCTCAACCTTAGCTGCAAAAAAGGGGGAAAGAATATGCTTGTGTTTTCATACGCAACCTGTCTCTCATTCAGGTTTTTTCTTAGGCTTAAATACTTGTGTGTTACCCTTCTACTTATTAATTCACACCTAACATGAAGAATGTTATTAATTCACTAAAAAGGCATTAATGCATTAATTAAAATTGTTTTCTTTACCATACTATTGGTGAAATTTTTATGTTGACATTTCAAACAAAATACCTCTGATACAACATTGATATAAATTGCTTTTTAAAAGATACCTTTGTTGTGGTAGATTGAGTTAATGGGAAAATTAAAGATGAATTTTTGGTTATATTAACTGGTATAATCCATGTTACAAAATTAAAGTGGATTTTATTATTGAGAAGTATTAGGATCTTTAGATTCACTGATATGTTTAAATGTAGGATATAAGTAGCCTATTTTTTCATATTAGGTTATCATTCTAATGCTTTCATATAGTCATAGAATCTGAGGATACATATTCTGAATTGCTTATCTAATCCTGTAACATTGTCTTTGCAGATTCAGAAACACTGAAGCCCGATAATTTTGAAGAATCTGGTTATACCTTCATAGCACCAAGGTTAGTTTTCTTTTCTTTTTTTATAGCTTGTGTGGGGTGGGTTGGCCTTCAGTACCAGTTATGAACTAGGGGCATGAATGCTCTGGGTTAATTCCACTGCCAAATTTATAGAACCTAAGGGAACACTAACTTTAAAATTCAAACAGTACATTGTTCATTCATTAATTTACTCATTCATATTCTTACTGAGCAACTACTCTGTGCTAAGCAGTATGCTGAATTGGGGATATAATGATGACTAAGATACAAGCTTTTCTCTTTTTGAAAATAACAGTGCATCCAACAATAATGAATTATGTAATTGTATTTATGAATATATATATATATATACACATACATATATAGATATATACAGATATATGTAGGTTTATATATACACAAAGCTATAGTGTCTTAACCTCATTATTTTTTTAATACACGAATACAACTCTCCAGAGAAACATTTTAATGTAACATTTTGTCACGTATTTTTAAGATTTACATTCTTTCCTCTCCTACCCAATGTTATTTCTCTCTCAAATAACTCCCCTTCTGTATCCTTAATATATATACATCTTTATCCTTACCTCTAGTTACAGGTAATTATTTGAAACTCTATTCAGGAATCCAAGGGAGTTATTAATTTTTGATAACCACTCTCAAGCAGATATATATGATTTAAAATTAACAATTCCTATTAATCTAGGCTCAATCACTAAAGAAAATAGATTAAGAAGTTTGTATTAATTTTTCACATTTCATACTTCTTATAGAAATTATTCTAAGAACCCAAAGAAGCTCTTTTTCATTTTATTTCTGTTTGAGGATATTTGAGTTTTGGTTCTTTCTGAAAATAGGGAATATAGATAACTTTTTGAGGAATCTCTTTTAACAAACCATATTCTTGGCCTCATGAGTGACTCTGCCTTAAGCAGCTTCTCCTGATCGAATTTCCTTCAGTGTTTGATACTCTGATCAAAGTATCTCCTTAGATACTTTGCTTACTCTTGCTTGATGACACACTATTCTGATTTTCTTCCTCTCTCCCTGGCTGCATATTCAGTCTCTCATGGACTTCCTTCTTCTGCAGATGACTTTCCTGAGAGTGCTGGCTTAGCTCTCTTCTGCTTTTATTCTTTTCCGCAGTTTCGGGTGATAGAGTTACAAGATGGCCACAACATGTGGAAACAAAATAGACATGTGGTTTATTGAGATAATGTTACAATACAGGATCAGATAGTATATCTATTTCCAAACTTCATGTCTACCCTACAGATTTGATTGATGATACTCATCTTTAGATGAACCTAAAAGGAATATCTCTTAAATGTGCTTCAAGTTCAGTATCTTCTAAACATTTATCCTTTTTGGAGAATTCTTCCTTGTTGCTTTGGTGAGAAAATACCATCTTTTCAAATGCCCTGTCTTGAAACCTGTTACTTGTCTTTGCTCCCTTTTCTTTATATCTAACCAATCACCAAGTCCTGCCAAATAGAATTTGTCTTATCAAGTATATCTGTCAAACTCTGCTGCCTTTGTACAGTATAGGCCACTGCCTTTCATGCTAGCTGATTGATCTCCCTGCCTCCACTGTATCCCCCTTACTTCCCAGTACTGTCTTCTTTCTATAACCAGAATTTCTCCTCTGCTAGATACTAACCAGTGCCTCAGTACTGTCCTCATAGGATCTGTACTTGTACATCATAGCTTTCAAGTGCTCTGTTATGAGGTTCCAGTTTACAGTGTGGTTCCCCCATACTCTAAATCAGGGACCAACAAAATATAGCCTACAGATTGGCTGCCTGTTTTGTACGTAATGTTTTATTGGAATACAGCCACACTTATTGTTTTTCCTGTGGCTGCTTTTGATGCAAAGACAGAGTTGAGCAGTTGTAGTGTAAACTTACACTCCACAGTGTCTGAATCACTCACCATCTGGCCCTTTAAGAAAAAGTTTGCCAACCTCTGCTCTAAATTCCAGCCACATTAAACTTCTTTCAGTTCCTAACTGTAGTGTTTTTCTCCCTTACCTCTTTTCATCCACTGATCTTTTTTTTCTAATTGGGACTGTCTCAGGCATAACCCACCCATTCCCAAACCCTAGTTTCAGAGCTCCTAGATCTGGGAATTTCTTTCCCATATTCATTGGATTAAACTCCTCACTGAGAGCCTTACAGAATTCCCTTAATAGAGCACTGCCCACATTTTATTTGTTTTTACTTTCACTAACAGAGTTTCAACTGAATCCGTTTGACTTACCACTCAGTATCTGACATCAAATCCATATCCTCCTACATAGTAGGTGCTGAATAAATATCTGTCAGCTGGAGAATCTATGAAGAGAGTGAGAAGAATATATTTTAAATCATATTGTTAACAATAATACCTGTAATCTTATTAGCAATTTTTCCAGACAAGTAACTTTGAGCAACTTTAAACTGCTAAAACCAATTTTAAGAAAGGAAAATATGGAGGACAGAGCAGTGGCTCACAGACTGTTAGCATGTCCACACATTAACATAGTCATACATTAAAAATGTAAGCAGACATTGAAATTAGATTGCAGTAAGCCCTATTAGATTAGACTCCACCTCAGATCCTGCTTTTTCCTCTGGGCAACTTCTTCCCTCTTCTTTCCCAATTTCTAAGTAACAGACCTTGCAGCCTGGCTTTCTGAGCTTCGCTGTTAGACAAATTGGAAACATGGTGAAAGTCTCTGTACTCACAGGGAGGGTAAATACGTCTCTCAACTCCAATTCCCAGTTTATAAGCAGTGGACTTTGTTTAGTTCAGGAGGGGTTAGCAGACATGCCATTTCTGTGGCCTGACTGGAAGACACATCTACCTGTGGGAACGGGCAAGTACCAGGGAAGGGGAGAAAGGCTGTAGCTTGTGCAGCAATGTGTTAAGCCCTGTACATGCAGGATTGTATGTACTGTTCAAAGGAACTATAAATGAATTAGTATTAGCTTATTTCACAGATTAGGAAACAGTTTTAGAGGTGTTAAAAAATATAGGGTTTGAACCAATTCCCTTGCTACTTCAAGACATAAGTATATGCATTGAATATGCAAATGTTAATGGATCTCAAATAGCACCTAGTACATCTGAGTAAAATGGAGATGCATTGTTCCTGCCTTTAAGAGGCATATAGTCATAGAGATGAGAATCTGGAATCTGGATGAGTTTTGCTTTCTTGGATAGTCAGAAATGAGAAAGGACCTTCAAAGGAGATGAATTAGAATGAGAAAGAAATAACATGTGATTTTATAATTACATATAGTTAAATGCTAATGTGGAAAGAAGTCAGTTTTAGCTCTGTCAATAATGAAACGAGTACAAATCATGTAACCTTTCTAGACCTTGCTTTGAAACTGAAATTATCCTTGAGCCAAGAAATTTTGTTCTTATGTTTTTTGAAGTTCTGACATTCGGTTCCTGTCTACTAACTGAGGTTTTGGAACTACCTTAGGTAATGGTGGCAATGCATCTGAAAATATTAACTATTAATTGCATTTTTGTCTTGAATATTTGATTCTCCAATCTGTTGGTTGCATTAACTAGTTATTATAATTGCAGTCTTACATTTATGTTGCCTTTTATTTATTCTGAATTTCCAAAACACTTAGGACAGCAGTCCTCAAAGAATGTTTCTCACACACTTTAGGTTCCAGAGGTCCATTCAGAGAATCCACAAAGTCAAAACTGTTTTCCTAACAATGTTAAGAGTTGTCTTTTTCTTCGTATTGACATTTGCGGCAACCACACAAAAGCATTGATGAGCTGACCCTAAAGGGCACTGACATAATTTCATTGAGGCTTTACCCTTGAGTTTGTCTTTTAATATTCTTTGGATGAAATAGAAGTTCTACTATATAGCAGAGTCATTTGGCTGTCTCAAAGAAAAGTGCTTGTCTGATAGATTGAGTTGAGAGCTGAAATAGGTGTATTTCATGAAATATTTTACTAGGCAAATGTTTTCTCAAAAATCAATCAAGTGAGCCTTTTATTTTGAAGAAAACAACTCAGAGTATTTGTTTCTGAAGACAAAGTCTGAGCCTTCAAACAAAATTAGAATTTTGGGAAAGCTGTATTCATTACCATGAGCTTAAATTACCAATAGTTAGAAACTTATCTGGTGAGATCACTGATGATATTAATGAATGTGAATTTTCAATATTGCATAATGGAGTGTATCATCATTTGGAAGATCTCTGTAACTCACATTTTCCAAACAACCAGTTTAAAATGTTACAAAATCACAGATAGGTAAAAGAGTCATTCAAAGTATTAGTACATTAAATTTTAACTTAACAGTACAGAAAGTTCACTGATACTATTTCAAAATTCATATTATAACTAACTACCACAAAATAACAGATAATCAAGTTTTGGTATGTTATTTTAAAAGAATAGCCAAAATAATCTGAAAAGTCTATATATATATTCTGCTTCACTGTATATCTGAAGACATATTGTTTTGTGTGTCAAAACAATATATTTCATTGATTGAATACAGAGGTACACTAGGCTATTAAGTCAGGAAGTAAAGAGATTTTCAAATAGGTAAATCTGTGCCACTTTTTTCACTGTAATCTTTTTTGAAACAAATTTTTCATAAAAATGCTAACATAATGGATTTATTCTTGATGTTTAAATATTTTTAAATTTCTCAATTTCTTTATGAAAACTGCAAATTTACAACACACAATGATGATAATGTAATAACAATAACAAACCATTTACTGAACACCTACCGTCCAGAGGTCAAGTGTTTAATATTTATTATCTATAATACCACTTTTTGTCAGTGTTGTTCCATTATAGAGTTTGGAAAATGTAGGAACAAGTTTAATGGCTTGCAGTCTCCTAGCTAGTAAAAAAAAAAAAAAAAAAGTGTTTTCACTTCCTGTGTTTATTGTGTACATTTTTTTGAAGTTTTGATTTTAATGCTTAATATCCTAAATTTTTTTTCAGAGATTACTGCAGTGACCTTAAAATATCAGATAATAACACAGAATTTCTTTTAAATTTCAATGAGTTTATTGACAGAAAAACTCCAAACAACCCATCATGTAAGTAGGCATTAATTGGCAGTAATTGCTCACTGTGTTATATACAAGGTGGTTCTACCTTGGTTCAGATTAGTTTGTTGGTATGTTGGTTTATTTATTTAATTTATGAATTTTTAATGGTAAAATGTTACAATTCAGTCTTTTTTATATTAAAAAAATTTCATTTCATTAAGTAAAATCAAATTTTCAAAGCCAGGAAATGTTGCCAGTGTTTAAATGCGAATAGGATATGCTTACCTTTGTTCTTTCAAATTTAAAAAGCTTGATCTTAATGATCTTTTGAAGGTTTTTCAATGCCTTGTTTTTGCTGTATAGAGGAAAACATGTAACACATTTTTATTTTTTATGTCCTGCATTTCATATAATGAGTTTTAATATGGATAGAGGAAAAACAAAGGTATAAAAAAATGCTATATTAATGTTTTTTTCCTGATACTCATTTCAATCATAATTAACTTCATATTTTTAAAAAAATTATTCTTTAATTTCCCATTTTGTGAAGTAAATCAATTTGGAATAGGTAAATCTTAGTAATTAGTCTTTAACATTATATTTATCTTTCAGAGAAATTTGCATGAATCATACTATGACACTTCATAGAGATTTACAGATGCTGGACTTTTAAAACATTTAAAAATCTTAACTGTTTTTTTTTTCCTAAAATATCCTGTGAAAGTACTCTTATGAAAAAAATGTAATGACAATGGGAAATAAAAGAGGAAAACCAGCTGCGTGGCAAAAATTGCCTTAGTAAATACAATTTGGGAAAAAAATATATGCTGACTTTTTTGTTCTCTGCTCCACCCCTTCTTTTCTTTTTAAAAATTATTTCCCTTTCTATCAGGAAGAGTTAAGCAAAGCTCTTCCTCAGTTATGAAAAGTAAAAATCCATCTCACAAATAGAAGTTTACCTCATAAAAAGATAACTCATTGCACCTCTTAACATGAATGAGCTCCTGTGAAATGCTGTGATGGGTAGCTAGAGTTCACATCCATCCTGCCTGAGTTTAAGGGGTTCCAAGCCTTTCTGCTCTGTGAACTCACTCTGCCTGAGCAAGAGCCTTTTCAGTGTTTTTTAATGGGATTGTTCATTTCCTATTAGTAATGAGTATTCCCAAGAGAGAACTGGAATAATGTGGAATTTAATTGGTTGCCTCTAGGTCCTAGGAAAGTATGAGGATGTTTAAACAAAATGCTTTCAGTATCATAGTACCAGTGTCCATTTTGTTGTGTGTGCTTCAGTCTCTTCACCTTTTACCTGCTTCCTGTTATATACGTAATCCGATAGGAAGTGATGGACATGATTATGTAACTGTGTGAAGAACTGAGAATTTATTAGATTTTTAATTATAAAAGAGCTGATAGCTAGAAAGCAATTCATATTTTCCTCAGTGTTATATTATAGATACAGATTTTTCTCAATCACATTTTACCTCACAGTATTAAGAATGATATGTAAAACAACTCGAAAGGTAGTTACCAATGATTGGAATCTAGTTGTAATCTATGTAGTTTTTTCAAAGGGATGCAGTCAAGTTTAATCTTGCTATATAAAGTAAAGCCATCAGTAAAATTATAATTCTCCCCTAATATTTGTTAACCTACCTAAGTGTTTATGCTGTAGAGTGATCGTTATCTTCATATTCCCTTTTGTTGTTAACTACTATGAAATGAGATTTTGTGTATAAAACAACAAAGCTTAATACTGATAACCTGCTTAATATATTGTATGTAGTCAGCTACAAGGGACATATTTCAAGACACATCTTTTAAACTTAAAAACATAATGAAAATATGAACAAAATTATGAAATTATTTGCAATATTGATTTATATTAGAAATTACAATAATGGTCTCTTTTTTTTATACCTTAAAGGATTTGAGACAAATTATATTAATTCACTTTCCACATGGGCTGTTTTTTAAAGTGATTTCATTTCTAAAATAATATAGTAAAAAAGATAAGTTCCTAAAATGAATTAAAGTCTAAAATGTGAATTAAGTTTATCTTTTAATCCTGGATGAAAGATATATTGAATTAAAATCAATGACACCAACTAAAGTGTTTTCCAGCCTATTCTACTCCATCTCTTGTAGAAATAAGATATTAAATAAGACCATACATTCCTACTTGAACAAAATTAAATTTATCATAAATGTGCACTTTCAGAAAGTACTAGTAGACTACTCAGAGCCTCATGGGTATGTGAGTGCAGAAGCCAGTGGGAAGGAAAGAGGCATCATTTTTCAATGAAGAATGTGTATTAATTGACCCTTGGTGCTCGTTAGCTATTCTCTCCACTATCTTTGAACTGGGGCTAATGTGCTCATTTTTACTTCTCCAGGAATACAAGTAGATTCCAAAAGCCAGTCTTGGAAGAGTTGTTGTTCTGTAATAAGTTATTTCGTTCCTTGGTCAAAACAAACAAGAAACTACATCATGTATTTTTATATTTACATATAAAATTATCCATGAAATTATGATTGGGAATCACCGTACTAACCTGCACATATGCACACATACAAAAAGGAGGACTATTCATTTCCTCACTGTTTCTTGATTGGCATATTTCATACATGTTTTTGATAAAGTTTACAAAATAATTTGCCTTGTTTAAAATTGGCTTCTCCACTACTGGTCTGTCTAGAGCCTGAAAAATGTCAGGCAAGATGAACAATATAAAAACATACGGAAAGTTAATATAGGATATTTTTAATTCACAGAACTTATTCTCTCTAAATTTCCTTTGGAAATAGATAATTTATTTGTTTCATTATTACCCTGGTTAAAAATCTATGCATTATAATTGAGTATATCCTTTTCCTGTATTAGGTAACACGGATTTGATTAATAGAGTTTTGCTGGATGCAGGCTTTACAAATGAACTTGTCCAAAATTACTGGAGTAAGCAGAAAAACATGTAAGTATGTGTTCTTATTAATAAAAAATATATTAATTTCAGTTTAGTTTCTCTCCAGGAAATACTTGGAATATAGGTCTCATAAATTTAAAGTTTATTATTTATCTTTGATAACAATTTCTGAAGAAAAACATTTTGTAATTGTTGACAACTTGCATTTCAGTTGTCGGTGAATGTCAGGAATAATATCTGCCGTTTCTCAGCTTTACATGCATATACACTGTACTGTGAATAAACCAAATTAAATAGGCATGTCTATGTGTGTTTCAGTGTTTGTGGTAGACAGGGTTCTTAGTGAATGTGTAGTTGGCTTTTTAATGGCACTACTTCATACCGGGGTCAAGAAATTGAGAAATCTGACTATGATTCTCATTTATAGTCTCTTCTCCACCCCATTTCCAGTCAATCACCAAAGACTAAGTACTTCTTCTAATAGTGTTTTCCTCTCTTCTTCATACTCAAGGCCATAAATTCCCATTTCTAAAAAGCTACAGCATCTGCTGTTTCTGCCTTTAATGTTTCTGTTCCTCTGCCCACAGCACTCAGTCTATTCTCCACACAATGTATACCTGCCAGAGTCTTACTTTTAAAATGCAGTTCTAATTTCAGGATAAAGGTGAAACTCTCCAGCCTGTATTTAAAGGTTGTCCATGAGCTGACCATTCTTCAGAAGCTTGTACTTCAGACTTCACTTCCTGTTGTTTCTCACCTGGTGCCTTGTGCTTTTGTACACCAAATACTCTCACTGTTCACTGGCTTTCCTTCACACATATTCTTTGCTCATATTGTGATGTCTTCCTGCTTCCTCTGTAAACTCACATTCCATCTTCAAATGTAGCTGTATCATTTCCTATGAGATGTCTTCCTTAAATGACCCCCTTTAATGACTTATTAGATATTTTAGCTATTAAAACATCGTTTATATCTGTTGATGTATTTACTCTGGCTTCCTTTATTTTAGGAACTCATTTTATTTCTTCTCGTATCACTAACACTTAAATTAATACCTTACAAAGAGTAAGTTGAATAAAAAATGTCCTTCTGTCTTCTGTTCTAGCAAGGGAGTGAAAGCGCGGTTTGTTGTGACCGATGGTGGGATTACCAGAGTTTATCCCAAAGAGTAAGTTCAAATAACATCTGTAAAAATCAGTACATTACAAAAGACTACTCTAAGGAGCTGTACATTTCTGTATAAGGAAACCATTACTCAGAGAAACCGATCATTATTAGGTTATAATGGAGTCATTGTTTAGACATATTACTTAAATACTCCATTTTTTAAAAAAAATTTTGTCATATATATTACAAAATTTAAGAGATTTTAAAAGGGATTTTTCTCTTTGCAGATACAAGTAGGTAAATGAACATAATGGTTGTAGCCCTTAGGCGGTGTTTGCAGAAACACAATTGTTTTCACTGCTCTTCAGTGGATCTTGGTAGACAGGCTGGGCTTATTAATGTTAAATGATCTGCCCCATAGTTACCTGGCTGGTAAATGGTAAGAGTAAAACTAGGAGTCAGCTTTTCCTGACCCTTAATATAATTTTCTGCTGATACATTGCTTAGTAATGAGCATCACTTAGACTATCAATTACCGCTAGCTTCCGTAGACATACCTGATACGTAGACACATTTGTAAATTTCAGTGGTGTCCACATGGGAGAACTAGGTTATCAGGTAGACTGAAGAATAAAAATGATGAACCATTTCCTCCTTAGGGCTGGAGAAAATTGGCAGGAAAACCCAGAAACATATGAGGACAGCTTCTATAAAAGGAGTCTTGATAATGATAACTATATTTTCACTGCTCCCTACTTTAACAGTAAGTATTATTCTGGATATCAGTCTGCTCAATTCCTTTTTTTTTTTTTATTGCTACTACCTGCTTTCCCCCAAAATAATATATTTTAAGTTAATTGCTCAGAATTGTCATTAAGCATGTACTGTAGAAGCATACATTTAGTTGAAGAGGTAAAAAAAACCTACTCGGAAACAGTATTTCAGTAATGTAGAGACAGCATATCTATGCACATACATAGTACATAAAAACACATGTAGGTAATACATTTCACAAGTCATTAATGAATTTTTACAAGTGTAACCAGTTTACTCCAGTTTAATCAGTTTTTTCTTAAGTATTTATAAAATTTGGTAATAGTCCATCTTTTAAAATATTTAATTGGGTTCTTTCCCCAAAACTTTCAAATTTAATCCCTCAGCTTCTCTGCGGGTACGGATTATTTAGTCTCATTTTTACAAATGGGAAACTGAAGTTAGAGAATTTCAGAGTTTTTTCCAGAGACATATATCTGCTAAAATACAAGGGCAGTTTTGGGAATCTAAGGTCAATCTTTCCATTTCACTTCAGTAGCCTCCTCACTATTACAGCAGATGTCATGAAGCAGAAATTTGGTGTGCATCCCATCCATTATATCGTGAAAGGAGATGCAGCCAAGCTGAATTAATTTACATCTTGATGTCAATTAGTGTGAATCAGATCACAGACACTCCTGTTATTCTGGGGTATAGAGGAAGAAGAGGCAAAAGGACCTCTTTTATACATGTCTACACACCTCTTTATAACATGTCTATGCTAGAGTATTTAAGCCAAATGCTACTCACCTTTACCTATGATTTATCGAGATAGGTCTGTTTTCCCTTTTTATTTTTAGAAAGTGGACCTGGTGCTTATGAATCAGGCATTATGGTAAGCAAAGCTGTAGAAATATATATCCAAGGAAAACTGCTTAAACCTGCAGGTAAGCATATATATTGTGCACATGCACATGGCCAAGATTAAATGGGACCTAATACTTTACTAAAAATTGCCAGTGCTTATCAGGAAGGCCATCAGAAAGCTTCAGCCAAAATAAAGTAAAAAACATGCAAACTTAAAAAATTAAATACAATTAGTTACCTGTGATCTGCAGATAAAATAATATTGATGCTATAGAGTTGAGAAATTTTCAAGTAAGCGTTTATGTTTATGCCCTGTTGACAAAAATATATGGAGTCAATTTAGTGTTGCATATCAAAATTCCAAATGCAGGACTGATCTAGCAGTCCTTCTCTAAACATCCTACACAGTACTTTAAAATACACAAAAGAATAGACAGCCAAGGATGTGAACATTTGTAATAATTTAAAGATGCTGTTAAGTTTCTATCATTGGGAGAGAAGATAAATTATGACATACCTGTACTATGTATCTGTTAAGAAGAATTGGGTAGGAATCTATTTTTTAAAAAAACTAATAGAAAAACAACTTTTTGCTAAAACAAACAAATTTTAAAACTGAGCATCACTGGGAATTAGAAATAGGCTGGAATGTTTTCTTCATAGTATGATTCAGTATTGTTTGAATTTTTAAAAGAGCCTATATTCAGCCAGACTAAGAAGGTAGACGATTGCCTTCCTGCTCCTGAGGGCAGTTTTACCCCTTGGGGTTTCTGCCACATAGACTCATTCCATCACTTACTAACTCACTCACCCCTGCCTTCATTCACTGTTGTTTTCTCAGTCACTCATTCACTCCCCTTCTTGTCTTTCCAGAGTTCAGCAAACATTTCTTAAGTACCTACTGCAAGCATTGGTCAGGTTAGGGAGTCCTCTTAAAATATTCCTCTTGAATGACTTCATATTTATAACACTATTCCTGATACTTTCTATATTAGTTAATTGGTCAGGTCATAGCATATGAATAAACTGTGTTGTGAATACAAATTAAGTTCATATAATCATTTAAGAGCTGTTAGCATTACTTCTTAATGAAAACCCCAAGAAATGCATCTCAGTGTATATATTCTGAACTACTCAGAATATATATTCTGAACTACTCAGAATATATTCTCAGCTATTTTGAAGAGCTGAAATTAAATTTTTTTTTTTGTATTTGTCTGTTCAGGAATTTTCAAATGTGAGAGGAAAGATAGATTAGTGAGAATCATAGCTACATTTTTTTAAATTTGTCAATGTTTCTTTACGTAACTTTTCAGTTGTTGGAATTAAAATTGATGTAAATTCCTGGATAGAGAATTTCACCAAAACATCAATCAGGGATCCGGTAAGGTTTTTTTTTTAAATTTGTATGCTGCACTTAGTTTTCTCAAATGTAAATAAAAAGTAAAAGTAAAGTTTTATACAGTGGCAAAATAAATTTTCAATGCCATTACATTTAAGCAGAATTATTGAGTTCTATTTTTCCAGAGAATTTTTTTGTCTACATTAGTCAATTAATAACCAAAAGAAAAATATTTCAATGTTATAATGTGAAATGCTATTTTAGATATCTATTGACTGATATTTTCTAATTTTAAACATAAGACTATTGCCTTTTTTAATTGAAGACTAGATTATCATTTGATCTTTTATAGGAGATAAAGAATTCAATTGTAACGTGGTAATACTATGCTATAATTAAGATTCAGTGCTTTTTAAAATGTGAAGTGATGATTGTATTTCTGTCTTTCAGTGTGCTGGTCCAGTGTGTGACTGCAAAAGAAACAGTGATGTAAGAAAACTCAAAAATTTTTAACTTTAATTTTTTCTTGTGCTACTCCTGCTTAGAATTTAATGCTTTAAAAAAATCACTGCATCCTTTTTTTAATGAAATGCTAAAAGAGAAAATCTTCTTTGTAACTGTGAACTAATTCATAGATAAGAATTTGAATTATATGCTTTAAATTCCTACTTTTAAATGTTTATTTTTAAAAATATTTATATATAATGGGAACATATAAAAAAAGCATGTCAGTATGGACTGTATTCTCTTCTATCTCAATTGTGTTGGATTCTTTTGTACGTATTTATCTTTAGCTCTGTTCCTGGATGGGAAGTTTTAAGCAATGTGTCATTATTGATTATCAGTGCAATCTTCCATGTTTTGTACTTTGTCTGAATTTGTTCACTGTATTCACAGCAATGAGAACATTTTTTTAACTAAACCTTGGAATTATGTAATTCATTATAAAGTTTGGACTTTACATTGTCCTCCAATACTCCCATGTTTCTTTAAGAAGTTGAAAAAGCAAATGTGAACTTCTTTGTTCAAAAGTTGAAGATGCTGTAAGACTGATATTAGATAAATTCAAGTGAATGAGAGGATGAATTCCACTGTTTTCTTCTAGTCTTCTTGTGTGTGTGTGTGTGTTTGTATTTCCCAGGAAAACAGTGAGTTCATGCCATCTATTCACTTCTAGTTGTATAAAATTATACGCCAGTAACTTTAATAATTTTTTTTGTAGATTATCCCTTGTACATAGACAATATAAAGAGACTATGAAGGCTGTTTTTAGAGCAAAAGTTTTATTTTTTAGCAAGCTGTTTCCGCATTAGGGAAATAGAATGCATGTGTCCCCAGCTCTGAAAACAAATGTTTTAAATTGTGATTTTGTATATTAAATATTATTAAATTGATTCATGCATTTAAACATGATTTAAATTAAATTGGGTGGGAATTTATTTCAGGATGAATGATTTTTTTTCTGTCATGGGCATTTTTTTTCCTTTTGTGCTTTTAAATCTGAAATTATCCAACTACTTTTTCATACAAAATAGTCATAAATGTCCTCAGGCTGCTGCCTTTTTTTAAATCTGTGAAGTATGGTGACTAAAATGCATTTTTAAAAAGATCTGGTCAAAATCTTAACTGTGTGTTTAAAATAATAAGGTTACTATACATTACTAAATATTTTGATCTGCCCAGTATCTTTGGTCATTTAGATGACCTTGGAATGGCAAAAGATTGTTTTTGATTTGTTCCTATGATTTGTTCCCACTGAGTTGACAACTTTAACTGGATAGGTGGTGGTAGAATATGAAGCATTTGATATGAATCTATGCATTCTGTCAGTTTATTTAATCAGAATTTCTTGAGCGAATTTCAAGGGAAGATAATAGACATTTGAATTTTTCTATTTTTGTTGCTACGATCATCCAACTGTAATGATAATGCAGCCTTCTCACCTTCCTAAAAATGTGTTAACTGTTGTTTTTATTTGGATAGGTAATGGATTGTGTAATTCTAGATGATGGTGGATTTCTTTTAATGGCAAATCATGATGATTATACTAATCAGGTATGTACTTAAAGTGAGAGAGAACTAGTTTCCGAAGTTTGTTTCCCTGATCAACATTATAAAATTCCTTCAAACCATTACAGAAATTGATTATTTGCTCTGTCTTAAAATAAATTTTAAAGTGCTAAATATAATATAAATCATTAAAAAATGCACCCTTAACCTGTTTTTTCCAATGTCTGTGAGTTGAGTTTCTTTCTGGTACTAACAGCCATTAAAATGTATAGTTAAGTAGCAGTCATCAAAGGGAAGGGGTTGGGAGGGAGGGAGAAGGGGATCAGCGCTCACAATACAGGTAGGTCATGGGGGAAGGCAGTACAGCACGGAGAAGAGAGGTAATGACTCTATAGCAAGCATCTCACTACACTGATGGACAGTGACTGTAATGGGACGGGAGGGGGACTTGAGAATATGGGTGAATGTTGAAACTGCAATGTTGCTCATGTGAAACCTTCATAAGATTGTCTATCAGTGATACCTTAATTTAAAAAAACTGTATAGTTAAGGATTTTAAAATGATACAGACTTTCTATTTTTGATCTCTCCAAAATTTAGAAAATTTTCACATCTTAAGTGTTTATTAGTTGATAATATCTAACTTAATAGATGCCTGGTTTCAAACTGACAAAGTTTCTAGTCCCAGATTTACAAATTGGTAGTACATAGGCTGTTTGGCTTACAAAGGATATTAAGCAAAGTACAATTAGTTGCCAACTAATTTCATTTCTGAATCTACATTTCTGACATCGACATATCTAAAAAATAAGAAACAAAACTCTCTCTCAACACCGCCTT
Source organism: Manis javanica (assembly GCF_040802235.1). Lineage (NCBI taxonomy): Eukaryota > Metazoa > Chordata > Mammalia > Pholidota > Manidae > Manis > Manis javanica. The sequence continues at coordinate 81,225,432 of NC_133161.1, forward strand.
TTCCTAACTGACAATATTTATGAGCTGGAGTTGATTAGTCTGGAGGTTGCCTCTTTAGGTGGGACTCATTCCAGTTCATCACAGTCTCTACAAGGTCCTTTTCTTTTTGTAGTCTTACCCATTTCTCTCATTTATGCTACTTGTCTCTTCCCTAGGAGGCATTTGATTGTGACCTTTATGCTTAGTAAACTCTCTGTTCCTTCTGTTGAGTATCACACAGAACCACTGAATAATGAGAACACGTCATCTCACTTGAGCTGTTTCGGAGTGTCTGACACAGGCTTATTACTTGCTTTTGTTTCTAAGCTCCTAAATAGTTTTTGTTCACATTTTCTTTGTATTATTTCTTTTAATTTTAATGGTTTAGGTGTTAATATTTGGCTCTAATTTGAAGCTTTATTCATTTTTTTCTGTACCAGATTGGAAGATTTTTTGGAGAGATTGATCCAAGTTTGATGAGACACCTGGTTAATATATCGGTTTATGCTTTTAATAAATCTTACGATTATCAGTCAGTGTGTGAGCCTGGAGCTGCACCAAAGCAAGGAGCAGGTCTTCGCTCAGCATTCGTGGTCAGTAATCCCTAACTCGTCCGCTCCTCTCAGAGGGACACAGGACAGATTGGTGGAATGACTTTGTTGTTCTATTTTATAGCCGTCAATAGCAGACATATTACACATTGGCTGGTGGGCCACTGCTGCGGCCTGGTAAGTCAAAATTGCAGTTTTATTGCTAATGAGAGACAGGTGGTTTGAAACAGTGAAGAATTTGGTGAAAATACAGATTTTGTAACATGTACATAATTATTAAGGGACTGCTCTTTTTCATTTCCCATAGCACATATTGGTGATATTTATGATTTTTTTAATATGGTCACTGCACAATTATTGCAGTTTTCAGTTTTTCATTTGAAAACAATGTTATGTTCATGTAAACCTGTCTCTTCTGAGGCTTCTTTTTTTATGGATCTGTTGAAACTCTTTGCATTTTATTTTTTTCTTTATATTAAATTCCTTAAATTTTAGGTATATTTATCTATAAAAAGTTCCTATTTATCACCTTCAGGATCCAAATTAGTTGACTTCATCAATCAAGTTCATGACATGATGACTTTTTTCTCTGTACTGTCCATGCAATGGCTGACACAGTCTTAGAGGCATCATGTTGCTGAAATGTATCTACTTCTTTGTCGTCACCGATTCCACCCTCCCCACTTCCTTCACCCCTCACCTATTCCCCCACCACTGATGAAATAACTGTTCATGGAGGCACGCTGCAGAGTCTGGAAGATCAAATTTGTCATTGTTCAGTTATGGTTAATCATGAAACTAACCCTTTTTGCCTGGGATCCATTCTCTCTCCCTCCTTGCCTTTCCACCTGTCTTTCTTTTGTATCATTACTGTATTGTCTAAGCTTCATTCCAGGATTAATCTGTAACATTCATTTGATGTTGAAGCTTCCCTGGCTAGAATTAAAGTCGTGCCATTTTATTAATGTAGCAAAGATTTTCATTTACAAATTCTATTTTTTCTGAAAAAAAAAAAAGTGTGAGAAATGGTGCTTTCTGTTCTGACAGTGATATTTATTTATATGTTAACTTACGTGGGTTTTCTAAACCTCACAGTGTTGCTGAAATACTTTATGCTGTTTTCTGGACAGAATATCCCTCCTCCTCTTTAGTGCCCGCTTCTGCCCTTTATCTTTCCTAAATTCAGTTCCAGATGATTCTATTCTACTATATAGACAATTGACTCAGTTGTCACTTATTATAAAAGTGAAATGTGCTATATGCCTTAGATATAATATGTGTATTTCATTTCATAACTGTCAAGTTATATACTTACAAACATATTCTATACTGTACTAAATAGTCCACAAACCTGTGGCAAAGACAAACTCATTTTTGTTTGGTTTTTCAGGTTTGTTTTTCCCCCACCACAGAATTTTAAAAGCTAAAATAAGGTGAAAAACGTATGCATTGTAATACTGACATTCTACTTCTTAGAGTTACCACTTCTCCACAATCTCATTTTTTATTAGGCCTTTTCACACATATGTGTCCTTCACTTGGTTCGGAACACATCTGACTTCTCTTACATAAAGAAGTTATAGTCTTTTGTGTAATTTAAGAAATACTTATAGAAAAATGCTCCTTAACAGATGGGAAAGAATTATGTACATGCAAAATTACTCAGGTTTTTATTATATAATTCATAGAGGAAAATATCTTGATTTTTATCAATAATTATTCATATTTAAAATTCAGGTCTATTCTACAGCAGTTTCTCTTGAGTTTGACCTTTCCACGACTTCTTGAGGCAGGTATGTAAATGCTCAGATATTGTCAGAATAGCAATTAAAATTTTCTTTTTGGATGTGTTAAGTTCAATAAACTCAGAACATGTGTGTCCATTTGCTGCTTTTGAAACTTTCCTAGGTCACACTGGACTCTATTTTGTAGCTCTTACGTATTTGTATTAATTTATTCTATTGATATTTATTGTGTACCTATTAGAGGCCCATATGATATCACAGCAATAAACAAGTCAGTCATTTGTTTTGCCCTTATGCATTTGTTTTGCTCTATGAGAAATGAAGGCTCTGGGGGACTGACTGTAGTGTCCCCTCATGAAGGTGGTCTTTGTTTTCCCCACAGTTGAGATGGAAGATGATGATTTTACGGCCTCTCTGTCAAAACAGAGTTGCATTACTGAACAAACCCAGTATTTCTTCGATAACGATAGTAAATCATTCAGTGGGGTACTAGACTGTGGAAACTGTTCCAGGTAATTCATTTCTTCATTTCAAGACTAGTCCTGTTTCACTAAGAAATTGTATCCAGTTTTATAATCATTACAGAAAACAATGGAGATTAACATTTGATTATTCTGAGAGGTGTGAGTTACTATTTTAAATTGAAAACACCAGAGATCTTTCTCTGTGTTTTAAAATTTACAATTTTTAGAATTCTAACTTTGATAAGTTGTAATCCCTTCAACAATAGTTACATATGTGTGTGTGTATATCTATCTATATCTGTATCTATATATATAGATATATGATCAATAAATCGTACCCACTTTTAGGTAAAGAGAAATTTTATTTTAATGTATTATTTTGTCTAAGCCCATATTAAAGTTGTCTGATGTAAAGTTGCAGGATCATATTAATTCTAAGTGATTCTAAGACAAATACAATTTCTTTTTGACATAAAAGATATTCTGAGGGTAGGGGTTACCCCTAGTTATCACTGAAATTTAGCATTGAATATGTCTTTGATTTGAAACTGAAAGAACTAGGAGAAAATAACCTTTCCTAAAGTTAAGGTTAATGGTAGTCATCAGAATCCATAAAACATCCTGAAGAATTTTTGGAAGAGTTGTAGAGTTTAATGCAGTTGTAATGGGATGAAAGAGAAGGGCAAGATGGTGGAGTTTTGAGAGGAAAGTGATAATCTGCCTCACAGGATCCCTGAGAACACAGCAAAAGGTACGGCTTGCCAGGCGTGGAGTTGGGCCACTTTGTTTTTAGCAAGTGAGGGCAGGTTATTCTAGAAGAAACCTTAGCCTATGAATGAAGAAATATGAGGAAGTGAGGTAATATGAGCAAGTGAAAGGCCTGTGAGAGACAGTTGCTAGGGGATTCAGAAAATGAATTTATAACAGTTAAAAAATTATTTTCAGGAAGGGGTTAACTGAAACAAAATTTTTAATAGACATGGTCAGTGTGATTTTATGACTTTAGCAAGCCTCTGTGACCTAGGAGACAGAGCATGTGAAGAGAGGAAAGGAATAGAGTGTGACAGAAACTCAGAAAAAAGCACCGTCTTGTTTAGAGATAAGTATGTCGGGCTATCAACTGCAGGAAACAACTATAGCACATTCTGTGGCTACATCAGAAAGAGTTTCAGGGTCCATTGGCCTTTCGTTAGCTGATGTCCAGTAAAAAATTGGCTAAATTATCATAAATTACTCTTCAGTGACAGATTCACATTTTTATCTTGGTTACTGATGAAAGAGGAAGCAGCTTAAGCTGTGGAAAAAACAGTGCAGGCAATTTAGATCCCTTGATTCTCTTTATATCTGTGTTATCCAGTTCAGTGGTTACCAGCCAGGGGTGACTAGTTCAGGTGTCAATTACAATTAACTAATATTAAAAGTCTGTCACACTAGTCACATTTCAGATGCTCAATATCCTCATGTAGCTATTGTTTACCATATTGGACAAAGAAAACATTTCCATCTTCACAGAAAATTTTTGAACAACAATCTAGACTTAGCTCTGTCATTTGCTTAGCCAAGATGTTTAGTCACTTTTGTATTCCTAGTTTTATTGTCTGTAAAATATTTTTTCTATGAGTTTCAACAACTAAATAGTGCTTATTTTTGCACTGAGGACCAACACCTAAAGATCACACTAAAAACATCTGTTGCAGTTTTTTGGTATTCATTTGAGAGGCAGTACATGCATGCTAATAAATAAAATAGTAATCTTTCTCTTCTAAAATCATTCTTATTCTGTTTCACTGTTTGTGTTGATGGCACTTTGTGTTTCATCTTTCAGTTTGACTTGTAAGAATCCTTGATTTTTACTTCTTTCCCAAAAGGTAATGTTCATTTCCGTGATTTTTAAAAATAAATATATTTATTTTGCAGGATCTTTCATGTAGAAAAACTTATGAACACCAACTTAATATTCATAATGGTTGAGAGCAAAGGGACTTGTCCCTGTGACACACGACTGCTCATACAAGCAGAGCAGACTTGTATCCTTTGACATCAGAGATGTTTGGAATGGAAAGCCATCTACAGTAATGCACTTTTGACTTTGTCATGTTGTTATACGCATACAGAGAAAAATATTAGAGGGCTCTGATCACCTCACAGAGGCAGAATGGACCTCCTCATGCAAAATTCAGTTTGGATGTCAAGGCTGATGCTGCTATACATGCACCAAAAGAATGTGAATGGTCCCCTACTTGCATATTGAGGCTTTGTGGAGAGAGAGTAGATCTGACAATAGCTTGAGAGAGAGCAGGAAGAGCAACTGGCTTGAGGTTTTATGGTGGTTGGTCAGTGGTGCTGGCTTTGTGCCTGTATTCTTTCTCTGTGGCACAAACTTACAGGCAGTGCCAAGGGCAAGGGCACTCAAGCCTCCCCAGGTGCAGGACAGAGGGAAAAAGGGAGTGTTGTGGCTTGAAAGCTGTCAACAGTCATAGCAAATGGAGTTGAATGTGGTATAGACCTACCATTGCATATTACTCAACTTCAAAAAGAAAGTCCTACCATGCTATACCTGCAATGGCAGTAACCCTGAAACTACTTCTGGTGGTAAATGTGCTAAACAACAATATGATGCTATTAATAATAAGCTTTGTAGGCACAGGGTTTTTAGAGTGCCTGTAATTGTTATATTTACTCATGCCATTGCAGAAAAAAATAGTCATTACCTATGTTTGGAATTGATACTTATTATTAGAAATTAGTTTCTATTTTTGTCTTGCTAAATAGGATGCACCCAGGTCTTCCCTTGTACTGTTTTACATGCATGCCACCTATCTTATACCCTGCATCATTTGTGCATTTTGTCCACTTATATTCTACAAATATTGAGTGCTTTTTATGTACCAGGGGCCATGTTATATGCAGAAAAGTGAAGGGTTGATATCTTCACAGAGCCCCTCGTCTGACAAAAGAAAATCTGTGGGAGTTTACTTCCTTGAATTCCCTAGTATTTGAACTGGTTGTGTTGGATTAGAGTATTGGCATAGGTATCTCTTACTTGCTTTGAGAAAATATATTGCATTTTATTATTTTAATTGTGTGGGGAACAAAAAGTGACTTCATATTCCTTAACAAGTTTCTCTAGCTGATGGTCCAGATCCTTGTGATATGGTTAAGCAACCCAGATACCGAAAAGGGCCTGATGTCTGCTTTGATAACAATGTCTTGGTAAGACCAAAGTTTACTGTATTAAAATACTATAACTCAGTGGTCATTGTCCACAAAAGTATAAGGAGACAGATTGCAGTTTTACCTTAAACATGTTGTAACCATGTTGTTTCTCATTAACATGATGTACATGCTGGTAGATAGGTTTTTCATTTCAGTATTTTTCATGGTTAGCATAAGCTTACCAGTTGCTTCTTCTGTCCTTCCCACAGAAATTGTACTTTCAAACACAATTCCAATCTAAGGTCACAAATCTGATGATTTTAAAGACTTGCTTTTATATTCCAATCCTGAAGATACAAAAGTTATTTTTGTTAGTTTGTGTTTAATCTTCATTTAGTGTATTTAAAAACCTATTAAACACCATTGTCCTATTATTTTATAGTTCTGCTTTATGGTTTCTGATTCTATCACGTATTAAATTTGAATTATTTGTTAATTTTTATATTATTTAAAATTAGACCAGGTCAGTTACACACAGTTAAGTTGATAAAATTGTACAAAACATATTTAACGCATGTTATTTAACAATGACTACAACTGTTCCTATAGGTCAGCTGTCTTCCTCTAATAAAATAATTTAAAAGCGTAAAGTTGATTACATAAATGCCAAGTCAGAATAGCGTTTAATTAAGAAACATTATTGTCAGACAAAAGTCCACACAGAATTTTCTTCCCACTCTTTAAGAACGAATTTCAAATTTAATATTGATTCTTCAAGGCATACCTTTTCATTAAATAGCTTGCACATAACACTGAGCATACAAACATAGAACATTATCTGTGACTGGTTTATTCTAAAAACATATCATTTGATCAATGTGCATGAATAGAGGTATTTATAATAGAATTAACTACAATGTACTTATTTACTCAAATATACATAACCACTTTTGTCCTCAAAATAAGGCATTTCCATTAAGTATTACGCAGTTAGAAAATACAAATTAGAAGTAACAGTAAAATCATTGATGGGAGATAAAGCTAAAAAAGCAAGATGGTTTAGCCAGTAAATCCCATTTATCTGTGTGAGAACTACTGATCATCCCTCTTTGATGGAAAAAGTGATTCAGTTACAGCTGATTGGTTTTTCCAATTTGACTCATATAGGCATAAATAAAACACCAAGATGAGGACTTCCATTGTTCTATCTACTGTACCTTCAGGAGCTTATTAGCTTTGCCCATGTCCCATCATTCTACAAAGAACATGTTTGTGGGCCCAAGGGTACTCACACTCATGAACTCATCAACTATTTGTCATCACTGACTGATTTAAATTCACTCATATGAACTTTATTACCCCAAATATTTTCACCATAGCAGACACTATACTTCAATCAAGGCATTGAAAAGATTTAACTAAGACTAAAATTTCAAGTTCCCATAAATTACACAGTAGATTGTGTGTGAAAGTACAACTCTTGCTCAGTAGCTTAATGTGCTAATAATGTCTTGTGTTTCTTTAGCAGTGGAATATTTTGGTGATGCTTATTTGCAATGGTCACTGTTAATCTGCTCTGGACAGAGGCTCACATAAACTGCTAACTGCCAGCAAATGCATGAAATCTCATCTTGTATGTCTTCTTTTCTGTGTTTTCTTTCCTTTTCCTGTACTTGCTACTTTGCCCGTTATTAATAGGATCAACTTATATGCACAACGAGTCGTGCCTGTACCACGATGTCAGCTCCTATCTTCATTTTACTGCAAGTTTTCATATGGTGTGGATGGTCAGTCACTTTCTCTAATTTTTCTTTGTTTTTGTGTTAGGCTTGAAAGTTTAAAAATTAATCTATATCCCTAAACCCACTATAATAAATGTCCTGAGCCAGGTTATTAAAAATCCCAGTCCTCATATTGGTTGTTAATAGCTGATATCAAATATTGCATAAATCTTTAATCCTCAAAAAGTACATAGCAATTGCCTGCATTTATTTAAAAATTTGTGTTTTCTCATAAGGTTTTACAGAAAGATTATACATGCTTTCTGATGTCTTTGTTCTTAGGGCACTTTTCTTTAGTAAATCAGTAGAGCTGATAATCTCAATTTATTTTCCAGAAATGTTGGCAAAATTAATGAAGCAGCTTAGGCAGGGCCAAGCCCATACACCAGCATGCCCACAGCACTTGGAGCCCCCATAACAACAAATGGGTGCACACAACCCCCATAAGAGACACTGCTGGAACATCTGATTTCTGTGGCCAGGGGAGATTGCACTCCTTGAAGCCATGAGACATCTGCTACATAAGGCCGCTCTGTCAATCCTGAGAGATGTAACAGAGCTACCTAATGTATAGACACAAACACAGAGTCAGGGAAGATGAGGAGACAGAAGACTGTGTTCCAAGTGGAAGAATAAATCAAATCCTCTGATAAAGAACTGAATGGAATAGAGATAAGCAACCTATACAAAAAGGGTTCAAAGCAGTGGTCGTAAAGATGCTTACTGAACTGGGAGAAGAATGGATGAATACCATAAGAATTTCAACAAAGTAATAGAAAATACCAGAGCCAAGAAATACAATAAAAGAAATGGGAAAAAAAGAAAAGTAGGAGGAATAAACAGCCAGTGAGGTGATACAGGAGAATGAATTAGCAATCTGGAAGACAGGGTGCTGTAAATGACCCAAACTGAACAGGAAAAGAAAAAAGATCTTCAAAAATTCAGGATACTTTAAGACAATATCGAGTGTACCAATGATTGCATTATACAGGTGCCAGAAGAGGACAGAAAAAGGATGAAACTTCCTAACCCTGGAAGGAAATAGACATCAAGATCCAGGAAGAACAGAGAATCTCAAATAAGATGAACACAGAGATTCACACAAGGACACAGTATAATTAACACCCCAAAATTTTAAAAATAGAGAATTTAAAAGTAAGAGGCAGGCAGTAAGTTGTGAATAAAAGAAATCCCCCACACACACACATAAACTACCACCACCACTACATTATAAACTGACTTTGCAGCAGAAACTTTGCAGGTCAGAAGAGAGTGGCATGATACATTCAAGGTACCAAAGAAAAAACTTAAAACCAAGATTACCCAGTAAGGTTATTATTCACAATTGAAGAAAAGATTGTTTTCCAGACAAGCAAAACCTAAAGGAGCTCATCACTGCTCAATCAGCTTTACAGGAAATATGAAAGGGACTTCATTAAGCAGAAAAGGCCATAACTAAGAATAAGGAAATACATGAAAGAAAAAAATCTCACTGATAAAGGCAAACATAGTAGAGGTACTAAATCAATCACTTACAAAGCTAGTATGAAAGTGAAAACAGAAAAGTAGTAAAATCTATTACATCTATAATGATAAGCTAAGGGATACACAAAGAGATGTAAGATGTCAAAAACACAAATGTGAAGGTGGAGTAGTACAAATGTGCTTTTAGAATCAACTAATACAGACTTCTATATACATAGGATATTATATAAGAAACTCATGGTAACCACAAGACACAATCCTATAGTAGATACACAAAAAATAGAAAGGAATCCAAGCATAACACCAAAAAGTTATCAAATCACAAGAAAGAAATAGAACAAAAGAACAGACAAGAATGACAAATAGAAAAAAAAATGGCAGTAAGTACATACTGTTCAACAATTACATTAAATGTAAATGAACTAAATGTTCCAATCAAAAGATATAAGGTAGCTGAATAGATTAAAAAACAACATCCATCTCTATGTTGCCTGCAAGAGACTCACTTCGTATCTGAAGACACAGACTAAAAATGAAGGAATGACGAAAGATATTTCATACAAAATAGATGTTAAAACAAAGGCTGAGACAAGGAAGGGTGTAACAAAATGTTACAGTGATCACTCCAACAAGAACATATAACACTTGTAAATATCTACATACCCAACATAGCACATAAATACATAATGCAAATATTAGAAGACACAAAAGGAGGAATTGACAGTAATATTATAATGGGGATATGAATACCCCACTTAAATTAGTAGATAGATCACCCAGACAGAAAATTAATAAGGTAATATTGGCCTTAACACATTATACCATACCAGGTGGACTTAGTAGATATATACAGAATAGTCCACCCAAAAATAGCAGAATACATTTTTCTCAAGTGAACATGGAACATGTTAGGTCACAAAACAAGTCACAATATATTTAAACTTATTGGAATTATATGAAGCATCTTTTCTGACCACAATGGTATGAAACTAGATAGCAATTATAAGAAGAAACCTGGAAAAAATACAGACACGTGGAGCTCAAACAACATACCTTTAAACAACCAATGAGTCAATGAAGAAGTCAAAGACAAAATTTAAAAAAATACCTTGAGACAAATGAAATGAAAACACAATGTTCCAAAATCTACAGGAAGGATGCAGCAAAAGCAGTTCTAAGAGGGAAGTTTATAACATCGCATGCCCACCAAGAAACAAGAAAAACCTCAACCATTCTAACCTTATGCCTAAAAGAACTAGAAGAAAGAACAAGGAAGGCTAAAGACAGTAGAAAATATAAGTCAGATCAGAAATAAATGAGACCAAAAAATAAAAAAATAAGTGGAACTAAGAGATGATTATTTGAAAAGAAAAAAATGATTAACTTTTAGCCACACTCATCAAGAAAAAAGAGCCCAACTAAAATCAGAAGTGAAAATGAAGTTACAATCCAATCCATAGAAAAAAAAGGATTATAAGAAACCACTACAATTATACACCAAAACATTGTACAACCTAAAAGAAATAAATTCCAAGAAACATACCATCTTCTGAGACTAAATCAAGAATAAAAAAATCTCAACAGACTGATTACTAATAATGAGACTGAATCAGTAGCAAAACTACCCAAAACCAAAAATCCAGGGCTAGGTGGCTTCACAGGTGAATTCTATCAAACAGTTTAACAGTTAATACCTATCATTTTCAAACTATTCCAAAATATTGAAGGGAAAAAAATGCATCCAGACTCATTCTGAGACAGCATTACCCTGATAACTGAATCAGACTAATACAAAAAAATAATTATATGCCAATATACCTGATGAACATAGATGCAATAATCCTCAACAAAATATTTGCAAGCCAAATTCAACAATATAAAAGGATTAATTCCCATTATCAAGTGGGATTTAACTCAGGTATTCAAGCATCTCCATATCCACAAAATAACATGATAAAGCACATTAACAACACAAAGGATAAAAGTCATATGATCATCTCAATAGATGCAAAAAAAAGCATTTGACAAAGTTTATCATCCATTCAGGATAAACTCTCAACAAAGTGGGTATAGAGGGAACATACCTCAACATAATAAAGGCCATGTATGACAGTCCCACAGGTAACATACTCAACAGTGAAAAACTGAAAGCTTTTCCTCTAAGAACAGCAACAAACAAGGCTGTCCAGTCTTGCTACTTTTTTTCAACATAGCACTGGAAGCCATCAGACAAAAAAGAGGTAAAACTGTTCCTGTTTGTAGATGACATGATGGTATATAGAGAAAACCCTAAGGTTACCACCAAAAAATAATTTTAGCTCTAGTAAATCAATTCAGTAAAGTTGTAGGATACAAAATTAATATGCAGATATCATTTGAATATCTATATATCAGTAGTTAACTATCAGAAAGAAATTAAGAAAACAGTCCCTCTTACAACTGCATCAAAAATAACAAAATCTTAGGAATTAGAGTTACCAATCAGGTGAAAGACTTGTACTCTGAAAGCTATAAGACATTGATGAAACAATTGAAGAAGACACAAATAAATGGAAAGATATATTATGCTCATGGATTCAAGAAATAATGTTGAAAAGTCCATACTACACAAATTAATTTACAAATTAAATTCCTATAAAATTGCAATGGCATTTTTTACTTTATTATGTAAAATGAACTTAGAAATTGGTAGAACTTATATTAAGATATTTCAATAAGTATATAAATATTTTGATAGGAAATATCTAAGAAGTTGATGAAGGCATATTTGTTTAAAAAACTGATTGACTTAGAAGCTTGGAATCCAATTGCACAGAACTAGAATAATCCTAAAATTTGTATACAACTGTAAAAGACCGCAAGTAGCCAAAGCAATCAAGAAAGAAGAAAGCTAGAGGTATAAGCATCCCTTATTTCAGGCTATATTACAAAACTACAGTAAAATTAAAAATGATAGTTGCCCAGAATAGACACTTAGATCACAGGAACAGAACAGAGAGCCCAGAAATGCATTTTACCACGAAGGAGACAAGAGCATACAAGTGGGGAAAAGACAGTCTCTTCAATAAAGGATGTTGGGAAATGATGTTGTATACCTGAAACTAAGACAGTATTTATTAATTCTTCAATTTAAAAAATTAGTCAACTATTTTGATTTTTCAAGCATTATTTAAGCTTCTAAGTCAATCACTGTTTTTTGTATGCCTTGATCAACTTTTTAGATTTTTCCTACCAAAATATTGATATTCTTATTGAAATATATTAGTGTAAGTACTACCGATTTGTAAGTTCATTTTACTTAATACTATTTACATTATGTAGACCAAAATTATTAATTTTTTGAAAAATTTCTGTATTCCCTAATCAGTATGCATGAATAGATATTTTAGGACCTGAGTTTGTGTTTCGGGTTCCATTTACAGTTTTGCACTTTTTTTTCTGATGCTCTGGGATCACGATTTTGTTACTAGAGCAACCTTTGTTGTATTCTTCATTCATTGCTCTCCAGGTATTCATTGATTAGGAGGAAAACACTAGATGGAGGTGTGGCCATTACTGTGCATGGAGTAAGCACATTGTGGGTTGGGGGTGAAAGGAGTAGCAAGGAGAGTGTCAGAAAACAACTAAATTTTTCTGGGATAATAAAATAATGGTTTTCATTGCAAAAGATTCCAAGTGAAGGAAACCCAGCTGATTTTATTAAAAGGCCAAAATTAAGTAATCTATTTCCATGGACATTTCTCAAATTGATACGTATACATAGTTCTTTGAAATATTTTATTATCCGTTAAAGAATTGATCACTTAAAGAAAATTACTTAGATACCATTTAATATGAAAAGTATAGTGAAATATTTCTCTATACATCATATTTTGTATACTTGTCCCTAATTGTGATAATAGGAATGAACAAACTAGAGCATAGGATAAAAATGATTATATTTTGTAGGTGAGCTATAATGTAAAAGTTAACTATATTTATTTCTTTGTTTCAAAGGTTTTCTTCTCTCAACTACAATTATAGATAAGATTTATAGGCTACCATTTAAACATAAAAATGCATACCAACTTCCTTTAGAATAAGGTCAGCTCCCTTTATATGTTTACCTTAAAAACCCAGGTAACAATAAGTAAAGTATTTTTTTTAGTCTAAGAATCCCTCTAAAAATATAATTTTGGATTTTCCTATCATATTTTTCCTTCTAGTCGTAAGTTTACCAAGAAAATAAGTATCTCCATGGACCCAACTGGATTGGACCATTTTAATGAAATAATTTTTGAAAGATGAGAAGACCACATCTGGGAATATTTGATATTATTATTGTGTCCTTGAGGGGAGTGTATAATGAATCTTGAGAAGATGATACAGATAGCATTTACTTTACGTTAACAAGACTTGCATTGTGTATTTAAAAACAGTTATCATTATGGAACAGTGTATCTAGTGTATGCAATTTAAGTGTTAATATGTCAAGGGAAGTATTTTTTCTGAAACAATAGAAAGTTGAAAAAATAACACAAAATATTACCAAAAAATACTGAGAGGTTAGGTGGCAGTTCTCAACATTGAGGACCAATGAAGGTCAAAGTCTAAGCTTCAGCTTAGTCTGGCTAGTATTAGGAATCTGTGGTTGATTAGATTCTGCTCATAGGAAAGCTGGAATGTTGTCATCCTGAAAGTCTTCTAAAGGATTCTCTCTCTCTAACCACTTAAAGAATGACTTTCTAAAGTTAGGACCCTTGCACTCTGGAGTTCAAAAAATATATAGGTTACAGGTGTCAAATTATGAAACCCTATACCATAAATGTTCAAATAAGACCTTTTGGGAAGAATTTTTTGAAGACTTAGGTGCTAATGTTTATCAAAGAAGAAAGGAAAACAAGCCAATAAAATGTTATTGAGGAAGTTCATTATTTTATGTAAATCTAATTTATAAAAGCACATTATTGGTTACACAAACAATGAATATGCAGAAATAAATGTGTTTTTATGAGTTAATTTATTCTCTTACACAGCACCTTAACACATTATTTGTTATGGACCTTATTCCCATTAAAAGAGTCACTGTGTAGTATCTACTTGCCTAAATAATTCTAAATGTAGATTTTCTTTGAAGCTGCTGTGGGTGACTTAGTATAGACCTATCTAAATTCAGAAGTTAGCTATTGGATATTTTCACCTGTCATTTGCCTTTTGAAAGAAATTTAATGATGACTCTAATTCAATAAAGAAAGAACAAAAGCAGTAAAATAATCAGAATATTTTGGAAAATTTATTTCTGGAAAATTTATTTCTAAATCTATTTAAATAAAAATTACTGAGTTCTTATTACATGCAGTTAAGTCGCCTAGGTTCTGGTTGCAGAAGGAAAGTCCAAAGTAAGTGTTTTAGCAAAACTTATTTAGCAAGAGATAATTGAAGAGATTTCAGGTACTAATATACATTGTCTTAAATAAACCTTAGGGGGAAAATCATATGAATGCAACTATGGTTTAGATGTTTTTTTATTTTAATGAGTTATATAAAAGGTAAAAAAATGATGACTCCTCGGTGACATCTTCACTAAGAATCTTTTGAGAGAGGTCCCTAGAAGGAACCCTAATGTTTTAAGATGTACATATGTAAAATATTACTGCATCCTTTTTCTGTTTTAATGTGTTAAACTAAAACAATGTAGTAATCTTTAAAAATTGGGCTGATTTATCTGGTCATGGGTGTTAGTGATTCATCTCTTTACCACAGAAAATGCTGAGGTTTCTCTCACATCTATGCATTTATGATTTAGAATGCTTTTTAGACTCTATCTCATAATCTACTTCTACAGAATAATTTCAAGTCTTGGTATATCTGGTTGCCCATGCGAAACACATGAGAAAACAGGACCAGGAAACTGAAGAGCCAGATTTTTCAGTGTGAATCAACTTGTAGATGTCAGGGAATCCAAATAACTTATCTAAACTACTACCTTCCAGACTGAAAGTGTCATATCTCATCATCACACAGAGGAAATGAAACCAGGGGGAAAAAAAAAACTAAAAATATAAAAATAAAAACAGTGAAATCAGAGGCAAAGAGAATATTTTTCTTTCCATAGCACATTTCTAGAATATAAAGATATATTTTACATTAATAAGGATTTCTTTGACAAAATATATTCTTAATACATTTTATGGGTCGTGTTTATATATTAACTTTCCATTACATCAAATTAATATTTACCTAGAATGAGGGGGCCCTCCTGGTGAAGTGCAAATTAAGCCTTTAAGTTAGTATTTTATTTTTGTAATATTTCTAACCAATCAATATATTTGCTGCTCAACAGAGTACCTGCTATTCATTTATCAGGCGCCTAATGTACACCTGCTACATATCAGGCCACTATTCTGTGTGTGAGGTATTTGGGATATGCTTATGTGAAAAATATTTTTATCTGAAATTTAAATGTAACTGAGTACCCTTTATAAAATCCAGTTACCCTGCCTTGTAGGAAGAGCATCTGAGCAAAGAGAAGAGCAACTGTAAGGGCCCCACGATAGTCAACATCTTAACCTGTTGGAGAGAAAGCCAGTGTAACTTCAGCAAAGAGAGTTTTTTTTTTCTGAAACAATAGAAAGTTGAAAAAATAACCTCAGTTATTTTCTCATGTGTTTTGCATGGGCAGTAAAATTTATTTAACCTCAGTGAGCCTCATGAGATTTAGAAACATTTCTTCATGAGCTCATGAAGACTCAGTGTAGCTTTCTTCACAAGGCTTAGCAAAAAGAACAGAGTGGAATTCTCCCAATCTTTAACTGACAGTATATTTGAATACTTTAAACTATGGCCTGAGGTTAAGGCTTCTAATTCAGCACACATTTAGGTACTGACTGGTATCTTCCCTGGGATAAGGGAAGGCAGAAGGTGGGTGATATGCCACTTTTAGCTACTGACCCGCTCCAGGTCACTGGTGTCCTAAAAAGGGCTTATAAACAAGACTGCCCATCTCCCAATCTTTCTCTCAAAGGGGACTTATATATTCTAAAATCTTCTGCCTGAGAGTCCAGCCTCTAGTCAGCCTGCATCTGGGTGGTAAGAGCCTTCCTATCCGGACATTGACAGGTACTGGCATACCCATAACTTCAACTACTTGGAGCTATTAAGAAAAAAAACACTTCAACTCTGAGAGAGGTGGTTATGCATAAGAAACCCCACAGAGAACAAGGAAAATGAAGAATCAGAATAATATAAGTTCAAAACAAAAGAATAAAATAAAACTCCACAAACAGACCTCAAGTGAACAGTGAAGAGTTAACATGATAAAGAGTTCAAAATGATGGTAATAGAGGTGCTCACCAAGAGAAAGAGAACAATGCATGAAGTGAGTGAGAATTTCAAAGAAATGGAAATATTCAAATATTCCAAACAGAAGTCACAGAGCTGAAGAACAAATAACTCTACTGAAATATTTGGTAGAGATCCAACAACAGACTAATGAAGTAGAAGAAAACAGTAAACTAAAAAATGGCAGTGGATTTATTCAATCAGAAGAACAAAAGGAGAAAAGGATTAAAAAAGAGACTTAAAAGGCCTTCTAAAGCAATTTGTGAGACAACATTAACCAGACTGAAATTCATACTGAAAGTCCTAGAAGGAGAAAAACAACAGAAAGGAACAGAAAAATTGTTTGAAGACATAATGGCTGAAAACTTACCTAACCTGGGGAAAAGACAGGTATCCAGATCCTAGAAGCCCAGAGAGTTACAACTAAGAGGAATCCAAATATACCCCAATTGAAGAGGAGGGAATACCTCCTCATTCTATGAGGCCAGTGTTACCCTTATACCAAAACTAGCCAAGAAAACTACAGACCAATGTCTCTCATGGACACAGATGCAAAAATCCTCAACCAAAAATTAGCAAATCAAATCTAAAACTATGTAAAGTGAATTACACAGCATGATCAGGCAAGATCGGTTCAACATATGCAGATAAATAAATGTAATATATCACATGGATAAAAAATAAAAATCACTTGATCGATACATACAAAAATTTTTTTTATTTAACAAAATACAATATTCTTTTATGATAAACACCTTGTGCAGATAGTGTTTAGAAGACGACACCTCAACATAATAAAGGCCATAAATAACAAACCATAAATAGCTAACATACTCAATGGAGAAAATTAAAAGCTTTTCCTCTAACATGAGGAATAAGGCAAGGATGCTCACTTTCTCCTCTGTTATTCAAGTCCTAGAAGTACTGGCTTCCTGTACTGGAAGTCCTAGCTAGAGCAATTAGGCAAGACAAAGAAATAAAAAAGATCCAAATAAGGAAGGAAGAAGTAAAACTGTCACTATCTGCTGATGATATGATTCTAGATACAGAAAATCTCAAAGACTCCATCAGAAAATTATTGGCACTAATCAACAATTCTGTAATGTTGTAGGATACAAAATCAACATACCAAAATCAGGTTTTTGAATGAAACATCTGAAAAAGAAAAACTCTCAATTCACAGTAGCATCAAAACAGTGAATACTTAGAAGTAACTTCAAAGAAGTGAAAGATTTGTACAGTGAAAACTACTTTTCTGAAAGTAAAGACACAAATGAAAAGACATCCTGTGTTCATGGATTGGGAGAACTAATATTAATTAAATGTCTATGTTACCCAAAGCCATCTGTAGATCACATGCAATCCCCATCAAAACACCAATAGTATTCTTCACAGAAATAGAAGAAAACAATCTCCCAAGGCAATCATGAAGAAAAAGAACAAAGCCAAAGAACAAATCACACTAATTGATTTCAGCTTATACTACAAAACTACAGTAATAAAAACAGTATGATACTACAATTAAAAATAGACATAGACTAATGGAACAGAAGAGAGAGCCCAGAGTTAAACTACATATAGGGTAAAATAATATTTAACAAGGCAGCAGAGAACACCCAGTGAAGAAAGGATAGTCTTTTTAACAGATGGTTCTGAGAAGCTGGGTAAAGACATGCAGACCAATAAAACTGGACCCGCATCTCACACCTCTCACAAAAATTAACTTGAAATGGATCAAAGATTTAAATATAAGATCTGATACTATAAAACTCCTAGAAAAGAAAGGGAAAAAACTCCCTGACATTAGTTTTGGCAATGAGTTTTGGATATAATACCAAACATACAAAAAACAAAAGCAAAATTCAACAAATAGGACTATATCAAACTCAAATGCTTCTGCAGAGCAAAAGAAACCATTAACCAATGAAAAGGCAGCCAACAGAATTAAACAATTTTTCAAAATTGTATAAGATAAAAGGTTAATGTCCAAAATATATTAAGAATGCATGAAAGTCCCAAAAAATCCAACTAAAAAATTGGCAGAAGACATCCAAATGGCCAACAGATACATGGAAAGATGCCCAACATCACCAATCATCAGGGAAGCACAAATCTCAGTGAGATATCACCTCATATCTTAGGGTGGCTATCCTCAAGCAGACAAAGACTAAGTTCTGGTGAGGATGTAGAGAAAAGGGAATCCTTACACACTGTTGGTGGGAATGCAAACTGGTGCAACCAGGGTGGAAAACTATGAAGTTTTGTCAAAATACTAAAAATTAATCTACCATATGATGTAGCAATTCTATATATGTATATGTACTGAAGAGAAATGAAAATCAGATTTCAAAGAGATGAAGTGTGATGAACTCCCATGTTCATCATAGCTTTATTTTATTAGTCAAGATGTGGAAACAACCTAACTGTCCATCAATGGATAAAGAAAAAGTAGAATATTAATGTCCACACACAATGGATTATTATTCAGCCATGAGAACAAGAAGATACTCTGCCATTTGCAGGAACAATGAAGGACCTTGAGCGTACTGTGCAAAATGAAATAAGTCAGGCAGAAATACAAGTACTATATCATAGCACATATATGTGGAATCTAAAAAAGCCAAACTCATAATAAATGATGGTTACCAGTAGATGAAGATGGGAGTAGGGATAGGACAAATGTTGTTCAAGGTTAAAAACTTAGAACAAATAGTAGATAAGTTCTGGAGACCTAATGCACACTCCAGTGAATATAAATGATACTGTATTTGAGTTGTCAAATATGGTGAGAGACTAGAGCTTAATTATTCCAACTACTGAAAAGCAAGGTTAATCTTGTGATGTGATAGAGATGCTAATTATTGCTAAAAGGGCAATCATTAAAATATATAAATATCAAATATTAATATATTCTACACCTTAAATTTACATAATATTAAATGTCAAACATACTTCAAAACAAGGAAATCCACCAACACATTAAATTATCAAAAGTAAAAGACAAGGATATAATCTTAAAAGCAGCAAGAGAAAAACAACTTGTCACATATGAAGTAACCCTTAAGACTATGAGCAGACTTTTAGCAGAAAATTTGCAGGCCCGATTTTTGAATTTGAGTGACGTGATAATATTCAAAGTGCTGAAAGAAAAAACCTGCCAAATAAAAATACTCTACCCAGAAAAATTTTCCTTCAGAACTGAAGGAGAGATAAAGAATGTTTCAGACAAGCAAAAGCTGAAAGACTATATCACAGCTAGACTGCCCTTATGAGAAATGTTAAAGGCAACTTTAAACTGAAACAAACATTGCTAGTTAGTAATAGGACAACAAAATATAAATTTCACTGCTGAAAGTAAATATATAAATTAAAAATACTCTAATGCACTGGTGGTAGTTATCACATATAAGATGAATATTAAAAGACAAAGTATTAAAAATAATACAATAATGGATACAAAAGATAAAAATATGTAAATTGTGACATCAAAAACATAAAATGGGATAAAAATGTATAGCTTTATGATGTGTTTGAACTTGATATTAACTCAAAATAGACCATTATAAAGATGTTATATGTAAGCCTCATGATACCTGCAAAGCAAAAGCCTATAGTGGATACACAAGAGAGAAAGAGAAAGGAATCTACCAGTAAAGAAAATCACGAAGTCACAAAGGAAGAGAGCATAAGAAGAGAAAAGGAAGAAAAGAATTTCAAAACAACCAGGAAACAATATGGTAATAAGCCCATACCTATCAATTATTATTTTTCTAAATATAAATTACTAAATTCTCCAGTAAAAAGATGAAGTGGATGAATGGAAAAATAAAAGAAAGACACAATTAAAGCTGAAATGTTTCTTTTGTACTCATCATATAAGGACACACATAGACTGCAAGTGAAGGGATGGAAAAAATATTCCATGCAAATGGAAACCAAAAAAAAAAAAAGGCAGGGTAGCTATAGTGATACAAAATAAATTGAAAGACCAAACTTTAATTAAACAGACAAAGAAGGTCATTATATAATAAAGGGGTGAATCCAATAAGCAAGTGTAACATTTGTAATTATTCACCCAGTATAGCAGCTAAATAAGTAAATCATATATTAACATAGCTAAAGGAAGAAATAGACAGCAATACAATAGTAGTAAGGGACTGCAATTCCCAATTTTCATCAGTGGATAGGTCATCCAGTCAGCCAATCAGTACAGAAAAAATGTAATAAAATGACAGACCCCATAGACATAACAGACATTAACAACATTCCATCCAGAAACATCATAATACACATTATTTTCAGGTACACAGGGAACATTCTCCAGAATAGGGCCTATATTAAGCTACAAAAGAAGTCATAAATTTAAGATTGGACTCATGTAACACATCTTTACAAACCACAATTGCATAAAACTAGAAGCTGATTACATGAAGAAAACTGGAAAATTTACAATTTGTGGAGAACAAACAATGCTACTAAACAACCATGAGTCAATGAAAAATTCAAAAGAAATTTTAAAAATCTTGAGATAAATGAAAATGGAAATACAATATACCACATCTATGGAAGCAGCAAAGAAGTTCTAAGAGGCAAGTTCATAGTGATAAATACTGAGTATTAAAAATAAATTAAGTTCTTTAAAGAAAAATTTCAAATAACTTAAATTTATTCCTCAAGGATTTTGAAACAGAACAAATTAAGCCCAATGTTAGTAGAAGGAAGGAAATAACAGGTCATAAAGAAAGACTGAAGAATGAAAGATCAATGAAACTCACAGTCATTATTTGAGAATTTATACAAAAATAGTCAAACTTTTAGCTAGATTTACAAGAAAAAAGTGAGAGGACAAATAAAATTAGAAATAAAAGATGTTAAAATTGATATCACAGAAATATCATGAGACTATGAACAATTAAAGCCAACAAATTGAGCAACCTAGAAGAAATGGATAAATATCTAGAAATGTAAAACCTATCAAAAAACAGATAATCTGTACAGACCAAAAACTGATTTAATCTTTTTACTAGTTATCAAAACCTCCCAACAAACAAAAGTTTAGGACCAGATGACTTCACTAGTAAATTCTACCAAACATTCAAAGAGGTTTTAATAACCAATCCTCATACTTCAAAAAATAAAAGAGGAAACACTTACAAACTCATTTTATGAGTCCAGCATACACCATGATACCAAAAGCAGAGGACACGAAAAAAATATTACATGCCAGTATTTCTGCTGAACATAGATGTAAAAATCCTTAACAAAATATTAGCAAACCAATTCAATAATACATAAGAGGATCATGTCCTCTGATTAACTGGAATTTATTCCAGAGATTCAAATATGATTCAACATCTATAATCAATCAATATATGGTACACATTAGCAAAATTAATTTAAAAAAGATCTCAACAGATGGCAGAAAAAGCAGCTGCTTGATTTAACATTCATTTGGATTAAAAACTCAACAAAGTTAATGTAGAATCTACATGCCTCAACATACTAAAAGCTGTACATAACGTCATACTCAATGGCAAAAAGGGAAAACATTTTCCTCAGAAACTAGACAAGGAGGCTCACCCACTCTTACCGTTATGCAACAAAGTACTGAAGTCCTAGGCAGAGCCATTAGGTAACAAAAAGAAAGAAAAGGCATTCAAACTGGAAAAGAAGAATTGAAACTATATTTTCAGATGACATATTATACATAGAAAACATTACAAAATCCACCAAAAATTTATTAGAATAAGCAAATTCAGTAAAAATCAAGATACAAAATCAATATATGAAAATCAGTTGCATTTCTATATACTAGCCAACATAAAAAGATACTCAGCATCACTAATCATAATGAACTGCAGAGCAAAACTATAATGAGATACAATCTTCCACTTGTTAACAATGGCTATTGTTAAAAAGATGAAATAATAAATGCTAGCCAGAATGTGGAGAAAATGAAAGTCTCTTGTATTGTGGTGGGTACATAAATTGGTGCAGTCACTATGCAAAACAGTATGGAGTTTCCCCAAAATGCTAAAATAGAGCTACCATTTGATCTAACAAGTCGTCTTCTCTGTATTTGAAGAAATAAAAAACAGTGACTCAAAAAGATAAGTGCATCCCTAAGTTCACTGCAGCATCACTTATAATAGCCAAGATATGAAGCCACCTTAATGCCCATCAGTGAATGGATAAAAAAGGTTCTGCATACACTGGAATAGCATACACTGGAATACTACTTAGACAAAAAGTATTAAATCTCTACATTTGCAACATGGATGATCCTTGAGGACATTAAGCTAAGACAGAAACACAATATGATCTTACTTATATGTGAATCTAAAAAAAGAAAAGCAAAAAAACAGCACATAGACATGAAGAACATTGTTGTTTTGCCAGAAGCAGGGGGTAAGATGGGGACAAGAAGGGTGAAGGGGGTCAATGAATAAGCAATAGAGATGTAAAATACAGCGCGTCAATTGTAATTAATAACACTATTTGAACATTGCCAACAGTAGGCCTTAAAAGTTCTCATCCCAAGGATAAAACATTTCTGTTATTAGCATATGCAATGGTTATTTCACAGTATGTACAAATACGAAATCATTATTTGTGCACCTGAAACTAATGTAATATTTTATATTTTATTATGTCACAAAATACCTTCATAAGTAGACATTTTAAAGGGTGGGCAGAGGACCTGAAGAGACATTTTCCAAAGAAGACATGGCAAATGTCCAAGAGGTACATGAAATGTTGCTCGGTACCACTAATGATCAGGGAAATGCAAATCAGAACCACAATGAAATATCACTGCACACCTGTTAGAATGTCTATCACCAAAATATTCAAACTTATAAAGAGTAGAAGAGTGGTTGTTGGGCTGGTGGAAATAGAGGTTGGTAGACAGGTACAAACTTCATCTTAGTATGAATAAGGATTAATAAAACATAACTAGTTGATCACTGTAAAATTGAAATTTGCTCAAAGGTATGAATAAGGATTAATAAAACAACTAGTTGATCACTGTAAAATTGAAATTTGCTCAAAGTATAATTCAAATATTCTCACACAAGGAAAAAATTATATATGTTAGGTGATGAACGTGTTCATTATCTTGGTGGGGGAATTCTTTCACAAGTATATCAAATACATTTTACCCTTTATCTTAAAATTTATAACTCAATAAAGCTGACATTTTTAAAAACTTTTCATATGAGAAAAAAGTCTTGGTTGTTAACAAATTTATGAAATTTAAAGCTCTTAAGATTATATCACCTAGTGAGAAAGTATAAGTAAAGGAAGGAACTAACCCGAGGACAAGTTTAACATGCAGAGAATGCGAGGAGAAGGTTGGGTGGGAGAGTAAGGCGAGCCAGACAAGTTGGGAGGAAAATCAGAAGATGTGTTTGACAGAGACAGATGAGAACACATTTCAGGGAGAGAACATTCTACTTTTTAAATGCTCTGTAACAGTCAAATAGTTCAAATAAAGAGTTGATCACTTCTTTATGATTAGATTTAGAAGATAGCTTTTGAAAAATATAATTTCCTGAATAGATTCTTTTTTCTCAGATTTCTCTTTACCAAACAAAAAAGAGTTCTGCTGCTTTGAAATACAATTCAAAAATTTTTTTATCTGGGTGGTAGGCACTGTATTATAAACCCTAGTGAGCAAAAATAGCCAATGTTCTATTCTCTGGGAGGTCAGAGTCTGTAAAATTCTGAATAGAAAATGTATTGATTTTCTTATTTACTTATATAACCTGTTTTGATAATTGCACAGTGAGCCTCGGATTAGTGAATTTTTAGAAGATGTTTAGGAAGATAATGTGATGAGGTTTCTCAGTGAAATTCAATGTATTAAAATGAAGGATATAGAAAATGTTACTGAATACAGAAACTAGGAATAAAACTAAGAATATTTTGCATTCATAGAAAAGCTAATGAGCCACCACTAGACAGTGGGGAATCCAAATGAGTATATTCATTGCTTAAAATATGGTTCTCTAAACAAAACAAAGCTTTCTTGCTAGCTTAGCTCTTTCTATTGGATGTATGTTTTCAGAGTGTCCTTTCTTTTATGGTTCAAACACATCATTCCTCATTTTATTTTAATTCTTGATGAAGGGCCAGATGCAACATGGATCTTTTAGATCTGGATCGCCTTTAGAACTGGATATAAGGATTATGGAAAATATTTCGTTTCTCAATAATAATTTATTTTACTAGTCCAAAGCTTTGCCTTATTGATAATTGCTAAAATCATAGATTTTGGGATTATAAAACATACTATTACATTTTATTTTTATTTCTTGTATTTATAAATACATAGGAATATTTGATACTGTGAAAGTTTTTTATTTAGAAATGTGTGTTACTCAAAAACATTAAAATATTCGTTTAATTATCAAAATTACAACTAAAAATTTAAAGCAGTCTTTAATTGGGAAGTTACTTTATCCACAATTGTTGAACAATCAAGTCTAAGACAATGTACTTTATTTGGATTCAAATTAAAGCAATTTATAAGGTGATTGCAGAAGTGGACTAAACATGGGATGCTCTGAAAGATATCTTATTAAGTACTTTTCAGGATTTCTCTTTCTCCTTTTCTTTGCAACAGGAGGATTATACCGACTGTGGTGGCGTTTCTGGACTAAATCCCTCTCTTTGGTCCATCATCGGAATCCAGTTTGTACTACTTTGGCTTTTATCTGGCAGCAGACACTGACAGTTATCACCTTCTAAAATCAAATCTGCATAATTAAAATTCCAGACCCTGCCAAAACATGAGCCCTCAGTTGCATTAAAATAGGGTCAGCCATGGAATCAGCAGTACAGTAGCTGGGCCCTCACCATGGCATAAATCTGAGGCGCAGGCTCATAAGGCACCCACTGGCTGCATGTCAGGGTGTCAGATCCTTTAACGTGTTAATGCTGCATCATCTACGTATAACATCAAAGCAAAACTCTACACATGCTCTGTGGGAAAGTCTGAGCTTGTTGCACTGTTGGTGATGACACGTAAAAGGGCTCCCCACACAGTTGTTGATGAATCATAAACATTGTCTTGACTTTGACCTGGAATTTTGACTTGCTGCAATCCTTGTTATTTTGCCCCAAGAAAGTCTCTTAAGGGAAAAAAGTTATTTTTACCTTCACTTATTCTCCTCTTAACATTATTTCCTGCTATGGGTGGTCCTTATTGAGAAAATGGAGAATAAACATTGATGTAATCTGTTGAAATAGAAATAATGGCTAATTCTCTACAAAAAAATTTGCCATGTATAAAATGCCTTATGAAGAATGGCTTCTCTGCCAAAAATATAACACTAATGATGACCAATTAAGTTTTGGTGGAGTAATAAATTGTTTGAAAAAAGTAAGAAGTTATTAAAAGGTGCTTGAGGGTGAACTTTGAATATACGAATATATTTCCTCAGAACTGTAAGCCCTTAATACATGCTTCAGTGAAATGTTCCTTTTGTTCACAGTAACGTTATGTAGTGCTAGCCGGATATTTAAAAATGCTCTAAGAAAAGCTTGTTGGGGGGAGGGGGAGTGTTTTCTTGTGATAAATGAACTTTGGTTACCAAGGGTATTTTGCATGATGCTGCTGCTATTTTAAATTTTGATTTGTTTTTCTCTTACTGTAGAGTGTAGTCCACTGAAAAGTTAACTGAGTGACATTATTGTTATGTAGGAATCGGAACCTTGCAGTGTAATGCACTTAAGTCATCTTTAAAAATGTTGTTAAACTACTCTGAATATACTGTGCAATGTAAATGCTGGATGATTGGGTCAGTAAATGGTGAAAGGGAAACTAATGAATTTTATACAGATTCGTGCTCTAGCTCGAAAACCTATGTACAGATATTTTAAGAACATAAATCAGATTTGACACATTTATTTTTTGAAAAGTACATGTTCTCGATGAAGGTTCACCCTAGGTTTCCTCTTTGTTCGTTTGAATAGTAGCACATATGCCCCCCAAAATCCCGCCACTTTGGCTTTCGTCCCTCCGTTTTAAATGGTCTGATCTATCACTTGACCAAAATTTCCTTGCAGTCTGATGAGGGTTCTACAGTAATCTAGACAAATAGGAAACCTTGAATCTGTGTGTTTGCACATTAATACTTGATTGTGTATAATCAAAATTGTTTTTATACAACCTCATTGGTGAAAATGATTTATGTAGTAAATCAGATATTACATTACATAGTAGTAGTGCAGAATATTATTTATGCTTTTAAAATTATTTTCAGGTGTAAACAGTATTTAAAGAAAGGGTACAAACAATGAATTTGTAACTAGTTACAGTAATTCTGCTGAAGGCTGGCAGTACGCATATATTTTTTATGGTAAAATGAATTTGCTCTTTTTCTGAACATGCCAATACTGGTATGTCTATATGCTGGAAATTTTCTTATAATTTTTAAGTCAAAATCTTATTAACATCCAGCATGCTTTAAATATTCCACATATCAAAGATATAACCAATTCTTTAGCATCATTTAAAAGATGTATTTGTTTTGTTTTTTTAGCTTTGCATACATTTTTAATTCCCTTCCACCACTAATATACCCTAGGTACCATTTGTGTACATTACTTATTTAAAATATTTTTTTATTTAAAAGTGGGGGGAGGGGAAATGGAATCACTTTGCCAACTATTCTGAGTTGACAATCAGTTACCATTTCTAATGCATTGCTGTGATTTTGTAGTCTCATTTGTAACTGGTTGACATTTTAGAAAACACCAAAGTGATTTAAAAAATACAGAATTTCTCACTCTAGTAACAATATGTTTAAATCATGTTGTTTGTTAATGAAATATTTAAAATTTATTGTTAACTTTGCTAGACTATTTTAAATCATGAAAGTGTTGGGAAGGGGATATCAAAGTATAAAATGTTAGTTTGTGTATATAAATGATGCATATTAAAACAACTGACTTGCTTCCAGCATACAACAAACTACCTTAAAATTATCCAAAAGATCTATTGATATATTTTCATGGCTAATATCACTGAAATAGTATGTTTTCATCAACTACATTATTGTTGTATTAATCACAGTTAAACTTGGCATCTCTTGGCAGGGTCCTATTTAATTCATTTGCCATCAAAATATATTTATATGCACGAGTCTTGCTATGATCCTTTATTTTCTGTTATAAGCTTATATGACAACCACGTACATGGTCATAAATTGGGTAAGAAAGTGCTAACTAAAAATTGATCTCATGCCTAATGCTAGTCTTCATGCTTTTAGCATGCTTTTTTTAAAGACAGTAACACTCATCCCATCCAATTGTTATAGTTATTTAGGATTTTTCTGTGAGTTCTAATTGTTGACAAGAACTTAAATTATAGCCTGTTATAAATAATTGAATTTCAAAGACTAAACAGTACAAGAGATCAAGAAAAAAGCTCTTAAAACTCTTTTCACTTACTTAATTTTTGCTGTACTCATGAAACTTGATGTAGTTTTGTCACTAAAACAAAATCAGATTAAGTCTTGCATTGGTGTTGAGTAATAGGAATTAATTTTGCATTACTGGTTTCTTTATATTTTCTTTGTTTGAACAACCAGCATTACTGCCAAACACCAGTCGTGGTCCATATTTGTAACAGGTTTTTAACATGACATAGTTAGCAAGTTTGATTGAAGAGATTTTTAGGTCCTGGGCCTATAAGATTTTAGTATGATCTTTTTTCATGTTTCTAATGCTTGAGGCGTTATTGCTTAACTTGGAAAAAATAAAACAGTGTTGCTGCCATTTGTAAGTTTTCCTATAATATTCCTTTTATTAACTTTAAAACTGGCCTTACTGGGTTCAAATAGGCAGTATCCCTTTTAAGTGACCTTTGCAACCCAAGTGTTACTTGCTTATTTGATGCTCTTGTCTTTTACATCTCATTTAAACCTTTCTCTCCACCAAAGCTTAAATTCTATGTCTTACTTTAAAACTCTGAACTATTCCATTAATCATGGTAGTTGACATTACAATGTTTAGAGATTAAAAGGTTTGACCTAGTGAAACAAAATGAATGTTGTGACTTTTTTTAACGTGTAGAATATAGTGGTTACTTCACTTGCCCACAATTTCAAATATCTAAATCTTGTGTTTTCTTCCCATAGCAGGATGCTAATATTCTGTGTACATTTCTGTAAAGAGTACATCAACAAAACAAAAGTATCAAGTATTGAAAATATTCCAGAATTTCAGAGGTAGACAATCCTTACTGATAGTTTCATCTCCCTTATTTCTAGCTCACATAGTTAACCCAAAGGAATTCCTGAGACTGATGGGATATACTGTCTTGAGTAGATGCCAGTTGAGTTTACAGTGTGACCTGACAAAGCTATCTTTTGTTGTGCTGTATGATTGCTGGATCATGCTTTTAGGGGTACTTTTATTGAAATGCTCTGTGTGCATCCATGCAAAAGGCCAAGTGGCTTTGTGAACAAAAATCTTTTCTCCCCTTTGTTATGTTCTCTTGACACTTTTGTGGAAATTAACTAGCCTGATAAAAACATTTTGTAAAAAATTTGTATAATACTGTTATAAAAAGATTTATAATCCCCAAAATGTTGTGTTAAATCTTGTGCAAAAACAGTATATTCAGAATAAAAGTTTATCATTTAAAGTCACCACAGTTTGGAATATTTATTTAAAACCC
This sequence comes from Manis javanica, assembly GCF_040802235.1. Lineage (NCBI taxonomy): Eukaryota > Metazoa > Chordata > Mammalia > Pholidota > Manidae > Manis > Manis javanica. The sequence continues at coordinate 81,254,601 of NC_133161.1, forward strand.
AGTTGAAAGAGTCGGAAGTCTTTGTCATAAGTTTATTTTTTAAAAAGCAGGCCTTTCTGTGGAGAGAATTCTAGGTTGTGGAAATAAAATTTGGGATTACAAAAGCAGTTTTACAAACCAGGTCACAAACAAGCAAGCGTACTTGCAACTCCTTCACACAACTGTGACCCTTCTTACATGTGCTTTTGCCAGCAAGGCATTTAGGAACTGATTAACTCAGATTGTGGGCTTCTTTTGTAAAAAAAAAAAAAAAATTCCTAGACAAAAATGTTGTCATGTTTCTTTAAAGACATGGGGAAAGCAGTTTGAAAAAAACAAATGAGAATATCTGAAATGTGCATATCTTTTTTACATCTGAACAATATTTCAATGTTTCCCCCATTTATAGCAAACAGTAGATGAGGCAATGAAGTCTAGTGTACCGAGTTTAAAAAAAGAAATCTTATGTTCCTTTTACATTTATACCAGCTTACCACCTCTGCCCTCCTACTGATAAAGTAATGAGCCTGATATTGTGTAGAATCTAGTGTAATGTAACCCTCCTTTTCTTTCTGGGGACTCCTGTATAGAGAACAAAAATGCCTACGCACAAGAGGAATGTAGTATGCGAATACCAATCATGAAGATGACTGTAAAATCTGACTCATAGTTTATGATCGAAGAATTTTAACAGGAAAAACCATACTTAAAACTGTAAGGTGGTTGTTTTTTGAACATCTGGCTTCATTCTGTACCAATTCATCTCAATCAATCCTCCAGCTCCCTTGAGACCTTCATTTCTTCTATCAGTCATCTTGATCCTATCCCACCTCTTCCCTTGGGGCCTTGCTTCACCAGTCCTCCTTTCTCAAACATACTCGGTCTCTCCTTGCTGCATGCTTATTTTCCTCTGCCTGCAAACACATTTCTTACACCTCTATTTAAAACAAGGAAAATCAACCATCCACTGCTGCCCATTAGCCCTATTATTTCCTATAGTTTATACACCTAAAATTAAAATATTCCTTTGTACAGTCAAAGACACATTGACAGTCTCTTCAATACACTCAACTAGGTCTCAGATTGTTATATCTAAAAGGTATAGAATATCTGACCTTTAGTTTTGGGCTACTACACAAAAGTTTTTAGTTACTGGTGTGAGGTCCAAATTAACATTCTCGGGCATTTCTTGATTCTCATATTCTTTGTATTTTAAAGTGGGGTTATTCACAGAGCACTCATAGAATTTGCTATAAATTGGGACACAATCAACAATATTGTTTAATATTATTTACATGGACTCTTTTTAAAAAATGTATTTCAAAAAGAATTTAACATTACTGCTATAACTGGAAAACCAGTTGTTTAAAGGAGACCTATTAAGAAATTATTGTCAATGTGAGAAACTATTGTTGACTGGCATAGGAAACTAGATAGAAAAAAATAGACTTGTTTTAGAAATATTTAGAAGGAAAAAAGGGAAGAACTTCATGTTTCACTTGTACTGAAAGAAAGGACAAAGTAGAATTCCCAGGGCTCTGAAGTTTAAGGTGCTAGGGGCAAAGATGAGACAGGCAGTTCAGAGGACAAAATGAAAGACTGCCTTCAAAAATATTGTGGATGAACTCTTGTACAATGCTCAGGATATAAAGATGAGAAGATATGGTTTCTGCTGCCTAAGAATATATATGCCATGATAGTGATTCTCAACACTGACTCATTTAGAAACCCTTATTGGAATTTTTGTTGTACTTTGTTTTGCTTTAAATACTGATACCCAGGACTCACTCTGATTAATTTAGAATCTCAGGTGTTCTGTGCAGCCAGCATTACACTTCCTGAGGGCATGCTAGACTACTGGTGTGACAATCCTTATGTAGGTTTTTTCTGAATTATGCTTTATTAACCCTATTTATTGGTTCAGTTTTCAACAAACCCTTTTGAACATGATTTTTGGAACATACCTTATGATTCCAACTCAATTGCAATCTTTTTGAAGATTACTTTTTAATAATATACTTTTTTATTTGAATCCAGATAAGATAGCTAGCTAGCTGATAACAAAGTTTTCATTGGTTGTGATTGATGATCAGGACCAGTATTGGGACAACTCTTATGACAGGAGATTCTATTTCTATTTAAGTCATATTAATGTTATCAAATGTTTCATATAGTCAAAACATTTCTGTAAATACTATCAGAATTTTGTCAATCAGGTTCATTCTTATGGCAAATGATACTGCAAGTCCAAATAAAATTAGGAAATGGTATTGACAATTTGGTTTCTATACATATTGTATTTAGTTAAATAATGGCTATTCCTTAATAAAATGAAAATCTAATAAAAAATTTAAAAACCCACTTAAAAGGCAGATATTTCAGATTGATTTTAGACAACTGGTCCAGCATAGTCTACAGAACCTCCAAGAAATCTTAGGCAAAAGAGACCATGTGTGATACATGGTAGAGATTCCAGGCTCTGCGGCCAGACTGCCTGGGTCCGCATCCCATCTCTCCAACTTGGGCATGTTATATAACATCTCTAACTTTCTATTCCTGTCTGTATGCATTATACTACTGACTCAGTATTTATATACAAAAACAATGATAATCACTAATACTTGCTCAGACTCTACTTAACTCACAAGCTCAATCATCTGATGCAGATGATTTCAGGAGTGCCTATAGAAATTTGGCATTGAGAGGATTCCTAAAGTGTGAGGAATATTGCCAGTGGTTCATATTTTTCACTCTGCTGGGCACCAGGGACACAATGATGACAATGATAAGAAATACAAACAGCACATGCTGTAGGAGAGCAGAGGGAAAAAAGGAAAAAAAATATTCATCCAAAAAGTAATGTAAATAAACATATTATTGCTAACTCTAAGAAAAACATTTTGCAATAAAAGATCTTAGTAATAAGGAACAGAAGATGAAGAGAACAAGGCCTCACAGAAACAAAAGTGGGTTTAGTGGCTGAGCTGTGAAGAATGTAGGTGGAAGATCCAAAATGTCCTGGATGTCTTAATCCAAATCTTGGAAACAATTCAACAGACCAATATCCCTGATGAATATAAATGCAAAAATTCCTAACAAAATATTAGCAAATTGAATTTAAGAACACATTAAAAACAATTATACACAAAGGGAGATTTATCTTTGGGATGCAAAGATACCTAGGGTGCAAACATACACAAACCAATAAATGTAATACATCACATTAATAGAATGAAAGATAACCACATGAACATCTCAATAGATGAAGAAAAAGCATTATAAAATATAACATCCTTTCATGATAGAAGCCTTTGATATTGTGTAAAGAAGGAACATACCTCAACAGAATAAAGGCCATAAACAACAAACCACAGCTAACATTACACTCAATGGGGAGCAAATTTAAGCTTTTCCTCTAAGGTCAGGAACAAGAGAAAGATACCCATTCTCTCCACTACTATTCAACATAATACTAGAAGTCCTACTTAGACAAATTAGGAAAAACCAAAACAGGTGTCCAAATCAGACCTTGCTGGAAAAAAACATATCAAAGAAGATAGAAACAAATGAAAAGGCATCCTGTTTCATGAATTTGAAGAATTAATACTGTTAAAGTGTCCATACTACCCAAAGCTATGTAGAGATTAAATGTGTTCTCCATCAAAATACCAATGGTGTTCCTCACAGAATGACAGAAAAAGAAAATCCTAAAATTTGTATGGAACTACAAAGGACTGTGATAGCTAAAACAATCCGGAGGAAAAAGAATAAAGCTGGATGTATCACATTTCCTGGCTTCAGACTATAATACAAAGCTACAGTAACAAAAACAGTATGGCACTAAACACATAGACAAATGGAAATGAATAGAGAACTCAGAATTAACCTGCCACATGTTTGGTCAACTAATATTTGACACGGGATCCAAGAACACCCAATGTGAAAGGATAGTCTCTCTAACAAATGGTGTTGGAAAAACTGAAAAACCACATGCAGAACAATGAAATTGGACCACAATCATACCACTCACAAAATTTACCTGAAAATGGATCAAGACTAAAACATAAGACCTAGCTAAAAAAATTCCTTGAAGAAAACTTAGGGAAGATGTTCCTTGACATTGGATGTGGCAACAATTTTTTGGGATATGACACCAACGGCATGAACAACAAAAACAAAAATCAACAAATGGGACTACATCAAACTTAAAAACTTCTGCATAGCAAAAGAAACAACAAAATGAAAAGGCAACCTATTGAATAGGAGAAAATTTTTCAACTCAATTAAGGGTTTACTATTGAAAATACATAAAGAACTCATGCAACTCAGTAGCAAAAACAAAACAAAAACAATCTGATTTTAAAATGGGCAGAGAAAGACATTTTCCTGAAGAAGACAGCAGGTACATGAAAAAATTCTAAATATCACTAATCATCAAGTAAATGCAAATCAGAAGCCAATGAGTTATCACCTTTTATCTGTTAAAATGGCTATTGCCAAGAAGGAGGGAATAGCAATTGTTGGTGAAGATATGGAGAAAAAAGAATACTAGTGCACTATTGGGGAGAATGTAAATGGGTATGACCACTATAAAAACAATATGGAGGTGCCTCAACATAGTAAAAATATATCACATGATCCAGCAAGTCTACTTCTGGACATATAACCAAAGGAAATGAAAACAGGATATTGCAGAGAGATATGCACTCCCACATTTACTGCAGCATTATTCATAATAGCCAAATATATGGAAACAATCTAAGTACCCATCAGTGGATAAATAAAGAAGGGGTGTGTAACAGAATATTATTCAGACATGAGAAAGGAGGACATCCTGCCATTTGCAACAACATGGACAGATCTTGAGCACATTGTGTAACAAAGGTAAGTCAGAGAAAGAAAAGTACTGTGTGATATCACTTATATGTGGAATCTAAATGGCAGTTCTCAGAGATGGGGGACGGTGACATAAGACATACTTTTTAAGGATACAAATACAAGTTGTAAATAAGTCCTAAAGATTTAGTGTACTATATAATGAATATAGACTACAATATTGTGTTATAGTCATCAAATTTGTGTTATAGTCATCAAAGACAAAAGAAATTAGAACTTAATTGTTCCAACGACTAAATATGTAATGTGAAAAAGGTGCTATCACTATTATGGCAATCATGTTATAAAATATAAATGTGTCATATTAACATGTTATACACCTTAAACAATATTATATGTCAAATATATATCAATTCTGAAAAAAAATTAGATATCTGAACACATCAGATACAGACTGAAAATGGTGATGATAGCTCTAGGAGAATCTTCAACCTTAGATAACAGCTTGGGCTGTGCAAAAAGAAATTCTGAATCATTGGTGGGCCTATACTTAAGTTTCTCTCAACAAAAATGCTTCCCTTTACCCATTTTCCATTTTCTCATTTCCTGGAATTTTTCTGCTCTCAATTATTACTTGTTTTCCTACCATTGGTTCCAATCTCTTGAAATTTCATCTCTACCTCTACTCTAAAACTGCTTTTGATGACATTCCAATCTCAGTGTTTTCTTTCCATCATCTTCCATCTTTTCGAAACTTAAGAATCATCAGAAGAAGCAGGAGGAGATGACAGAGTAGGAGGACCTCGGTTCACTTCCTCCCATGGAGGAACACAACTAAATCACCCATACAGGAAAAGTTAAAGGGACTTCTTTAAAGAGAACAGGAAAGGCTATAACTATAAGTAAGTAAAGTATGAAAAGGAAAATTTAATTGGTTAAAATAGATAGCAAATGAGGTAGAGCAATTACTTATACAGCTAGCATGATGATTAAAAGACAAAAGCAGTAAATTATATATACAAAAATTAGTCAAGGAAACACAAAATAAAAAGATGTAAAATATGCCATCATTACATGCATGTGGAGGTAGAAACAAAAAGGTAGTGCTTTTAGAATGAATTTGGACTTAAGTTACCAAAAACTAAATACAGACTGCTATATAAATCAGATGTTATATATGAACTTCATGATAACCACAATCCACAAAACTATAATACATACACAGAAAAATAAGAGAAGAATTCAAACATAACACTAAAAACAAACAAAAACACATCATATTACAAGGGAAGAGAGCAAGAAAGAACAACTATGAAAACATCCAGAAAACAATCAACAGAATGGCAATAAGTGCATATCTGTAAATAATTACTCATAATATAAATGTAAATTTGACTAAATGCTCCTGTTAAAAGACATAAGGTTACTGAATGGATAATTAAATAAGACCTATATATATATGCTGCATACAAGAGACTCACTTCAGAACTAAAAATACAGACTTCAAGCCAAGAAATGGAAAAAGATATGCCATGAAAATGGAAGTTAAAGTTGGGCTAGCAAAATTTTTATCAGATAAAAGTCTTCAAAATGAACTAAAACAAGTGACAAAGAAGAGTATTACATAATGACAATGGGATTAATCCAACAAGAGGATATAAAAATTGTAAATATCTATGTACCTCAAGGTAGGAGCACCTAAATATATAAAGCAAATATTAACAGATGAGAAAAAATACAATAATGGCAGATGATTTAATACCCCACTTATATCAATGGACACATTATCCAGACAGAATATCAATAAGGAAATTCTGGGTTTGAATGACACACTAGACCAGGAGGATTTAACAAATTCATACAGAATATCCCATCCAAACAGGAGGATATGCATTCTTTTCAAGTGCACATGGAACACTCTTCAAGATAAATTCCTTGTTAGGCCACAAAACAAGTCTCAATAAATCTAACAAGACTGAAATCATATCAAGCATCACTTCCAGATACAAGAGTATGAAAACTGAAATCAATTACAAGAAAAAAACCCTAGAAAGCAATCTTATAAACACATGAAGGATAAACATGATCCTAAGAAACCAATGGGTTAACAAGGAAATCAAAGAAGTAATCAAAAAATTCCTGGAAACAAATGAATATGGAAACAGAATGGTTCAAAATCATTGGAACAGAGCAAAGCAATTCTAAGAGGGAAGTTTGTAGTGATACAGGCCTATTTTAGAAAACAAGAAAAATCTCGAATAAACAATCTAACCCTATACCTAAAGGAACTAAAAAAGAACAAAGCCCAAAGCCCAAAGAAAGGAAATAATAAAGATTAAAGCAGAAATAACAGAATAATTAGAGACTAAAAAGCAATGGAAAAGATCCATGAGACAAAGCTGGTGTTTGGAAAAGATAAACCAAACTGATACATCTTTTCCTAGACCCATTGAAAAAGAAGAGAGTCAACACAAATAAAATCAGAAAATAAAGAGAAGTTACAACCCATTTCACAGAAATATAAAGGATTATAAAAGACTACTATGAAAAACTATAGGACAAAAAATTGGATTATATAGGAGAAATGGATAAATTCCTAGAAATATACAATCTTCTAAGACTGAATCAGGAAGAAATAGAAATTCTGAACAGATTACTAATAATGACACTGAATTGGTAATAAAAAACTCCCAATAAATGAAAGTCCAGGACAAAATGGCTCTACAGGTGATTTCTATCAAACATTTGAGGTAGAGTTAATTCCTATACTTCTCAAAGTATTCCAAAAAATAGAAAAGAAAGGTATGTTCCCAAACACATTCTATGAGGCAAGTATTGGCCTGATACCAAAACCAGATGGACTCTACAAAAAAAAAATTATATACTAACATCCCTGATAAACATAAATGCAAAGTCCTCAATGAAATATTAGCAAACTGAATACAACAATACATTAAAATAATCATTCACCATGCTCATGGGGTCTTTTCCAGGGTTGCAAGAATGGTTTAATATCAACAAAGCAATGAATGTAATACATCACATTAATAAGATGAAGTATAAAAATCATATAATCATCTGAATAGATACAGAAAAATCACTTAACAAAGTTCAGCATCTACTCAGGATAAAGACTCTCAACCAAATGATTTTAGAAGGAATATACTTCAATAAAATAAAAGCCATAAATAACAGACCCTCATCTAACATACTTGATGGTGAAAAGCTGAAAGATTTTTCTCTAAGATCAGGAACAAGACAAGGATGTACACTCATCTCTGTTATTCAACATAGTACTGAAAGTTCTAGCCATGGCAATCAGACAAGAAAAAGGAATAGTTCATCCAAGTTGGTAAGGAAAAAGTAAAATTGTCACTATCAGCAGATGACATGATACTACATATAGAAAACTATATGTATAAAATAAAGACTACACCAAAAAACTGTTAAAACAAATAAATGTAGTCAGTAAAGTTGCAGGATGCTAAATCATTGTACAGACATGTGTTAACATTTCTATACACTAATAACAAATTAGCAGAAAGAGAAATTAAGAAAAAATTTCTTACAATTACATCAAAAAGGATAAAATATTTAGGAATAAATCTAACCAGGGAGGTGAAAGACCTATACACTGAAAAGTGTGACATTGATGGAAAAGAATACAGATGACCTAAATAAATGGAAAGATATGCCATGCTCTGGATTAGAAGAACACCATTAAAATGTCCATACTACCAAAAGCAATGTACAGATCCAGTGCAGTCCCTATCAAAATATCAATATCATTTCTCACAGAAAACAAATAATCCAACATTTGTATGGAACCAAAAAAGATCCCGAATTGCCAAAGCAATCTTGAGAAAGAAGAACAAAGCTGAAGGTTCAAATTATGCTACAAAGTTACAGTGATCAAAACAGTATGGTAATAGCATTTAAACAGACACAGGTATCAATGGACAGTATAAAGAGGTCAGAAATAAACCTGCACTTATATGGCCAATTAATCTATGACACAGGCAGCAAGAATATGCAATTGGAAAAAGACAGTCTCTTCTTTTGGGGTATTGGTAAAACTAGATTCTACATACAAAAGAATGAAACTGGACCTCTTTCTTACACAAAAATAAACACAATATTGATTAAAGGCCTAAATGTTAAGATCCCCAAATCATAAAACTCTGAAAGAAAACAGGCAGTCAACACTTAGATGTTGCCCTTAGCAATATTTTTCTGGATCTGTCTCCCCAAGCAAGGGAAACAAAAGTAAAAATAAACAAGTGTGATTATGTTAAGCTAAAAAAGCTCCTGCACAATAAAGTAAACCATCAACAAAATGAAAGGCAACCTACTGAATGGGAGAAGATATTTTCAAATGTATCTGATAAGGGGGTCTTATCCAACATATATAAAGAACTCATACAACTGAACACAAAAAACCCAAACAATTGATTTTATGAAATGGGCAGAGAACCTGAATAGACATTTTTCCAAAGAAGACATACCCAGAGAAGTGGGTAAAAGACATAACAAAATGCTCAAATCACTAATCATAAGGGAAATGCAAGTTAAAACCACAGTGAGATATCACCTCACGTCAGTCAGAATGGCTAGATTAAAAAAGACAGTGACAAGTGTTGAGGACGTAGAGAAAAGGGGGCCCCAGTGCCTTGTTCGGTGGGAATGCAAATTACTGCACCCACTATGGAAAACAGTAGGGAAGTTCCTCAAAAAATTGAAAGTAGAAATACCATATAATCCAGTATTTCCACTTCTAGTTACCAGGAAAAAATGAAAATATTAATTTAAAAGATATATGCACCTCTCTGTTTACTGAAGCACTATTTAAAATAGCAAAGATATAGAAGCAATCTGAGTGTCCCTCAATAGATGAATGGATAAAGATGTGTATACACACATGCATGCACATGCACACACACACACACACAATGCCATATTGGGCCTAGAGGATATTATACTAAGCGAAATAAGTCAGTCAGAGAAAGAAAAATACCATACAATTTCATTTACATGTATAATCTAAAAATCAAAACCACCAACCAAACAGGGACAGACTCATAAATACAGAGAACAAACTAATCATTGCCAGAGGGTAGCAGGAACAGGATGGGTGAAAAAGGTGAAAGTGATTAAGAGGTACAACTTCCAGCTATAAAATCAGTAAGTCAGAGATGAAGAATACATCATAGGGCATACAGTCAGTAGTATTGTATTAACTTTGTGTGGTGATGTATAGTAACTATACTTACTATGGTGAGCATTCTATAATATTTATAATTGTCAAATCACTTGAAACTAATATAATATTGTATGTCAAGTATACTTCAATTAAAAGAAAAATTCCTTTCCCCCAAAAACCTCAAGACTTCTCTGGGTTTTAGTGCTCCAGTGTCTTCCTGTTTACTCACTCCCTCTTTCTACTATTACTCAAAGTCTTCCTACTTACCTGTCTTGTAACTATTGATGTTTGTAGAATTTCATCCTTACCTATCTATGTATTTCACTCTTAATTCTTTATTTACCCAATTTTATTAAATTCGTGTCTTTTCATATTCTATGTGGTCCAAATTTCTAGTTGCCATTGTTTATTCATTCCTAGATGTCTTAAATACAAGCCAAGAAAATAATAATTATCTATTTCTCAATATACGCCCTCCCCCCCATTTTGATTCTGCATCTCAAGGCCTAGTCAGAGAGGTATAATCACCTAAACTAGAATCTTGAGTGTTCATTAAATTATCAAATTTTGACAAGCCTACTTACCTCTTAAATACCTTTCGCTTTTCTATTTCTCTACCCAGTGTTGCTTTCTTGCTTCACACTTTCATCAACTCTTGCTCAAATAATTTAAATGGTTCCCAACCGTTTTCCCTGCCTCTTTTTCCTACTTCATGCCATCCCCTACACTATTTTATTTTTCTAAAATTTATCTCTTATCACATCCTTCCCCTGTTTAAAAACATTTAGCGACTCCCCATTGCCCATTAAATAAAATATAAATGCCTTAGGAGGAAATATAATACTAATTAGGAGCTGAACTGCCTAACTCTAACCTCATATTTCCCCCATTCCCATCCCAACACCAAAAAATACTGCAGTTTTATCTCAAGCCGTATAACTACATACAGTTCTTCAAATACAACATACTAATCCATGTTTCAGTGCCTGAGCACAGCATTCCCACAACTTCTAACCTCCCCTATTATCTGCTACTTAACTTCAACACTCAGTTCATATGGCCTTCCTGGGGCCTTTTCTGATGTTCTAAAGCAGAATTATAATACCTTCTACAAACTGCCATAATATTTAGAACATATCTGTGTTATAATCTATGAAAATGTAGTATATTTTTTAAAAAGAGAAAGCATGGGGTTCTTTTAACAAACTTGTTTCAGCTGTAGGTTTGATCTTGCTAGTGTGACCTTAGGAGATTTACTTAACATCACAGAGTTTCAGTATCTTCAACTGTAAATTGTCACATTTCCTTTGCAATATTTGAAACAATTGTTAATAATAGAGTACTATCAGGATATAGGAGCTTAATAAATAGTACCAACTTTTAGTAAAATAAGTACCCAATAGCCTATTAGTCATGATCTTTCTGGTATTGACAGAATCACAAGAATGCTTTTAGTAGTCAAATATTTAGTTAATTTTTTATTAATATTTTCACCTCAGTTTAACTAACGACTAAAGCTGTCACATCTTGTAGATGGTTTCTTCTTCACTCACTAAATTAGCACTCATTCCATTGAGTACAATCCATCAGATCAGGAGAACCTCATAGGAAACATTAACCAGCAGCTCCAAGACTATTTTATCTGCAACTCAAGAATCCAACTCATACATGTTTTTCTTATGATTACTTTAGAATCCTGGAATTTGGATAGTGGTATAGGAGGGAACCAGTCACAGGAATTGGATCAGAATTAAGAATCAGAACTCTGAGATTAGCAAAAGTGAGCCAGGCAAAAGGCATAGAGAAACTAGCATATGAGATGGATTATTTTTAAATAAGAAAGTTATTCATATCAAACAGATCAAAATCTAGGATGCAAAATCATCCTCGGAGAAAGTTTAATACTGAGCTATTAGGTTACTAATGGGGGCTTCCTTATATTCCATTAAATTCCATGGTCAGCAGAGCCTCAAGAAAGACATTAGGTGTCTTCCAACCAGTAGGAGCAAGACAACCTAGGCACTAGATGAGGTGGCAGAGGAAAATGAGTGGAGAGGAGTAACACATCCAATTGTTATTTTATCTGTCTCTAACACAACATGGTCTGTAATTGGGCAAAATTGTATGGAAATGTTTTTGTAAAAATTTATTCTTTATTGTCTTGATATTTCAACCTCTTTTTGGTGAAAGTTATTACACCCAAATGTCATTAAACTGAAGAAAACAGTAACATTGCAAAGCAATCTCAGCAAACTTACATTATTGATTATAGATAAGTACACATTAGATGCCATATATATGTACATGTATATACAAACATATATAATTATTGAAATATTTATATATATATATACAAATAAGGAACTAACAGAAAGAGAAGTTAAGAAATCAACCCCATTTACAATTACATCAAAAAGAAAAAAATACCTAGGAATAAATCTAACCAGGGAGGTGAAAGACTGGTACTCTGAAAACTGTAAGACATTGATGAAAGAAACTGAAGATACAAATAAATAGAAAACAATTCTGTACTCATGAATAGGAAGAATTAATATTGTGAAAATGTCCTTACTACCCAAAGCAATCTAGAGATTCAATACAATCCCTATCAAAATATCAACAGCATTTTTCAATGATCTAGAGCAAATAATTGTAAAATTTGTATGGAACCAAAGATTATCCCAAATAGCAAAAGCAATCTTGAGAAAGAAGAACAAAGCTGAAGGTATAACATTCTCTGATTACAAACTATACTACAAAGCTACAGTAATCAAAACAGTATGGTACTGGTACAAGAGCAGATACATAGATTAATGGAACAGAATAGAGAGTCCAGAAATAAACACATACCTATCTGGCCAATGAATCTAAGGTAAGAGGCAAGAATATACAATTGGGAAAAGACAGTCTCTTCAATAAATGGTGTTGGATAAACTGAACAGCTACATGCAAAAGAATGAAACTGGATCAGTTTCTTATTCCAAACACAAAAATAAACTTAAAATGGATTAAAGACCTGAATATAAGACCTAAAATCATAAAACTCATAGAAGAAAACAGGCAATAAACTCCTGAACATCAGCATTAGCAATTTTCTTCTGGATGTGTCTGCCCAGGCAAAGGAAACAAAAATAAAAGTAAGTAAGTGGGAGTACATCAAACTAAAAAGCTCCTATACATTAAAGGGAACCATCAACAAAATGAAAAGATAGCTTACTGAATGTTAAAAGATATTTGCAAATGATATATAAGGAGCTAATATCCAAAATATATAAAGAACTCATGCAATTTATCACCAAAAAAATGCCCAGATTTTTAATCTGTTTAAAAAAATGGGCAGAGGACTTGAACAGATATTTTTCCAAAGAGGACAATCACATGGTCAACAGACACATGTAAAGATGCTCAAATCTCTAATCATCAGGGAAATACAAATCAAAACCACAATGAGATATCACTTCATATCAGTGTAGCTAATATCAACAAGACAAGAAAAAATAATTTTTGTGAAGATGTGGAAAAGTGAACCCTCCTAAACTGCTGCTGGGATTATAAATAGGTGCTATCACTATGGATGGCAGCATGGAGGTTTCTCAAAGAACAAAAAATAGAAATACCATATTTCCACTTCTGGTAATTTACCTGAAGAAAGCAAGCTCACTCATTGACAAGTTTTATGCACTCCTATATTTACTGCAGCATTACTTACAGTAGCTACAATATGGAAGCAACCTAAATGTCCATCAGTAGATGAATTTATAAAAATGATGTGGTACATTTATACAATGTAATATAGTCAACCATAAAAAAGAATGAAGTCCTGACTTTTGTGGCAATATGGATGGATCTAGAGGGTATCATGCTAAGTGAAATGTCAGAGAAACAAAAACCATATGATTTCATTTATGTGTGGAATCTAAAAAAACAAAATGAATGAACAAACAAAACAGAAATAGAACAGACTGGTGGTTGCCACAGGGGAGAGGAATAGGAGCTTGGGTGAAATAGATGAAGGGGGGAAAAATTAGTGAGAATGCTCTATATCTTGATCTGACTAATGGTTGCATGAGAGAGTCTGTGCATTTATGTTATGTGTATGTCAAAATTCATTGAGCTGTACACTAAGATTTGTATAGATTTTTAGAAAAGAGAAATATATTTATATATAAAGATGATAAAAAATTGCTAAATTATAGTCTTAAAATTGACAATTAACTACATAATGCCACTAGTAGGTTCTCTATACAATTTTTTATTGCATTCCTTGTCAATTAACATAACTAAGAATACTGTGAAATAAGAATGGCGAATCAGGAAAATTATGAGTCAAAACCCAAGATAATGATTAAGCTAAACCTGAAAGCATATTTTTTCAAGCTGATCCAAAGAAAAACTGTGTTATCAAAACTACAGTGTGCATTCCTAAATACCCAGTTCATGTCTTAATAATCTCTGTATAACAGTGACATCTCCAGAGCATCCCACCCAGGGTACACCATAAGGGTATAAGGTGACACTAAACTATTAAATTAGAATGCAGCCCTACCAGCTAATCTGTTGATTTGAGCATGTTTGAGCCTCTCCCTCTAATCCAGAAGGAAGTGTTTTTCCAACTCTTGCTGTATTTGTTTCATGGGATGTTGAGAACTTGAGGTGGTCCTAAACCACTCTTCACGAATCTGGAGTCTTTCAATCACTGCTGTTACGCTGTTGGTGGTAAAATCAGGAATGTCTCAGTTATGCAACACTGGAGTATTTACACCACTGACCCTTATGCAAATGAATGCTCAGTACATCCCCTCCTTCATCTCCTCTTATATTTACACTGACTGCAGTGGAGGACTATGGTTTCATTAAGCAAATTTCATCAACTCTAAGAACCTTGTTCTATTTTTTCTAGCCTGTCAAGAGTTATTCCTAGTATTTCAAATACAGACTCAAATTTTCATTTACTTTGTGTATTTCTCTTCCAGGTCATTCCTAAAAATGCACTAGGAAAGTTTATTAGGGCGCCTTTCATGAGGTAAGGTCAAAGTATACATACAATAATTCATTAGCACTTTGCCTCTATATTTTTAATAAAAAATACAGAACATTCCTGAGCTTAACCTAATTAATTTACAAATTGCAATAACAATTCACCTTAGCTGGGTCCAAATGTTTGTTACTAACCTCATA
The DNA here is from genome assembly GCF_040802235.1 of Manis javanica. Classification (NCBI taxonomy): domain Eukaryota; kingdom Metazoa; phylum Chordata; class Mammalia; order Pholidota; family Manidae; genus Manis; species Manis javanica. Next base: position 81,269,794 of record NC_133161.1, read on the forward strand.
GGATGTAGTTTTTTACTGTTATTTTATCTCAGAATGGGGAGTTGATTGTATATGGTACTGTTTGCTTAGGGCTGCCATAAATTGCCCTAAAGTGGGTGACTTACAACAGAAGTTTATTCTCTCAAAGTTTTAGAGGTCAGAAGTCCAAAATTAAAGTGTTAGCAGAACCACACTACCTCCAAGTCTCTAGGGGAGAATCCTTCCTTTGCCTATTCCAGATTTCAGGGGCTCCAGTCATTCCTTAGTATGGGACAATGGAACTCTAATTTCTTCCTGTATCTTCACATGGCATTCTTCCCTGTGTCTGTCGTTTCCTTCTCTTTCTCTTATATGGAAAAGTAATTGGAGTTAGGGTCCAATTTCGTCTTGAGATGCTTAACTTAATTACAACTGGGAAGACCTTTATCCAAATAAGGTCACATTCACAGATTCCAGGGATTAGGACTTGGACCTAGCTTTTGGGGGGACACAGTTCAACCCACTACACATTGCCTTTGGAAGTGTGGTATGTGAGTTGAAAATCCTTACTATGAGTTCTCAATGTCAATTTCCAGCCTTGATTTTTCTATATGTCTAGATCCCTGTATCCAATTTTATATATTAGGTGGCCAACTTAATTGTACCACTTTAATGTTTAATAGGTATTAGGAGAGGATATGGTGTGACATCCAGATCCCTATGCTCAAGCCTGAGTCACTCATTCTCCCATCTTCCAGAATTGACTGTGGCTCACAACTACAGCCCTTCCCAGACATCGCCTTTGGGTGAAGGGAGCTGCTATGCCTCAAGTTATGGCCACTTCCAAGGTGATACATGGGGAGGTTATGAAGAGTTCAAGCACTTGCCTCAAATCAACGATCTGAGAGGGATCATCCCAGTTCCAGAGTGTCTCATAAGATTGGCTGATGCCTCGGTTGCAGCTCTCTGACACAATTCTCTGTAACCCTGCTTCCATCCTTCCTTCCCAGGTATTGCTCCTAAGAGCACTTTGCAATACACCACACATATGCAAGTCTCCATCTCAGTCTGTTCCCCATAGAACCCAACCTAGGAAAACGGTCATCTGTACGGGCTGTATAGGGAAATTCAATCATCCACCACCTTGAGTTTCCTTCCTTCCACTGGAACAGTTCCACCCCCATTCCCAACTTAAATTGTAGTATGATCCACAGAGTTCTCAAGCCAAAAACCTAGGACTCATCACAGTTCATGCCCTTTTCTCTTACTAGTATCAAAAAGCAAAACCCAGCAACTGTATTTCTAATTATATGGGATGTTTGCTTCCTTTCCCCATTTTTATCACCACCTTCCTAAGTGACCATCACCTCTACCATGAACTATTCTTAGTTTCCAGTATTGTGAACCTGAGTGATCTACTTAAGATGTACTAATTACATAATACGTAATTCCCTGTAAAATGAAAAGAATAATAGCAACAACATATTAAGAGTGTCCATATTGTAGAATTACTATGATTAAATGGATTAATAAATGTAAAGGAGTTGATTAATACTTGACATATAGTAAGTGCCACAGTGTCAATCATTAGAAAGATCCTGAAATTTAATTTGGTCACCTCTTACAGTGGGAAATGGAAAATGCATACAACTGAATGAGGAGGAGGATGTGTGGACTTCTCTATAGGTTATCTTTGTCCTATCAATCAATGCACATCTTCATCACAGATAATTACACTATCCATTCCGTATGGTGGGATGCCAGGACCCATGTTACTATATGTATTATATTTGAATATGAAGTATTTAATATGCACATATAATAATGAAGTAAATGTTATATAAAGTATTTTTCTAAATATAACAGTTGTGTTAATTTTCTAAATGACTTAATTCAAGAACAAGGCAGGTCAGATGCTCCCAGAATTGCATTCCAGGAGCACATTGTGGGTTGATTGCTCCCAGTACATGGCTACACCTGCTGTGACTTTCCTTATGGATTAATTTCTTTAAAAATACCCACATTTCTATGAAAACACATATTTGAGTTTTAGTTTCTTCTTGACCATCTCTTCCCACAGCCAGCAACACGATGACACTGGCTGCTTTATCAGCCTGTGCCCAGAGGGAAGACATGTGGAACAGAGACCCCAGTCTCTACTGCAATTAAAGTCACTATGTGTTTGGTTTTTTTTTGCTCACTTGCTATCTTAGCAAAATCTAGTCTGTTCTTACTTTGCCTATCTTCTTACACTAAGATTATGGGGGGGGAAAGGGAAAACCAAGCCTTGTAGGGTAGTGTAGATCTTTACACCACAGAAATAAGCCCTGATTATTCCACTATTTGGGGCTTCCCACAAAATAAAGACAAAAGATGGAGGGAAAAACATATTTGATATGAGATACAATTTTTGGAATGTAAGAGCTCACCAAATGCATATCACTTTAAATTTTAAAAGGCTCCATTTATATGTATTTTCATTAAACTTCAGAACAATAAAGGTAGGGAGAATATATTAAAAGCTTCTAAAGACATCTTTAAAAGACACTCAAAAAGCAATGAAAGAATGGGATTAAAGATAGTGGCATGAGAGGAGAGACAGAGGCTTCCTCCTAAAACTGGATACAATTAGAAAACACAGTTGGTGCAACTAATCCTGAGAGAGCAACAGGAATGAGGACAGCGTCAGACTGCACACACCTGGAGAAAAGAGCAGACCTCAGCGAACGGGGTAACACACCAGAGCTGTGGCTCTGCGGGACCCGAGCCCCTCTCCCACCCCAGCTCACTGGTGGGAGGAAGAGAAACAGAGCAGGGAGGGAGTGGAAGGCTTGGGACTGCTGAATACCTAGCTCCGGAGATCTGCTCTGGCAGCACAAACCTACATTTCATGGTGCTTTCATGAGACTCACATGACTACCAGGTTGGAAAGTTAATACAGGCAGAGTTCCTGGGGAAACTGGGATTCTGGCCACTTGTGGAGAGCAGGGATCCATATCCAGCTTCTCTGGGACAAAAACTTATACCTGTGTGACCAGCCCACTGGCTCAGGCAGTGGAGACAGGCACAGCAGCCGGGAGGCAGGGAACAGCTCTTTCCTCCCCCCAGGAACCAGTACCGCTCCCCTGCGACCCCCGACATTGCTTCAGAATAGAGCTACTGGACACTAGAGGTCACCATATACAAACAGGAAATGCCAAAGGAACCTTGTCCAGAGTAAAATTATTAATAAAACTCCTGAAAAAGATTTAAATGATATGGACCTCGTGACTCTTCCTGAAAGGGAGTTCAAAAATAAAAATCATCAACATGCTAATGAAGATACAGAAAGACACCCAAGAACTTAGGAATGAATACAGGTCAGAGATCCAATCGTTGAAGAGCACGATGGAGGGTATTAAAAGCAGGTTGGATACAGTGGAGGAGACAATAAATGAAATAGAAACTAGAGAAGAGGAATACAAAGAAGCAGAGGTACAGAGAGAAAAAAGGATCTCTAAAAATGAAAGAATATTGAGAGAACTGTGTGACCAACCAAGCGGAACAATATTCGCATCATAGGGATACCAGAAGAAGAAGAGAGAGAGAAAGGGACAGAAAGTGTCTTTGAGGAGGTAGTTGCTGAAAACTTCCCCAATCTGGGGAAAGACATAGTCTCTCAGGTCATGGAGATCCACAGATCTCCCAACACAAGGGACCCAAAGAAGACAACACCAAGACCCAAAGAAGACAACACCAAGACATATAGTAATTAAAAATGGGAAAGACCAAGGATACAGACAGACTGTTAAAAGCAACCAGAGGCAGACATAAGATCACATACAAAGGAAAGCCCATAAGGCTAACATCAGACTTCTCAGCAGAAACCTTACAGGCCAAAAGGGAGTGGCATGATGTTTTAAATGCCATGAAGCAGAAGGGCCTGGAACCAAGATTACTTTATCTGGCAAGATTATCATTTAAATTTGAAGGAGGGATTAAACAATTTCCAGATAAGCAAAAGCTGAGAGAGTTTACCTCCCACAAACCATCTCTGCAGACTATTTTGGAGGGACTGCTATAGATGGAAGTGTTCCTAGGGTTGGATAGCTGTCACCAGAGGTAGTAAAATCATGGTAGGGAGGGTGGAGCAGCTGATTGCGAGGCAAATGCAAGATTAAATTGACTATCCCCAAAGTCAATCAAGGGATAGACAAAAAGTACAGAATTTGATATGTAATATATGAAGAATGAAGGAGGAAGAAAAAGGAGGAGAAATAGAAAAGAACCTTTAGATTGTGTTTGTAATAGCATACTAAGTGAGTTAAGTTAGACTCTTGGATAGTAAGGAAAGTAATCTGGAACCTTTGGTAACCACGAATCTGAAGCCTGAAATGGCAATAAGTACATACCTATTGATAATCACCCTAAATATAAAAGGACTGAATGCACCAATCAAAAGACATAGAGCCACTGAATGGATAAAAAAACAAGACCCATCTATATTCTGCATACAAGAGACTCATCTCAAATCCAAAGACATGCACAGACTAAAAGTCAAGGGATGGAAAAAGATATTTCATGCAAACAATAGGGAGAAAAAAGCAGGTGTTCTAGTACTAGTATCAGACAAAATAGACTTCAAAACAAAGAAAGTAACAAGAGATAAGAAGGGCATTACATAAAGGGCTCAGTCCAACAAGAGGACATAACCATTATAAATATATATGCACCCAACACAGGAGCACCAGCATATGTGAAACAAATACTAACAGAACTAAAGGAGGAAATAGAATGCAATGCATTCATTTTAGGAGACTTCAACACACCACTCACTGCAAAGGACAGATCCACTAGACAGAAAATAAGTAAGGATACAGAGGCACTGAACAACACACTAGAACAGATGGACCTAATAGATATCTATACAACTGTACACCCAAAAGCAACAGGATACACATTCTTCTCAAATGCACATGGAACATTCTCCAGAATAGACCAAATACAAGGCCACAAAGAGAGCCTCAGTAAATTCCAAAAGACTGAAATCCTACCAACCAACTTTTCAGACCACAAAGGCATAAAACTAGAAATAAATTGTACAAAGGGAGCAAAAAGACTCACAAACACATGGAGGCTTAACAATACTCTCCTAAAGAGTCAATGGATCAATGACCAAATTAAAATGGAGATCCAGCAGTATATGGAAATAAATGACAACAACAACACAAAGCCCAACTTCTGTGGAACGCAGCAAAAGCAGTCTTTAGAGGAAAGTATATAGCAATCCAGGCATATTTAAAGAAGGAAGAACAATCCCAAATGAATGGTCTAATGTCACAATTATCAAAATTGGAAAAAGAAGAATAAATGAGGCCTAAAGTCAGCAGAAGGAGGGACATAATAAAAATCAGAGAAGAAATAAACAAAATTGAGAAGAATAAAACAATAGAAAAAATCAATGAAACCAAGAGCTGGTTCTTTGAGAAAATAAACAAAATAGATAAGCCTCTAGCCAGACTTATTAACAGAAAAAGAGAATCAGCACTCATCGACAGAATCAGAAATGAGAAAGGAAACATCACAACTGACCCAACAGAAATATGAAGAATTATTAGAGATCAGTATGAAAACCTATATGCTAAGAAGCTGGAAAATCTAGAAGAAATGGACAACTTCCTAGAAAAATACAACCTTCCAAGACTGACCCAGAAAGAAACAGAAAATCTAAACAGACCAATTACAAGTAAAGAAATTGAAGTGGTAATCAAAAATCTACCTAAGAAAAAATCTCCTGGGCCAGATGGATTTACCTCGGAATTCTTTATCAGACATACAGAGAAGATATAATACACATTCTCCTTAAAGTATTCCAAAAAATAGAAGAGGAGGGAATACTCCCAAACTCGTTCTATGAAGCCAACATCACTGTAATACCAAAACCAGGCAACGACCCCTCCAAAAAAGAAAATTACAGACCAGTATCCCTGATGAACATAGATGCAAAAATACTCAACAAAATATTAGCAAACTAAATTCAAAATACATCAAAAGGATCATACACCATGACCAAGTGAGATTCATCCCAGTGATGCAAGGATGGTCCAACATCCGAAAAATCCAACAACATTCACCACATAAACAAAAAGGACAAAAACCACATGATCATCTCCATAGATGCTGAAAAAGCATTTGATGAAATTCAACATCCATTCATGATAAAAACTCTCAACAAAATGGGCATAGAGGGCAAGTACCTCAACATAATAAAGGCCATACATGATAAACCCACAGCCAACATCATACTGAACAGTGAAAAGCTGAAAGCTTTTCCTCTGAGATTGGGAACAAGACAGAGATACCCACTCTCCCCACTGTTATTCAACATAGTACTGGAGGTCCTAGCCACGGCAATTAGACAAAACAAAGAAATACAAGGAATCCAGATTGGTAAAGAAGAAGTTAAACTGTCACTATTTGCAGATGACATGATATTGTACATAAAAAACCCTAAAGACTCCACTCCAAAACTACTAGAACTGATATCGGAATACAGCAAAGTTACAGGATACAAAATTAACACACAGAAATCTGTGGCTTTCCTATACACCAACAATGAACTAATAGAAAGAGAAATCAGGAAAACAATTCCATTCACAATTGCATCAAAAAGATTAAAATACCAGGGATAAACCTAAATAAGGAAGTGAAAAACCTATACCCTGAAAACTATAAGACACCCTTAAGAGAAATTAAAGAGGACACTAACAAATGGAAACTCATCCCATGCTCTTGGCTAGGAAGAATTAATATTGTCAAAATGGCCATCCAGCCCAAATCAATACACAGATTTGATGCAATCCCTATCAAATTACCAACAACATTCTTCAACAAACTAGAACAAAGAGTTCAAAAATTCATATGGAAACACCAAAGACCCCGAATTGCCAAACAATCCTGAGAAGGAAGAATAAAGTGGGGGGGAGGAGGGGACTCGCTCCCCAACTTCAAGCTCTACTACAAAAGCACAGTAATTGAGATAGTTTGGTACTGGAACAAGAACAGAGCCACAGACCAGTGGAACAGAACAGAGACCCCAGATATTAACCCAAACATATATGGTCAATTAATATATGATAAAGGAGCCATGGACATACAATGGCGAAACAACAGTCTCTTCAACAGATGGTGCTGGCAGAACTGGACAGCTATGTGAAAGAGAAAGAAACTGGATCACTGTATAACCCCATATACAAAAGTAAATACGAAATGGGTCAAAGACCTGAATGTAAGTCATGAAACCATAAAACTCTTAGAAAAAAACAGGCAAAAATCCCTTGGACATAAACATGAGCGACTTTTTCATGAACATATTTCCCCAGGCAAGGGAAACAAAAATGAAACTGAACAAGTGGGACTACATCAAGCTGAAAAGCTTCTGTACAGCAAAGGACACCATCAATAAAACAAAAGGTACCCTACAGTATGGGAGAACATATTCATAAATGACAGGTCTGATAAAGAGTTGAAATCCAAAATATATAAAGAGCTCACACACCTCAACAAACAAAAAGCAAATAATCCAATTAAAAAATGGGCAGAGGAGCTGAACAGACAATTCTCCAAAGAAGAAATTCAGATGGCCAACAGACACATGAAAATATGCTCCACATCGCTTGTCATCAGAGAAATGCAAATTAAAACCACAATGAGATATCACCTCACACCAGTAAGGATCACCACCATCCAGAAGACAAACAATAACAAATGTTGGCGAGGTTGCGGAGAAAGGGGAACCCTCCTACACTGCTGTTGGGAATGCAAACTAGTTCAACCATTGCGGAAAGCAGTATGGAGGTTCTTCAAAAAGCTCAAAATAGAAATACCATTTGACCCAGGAATTCTACTTCTAGGAATTTACCCTAAGAATGCAGCAGCCCAGTTTGAAAAAGACAGAAGTACCCCTATGTTTATCGCAGCATTATTTACAATAGCCAAGAAATGGAAGCAACCTAAGTGTCCATCAGTAGATGAATGGATAAAGAAGATGTGGTACATATACACAATGGAATATTATTCAGCCATAAGAAGAAAACAAATCCTACCATTTGCAACAACATGGATGGTTCTAGAGGGTATTATGCTCAGTGAAACTAGCCAGGCAGAGAAAGACAAGTACCAAATGATTTCACTCACATGTGGAGTATAAGAACAAAGAAAAACTGAAGGAACAAAACAGCAGCCGAATCACAGAACCCAAGAATGGACTAACAGTTACCAAAGGGAAAGGGACTGGGTAGGAGGGGTGGGAAATGAGGGATAAGGGCAGGGAAAAAGAAAGGGGGCCTTATGATTAGCATGTATACTGTGTGGGGGGACATAGGGAGGGATGTGCAACACAGAGAAGACAAGTAGTGAGTCTACAGCATCTTAATACGCTGATGGACAGTGACTATAATGGGGTTTGTTGAGGGGGACTTGGTGAAGGGGGGAGTCTAGTAACCATAATGTTCTTCATGTAATTGTAGATTAGTGATAATAAAATGAATTAAAAAAAATCAACTGAACACTCAAAGACATCAGTCTGGCATGCGTGTGGTAGCTCACCTCTAACGATGAGCCTTGACGATCCTGTCCACGCTCCCTGCATGCACATGCTGCTCTGCTCATCAAGATGTGGAACGTTTGTCCCCTCCCTTGGGTTTGGTAGTGGCTTTGACCAGAACCATGTAGAGGAAGTGTTGTCCTGGGACTTCTCAGCCTGGCCTCAGGGTGTGATCCTTTCCACTTCCTCCATCTTAGAACCATGAGCCACCATGCATAAAATCCCAACACCCTGTGATTATATATGAGTGTGTGTATGTGGGTGAGTGTGTATGGGAGACAGAGCAGAGGGGACCTGGAGGACAAGGCAGCACAAAAAGAACAAGGCCACAGGAGACCCAGTAAGAGGAGCCTAAGGAGACCTGACAACTAAACGGACCGGGGTGTCCTCCATGAGATCCTGGAATAGAAGTACATTTGGTGCAAACTAAGGATATCTGGGAAAGAAAGTACAACTATGGACTTAATAATTATGCTCGTTTATTGGTTCATTAATTGTAACAAACCTATCATGTGAATGTAACATGTTAGTATTTGGAAACACTGGGTGTGATCTGGGTGGAAACTATGCTATCTTCTCAAGTCTTCTGTAAACATAAGACTGTTCTAAAACAGAGATTCTATTAAAAAAGAAAAGAAGGAAGCCATTTTAGAGGAACAGCCCCAGCCAGGCCAAGCCCACAGCAACAGCAGAGATAAACCCCAAAGCAACTGGGCAGGAAGCAGAAGCCCTGTCTGCGCACAGCTGCCCAGCACAAGCAACTAGAGGTCGCTATTCTCCCAGGAAAAGGCTACAAACCAACAAGAAGGGAAGCTCTTCCAGCGGTCACTTGTACCAGCTCTGCAAACTATATCTATCACCATGAAAAGGCAAAACTACAGGCAGACAAAGATCACAGAGACAACACCTGAGAAGGAGACAGACCTAACTAGTCCTCCTGAAAAAGAATTCAAAATAAAAATCATGAACATGCTGACAGAGATGCAGAGAAAAATGCAAGAGCAGTGGGATGAGATGCAGAGAAAAATGCAAGAGCAGTGGGATGAGATGCAGAGAAAAATGCAAGAGCAGTGGGATGAAGTCCGGAAGGAGATCACAGATGTCAGGAAAGAGATGACAGAAGTGAAACAATCCCTGGAAGGATTTATAAGCAGAATGGATAAGATGCAAGAGGCCATTGAAGGAATAGAAGCCAGAGAACAGGAACGTATAGAAGCTGACATAGAGAGAGATAAAAGGATCTCCAGGAATGAAACAACACTAAGAGAAATATGTGACCAATACAAAAGGAATAACATTCGTATTATAGGGATACCAGAAGAGGAAGAAAGAGGAAAAGGGATAGAAAGTGTCTTTGAAGAAATAATTGCTGAAAACTTCCCCAAACTGGGGGAGGAAATAATCGAACAGACCATGGAATTACACAGAACCCCCAACAGAAAGGATCCAAGGAGGACAACACCAAGACACATAGTAATTAAAATGGCAAGGATCAAGGACAAGGAAAGAGTTTTAAAGGCAGCTAGAGAGAAAAAGGTCACCTATAAAGGAAAACCAATCAGGCTAACATCAGACTTCTCAACAGAAACCCTACAGGCCAGAAGAGAATGGCATGATATACTTAATGCAATGAAACAGAAGGGCCTTGAACCAAGGATACTGTATCCAGCACGACTATCATTTAAATATGATGGCGGGATTAAACAATTCCCAGACAAGCAAAAGCTGAGGGAATTTGCTTCCCACAAACCACCGCTACAGGGCATCCTACGGGGACTGCTCTAGATGGGAGCACCCCTAAAAAGAGCACAGAACAAAACACACAACATATGAAGAATGGAGGAGGAGGAATAAGAAGGGAGAGAAGAAAAGAATCTCCAGACAGTGTATATACAGCTCAATAAGCTAGCTAAGTTAGGCAGTAAGATACTAAAGAAGCTAACCTTGAACCTTTGGTAACTACGAATCTAAAGCCTGAAATGGCAATAAGTACATATCTCTCAATAGTCACCCTAAATGTAAATGGACTTAATGCACCAATCAAAAGACACAGAGTAGTAGAATGGATAAAAAAGCAAGACCCATCTATATGCTGCTTACAAGAAACTCACCTTAAACCCAAAGATAAGCATAGACTAAAAGTCAAGGGATGGAAAAACATATTTCAGGCAAACAACAGTGAGAAGAAAGCAGGGGTCGCAGTACTAATATCAGACAAAATAGACTTCAAAACAAAGAAAGTAACAAGAGATAAAGAAGGCCACTACATAATGATAAAGGGCTCAGTCCAACAAGAGGATATAACCATTCTAAATATATATGCACCCAATACAGGAGCACCAGCATATGTGAAGCAAATACTAACAGACCTAAAGAGGGAAATAGACTGCAATGCATTCATTGTAGGAGACTTCAACACACCACTCACCCCAAAGGATAGATCCACCGGGCAGAAAATAAGTAAAGACACACAGGCACTGAACAACACACTAGAACAGATGGACCTAATAGACATCTATAGAACTCTACATCCAAAAGCAACAGGATATACATTCTTCTCAAGTGCACATGGAACATTCTCCAGAATAGACCACATACTAGCTCACAAAAAGAGCCTCAGTAAATTCCAAAATATTGAAATTCTACCAACCAATTTTTCAGACCACAAAGGTATGAAAGTAGAAATAAATTCTACAAAGAAAACAAAAAGGCTCACAAACACATGGAGGCTTAACAACATGCTACTAAATAATCAATGGATCAATGAACAAATCAAAATAGAGATCAAGGAATATATAGAAACAAATGACAACAACAACACTAAGCCCCAACTTCTGTGGGATGCAGCGAAAGCAGTCTTAAGAGGAAAGTATATAGCAATCCAGGCACACTTGAAGAAGGAAGAACAATCCCAAATGAATAGTCTAACATCACAATTATTAAAACTGGAAAAAGAAGAACAAAGGAGGCCTAAAGTCAGCAGAAGGAGGGACATAATAAAGATCAGAGAAGAAATAAACAAAATTGAGAAGAATAAAACAATAGCAAAAATCAACATAACCAAGAGCTGGTTCTTTGAGAAAATAAACAAAATAGATAAGCCTCTAGCCCAACTTATTAAGAGAAAAAGAGAGTCAACACAAATCAACATAATCAGAAATGAGAATGGAAAAATCACGACAGACTCCACAGAAATACAAAGAATTATTAAAGACTACTATGAAAACCTATATGCCAACAAGCTGGAAAACCTAGAAGAAATGGACAACTTCCTAGAAAAATACAACCTCCCAAGACTGACCAAGGAAGAAACACAAAAGTTAAACAAACCAATTACAAGCAAAGAAATTGAAACAGTAATCAAAAAACTACCCAAGAACAAAACCCTGGGGCCGGATGGATTTACCTCGGAATTTTATCAGACACACAGAGAAGACATAATACCCATTCTCCTTAAAGTGTTCCACAAAATAGAAGAAGAGGGAATACTCCCAAACTCATTCTATGAGGCCAACATCACCCTAATACCAAAACCAGGCAAAGACCCCACCAAAAAAGAAAATTACAGACCAATATCCCTGATGAATATAGATGCAAAAATACTCAATAAAATATTAGCAAACAGAATTCAACAGTATATCAAAAGGATCATACACCATGACCAAGTGGGGTTCATCCCAGGGATGCAAGGATGGTACAACATTCGAAAATCCATCAACATCATCCACCACATCAACAAAAAGAAAGACAAAAACCACATGATCATCTCCATAGATGCTGAAAAAGCATTTGACAAAATTCAACATCCATTCATGATAAAAACTCTCAGCAAAATGGGAATAGAGGGCAAGTACCTCAACATAATAAAGGCCATATATGATAAACCCACAGCCAGCATTATACTGAACAGCGAGAAGCTGAAAGCATTTCCACTGAGATCGGGAACCAGACAGGGATGCCCACTCTCCCCACTGTTATTTAACATAGTACTGGAGGTCCTAGCCACGGCAATCAGACAAAACAAAGAAATACAAGGAATCCAGATTGGTAAAGAAGAAGTTAAACTGTCACTATTTGCAGATGATATGATACTGTACATAAAGAACCCTAAAGACTCCACTCCAAAACTACTAGAACTGATATCGGAATACAGCAAAGTTGCAGGATACAAAATTAACACACAGAAATCTGTAGCTTTCCTATACACTAACAACGAATCAATAGAAAGAGAAATTAGGAAAACAATTCCATTCACCATTGCATCAAAAAGAATAAAATACCTAGGAATAAACCTAACCAAAGAAGTGAAAGACTTATACTCTGAAAACTACAAGTCACTCTTAAGAGAAATTAAAGGGGACACTAATAAATGGAAACTCATCCCATGCTCATGGCTAGGAAGAATTAATATCGTCAAAATGGCCATCCTGCCCAAAGCAATATACAGATTTGATGCAATCCCTCTCAAATTACCAGCAACATTCTTCAATGAATTGGAACAAATAATTCAAAAATTCATATGGAAACACCAAAGACCCCGAATAGCCAAAGCAATCCTGAAAAAGAAGAATAAAGTAGGGGGGATCTCACTCCCCAACTTCAAGCTCTACTACAAAGCCATAGTAATCAAGACAATTTGGTACTGGCACAAGAACAGAGCCACAGACCAGTGGAACAGATTAGAGACCCCAGAAATTAACCCAAACATATATGGTCAATTAATATTTGATAAAGGAGCCATGGACATACAATGGCAAAATGACAGTCTCTTCAACAGATGGTGCTGGCAAAACTGGACAGCTACATGTAGGAGAATGAAACTGGACCATTGTCTAACCCCATATACAAAGGTAAACTCAAAATGGATCAAAGACCTGAATGTAAGTCATGAAACCATTAAACTCTTGGAAAAAAACATAGGCAAAAACCTCTTAGACATAAACATGAGTGATCTCTTCTTGAACATATCTCCCTGGGCAAGGAAAACAACAGCAAAAATGAGCAAGTGGGACTACATTAAGCTGAAAATCTTCTGTACAGCGAAAGATACCATCAATAGAACAAAAAGGAACCCTACAGTATGGGAGAATATATTTGAAAATGACAGATCCGATAAAGGCTTGACGTCCAGAATATATAAAGAGCTCACACACCTCAACAAACAAAAAACAAATAACCCAATTAAAAAATGGGCAGAGGAACTGAACAGACAGTTCTCCAAAAAAGAAATACAGATGGCCAAGAGACACATGAAAAGATGCTCCACATCGCTAATTATCAGAGAAATGCAAATTAAAACTACAATGAGGTATCACCTCACACCAGTAAGGATAGCTGCCATCCAAAAGACAAACAACAACAAATGTTGGCGAGGCTGTGGAGAAAGGGGAACCCTCCTACACTGCTGGTGGAAATGTAAATTAGTTCAACCATTGTGGAAAGCAGTATGGAGGTGCATCAAAATGCTCAAAACAGACCTACCATTTGACCCAGGAATTCCACTCCTAGGAATTTACCCTAAGAACACAGCAATCAAGTTTGAGAAAGACAGATGCACTCCTATGTTTATCGCAGCACTATTTACAATAGCCAAGAATTGGAAGCAACCTAAATGTCCATCGGTAGATGAATGGATAAAGAAGAAGCTGGAGAGTATAATGCTCAGTGAAATAAGCCAAGCGGAAGCCATTTGGGGGGAGCATTAGGGACATGGACACAACTGCTCCCAGCCCATTAGTCTGCAAGTGCATGAGGAAGCCCCCGCAACAGGCACCCAGCAGAGTCCCTGCCAACTCACAGAATCAATTAATGAAACTACTTTGAAGCCTCTGTGTTTGTGGTTTACTATGCTGCAATAGGTAAAATAAACAACATGCTACTTTAATTTTTAAAAAAAAGCAATGAGAAATTGACTGTCATGAGAAGCTGTGTGATGTAGTATTTAAGCACATGAGGCAGGGGCTGCAATTTAGAACACTGTGATTTAGGTCATTTATGTACCTGTATTTCAGTTACTGCAACTATAGAACAGAGAAAATAATAGTTTCTGTCTTTTACGGTTAAGACCTTCAAGTGCTTTGAACAGTACCTAGATCTAAAAAGCTGTTAATAAATGTTGGCTGTAATAATTTTCAGATGTATGAAGAGCAACCCTGATTGTGAAAAGACAGCAGGGCAATGCACTCTCAGTTTATGCTTTCTATGATTGCAGTTACAAAATGTTCACAATTACAATGTCCATTTATGGTGTCTATATTTCTTGCTAATTTAAATTTGTTTTTAGCTCATGAATCCCAGTTTGTGTATAGTAGTTGAAATAATTATCTGGGCAATTCAAGGTAACTTATATACTGAAGGTTTTAAAGCTGAAGTTCTTGGGACTTCTCTTCTCTTCTGATGGAAGGAAATGAGTGGGAACAGCGGGCCTTTAGGAGTGCAGCATCTACTCCAACGGCTGATAGCTTGAGAGTTTCTCGTATCTGGCCTAAGATACTGGCCACAGTTTCCACTGCAATAATTATGTTCTCAGGTAGAATAATTTATGGTCTCTACTTTTATTGGAAATGTATGGTCTTTTGTCTGGAGTTGGAGCTTGGCAGTTCTTCTACCAATTTGGGTTCAAGCTTAGTCCTCGTTGTTTGTAGCTGATGCTCTGGACTCAGCTGTCTCCCATCACAATCCGTCTATATCCTCAGTGCCAGGGTCCCCCATGCGGTATTGCGCTGTGAACCAGCAACAAGCACGCTAGTTCCATGACTTTAACCACGTCTTGCATCACACTCAACAATTTCCTAATCTTCTCTATGTTGGTGACAGCCAAGGATCTTTGTTTGAACAAAGATGCAACTATCTTTTGCATGCTGGACACATACTCAAGGGTATGTAAATAAATACCATGACTGTAGTGTGAAGATGCTATCTTGATTTAGAGAAGAAAAAATTTAGAATATTCTATCACAGTTACTGGAGTGTATAGGAGAAAAAGAATGAGATTTATAAAATAAGTCATAACATAAAATTAGGCTAGCCTACACTTTTGGCCTTTCTCTTGAGAAGAAACTTTTGTTTTAGACTCACCCATTCCCAGAGATCACTCTCCCATTGCTTAGTTACATGTGGCTGGTAAAACTTTACTCTCCACTGTTTAGACAACTGCCATAATCAATGAATGGGTAAGAAGGAGAGTTCAGTCCTTGGTGTGTTGTAATTCAACAGATGGACAACTTATCTAAGGCTCTGTTTTCAGCTTTTATGTCTATGAATTTATTGAAGTCTAAGAACTCTGGGGTTCTCATATAATGCCATTTGAGTTGGTTTCCTGTGGTTAAGATGGAAATAGTTTAATATTCTATTTTTTCCATTTTGGTCCAAATGTACTTGAAAATATAATATTGAAAAATATATTTCCTGTTATTTGTTGTATAATATATAAGGCCAAATACATTATGTCTTTTTAAGTTTTTAGTGATTAAAGTACTTAATGTGATGTGCATGTCTAGCATGGTAGCTTAATTTACCGAAATATGATCTTTAGGAATCTTTTTAGTCCCATATTTGGATTACTTAGTTTTCTTCTTAGAAGATTATTCCTAAAATATAAAATCCAAGTTACCAATGACAACTTTTAAAAAAAAAATCCTCTTGCTTCTTCCTTGATAGTTTACAGAGAGAAAAAAATAAGAATGTCATGACTTTTAAGAAATATCAGTAAGCAAATGCTTTAAGTCACATTTTTGCTATTTCATTTCAAGGTCATTTCAGTCTTGGAATGTGAAAAATGACTTGTATTTCTAAGTTGTTTTAAAGTATGGCTGTGTAGCTGTGATGAAATAAAAAGTTATTTTTCTTTGAAAAACAAATTAGGACATCATAATTTCTTATCATCTGATCAGGCCTTCTTAAAGCACCTAAGATCAAGACCATGTGGAATGAAATGTGATAAAGAGTCTATATATATGTTACATATTACATTACCAATGTCTAGCTTCAATAAAAACTTCATCCAGCTTCTGTACCATGTGGTATATGAGTTAGACTCACTTTAATAGACTCCAGCTGTTAGTTACTACATGAACAATGAATCATGATCTTTTCAGCATTGTCTACAATGAGCTATGTGTAGTAGAAAGGGAGAAAATGTGCAAAAAAAATAATCACCAATCTATATTTATTGAGTGTACTAGGACCAAATGTGGGAAAGAGGGACAATCTAGAACATGGCAAAGTGAATATTGAACTAAGTTAAAAATATTCAGGCATAATACAAAGAACAGACATCTAGAAGACTGTACACCTGGCTTCAGGCCCTGGCTTTGCCACTAACTACCCATGGGAGTGACTGAAGTGTGAATTATGCTTCCTCCTTACAGCCCAGGGAAGGTAAAGACGGAGGGAACAGTTTACCGGATTTGAATAGGCTGATGGGTGAGCCAGGGTGACAACAGAGCATAGACAGGGGGACAGTACAGAGAACAGTGGTCAAAGGAAATTGGTAAACCCAGGCTAACGTAGACCGCAGTCACCCTGGGAGTCTGGGTACTGGCACAGTGTCAGCAGTGTGAAGAAGTGGAGCAGATGGTGTTTTAGACCCAAGTAAGATCAGTGGTTCTCAAACTGACTATATGGCTGCGGAGCCACCTCAGACTAATGAAATCGAATATTTACAGTTGAAACCCAGACATCTAGGGTTAAAACACAGACATGCATAAAGTTTTTATAACTCCCCAGATAATTTTAATATGTTGTCAAGGTTGGGAACTAGTGACTTACCTGGCCATTTGAAAGTTTTGCCTTTGAAGTGGCAGGCCATGAGACATTGGACTAGTGCTCAGTCCCCTCCTGGGAGGAACTGGCAGTAAGGTACAAAAAATAGGGAGAGCTATGACTCCGGAATGAACATGAGTGACAAGCTGAACCACATGGGCAGGAGACCCACATCTAACAGGGAGCACATTTGAGAAGATGACTGCACTGAGGAAGGATCATAGAGCAGAAGGACCATATAGCCTAAGAATCTCAGCCAGCACCAGAGACTGGTTAGGAGATGTCAGATGAAACAAGGGGGACAGCCAAAGGCAGATGCTGCTTCTGCCTTGGTTAATTCACCAGCAGAAGGAGGCTGACAAATCATTTCCTGAAATTTCAGGGCCCACATCAGCCATCTGCTCCAGTTTAGAACCTTCTCACAAGACATTCCTCTCATAGTTACACTTTCATGCATTCCTCATTTCACTCAGTGCATCAGGACTTCAAAACAGTCTAAAATACACCTCTTTCACAAAAAAAATTGCCAAGCAACCTAACAAAGTTATTAAGACACTTTAGCTCAAAGAGTCATTTTGAATGGCACTATATAAATAGTGAAATGAGGAAGAAAAATGAGTAAAAAATTGGAAAGGAGAATGTAAAATTATAATTGTTTGTTGATGAAATGGGTACTAGCTAAACTCTAAAGAATACCATGAACACTAAGTTATATAGTAAAGTGTTGGGGGCAAACTTAATATACAATATTAGGAGTATTCCTAAATACAAACAGTAAATTTGAAAATAGGAATAAAAGGACTAAATATCTAGAGAGAAAAACTAATAGGAAATGTAGAAAATAAATAAAAAAATAAAGCTACTAAGGCACATAAATGAGTAAATGTAAGAATATTCTTTTAGCTTGCTCAGAAAATCTATAATAGGGGGTGGAGCCAAGATGGCAGCGTGAGTAGGACAGTGGGAATCTCCTCCCAAAAACATATATATTTTTGAAAATACAACAAATATAACTATCCCTAAAAGAGAGACCAGAAGACACAGGACAACAGCCAGACTACATCCACACCTGCGAGAACCCAGTGCCTGGTGAAAGGGGTAAGATACAAGCTGCAGCCCATTGGGACCCGAGTGCCCCTCACCCCAGCTCCCAGTGGGGGGAGAGGAGTCAGAGTGGGGAGGGAGAGGGAGCCTAGGACTGCTAAACACCCAGCACTAGCCATCCGCACCAGAGCGCAAGCACAGTGCGTGGTGTGCTGGGTACTAGGGAAACAGGACAGTAAGACCTGTGAGCGGGTTGTGCAGATGGTGCCCCTGGGACAAAGAAAAGCAAGTGCTTTTTGAAAGTCTTAAAGGGACCCAACAGCTTGACGGAAGCATCCCGGGTTACAGTCCAGCAGCTGGAAATTTCAGGGAATTCCGGGTGCACTAACCCCCTGGGCAACAGCTCTGAGACCCCTCATGGAGGTAAACAGCCAAACAGCCCCCTGTCCATTACCCGCCATAGCAGAGCAGCAGCCTGAGGCTGGCCATGCCCACAGCAAGGGCGCTTCCTCCATACTGGCTGGGCAAGATACAGAGACCCAGTCTACACTCAATTGCCCAACACAAGCCACTAGGGGTCGCAGTTGTCCTAGTAAAGAAAGGCCAGGAGCAAGTGGAGTCTTGACTCTCCCAACTGACAGACGAGTCAATAGCATACCACTGCACCTATCAACATGAAAAGGCAAACGAATTTGATCCAGACAAGACTAACCCAGACAGCTTTGACATCTTACTACATCTTCCCCTGAGAAGGAACCTGGGGAGATAGATTTAACCAATCTTCCTGAAAAATAATTCAAAACAAAAGTCATAACCATGCTGATGGATTTACAGAGAAATATGCAAGAACTAAGGAAGGAGAATACAGAAATAAAACAAGCTTTGGAAGGACTTCAAAGCAGAATGGACGAGATGCAAGAGACCATTAATGGACTAGAAAACAGAGAACAGGAACGCAGAGAAGCTGATGCAGAGAGAGATAAAAGGATCTCCAGGAATGAAAGAATTTTAAGAGAACTGTGTAACCAATCGAAATGGAACAATACCCGCATTATAGGGGTACCAGAAGAAGAAGAGAGAGAAAAAGGAATAGAAAGTGTCTTTGAATAAATAATTGCTGAAAACTTCCACAAACTAGGGGAGGAAATGGCCTCTCAGACCACAGAGTTACACAGAACTCCCATGACAAGGCATCCAAGGAGGGCAACACCAAGACACATAATAATTAAAATGGCAATGATCCAATACAAGGACAGAGTATTAAAGGCAGCCAGAGAGAAAAAAAGATCACCTACAAAGGAAAGCCCATCAGACTATCATCAGACTTCTCAACAGAAACCTTACAGGCCAGAAGAGAATGGCATGATATACTTAATGCAATGAAACAGAAGAGCCTTGAATCAAGAATACTGTATCCAGCACGATTATCATTTAAATATGATGGCGGGATTAAACAATTCCCAGAGAAGCAAAAGCTGAGGGAATTTGCTTCCCACAAACCACCTTTACAGGGTATCTTACAGGCACTGCTCTAGATGGGAGCACTCCTAAAAAGAGCACAGAACAAAACACCCAACATATGAAGAAAGGAGGAGGAGGAATAAGAAGGGAGAGAAATAAAGAATCATCAGACCATGTTTATAATAGCTCAATAAGTGAGTTAAGATAGACAGTAAGATAGTAAAGAAGCTAACCTTGAACCTTTGGTAACCCAAACTTAAAGCCTGCAATGGCAATAAGTACATACCTTGCAATAATCACCCTCAATGTAAATGGACTGAATGCACCAGTCCAAAAACATAGAGTAATAGAATGGATAAAAGAGCAAGACCCATCCATATGTTGCTTATAAGAGTCTCACCTCAAACCCAAAGACATGCACAGACTTAAAGTCAAGAGATGGAAAAAGATTTCATGCAAACAACAGAGAGAAAGAAGCAGGTGTTGCAATACTAGTATCAGACAAAATAGACTTCAAAATAAAGAAAGTAACAAAAGATAAAGAAGGACATTACATAATGATAAAGGGCTCAGTCCATCAAGGGGATATAACCATTAAAAATATATATGCACCCAAAACAGGAGCACCAACAAACCTGAAACAAATACTAACAGAATTAAAGGAGGAAATAGAATGCAATGCATTCATTTTGGGAGACTTCAACACACCACTCACTCCAAAGGACAGATCCACCAGACAGAAAATAAGTAAGGACACAGAGGCACTGAACAACACACTAGAACAGATGGACCTAATAGACATCTACAGAACTCTACATCCAAAAGCAACAGGATATACATTCTTCTCAAGTGCACATGGAACATTCTACAGAATAGACCACATACTAGGCCAGAAAAAAGCCTCAGTTAATTCAAAAAGATTGAAATCCTACCAACCAACTTTTCAGACCACAAAGGTGTAAAACTAGAAATAAATTGTACAAAGAAAGCAAAAAGGCTCACAAACATATAGAGGCTTAACAACATGCTCCTAAATAATCAATGGATCAATGACAAAATTTAAATGGAGATTCAGCAAAATATGGAAACAAATGACAACAACAACACAAAGCCCCAACTACTGTGGGATACAGCAAAAGCAGTCTTAAGAGGAAAGTATATAGCAATCCAGGCATATTTAAAGAAGGAAGAACAATCCCAAATGAATGGTCTAATGTCACAATTATCAAAATTGGAAAAAGAAGAACAAATGAGGTGTAAGGTAAGCAGAAGGAGGGACATAATAAAGATCAGAGAAGAAATAAATAAAATTGAGAAGAATAAAACAATAGCAAAAATCAATGAAACCAAGAGCTGGTTCTTTGAGAAAATAAACAAAATAGAAAAGCCTCTAGCCAGACTTACTAAGAGGAAAAGAGAGTCAACACAAATCAACAGAATCAGAAACGAGAAAGGAAAAATCACGACGGACCCACAGAAATACAAAGAATTATTAGAGAGTACTATGAAAACCTATATGCTAACAAGCTGGGAAACCTAGGAGAAATGGACAACTTCCTAGAAAAATACAACCTTCCAAGACTGACCCAGAAAGAAACAGAAAACCTAAACAGACCAATTACCAGCAACGAAATTGAAGCGGTAATCAAAAATCTACCAAAGAACAAAACCCCGGGCCAGATGGATTTACCTCAGAGTTTTATCAGACATACAGAGAAGACATAATACCCATTCTCCTTAAGGTTTTCCAAAAAATAGAAGAGGAGGGAATATTCCCAAACTCATTCTATGAAGCCAACATCACCCTAATACCAAAACCAGGCAAAGAACCCTCCAAAAAGAAAAACGCAGACCAGTATCCCTGATGAACGTAGATGCAAAAATACTCAACAAAATATTAGCAAACCGAATTCAAAAACACATCAAAAGGATCATACACCATGACCAAGTGAGATTCATCCCAGGCATGCAAGAATGGTACAACATTTGAAAATTCATCAACATCATCCACCACATCAACAAAAAGAAAGACAAAAACCACATGATCATCTCCATAGATGCTGAAAAAGCATTCAATAAAATTCAACATCTATTCATGATAAAAACTCTCAACAAAATGGGCATAGAGGGCAAGTACCTCAACATAATAAAGGCCATATATGATAAACCCACAGCCAACATCACACTGAACAGTGAGAAGCTGAAAGCTTTTCCTCTGCGTTCGGGAACAAGACAGGGATGCCCAGTCTCTCCACTGTTATTCAACATAGTACTGGAGGTCCTAGCCATGGCAATTAGACAAAACAAAGAAATACAAGGAATCCAGATTGGTAAAGAAGAAGTTAAACTGTCACTATTTGCAGATGACATGATATTGTACATAAAAAACCCTAAAGACTCCACTCCAAAACTACTAGAACTGATATTGGAATACAGCAAAGTTGTAGGATACAAAATTAACACACAGAAATCTGTGGCTTTCCTATACACCAACAAAGAACTAATAGAAAGAGAAATTAGGAAAACAATTCCATTCACAATTGCATCAAAAAGATTAAAATACCTAGGGATAAACCTAAATAAGGAAGCGAAAGACCTATACCCTGAAAACTATAAGACACTCTTAAGAGAAATTAAAGAGGGCACTAACAAGTGGAAACTCGTCCCATGCTCCTGGCTAGGAAGAATTAATATCGTCAAATTGGCCATCCTGCCCAAAGCAATATACAGATTCGTTGCAATCCCTATCAAATTACCAACAGCATTCTTCAATGAACTGGAACAAATAGTTGAAAAATTCATATGGAAACACCAAGGACCCCGAATAGCTAAAGAAATCCTGAGAAGGAAGAATAAAGTGGGGGGGATCTCACTCCCCAACTCCAAGCTCTACTACAAAGCCACAGTAATCAAGACAATTTGGTACTGGCACAAGAACAGAGCCACAGACCAATGGAACAGAATAGAGACTCCAGACATTAACCCAAACATATATGATCAACTAATATTTGATAAAGGGGCCATGGACATACAATGGGGAAATGACAGTCTCTTCAACAGATGGTGCTGGCAAAACTGGACAGCTACATGTAAGAGAATGAAACTGGATCACTGTCTAACTGCATACACAAAAGTTAATTCAAAATGGATCAAAGACTTGAACGAAAGTCATGAAACAATAAAACTCTTAGAGAAAATCTTGGGCAAAAATCTCTTAGACATAAACATGAGTGACCTCTTCTTGAACATATCTCCCCAGGCAAGGGAAACAAAAGCAAAAATGAACAAATGGGACTATATCAAGCTGAAAAGCTTCTGTACAGCAAAGGACACCATCAATAGAACAAAAAGGTATCCTACAGTATGGGAGAATATATTCATAAATGACAGATCTGATAAAGGGTTGACATCCAAAATATATAAAGAGCTCACACACCTCAACAATCAAAAAGCAAATAATCCAATTAAAAAATGGGCAGAGGAGCTGAATAGACAGTTCTCTAAAGAAGAAATTCAGATGGCCAAGAGACACATGAAAAAATGCTCCACATCACTTGTCATCAGAGAAATGCAAATTAAAACCAAAATAAGATATCATCTCACACCAGTAAGGATGGCTACCATTCAAAAGACAAACAACAACAAATGTTGGCGAGGTTGTGGAGAAAGGGGAACCCTGCTACACTGCTGGTGGGAATGCAAATTAGTTCAACCATTGTGGAAATCAGTATGGAGGTTCCTCAAAATGCTCAAAATAGAAATACCATTTGACCCAGGAATTCCACTTCAAGGAATTTACCCTAAGAATGCAGCAATCCAGTTTGAAAAAGACAGATGCACCCCTATGTTTATTGCTGCATTATTTACAATAGCCAAGATATGGAAGCAACCTAAATGTCCATCAGTAGATGAATGGATAAAAGAAGATGTGGTACATATACACAATGGAATATTACTCAGCTATAAGAAAAAAACAGATCCTACCATTTGCAACAACATGTATGGAGCTAGAGGGTATTATGCTCAGTGAAATAAGCCAGGTGGAGAAAGACAAGTACCAAATGATTTCATATGTGGAGTATAAGAACAAAAGAAAACTGAAGGAACAAAACAGCAGCAGAAGCACAGAACCCAAGAATGGACTAACAGTTACCAAAGGGAAAGGGACTGGGGAGGACGGGTGGGAAGGGAGGGATAAGGGTGGGAAAAAAGAAAGGGGGCATTACGATTAACATGTATAGTGGTGGGGGGCACGGGGAGGGCTGTGCAACACAGAGAAGACAAGTAGTGATTTTACAGCATCTTACTATGTTGATGGACAGTGACTGTGAACGGGTATGTGGGGGGACTTGGTGAAGGGGGGAGCCTAGTAAACATAATGTCCTTCATGTAATTGTAGATTAATGATACCAAAATAAAATTTAAAAAAAGAAAATCTATAATAAATATGTATATTATTAATAATTCTTAAAATTAATAGAAGAGAAATACAATAGGAATTTATTTTTAAAACTAAACACATTAACTTTAGTTATAAGGAAAAGAATACACATTACTACTTGACTTCTTTGCTTCTGTTTTAGGAATCCACATTTAAAAACTAGGCTTGCAAATTTAATTTGAAATATGGGGGCATTTATGTCTTTCACCAGCTTCATTCCCCTTAATATCCCTGATATAACATTACATCTTCTTAAAATACAACGTAACACTTGCACTGTTTTGATCTGACCCACATTTTCCATTTTTGAGTCTTTTCTAAGGCCTACCTTCTACTGCCCAAAGCTTACCCCTACCTGGCTTCATTTTTTCCATTCATCAGTTTTTCAAATAACACATTTCTCTCCTGTAGATTCCAAGACAAACAATACTGTTTGAACCTATCCTATTTAACTGCAATTGCAACTACTAAGTATTTTTGTATTTGCTGCTATAAATATATAAGCACTGTCCCTTGTCCTTACATAACTGATTTTATAAACCTGATGACACTGATTTTTATTAGGTCTTAATTTCCTTATCACAATCATAAAATAAATTATTATGACATGTTTTATTGGAAAATAATCTGGTTTCAGAGTTTTAAAAATGATTATTAGCCTCTGAAGAGTTAGTTGTGTACTACATGCTATGTGGATTCATTCCATGCTTTCACATCCATTATTAATTTATTCAAACACTGAAGAGTTTACAGTGTCATAATTCACTGCTATTATTTTAGATGTATGGTATATTCGTGAGCTTTGGGGGAGAAACCATTTAGAACAGCAATATTTTAAGCCAGAAAATGAAAACATATATATTTTTTCTTTTGCTAAAAATATATATCTAGTTGACATTATTTTTTTCTGATGTTCATCCATATGGTTGAGACATAAGTAAGCCTTTTAAGACTGATGTGATGTGGTACTATATTTTAGTTTAAATTTTTGTTTTCCTGTGAGTACAAATTGCATTTATCTTAACACAGGGATGAAGCAAAGCATACTCACAAAGAGGTTCTTTTTATATTTTATAGTTCGTCTATTTTATTATTGATAGCTATAGCAGAAGAAAATGCATAAAGCATTTCTCTCCTCTAAACAAACTGCTAGTCCATAGTGTTCATTTAGAAAGGACAGACTTTTGTTCACCTGAAGCATAGAATTTGGCTCTAGGCCACTGAAACAGTGAAAAATGACCTCTAAAACATTAAAATTAACAAAGCAACTGTGTTGTATGTATTCATTTTTATTTCAGAAGAAAGTCTTTCATTTTACACACTTTGAGCAACCTGGTTAATACATCACAAGTTCATTTAATGATATATTTTTAGGAGAGACATATTGTTTCTACTAAAATGCAGAAATGGTTGCAAGTCATCTGAAAAGTTTATTTTTTACACACACTAGAATATTTCAGCCACAGTGTATGCACAGTTTACCTAGAAATGGAATAATTATTATTTTAACTTTTTCACACATTTATTTCATGCACAGTATCAGAAATGTATAAGAAAAGGAGGGAATCTCATGTAATGAGGAGGAGGAAAAAGAAAAAAGGGGAAGAGGAGTAAAACAGTGACTTATTAGATAAATGGTGTTGAGGAGATTAGGCAATGTAGATATAAGACAGCAAACCACTGACAATGCTGTGGCTGCAATAAAGTGTTAAGTACAGAAACTGTCCTTGATGAATTAAGCAGAAATTGAGATAAAGGCATTAAAGCATGTTATGTTGCTAATAAGCCAGTGTGTTTTCTGGTGGATAATTATAGAAAGATAAAGTTACAAGGGAAAATAGGGTTCATGTTTGTTTGTTTCTTGAAAGAACTATGCATTTTAACAGACAACAAATTTGCATATGAATCGGACAAATTTGTAGGCATAAAATAGCCTCCAAAGAAGTCTGAGGAATATTAAATGAGACAATTGTCAATAATTTGTGTTTGAAATTGACATAAATACTTTAATTTTCTATTTTTCAACAGAAAACCTTTTTATTCAATCTTAATAGTTTCATAATGATAATAGTAAATGGCTCAATTATCTGAATTATTTGTCATAACCACACATTATTCAATCACCCCTGTTTCAGACAGATATTCTAGGTAAAACTATAAATCTATGCTTGGTACTCTGTAACCTTTCAAAATAATCCACCAACTCAATGAAAAAATATTGCATTTAAT
This sequence comes from Manis javanica, assembly GCF_040802235.1. Taxonomy (NCBI): domain Eukaryota; kingdom Metazoa; phylum Chordata; class Mammalia; order Pholidota; family Manidae; genus Manis; species Manis javanica. The sequence continues at coordinate 81,296,274 of NC_133161.1, forward strand.
TTGAATAGAAATTCACTAGAAGTGTATCAAACATGAAATTAACCTATCATCATTTAATATGTTCAAACATACAAAATTCTGGCAAGTTTGAAAGATTTACTTTCCCTTCAGTAGCATCTGCCATGGATTACAAAGCCTTAATGTGTGGGAAATGGCTTTTTAATTGCAAGTTTTATTACAGAAGAATTTGATATTTAAAAGTCCACATTTTCCAGTATGTGGGATTCAACGCACTTATTGAGAAGTAGCTTGACCTCCAGTTAGCGCATGGATCTCCACTATCTATAAATAATTCATTTAAAAGATAATAAAAATTCTATAAATTGCAAATTCTCCCATTCTAATATTAATGAGGACATAGAAACATTTTAAGATAAATTGTAGAATACAGAACAGTTACGTTTGTTCCAGAATCACCACAGAGCATCATAAACATTGCATAACAAACTAGAATGTGTATGTATTGACAAAAAGTCGATGAACAGTTTAAAAGAAGCTTTGTATATTTATGTTACAAACCAAAGAAGCTGCACAAATGACTTTTAATTTAAACAAAAAAATTGTAAGTAAACATAAAAATGTTGAACTATGCTATTCACTACTAGCATATAGCAATTTTTACATGTTAGTTCCATGCACTAAAGTCATTTTGATTGATTTGGTGATTTTTCAAAAGGGAATTATGTGTCTTAATTAGCTTGATTTGGTCTCATTTTGTCTTTTTTTTTTTAAACAAGGCAGAAAGTTTCAGCTTCTTCTGTAAGTTGTTAATATCCAATAAGACAAAAATTGATAGTGTTTTACTTCCATAGATGTTTATGATATTTACCATTAATGTTTAGGTCTTATGTAGTATAATAAGAAAATGTTGTATATATTAGTATACTAACTTGTATTTTTAGAAAGTTTTCTTTGTGCAGTAATATATGGTCAATACTTGTGACTCTTCTATAAATCATGTAAAGAAGATAACTTATTGAAGTACATCAATTAGATGTATCTTCTTAAATATACTATTTGGTCTTCTATGTGACTAATTATTCTTTTGCTTTTTTAGAGAGGAATATACATTAAAAGTCCTCATTCCTAACATGCTGTTTCCATTTCTCCTTGTATCCCTTTTAATTGCATTGTCTTATTTGCTGAAGTCTACACTCTACTCAGGCTAACCAACAAAAAAGAGATGAGACACAAGTAACAAATATTCGGAATCAAAGGGAGATACTATGAGTTATTAAAAGGATAATGAGAAAATACTATTCAAAAAAATCTCTGCCAACAAATACAATAACAAATGAAATGCAGCAATTCCTTGAAATTCACAAACTACCAAAACTTACCAAGGAAGAAATAGATAAACCAAATTGTCCTATGTCTATTAAAGAAATTAATTTATATTTAAAGTCTATTAAATAAATTAAATTATAGTTAAAAATTATAGGTTTTAACTCACCCACTTCAGGACCAAATTATTTCAATAGTGAATTTTACCAAAAATTTAAAAATAAATAATTCCAGTTATATGCAGTGGTGGAACTACATAGTATGTGAATTAGTCGAACTATCAAGAGTAAGGGGACACTTCCCAAATTTTTTTTACATTTCCACCATATCATCAAAATCTGACAAAGACATTATAAGAAAAGTACAAAACAATATCTCTCATGAATATAGATATAAACATCCCCAACACACTATAGTACATCTAATCTAGTAATACATACAAATACTAAAACATCATGACCAAGTGGAATTTCTCCACAGAATGCAAGGCTTGGTCAATACTGGAAAACTAATCATTGAATTTAATCATTTTAACAGACTAAATTAAACAAACCATATGATCATTTCAATAAATGTAGAGAAAGCATTTGACAAAATGCAGCATCCATTCATTATAGAAACTCTCAGAAAATTTGATAGAAGGTGGAATCTTTAACCTAAGGCAGAGTATCTATAAAAGTCTAACTAATGTTATACTTACTGGTGAGAGATTGAATGCGTTCCTTCTAATATCTGGAACAAGGCAAGGATGTCCTGTCTTACTACTCCTATTCAATATCACATTGGAAGTTATAACTAGTGTAACACAGCAAGAAAAATAAATAAAACACATACAAATTAGAAAGAAATAAAACTATTTAGAAGACATGATTTTCTATGTAGTAAATCTCAATAAATCAACAATTTTTTTTCTGGAAATAAACAAATTTAAGCAATGTTGCAAGACACAAGGTCAATCTACAAAAATGAATTGTATTCTGATATACTGGAGATTGATATTTGGAAAACAGAGTAAAAAATGCCACATAGTAACAGCCCAAAAATGAAGTATGTAGATAAAAATCTAATAAATTCATTCAGGATATGTATACAGAAAAATAAATCATTGATGAGAGAAATCAAAGACAGCTAAGTAAGTTACCATGTCCATGTCCATGGATTAGAAACTTCAATATTGTTGAAATATTAATTCTTTCCAATTTGATAAATAGATTTCACACAATCCCCACCAAGAACCCATCAAGCACTTATTGGATACTGACTAGCTGATTCTAAAATCGATATGCATAGGCAAAGGAAACAAGAGAACTTAACAATTCTGTAAAGGAAGAATAAGTTGGAGAATTCATATTAAGGAATCAAATGGAAGTCCCAGGAAGAGATTCACATAAATATAGTCAAGTTTTCAACTCAGTCTCAAAGATAATTCAGTGGAGAAAGGATAATCTTTTCAACAAATAAATTCGGAAAAATTTGACATTGATATGCAAAATAAATAAGTAATAATAGTAAACTCCAGCACATAACTCACACCTTATGCAAGAACTGGATTGTAGACCAAATGTAAGACATAAAACTATTAAATGTCTAGGAATATAGGGGAAATATCTAAGAATGCAGGGGAAAATCCACATCACCCTGGTTTTGACAATCAGTTTTTAGAGCTAGTACCACCAGAAATTGACCCAAAATAAATTGAGATCTACAAACTGTTTAAAAAAAAATTCAAAATAATTGTTTTAAGGAAACTTAGGACACTGTAAGAGAATAGACAACTCAACAATATCAGAAAAACAATACATTAACAAAATGAGAAATTTAACAAAGAGATAGGAATCATAAAAAAAAAATTCTGGAGTTAATGAATACTTTGAATGGAATGGAAAATGCAATGGAGAGTTTCAACAACTGACCCAAAGCTTCAAGAACACTTTAGAGAACTGTGGCAGTTGGATCAAGCAGAAAAATCTACAAACTGAAAGAAAGACAGATCATTTAAAATTTTCCAGTCAGAAAAAAAAAGAATTAAAACAAGTGAAGAAATCTATGAGATTTATAAGACATCAATAAGAGAACAAATATGGGCATTATAGGAGTCTCAGAAGAGAAAAGAGAGAGAGAGAAAAGGGCAGAAAACTCTTAAATAATGACTGAGAACTTCCCTATTTGGGGAGGGAAATGGATATCTAGATTCATGAAGCTTAATAGTTCACAAATAGGAACAACCCAAAGAAGATGAGACAAAGAAACATTGTAATCAAATTGTGTAAGTCAAGAACAAAGGACAATTTTGAAAGCATCATGAGAAAAGAAACTCATATATAAGAAAACCCCATAAGATTGTATGTGGATTTCTTAGTGGAAATCTTACAAATCAGGAAAGAGTGGTATGTTACATTCAAAATACTGAAAGAAGAAAGAAAAGAAACCTTCTGTTAGCCTAGAATACTACACTCAGCAAAATTACACTTATAGTGAAGGGGAGATAAATTCTTTCCCAAATAAACAAAAAGTGAGGAAGTCCATCCCAAAGCAATCTTGGGAACTAAGAACAAAGCTGGAGGCATCAAGATTTCTGATTTCAAACTATATTACAAAGCTGTAACATGCCAAACAGTATGGTGCTGACATAACAACTGACACACAGATCAATGGAATAGAATAGAAAGCCTAAAAATAAACCCACATATATGTGGTAAATTAATTTATGACAAAGGAGCCAAGAATGTACAATGGGGAAAGAACAGTCTCTTCAATAAATGGTGCTGTGAAAACTGGACAATCACATGCAAAAGACTGAAACTGGACTACTATATTACACCATACACAATATCAACTAAAAATAAATTAAAGACTTGAATGTAAGACCTGAAGTCATAAAATCCTAGACGAATACAGAGCATAACCTCCTTGACACCATTTTGGTGATAATACAAGAAGCAAAGGCAAAAACAAAGATACAGAACGGTACTAAATCAAACTAAAAAGCTTTTATAAACAAATAAAACAACAAATTTGTATGCTATTTTATGGTATTGGAGTAAATATATTTAAGTAAAATATATGATAAAGGATTAATATCCAAAATACATAAAGCACTTACATAGCTAGTAGTAAAAATAAAAATAAAAGAAAATCTGATTAAAGAATGAGCAGAGAAGCTATTGAATAGACATTTTTCCAAAGAAGATACCCAAATGATCAACAGGTACATGGAAAGGTGCTCCACATCACTAATCATCATTGAAACACAAATCAAAACCACAGAAAATGTTGCCTCAGACTTGTTAGAACAGAGATTTTCAAAAAGATAAGAAAAAGCAAATGTTAGAAAGAATGTGGAGAAGAGGGGAATCCTGTGTTCTGTTGGTGGCAATGTAAATTGGTACAGCCAGTATGCAAAATAGTATGGATGTTCCTTAAAAAATTAAAAATAGAACTACCGTATGATTTAGCAATCCTACTTCTGGATGTTTATCTGAAGAAAACAAAATCACTATCTTGAAAAGATAACTGCACCCCCATGTTCACTGCAGCATTACTTATAAGAGCCAAGACATGGAAACAAACTAAGTGTCCATTAATGGATGAAAGGGTAAAGAAAATGTGAAATATACATATATAATGGAATATTATTCAACCATAAAAAAGAAGAAAATCTTGGCATTTGCCAAACCTGGGAGGGCCTTGAAGACATATGCTAAGCAGAATAAGTTAGAGACAGATAAATACTGTATCATATCACTTAAATGTGAAATCTAATTTAAAAAACCCTAAACTGAATTCATAGGTATAGAGAACAGATTTGTAGGTATTGGAGGCAGGAGTTGGAGGTGGGCAAAATAGGTGAAGGTGGTTCAAATGTTACATACGAAAAAAAAGGGGAGCATTTCCACAACATGTAACAACTACTCATAGCAGCAACTCTCAGAAAGCTACAAGGAAACTTGCAAAGTATGCTAAAGGCATCTCCGAAAAACCTAAAACTAATCATCATATTTACTGGTGAAATTCTAAATACTTTCCAGTTAAGATGAAGAGTGTCACAAGGAATCCTCTCACCATATTCAACATTGGGTGGCAGGTTCTAGCCAGTGCAATAAGGCAATTAAGTGTAATAAAAGCTTTTCATATTGATAATGAAGATCTACAACTCTCATTATTCATTGATGATTTTTTAAAAAAAGATTTTAACAAAACTATTAGCATCAGGGGGAAAATTTATATTTTAGGTAATAAATAAAATATACACTACAGCAATCAATCCCCCCAAGTGGAAAACAAATCTGATAAGCTATTTCAGTACAGTATTGTAATGAAATGTAAATGGACAAATAAGCTACACTTAGGAAAATAAAATATATCTTGAAGACAGAAAAAATCAATGTTTGAAAATAAGGAATTGTTAATAAAGTATCAAAATTATGCAGTCATAAAGAATGCAGTAACAAGAAAACCAAACACATATTGATCTCCAGACTAAAAAAAAAATACCCAACTATGCAAAAAGCTGAAGAACTTCTTTTTTACAACATGAAAAGTTAGTGAAAACTTAGCCAATATATTTTAAATTAAATAAAGCAATATAATAAAAAACTGTTTGTCATTTCACAATGTAAATTTTAAAGGAGGGTGAAATTACATAAAATTGAACAAAATCAGACAGGAGTTAAAGATGGTGATCAAGAACACAAAATTTTAAATGAAATGTTATAAAACAAGAATTTCATTTGCAGTTAGAATGTTTTTTACATTTGAAAACTACAGTTTTTCTCAGATATAAAAATGGCTCAAAAATGGTTCATGCATTCTCAATATATACACATACTTAAGAAAAGTAAAAAGGATTAACACTTAGATATTGAGTCATTTAAACATAGTCTTCTGAATCATTTTAGTAAATATGGTGGCAAAGTGGAGGCTAACTACAAAAATAATCCAAAATCATATGGACACTTTTAAATATCATACTTAATAAACAGAGTCTAAAAGTAAAAATATATATTCAATAGAGGAGAAATCTCTAGGGCTCCAATTTTAGGTTTCATAAAATAATGTTTTGAATTATTTTTATACTATTGAAGTCAGAAGACTTGCAATTGATCATTAACAAAATTAAGACAAAATTTAAAATACATGCAGGTAGGATGTATATATTGCCAATCACTAAAAAAATTAAAACAGAAAAAAGTAAATCATGTAAAAGTGACTCAACCTTTTGGAGCTGTGGATTTTTTTAAGACTGAAGGAATCTATAAACCTCTTCTCTCTGCTTATTCCAATATATATCAGCGCTTGCATTCAAAAGTTTACGTAAAATTCATTAATTGGATTAAAAGTTTACCTTCTTCACACAATGAAAATTCAAAAAATTGTATTTCTTAAATTGTCTTTCATTAATAATCTTGCTGCAAAACTTATGGTCATTTCCCTTAAAAAGAGTTAAAGTGGAACTAAATTCAACTTGTGCAAATTAGTTTAATTCTGCTCCAAGTAATTTTCAGTATGATGACTACCATTGCAATATGAATAATTTGAATTGGAAAATGGTCTTTCACATGGTAATACACATGCTGTCATTAGCGGACAACTGAGTTTGATCCTTTTCTATTTAACAGCAGATTGCAGAAAACACAAACTCGTAACAGAATGATTTCTCATACTCCCTTCTCCAGATAAGGGTGGCTTATGTCCACGAAACCCAGATTTCTCTAAGACAGTTTTTTGAAACCATGTCAAATATTTTCTTTTGTCTTCAATGCTGACATCATTTTTGGCAAGCTATAGCTTATTTATGTTGTCTTTGTCAGACATGAAATGAATAAGAAATCCACATTTCAGTTCTAAGGTTGCCTGAGAAGTAAAACATGATATAAAACTTCAAAATGAGGCTGCAGGGTTCACAAGTGCCTTCAGATTCTTCCTTGTGGTGAAACTGATGAATAAACTCTTGATTTTATTCTGTAGAAATATTTCCAATATTGGAAAGTTCACATATTGTCTCTCTCCCATCTCCTTCTCTGGAGGGGCAGCTTACATAAATAAACTTTAAATGTTTCAGAAGACTCTATAATATTGCCCATAAGGAGAAGGCAAGAATATCCACCCAAAAAGCTATGCTGTGTGAACTCTGATGTTTACCTGACCAGAAAATGGGCTCTCCTTTGAGTTTTGTGACAGAATTCCTTAATGGAAAAAGAATCTGACTTTAAGTAATTTAATGGAGAAAAAAAGTACCACCCTATTTTATATACTGGGAATATAGACAGAGATAGCTTATAGAATAGATGGAAGAGTAAAAGAAGTAGGGATTCTGAGTTTTACTGCTTTTAAGATACTCTATATGGGGTGACATACTTAGGTTTTACCAGACTGGTGTATTCTGGCAATGCTATGTCATGCCGTAATTTAGCAGCATTGGTGGTAACTCCTCTGACAAAACGCCTTGCTCCCAGATTAAAGATACAGTCTCAGCTTTTACCTTCTCTTCTTAGATGCAAGGCACATCTAATATGCCCATTGTCCCCAGGTTGCATTCAGGAAATCCCATTTTATGTCTCAGGGAAAGGCAGTGAGAATGTTTACCACTGCTCTGGGGCACATAGTACCTAGCATAAGTCAATTCAGAGGTGACTAAAGATTTCACATTTCTCTACCCATCACAACCAAATCTTATCTCCAATTTTGTGCCTTTGACCATGTGAACATTAGCATGTGGCAGAGAACTGGTAGTTAGAATTCTGCGGGATTCTTTGGAATTAGTCATTTTACAGCCTTGTCCATGAGAATTTTTTGTTTTCTTAACAAAGATCCCATTCTGCTTCCATACCACTGTCTGGAAGTTCTCCTCCTCTCTTAAGACCATACTAAAGGTCACAGGAAATAGATTAAAATATTCCACTATTTTCAACAAAGCCCCCCATGATTCCCACCACAGACCTGTTCTGAATTTCAAGTTACAACATGAAGCTTTTCACCCAGTTGCTTTGATAATATGTAACAAACAGTTTATTTTGCCAGCCTTGCTTAGAGAAATTACCACTGAGAAAATGTTCTACCTTTTTTTCCCTAACCAAAGAAATCAGATTATATTTTTAATTGATTTCTAAAACTTAAGAAAAAGCTACTTAGTCAACTGAAAAATCAACACAGAGATATACTAAAAAAAAAATTCAATGGAGATTCCTGTGAACTCAGGGTGGGAGATGGTAGAAGGAAAGAGAAGAAGAGGTCAGGACTGGGGCCATGGGGTTGGGGGGTGCAGTTCCAATTGCATGTTTGTTACCAAATCTTTCTCACTTTTTAATTAGAAAGTAGAATAACCCAACACCACTTTGTCCTTAAAAACACCTTCCTAAAATCTTTTCGGAGGGACAATAAATATAAGCTAACTATTTCTGTGCCCTTATAACCATTTTGTGATTGTCGCATGTTTAAGGGCAGGAGACTCTTACTAAATCTCTGCTCAGGAGAGATCGTCCACATTGTTCAGGCTATGACAGGAGACAAATCAGAGTCAAAATTTTTACCTCATCCAAATTATCCTATAAAACATGCTGCTTCTCCCTCCCTCCTTTCCTTAAATTAAGATTTTATGTGTAAAGGATAAGAGAAGAAAATTCAGAGCACTTTACTTGATATAGATTTTTCATTGGGTGAGAGAGAAACTGTTGTTTGAAAGGGACACCTCAAAATCAAAGGTGGTAAGAAGCTTGTTTTAGGAAGGTTACAGTGAGGTTTATGAAGCATAAGAGAGGAAGCTCATAGAACTTAATTCTCACTGGCTAGGATGAGCCAGTTACTGAGGTTATTGTTCATAGGCTACAATGCACTAGCTCATGCTGGCAAGGAAATAGAGCTTAAACTTCTTCTACAGTTTAAGTGGATATTTCAGGAAATGGATCTTTATGAGTTTTGCTAAACTGGATGTGAAACAAGTCAAAGGTAGGTCCTTGCCTCCATTTTGTTTTTTTTAAAAACAAGGAATTATATTGTTTTCTTCCAGTTTTTTAAATCTCCAAACTGGAATAAAGCAGGGGGTGATTTAAGAATTCACTTTAATTTTGAGATATATCCATATAGGGATTGGTAAATTCTTGATGTAAGGAAAAAGCTTTGTTCTCTTTCTCCTGAGCTACCTTTGGTTTGAATTACATATGTAACATATGCAATAAACTTAGAGCTGGCAGAGAATTATTTTGGTCCAGAGAAGCATCTCCATTGGGAGAAACTGAGATTCCCCCAAGTAGTTGACATATGGCTGCCTATTTCTACATGTATAGGAACAACTTGTGCCCAGAGAACTCATGCCTGACAAGGTTTTGACACAGCCTCCAATTTCCTTTTTCCCATAGACCAATCTGGAATAAAACTTCTCTAGGTCTGGTGATGGTGGCATTGTGGGGGAGTGCAATCGTCAATGTTTCTAATTCTACCTACCCAATCCAACAATGGTCTTATTTTTTACCTTCTTGCCTGACTGCTCAATCTAGGTTTAATCAGTTTGTTCTCCACTTCTTTACAAAGGCAAGATGATGGACTGTAAGCCATTCACAGGTAAGCTAACGAGTTTTAATCTATGTGTAAAATTTGTTTTCATTTCCATTGATGATGCATGCTATTATGTTAATGTTAAATTCACTTTTTAACAAAACTGGTTGTAAAACATGATATAAAACAGATTATAATTTAAGGGGTAAGGTACATAGTGTCATAATAACTCAGGGCCAGAGCTATACAGTGTTTACTTGGGATATCAAATAATTTTGTCTAGTGACAGATAGAAAAGATAGTTATATCAGGGGTTTAAACACCTTCCTGAAGCAATCACATAGTTCTACAGGATGACTAAACAGTGCAGTAACTGTGGATTTTTTTTTATAACAGATATTCTACAATTTGTAAATTTTTAAGTCTGCATTTGCCTCTTAACCTTTCCAAGTTGGGGAAAAAACAAGTTTATTTATTCCAGTCTCTTTTTTTAGGAATGAGTGTACTCACAACCAGAGGGAATGGTAAATCAATTGCCCAAACTTATTGTTTTCTTGGTCACCTAAGCACATTGCCCATTATGAAACCACGGCAATGTTAAAAAATATCTAGATATTCATTCCCAAAGCTGAAACTGTTAGCATATCTGAAGCATCTGTATTGGTGGTAACTGTCAAACGTTGTATTGCAAAATTCAAAGCCAGAAGTTGAGCGGGATATTAAATATGAGGATTCTGTTCTCAAGTACTGTAAAAAGGAAAAAGAGAAACTAAAAGCCCTCAGGCAAATATATTGCACTGACATTTGAAACTCTTACAATAGGTTTTATTTATTATGCTTTTTAAAAACAAAGAACTAGAAATACACATTCCATTTTGCAAGGTGAGATATATTCTCTCTCTGACAATAAAAACATAAAAATAAGGTATTTTATGTATAGAAAGCCCAATGAATTTGAAATTTGCAAATGATCTCTTTTCAGAAGACCTCAGAACAATAGTTTAAAAACCTCTGGTGACTATATAATGATTCATATCCAGAAAGTGCTTGAAAATTGTTAAACACTGATGGTTTGTAATACAAGTTGAAATAGTCCATATTGAACTGACCTCTGGTGAATTGGACTGGGGTTGAAAAAACTGTTTTGCCAGGGATCATGTTAAGTGAGTGCTAGCAAGCAGGGAGACAGGTGTTTCCTGTTCCCAACCACATGGCATAACCATATAGATTAGCTGCAGGGAATCCAGCCAGAAGATTTTTTTTTTTAAACCTAATTCAATTTACCAGCACTCATATGGAAATCGGTTTAGGTTTAAATTTTATTGTAAATAATTTAAAACTCATAATTAAGATTTATACTCTTCTTCTTTATTCCTAATACAGCAATACTACACAATATTTGAGAGTCACAAATGCTAATCACAGGATGGGCCCTTGAGCTATCTCATTCAAACTCTCTACTTATCTAGGTATTCTCTCTTTTATTGCCCTGGAAGGTGGACCACTGTCTTCTGCCTGAACACTTCCAATGTTAGGAAGGGTGGAAGAACTCAAAATGATTGAGACAAATTCATTTTTAGATAACTCTGTGACTACTGTTAGCTGATGATCAGATATTTAAACTAGAGTTAAAACATTAAGTGCTGCACTTGCAAAATGGAAAAAAATATCGTATTTACACATCTTGCCTCTTTATGTTGATATTAATGACAACTTGGATTACTAGACAATATTGCTTGTACATTCCTCAGAGAATTTTTGTTATGTTTAACAGACTATTGAATTGGAGAGGACATTTTCTGGGGATAGCACTTATAACGACATGCAGTGATTCACTGGCATCTGTATTTGTGTAGCTCTCATTCCCTTGGAACATATTCATCCAACACATTATGGGAAGTCAGGTGCTGCAGGGCCCTTACAGCAGAGAATTTCCAGATTCTGTGTCACTGCCCTGCACATAAAATAGTCAATTATCTGATTAGATGTAAGAGAGCGGCAGAATGAAAGAGGCCAAGTCAGTCATGTGGCACTCCATTGGGTAAGAAAGGGGGTAGTCTGGGGGCAATGTAGAGTTGAGAATGATATAGGGAATTACTAAAATAGCATTTTCTAAGGGTTAGAGGCTGTGTGGAAGTGATGAGACCTAAAAACAGCTGGTTTTTTCCCCAGACTCTCTACCTATTAGAACTACAAAGTAATCAGAATTACAAAATACAACACTTTCTGTGGTGCTATGAGGCCTGTAAGAAATGCAGAGGTCTTATACATACACGTCTTCCAGCAATGAGACAGCACAGTCTAGGGGCTAAGTTTGTGGGTCAGCATCCGGGGCCCATGAGTCAAATCCCAGCACCACTATATATGCTAGTAACTTCGGGCAATTTATGCAACTCTGCTTCAGTTTCTTCATCTATAAAGTAGAGAAAATAATCTTTACCAGAGAGGTTGAAGTGATGAGTAAATGAGTAAACTCTGGCAGAGAGTTTTCACTTGGTAAATGTATTACTTTTATTATTGCAAAAATATTCTTAAGTGCCAGGAAGGGTATTCTAAGTGTTCTGTTTCCATTTGTGAGGGAACACACATCCCCAACTATCTACTCTTCTTTGTTTGTAACACTGGCTATGAAATCCTAAAAGATGGTCAGTATTTTGGTAGAAGAGGCAGAGATTTCTTTCTTTCCCTTTCTCTCTCCCTCCCCTTCCTTCTCTTCCCTCCCTCTTTCTGCCAGGTCCTTGGTTTGGTGGGTCCTAACAGTTATGTACTGAGGATCTGCCCACACAGGTAGTAATTTCCTGGGCTGCAGGATGAAAGTACAAAGACTGCACGTGGTGCCTGGGACTTCCTCTGCTCTGGACAGATGTGAGCATAGTTTTGGCCCAAAGGCAAGGGGGTGGGAAAGGGAGAGATTTCTCAGAGCAGTGCTTTACTGGTGTCTTTCAAAAGAGAAAAACCTTTTCAAAAGGGAAATACCTCTAGGTTAAAAAGCAAGACTAAACCACAGTTATGTAATTTTGAAAGATTCCTAAATCTGGATTGGCATCATTTTTAAAACCTTAAACTTCAAAGAAATAACTAAAGAATTTCTCCTAACCTCATATTACATATATTCCATTAAAAATTCAATTTGTAAAACATATTTCAAATGGTTATTCTCAGGAGAGTATGCCTCAGTAAAGACCAGACACCACATGGAATATTTCAACTGTGTGTGTCTCTTCTTCATTTTTTTCCCCTTTTTTTTCACATACAGGATAGGACTTCTAGATGAATAAAGATATGGTATGTGTATTTTCCAGGACCAAATTATCTTTGGGCTGTGATCAAGCATGAGAAATTTCCACCCTGAGGAAAATATGTGAAGGTTACAAAATGAATGTAAGTTCATGGGTAACACTACTTTCACATTGTAAACATACTGTAATTCAAATACATTTTCAATGGGAAATGCTTAAGAATTCCTTAATTATGTGTTCTCTGGGAATATGTTGATTGCCACACTAACATTTTTATGAAGATCACCAAAGTATTCAGAGATTTTTAGTCCAGTCCTCCCATTCTGCAGATAAGCAAAGACTTAAATTACTTGAGGGAGAGAATGCATTCTAACTTTGTGATAGAAAATTGCTGTCTGCTTGAATGCTAACTCTAGTTGTGTGCTTGTGTGCAAAGTTCTTTTGAGTAAGATTGAGAGGTTAAGTTTAGATTCAGCTGGAAAGCATGTTATGATCAATTATCAGCTGCCCCAGACTCAGGGTCAGGCATAAGAAAGCAAGAATGTCTGTGGCTGCTGATGGTCCTAGTTGCTGACTGGGAAGGGCAGAGCCTTTAAAGTCGGTAAGATCTGGCAGTGGATCATAGTACTACTCTTGTTTCCGAGTAATGTAGACTCATTTCCTAACATTTCTGCATCACAATTTCTTCATCGATCAAGTGGGAATAAATTATTTATTGGGAAAATATTTATTGATCCAACCAGGACTTTCTCTGCAGTCTTGGATTTACTTTTCAGAAGCAGTGATGCTCTGTTTCATACTGGCTCCCCTTTTTTCCAGGCTGGCTTTGGTAGCTCATGGCTATGATAGTGAAAAGGACACTCAAGGGAAGCTGTGAAAAACCTGGTATGACCACACGTACCATGAAAATGAAGAATGTTGAACAAGTTTCTTGGAAGGAAAACCTGAGGAAAACCACTTTACATGACTATCAATACTGCATAGAAGAAATCCAGCAAACCATATCATAAAAGGCAACTCTGTAGAAAGTCCCCCAAAATAAGGTTGGAGGAAGCATGGCCATATTAACCCTATTGGAGATCTGGGAGACTATATTTTGTGCTGGAAAACCAATACTTTCTTAAGAACAACAAATTGGTATTTTTGAGTGAGCAAACTTGGTAGGTAAACCAGGACCAGGAGAACAAGTGTTACAGTGAGAGCTTTTCATATGAACAGTTCAGGTCATGTGAAACAGAACGGTGCCATTGAAACTGAAGAGTTGAAAACACTTTATCTGTAGGTTCATCGATAAAATACGGAGTTTTCTGCTTCTGTGGGTCATGGATATGGGAGTCTGCAGAAGTAAAGTCTTTGAAAACGCTGAGCTATATGAGTATCATCTTTATCATCCTTGGTAACATTGATGACTTCCAACAAATATTGGGTTTTCAATAATGAGAACTGTCAATGTTCACTCTGCTCTTGATCACGCTTTCCTGTTTTGAAGCTGTGATGTCAGAACTAGATTGTCAGAGACAGCTGTTGTGGGAGTCGTGAAGGTGGAGATTTCAGGAAGTGACCAAAGGCAAAGGGAATACGTGTGGCTGGGAGGGGGGTAATCATTTCCTCTCAACCTGGGGAGAAAGTGGAATGAGGACCGGCCATAATAATGTTCCTAGAGCTGTTCAAGGCCAAAAAATTCCACAAGAAAGACAATTTTTAGAGCTGAAAGGACATTTAAAACTGTTATTGCTTATTTTAAACACACTTGTTTAAAATACATTTGGCCATGTTTAACTTGGCAGGTGAAGCTGATATCATTGTGTCACATGAGACTTTCTAAGCTACACAAATATTTAAAATGAATCAAAATGATAAATACTTATTAAGCATTTGTTATATGTCAGGCACTGATAATTTCTTTCATGTACTTTGATGATGAGGAAAAATATATTTATAGCACCCTAGAAGGTAACTCCTCACTGAAGGGTAGCTGTTATTCTCCCCATATCCAGTGTTAGGATGTAAGCTGGAACCAAGCTGTGCTCTTTTTCCTACTATGCTATGTTTGAATTTCTGAAAGCCAAAGGCATTACCTTGATATTCTCATAATGGGTGAATCACCTTTACCTCTCCCACTTTCTTCTCATCTCTGATGCTAATCCATTTTTCTCACTTTTCTGTATGATTGCAGCCCCCACAAAACATTCATTACTTATTTTAATCATAAAACCCACATTTATAGATGTTACATTCTTCATTAACTCAGAAGTTTAAGGGAAATTAGATATTAATGTTAGAAACTCATGTCTGTTTTGGGAGAAGGAGGGACACACACACACAGCTGGAAATAACGTACTGTGCACTAACTGGTAAAACTTTAATCATATCTACCACATCCATTGTATCATGTATGTTGACATGTTAAACTATCAAACAATGGCATTACTCTTGAAGTTCCTTTTAAATATGGTTTAAATATACTTTTATTTTTATTTTATACAGACACAAAATAGTATAATGTGTCTGTAATTGAACAAACAGGAATCAGTCATTATACTGAGAATAGGTCTGGTTGGTATGTATACAGCTGGATAGATTGTACACTCTGAGCAAGGGAAAATATTTTAAACAGAAAAGATTTCATTTTTGTACCTATATTCCAATAAATCTTATCATGCTAACTGGCTTCAAACTGGAGGAACATACATTATGTTAACCAGGAAGGCAACTGGATGTTCTTGGGAAAGTGTGTTAAATTCCTCTGTGCCATTTCCACTAAAGGGAATATTATTCTGCCTAAAGTTTGGTATGTATTTTTAAGTATTTCAAAACTATCCCACATACACTACCATTAACAACATAAAATATCAAACTCTTTGTTTTCAGAAAACAATAACATTGAGCATCAAAAGAAAAACGTGTGCTGCACCTTCCAGTTCCCCCATGACCAAAGTTTATTAATCTTACTGATATTGTTCATTTAATGGACATTTATAGAAAGTGTCTCAGTTGTTTTGGTTTGGATTTGTTTTACTATGAATAAGCTATGTTTTGATAGATTAGATTTAAAAAAAGCTAATATGATCTGAAAAAGACAAAAATATGAGATGTCTGCCTCAAATAAATGGAAGCTAGACACAAAGTCATATTCTTATATTGCCACATGTTTATTATTTAGTTTTATAATGTTCATTTTGATTTTAATCTGAAATTAAACATGAGACCTTTTAAACATGAAAATATTTAAAAAACTACAGAAGAGAACCTAATTCTACCATTCCAAAATAATCATTAACATTTTGTTTTATTTTTCATCAAAGGAACTGCACTGTCATATTTTCATTTAACTTTATGTAATTATCATTATCCCATCTCCTAAAACCTCTTTGAAAATGTGTTATCCATTTTCTATTTCTAACAAGTGAAATTAAGTCATTCTTCTATTGTTAGACATAGGGTTCTAGGTTCTAGGTTTTTATTCTTACAAATAAATCTATTTGCAACAAATATCTCTCTAAGATTGCATACACATATACTATTGGTAATTCACTTACAATAAATTCCTAGAAACAAAATTGCAGGATTTAAAAAATTCTAATAATTGTTGAAGCTTTTGGTATATATAGTTTCTGTGTAGCCAATTGCTGTAATTGTATTTCCTTCTAGCTTGCTTTCATAATTTCTTTTACACCTAAATCTTAAACAAACCTAGATTTTTTGTTATTATTTCTGAAGGAGATGAAAATCTGACTTGTATTTTACTAAATTATCATATAGTACAATTCACTTTAAATATATGCTCTTTAAGACATTAATGTATCATTGCTAAAAAATATTGGGATTCTGAAGAGTCATTAGTTTCTATGTATATTTTTTCTGATATCTAGTGTCTGAAAAAAATCTCTTGTACAAGTAATTCTCTCAATTTATTAGAGGAAGCAAATGGACAAATTCTTTTATAGAAAATCTTTTCAGGGATGCCAAGGCCTAGTACAGAATGGAATAAATATTTGTTAGAGACAGTAAATAAGTTTTTGTTGAACTATTGGATGCTATATAACACTTATGAGTTCAAAGCTCTCCTAAGATATATTATGGATTACCATTAATATTCTTAAGATTTATAAAAGTAGAGGACATTTACTGAAATATTTTAATTTAATGGATCAGAAGTTGAGTCCATGGAGGCATAGAGCTTCTATTTACCTCCTTTTGTTTCCCATTACTGGCCTGTCATCTGTTCTCCTGTCTTCTAGTATTAACTGTCACTCATGAAGCTGAACTACACCCTGATCTGGACCTTAAAGAAAATCATGCTCGGTGGTCTTGTCTGCAAATGTAGAAGTTGTTGAAAAATCACATAACCCATGTAATTAGGATTACATTATAGCAAACACACAAGAGAGATCTGGGTTACAGTTCCCTGATTCTCCAAGAAACAAGTTCTTTTATCATCTTGCTGTTTAATCAATTAAGTCATCTATTCTTAAAAGCTATATTCTCAAAAGAATACTTAAACCCTATACATTCTTGGAGGTTATTTACAGCTGTAAGGGAAATTATGCATTGGAATAAACTTTTCACAAATTTTTACAAGCAAAACCAGGGCAGTTTATTTTAGATTCATTCCAGAAAGCATGAACATTTTTAGGTGTACTGTTGTGGATAATTTCACAATAGATATCATCTCTGAAAGTTTATGATTTAGGCTAATTTTTCCTGTAGTCATGATGAATCATCATATTGCTACTAGAATTGACAGGACACTTAATAGAATGAGCAGACGATGTTCTTAAAAATAATAAAGCCACGGTGACACTTTTGCCTATTTGGTGAGTGTTAAATTAACTGCTCATAGAAAATTACTAAAAGAGACTCTGCCCAGTTCTGTCATTATTCATTATGAAGCTTTTATTCAACAATGCTCTTCCATTGTGACTAAACTGTATGTTGAATAGAGTAATAGTAATACTGACAATCAATAATTGAGGTACTACTATGTGCCAAACCGTTCACAATTAAAATGCACAACATTGCTGTATACTCCACAGTAGAAACCACTGCTCATATTAGGAAAATGTGCATAAAGCAAGTAATTGGCCCTAAATCCCAAAGCTCATAGGTTGCAGAATCAGGATTTCAAACCAAGATTGGAATGACTCAAAGGTTGCTCTTTTCTAGTAGAATACATAATCTTTACTTGATGAAAAGGATCCAAGCAATGTGGGATCAGAAGTTAGTTCATGTAATAGGCAGCATTAGTGCCTGATATGAGAGTATCACATATTTTCGATGAGAAGTTAATTCATTGTAATAGGTATAAAGTCACATCGTATTTCTGTGAGACTCTAGTCCCAAAGTGCAGGACCCATTCTTGCAGTTGTGTCAGTTGTTATGAAACCACAGAGCAGGTGAGCCACAGGCCTAATAGCCTCACTCTCTGCCTATAATAATATAGTTTAAAGGATATTGGTCTAAAATTTGACTCTCCAGAAATAATCTGTATGTAATCCTAGCTCTGTGTTTCCTCTCCCAACGGTGTATAGAAAGAATCTTTTCCTTTGCTACATACCTCGTTTCTTATTGTTAAATTCCTACAGCCTCGTAATACATAAAACAACTTGAGTAGAGCTTGTGATTTGATTTTAGCAGCATATCTTATGTCTGTGGAGTTGCCTTATTACTGGTAAAGGCTTGCAGCAATCCAAAAATGGTCAAGATGAGATCGCCCCTGTACTCCATCTAAAGACAAAATTTTTGCTGGCAAATATACCTGAGATAGTTTAGTGTTCTAAGTCCAGGCTAAATTGTCTTATATTAGTAAACAGATTCTCCATTGTCAGCTTTATTTTTAAATTTTAAATAATTTTATACTTGTTTAAAAACAAATATAAACATGAGTATTTAATGTAAAACAAAAAAATCACAATATTAATGTATGAAAATCCCCCACCCACATATCAGCACATAGTCCAATAGTGTCTCATTATATATAGTATTTTTAATTTGTTCATATAATGTACTGAGGCAAATTCCAGTGCTGACTTATGTCCATTCTCTTTAAGAGCATCACACAATTTCATAGGATCCAAACATACTCATTTTTAAAAAAAAGATATTCTGTTATGAATAATCTTTTTGTTAGTACTCTCTAAAGGCAGAAATTCATTGATAATAGTTTAATCAATAACAAGTGAAGTTTTGGATGTATATTGTGGTCACACAGAGAACTGAAGGCAAAGCTAAACCCAAGAAAAGACAGCTCTGCAGTCAGACCAATTCACATCATACAAAGGCTGCCTGCAAGATTTTGTCTTATTGTTGGTTCCTAGTTCTTTCTCTGAGTCATCTTTATGATCTTTAACTGTATCTGGGCTTTTCAGCAAGATGGGGAAATAGCCAGCTGCAGCTCTGATTCAAAAACTCCCACCTCTGAGGCTAAAAGAAAAGGTATTACCTCTACTATTTAAGAAAAAAAAAAACTTTCAGAAGATTCTGCCTTTCAGAAAGGCCAGATTCACTGCTATGTCCCCAGTGCCCTGCAATGGTGAATCTTCAACAAATAGGTATGGAATTAATATCCCAAAGACAATTTTGTTAAGACACGAACACTGGAAAAAAAAGAGTCCCAGTCCTGATTAAACATCCTGTGTCAGTAACCTGAAATTATTATTGTAATGTTACAGCATAATGTATAAATTTTCACTGTGTTCACAAATAAAATGTAATCCAGATTATTCATACATAATCACCGAATCCTCCATTTAATCCATCTGTTATTTGAAATTAATTAAAAGACAGGTGACTGCATGCCCAATTTACTGAGTATATGACCAAGTCAGCAATTCAATTGGTGTAAAACATTAAACTTTAAAAAAACTGAACAGTTTAAAAACTTTAATCCATCCTTCCTTCCTTCTAGAAATATTCATTGAGCATATACTAAGTATGAGGCCCTGGTCCAGGTGCTGGAAATACAGCTGTTTATAAGACAAATCCCTCTTATCATTGAGCTTTTATGCCAATTAAGGGAGTCAATAAATACATACATATGCAAACCAATATTAGGTATTGTAAAGAGCTATTGAGAAAACACAGATATTAGAGTAAGGTAATAGAGTAATGGCATACAAGGAGTTGATATTTTAGATAGGGTTCCCAGGGCAGCTGCTTCTCCTTAAGTGTTGTTGTTTAAGATCTAAATAAGAGGGACAGGGAGTGATGTAAGTAATAGCACAGAGAGAATTACAAGTATAAAGACCCTAAAGGATGGTCCAGCTGTCAGAAAACTGCAAGGTATCTACGGAGGCTTGAGACCTGAGAGTGGTAGGAGATGGAGTTGGATTATGTAAAGCTTTAGACTATGTAAGGACTGAGACTATCTGGTTTTTGTTTTAAGTCATCTCTCTGGCTGGGAGATGTCTATTGTGTTGGAAGAACATGTCTGCAGAGTAAATGGAGGGACTTCCATAATAGCAATTATTAATATGTTAATTTTTGCCTCACCTGCATTGTGCTAGCAACTTTTACTCTATTTGGTGACTTCAAATAAAAAATGATGTGAAAGGAATTTAAATTTCATTGCATTAAAACAATTTTCTTTTTTAGATGGGGGAATAAAGCAATAAGGAAGACAGTTAAGACACTTCCAATTCGATGGGGGTGACTGACAAAGTGCTGAACACATTGGGATGCTGTGGCATGACAGAAGGTACACAGAAACCAGCCCTTGAAAAGGCAGGAGAGTCTTTTTAAAATATGTAACTTTTTAAAGCTTTTTAAAACATAACTTTTAATTTAAAAACTGATGGAGAGAAGAGCAAGTCTACAAAGACTAGAAACAAGGGAGTGTGTGTGTGGTAAATTCAGGAACTGTTCAGGAAGTCAGTATGGCTGAGCAAAGGCAGAGGGATTTACTTTGGTTTTGGTTTGTTTGTTTATTCACTGGGGCTTGTAGTCTAGGAGACAGAGTTAAGGAGCAAAGGTAAGTATAGTCGTGAAGACAGACATGAATAAAGAATTACAGCTGATACCCAAGCAGTTTGTCATTGAGCAATGCCATCAAATGGGTTACTCTAAATAAAGACGATCAATAGCAGAAGATGGAAAAGGTTCTGTGTCCTCCAAACCTCACCATTACTCTTAGTGCCTGCCTGCAGAAGTGTGTGCAGTCCATCCTGATGAAGGAGGGTGGCGCATAAGAAAGTGATATCCAATACCACAGAAATTTCTGACACTGCCAGGAAGAACAGATTCACACCTGAAGTTAGCATAAGTGGAGTCTTAAACTCCTATTATGAAACAAACAGGGAGCATTATCTAATTTATAAAAAAGCATTTGGAGTGAACTTTGGTGTGGCTGTTCATCTTTTTGAAATTGTACTTGTGTAATAATTACTGATTAATAATTATTGTGTAATAATAATTATATTAAAAAAGTACCTTGTAGCCTTACTAAAGATTTTAGATATGATCTTTACAGCAATGGGTAAATCCTGAGGGCTTAAAAAAAATGAATGGATCAGATTTGTATTTCAGAGACATCTTTGTTATCTTTTTCATTGCAAACCACTCAGAGCAATTTGAGACTGGATGTAAAAAGACTGGGGTAAAGGCTAGATATAGGTTCCTTAGGGAATCCTATACATGTTGTAACACAAATGATAATAAATATGGAAAGAACTGTATACACTGAAGAGATATTTAAAAGCCATAATCGAATGGGATGGATGGTTAAGAGTGGAGTTAAGAGGAGTTAAGGACAACACTCAGTTTCTGGCATTAATTAGTTTCCACCAATTTAGATTCTGAACATTTGATCAGTAGCCAGATTTAAATTCACTTTCAATAGGTTTTTAAAAGTATTTCTCAATGCAAATTAATAGTGCCAAAAAATAGGACAGAGAAGTTTAAAAACAGAAGTGCTACTTATATGTAAAAAACTATTTGAAGTATATTTTTTAATAATAAACCTAATCACAGAACCCATTAATGTAGTTTTTAAATGCTTCTTGTGAAGATTAATACACTTATGTTAAAAGGTAGCTTAAATTGTTTATGCATTCACATCTAACTTCTGTATTTTTCTGGGTTAGAAAGATTTCATTGTATGTTTTATTCTATTATCCTTCATGAAAGTATATGTGCAGATCCTACTTTAAAAGGCATTGATGGCTATACATTGGGTAGATTTAGCATTTCATTTAAACATAGATATTAGTTAAGGAGCAATAAGCAATTACCATTAAGACATTCAGTCCTAGGTGAGATAGCACTATTAGAGGATCCATCCAAACCTGGTCTGTTGGCTTCACAGCAAGACACATGAGCATGTGGTAAAAAGACTGATATTTTTTAACTGGTTGAATGTTCATAATCCAAGTCATGAGGTGCCATATGTACAAGTTAATTAGATGGGCTCGCATGGGGTCATTGTAAGAATGACACAAATTAATACTGTCGATGAAAAGGTATTGAAATTCTAAAACCCTAATAAAATACCACATTAGTGTGATCACTGGAGTGGCAATTTTTACTCTTCTTACAGTTCAGACACTCAGATATGATGGTTTCTATATTCTTTGCCTTTATCAGGCTTACCTTTGAAATTTTAAAGATTTATGAGAGGGATTTAGTATTTCAGTTGCCCATCATTTAAACAGTTCTCTAAAGGAATAATAACCAGAGGAATATGGATACAACAAATATTGCATTTAAAAGGAATTACAGGCAACGTTCTCATACTTCATGATTTTGCTTTGATGAACCCATATATGGAGACTGTTTAACCACACTTAACTGACTTTAATTAACTTTGCATAAATATTTCATCAAATTCTCTTTGTGAGTTCCAATAAACCCTTTAAAGAAAATACGGAGTCTTAAATATCTTAATTCATTGATACTGTTCATTTTTTATGCAAATTTAGGACCATTTACAGCAATTTCAGGTGCTTTTAAATAGACATCAGATTCTAATTACTGCAAGTTGAAACACTTCTAGGAAAACAATGTTTTAGAAATTTTTGAAAAGCCACATCTGTTCTTGTGAGACACATCATTGCTTTGACGTCAGTGACAGAACCACATGTGCTGGGTTTTTTCTTGAATTTTCTAATAAAGTACTTTCGATGGATGTTTCATGATTTTCAGAGTCCTAGCTATTCCCAGGAAATGTGTCTATCATTTTCTTTAGTAATACAAAGTGTGTTTACATGGGAAATAGATGAATGACTCAAAAAATTGAGTAGCCCTCATCAAACAATTCTTTTTGGTTTATACATCCTCTTACACTGTGTTGTTATGAAAATAAAGTATAAAAATCTGGGTATTTTTGAAATAAATTGTGAAAATGTCATGGGTTCACTATTTAGAGACTCTTCATGAAATAACAATAAAACAATATGTAATATATTCTTATATTTTTCAAGATACAGCAGACAAAATACGGAGTTTCTTTAGAAGACTTAAGGTATATATTGATTATATAAAAGTGTTCAGTTTTTCTTTGGAACAATTCAAAGTTCATCTTAATTCATGGTGAATTTATTGTTTCCATTGCTCAGTCCAACAGAATTGTAGCTGTTCTTGACTCTTATTTCTTTCACACTCTTTATCCAGTTCATAAGCACATGAAGACTATTTCTACTTCACACCACCTCCCCAGCTATCACTTTGATCTAAGCCATCATCAGCTCTAGTCTGAATTACTGCAAGATTATTGCAACTATCTCAGCCACACTTGTCCCCACAGTCTATTCACAGCATAGCCTCCAGTGACCCTGTTAAATAATTAAATTTTTGCATTTAAACCTCCGAGTAGCTTCCCGTTTTATGGAGTAAAGCCCAAATTCCCTATGATATTTCAGTTTCTATGTGACCTCTTTCTAACCTCATTTCCTACAACTCTTCCTGTTGCTTATATTCCACTTCAGTAAAATCTGCCTCTTTGCTGCTTCTTATGCAAGGTAGTTGGTTACACCTCTTCCCTCAAGGCTGTAGCATCTGCTGTTGCCCCAGTATAGAGCATTCCTTCCCAACACCCATATTATTTGCTCCCTTTTGAAATATTTTTGAACATCTTACCTTCTCACACCTGAGTCAGTCCTTCCGTATCAGCTGGAGTTCTGGCAGGAAGGAGATAATAGCTCAAGCAAGTTATTTAAGGAATAATTAGGGACTATTTACAAAGGCTGGAGAGATTTAAGGAAACTACCAAGGGATGGTGAAGTGCCCAAAGATTAGCAACAGCTGGAAACTATTACCATCCCTAGCATGAAAGCACAAGGGAGAGAAGCTGTTACTTGAACATACTGGGAGTTGTAATATTCAAAGTTACCTAATGGGAGCTTGTGGCTATAGATGGAGAGCTGTAGCACTGACAAACTATAATTCATCAGGAGAGAGGAAGGGGAATGATACCCTGATAGGGACCTGTTATATCCCACAATTGGCTACGGAGGCCTCACTGTTGGTTGCACTTGAACAGAGGCCAAAGAGTGAGGGAGCCTGGGAGACACACACTGCAGAGGAAAGCCTCTGAGGGTGCGGAGTAGAGCGGAGCAAGTCAGAGAACAGATGTGGGCAAAGTGGAAAATAACCACCATTCCATCCATTCCCATTCCTGGGATCCACTCTTTTTTAAATAACAGTGTGGATAAAATGAGAGTTCCTGTGGCCAGGATTCTCACCTGGCCCTGGTTGACTAGCTCACTGCACACCTGTGAGCAATACATGGCTGTTGACTCTATATAAAGAGTTCCACCCAGTGCTCTGGGCACAACAGGGTGGCAGGGCTGCAAGGCCGTGGGAGAGCAGAGCAGAGGCTGGAGTGGTGGCAGCTCTGAGGACAGAGGCCCAGGGGACAACTGTGTGGGACAACTGTGCAGAGAGGCCTGGAGGATGGCTGTGCAGACAGAGGGGCCCAGAGGACGGCTGTGCGGGCAGAGAGGCCCAGAGGCAGAGACTAGTTTTCTGCATGCAGACTCGCTCTGAGTGGACAGGATTTTAGTGACTGACCTACCACCTGGAAATAAAGTTGGGTATAACCCTTTCACCCCAAGAACGTTTTGCTGTCAATTTCTTTCATACTGAATCCATAGCGAAATTGCCCCGGGCTGAAATCCATTGGCAAAACAAACAGCTATAACAAGATAATATTTTATATGCCACAAAATTGACCACTTTGAAGGTTAGTTTTTAATCAACAAAGGCAAATAGAAGTAATCAACTTGCATCTCAAAAAGTCAGCAGTATCTGTTCCTTGCCTTCCATCACAGCCCAGAGGAGCCCCGATCATCTTGCTGGACTGTTCCAAGGACACGGTGTCAGACAATTACAGTTATCTGATATGCTTGGTTATTTCTGTATCAAGAAAACAAAACTCTTCCACCTTTCCAGGTGCAGGACAACTACTTCTACTTATCTTTGTTGACAGGAATTGAAGAGAAAGTGATGTCTTATTCAAAAGCTCTATATTGGGTATCAAGAACTGATTTCCTGCAATCATACCAAGAAAAACAGCTGGGATTAGCTCCAGCTACTGATCATTGTAAAAAATCCCATCATTACTCAAGGCTCATTTGGTTTTGTAATGGCTAAAGGGACAAGTTGAACAGGGATGTCAGAGGAATTACAAACCCTGCATTTGTCAAGACATAAAGGACAGTGCTAATCTCTGTAATTCTCCTAAAGATGCAGAGTTGCCTTGAATGTACTATTTTGGTGCATGGCAGAATTTGCAGGGGCTTCCACTAAAGTTTTTCTACCATAGAGCTCTTACCTCATGGTCAGGTACTTAATGTGGGGGATTTGCCAGTTACTAAGCATGTACATTCTCACTGTGCCTGCTTTGGCTGGGTCAGTAACCGCAGGGTGGGTCACTGGTTCCACTCTGAGGCAGACTCAGACCAAGACTGTATATCATGACAGTTCAGTAAACCTCTACTCTAATCTGTGGCTATTAGTGGCATTTTGGATTTCCAGGGATTAACCTCAGAGAAGAGCCACTGTGTAGGTCTAATGACTTTCTAAAAAGTCTGTATTTTCATCTCTCATGTAGAGTTGTCCCATGTGAGAGACTTAGAGAAAGATTCATGGGATAACTAGTGACCACACTGCAGAGTCCTTTTCCAAGTATTTGTGGCCACGTTGTCTCTTATGGTTTAGGCCTGCTTCTGGCACCTAAGGTCAGGAGTTTGTTAACTAAAATAAACTCAAAGACCTTACCTCTAATCCATTATCTCCTACCATTATCTCTGGCCTACAGAAGTCATCCCAGAGCTTTCATTAATGATTTCAAGAAGAGTACCCTCTGGCTTTTCCAGGAAGATAGTAGGTGGTGGTGGAGCAACTTGCACAAGGTAGATCCACTTCTTGCCCTCCTTCCTTTAGCACACCGGGAAGTGTCATTTCAACTTCACCAAGTGTATTTCACATGGAATTCAGGTTTCACTTGGTTAATGAACCATGCCACCATTAACCCTATTCCCAAGTGCTTGAGCTGACGTTATATTCATCCCAGACGAGTTTCCCTAAATTCAGCTAAAATCGATACTGTATTTTGTCCATTTTGGTCTTACATTCTTGTAAATACTTTTGACTTATGTGGCCTAAACTCCTGACTAATCTGTGGCTTAGGGTCCCATTCCTGCTGAATAAATGGGACACTGCTAATTTGTGGTTTGCGTTAGGATGAGAATTATTCAGTTTATCAGTGGCAGCACAGGCTGGAATGCTGCTGGAGGTAAGGCAATAGGCAAGAATGTTTGTTTAAGCTGCCTTATCCTTGAAAGAGATTTTTCACTTTTATATCTAGGTTATGTTGAGATACAAATCTCCCTATGGAAGTGGAGGTAAGGGAAATTGGTGTGCATGACAACTAAGAGCATCTGTAACTCCTCATTATTGATGAAATTACTACAGAAAGAGAGGCTTGTTCTCTGGGGGAAAAGGGTCGAGGAAGAGGAATTTTTCTCTTCCAGGGAATACTGAGGATTTGAGTGTTCAACGCTTTCTATGTTTTCTGTGTCTACCTGGGTGTCTTCATACCAAAGCTTAGGGTCCCATTCCTGCTAAGCCTGTATACTCCTCTCAGGAGAAGAGACTGAAGGTGTTGCATACTTATTGGACCTGACATTCTGTAACCCTGGCAATCAGGTGTTGACTGGATTCTCAGCCAGATCTTCCCTGTGATAAATTAGATAATTCTTTTATAATTGCCTGAAAGCCAGTTGATTTTCCACCCATGTTTTGAGTTTTAAATTCAAAGCTTTCAGTGTGTCTCTCTTTTTTCATGCTTTTAGGTTATTCAGGAAAAGCTAGCTCATACCTCCATTTTTATAATTAACATCATAGAGACTAAAGGCTCCACTACCACAAGATTTGCAAACGCCTTACCTCCAGCAGCATTCCAGCCTGTGCTGCCACTGATAAACTGAATAATCCTCATCCTGATGCAAACCACAAATTAGCAGTGTCCCATTTATTCAGTGTTGCTCTGGGCAAGTTTACTCTGGATTCAGTAAGACCGAATAACAGCTGTGGAACGTTGTGGGTAAAAGGTCTTATACCAAGCTTTATTCTTGTGGTGGCAGTTCAGGTGCTAGAATCACCTCTGCATCCAGCAGGCCCACAGTCTACCATCCGCTTCCATGCAGAGTACTGTGCAGAGGTCTTTATACAGTGACACAGACAACAATGGCTCATTGCCAATGGGCCTGCGAGCACTGCACGTCCACAGTGGGCAAGCAGGTCAGGGTCAGGGGAGCATCCTGGCCATGGGAACTTCCATGTTCCCTACACTCCACCCCTCCAGGATTCTTGCCTCACAATCTATGCACCCTCAGTCTTCAACAACTGTCCCTGTGCAAGAAGCTGGAACACTGTAACCAGAGTCCACAACAGCGTTAGAGGCTACAACAATGTTCTAGGGTACAGATAGCAACAGAAATTATGATGACAATAGTCATCCCCAAGCCTGAGGTGATTGAGTGCCACCAAGTGCTCATTCCAGCCATTTTCAAACCAGTTCCACTCAGGCAGGTTCACAACTCACACTTTCCACAGAAGGTCAGAGAGTGGAGCTGGCAAGGAGCCCTGTGCACAACCAGCAGGCAGACCTGTTGGCAGTGTTTGCTAGGGTGTGTGCCCAATCCACAAAGGCATTAGAGGAGATTAGCCTTAAGGATGATAAGACACATCTTAGTGATGCCAACATAGGCAAATCTTGTCTATCAGATAGGATGCATGCAAGAGAGTAGTCCTGAGATAGGACTGTGGCAGGAAGGGAGTCCCATCCAGGTCTACTATACCATACCTTTACCCTCTCCCTGTGGGGGCTACTGAGGGGTCTGTGTACAGTGCTACTGTCCAAAAAGATAAAATAAAACTCCCTTGTAAGATGTTTTTACCCAGCTATTTAGGTAGGGTACACTACCATGATAGATGGGGCCACTCTGCCGTTACTCCAGGAATACACAGGTGGCCAGCCTCCAGGCCTTGTCCCCAAGGTGCCAGAAAGGCCAACCATTGCTGGTCCACATGTTGAAACATCCAAGGCCATGTTCACTGAATGGAGTCTCCAGAGTTTAGTGCAGTGAGTGTTGGTAGCAAGATGTTATTCTGGTGACCAATCCTTGGCTTCAACAATTCCTCCTTGATTTGTACTTGAAGTTGTGTGTTAACATGAGTGTGGGGCTCAATGCACCTTTCTGGGGGTTCTTGTTCAAAAGCCATAGTACTGTCTATAAGTGGACTGATCATTCCCATAGAATATTAATATCTGATTTTGGTCCAGAATTTAACAAACCATTGTACCTTTCCTGCCCCAGTAGGGTTGTATGGTACATGACACTTCCACTTTATCCCTAAGTGCTGCGCCCATTTTTGTAGTGCATGTCCAATGAAATGTGTGTCTTGATCACTTTCAGTTACCTGTGGTCAGCCATAGGCTGAAATGAGACTCTCTAGGCCTCTTTTGGTCATTTCCTGGTTTGCACAACACTCAGGAAAAGCAACCAACAGGCCAGTATCTGTGTTCATACAAGTCACGGCATATCAATATCTTTCTGATATGGGCAGGGGCCCAATGTAGTCTATCTGAGACCTGCCAAAGCATATTGGCCCCTTAGTTATCATCCCAGGTTGCTGGGACTCGGTGTAAGTTCCTTTTTAGAGCACACAAGGCACTCCTTCCAGGCTCTGCTAACTTCTTCAAAGGTCAAAGGCAAGCCCCACCAACAGGCTACAACTCACATTGTCTTTTGCCCCACGTGCAACAAATGATGCTGTAACTCTGAGCCACATCAGAGGCCAGCTTTCCTTCTAGCCAGCACACCTGGGCCAATTCATCTGCTTCATCATGTCCTGGGAATGCCAGCAGCAAATGGCCTGTCACATGATATACTGTAACTGTTTTGGTCTGACCACAGGCCCATAAGTCTTGCCACAACTCTTGCCCCCAAAGTGGTTGGTGACAAACAAATCAGTTAACATGTTACCATGTTGGTAGCCACATGATCAAGCCCAGATAAATGACCCAGCTGTCAGGGCACACAACTGTAGGGGAGGACTCTTGGCTGATCACAAGCAACATTGCCCATAACTACTCATTCACTAGTCTGCTCCTTTTCATCCTCACCCACATTGTCTCAGTTTTAGGATGGAAAGCTACAGCCTTCCATTTCACGGGCTTCCCATGGGTGAAGCCATCTGTGTACCAAGCATCTTTGGGAAATATACTAAGCGTATTTCCCTCCTGATAAGGACTCTCTACCACTAATGGCTCTAAAGGAAATTCCTCCTGCCTTTCACTGGTATATGTCACTGGCCCCAATGAACATTGGAGTTCTTCAGTCAAGGGCCTAGTAGCGAGGGTGCTACACTGCAGTAGGTACACACCCCACTTGGCCAGTGTAGGCATCTGTGCCATGCCACTTCAAGACGTTTGGGTCCAGTCTCATACCCACCCTGTGGTGGGATAGGTGGTTCTAACCTGTTTTGGGGTCACTCTAATAATGGACTCTGTAACCATCAAGGTGTGGTACACAGCAGTCAATTGTTTCTCTGTTAAGATGTATTACACCTCTGCCCCTTTCCAGAGTTGTGACCAGAATCCCATGGGTTGATGAGTTCGTTCAAGCTGCTGCCAGAGACCCCAGCCATAACTGTCTTCAGTCACAGGAACAGCCAGCTCACAGGGCCTTGATGGGTCTATCACACTCAAGGCCTGCATGACCTTGACTGCCCGTTTTGCTGTAGTAAAGGCAGATGCACATGCCTCATCCCAGTCCCACCTGACACCCTTTCGTACCAACCAGTATAAGGGCTTCAGAATTTGTGCTTAGTGTGGGACAAACACTCTCCAGTAGCCTAGAAGACCCTAAAACTCCTCTAACAATGCCACAGTTGTAGGGGTAGGAAACGCCTGGACTTTATCTATGGTTGCTTCTGGTATAACTTTGGTCTTAGCCGACCAGACAACCCCCAAGAATTTGACAGACTAACCAGGTCCCTGAACCTTGGTACTGTTCATAGCCTATCCTTTCTCCTGCAGATGTTGCAGCAATCTAGGTGCTGTATCTTCTAGATCTGAAAGAGAATCGGATGTGAGCATGACATCATCAATATAATGGTACAGCTGCACCATTGGCAGTTTCTCCCAAGTAGTCAAGTCCTGGGCTACAAGTCCATGACAGATGGTGGGGCTGTGGAGGTATCCCTGTGGAAGGGTGGTAAAGGTCCATTGATGTCCTTCCCATGTGAAGGAAAACTGTTCCTGACTTTCCTGCTCAATGTCAATGGAAAAGAAGGCATTAGCAAGATATACCACATAATGGTATGTTCCTAGTTCATGGCTGAGGGTGTCCATCAAGCCTACAATAGAGGGGATGGCAGCATGCAGAGGAAGTGTGACTTTATTCAGTTCTCTGTAATTCATGGTTATATGCCAGGAGCCATTTGGGTTTTTTTAGCAGCCACATCAGGGAGCTGAAAGGGCTGTGGGTGGGCTTTTTAATACCCACCTTCTCCAGTTCCTGGAGGGTTTCTCCAATTTCTTTATGCCCTCCAGGCAATTTGTATTGCCTTGTATTAGTAACCTACCAACAGGCAAAACTGTGGGCAGCTGCTTAGCATGTCCCCTTAGAACTGTCTTTACCACATACATCCTAAGTCTCAACTCACATGCAGTGGTCAGCAGCCATAGGCCCTGCAGGTTATCAATCCCCAAAATATATTTGGAGATGGGAGAGATATGCACAGTATACTCCTTTGGGGGTAAACACTTCATTCCCAACAGGATTTGGGCTTGTTTAACTCTGATAGCCTCCCCGCCATATCCATCTATAACAGTGAGGGTCCCAGGAAACTTCTCAGGGCTGCCATAAATCAGAGAACATTCAGCTCCTGTGTCTTCCAGAGCCAGGACATGTTGCACATTCACTGGGAACCAGTAAACTGATATTTCAACATGTGGTTTCCAGTCCCACCTGGTCCCCCAAGGCAGGTGCCTCAACTCTTCCCTCAGTCAAACTGTATCAACCAATCAGCGACCTGTGCAGGTCCAGGTGAGGCGGGCTCACTGTCCAGCAGGAAGCCTTAGAGGCACATAGGCCAGATGCATGGCTTTGTCTCTGGCCAATACTCTGGTAACTTTAAAAAAAATTTATCTAACTATTTTTCCTAGTGTTCTAAATGTCGGGCTGTTGTTCCCAATGATGTTGTAAATTCGTACATTGCAGGCTAATAGAGATCACCTGGATAGGTTTCCATAGTGCTCAGCACACATTGGGCATTAAAATATTACCAGCATGTGCTCATCTCTGAGTTCCAGAGAGTCTGTTCCCCAGGCTATGCCATTTATTGAAACACGGATAACACAAAAAGCTTGGAAATCCCATAATACTGAAATAATCCAAACATTCTGGGTGTGTCTCAGCTATTCAAACCCTCAGTTCCCAATTCGTGGATTACTATGATCATCCTTGATCTTTTCCCCTCTCGCTGTGGCTACTTTGCTACTCTTTCACTAATGCTTCTCTGCCACATTTGCAAAATAGCATAACTTCTCATTATGTTTTTAGAGAGTCATGTAACTTAACTAAATGTGTGGCTGAGAAAGTTTTGTAGCATTCTGCCTTTTTTAAAGTAGCTGTTTTTCAGAATCATTTTCTATTTACCTCAGCAGGTCTGTAATCACACACAGTACGTTATTATTTCAGTAGGACATGAAAAACAGTAACAGCATTGATCAAAAGAGCCTGAGGAAAGACGTGATTACAATTCAGGAAAACAAAGACAAAAAAGCAGATGAACAGATACAACTATTATAAGTGGAGATGGAGAGGTCACTGCAGCTGGAGTGACAGCAAGAGTGGGTAGGTTTTTGCATAACATTGTTTTATTTTTTTTCCTGATTTATAAAAGTAACACGTGTGTATGCTCACTGGAGAATATTTGAAAAAATAAATATATAAAAAGAAAAAAAACAAAACAAAACAATGGCACCTACAAAAATATCTTTTAACATGACTATCACACCTCAAAACACAGTAGTACAGAATTGTTTTTTATTTTAAATTACTTCAGCAGCATTTTGATGTATATTAAAAATTACTTGATATATAAAGATTTTAATTTGTATAAGTAATATATATTTTTTAAATGTTCTTTTATTGTCAATGAAGTTTTTAGAGCTTTGTACCTAATATTTTACATATTTCTAAAGGATGCATTTCTCCATGTGAAATTATCATGCCAAAGAATATGAACATTTTATGTCTCTTGGTATTTATTTCCTCCAGAAAATTTGCCAAATCTATGACAGCAGATTATGGAAATGTCTATTCTTTGAATTATCACAAGAATATATGTATCTATCATGTGTTGAATTGTGTCTCCCAAAAATATATGTTAAAGTCCTAATCACTGGTATCTGTGAAGTGGCCTTATTTGGAAATAGGGTCTTTGCAGATATAATCAATTTAAAATAAGTTCATAATGGATTAGTGTGGGCCCTAAATCCAGTGATTGGTGTCTTAACAAGGAGAGGGAACTTTGGGGACACATGGGGCACAGAAGAGGCACTGGGAATAAGACCCTATGGAGACAGAGGCAGCAAGTGGAGCTGTGCTGCACCATCAAGAAATTCTAGGGGTGGCTGAGAGCCACCAAAAGCTGAAAGAGGCCAGAAAGGATTTTCCCCTAGAGACATTCAGTGAAACAGACTCCTAAAGACAACTTGATTCTGGTCTTCTCATCTACAGTACTGTGAGAGAATAAATCTCTGTTGTAAACTACTCAGTTTGTGGTAATTTGTTACGGCAGCTGTAGGAAACTAATACAATAACTTAAAAAAAAAAAGTCCATCACGATATAGGCCCTTTAAGATGTATGCATTTCAATACTAGTGAGGAGAAATCTTTTCTTATGCTTGTAGCAGAATAAATGTCTTGCAGGTCTGCTCTGACAGACTGGTTTAAGGTCTAACAAAACCCTTTCCACAGACTCCCTGTTTACTGGTTCTTTTTATGGCAGATGTTTCCTGATTTTACTTGTGAGGGTCTCCTTGCACCCCTGCTCCCTGCCAAAGAGAACTGTGTGAAGAGCTATTGTGAAAGCCGGAATTCTTACTTCTCATGGAAGACATTTTTTTTGCCACCAAAGCCCTGACATTGGCAAGACTTCCCTATCATTACAGTGGGAAACAGGGAGGGTTTTTATTTTTATTTTTTAGATCTTCTTTGTTTTTCTTGAGTGGAAAAATCTTGGGAGTCCCTGCTTTATTTACAAGTCTTATTTCCAGCTCTCCACTGAATTCAGATCCAATACTGTGTTTCCTCTTCTGTTGGTTCACACTCTACCTTCCTAGATGCCAGATTATATATTAAGGCCTAATTCCTCCTCCCCAAACATGAGCTAGTGAAGTTTCCACTTGCCTTTACATTCCTTCTTCATTTCTGGAGTGAAATGAAGCTTTAAATTTCCTTCTGGAAACATCGTTTCCTCTTCTTTAAAATTCTGCTATGAAAATAAAAATATACATAATATTTATTACTTCATAGTACTTTTAGCTAGTTTAGCTAGTGTTTATATTTCAATCGAGAGACAGAGAGGGAGAGAGATGTAAACTTAAAAACAAGTTACTAAAAGTTATGAGACATGTAAATATGGTGTCCCTACTGCAACATGGAAGACATTTAATTCAGGCTAGAAGTGTTAGTAAAATTAACCAATGCTAGTGTTTACAATATAAAACCCCCAAATTCAATGGCTTAACACAATAAAGGTTTATTTCTTGCTAACTTCATAAAAAAGATAACAGGTTGGGCAAGTGGTCCTTCAAATGCTCAGGCTCTTCTGTCCTATGACTCTGCCATCTTAAATGCCACCAAATGTATCTAATTTTGAATCCTGCTTTGTTGGAAGGACAACTAAAGTAGTAGAAAAAAAAACACCTCTCTTTTAGTAATAATAGTTCTATAAAATGATGACTGATTAGTGTAATTTCATATCTCTGTCTTTCAAGAGAACCAAATATTCCATTGCTGCAAGTTACTGACATTTTTTGGTTCTTCCAAAGCTTTTATCCTTGTATTTAGCTCTCATCTTTTAAAGTATTTTTCAAATTGATACACATCTGCTTTTAACCTGAAAGCAAAGCCTCCATGCCAAGGCTGGCTTCATATAAAAATACTTCTGTACCTGATGGTGAAACTAATGTATGGAGATGCCTATCATTGAGCTCTGGACCCTAGAACATCCACCAGGCCAGAGTTTTCTCTTATCCTCTTAGTCATTGCCTACAACTAAGCTTAGTCAATTCCTAATTAGCCCTGCAACCCATTGTTAGGGTTAATGCTGTGCTCGGAGCCCACCCTGCCTTGACAGTAGAACTAAATTCTTGCTTTGTAGGGATGAATCCCAGTCTCTGCTTTCACCTGCAGACTGGGATGCTAGTTAAAATGAACTGATATCCTGATCAACATTTCCCCCTATCCAATGTAATGTGATTCTCTGATGATTCTAAGTCTTGGGTTTGCCTCCACTGCATTGTGCTACCTTCCATACATGAATGCATCAAAATCAAATCTATGTTCATCCCTCTGAATCATAGTTTTGGGTCCCCTGGCCATTTGTGTTGATCAATGAGGTTCTCTAGTTCAGACCTTTGTTTGATACAAAGTTCCACCAAAACTGGCAGCATATTTTCCTAACCACTCTAGCTAAGATTTGTTCCTTCCATCTTGAAGTTCACTTATAAAATTCAGTAGCTGGTAGCACATCTTCATTCCTCAAACATTTTGAGTACCTGTGGAGCCAGCAGTAACACGGAGCACTGTAAAGAGAAACATGAGTAGTGTAATGTCCTACTTTGAGATGCACAGAGTCCCATCACAGCCACAGATACGTAAGCAAATGCATAATACAGCGTAATTGTTACAATGGTTATTTGAACAAAGCATTAATAATCTATCAAGGAATAAAACAATAAAATACTTAGGAATATGTTAAATTAATGAATACTTCAATATTTTCTTTGCTCATTAAAAGGACTTTTGAAAGTGCTTCTTCATTTGAGGTCATTATATTTTTTCTCCACATTTCAACCTGGCTTCCTGTCTCCACCCATACTCTGAGAATCTAAATATTCCACCTAAACTTTACAGTGCTCTCCTGAGGGACAGGACCTGTTGGGTGGATGGGGTGCAGGAGAAGATGGCATTACAATACACTTGGTTGGAGGCACAGGAGGCTGAGGGGAGACCCCAGTCCATGCAGACAGTGTCCTGATGGGCAAGGTGACGGAGCCAGGCACTTTCAAGAAACTGCCTGCTATTTAGAAGAGTTAATAAGTTAAAAGATTCTGCTCCTCTATAAATCAAAAACTTGCCTTTAACATAGTGCCTGCTTTCTTCTCTGCTTTCTCTTCCCCGTGGTGAACTTGACGTTGGTAGGCTCTTCTGTTTCTTTTTCACTCCTTCTGGATGGGTGGGTAAACTCAACCACAGGAGAAGGAACTGTATGACATCTGAATTTATTCTGGTAATCAACCCTCATTTTATAATCAAGCTATGTTAGAAATAAAGAGGAAATTCTGAGTTCCACCAATCCTTGTATCTTTTCCTCAATTGCTTTGGAATACAGTGGACATGCTGGGCCAGAAAGCTTAGAAACAAACCTAGCGTTTGGGGCCCAGTTACGGAAGACAGAGGCTTTTTACCACTACCATGGCATATTCAATAAACACAGCTCTATGATTCTAGAATATTTTCGTGAGTCAGATAACTGGAACTCTGAGATAATAAACTGGTGTTGTTTTAATCATTAGGTTTGCCAGGTTTTTCTGGGGCAATAAAAGAAAACAAACATGGGTTTGGGCGGGTGGTAGAAGAAGGGGCATGAAACCAAGGGAACCAGGAGAGAAGCACAAAGTGAAGCCAGTCTTATTCCTAATAATTCAATTCTTAGGAGATGTGGGAACGGAGTTCATTCTTGCTCTTTTACTGTGCTTCATAACACACATAAAATATATTATACTCCTTTCTCTTGTATGTGTCTCATTACATGAACGCAGTTTATAACGCTTTGCTGTTCCATCCACGGTTTTGTGGCAAAAGCAGGTTCTAGTAGATTGTTGATCTTCTCAAATGAAACTTCCCTTTAACCAAAAGGACATATTCACAAAGGGCAGCTGTGAGGTACAGTTTCAGACTGGATGATCCCTGTGAATTCCAAGCTAATATTAGAAAAACTTTAAGTTTGCTTTCCCATCATACTTACTAAAATTCAAAAAACCCACAGGCTATGAAATCTTGGCTGTGCTTTTTGTCCTCTACATTTTTCACTTTATGTAAATTGTGGTGTTAAAAGATAGACGCCATTTATCAAACATGTTTGTCAAGCACCTACTATGTGCCTGGCTTCCTGCATTTGGTGGTGATCAAAGGAAGTGAAGCTCCTTCCTGCTGATGTCCATCTAATGGTCTGTAATTACAGCTGAAGGGTGTCTTGTCTTTAATTTATTCGGTGGGACACTATTAGTTTCCTAAGGCTGCTATAATAAATTACCATAAAGCAGGTGCCTTAGAACAAGAACATTTATTTTCTCACAGTTTGGGAGACCAAAAGTCTGAAATGAAGGTGTCAGCAGAGCCAGGTTCCGACCAGAGGCTCTAGAGGACCTGCCTCTGCCGGCCTCTAGGTGCTCCAAGCAGCCCCTGGCTGCGGCTGCGCAACGCTGGTACCTGCCTCTGTCTTCCCGTGGCGCCTCCTCTTCCTGCCTATGTCTTTCTTCTGTGTGTCTCTCACATGGACACTTGCCACTGGACTTAGGACCCAGCCTGATGATCATCTCATCTTGAGATCCTTGATTCAGTTACATTTGCAAAGACATTTTTTCTTTTCGAATAAGGTGAAAGTCACTTGTTCTGGGGTTAGGATGCAGATATATCTTTTAGGGTGCCACCATTTAACTCACCATAATACTATTCTAGAATTGACACATAGTTGTAATGACAATGCTATTATTATCAAGTGGATTACATGACCTCTTATTCTACTTTGTAATTAAAAATACCTAAGTAACAAGTGGGAAATTTCTCTCAGTACAATTTTGAACGTTTAAAGCAAGGAAACCGTTCCTTGCTTTATTTTCAATTTAGTTCATTAGTTATCCTTTTGAGTCCTAATAAAAAATTTGTTATTCTAGAGAGTCATTCTCCACCAGGGGTTTAACTATAAAACATATTGCCTGGGGATGGGGCTTAACAAATGTCCACCTTGTAGGTGGGAGAGGGATTCTGGCCTTTATTATAAAGACTGTTTCTATATACCTATTGCTTTTAGAACCCATACTAAGTATCAAAACTGAAAAATGATTCATACATTGGAGGGATAGTGAAAATAATTATAGGATGAAAATGTCGAAGATAAACCACCCCTGATTAGTAACCATGCCATTAGTAAACTCATATTGTTAGTATCTATTAAACATAGTCTTCCATTACAGTAATTTAGAAGACCAGACAAAATACTATGCTAATTATTTTGTAGAACTGTGCAATAATCTTTTGGGCTACAGTGGATGACAGTTGTTTAACTTCAACACACACCTTAAAACTTCCGTCTGCTCATGTAATCTAGTAATCATAGGCCTATGTAGTCCTTATGGTACTTCGGTTCAATTTCTTTGCAAAATTTCCTGAAAATATTATTCCTAAATCTGATTAAAAAAATTAAGAATATATTCATAATTTCTTCCTGTCTTGAGAGAAGCATAAAATTTAGAAAACATACTCCATCTATTCTAGAAGAAAAACAGGAGGTAACAATGTTTATTCTCGCATCAGTGATAACAATGTTTTATACAAGACCCACATTGACCTAAGTGTCTTTGTGGCATAAAAGTATAGAAGAGCCAACACATTGAGAAAGTCTGCTCTGTGAGTGTGTGTGTGTGTGTGTATGATTTGAGGGACACAAAGGAATACAAGTGAGAAAATGTGCTCTGTTAAATCCCTCTTCTCAGAGTTCATAAATAGAATATATGATGCTTAAATTGATGTACATGTGCTAACATTGTCTATTTCCAAATGGCAAACACTTCTTGGGCTGGTTCTCCAAAATTTTGATGGTTCATCTCTAACAGAGCAAAGATATTTGGACTTCATTTCCTTTAAAATATGCATATGACAAATAAAGGACACATTTTTTTTCCTTTGCCAATTCCTTCTATTAGAAGGGCATGCTTTGATTTCAAGGACTACTCCAAAGTGCAATACATATTGGGAGATTTGTGCACAAACAAAAACAAATTAAAATAGCATGCAAGTTACTGAAATACAAGATAAAGCACAGTACAAAAAATAAAATACAAAAAGTTTGGAGTGCAGTTTGAGAACCTCTGATAGATTTCTAATATGCTTAGGTTTGATTAGCCTGTCAGACAAACTGAAAAAGTTGTTCTGGTATTCAAAGAACAGATCAAGAAGTGCCCATGCAAAGGCGAGGGCCTCCAAGTTCAGAAGTTTGGGTCAGATGTCTGTTCCTAAACTGCATCATTTGTATTCATGGCACCATGATGAATGTAATGTAACTTAATACTAATACTGTCTAAACCCAATGAAAAGAATATGTCATCATATTGCAATATAAAGCTACTTGGTTTTTCAGCCTACTACTTGACAGCATGACAATCAAGGGTTATCACTAATGGTGAGTCACACCCTATAATAACTCCCTGTGGGCTAAGAAGGGACTTTCGTTGTGTATGAAAAAAGAAAATGTATCCCAAAACTGTAAGACTCCAAGCATTTTTTTCTACAGACCTAATCTGGACATATTTTATTTCCTTTCATAAATCATTAGCATTCACTTAAAATTAAAGGAAAATAACTATGGATGTTAAATGGCCAGAAACTAAGACTGTAAGATTAAAAAAAAATCCTCTGTGGTTTCTTGATGTGCGCTTTGTGTATATATCAAACTGTATGCAAATAATCATTTAAGTAGAAAATGCCATGAATTCTGTCCATGAGCATCAATAAATTCAACTTAAAGGATATGCTCAATAATCTTATTTATAAAAATATTATTGTCCAAATAACCTTTTCTTTTTCAATAGAAGATGACCTGCTTTTCAACAGCCTTATTTTCAGGATTAGTTGACAGGTCAAAACAAGTTCTGGGGTTAACCAGAGGGAATTGTTAAAGAAATTTTCAGCTTTTATGACTTAGAAGTTTGTCTCTGTTGCTTCTCTTAATCACTAAACAACAAAAATAATCGACCTCAAGTGCAATAGAGGAGGTTTTGTTTGCTTTGTTCTGATCAAGCAACCTCAAGATGCTCCAGGGTCTCTGAAGTACATACATAGTACATTAAGTTAGTATGAGATATTATGATTCTGGTTGTCAGAAAGTCATATATTTGTAAAAGACAAAACCAAAATTTTAGGTTCCTTTAGGACATTTGTAAGACTAGGTCTAATTAAAACACATCAGTTACTAAAATCCCTTTAAAAAATGATTTTGAAGTATAATGCTCCTTATCACAAAATTTCTTTGGACAAGCATTCTCCTTTACCACAATGACTTAGCAGTGAATTACATGAAACCTTTGCTAAGATCAAGAAAAATCTTACTCTGAAAAATATAATGGGAATCTCATCAATAAAAAAGATCACCAAAAATCAGGTCTAAATGGAACTACTGTGTGTGTGTGTATATATATATATCTAAAGAGATATATTATTTCCTTTGAGACGATTTGAGAACTGCCTTCTGTCAGTTACGTGGGATTTGGTTAAGTTAAATGATGTTCAGTGTTATCCATGAATCTTCCTGTGGATTCTCAAAGACTGTACCTGTTACTTAGAAAGCTTTTCCACCGGGCTAGATTTGCCAAAGTTTGGAAGAGCATTCACTTTTGTAGTAGTCGTGGTAAATTTGTCATATGGCCACCATTTAGCATTTTTTCATTACTCAGATCTAAATTTATACTGAAATTACCTTATTCCTTGCTGTCTTATCAATATATAAATATGCCTCACCAAACTGCAGTTTTGTAAAACTACAGAAAGGGACTGTTCTTACTTATATTTACTGGAAAGATTACTTCATTTGTATATAACATGCTTCGTTTGCATAAAAATATCTTTTATGTGAATGAGGGGGAACGTGCCTATTAGCTATTAGGAAAGAGCATTCTCTTCTACACCCCTTCAGGGGCCTTTGTACGTTTGGCAGTCACGGAGGCCATGGGCACACAGGCAAGGCAGCTGTCTACTTGAGAATCAAGTTTCTCAGAGACCAACAAAAAGAATTAAAGCACAGGAAGTGTATTTCATTCATTATTCTTATTATATTTATTATGGAATTTTTCACGTTTTGCAAAAGCAAATGGAATAGTAAAATGAAACCCATGTACATATATTCTAATTTCATCAATATGTGTTTCATCTATTGCTTCTTTCCAGGTTATTTTTGTGCATATATGACATTGTATTATTTCATCTATACATACGTTGTCTCTAAAAGACAAATACTCTAAACAAAAATATAACCTCAATATGATTATGACAACTAAAAATTAATAATAATTCCTTCATCTGATTAAGTTTAAAATAATTAAATTATTATGCCTTTGAATGTTCTTACCTAGGTTTTAGAGGCGTTGGCTGCTATTGACTCAAGTCTTACGTTAATTCCTTTATTTGGAACAAAACTTCAGTCTTCTGAACAGCCCTCTGTAGTAGGTATTACTATTATTTCAAATTTTCAGGTGGAGACCTACATGAAATAAATTTCCCAAGATCATTGTTTAAGTGGCAGAGCTGGTTCCATTCCAGGCAACTTGATCTGGTACCTGCACTCTTTCTTACCTGGATACATATAGTTAAGTTTATGAGTATAACAAATGAACTTATATTTAATTAAATAAATTTTTTTTCCAAAATTTCACATGTATTTGAGTCTGCAAAGTCCTTCCTTCTTTCCTTCCTTCCTTCCTTCCTTCTTTCTTTTTTTTTTGATAGTAAATATATTTAACTTTTGCTCATCAATTCAGATATGCCCATTCCTTTAATAAATTGACTTGGGGCTTCTATTTTATTTTCTGCTGAGGAGTTTATGCACACCTTGACATATAAGTGAATATAACTTTTTTTCCATCTAGCTAAAATATTTCAGAGAGAGAATATCATATAATTAATGTTTGGAATATATCTGTATGTATAATTCTACATTTTAAATTTAAAAAGAGATTCCATAATTGAGATTGACTTCTATGTGAACATAAAATGAAAAGCTTAATAGTTTTGAGATCAAAACTATAGGAACTATAAACAAATCAGGGAAAACACTAAAATCAGGGATTAGGCATATATGGAATACACACTGGGGAAGCAAAGGAAGCTCGCTTAAGAATGTATTGGTTCGAACTATGCTGTGGTTGAGTCTCCTTTGCAGGTTTATATGTAGTTGGGAGTGTTCCTGGAGAGTTGACTCCAACCCTTCTTTCTATTTGCACCTCGCACTGTCCACTTTCTGAGGTGTCAGAGTAAATGCTGATCTAATTAATCACCTTTCTGATATGATTCCCACATATGGATTCCTTATTTCAGTTATTAGAGTTATCTAATGTGTTAAAGACATTCTTTGCAAAGGATATAAAGATGAATAAAGCCCTGTATCCTCAAGCAGAAAGACTGAAAATAGACTAATATTTTGGAGAATATATGTTACATGAGATATATTTATAGAGTTCTGAATATGTTCAAAAGAAGGAGAACTATAGCAAGAAGCTGGAGAGAAACCAGGATGGGTTTAGGGACAGGATTTTTTATTAATCTTTTTGTGAAACCCTTGTTACTCCACTTCACCAAGCTGAAAACCTCAAAGGCTTTTAAAAATGTGTCCCTATGTTAGTTTTCTTTTCCAATAGGATATTGCTGCTGGGGATTCTAACTTGGGACCATACACTGTTCTATTCACAGGCAGCACAATAAATCAGGACCTTAACTCATTTCTAGAGTTCCAGTTT
Source organism: Manis javanica (assembly GCF_040802235.1). Lineage (NCBI taxonomy): Eukaryota > Metazoa > Chordata > Mammalia > Pholidota > Manidae > Manis > Manis javanica. Next base: position 81,338,811 of record NC_133161.1, read on the forward strand.
CTCTTGTAGAATCTAACGAAGATGCTAGATTGATCTTTGTCAAGAATAGTTTTACACTGTTGTTAGAGTTTATGGGAAACGTGGCTGAAAGGATAATAATTCTTATCCAAGTATTTAAAAAATCAAAATATTATTGTCTAGATTCATGATTCTCACACTTTAGTAAGTATCAGAATTACCTGGAGAGCTTGGTAAACACACATTGCTGTGGGTCATGTAAGGAGAATTTCACAGATACTGCTGCAGCCACTGGTGCTAGGATCATACTTTGAAACCACTGATCTATATCACTATTATTAGCATGGTGAGTAGGAAAAACACAAAACTCGTGAAATGATCTGGGTCCTCTTTCATATGTCTCATTTCCTAAAACTATGAGATTATGAAAGTTGGGTGATTGCTTGAGGTTTCATTTTTTAAAGAATCTTAAGCTGGTTCAAATTGGCTTGCAAGAACCAATTTTGTGAATCTCTTCTAAACTCTGAGTTCAGTGACATCACTCAAGCTGGATATCAGTCATGATGGGAGTATTTACACCATGGAAATGAACAATTGTTTTAAGTCAGGTTTTGTTTTTGTTTTTCATTTTGGAAGACCACCTGTTAAGTAATTAGCATTACACCTTGATTAGATCCATATTGATATTCATAAAATTTTGGATGTTAAGAATAATTTAGCGATCTCTCACTCCCTTTCGAATCATCTAATTTTTTCTGAGCAGCAGATTAGTCTTAGTCTCTCTGTATTATAAAAGCTGTTATGAATCTAGGGCTTTGAGAAGTCAATTGGTTTGGAACAAAGACATTAAGGACCATGTTTTGGTTTAAAATGAGCCTAACTTCATAGAAACTTCTACATCATAATGCAGAAATGCAGGAAAATCAAAGGGTGAGAATTTGAAACGAATGTAAACCATAATTTCCTGGTTTTCTTCTTGCCAGAATACCAGATGTGTTTTTTTAAATATCAGACTCAAGACTCTCTTCTCCTCAAACTCTATACTTTCTCTAAAGGAAATTTCATCTGATGATATTCATTAATTCACTTTATTTGAAAATGATTCCCAAATTTGTATTTCCTATTTAAAAAAGTCTTTATTGAGCTTCAGACACACCAATCTACAATGTGCTTGATAGTTCCATGTGGCCCTCTTGCTCAACATTTTCACATCCCCACTGTATTCAAAGGTTTTAAAGGCCCTTTGAAATTCTACTTCTTTCCATTTCAACTGCTATCTCCTCAGTGAAACTTCTACCTTTTCTTACCTGGCTAGTTTGCAACATGGTTTCCCTTATCTATCTTATCTCCTCCCAAATGGTCATTACAAATCCATCTCTGATAATAATTCACTTTTCCTTAAAATGCTTTATTGACTTCCTCTGCTTTTAGGGTAGTAACCAAAAGCCTTATTGAGTTACAATTACATGGCCAACAAGCGTGAACTAACTCCTGCCTATTTCTTCAGACATGTGTCAAAGTAATCTCCTTGAACTCTGCATGGCAACCTTACCAGCTTTCTTTCAGTAAATAGTCCCTGGAGACTCAGGGCCTTTGCACATGCAGCTCCTTCTGTCTCATATCACTTCACTTCTTCATCTTTGCTTATAAGTAGGATCTCAGTTCAAAAATCACTTCATTGGGAAACCCAGGCCTCCCAAGGAACACAGGAGAATCCTTTCCCTCTAGTATTAGGTGCTTTTTGTTTCATGGCTTTGTCAGTTACAATTTCATAGTCATTTCTCCTTTATTTGATTAATGTCTGTTTCCTCTCAACAGACTATAAGCTCCTTCATAGCGTGTTTATATTCACTTACTACAGCGTCAATACTGGACAAAGTATATGATACCCAGTAAGAACTCAATATATATTTATCAATTGTTGAATAAATTTATTATAGTCTTAAAATGTGGGATAATCAGAATTTCCTTTTCTCTTCATTCCTTTCTTCCTTTTTCTTTCTTCTCCCTTACCTCCTTCTTCCTTCTTTCTTTCCTCTCTCTCTCTCCCTCCCTCCCCACATCCTTTTCTCCTCTCCCACCCTCTCTCTTCCTCTTTTTCTATCATAGTTCCCTCCTAACAGATCACAAAATATTTCATTCCTCTAATCTGCAAGTCATCCTAAGAACCTACCTACAAGGTTGTAAGGTAGTGATTCTTGACCCTGGCTGAATATTATGATCACCTGGGGAGCTTTTAATAAATACTCATGCCTAGGCCCACCACAGACCAATTAAATCAGCATTTCTAGAGGTGAGGCTCAGGCAACATTTTTTTAAAGCTCCCTAGGTGATTCTAATGTGCAGCCACGGTTGTGAAACATGCTCTAATGGATGAAATCTGAATACCCATCTGTTCATGAACCATTTGAGCTATTACTCTTAGCCTAAGAAATTTCTAATTCTAATTAAATGATCTTTACATTCATTCATTCAATCAAATCTTGTACTTTTAAATCATATGTTATTAAGTCTTATATTTGTTACACTAATATTAAATAGTATATTTATTACTAGAAGTAAAAGTTTCTACTAGGATTTGTGAAAAACTCTACAATGTGGCAGGGTACTTTCCAGATTCTGATCTGAACTCTTTCCTCACTTAGCTGAATCCCTAGGTTAAATCATACATTTAACCTTAGAATTTCTCTTTGCTTATCCTCTCACTGTACATCTTACTTGGACATGTTGTAGGTAGACTTTCATACTGGTTGCACAAATGTAACAATGCAGATATCATTTATGCAAGAAAACCTGTGAGCCTTTTCTGTAAAATAGGCACATACATGCAAAAATATTTCTCCCTTCATCTGAAAACTGTGAAGGGGAGCCTTCTGATTGCTATAACGTCTAGGGGACAGTGGTTAGAGATTTGTTGCAAAAAGAGAAGCTGAAGAACTGTTGGGGGTGGGCAGGAAGAGTAGAAATATTTTAAAAGAGACGTGGTGAAATCAGGAAGCTTTTTCCTCAAAGGGCAGTTGCTGCTGGAGCGACTGAGTCATCCTCCCAGTATTGTCTGTCCTAGATACAGTGAACAGGAAGTGAAAGTTCAGTGTTGCTTACTGTCAATTGCCATCCACATAAACAGACACAGGAAGATCAAGTCATGTTACTTAGCCTTATTGCCCTTGGATGTTTTGATAAATATGTTAGCTACTAACTCAATATAAGTATTAAACTTACATACCCCCAAGGCCAAATTTTACAGTTTTCCTTTTGAATCTCTTTTAAAAGCACTGGCTTTTCCCACACAGCTTCTTTTTTAATTCACCCAGCTCTGAGCCCTTTAGCTCTCCTCACCTTCTGCTTCTGGGAGGGGAAAGTCTCATCATCCAGGCCCCTCATAAAGGTAAACTTGGTGCCAGGGAGTAATCCCCTTGGGTTGCTAATGGATATTCACACATCTGAGAATGTTGTTAAGAAGCTTCTGAAGTGGAATGTGATTCCAGCTGTAGCAATTACGTACTCCTCATATTTCCTAGTTTAGGCTCCAGGGAGTTCCACAACTGCCTATTAGCAAGCTGACGATGGAAGGAAGCACTGTAAATCTCACAAGCAATGATAAAGCTGATGCTGCTAGAAGAAGTGGGAAGGGGTGAACTGCAATTAAAAAACAGAACCATGAACCTTGGCCTTTTAAAAAAAAACAACACACACAGTAAGTTAATGAAGAACACAAGAGGATAAACTAAACTGTAAACATTTCTTATATCTCTTTTCAGTTTATCATCTTGGTTGCAAGCAGAATGAAAGAGGAAACTAAACATCAAGAATCCAAATTAGTCTGTAAGATACATCTAATTCTCAAACAAATACCATATCGTTTTGAACTATTTAGAATATTTGGTTTACATATACTTTGGTCAGTCCTGTTAGGACAGAGAGGCAGAGTCTATAATTCCTAACATAGAGGTACCACTAAAGAAAAATACTTAGGACTTTTAAAAATAGCTATCCAAAGAGGAGTTGACCTTAATTGTTATAGAAAGAAGAAAATACACTAAATATCACCCACTGAGAGTTTACTAAGTGCCATTGGTTGTCCATTAAGCTTCATAACAACTTAAGAGGTTTTATTACTGTGTTCACTTGACAGATACGGAAACTGATGTTTAGAAAGATTAGGTAGTTCAGTAGTAAACCCACCAACATGAAACAGCAGAATAAAGATGGGGATTCAGTTCTCTTTGATTCCAAAGTTCATATGTTTTATATTACCTGATGATTCCTACTGTAAATCTAACTGTACTCTATTTGAGGATGCAGAGATAGGAATTTAAAGACCAAAAAAGAAAGCATTAAGTCATAAATACTTTAACTATTTAGATATATTGGATTTTTTAATGACAAGATGGTGAACTGATGGTTCATCTTTTCATATTGTTTACACGTAAGTTAATTAAAATTTTGGAATGTAAGTTTCCTGATCATACCCCAAGCCAACTGAATGATTTCACTGAACAATGATTAGTAGGGAATTTACCTTATGTAGGATGACAGAAGGGAAGTTTGATATTTAGGCTGAAGGAAAGGGAGAGGGGGATGAAATGAAAACATAGGAATGAAAACATACAGTAATGAAAACAGGAATGAAGACATAAGCATGAAGAAGAATGATGCTTTCATTATATTTCTCATTGTGTTTTTACATATATTCTGTGTTTCATGTATATTATATATACTGTGTATACTATGTATATTATGTATATGTGTGTTTTGTACTCATAATCTTCCAGAGGGACAAGATTTACCCTCTATGGAAGCCATAGGGCACTTCAAAATAAGATAAGAACAAAACAAAATAAAAATATTGCCATATGTCATGAAACAGTAGAACTCTTTTGATTGTCCTAAAAGAGGTACAAAAATATGAGTATTGTGCTTTTATAGATTGCTTATGTCTCATAGTACCATCATTAAGTTTGTTGAAAGATAATAATGCTCCTTATTGTCAATGTAGCAAAACAATCAAATTAACATCAAACTAGTTAGGATCATCCCAGTTACAGCCATACAATAGCCTCAGACCATTTTGAAATGGGGAAAAAATATTTATGGTTTTATCATGTTTTAAAGCATTACCTCTAAGATTACAACTTAAACATACTTACAGTTTAAATAGCTTAATAGCTGACTTTGTATTGCACTGGCAGTAGCTGTAAAGCTTATTCTTAAAGTTCACAAGTTACCCAGAGCATAGGAATTACAAGTGAAGAACACATTTATACCATGTGGAAGAATCTACCTGCTAAAAATAATCATTTTATCTCCTCCAAAATACTTTTAGTGATGCATTGCAAGTGACTTTACAACATTTTTTGACCAAAATCTTTCAGTCAATTGGCTTTAAGTAGAATTAGTGACTGCCCCTCTCTATATAATGGAAATTCCTTTTCCATTGCCAGCAATCCATTAAGATGATTTAGGGAAAACTCGAGCAACCATATTTAACAATTGCAAGTCTTATTTACTTGGTCTGTCTCAAATAAACCAATGAAGGAAGATGAACTCCCCATATAGTGTAGATTCTGTAAAAGCTAAATATATGCAATTTAATTTAATTTTCAATGATGCTTTGAAATTACAGAAAAGAAATATTATCTGATAGTTTTTCAGAGAGAACTTTTTATTAAATAGGCTGGCACTATAGTTTCTATAGATCAGAATTGTTCCCCAAGACCAACTCCTGTAAGTACGTAAAATCTTCAAAAAATTTTTATAAACAGAAAAATTTCAACACTGTATGTGATACATGCATATAATTAAGACTTTTCTTTAAAGGAATTATTCAATGTATATATCACATAATATTAATTGATATACTTTTTTAATAACAATACCAAAGAGCCATATTAGATAACACCAGGGATAAAGAATGGCAGACTCTGGAGGCAGAATGTCCCAGAGGGCCTGGTTTCATATCCAGGATTTATCTTCAACTTTTTATAATTTAGCCTTTTCCGTCTGTAAAATAGTTTATCAACAGTACCCACATCATAGAATCATTATGAAGATAAAAGGAGTTAATAAATGTAAAGTGCTTACAACAGCACCTAGTACCTAATAAGGACGGTGTGTCAGCTGTGTGTTGCTCTTTCCCCCCAACCCTGTGCCCCTTTCTCTTTTTTATAAATGTTTCCCCCATCTGAGCAATATTTTTTGAGAGATCTATACTCTTTATGTGTAAATGTGGAAATATTATAATAACTTTACTAGAAAAGAGTGTAAATGAACAGGTATGGTGGTTGCCTTCATGTTCTTAGAAGTGAGTCAGTAAAATGGGAAAAAATAGAATTTATGAATGTATGATTAAGTTTGTAAGGATGTTAAGCCAAAAAATATACAAATTAACAAATAATCACCTGCTGTGATAGCTGATATGAAATGGCAGTGAAGAATCAATGGTAAAACTAACTGATTGCCTCCCAGGAGTTCACCAAATAGCCAAAGAAACATAATGGAAAAAATAAAGCATGACTCATTTTAAAAAGTATTTGCATGAAATAAAATTAATATTGCTAAGAGTCTAAAAATTAAATATGCATACAAACTAATAAGAATCCTACCAACATTAATAATGCCTGTTTAAATCATCTCTCTGCACACAGTTATAATTTTCTGCCAATACAATTATATCCTGCTGTTCACTTATTGTTTTTGTCAGATATGTTGTGTCAAGTTCCTACAAAGATCTTTAACTACATTTTAATGACTTCACAATATCACATCAAATGGCATACTCTCTTATTGTTGTACACATTGCTGGCTTTAATAATTCACAATTATATTATGATCCAATAAAATAGTTCTACAGATTTTTCTTATTTTGAATTGTTTTCTTTGGATCAACTGTGAGACCACCGGGTCCAAATGTATAATTTATTTTGTTCTGCCCCAACTTTTCTTTCACAACTCAACTAATATCAATGTGTTACAATTATAAAAATGGTGTTTAATCTGTGTGAAAAATTCAAGCAGTACAAAAATATGTGAAGTAAAAAAAATAAAACTTCTAATTTCTTATCCCCCAGTAATAGCTCTAATTACTTGACGTATATTCTTCCAGACTGTGGTTTAATAATTTGGGATTATATTCTCTAATTAGAATCTATATACTTAACATAGAAACTTGCTGTGTTTGGCTGATACCTTGTGAACATCTGTTCACTACCTATGGCTATAATTCAGACTTTTAAATGACTGTAAAATATTTCCCTGCATGGTTGTGTGATCCTTTTTTTCATGAATAATCCATGCAAGTTGTTTCTAAATTATTACATTAATTTCAAAGAATGGAGTGTATGCAAGGTTTTGCACTTGTCACACCATTTATTTTAAATAAATTCCTTGAAGTAAATTTGCTGAGTAGGAATGGCTATGGACTTAGAATTTAAAATCTTTGTACCAAATTGCCCTCCAGAAATGAACTGATCTCTCTCTATGCAGTGTTTGGGGTCCCTTTTCACTAGGTCTTTTCAATCATTCTGAATTTGATGGGTGGCTTATAATTGTAATTCTTGGATTACTAATGAGGTAAAATATATTTTCACCTGTCAAATATATTTTAAAACTTTGTTTATGGTGACTTTTGTTGTGTAGGGACTATCATTTTTATATTTTTATGTGAAGAGGTATATTCAGTCCTTTCCTTTGTGATATTTCATCTTTTTTCCAAACATAGACCATCCCTACACCAAGATGATAGAAATAGTCTCTTAAATTTTGCTTAAATTTTTATGGTCTCATACTTTAAACATGTTAATTAAATATGCATGTTTGTGTGTAATATACGGGGAGAAGGTATAACTTTGAATAATTTTTTACTGGTTTTCAATTAGAATTTCATCATATGTGGAGTCATTGCCAGAATATGTTTGCCTATGTGTTTATTCTTGCTCCGTCCTATAATAAACAGGGTTTATTTGTTCTGTTGATATTATCTGATGGGAAGATCCACCGCATTATACTTGTAAAAACTGCCTTGTTTTCTTGTAGTTGTTTTCAAATAAAACATAGCATTAATTAATTAAGGGTCACACCCTAATTGTGATTGTATATGATTATAACCATTAATTTGGGAGAACACTTAGCATCTCATTGACTGGATCTCCCATCCAGAAGCACTATAGACCTAATTTCTCGTGTATTTTTTTGCTTGGTGACTGAACTTTTCTTTCTTTTGGTCTTCCACATATTAGTTTTTAACATAGTTGGTAAAGCAATAAAACTACTCTAAGAAGCAATTTGAAATCAACTGAACCTTTATAGGGTATCTCTATAAACAAAGGAAAATAATGGGTTCACAAAGACCAGATGGCCAGCATAGCTCTGGGGATCTAGATAGCAGCAGGTAATGAACATCTCTAGTTCCCTACCATAAAACTGGGAAGTCGCTATATAAAAGGACAAAGAGAGAGTGGGTAGCCAAAGACAAAATACAGCCTTTATCTTAAACTGTTTACCATTAGTATTAAGGTGAACAGAATGACAATTTTAACTCTTTCTTTGTTTTTTTTTTTTGACATACAATATTACATTTGTTTCAAGTATACAACATAATGATTCAGTTATCTACGTTATTAAATGCTCACCCCAACCGGTGTAGTTACTATCTATCAACACAGAAAGATGTTACAGAATTATTGACTGTATTCTTGGTGTTGTACTTTTATCCCAACAAATTTAACTCTTGATGATTAGTTGATAATTCCTAGTATTAAATAAATTAATGATATATTTTAAATCTTGCTTTCATAAAATTTTCTGTATTCTTTCAATAATTTGAGTATTTTTCAATGTAGTTTTCTTGAATTCTCTAAGCATTCAAAAATACTATATGCAGATGATTTTGTCTCTTCCATTCTAAAATTTACATCTTTTCTTGTGTTATTATATTCCAGAGTATAACCTAATACAGTGATGATACTCACACTTCACTTGTTTCTGATTCTCAGAAAAATGCCTCTAGAAGTTCATTGTTGAAAGTGATATTTTTCTAACATACTCTTTCAATCAGTAGGCTGGGATTATTATTTTTATTAGGGTTGGATATAGAATTTTATGAAATATTGTTTGGGATGTGTTGAGATGCAGTTTTTTCCACTATTTTTGAAATTAGATATTATTATCAGGTTTGCTTTTGTTGAATCATCCAGGTACTTAAAGCCTTCTCTGACATGGTGTGTTATTTTAATAAAAACACTGAGCTTGTTCATATTTTATTGATATAATTGCATCAACAATTTGTAAGTAAACTTACTCCTAATGTTATAGCTTTCTTTGGTAGATTTTAGTTTGGAATTTCATATGCCTTCTAAAATAAACTAAGAATGAGGTATTTTCTTTTAAAAAGTTTTTCTGTTATGCCAGTGTTTGTCAACTATTAATAATCTGAGCCAATAGTTTTTGCTGTGGGGGCTGATCTGTGCATGCAGGATGTTCAGGGGCATTCCTGGCCTATTCCTATTAGAGGCCAACACCTACTGCCCTACCACCTTGCCAAGCTGCGACTGTCAAAAATGTTTTTACACATTGACAAATGTTCCCTGACAAACAAAAATCACCCCCAGTTGAAATCTGCTGGTACATACTTTGGCAAAGTTTAATGTTTATGGAAACTTCTCAATGAAGCCATTTGAACTTGATGCCTTTTGTGGAGTGGTATGGAGCTGCCTTCCAATTTCTTTTCAAATAGTACATAACCAGTGGGTACATAATGTCACAATTTAAGCAAGTCTCGTGATGTCCCCCGAAGTTCTTTCTTTTGCATGTTCCCCTTTCTCATCTGTACTTTCTTCTTGAGCAAGTTCATCATTTCCTATGGCTTCACATCATGACTGTTTACTTTTGAATTCCAGACCTTTTCCTCTTCTGCAGACCTTCTAGAATGCCAGATTAATATATTCAACTGCATTTTATATATGTATCTGGATATCCAACAGGACCCTGATGTACCATGTATGTAAAAAGCATGTCTTAGTCCTTCCTAAATCCCATCCTCCATAACTGTGGTATTCCATATAATCTAAAATATATCACAAATTTAGGAGTCAGATTAGATTCTGCTTTTTTTTTTCCCTCACTTTAAATTAGCCCAAATTCTATGGATTCTACACTCAAATATTTAGTTCTATCTCTTATATCAGATTCCTATCATTTCTACCTGAACTCTATTTTACTGGTAAAGAAGAAATTTTAACTTAGAATTAAAGGCTAGAATCCATATTTATTTACTGAGTATTCTCCAGCTATTAAAAACATCAATGTTACTAAGATCAGGGGAAAAGGCTAAAACTCAAGGCCTAATGTTGTAAGTCAAGAAATATATTAACTCAGACAATTGTCTATAGAAAGGAGCTGCAAGTCTCTATGTTTGACCCATTCAAAGTTTGTCTTAGTTGTTTTGTAGATAAGAAAGGGATAATTATCAAATTTTCAGAAGCTTTAAAACTAGAATGCATATGTAATATATTGACTTCATCAAGGTGAAAGGCATCTGTAAAATGAAGTGAAAAGCTGTATCTTACTAGGTAAATATAACAGGGACATTTACAAAGTTCCAAACCTGAGTTCAAAAATCTAACTGTAGCTTATAGTTAGGGGTAAAGTGAGCAACATGGAAGTTGATGGTAACTGAAAGGGAAGAACAACTTGGAAACATGGGTACCATAAAGGCCCTTTGTGATATTTTACATGTTAATGTAATCATATGCTTACATTAGTAATTATGCCACTAGTAAATATAGTTATTAGGTTAAAACATTCAAACCATTACAGTACAAAGAATCACTTAACTACTATTTACATTAAAAAATAAGAGTAGGTGTGATATACTCCGGGGAAGCACCATGCAGACCACTAGCAGAGCCTGGGTCTGGCCGTGTGGCCGGACACAGGCCTGACAGCCAGGGGCCCAGAGCGCTGTGCTGAGGCTGGCATACCAATGCAACAGGTAGAGAAATGACGATGCTGGGGTAGCAGGAAAATAAAATGGCAGAATATTCATTTTGATATACAAGCAACTTGCCACTTGTTTAAAGTCAGTAAGAGCATCAATTACTATACTAGGGTTTAGGAACCAGGCACATGTTCTGGAATGGCAAGGTTCCAAGCAGGAGCTCCAGCACAGGTAATGAGGCGTGGACCCAACCATCTGAATAAAGAGTCAAGTGAGAATAAGGTAAAAGCTGAGTTATTAGAACAGAGCAGTGGGGCGCTGCAGGGGTGACTTATGTTTAGTCTCACAGTTAGCTAGTTTCAAGCGTACTTCTAGGATGTAAGGAAGTGCTGGGTCTGCAGGTGGTTTTCAAGGAATTCCAGCTGTACAGAGAGTGGCACATTAGCCTTGATAATTTTACTGGACTGTGAATTCAATATGGATTTATTTTGGTTACACAAGAAATGCAATGCAGTTGTTATCTTCATAGGAACCTATAGCATCATGATCAAAGAGGGTTGTCTAAACAAAGATGCTGTATTGTTCTTTGTCTCAGGCATGAAGTTTTATGAGGGACAGTAACATACAGTTCAGGAACAAATTGAATTGCCTAAAGTTCTAGGCACATATGTGAAGGAATGAAGCTGAGCCCAGAATTGGAAGAAAGAAAAAAGAACAAGAGGAATGTAAGGAGGGAACAGGGAAGAAGAGAGGAAACAGACAGACAGAGAGACAGAGAAAAAAAGATATTAAGTGGCAGCTGCCTCTTGGCCTCCCTCAAGCAGTAAGAACTGGTGGGAGGTATGGTGAACTGGGTAGTGCATGCCCTGGTTAAGGGGTGGTTATTCCAGGGGACTTGGATCTTGAGACCTTCAAATATTTACCAAAATGTGTGATATATTTATTGTTATGTGATGTCTTCTGATTTTTAGTGTGGTCAGTTGATGTTTTTAACTATGTTTGGGCCAAAAAATATGTTCTGTATGCATGGGCCACCAATCTGGAAATACCCGCAGAGTAGTGGCTAGAAAAATAAGCCATGACTTCCCCCCATCCCCAAACTAAAGCTTAGGAATGTTTAGTGCAGACAAGTCATGCGACATCAAATGTGCCCAAGACTATCATGTGGCAAAGGTATTTGTTTTTTCTCAAAAAGCAGAACGACGACTAATGAAGGCAGCTTTTAAAATTACATACAGACAAATTTTCTAACACTGAGAGCCATTCTGGTATGGAAACACCACAGGGTCTTCCCCTTCAGGACATGCTGTACCTGGTGGATAAATATTTATTGAAGGAATTAGTGAACCTTTAAACTGAATTGGCAGCCAAGATTTGTATGCCTCTCTAGGGCACTGGAGGACATCAGTTTTCCATCCTTTGATGATTTATACCTTTAAATTGGTTGATAACTGTGCTATTCCAGGTATGTAAAGAATTGGACTGTTTTAGATATGTATTCTCTGTCATTTCTATTTATGTAATATAGGTGTGACACACAGATTTGCTACTTCCAAACGTATTTCTTATAATGATATCATTTGTAAGAAAAAAAATTTTTCTTTTTTGCTTTGAGGTTCTTTGATCATTTAGTGAAGAGTTTGTTCCTTGATCTTTTAAAGATAGCTCACAAAGATTAACATCGTGAACTTGTGTTGGAAATTATAGGATTTGAAAGCTGATGGATTTGGGTTAGACTTATGAGTCCTTTAACTTATTAGTTACATGAAATATCTAATTTCCATAAGCTTTAGTTTTCTCATCTACAAAATTCCTAGTTTTTCCAAACCATGTTTAGTATTCATATCTATAGAATACAATTATCTACTTCAAAGGGTTAAATGAGTTATGAATTAAATCATGTAAAATGGCTGACCCATATTTTCCATAAAGTTTGCAATATACATTTACAACTTTCAAATAATATTATATTTATTAATGAATAGTGCAAGTACCTATGACAGAGTATTCCCATTTCCTCCCTTCCATCCCTTATCACATTGCCGTTACTCATTTTACTTGTCCAGAAGCCATAATCACCAACTACGCGTTATTACTTTGGACAAACTGTTATCTATTAGGTCAATTAAAAATAGAAAAAAAATTTTACTTTACCTTAACTTCTTCTCTAATACTCTTACTTTCTTAGGTGGATTTGTTTCTGCCTATGTAATTTGCCTTCACTTTGAAGACCTTCTTTTAACATCTCTTGCAAGGCAAATCTATTGGCAACAAATTCTCTGTGCATGTGAAAGTATTTTCTTCTTCACTTTTTTTTTAAATCTGAAAACATAGTTTCTAAAAAGATTTTAATTTTTAGAACAGTTTTACATTGACAGCAAAACTGAAGGAAAGGTACAGAGATTCCCCATCTACCCCTGTCCCCACGCATGCTTAACCTTCCCCATTACCAACACCAGAAAGGTGCATCTGTTACAACAATGGGTCACCCTGACACTTGATAATGACCAAAGGACTCTCCTTCACATTCAAAGAATGACTTCATCAGATACAGAATTTTAGGTTGGTGAGGTTTTTTTTCCTTCCAACATCTTAAATATTTCACTCCATTCTCTTCTTGCTTGTATAGTTTCTTTGGTTTCCTTTTATGTCCATGTTTTTGCCTCCCCTGTGGTTTTTAGGCTTTCCAAGAGACTCTTTAAATAGGGTTTGAAAGTTTAAAGTTCTTCTAATTGTATTCTTGTTATTATGCAGGAGCCCTACTAATACAGTGATAAGGTGTGGGAGAGGGAAAGTGACTGTAGTATCGTGATTCGGTCCATTCCTTTAGTGAGTACTGAGCTGGGAATTTCCCTTCCCTACATCAAAGGCTAGAGGAAGCTTGCGCTGGGTATTTCCCTTCTCCGGGGTTGGATAGGCACTGATAAAACTCTAGTCTTAGGCTCTGGTAAAACAGTTTCCTTCGGTCCAGGCTTGGTGAGAAGAGAGCTCCGGACATACTGTATTTCAAAATGGTTACTTCCTCCTTCCCCTCCTGGAAGCATGTGGTAATTTTTCTCAAATCTTCACAGAACCTGTTTTTAGGGCAACTGTAAGTACAAATTATGAAAGTGTGGACCTCCACTAAGAATGGGCCAGCTCTGAGATTTTAATTCTCACTCTGCCTTTAGCGATTCATCAATTACAATTTAATGTCTTCCTACTGACACTGGCTCCCATTGCACGGTTCTGCACCAGTGCTTCTGCTTCAGGTAAGTAATGATTCTCTCCTGCCATCTTTCAAGGTTTCAGGGTAGCAGTTAGACCTGTGACCTCAATTCTCTGATGTACATAAGAAGAGTTGTTGATTTTCAGTTTGTATGACATTTTTCATCTCTCAATATGAGTGATGACTTATAAGTTCTTTACTTGTTTGACCAGAAAGCAGAAGTCAACTGGTCCATATTAAGTACTCAACAAATATTGTATATCTTTATATATATATATTTCACATATATATGTTTATTTTTGTTGTTGATCGTTTAGCCTTTTGCTGCTTTAAAAAAAGTCTTCTATTTGATATAACTTTGCAAAAAAAATTTTAGATGTGCTTAGTAAGTCATATAATTAGATGCATTCTTATCTCACATGCTTAGTTATTAAAATAATGAAGTGAAATGCATGTGTAGATTGTTTGTAGGGGAATTCTTGATTTTCACTACATAGAAAAGTATCTTATTATTTGAATAACACCATTAGCACAACTATTGCCTGCATAAACTAAGTCAGAAGCCAGATTCCAGTGTGCAAAAGCTATTGTTTCATGACAGAAAATTGTTTTGCCAAACAGGAAGACTGTTGTAGCCTAAAACACAGTTTATGCTCAGACATATTTTTCATTCCTGCATAATTGGATGAGTACAATAAAATTATTTATATATTGGTTATATTTCCTATTTATTTTCATGAGTTAGCTCTCTATAACTTGTGACATACCTTTACCTTTCATCTTAGAGCTGTATTTTCTAATTTTGAGGTATTATCCAAACTCTACCTTCTCAGTTCAAAGTGAGAAGAAAAAAATAAATACCTAAATCTGACTTGGTGAAAAGCAGCAGGTGCTATATTCTTTGCTAAGCCTATTCTTGTCTTGAAGGGTCGTAGATCATCTCAAATCTCACGATGCCTCATTTCTGCCTTATCAATAAATATGGTTTCTATTGATGTGTGTGTTCCACTAAAATGAGATCATTGTGTGTATACTCAAGACTGCTATCGTATGTCTAGCACTCTTAGAATTATGCTTAGATTGATAGCTCTACTAAGCTGATACACTAAGTTTCTTCACCATTAAACCTCTTTTCTCATTTGCAAGTGTTCATTTCATTGATGAAGCCTGACACATCTAAGTATTTCATTTGACCTCCTATTGTTCATTGAAATGTTATAAAATTGTTTCCTAAATAACCTATTTTAGTCTCCCCACTGGTAGGGTGAAAATATGTCCTTTCTTTAAATTCAATACACGTCCTACCAAATAAATTTTCCTCCTTATTTTGGGGCTGTCAGTTCTGTTTAAAGAATGTAGTAGGAAAACAGGCTGTGCTAATCCAATGTACCTTTTTGGTGGAAAGTCTCCTGAGGCATCTGTTCTAAGAGCAAGGAAACATTTGAAGGCTTTAAATCTGATTTTTCAGACAGCTGTACTAATTTAACTAAAAGGGTCTTAGGAAGGGATGGAGAAAAAAATATCTATAAAGTGTTTGGTTGACATTTGAAAAAGAAATTGAATATTTTATCCTTAGTCTCAAAGCAGCACAAGACATAAATTGTGACAATGTTCCCAGATTTCATAGAGCAGATGTAAGCAGTAAAAACTTATTTTTGTATTCATTTGAGTACAAATGAATACAAATGGACATTAATTTGCATTTTTATGGGCTTATATGTATATACTGGTGTGAACAATATATACTACTCCATGTGTTACACATACATACTATATGTAACCATTTTATATATTTTAATTGAGAAATGTTCTTGAAAAATAAAGGTTGTAAGTAGTATTTAAATAAAACCAAAAACTGATTGAGTTTGCAAAATACAAAAACATCTCAACAAAATAAACAATGCAGCTAATTATTATATAGCTACTTACAAAATTTTGGGTTTTTGTAATCATATAATTGACATAGAAATAAATTACTTATTTTTTTTTGCTTTCATAAAAGTGCACTGCGCCCTGAGACTAGACCGTATGGTATGAGATTATTCTTCTTAGTCTTTGGAACAGAGAAAATAGTAAATTATAGAAAGAGAGAGAGAGAATAGGTAAGCCAGAGTAGGGAGAGGAGAAAATAAAAGAAAACCATACAATTCCTAAAGGCATGAAAGATTTCTGAGGCTGTTCTGGGATTCAGTCAATGGATTCCCACTTCTTGGTTAGATTAGATAATCCATTGCTTTTCACCAGTTTCCTTCTGTTGAACAATTACTTTCACCTGGATCATTGTCACCTAGCTCTTCTGACAGGTCAAGGAAAGATTCAAACGTCTGGAGGTGGCAAGCTATGATTCTGACAGGGCCAGGTTTAGGATTCTAGAGCAACAGAATAGAGCAAAAGTATCCATGATCGAGGGAGTCACGATTGCCGTTACATCTTTATTAAAAATACAGTATTACAGTATATCCTAATAAACTGAATCAACTGACCAAAGATACATATTTTCCTTTGTTTTCATTTTTTCCACTAATAATTTTTTTAAAGAAAATTAGAATTCAAGTGACTTCTTAATAGTACAGAATAAGAACTGTTTGACAGGAAAAAAAGTTTTCCCAAATATATAATCAATATGATACATAATCTAATAATGAAACATAAAATTTTTCATAAAAGGGTTTCATGTGAAATAGCAGACATGGTAGGCGTTACGTAATGTTGAAATACCAGCAAAATATCAGCAAAAGGATCCAAACTGGTAACTTTTCATCTTGTGGCCAATAATGTCATCCAATGTTTCAAGTAAATATTTTATTTGCAAATATGTGTGTCAGAATATTGTATATCTATGCAAATAAGAAAAAGAGAAAATCAGCATTCATTGTTTGCCTACATAATCTCATTAAATCCAAACAAACACTTCTACCTGGTTATTATTATTATTCCCAGTTGCCTGCAGAGGAACCTGCAGAAATGGCTTCTAGTGTAGCTAGAGTCCAAGGCCTGCACCATATGGCTTCAGGTTTTTATTTCCTTGTAGCAGGTGAGAAACACTGCATTAGAGAGATAAAACATTTTAGAATATTTGCTTTTCATTCTATGTGAATAACAAAAAGAAAAAGAAAAGCAAAGTAAATACACAAAGACTTTGAAAGAATCTTTACTGTTTGGGGGAGTACAGATCAATCCAATATCCAATAAATTCTTTTAAATAGGCTGTTTCAGAGTGACAGACATAGGTTATTTTATCAGACAATTACCTGACTGTCCAACAAAACCACCTTCTTAAATATTCCAATATGTTGTTAAGAAAAAGATATGAAGTGTGATGTTAAGTATTAAAATACTTAAAGCATGCCTGCACTTCTTTGGTGAATGGACGTGCCATTAATGAAGGTATATAAACTTCAGAAAATAAGAGCAGAGTTTGAGGGGAGATTTACTTTAAGTGAAATCCTCTGCCCTCAAAGGGTTAAATGTTAACAAAGTTAAAAAGCAGAAATCAGGCTCCTATTAGACTTGAACACTAATCTTGTTGACGGCTGAAGTGTTTCCTTATTTTATCCATATTCATTATATTGAAGGTGGGTTATATGGTGGTGACTAATGACCAAACATCTGGACCTAGTGACCCTTAAAATCCTCCAGCCATTGCTGTTCAGAATTAAATACCACATGAACTAAAATGATATTTTGGCTTGACCAAGACAAATTAGTATGGCAAAGCTATAGACTTGCCTCTAGCTTTGCAGAAATCATAGTTTATAGAATTAAAATGAATAAAACTGAAATGTTTATAAATCTACATGTCTTATCATCATTATGAAACTGAGAAAAGTAAAATAGATATTTTCAGAAGAAAATGAGTATTCTGTTACATTGATCACTGTGGATATGAAGAACATTTGTTTCAAAATTACCTCCCAGAATTTTGATTGAGCTGTGGAAAATGAGATTACTTTAGGTTAAGTAATTGGCAAAACTCATTGCCAGAGTAATTAATTTTATCTTCAGACAGATAACTAAAGGGAAAAGAAGGTGAATGTTATCATCACCATAAGAATTATTCATTAAAAATGCATTTTTTTCTTGCAGGTAGAAAGGCAGGAGAGGCAACATAGAATAACAATGGCCAACAACAATAAAGATTGAATTGTCAGATATAAACCCCAAAGAGAAAGTGAGTTACACAAGAATCTCGGAGGTTGTGTAAGTACCCAAGCAAGGGAAGGGCCTCCAAGAAAACTCTGTTTGAATTCTACAGTTTGTCTATTTTTCTCTCCACACTAAGAGAGGAGGTGGAGTGCTGCTGGGGAAAGGGTGAAGGGGTAGAACACATCCCTTCGGACAGAATTGTGAGGGATGAAGCCTTCAAGATTCGACTTTGATATTAAATTCAAATGGTTCTCCTATTGGATTAGGAGTGACCTCTAACTAGGTGGTATAAAACTGTTTATAAAAAAAGATCAGAGAACAAATCCACCAATCATGTCAACACACAACCTCTACTGATGAACCTGTGCCTCCTATCCAAAATAAAAGCACACAAAAAACATACAGAAGAACACAAACCAGCAATTATCAGCCCTCACACTAGATGACAGTCTGAGGTGAACACAAAGAGGTTTCAGACAAGGAAGTAAAAAAGTCATGGGGAATTCATATAAACTATATCTGAGGAAAAATATCCAGGTATAACTACTTGCATTCAAGAAAAAGGTAAAAAGAAAATCATTGACCACTATGAAAAAATATACTACCACAATTTTAAAACATAAAATGCAAAATAAGCTTAAGTCCCCTTCTAATAGAATTTATACAAGATACTGAAAGATTTAAAAAAAGAAATACTTTCAAATACAAAAGAGATGCTGAGAAACATGAAATCAATGAAACAAAGTATAAATTACTGATGAGAAAATAAAACAGCAGAGTGACATAAATCAGAGTCTAGCGCCAAGGAAACAAACTGAGAATCAAAACCATATCATTACAGAATTAACAAATAAGTGACTACTAGGAAGGAATAAAATGTCCATATTTAAAAACTAAAATAGTAACAGAAAAAACAATGTCTTTAAGTAGTTAGAGAAAAGATGTTTTATATTGGATATAGAATTAACACTAAATTTGTAGAAAACTAATGTTGCTGAACTAGATAATGAATCATTGTGCAGCAAATAGCAAACGATCAGGTATATAACTTAAGAATGATGTATTTTCAAAGTTAAATCTATAGAACTCAATATAATTATAACAGTAACTCAAGAAATCTTATATCCCAAGAAAAATCAAATAGACAAAAATATATAGATGTACATAGTAATTAACCTTGATCCAATTAATTAATTAAGGTGAGTACATACCATGGCAATAGAATAAAACTTCTCAAGACGTTTTACAATTCCAAAGAAAATAGTATATTTTAAACAACACATTCCTATATTTATGTAGAGTAAGTAACACCAATGAAATAAGAGTATCCAACAAAACATACACACACACACACACACACACACACACACACATACACATATATATGTGTGGGCATATGTCTTTGTATGTAAATTTATTTATTATTCAGAATAGAAAATACCCCAAATCATAACACTGTACATAAAAAAATATAAGAGCTAGGATTAAACTTTGACTTAGATGAAAAATTCAGAGCCTTACACATTAATGCTACTTAATTTAATATAAAATAATTATAAAAAGTTAAGTTAAACATTTAATAGAACAAGAAATAGGCTATAAAATAAACTTAAGGAAAGAGTAATGAAGGGTACAAATAGAGTTAAAAACAATAATAAATAAATAAATAAATAAATAAATAAATAAATAAATAGAAAAGAGTTAAAAAGCAAAAGTAACATGAAAGGCCATTTTTTAAAGATACATTTAAAATAAATGAAATAAGGAAACAGAACTTTAGACAGTCATAAAAAACAAAGAGTAGCAAGGTACAGAAATACAGGTAATTTAAACAAATTTAGTGTATATTTTGGTGAAGTATAGGTAAATAAATGCAAAGATCTAGAAGACATGGGAGATTTGCTACAGTAAAAATAAAAACACATAAATTATTTTTAAAAAATAACAAAAATGACCCTGGAAAAGAGAGAAATACTGAACAAATGATTAACTGTAGAAACAAATGGCCACAGAATCCATGAGTTAAAACTCTTCCCAAAGTGTCAGGCTTAGACAATTTCCCAAGGAACTTTTCTTTTTCAACCCTTGAAGGAACAGACAATGCTGATCTTATTTAGTGTGTTCCATAAGACAGAGACAAGTAAGTCTGCAAAACCCTAACCATAAAATCCACCCACACACAGGTGTACTTAAAAACATCTTTTAATAAAATTTGCATAAGACAGTGCCTTATATAATTTTTCCTGTTTTCCAGTATCAGTTTTTAAGTAATAGAGTCATTTGTAAAGTATCCCCTTAAGGTCATTTGTCCTAACTCTTGTTTTTAAGGTATAGCAGTAATTCAAGCACTCTATTTTTCACAGTTCATGCCATTTCATCAAAACAAAAGGTAGCTCAAAGTTGTATAACATCAAAAGAAAAATGAATCTCAAATGAGTAGGCCTTTCTTCTAGGGATTTGCCTTTGGAGGTTACACACACACACACACACACACACACACACACACACACACACACATCATTGTGTTTTAATATGTGAAACTGATGACTACTGCACCAAGTTCAAAAGTCAGTAAGTCAAATCAACAAATGCTTGTTCAGTACTCACCCCTCTTGGAGGTTACAATCTGAAGGGAACCGATTGAACATCTAAAGACAATGTATCCTCAAATGGTATATTTTATGGTAGAGCTTTAAATAAAATAGGAATTGAGATGAAAAAATATGAAATTATCAATAGAGGTCAATATATTTATTAATAGTAAATAGTGAATTACCAAAATTTTAAGTAACTGTCCCAAAGTAACTTAATTTTGATTAGGCAGTAAATCACACATGCAGAACAGCACTCTGGTAAGGAAAGCAAAATTGTTCAAGGGAATTAATTCCAATATTTGAAATGTGGTCATATTTTCTCAATAAATGAGTTAAGCAGACACCATTTGTTGATAAGCATCATATGGGAGAGTGGGGTGGTTTGCCATAGTCAGAAAGTAAATCAATCATAGGTTTGAAAATAGAATCCACATGTGCAGACTTGCAGAGCTAGCTGAGCCACCGGCCAGAACTCTCTCATCACACTATATTAGCTCCATTCCTGTCCAGAAGATTGTTAATGGTGAGTCTGATTAGACCATGAAACCCAGCCCCAAGGCAACTGACAGAGACGCCATCTCACGAGCCGTTTAAAAACTTCAGGACCTGAGGGATATCATTTGGTGTTAAGAAGTAAATAAAGGGTTTGATAATCCTGAGACATTTACTAAATCCATCCAACCCAAATAAGCCACCGTAAGGATTTTTCGAGAAATCATTAGACACTATGACCCAGCTCTTCAGTACAATAATGTGAAAGTAATTAATAAATTTTCACTTGGGAGTTTTCTGTTTGTTTTTGTAGAAGGGCACAAAATTGTTGGTAATCTGGGACTAGAGCAAGCAATGTATTTTTCCTATATTTCTAGGCTATACTTCATTTATTTTTTTATTCATTTACTCATTCATTCCTTTAATCAGTAAATAAACCATACCTATTTTGTTCCAAGCCCTGTCATAGAACAAAAGAGGCAATTTCTGCATCAAGGTGCAGTGTCAGAGACAGACTTGATGTATTAATGCAGACTCTTCTGGTTGCAAATGATGAAAACCCAACCTACACTAGCCTAGGGTAATGTCCATTTAGCAAGACTAGCTGAAATTTCTAGGGGTATGAATGGTTTCATTCAAAACTAAATCTAGGTTTCAAATGATATTTTAGGGTTTATTCTCTTCCTCTCGATTTCTTGGTTGTCCTTTACTCTTCAATGGTTTCACTCTCAGGCATTCTTCCAATAAATGTTGGTAACTATGACTTGCAAATATACATGGTGCTTAGCAATTGTGATCTTAGAAGAGACACTTTCTTTTCAAATGTCCATATCAGTTTCAGAGTGGGATCTGGTTTTCACCACTTGGATCATTTATTCATTTGTTCTTTCTGAGTTATTCATTGATTTCAAAGGAATTTAGTATTATGACTGACTTTGATCTGGGCTGTGTATTTATCCTGCAACCAGGAAGGTGGAATCAGATTCCCCTGAACCACAGGGACTAAAATGGGGAGACATAATTTTCTAAAATTAGCAAGGAGAATAAAATATAATGCCCCATTATGGGTACTTTTAAAGATATATTTATGTAACATAGGAATTATTGTAGAATTAGAGCACAAAGAAAGTGGTAGTCAATATTCTAGAGAGATGGAAAGGGTCAAGGGAAGCTTAAGAGAGTAAATAAACTTTGGCCTGAGTTTTAAAATATAGACAGGATGCTTACTTTTTGGACCAAAGTAGTATGACATGACAGCAAAAAGAGAAACCTTGAGTAAAAGTATAAAGGCGTTGAATAGCATGGATGTTATTTGTTATGGACTCATGGAGTAGTAAACATAGGCAGTTCAATCAGTACGTAACTGTGTCTAGATCATGGCAGTTATTCAATAAAAGTTTGTTGAGTGAATTAAAGTTGAACAATTTTCAAAGTAAATTGGGAAGTAGAATCAATAAGGAGGAGATAGAATGAACATTTTTCTCCCTCTGGGCATTTGCCAAGTACACTGATGCTTTGTACAACATTAAAAGGTAGGACTTGGCAGAATCTGAGGTTTCATTGCTAGACAAGTTGCTAGAAGAAAATGTGGATAACATAAGCTAATCTCTTAGCTGTATCTTCAACATCTGGAAGGACATTTGGGTATAGTCTTCTAGTTTCTTTCTAAAGAAAACAATCCTTTAAGATGACACAGAATGCTAGTGAAGTCTAGAGGCTGTTCAATGGTGCCAAACATTTATTTCCTTTCCCTACTGATTTAATTTTTACTTCGATTATAATTTGTTTCCAATGTTCTGAAGTCGTCCAACCATGGTTTCCTACTGTCTTCTTTCTTCTTCCCATCATCCCTCAGCTTCTTCCAGTTCTCTGTCAGATCTTCCAGTTGATGACTTGGTCCTTACGAGAAATATCTTTGTAATAACGGAGACTGCAGGCCATGCTTGTTGCAGGCAGGTAGCAGAACCTTACTTTTTATTGCTGGAGGAGATCTTAAAATTTCATGTTTCCAGTTGGAGCATTGTCAAAACTAAAAAAACTTTGCCTTTGCTTGTATTATCCAACTCTGACCAAAGACACCCACCCTTACAGCTATGGATGAGGAAGGAAAAGAGTGAAAGTAAGGAGGGTATCCTGACCTCCTGCATTTCAAGATTCAGAAAATGAATATGTTTTCCATCTTTGTGTGTGTATATTCTCCTAATAAAAATTATCATGGTATCATTTAATTTCCATTTTTAAAAGAACTGATTTAAAAGTTCTCTGTTACATTAGATGTTTTGAAATATTCTATTAAAATTAATCTGTGCTTGTTAATATAACTGAAATATTTTTTTAAGTTTATGCATAGAATAAGGACATGGACAGAACAAATGAACAAACAAACAAACAAACAAACAAACAAACAAACAAATAAATAAATAAATAAATAAGACTCCCAACTGCTTGGGTTGGACCAGGCAAACAGATTGTTAGACAACAGGGTATCTCAAGTCTCTACCAGGCAATACAAGAAGAGAAAGAGGAATAGCGAGAAGATACACACGTGTTTGGAATTAATAGTGTCCTTTGTTAGCTGAAGTATAGCAAAGTACAAGGCAATATGTTAAGTGATCATGGCATTGGGGTTTAAATTAATCCCAAATATAGTTGATTTCTATCCACAACCCCCACCCCACCCCCCAACCCAGCTGCTTTTTTTAGTAGTTTTACTTTGGGCAAATCAGTTAACCTAGCTGAAATTCATTTTCCTTGTTAGTAAAATAGGAATAAATTATCAAGGCAGTTGTGAGGATTGACTAAGAAAATGTAGGTAAACTACATTGCATTGGATCTTGTATAGATCATGATATACATAATATAGGGGTGCTCCACAAGCAGTGCTATTATCTGAAAATCCTGCTTACGGAAACAGACTAGATTCCAGATTATAATGAAGTTAAATGAAGGTAACAATATATACAAATAAGGTGTTTGTTAGAAAAACAGTCACTCAGTCACAGATATTTTGAGAGGGAACTTCACTGGTAATGTTCATTTACCTCTATCCAGGGGACAGGAGATAAGGATGTGAACTGTTTAGTCAGGAGTATGCTATATGTTTGATGTGGAAGTGAACACATTTGATTGTCCTAGAGTAATTCCAGTACACACTGGATAACCTTTCAGTCATTCCCAAACGCAAATTGGAGTCAGCAGAATTGTCTGAAGTGCTTTTAAAATATAATTCCCAGGCCCACTCGTAATCTCCAAAGTATGGCTAGACAATCCATATTTTTAGCAAGCTCTCTTGCTTAGGATCCCATTTTAGATGATATGAACAACTCTCTCTGTGTGCTTATCACTTGGAGCTATGGTTTGGATCTTCATGCTGGTCTCCAACAGAAAGAAACTGAGCTGGTCACATGGGAAATGTTTTCAGTTTCTAATACAATTTCATTTCTTCTGGTAAATTGAAAATTGTCATTCTGGCCTATCCCAGGTTTACCATGAGCTAGACTAATATATTTGGTATGGTTTATTGATCAAATAACATTTTTACACTTCTCAATTATAAGGATTGAATAACTCCCTTAGGAAACAGTCAAATTGTGAAGCTTATTAGAAAGTCACACAACCGGCCGAACACACAACTGCCTTCTTCTCAAAGGTCCATGGGTGCTGGCCACAGGGACTCAGCGTCCTGGGTTTATATACACAGATCGTACTTTGATTTAGTATTAGTGTCTGCAGGGATGACTCACTCATTCAGTGACTGATTTCCTTCACAAAATTTTATAAGGGAATTTCAGAAGTGAACGTGCTTGGATATTACTGGATTTGCTGTCTTCTGTTGTCCCTCATGTAGCTTTGTGTGGGGCCAGAGCAGCCAGCTGACAAGTGACACTTCACTGAACCTCAAGTTTTGGTGGCCTGGTCACAGCCTTTGGTTATGCATCTCCTTACTTGGGAGAAAAGAGGAATTCTTCCTCTCACTTGCTTTTTTTTTTGTTTTTTTTTTTCCCAACAAGGGACTCCAGACCATTAAATAATACTTAAAAATAATCCTGCCACATCAGCAAGCAATCACTGTGCTGTCAGCGCAAGGCTTTGGTGGACCACATGATTGCGGAGGCTGGCAGGGTAAGGTCAGCGTCCTGCATTGACCACTGTAAGCAAGTCCTGTAGATTATCTTCACTCCTGAATCCCCTAAAGACTAGGTTTATTCTGAGGACAATGTCACTCACTTCTCTTTTCTGCTGCAAAGGACTATTGCTTTGGTGTTTAATTAAAACCAGGCTCTTTACAGCATGGCAAAACTAACTCTAGAAAGTAGCAAAAATGTAAAGATTTTATCATTGTGAGTAATTTTGTCATAAACTCCTGCTAAGTTCCCCAAATTAACTTCAGTGTTTCTGGGGTGACAACATATGAAGCTAAACTTCCCTCAACCAGTGCTTATTTCTGAAGAGGTCAACTCTCGGTCCTGTATTGTCTCATTCCAGTTACAGATGAAACTATTTTTTAAAAGTCTAAGGCCTCTCTCATGAGTATGCAAGGTGTCTGCGGACAGGCTGCCAGGATTCCCAAAGGAGCATTGCAAAAAAGCATTCAAGCTTGGCTTCTAAAATTTCTTTTCTCTTTAAAAGTTGCTCTAATGTTCACTTCAATATGTTTTGGGAACTGTCCCACACAGAATGACTTTCCGTTGGATCTGAGCTCTTCTAAGTGAGTCCTAAGTGAAGGATGTTATAAACCAGCTGACAGGAAGCTGAGATGAAGCCTGTTCCCCACTGTGCAGTCAAGTGTGCAGGGTAGAACTTGTCCTGCTTCACTGTCTTGAGGGTCTGCAGTTTAAGTTGCGACTGGTAGACTAAGATGCAGGAGGTCCAAAGAGACCTCTTTGCCTTTTAAATGGACTCTATTGCATTTTATGTGAGTGTGCACCCAATTTGTATTATTAAGAAGAAATGAAAAGAGGCTTTTCAGAACAGTGCCATTTTTATCTTTCAGGCCTAAGGAAGAGAATTGTGTGTGTGTACGTGTGTGTGTGGCGTGCACACATGCTCATGCCTTTGACTTCCTGTTCCTACACCAACGCCACTCAGGGTAAGGGAGCTTAGCAGCTTTACTGGGTCATGTCCGAAGTTTCCACACTGGCTCCTTACTGACCGATTCTGACAGCCTAGTGAGAGAGGTAACCGTAGTCCTACTTCACAGGTAGGCAAAGGGAAATGGAACGACATGCCCTGAAAGCTGAGAGCTGATACTTGACTAACTCTGCCTTACTCCATTGTTTACATACTGCCTGTGCTATCCCTGAACATGATGAAGACCAAGTCTCTGACATAAATGAATATTTTACAAAGAGAATTCTGCACCCAACTCTGAAATAGAGAAAATCTAATCTTTTCCCTTCAAGGTTGTTGGTGCAAAGAATATAGTAGGATTTTTGCAAACAATTTCTACTTTATCTTTGATAGGAACATGATTTTTTCTCTCAGAATGGAGAAAATTGCTGTTACTAGTTTTCTAATGAATAAACATGCAATTGTGTATCTTATCAGCTAAACATGGGTTAGCAAACTTGAGGCAAATTTCTTAAAATGGAAAATTTACATACGTATTGCTGTATTATTAAAATATTTGTTAATTTTCAATTGAATAAGATGTAGTTTATAATTCTGACACATAAAATGATCTTAGTACCCAAACACATTAATATGTAGGAAAAGAAAAATGTGTATGTAACATGTGAGTTGTAAATTTTTAGAACTATTTCCAGTATTGAATTATTTTTATTATAATTAAAGTTTTTAATTTCTAATTTTAATCTTCATGATTTTAATACTCAACAAGCATTAACCTAAATTATGAGTTTATTAGCGATAGCATTAAGACCATCCAGTTTTCTCTTGTACGCATGAAATCAGGCACCTGGGTGTTTCCCTATGCATCTGTTTTCCTAATACCTCCTTGATGACGGGACTACAATGCTACTTAAATACAGAGCAGGTGGCAAATGGAAAAGAAAAAGTTCTGCCTGTAACAAGCTGACAGTGGATCAGGACCAGCAGTGTGGTTTTACTGACTTATTTTTCAAGAACATGGAGGTGTTTATCTACTTGTTTGAGATACTAGACATCTGTTAACTCTATTTTTATCCAACTTTCTTTCGTGTTAAAATGCAATCTTTCTATCTGAAAAAAATTAAAAATCTTTATAAAATCAAGAGTTTCTGAATCCAAAAACGTTTAATTTATAATATGGCTTTATTTCTTAATTTTATTATCCACTCAACATCTGAAGTCATCCCATATTGCAAAACATTTGTGATTCTCTCATTAAAAAGTAATAGGAGATAGAACTTTAAAGCTATCACCAAGTAATAATAATTACCAAATGCTCTAAGTACATTACCTAATTTAAAGGTCACAAGAGCTCCGTAAGATAAATATTATTATCTCAGGTTTACATTTGAGGGAACTGAATTTCAGAGATGACATACACTTAGGGAGACTGAAACCAATGAGAGTTACCAAGGCCTCTGAGGCAGACTTGGTACAAGAATTAAAAAAAACGCTGGTTCAGTGCCTTCTTTCATATAGAATTGTAGAGATCTCAAATGTTTAACTTAAAAAAATCAAGTAACCAGAAAATATCACTGACTGAATCTGAACTGGAAATTAATGTTATAAACACATCATGAAGAAAGCAATGTAAAACAGAATTCCCAAGGCTTAAGTACTAAGAAATTTTTGAAAATGCATCATATAGAATGAAAAGAGAGGGAAAGGACAATAAAATCTTAACATATTCAGTGACATCAACTTCTTTTATAATAGCGACCATTGAAGTTAAGAATTTCACTGTTGTGGTCACACAGTAATGCCAAGGGGAGAACACTCTCTTGCTTCTCACTGTTCCATCTTTTTGTGTCTGCTAGGTGTGGATAGATGATGACAGTCATCAATTCTAGGTAAGTTGCGCTCTCTCAGTACCCTGGGCCTGAAGATATGGAAAGCAACTAGAGGAAAGAGGAGACGCAATAGAATCCAAGTATCAGGGATTAGGGGCTGAGCAAGAGTGAAGTGTTGAAATGATAGAAGAGGAGCTCTGGAACACTCGCTGAGTACTGAAATGTTCTTAGTTTAATTTTCTCCTTTCCCTGTGATTTATGCTCCTTCTCAACTTTGCTCGTCGTCTCTTCTCTTTCCATTTCATTTTCTCTCTGTTCCGGCAGAATTGTAGGTGCTGTGATCGCCGACAGTCTAAGCCTGTCCGGGGACCAGTGCACACTCCTCCCAGCCCCCTCTGCTCCCCACACAGTTGTCGGTGCAGCCCTGTCCCGTTGCTCCGCACAGCTCTCCAGAGTGGAAGAAGCAGGAGGGAACGGTGCTAGGTGGATGGTGGCGAATGGTAGACTTGTTAGGCAGTGGTTGGGTCGTGATACCCATCAATTGGGTAAGGTAAGTGATACACTCCAGAACGACTCAGAGGGTAAGCCCTGTAGCTGGCTTTCTGAGGTAGCTATCAAAAAGTAAAAAGTGAGGGTGTGCATATTAGCAGAATTTACCATACGTAGTTGATATATTCATTCACATGTGTATATCATTAAGACTCTGGGGATACAAAATTCAAACACCAAAATAATTTTTTATATATTTACTAATTGACTAACAAGGCATTATTATTTTTTTTTATGAGCATGAAGAATAATTAGGAAGAAAAGTTTTCAAACTTCCTTTTAAATTGGGAAAGGCCAAGGTTTAGAGATTGGAGATACATAAAGTGGTTGAGGCACTTATCCATAGTCACCAGATATTAAGTTTGAGTAAATGAGATTTTTCAATATGTCATTTTATTTTTACTGCTATCAAAATTGAAATTAGTTTAGGTTTCCCAGTTTCCTGTTCATTAATTTCTGAGGCACTCATCCACATGTCATAGAAACACTTGTATCTTAAGATATCTATAAACACTTATATCTCAGGATGTATACATATAGTTGACCCTTGAACTATGTGACCATTGGAGCACTGTTCCCCTACCATTCAACTGAAAATATGTATATATTTTTTGACTCCCCCAAGTGTAACTACTAATAGTTGGCTGTTGATACTAAAGCAGCCTTACTGATTAACACATACTTTGTATATTATATGTATCATAAACTACATTTTTACAATAAAGGTTACTACCTAGAGAAAAGAAAATGTTTTTTCAAATTGTCACAAATCTCTGAAAAATATTCCAATATATTTATTGAAAAAACCCACGTGTAAGTGGACCTGTCCAGTTCAAACCCATGTTGTTCAAGGGTCAACCGCATATACACCTTGAATCTTTCAGCAGTTCTCCTGAGTCGTATTTCCAACTGCTTGCAGGGTGTGACCGCTGAACTGTCTTGCCACTACAAGCAATTTATCAAATCGTAACTGCAACATATCTCTCACAGATATTATTTTTCTAGTCATCTGAAGGAGACTAGAAGTTTTGGAGTCATCTTTTACTCATTCTGCTCCTTCATCATCTAATTTTGATCTGTCCCCAAGAGTTATCATCCCTTCAACTGTGCCTCGCCTGCTGGATTCCCACAGCTACCTCGCTAACTCTGGGTTTTCATCACCTCAGACTTAAATTACTGAAAGAGCCTTCAGGATGATTCCCTTGCCTACACTCCATCATCCAGCGCTCTGGCTCAGATCAGTGGCCACTAGCTAGTGCAAACACTTCTGGGATTCTGACTCTTTCTAATTTAAGTCTATTTTCTAAGATAGTCTAATATTTTACGCGCAGCTTGCGGGTGGCCATTGTCCATTCGCTTTCCTACATAAGTCACCTTGTTTCTACTTCAAAACTTTGTCTTGAATAATTTTCTCTTCCTTCCTTTTTAACCTCTCTTCTTTTTATTCAAACTACAACCAGATTTGGAGGCTCAGCTCAAAATCATTGTCTCCCCTCTTCTTCTATGATTAAGAAAGTTCATAATGGCTTCTCCATGTTCTGAATTCATGATTTTCTTCAGTATCCTATACTCTGGTCCTTCACTGTGCTTAAATGGATATGGTGTATTCTATCTTACCAAAGAGACTATAAAGATTGTATAGCTCTATATCACTTGCACCTTCCATAGTATCAGAACAGTTGAAGGCACATAAAACTGATATTTAACTAATTGAGTGATTCATTAAACATATATTATTATTTTTTATAAACAGATAGGAAAAGTGTCAAGGCATGCCTCAGTATCATTTATCTCAAGGATATTCAAATATCTCAAGTGGGCACTTTAGATTTTATAAGTCTAATAATTTTGGCTTTATTTATATACTTACTCTGAGCCAAATATTCTGAATTTTCTGCTAGCAAGGGAAATATCAGAATATGAAACACTCTTTGTTTCAAGAACCAGAGATTTATGCACAGAATAACGTTTTGAAATTCTACACTATTTCACAATGTAACTATGATACCTGAGCTGCATCCTCTTTCTAATTGTCTTACCCCATTGAAATATCAAAATGGATGAACATGTGAATACTTACATGCACCTAAATTTCTGCATTTTTTCATGTCAGCAGCATAATTTCATAAACAAAAAAGCTGGAAGGTACATAACTCCCTGTTAGGGATTCTTGGACTTAAATAGAAAAATATCTAATCCTGCAACTTATTCAAAATCTTTGCAAGCAAAAGCAGAAAAAAAAACAAGTTGTTCTAGTAAAATAAAACCCTGCATAAAATCTAAAGCAATTCAAAACTTGGCTTTCTGGACTTTTTCACGAATTATAACCGCAAGTTTAACAGCCAGCCTTTGGGACTTAAGTGCACCAGGTAGGCGATATTGTTCCACAGAATAATTGCTCCCCAGGGAAAAGGCATTTCGGTGACTTTCATGTTATAAGGCAGCACGAGCCAGTGGGTCATTAATCATTAGTGAGTGTCACTGAAGAGTTTAAATACAAAGAAAAGGATACAATGACATGAAATATCAGAGGAAAAAAGAATTGTGCAAATTTCCATGATAATCTGACTTAAAGTTTCATAACTACCTATATATGCAAATACCAGGTTTTAAAAGAAATCTGATAAAAAACACTTAAAGATTAATTCATTACACTGAATAAAAATTTATGTCTTCACAGCTGATCCTTTTGGGGTATGTGTAGGAGAAAACAGAGTAGATGGAAATGGGGCAATGCTTTAACAGTCTGAAATAAAAATGTGCCATTTATATCTTTGATTTGGTTACTTTTTAAAAGTTGTTTTTAATAAATTCATCCATTAAAGCATAAAGAAAGCAACTTGGGATAAAAGACACATATGCAGTTAAAAATTGTAAAAAAATTAAAATAAGGTAAAGAAGTACTAATAAGAGAAGAAAAACGCATTTCCCCCCAAAATCCTAGCTTAAAGATACCTACTGTAGTTATGAACTATTTCTAGCCCTAAGCTTCCTAGCAGCTAAGCAAAAAAGAGAAATAAGAATAAATTATCTCGTTGGAAGCATAAGAGAATGCCAGGAAAAAAAAAATTCTCCTAGCACCAATTTTCAAGAGTTTATCTCATAAATGACATTGTACAGTGTTGACTCAGTTTGTCTTCAGTTTCAAACAGAAGAAACTAACTGTGGGTAACTTGACATTTACTGAAAAGATTAGAATGAGCTCCCGAATCAAAGGGGAGGCCAAAAAACCAGGTTTGGACCCAAGAGGAATCAAGGCTTTTTAGAGTCACAGTAGCTGGAACAGTCTGACAGCCTCTGTCAGGCAATGGCACTTCAATAAGTCCCACTTTCCTGCTGTCCCTGTGTCTGTTACTATAACAAGGTGACTTGTGTCTCAATACAGGGAGAGTTTGACAGTTTTTCCCAGGCACTATTCTAATAAATTAGTCCAGCGTTTCCATTGCCTTTGCACCTGCAAGTACTCCCTGTGGCCGTCATTTGTAATCAGGAACTGCTTTCCATCTCTTGCTCTCTTGTCCACCCCATCCTTCCCACTATGCCATTGGCTAGTACACCTTGACAAGTCAAGATAAATACGGTTAAGCAAAAATTGTTCTGAGAGGAGAGGGAATATAGAACTGAAATAAGAGTAACATTTAATAATCTGATAAAACTACATTTCATTGCATCCAGAGACTGAATTTCTCAGGAGAAAATGAAACACTTTAAATGGGACCCTTAGTCTTCTTTCCGGCACGCCCCACCGCCAGGCCAGAGAGGAGGAGGAAGGAGGAGGAGGAGGCAGTGAGCCTGTCACATTAGGGAAGAAAATTTATAAACAGCCACCCCCTCCAAAATAGCACAAAATATATCATATGTTTTAAGAACAGCTCCATATCCGTAAGATGCTCAGAATAAGGCCCGTGGGAGGGTGACTGACGAGCGCGGGTGACACCCGGGCCGCACAGCTGCTGAACCAGGCACGGAACTGGAGGCGCCCCTGTGAGGAGCTCCAGGGACCTCACCGGCTTCCCTAGTGGGGAAGTAGGTGCCTGAATTTACAATCCCACCAAAGCTACACAAGCTGAGGAGCGGTGAACCCCCAAAAGGAAATCTGTATTCTCTGCCAAGAGGGGAAATGGATGGCTAGGCAATCACTCCAAATGGACCAATGTCCAATGGCAGCGGCGTTTCATCCAGCATTGAGTGGGTGCTCCTTACCTACCATGCGCTGTTGCAGGTGCTCTCCCCCTGCTCATCCTGTGAAGATGGTGCACTGTATTAGTAATTTTAATAAGTAAGCTGCCAAAGACATCCAAATGGTCAGTGATGGAACGATGGTTCAAACCCGATGTCAGGACTCATGTTCTTAATCCCTTTAGACACCTTCAGGAGCTGTTTTAAAATAAATGAAGCAACTGTGTTCATACAGCTGCTTCTCATAAAAATCAATGCAAAATCAGAGCTCCTTGAATACCTTGAGTATAATCAACTATTTTGAAAATGTATGTTATGTGTATTTTTTTTTAAACCCTCAAGTATCAGGCTCACACCAAAAATAAAGCTAAATAAATGAGGCTATAGCTAAAGGTTGTAACATTTTAGGAAAATAAGAAAGCTTTTTTTATGATAGATAGTTTGAAATTGGTTTCTCTGTATGTTTTACTAAATGTGTATTTCTTACCTAGTTACGGTAACTTAATGTATTTTAATTATTTGTATATTTTAAAAAACAAAAACAATAGGAAATCTGTTGCCGATAATTGTACAAAAATTCAGATACTGGACAAATTAAAAGGCAAAGTTCCTTGTCACTGATGCACAAATCCTCTGTCAGTTCCATTCCCTAGATAAACACAGTTTGAGGTGTGAGTTTTAAAAACACTTATTCACAAACAGCAGGCAGACTGATGGCTGTGGGATATTCAGTCAGAATTAGGGATAAATAATAAAGAAAACTATTGATTGAACTTTCATATCACCGATTCTTAAATGTCTTTTATATTTTCTCCAAGACAAT
Organism: Manis javanica; assembly: GCF_040802235.1. NCBI lineage: Eukaryota > Metazoa > Chordata > Mammalia > Pholidota > Manidae > Manis > Manis javanica. The sequence goes on from NC_133161.1 coordinate 81,372,595, forward strand.
GATATAATCAAATTATTTAAAGGTGGCAAGGATAAGAAATAGATGAAATATATTGTTCAGCTATAACCCAATTTCTGTCACTGCACTATTTTGTAAAAAAAAGGAGTGATTATTTTTAACTTTGTTGAGGTTAAGATCCATGGGATAATTTGGTAATAACTGAATTTTATTTCTGTCCTCCTCTCAGGAAAAATTATATATATATATATATACACACATACACACACATACTTGCACATACATATGCACCTCCCATAAGTTTATAAATGATTTAGGAGATTCATTGAACAATAAAGTGTCAAGTGACAATAGTTCTATGGTGAGACCTCTCATTTTAATTTAGTATTTTTTAATTCAAGAATTTACTTATAAATATGTGTACTGAGAGGTTAAAACAGAAAATATGGCCTTCACATGCAATTATGCCTAACATATTATATATATAACATAACATTTATAAGATGTATGTTATATATATATTATATGTGATATATAAAATTGTGTATTGTTTTTTTTTCTTACATACTGAATAAATTCTTACATGGTGAACAGTACAAGGGCATTCATCACAGAAAGTTTCGGTTTTGATCACGCATTATGAACTATAAACAATCAGGTCAAATATGAATATTCGTTTGATTTTTATACTTGATTTATATGTGGATCCCACATTTCTCCCTTTATTATTATTATTATTTTTATTTTTAATAAAATGCTGAAGTGGTAGGTAGATGCAAGATAAAGGGAGAAAACATAGTTTAGTGCTGTAAGAGGGCAAATGTAGGTGATCAGGTCTGTGCCTATGGACTAAGTATTAATCCGAGCTAGACAAGGGCAGCAAAACATCCACGGATGCAGAAGATTTCTCTCAAAACGGGGGGTGAGGTTCTGAGCCTCACCTCTGTTGATCCCCAATTTCTCACCTGGTGGCCCCCCTGCGACTGTGCCTGTCTTAGGTTGTTCCTCCCTTGAGGAATCTTACCCGTCTCTGGCTAACCAGTCATCTTCCGGGGCCATACAGGGAAATGTAAAGTTGGTAAGTGAGAGAGAAGGCATATTGTTTGAAAAGGTTAGCTTTTTACTTCTTTGCAGATTTATGCCCTGTGGCTTCTATGCCCAGCACTTGTCTCGAAGTATCTTAACCACCTGGAGGAATTATGATACTCAGTAAATTCGATATGAGGCACGAATTCTATTTAAGGGTTGTAATTAGGAAGGAAGAAGAAAAGCTATAGAGGTAGCATATGGAAGAAAACATGGGAGGATTGATTATTTCTTTGCCATATCTTGTTGTAGAGTACCTTAAGCATGTATAGGTTTTAAACTACTAACTAACTTGCACTCACATATTAACATAATAGGAATACGGTGACATAAACAAAGCAAATCTATAATTACCATCCATCTCCAGTGAAGCCAAGAAAACCAGTTAGGTCTATGATATGATGGATATTGTCCAACTGTACTTAAACAGTCTGAGAGAAATCAGACAAATTAAAGCAACCCATTTCTGGGATCTGTTCACATCCTATATGTTCTTTTAACCGTAGATAGTCTATAGTCATAAGATTTTGGAGTGCTACAACTTGCACCCCTCCCAACTCCTGGTTGAGTTCCAACATTACAGATTCGGTCAAATTCGTTGTCTCACTGTATGCACATGCCAGCCTAGACATCTCCCTTCTCATTCCAATGGCAAGTCCAGGAAACGGTGGGGTGGATGCAGCCACAAACGCAGCATCGCCCGGATCCCTGTGGAGGCTTTTTGATGATCATCCCCCGGCACGAGTCCTCCAGAGAGTGCTGATGCCGGAACCTCCTCCTATTATCATATCTTAGTTCATTTTCTGGGTAGCCAAGCTAGGCCTTGATCTTCTGCATAGAAATAAACAGACCCTTTGCCCACACTTTGATATGCCCTCTATACCACTGTGTAGAACTCATTGGAGGTCAACACACAGGAACTGCTTTTTTTTTTTTTATTAAGAGAAAGGAATATTATCAGAAAAGAGTACCTCCATAGCTGATCATCTGACACCCTTTAAGTGATCAACATTAAGGATATTTAAAGCATGTGTTGATCTTTGATTTACCAATAGTTTTATCCTATCAAGGAGTAATCCCCCTTTTCTTTCTTTCTTTCTTTTTTTTTTTTTAATCTTTAATCTACACTTACATGAAGAATACTATGTTTACTATGCTCTCCCCTATATCAGGTCCCCCCTAAAAACCACATTACAGTTACTGTCCATCAGCATAGCAAAATGTTGTAGAATCACTACTTGTCCTCTCTGTGTTGTACAGCCCACTCTCCCCTTTCTCCTTCCCCCCCATGCATGCTAATCTTAATACCCCTCTTCTCCACCCCCCCTTATCCCTCCCTGCCCACCCATCCTCCCCAGTTCCTTTCCCTTTGGTACCTGTTAGTTCATTTTTGGGTTCTGTAATTCCGCTGCTGTTTTGTTCCTTCAGTTTTTCCTTTGTTCCTATACTCCTCAGATGAGTGAAATCATTTGGTATTTCTCTTTCTCCACTTGGCTTATTTCACTGAGCATAATACTCTCCAGCTCCATCCATGTTGCTGCAAATGGTTGGATTTTTCCACTTCTTATGGCTGAGTAGTATTCCATTGTTTATATGTACCACATCCTCTTTATCCATTCATCTACCGATGGACATTTAGATTGCTTCCAATTCTTGGCTATTGTAAATAGTGCTACGATAAACATAGGGATGCATCTGTCTTTCTCAAACTTGATTGCTGTGTTCTTAGGGTAAATTCCTAGGAGTGGAATTCCTGGGTCAAATGGTAAGTCTGTTTTGAGAATTTTGATGAACCTCCATACTGCTTTTCACAATGGTTGAACTAATTTACATTCCCACCAGCAGTGTAGGAGGGTTCCCCTTTCTCCACAGCCTCACCAACATTTGTTGTTGTTTGTCTTTTGGATGGCAGCTATCCTTACTGGTGTGAGGTGATACCTCATTGTAGTTTTAATTTGCATTTCTCTGATAATTAGCGATGTGGAGAATCTTTTCATGTGTCTGTTGGCCATCTGTATTTCTTTTTTAGAGAGGTGTCTGTTCAGTTCCTCTGCCCATTTTTTAATTGGGTTATTTGTTTTTTGTTTGTTGAGGTGTGTGAGCTCTTTATATATTCTGGACGTCAAGCCTTTATCGAATCTGTCATATATTCTCCCATACTGTAGGGTTCCTTTTTGTTCTATTGGTGGTGTCTTTCACTGTACAGAAGCTTTTCAGCTTAATGTAGTACCACTGGCTCATTTTTGCTGTTGTTTTCCTTGCCTGGGGAGATATGTTCAAGAAGAGGTCTCTCATGTTTATGTCTAAGAGGTTTTTGCCTATGTTTTTTTCCAAGAGTTTAATGGTTTCATGACTCGCATTCAGGTCTTTGATCCATTTTGAGTTTACCTTTGTATATAGGGTGAGACAAAGGTCCAGTTTCATTCTCCTACATGTAGCTGTCCAGTTTTGCCAGCACCATCTGTTGAAGAGACTGTCATTTTGCCATTGTATGTCCACGGCTCCTTTATCAAATATTAATTGACCATATATGTTTGGGTTAATTTCTGGAGTCTCTAATCTGTTCCACTGGTCTGTGGCTCTGTTCTTGTGCCAGTACCAGATTGTCTTCGTTACTATGGCTTTGTAGTAGAGCTTGAAGTTGGGGAGTTAGATTCCCCCTACTTTATTCTTCTTTTTCAGGATTGCTTTGGCTATTCGGGGTCTTTGGTGTTTCCATATGAATTTTTGAATTATTTGTTCCAATTCATTGAAGAATGTTGCTGGTAATTTGAGAGGGATTGCATCAAATCTGTATATTGCTTTGGGCAGGATGGACATTTTGATGATATTAATTCTTCCTAGCCATGAGCATGGGATGAGTTTCCATTTGTTAGTGTCCCCTTTAATTTCTCTTAAGAGTGACTTGTAGTTTTCAGAGTATAAGTCTTTCACTCTTTGGTTAGGTTTATTCCTAGGTGTTTTATTCTTTTTGATGCAATGGTGAATGGAATTGTTTTCCTGATTTCTCTTTCTGTTGGTTCATTGTTAGAGTATAGGAAAGCTACAGATTTCTGTGTGTTAATTTTGTATCCTGCAACTTTGCTGTATTCCGATATCAGTTCTAGTAGTTTTGGAGTGGAGTCTTTAGGGTTTTTTATGTACAGTATCATATCATCTGCAAATAGTGACAGTTTAACTTCTTCTTTGCCAATCTGGATTCCTTGTATTTCTTTGTTTTGTCTGATTGCCGTGGCTAGGACCTCCAGTACTATGTTATAACAGTGGGGAGAGTGGGCATCCCTGTCTGGTTCCCGATCTCAGAAGAAATGCTTTCAGCTTCTCGCTGTTCAGTATAATGCTGGCTGTGGGTTTATCATATATGGCCTTTATTATGTTGAGGTACTTGCCCTCTATTCCCATTTTGCTGAGAGTTTTTATCATGAATGGATGTTGAATTTTGTCAAATGCTTTTTCAGCATCTATGGAGATGATCATGTGGTTTTTGTCTTTGTTTTTGTTGATATGGTGTATGATGTTGATGGATTTTCGAATGTTGTACCATCCTTGCATCCCTGGGATGAATCCCACTTGGTCATGGTGTATGATCCGTTTGATATACTGTTGAATTCTGTTTGCTAATATTTTATTGAGTATTTTTGCATCTATATTCATCAGGGATATTGTTCTGTAATTTTCTTTTTTGGTGGGGTCTTTGCCTGGTTTTGGTATTAGGGTGATGTTGGCTTCATAGAATGAGTATGGGAGTATTCCCTCTTCTTCTATTTTGTGGAACACTTTGAGGAGAATGGGTATTATGTCTTCTCTGTGTGTCTGATAAAATTCCGAGGTAAATCCGTCTGGCCCCGAGGTTTTGTTCTTGGGTAGTTTTTTGATTACCGTTTCAATTTCTTTGCTCGTAATTGGTTTGTTTAACTTTTGTGTTTCTTCCTTGGTCAGTCTTGGGAGGTTGTATTTTTCTAGGAAGTTGTCCATTTCTTCTAGGTTTTCCAGCTTGTTGACATATAGGTTTTCATAGTAGTCTTTAATAATTCTTTGTATTTCTCTGGAGTCTGTTGTGATTTTTCCATTCTCATTTCTGATTATGTTGATTTGTGTTGATTCTCTTTTTCTCTTAATAAGTTTGGCTAGAGGCTTATCTATTTTGTTTATTTTCTCAAAGAACCAGCTCTTGGTTTCGTTGATTTTTGCTATTCTTTATTCTTCTCAATTTTGTTTATTTCTTCTCTGATCTTTATTATGTCCCTCCTTCTGCTGACTTTAGGCCTCATTTGTTCTTCTTTTTCCAGTTTCGATAATTGTGATGTTAGACTATTCATTTGGGATTGTTCTTCCTTCTTCAAGTGTGCCTGGATCGCTATATACTTTCCTCTTAAGACTGCTTTCGCTGCATCCCACAGAAGTTGGGGCTTTGTGTTGTTGTTGTTGTCATTTGTTTCTATATATTCCTTGATCTCTATTTTGATTTGTTCATTGATCCATTGATTATTTAGTAGCATGTTGTTTAGCCTCCATGTGTTTGTGAGCCTTTTTGTTTTCTTTGTAGAATTTATTTATAGTTTTATACCTTTGTGGTCTGAAAAATTGGTTGGTAGAATTTCAGTATTTTGGAATTTACTGAGGGTCTTTTTGTGAGCTAGTATGTGATCTATTCTGGAGAATGTTCCATGTGTACTTGAGAAGAATGTATATCCTGTTGCCTTTGGATGTAGAGTTCTGTAGATGTCTATTAGGTCCATCTGTTCTAGTGTGTTGTTCAGTGCCTGTGTGTCCTTACTTATTTTCTGCCTGGTGGATCTATCCTTTGGGGTGAGTGGTGTGTTGAAGTCTCCTAAAATGAATGCATTGCAGTCTATTTCTCTCTTTAGTTCTGTTAGTATTTGTTTCACATATGCTGGTGCTCCTGTATTGGGTGAATATATATTTAGAATGGTTATATCCTCTTGTTGGACTGAGCCCTTTATCATTATGTAGTGTCCTTCTTTATCTCTTGTTACTTTCTTTGTTTTGAAGTCTATTTTGTCTGATATTAGTACTGCAACCCCTGCTTTCTTCTCACTGTTGTTTGCCTGAAATATGTTTTTCCATCCCTTGACTTTTAGTCTGTGCTTGTCTTTGGGTTTAAGGTGAGTTTCTTGTAAGCAGCGTATAGATGGGTCTTGCTTTTTTATCCATTCTATTACTCTGTGTCTTTTGATTGGTGCATTCAGTCCATTTACATTTAGGGTGACTATTGAGAGATATGTACTTATTGCCATTGCAGGCTTTAGGTTCATGGGTACCAAAGGTTCAAGGTTAGCTTCTTTAGTATCTTACTGCCTAACTTAGCTCGCTATTGAGCTGTTATATACACTGTCTGGAGATTCTTTTCTTCTCTCCCTTCTTATTCCTCCTCCTCCATTCTTCATATGTTGTGTGTTTTGTTCTGTGCTCTTTTTAGGAGTGCTCCCATACAGAGCAGTCCCTGTAGGATGCCCTGTAGAGGTGGTTTGTGGGAAGCAAATTCCCTCAGCTTTTGCTTGTCTGGGAATTGTTTAATCCCGCCATCATATTTAAATGATAGTCGTGCTGGATACAGTATCCTTGGTTCAAGGCCCTTCTGTTTCATTGCATTAAATATATCATGCCATTCTCTTCTGGCCTGTAGCGTTTCTGTCGAGAAGTCTGATGTTAGCCTGATGGGTTTTCCTTTATAGGTGACCTTTTTCTCTCTAGCTGCCTTTAAAACTCTTTCCTTGTCCTTGATCCTTGCCATTTTAATTATTATGTGTCTTGGTGTTGTCCTCCTTGAATCCTTTCTGTTGGGGGTTCTGTATAATTCCGTAGTCTGTTCGATTATTTCCTCCTCCAGTTTGGGGAATTTTTCAGCAATTATTTCTTCAAAGAGACTTTCTATCCCTTTTCCTCTTTCTTCTTCTTCTGTTACCCCTATAATACGAATATTATTCCTTTTGGATTGGTCACATAGTTGTCTTAGTGTTGTTTCATTCCTGGAGATCCTTTTATCTCTCTCTATGTCAGCTTCTCTACATTCCTGTTCTCTGGCTTCTATTCCTTCAATGGCCTCTTGCATCTTATCCATTCTGCTTATAAATCCTTCCAGGGATTGTTTCACTTCTGTGATCTCCTTCCTGACATCTTTGATCTCCCTCCGGACTTCATCCCATTGCTCTTGCATTTTTCTCTGCATCTCATCCCATAGCTCTTGCATTTTTCTCTGCATCTCTGTCAGCATGTTCATGATTTTTATTTTGAATTCTTTTTCAGGAGGACTGTTTAGGTCTGTCTCCTTCTCAGGTGTTGTCTCTGTGATCTTTGTCTGCCTGTAGTTTTGCCTTTTCATGGTGATAGAGATAGTTTTCAGAGCTGGTACAAGTGACTGCTGGAAGAGCTTCCCTTCTTCTTGGTTTGTGGCATTCCTCTCCTTGGAGAACAGCGACCTCTAGTGGCTTATGCTTGTCAGCTGTGCGCAGACAGGGCTTCTGCTACCTGCCCGTTTGCTATGGATTTTATCTCCGCTGTTGCTGTGGGCATGGCCTGGCTGGGGCTGCTCCTCCAAAATGGTGGAGCCCCATTGGAGTGGGAGCGGCCAGGAGGCTATTTATCTCAGTAATGGGCCTCTGTGCTCCCTGTTGCCCAGGGGGTTAGCGTGCCCAGAGATCCCCAGATTCCCTGCCTCTCTTCTAAGTGTCCTGTCCTGCCCCTTTAAGGCTTCCAAAAAGCACTCGCCAAAAAAAAACCGCTCCTGTTTCTTTCCACCCGCCGGGAGCTGGGGGGAGGGGCGCTCAGGTCCCGCCGGGCCAGGGCTTGTATCTTACCCCCTTCGCAAGGCGCTGGGTTCTTGCATGTGTGGATGTGGTCTGGACGTTGTCCTGTGTCCTCTGGTTTCTATTTTAGGAAGAGTTTTCTTTGTTATATTTTCATAGATCTATGTGTTTTTGGGAGGAGATTTCCACTGCTCTACTCACGCTGCCATCTTGGCTCCGCCCCTCTGTGTATTGTTTTAACACGAAAGTGTTTTTTCTGTCACAAAGGTTGAGGTGTTACAGTGAATTTGTATTACTTTGAGTACTTTTGATAAAGGAATCACTAGTTACTGGAAAGATTACACTTTTTGGGTATTTTTCAAATTTTAGAATACCAATACTTTGAATATGAAACAATGATAATAAAACAGATTAAAGTGAGACTTGGTTTCACTGTTTTTTCTCAATACCCCAGGCTTCTCTATGTATCTCCAACTCTCCTCAGTCAGCTATCTCCAACTCTTTCTATCATTTAAAAATATTCAGGATAAGGTATCCACATAAATGTGTGTGGGGACACAGGTGTTAGCATTTTCTCATGTCCACAATAAAGTATATTATCTTGAATTTTCCCAGGTATTTTCTGTACCTGAGCCACTTTATAAAGTGGATTCCCTTTAGCTACTCAAAACAGCATTTCTCCTACTAAATCAATCACATTTTATATTGTTTGACTCTTGAAATGTATCATTTGTTAGATGTTTTATGATAAAATAATGAGTAGAGCATCATTAAAATTTTATTTTTCTGGGAAAATATTTTTTACAGATGCATTCTGCTACATGTGAGGAGGATCAAGAGGGGTCTGTTCTCATTTGTGCCTTAGAGTGAGTGACTGGTTAAGTATTAGATCTGATTTTAAATGTGTCCCATGAAGAGGTTGAATGTCCCAAGAACAAGCTTTAAGTCTCCACAGGCTAAGGAGGGCTCCTTGCCTGTGCATTTTAAGGCAGAGCCCTGCCTGTATGCGCAGGTATACCATGAGCTTTCTTAAGAGGCTCACCTTTTGCCTGTTCAAAACAGAAAAGAGCAACATCAAAAATAGGAGGACAAGGTAAACAATGAAAAGAACAAAATTGACCCAGGAAGAAAGTGTGAACTTGGCACCAGGAACAGCCACATAATTTGTAGAGCCCAGTGAAGAAAATTATGGGTCCTCTTGTTAAAAAATTATTAAAGATTTCAAAATGGCCGCAGTCAAGCATTAAACCAGGACACAGACTTATGAGCACAGGGCACTCTGGGACTGCACAGATCATACACCTGGGAAGCAGGTCTTCCCTGCTTAGAACTCAGAACAATTTTGAATAAATATCTATGGTTTATCCCTTAGAGAGATTCAAAATGATAATCCTTTCCACAAAACAAGAATAAAACAAAATAAAGAAAAGAAGAAATGGAAAACAAGAAACAACTTGTGAAATTTAAATACATTTAAAGATGCACCAAAGCTCTCTTGTAGTCCTCAAATTTGGCCCAAATCTGCTGATTGGCTTTGTTTTCAACCTTGGCCTTTGAAAAGCCAAAAAGGTAAATGCCTGCTTCCAAGTATTTTTGGTATTTCTGAGCTTATGTATGAGAAGTGATTGGGTCCCCATGAACTCTAATTGTCATATCAATACCAATAAAGAAACAGGCCATGCCATTCAGATTTGTCATATTTGAATATTTACTTCCCTTGGAGGCATTCTTGAGTGTCTCATATGTTGAAATTCTATTAGTAATTAAAATAGAAATACTTATTATTTCAAGTGTAATATTCTACAATACAAATGATGACTCTATAAATTAGTATTTTTATGAAAAAGCTCTGTAAATTAGTATTTTTATTATTTTCAAGGATTTAATGTGAGAAGTGAATCAGCTATCAATTGAATGTATTTTTTACAATATTATTGACTATATTCCCTATGCTGTACTTTCATCCCCGTGACTAATTTATCTGATAATTGGAAATTTATACCTCCTTACCCCCTTCACATTGGCCCATCTCCCCATTCCCCTACTCTATGGCAACCATAAGTCTGTCCTCTGTGTTTAGTCTATTTCTGTTTTATTTGTTTTGTTTTTTAGTTTCCACATAAAAGTGAAATCACATCGTATTTGTCTTTCTCTGTCTGATTTATTTGAATAGCTACCATAAATTTATAACCTGAATCTATGGAAATGAGGGTTAGTATAGAATGTTAATGTTGTAAATATTTAAAGCACATTTATATATTTATATATTGGAGGCTCACAGCAATCCTTTGAGGTGAGCACACATCATTCTGTACAGTAGTTATTTGAGAACATTAAGACTCAGAGAATTTAGATTTGACCATTGTTACCCAGTGTGGAGAAAATGGATTATTTCTAACCAGGATTACCGCCTGGCTCTAACAGTGCCCATTGTATATACATATAAGAGCCTGTTTGCACATCTGTGGGATGTTTACTAGGGACAGAGTGGCTGATTAGTCATGGGATTGCTGGCCCAGGGAAGGGGTGGAGAGGAAACACCATTCTCTCCTCTCCTCTGTTGCTGGTGTGTAATAGGTCAGACGTCTGCCAGTTATCATAGACCCACCCACAGAGTTCCTCCTAGCGCGAGGGGTGAGGAAGGAGGGCATGGCAGGGAGAGTGGGAACAGAGCCATGGAGCCCCAGTGTCTGGAGAATCAAGCCCGGGAGTGGGGGCAGGGAGCTTGGCATGCAGCTGGGAGAGCAGGGAGCAAGGAGAGACGGGGACTTGCTGCTGTGAGAGTGAATGTGATAGCCCCTTAAATGCCCAGCTCCTTGTCCTTGCTTTCATTAGGTCTCACTGAATTCAGAGGGAACTTGCACTGGGGGGGAACCCCTCCTCCCTGGGCAACACCGAGGTAAATGGAGATGAAACGAACTGAATGAAATTTTGTTGCTCAAAATCACTCTTATTTACTTCATACCATACTGTCTTTTGGGGAGAACTGTGGATAACTCAGCTCCAAATGTTATCTTTATAAATAAATGAGAGAGGGTAATTTTTCTTTGAATAACCAAAAAGGGAGAAATATTTTTTAATTGAAGTACAGTTGATATACAACATTATATTGGTTTCAATTTAGTGATTTGACAGTTACTACATTATTAAATGCTCACCCCAGTACGTGCAGTTACTGTCTGTCAACATACAATGATATTATAATATTACTGACTATATTCCCTATGCTGTACTTTCATACCTGTGACTAATTTATATTGTAATTGGAATTTTGTGCCTCTTTATCACATTCACCCATTTTACCTACTCTCCCACCTCCCTCCCCCATGGTATGAATAGATAAAGAAGATGTGGTACATATACACAATGGAATATTACTCACTCATGAAAAGAGAACAAAATCTTGCCATGTGCAATAACATGGATAGACCAAGAAGATATTGTGCTAAGTGGAATAACAGGCAGAGGAAGACAAATATTCTATGATTTCACTTGTATGTGGAATCTAAAATTACAAAACAAATGAATAAAACAAAAATAGACTCATAGATACAGAGAAGGGAGAAATATTCTTAAGGAAAGTGTAACACTTGTTCAAAATGAACCATTAGACCAAACATTTCACTACCAAAAGAATCCTGAAAAGATTGCTTCAAACTTGGTTTCATGGTGCAATAGGATGGTTGGGACAGGGTATGTATGCCAATCTGGAAGCTGGAAGAATGCCAGGGTACTACATCCACTTCAATCAGAGAAGATAGAATTTTGTCTTAAATAACAGGCGTATGAGTATCCTATCTTTTGAAGGAAAAATTTCATGGATAAACAAACAAAAGATAAAAAATAAAATAAAATAAAATGATGGAAAACCAGGGACACACTGACCTAGATTATTGCTGAAAAAAAACAAGATCCAATATTTTATCTATTATTGCACAGTGAGCAAGTGAATAACCGACATTTACCCCATGTTTAATGATCCCCTCCATATAGATCTTTATGTGACAGCACGTTGCCTATGATTTTAAACTCTCTTTTACTCATCTTATTACTTGAAGAATATTATTTCTTGCACATGATCCTGATTGTACTTTATTAGCTACCAGTATTATTTCTTAAAAAGAAAGCCATGACCATGGGCTTAGGTATAATGGCATTTAAAAAAATTTATTTCCAAATATCCTAAGCTTTTCCTGACATCATTATTTCCACAATGATTATTATTATGAATTCTCAACAACTGCACTTTCTTTTATACATGATTCCATGATTCCAAATCCCCTGGGAAAAAAGTCCAATTTTATATAGTCAAACTTGTGTAAGGCCAGCTTTATTTACAAGTGTATAAATCATGCATTTGCACCTGCACAAAGAAATGCTGCATTTTACAAATGATTTGTTCTTGCCAAGATGATGTTTAATAGAGCCAAACCTAGCAAAATTGTGGCATTTTCTATTCCTTTCCTCTGCCTGAAGTTTCTCCTATGCTTTGCTATGTTCTAAGTTCTCCTGTCACATTAATAACACTAGCTATCATTTATTAAACTTCTCTGGCACACCAGGCATTTTACATGTGTTATTTGTGAAACTCAACACAACCCTGCAAGATATTTATTAGTTTCCATATTTTTCAGATGAGGAAAGTGTGGTTTAAGAAATTGAACCAGCAAGTCACACCGATAATCTCTATGTTTTCATAGCTACTTTATCACTTCATTTTCTAGAAGATCTCTGCAGACCTTGAAGGGAAACTTGAGATAAAATTTATATATTCCTTTTAAGGTGACTTTGTCTCAAAAATAAAAGCAGCCTAGACCAATTTTGGAAATTAAGTTGATCACATATAGAGAAGTTGCTAATATTGTCTTTGCTTGTATTAGATATCTTTCCTGATTGTTGATACTGTTCAAGATCAAATCTCTAGGAGTAAAATTTTGTCAACAGTGTGTCAAAATCTCATGATCAGAAAGTAACATTTTCTAATTTCTTACTTTGTGAAAATTAGTAAACATTTTACTTTGTGACAGTATCAATTGCAGATACTGCCGAGTTTATTTGTGGAGATTGTTAATTGTATTATTAGTGATACTGTTTTGAGTCCTCCAAATGCTTATTTCCCTTCCTGTGTTGAAATCTGCACTTCATCCAAATTGTTCATATTTTTAATACCAAATTTGTTGTTCAATTTTGTTATTTTGGACATATAATAAAAGAATCAAGAATGATTTTAGTTCAGTAGTATTTACATTTTCAGGATTTAATGGTCTTATGAGTTACATGTCAGTATTTAATATTTATATGTGGAAATAAGTGAGTGGTCCAGTTTTCCACAGATGGCTAAGCCAAGAAAAAACAGAATTGGAAAGCATGCAGGAAAAATGGTCACTGGAGAGAGGGTGCTGCAGGACTACATGGAAAATGTAAACAGCTAACATGATTGATAAATTACTTATTCTCAGGATAACTATATATTGATCTCTTACTATTTTTATAGACAAATCTATTTTTATTATCATAAATTAAAATTACATGCCAGGTTCAATTTTCATTTTATTTTGTGTTTTTAGCCTTGTGTGTTGTTCTATAACAGCTCTTTAAGTAACAGAAGTATAAAAGAAAGCATCACAGGGATTTCTACTGATCCTGTCACTCACAGATGGACAGCACTGTAATTCGTAACATACTGGAATAACATCTTCCTTCCGCTTCTAGTATTGCACCTGGTTTCAAACAGTCAACATGAAACTAAAGTAATTCTTTATAGGTAAGTCTTAAATGTTTCATGATCAGATTCTTTTATTTTTAAAATACTCAAATAAACAGATTTCTCCTTTCAATTAGAAAAGGCATTCTTATTGCCCCCTCCACTTAAAAATTGCTCAAAATGGAGCCTTTTATGTTTGAGAATTTATGTAAATTTGTCACTAACTTTTATAGGCTTCCATCTAAACCTTCTTGTTAAGTATGCCCATATTTTATCAATTACAGAGATACATGCAGAATATTTTATGAGAGACACTATGGTATTGTAAAAGTGTTCTGGACTTTGAATCAGAAAACCAGGTTTCTAGTTCGTGTTTGCCAGTGTACTGGCTGTGCACACTGCAGCCAGCCACTTCAGTGATTTGGAGTTTTAATTTCCTAATCTATGAAGTGCAGTGGTTAAATTACATCATTTCTAACCCTTCATGCTCTAATACTCTAATGACTCTATTCTTCCCCCACCCCCTAGGAAACTGCAATAATGATGAAGAATGATGGAGGAAGACCTATGTAGTTTTATGTATTTATTTTAAACCTGTTTTTATAAAACAGATATCATGGTCTTCAGAAGAAATCTCTCTCTCTCATATTTTTCTATAAACTTTAAGCATTAAATAAATGCACTGTGTGTGTGTTCTTTGGTAGACTGGTAACTATTAACTTAATGCGACATTTCCTTCTTATTTTTCTTTCCAGAGAAATCAAATTTAAAATTAAACATTAGAACCCTTACTATTTCATTCTTTGTAATGGCATAAAATGGTTTACAATTGAGATTAGTGTTCATTTGAGAGAGAAATTTGCAGGTCAACCTTCTTGATATTAGTTAATTGCAACCTTCTGTGAGTCTATAGTAACCTTATTTTCAGGGTTAGAGCCAGTTTTTTGCATTAGTTCTTCCAAAGGGACCACATGTCAAGTATCCTTGGAACAGGGTACAATTTAAATTACTGGTGGTCTACTAGATATTTTCAGTCTAGGAGAACAAACACCAGATGTATGATAGACAGACTTTAAAGGGCATTATAAAGAGAAGGGGGAGGGGATGGCCTATTTCTTTAATTGTGAGATCCACCGATTGTTGCTCCGAGTGATAATCTCATTCTGGAAGAATTCAATTCATATTTATCACCTTGTTCTTTGAAATGATTCCATAAAGAAGACTCTGTGCATAAAGCAACCTCACGTAAGTAAGACATAATTCACTCTTGATCTCTAGGAGGTGACTTGGACTTTGCATGCCTAATTTAAAGAGAGGAATTGATGAAGCACAGTGTCAAATCTTATTTCAGGTTACTTGATAATGTCCCGTGGGTTTATTTGAAAATCAAAATGCTTACTAATTCAACAAACAGTTTAGAACAATTATCTGCAAAATGAATCCATTGATTAAAGATGAAATAACTTTTAAAGCCCAAATAGTTTTTCTTCTCTGTCAGGCAACATTTTCCTGGGGACTTTGCTGATATTTTTTAGCTTTTCTTTTTAATTGCTTCTCCATTTTCCTTCCCTGGTATCCAGTCATACACAGCTTTTAAGGTGACACTGACACTCAGCATAGCTATTAAACATGATTTTGCTAACTGCTCAGTGACGCCTGGTGTGAATTGATGGCCACCATTCCCAGCTGTGCAAAGCCTTTGATCTTTATTTACATTTTGATTTCAGATGTTTTGGTGCTGGTGGAGATTTTCTAACCAACACTGGGTAAATGGATTTAAAATTCTGTGCAAAATGTCTTTTTAGCCACTGTGTAATTAATGGAAGTCTGTTATTAACCTTTTCAATATAGGGCTATAACCCAATGAAGTAAGTAACTATCACTTACTTTTTTCCACCATAAATAAAGATACACATATTTTAAGGCAAACGTATCTCCTATTGAGCCTTGCCTATTTTTTAACCTACATCCACATTTCCATTGGGAGCAACTTAAATAAAAGATCTTAATGTTTGTGCCATCTCATGAATGTCACTGGACACTATGCATTACACAACTCATCTAAAAATTTTTGCACTTTTATGTAATGAAGAAATAAAATTTTTTAAGGTGTTACTTCAGAAGATCAAGACCATCAGGGAATTTTATTAAAAGTATCTATCTGTCAATATGTATATTTTAAACTTCTTTTAAACCAGAACTAGGGGTTGCAGTAAGAATCTTACATGCATGATTAAATATGCTACCATTTAAATCTAGAAATTTTAAATGTTTTCATGCATTTTAATTTAGCAAAATATATATATACTTACAATCAATATTTATAGAGCAATTTGTACATCTACCTCTTATGTGGGATCAAAGAATTATATGAAGCCCAAAAATATTTAGAAGCAAATGATATCATTCTCTTGGACATAAATACATTTTAGAGCACAGAATCTACAAAATGTTTAACCTGTTTCTTAATTTAAAATATTTTGTTTTGAAAGATAAGCTATTTAATCCAGAATTATCTACAATAAATCTAGATATAGCCAACTCTGTTATAAACTATTGACTACCTAATGGAATGATTCAATCTGATGTAATCATAAGCCAGTAAAGATTCTGTAGATGTAAGTATTCCTTTTTGTCCTTTGAAAGATTATTATATGACATCTTCGTTAACATTTTAAGTTAATGAGTATTGTTCACTGACCATGGAATTAGAACTTTCCCAAAAAAGAACGGGTTTCTTCAAATATAATTGACAAATCTTCCCTCCTGAGAATGACCTTTCAACAGTCACTCTTTGTAAAAGGGAACTTAGTGCCCTGCATTTTGTCGTTTTTTCTTTGTTTTACATATTATCTGTGAGATAAATGTAATTGTCCCCATTTGCAGACAAGAAAATAAAACTCTACTATTGTGTCCAAGCAGATTGTGGGTAGACCATACATGTTAGGGACATTATTAATGGGCTTCCTGGAATTGGGATGTGGGTTAAAGAACTTCTGAATTCTGAAAAAGTAACAGCAGAACTCTATAAATTCTATAAATCTGGACCTCAGAATTACTGGAAAATTTTTAAAAACATTCTTTTGTTATTCACAAAATATTTATTACATGTTTTTCAACATGCCTATATTGTTCGCCTAGTATGTGCATCAAGCTAAAAATACATGGCTAATAAAGTCCTTGCCCTCAAGGAGCTAGGAGCCTAGAGCAAGAAGCAGACAGTCTAGATCAAACCATGCGACAAACACTGTGACCAGCTCACTCGAATGAGGACAGGAGAACGATTTTCTGGTAAATTTCAGAAAAGATGATTCAGTGGAGGTGCCACTGAAGATGGTTCAGTGGGCTGTAACACAGAATGATAAAGAATGAGCAGGAGCCAGATAATCAGGGGGAAGTGTGTTGCAGGCAGAGGCACACTCGTGGACACTCACATGCAGAGTGAAGGGCATTTAGAAAGCTTCCCAGCAGTTCTGACGCTGTGGCGTTGCATTGAGTGGAGGAGTCTGTCATGAGATGTAATTGGGGGTTTTGATTAGAGCTGGGGTGGGCAGGGGCTTGTATCCCAGACTCTGGGAAATCCTCAGGCAAAGAAATAACCTGGTCATATTTCAAGATCATTCTGGTATAGGGTAAATCTGAAGATAGAAAATGGAGACAACAGAGAAACGTAGACTATTATTACAGTCATACAAGAAAGAAGTGGTGATAATGTAAACTAAGCAGTAATGAAAAGAGAAGTAATAAAAAAATTGAAAAAAAGGCATGAACAGGTAGATTTGGGGACTAATTGAATATAAGAAGGTAAAGAAGAGAAAAAGTTGAAATGACAGATTTCTCTTCTTTAAGAAATGTCCACTAACAGAGATAAGAACGCATTATCTTTTGGACATTAGGAGAGCTTGCAGATTGTCCGCTTGGATGGTGCTCAGTAGTTGCCAATCCAAATCTAGGTCTCAGAAGGAGGCAGGAATGTGTATTTTTGTCACTAGGACTATATGGAAAGCAAAAATTTAATTATTATGACAATAATTGTTATAACAATGCTAATAATAATAGGTAGCATCTATCTTAGATTAAGTTCCACAGAGGCCGACTCTGAGACTTGGATACAGGTATGAATGATTTATTGAGGAAGCACCCAGGGACAGTGGTAAAGGCCTGGAGAAGTAGGCCAGGGAAGGGGAGTAAGCCAAACAAAGGGGATGTCAGGCAAAAAGGGTCACTTCAGCCTGATGCTGCAGTGGGACTCGGAAGTTTAAGTTGTGTGTTTGGGTTGTTTCCCCAGGCAGAGGAACTGGGGTCCAGAGAGATAAAAATTCCCATGCCCTGGCAGTCATCTTGAAAGTCATACCTGCTGGGTATGGAAGGTGACATCACACAGTGGGTGGGTGGAGGGGAAGGGCACCCACTGTGGGGGGTGGGGTACAGAGACCCTATCCACTGCCATCTAAAGCCAGTGGCTATATTATGATTTGTTTCCAGATGATTAGACACTGTTCGATGTGGGAAGGTAGCATGAAGTGGTTGAAAACTCTGGAGTAGGGTGAAGAGATTTGACTTTTTCTCTTCTCTGTACAATGTAATGGCAAGTTTCTTCATCTCTTTATGCTACAACTTTCTATCTGCTAAAAGGACAAAATAACATTCCCCTTGCTGTCTGGGAAGTAATCTGGTGCTATGAAAAAATGGAAGCAAGACAAATTTCAAACCCGAGCTGTAGTCTTTTCAAAAGTTTCTTTTTTAGAGTGTTATGACTATTAAAAAAATAGTAAGTGTTACATCATATATAAACGCCACGGGCTATGAGCAAGACCTCTCCCTAAAATACTGTAGAACCAATGCAAGACTGATTTAAGGACTGAAAAAAGATTTGCTTTATTGGTAGTGACTAAAATGTATCTCCTGAACATAAAGTATTGTTCAAACTCAGAAGAAAGGAAACTTCTTTTCTGCCATTAAAGACCTTCACAAAAACAAATGCAGTGATCTATTCTTTTCATGATTTAAAGTTCTTCTGATGGTTAAATTCTTCTTTTTATCCATCCACAGAATGTTCCCACTTAAGAGCTGTATGATTTAAGAAATTAGTTTATCATCTCTGTCTCAGTTTAATCATCTGCAAAATGGAAAATAATACATATTTTATTGGGTTGTTGAAATTATTAAATGGGTAAAGTGCTTTGAGAAATTTCTGGCAAATAAAAAGAGCTCTGTAGTTGCTAGTTGATGTATATACATAGATCTGCATATAATTTATGCATATATGTACACGAATATGTTATATATGCATATACACACATAAATATAATAAAACATTAATTTTTTTTGCATACCAGAGGATTATAACTTTCCAGGGCCATAGAAGGAGTTCAACAAATATATGTTAAATGAATGGCTGAATCCTAGTTTATGATTCTTTAGCTTCTAAAAATAGGGAAAGTAACAGAATAAATAATTAAAATTTTTCTCTCTTCCATTCTGACCCCACTAATGCCTACACATATTGAGCCTGCAGAAATTTACTTACTTTTGTGATCACAAATGTCTCCAATGGGTTATATAATTTATAAAGTTTATTTATGTTTTAACTTTTAATCTTATATGCCACATATGGGACAAAAGTTAAAATTTCAAGATTTATAAAGCAGCTTTGTTTTACACAGAAGATGGTGTTGGACCAATGGCCAACCTATTTTAGTCAACCAGATTTGTGAGAGAATGTCAACTAAATTAGACAAATTTATAGGATTAAAAACTTTACAGTTGAAAGGAAGTTTCCTTTTAAGGTGCTTCATTGTGTAGTATACTATTTATGAACTGTTTCGTTCGTAAATGTCATCACGTTTTCTGTTTGGTAGAATCTCAACTTCGGCTCCGCAGCTGACGGTTGCCCGCTGTGCTACAGAGATGCGGCACCCAGCAGACGGGACTGCTGGGTCAGTCCTTCCCCTGGGTTACCTGTGTCTCTAAACACATTCAAGTTTCTGCATTTGTTTCTAGGCCAGTTAAATTCTGCCACCTATCGTTAATTTTCAAAATCCACTGAAGATCTTAGAGAATGATTTAATCATAAAATGGAACAGAATACCCTAAGGTGGGATTAAAAACTGTTGATATTAAGCCTATCACTGAGAAAATGCTTGCGACACAGAAAGAACAGTGGCCAGGAAGGCAGCTGGTCCTCTTCCCTTTCTGCTCCTCCAGCTTGGCCACGGGTGACCAAGGATTTCAACGCCAATGCTTTCTTATTAATGCCTTATTCCTCTTCATCACCCAGCTCGTTGTTTAGTCTCATATGCTTTCTGCTTAGCCAGTTCCATTCAGGATTTTCTCATTCCCTCCCATTTGGCTTTAGCAGTGCATTCTTGTGAATGGGTGACATTCTGAAAAGTTTCCATTTTTCTTCTTGGAAAAGAATGTGGAACATAGACCTAGTCTAATTTTTATTCAGCAGAATTCCATTTAGTAAGGTTTTTCTGAGAAAATAATTATAAATACTGATAATTATAATAGTGGCTGAAATGTATTGAATAGTTAATACGTGCTAGGCACTTTGCTAAATATACTGTATACTCATTATTTTATTTAACACTTAAAACAACCATAAAGACTAAATACTAGTATTATCATTTTATAGATGAAAAATTCAAGCATAAAGATAGTAATAGCTTAATTATAGGTCATGACAATTAAGTGGTAGAGGCAGGATTCAAACCTTCTAAAGCTGACTCCAAAGACTGGGCATTTTTGATAAGTATTCTAAAAGAAGCAGAGAATCATCTCATGAACTTCTTGGGACTTAAGAGAAACTCATACATTGAGTAAATAATTAAAAAGATATATACATGCACACATATACAATTAAATGCTGTATTTTTAGTAGATGCTACAGACAAATGGAGGAAATCAAAAGATAAAGGTGAATCTGGGAATCTTCAGGGAGGATGGTCAGCCTTTGCTTTTATAGAAAAAGAAATCAATAATTGACGGCAGGAGCATTGGAGTGGAAGAACATGTTTGAGGGAAAAAGGAGGAAGCAGTCCAAAGTTCATGAAAACAGCCTGTTCTTTCTGAAGCATTAAACGCGGAGAGCAGAGAGGCGCACGAGCACTTTCTTCAAGCCTGAGGGCTTTCAAATGCTTTCCCGGAGCTCCACAAGGTTTGGCGTCCAGTGACCCTGTACTTGTTTCAAACGAAATCGCTCTGCATCTATCTGCACATATGTGACTACAGATGCACGTTCTGACAGACAGAAAGTTTAATCTGCTGTCGTAGCTTGCCTCTTCGCCCTGACTACTTTCCTTGAAAATTTCATATCCACAATGACAGTTTATATCTTTTTTTTAGGTTGACAATTCACATGAATGACTTTCATGGCATCATATCCTTTGATTTTTTCACAACCCGGAGTATAGTAGGTGTTCAGTAAATGAATAAAGGGAAAAAAAGAGAAAATCTCTTGTAAGTGTAGCAGGGACCCTTCTGCTTTCTTATTTCCCAAGAACGTTTCTAACGTTAGAAGTCCCCAAGACTTCTAAACTTCTGAAACTTTATTTTCTATTATTGCCTTTCTTCTCCCAGATTACATCTGGAAATAAAGAAATGTAGAGCAGTGGGTCTCTTTCTCCCTGCTTGTAATTATTTCCTCCAGTCAGGGTGTAGTTTCAAGGGTGGCCAACACTGTCAATCACTCTCTACCCTCCTTTGAAACTCCTTGATTATGGGAAAGTGCTTTGCATGTAATCACCCCAATTACTCAGTAAAACTTCCTGTGTTCCTTCTACTGTGCTTTGAATTTGGGTTTGTAAAGAGGCTTTGCTACTCTCTCCTTACCTTCTTTCAAAAATGTATTTGGAAGGCAAGAACAAAATGGCTTTTAAGTATGGGTATATGTCTAGTTGTCCAATTTAGCTCCCCTAGCCTGGAGGGCCCATAGGCTTGGAGCAGACTGTAGGGAGAGCAGAGGTATTGAATGAGGGACCTTTTTGCTGAAGGTTCATCTGAGACTTCAGATCCCAGGGAGACTGCAAGCTGGGAATTTGGGAGCTGGCTGTTGCATTTGAAACCATTCATTTTGTCAGAAATTCCTCTGGCAGGAATTTCTGGGGTTACTTTATGGGCGATACACTTCTCTGGCACTGAACTTGGTTAGAAAAAAAAAAAAGCAAAAGCAAGAAACAAAACAAAACAAAACCAAAAACAAATAAAGCAACTGCAGCAAAAGACCATCTTTGCTGGACCTCCCAGTGCAGAGGGAATGCCAGCTTCAAAGCAGGATTCTCTCTTGGTCTTTGAGGGCTATGACCTGCTTTATGATACAGTCACTCTGTTGGCAAGGTCTGTGAGGAAGCTGCCAGGTTTTGAGCATGGGTGGCATGGCTTTGCAGGAGTAGGCAAGGACTCCCTTCCCAGCTGGCTCAGTGACATCAGTCCTTTAAGAACAGCCAGTCATTCACACTGCATGATGGCAGGAGTCACAGACTTCTCCATGTGAACATATGCATCCCTAAGGCTCAGTCATAGGCAGTGTGCTGAAGTCTTCATGGTTTCACATACAGTGATATATTCCCCTTCTATTTGAAAATTCACTCAAGACTCTATCAGCATCTTGTGAAGATAAATACACACATTTATTGAGCAGCTACCATGTTCCAGGAACTGTGCCAGACACTGTGGACACTGAGGTGCATGAGGCCTGACTGCCTTCAGGAGATCACAGTGTCATGGGTGATTGCAGTCCTCCTACCTTACACCCAGCTTAGGTACGCATTCCCAAGGGACTGTTTGCGCTGGAGAAAGAGTCACATGATATTTGAACTGCCAAAATTCTATTCTGAATGACAGTTTCTGAGTCCTATGACCTATTCTACACACAATCCCCAGACTCTAGGCTCCCATGTCCCGATTTAAATTTGCTTGATGTGGGAGAGCTAAACTGCTCATTTAGCATCCACATATTAAAGAAAAAATTCAAGAGGAAAGAGATGAGAATTTGGATCAGATGGTGATGTTAGGACTATAGGGGAAATTTTTTTAAACAACTGACAAAGTGTTTTATATGATGTCACAGTATAGTACTTTACTACATTAATTCCTTTAGTTTCATAATCAAAAGGGACAAGAAAGGATACTTAACATTCATTAAATATTTGTTAGGTTTTTTTCATGGGATGTATTTCCTTTATTGTTTACAGAAGCCTTCTGAAGCAAGTGTATTATTTTTATTTAAAGATTCTCTTTATGTGAGGGAAGGAAACCGAGATTACAGTAGGTTGTCATATTCCTGAGGCCATAGCTAATAAGTGGCCTCTTTTCAAAACCCATATTCTTTCCACCAGAAATGTGTGTACTCATTATCTCTGTTTTACAAATGGGAAACTACTTTTTAAGGAAGTCATGTAACTGGTCTAGGCTGACACATCCAGGAAGATAAGAAGATGGACATAGGAGAGCATCACAAAAGAATCGTGTCTGATGCTTCTTGAAAAGAAAGGGTGTGGATCTCAGTTAATTCGAGATTCTGAACTGGTGATTTAAAAAATGGTTATGTCACCAAACACATTTTAAAGTTAAACGGGTTAGCAAGTTTAAAGAAGTTAATACAGTGGTCTGTTAAACTGACTTGGAGTTGAGATGCAAATGTTTATTGAGGTGACCAGAAGATAACTTGAGGATAATTGATAGGGTAGGTCAGGTGATAGTCTCATTCTGGAAATACAGCTTTAAAAAATCATGCTTGCTGTTTCCTCTGTCTGAAAGTCCCTGGCCCAGATTTTCCAGAACTATTTCCTTTTGATATTTGGCCTTAACTCTCTTCACCTCTCTTGCTTGGTCTTCCCTAGACCAATCTAAATTTTCCATCCTTACCTACACCCACAAGTCTAACACATCACTGTATTTTGGGTTTGTAGCACTTAATTATTATCTGAAATCATCTTAGTGACTATTTACTCAGTTGTTATCTTGTCCCACTAAAATATCACCTCCTGGTGACCAGGGATGTTTGTCTGTTTTCTTCACTAGTGTATCTTCAGAACCTAGAACTATCATTGAGAGAAAGTAGGCCCTCAATAAATTGTCATGGAAGAAATAAAGTAAAAGAAAGAAGGAACAAATGTAGATGGTTCAACTGAATTGCATGTGGGTTTCTGAGTTAAATACTGAGGATTTATAATTTAATGAGGCAGATTGCTTGTCATTAAAGAGCTAAGCTATGATAATCAAGCAGTTTATGAGGGGAGGTGTTAAAGACTAAGAACAAAATGAAGGACTAAATTCTGAAGAGCAGCCAAAGATAAAATATATGGGGACCAAACAGATTTAGCAACAAGAAAAAAGAAAAGCACATAATAACAATATGAAAGTATAGTATCTTGGAAACCAAGTAAGAAAAATGCTCTGTGGTGAACATTTTGCTATTGGATAAAAATTAAAGTATGATTTATTGATTAATTTAAGAGATAGTTTTAAAAAGTATGTAGGGTCTACTTAGATTTTAATGCTGCTTTTAATCTTTTAGCCCTATTCAAATAAAAGGAATAAGTTAAAAATTTTCAGTATTTTTACTTTTGGCCCTAAACATTCCTGAAATGCTTTTATGGTAATGTTTTAAAACACAAATTTGTATGTGCTTTTTATATCATATTTATGTAATAAATATATATGTAATAAATACATAACAACAATAGGAAAAAGTATAATAATCTCTGCTGTATCTGAACAGCTAAGGGGAATTATCTTTCTCTACATCAGAACAGAATATTTGGTCTGTTATACATTATCATTTTGAAATCAGTGGCCCTATTTGGACATAAGTGTAACATTAGTGGTAGTTCAATAGCTGGAAAAGATTAGCAAGAATGAAAACAATATTTCTCTTGGCAGAAAATTAAAATTACATTTTAATTATTACCATTTAAATTTTATTTTTGTGAAACTAATACTCAATCTGTACCTTATGGGGTAATTATATACTTAATAGTTTAGTCTCCAAATTTGTTTGAGTTTTGACTATTTTAGCTCAAATGTCTTTGTTGTTATGACATTATTCAATAGGATGAAAAAGGTTGACTTTGCTTTTATTGCAAGAATTAAAGTAAAATAAAGAATTTATAAATAGAAAAAAATCTGTTTTTCCAGAAGTTATTTTCTTTTCTGTTACTAACATTTTATAGATCCGTCTAAAAATTCATGTCCTTTGTTTATAATATTATTTCCTATATATTTTATTAACCACAGTAGCAGAAAATTAAGTTAATCATGAGCATAGTTAATTCAACACATTACTTAGCCCTTGGATAATTTATATCCTATTGAAAAAAATTTTCTTTATTCTTAAATCAGATAAATTGAGTCATTAAACTTTAAAATGGATTTTTCTTTGAAAATGTTACATTGACAGAAATCCTTAATGAATAGTTACCAAGATCTGTGTAAATAAAAGCAAACATGGCTTTGGGAGATGACTGTTTAGAATATTGACATGAAACTACTGATTATTTTAAGGAATATTTGTGAATTTACTGCTTGTAATTTCCTGCACACATTTTGAATACATGTATATTCATATATGTGCATTCATTTTTTGTTAATATTTTCTTAATTTTTAATAAGGAAATTTAAGAATGTTGATTTAAATGCATTTTATTTCTATAAATATTGTGAAAAACTTTTTATTAATTCTTTTATTGGTTATTCAGAAATGGCCAGAGTCCAAAGTTCTATGCCTAACATCTGCTAAGCCAACATAATACAAGGGGTGATTTACTAAGTATTGTACAAATTCAATATATAGGTGAAGACAAATTTAAAGCATCAGTGTATGTGACAATATCATCTAATTAATATGCTTATCTTCAACATTCTCCCTCATTTTCATCATACAGATTTACCTCTGCAAGATTTTAATTACATCTGCCAGAATGAATAGAGTCTGTTTCAGAACTTTGTTTAAAAAAAAAAAGAGTGGTAAATATGATAAATACTAAAGGAACTCATTATTTCATCAGTTAGTTACCTCTAACCTGCTTTACTCTGCTGCTTGACTTCAAAAGGTTATTTTTCTTACTCATTTAAAACTTTATTCTGAAATATGATTTTTTCCCCCCTGGCAGGCATTCTGCCAAACCTTAATAAATTTAGTGAGTTCTGACAAGTCTGTTTATATTTTTGTGAACTATGAAGATCAGGGGTTCCTGGAATAGATGTGAAAAAAGTGTAAGGTGTCATTTAGTTAATTTAAAACACATTATTGGACAGTTATTCTTGATCTTAATGGCATCATAATTAAATTTTATTCCAGTTGAAAAGCAAGATCTCTGGTTTTAAATGTGGGTAAATATTTCAGAGACCTTTCTTTGTAATTTATGGATACTTTTTGTACAGTTGTTTTTATTTTTATGTTTCAAACAGTTTTTTTTAACGATATGTACTTTTTCCTAAGGATGGTGGATTTCAATTTTGAAACAAAAGGTCTATGACCAAATGTTTAAATATAAATATTACATAATCAAATCATATGCAAATATTTGAGCTGACATAGCCTTATAAGCATGAGTTAAAGAATGGGTTACATGGGAAAATAACACTTTAAAATTACAGCATTTATGAGAATTTATTATGTGGGAATAGTTTTACTACATCGTTTTAATACTGCTATAAAATATATTTATGTGCATTTTATATTTTATTGTTCCTAAATATCCACAAAGTATGTAAGAGAAGTTTCACAGGCTGCTTGAAGAAGTGATACTGAGCAGGCACTGAGAGACCACAGTGAACAAAATGTGGAGAAAGAACACTTGCCTCTAGATATAAATCGTATGCTTTCTTCCATAGTAACCACATCAGTGGGTTGTTATGAGGATTAAATGGAATGATGTTATATAAAATTATTTCCCAGTTCTGGACATATAATAGCCTGTCAATAGATGGCAGATTCTGCATTATGAAAATTGAATCCAATTGACATCTCTAGTTTTTCATTCCTGAATAGAGGTAATCCGAGCTCCCGGTACGTGGATCAGACCATGTCATGGTGTTCTATTCTCTTTGGACTTGGTGTCTTAAAAGGACATTTGAACATAAAGTAATAGCTGAAAATGAGTAGTCAAAAGGATGTAATTACTTGAAGAAGGAGTACACATCTTTACGGATTTGAAAGGAAGTAGTCTTATTTTCTTTGACTCTGGGAGGTGGAATCAGGACAAATACATGAAAGTTATAAGGTGGTAGATTTCAGATCAATATAAAGAAGAATTTTCTAACAGTAGAAATGCTCAACAATAGGAAGAACTAACTAAAATGCTGGTGAGTTTCCTGTTTTAGAAGAAATAAGAAGGGATGAATGACCACTAGTTGAAGGTGTCATTTGCAGCAATGGGTAACTAGGATTTTAGAATCAATGTTTTATTTCAAAATCCAATAAATCTGTAACCACTAATAGGGTTCAGAAAATAATGGAAAGTTATGTAGACATATGCAGGGGGTAAGGTGGACCTGAGTAATGATTAAAATAAGTGACTAGTCCATATTGCTACCTTTCTGGTGGAGAAACCACTCTATTATTAAAAAAGAGATTTCTTTCTATTTTCCAGATTTAATTCAAGTTCAAATTAGAGAAAAACTTCTATACTTTGTCCTGAGACTGCTGTACAGTATTTTAGTCTTTTAAAATTTTTTCTTTCTTTCTCTCCTCATCTATTCTTTTCTTTCTTTCACTAGATTAGCAACAGTTTCCAGAAGCAAAATGCTTGGGTTCCACTCCTAGATTTGCCATGTACTAACTGTATATAGTAAATTACAGTACTTCATTTGAAAAGTGGAGATAATAATAGTAACCTATCCATATGTTTGTCCTGAGGATTTAAAAAAATACTTAAAATGTATAAAATATGGAATGTCCTTAGAATAGTGCTCCAATCCAATAAAAGTCTTTATAATTATTATGATCTGGAGATAATGTATCCAAATTATTTCCAGTAAAATCAGTAAGGGAGATAACTGGTGATTTCTCATGCATATTTCTTAGTTACTTTTAAATTAGAAAATATAGTGAAAATAATGAGGTTGCTGAAACTGGAAATGGATGAATATTATTCACTAGCCATCATGATGACCAAAACTAGGATTACCGAGAAAGAAAGGAAGAGAATAAACCCAGCTCTACTGACTTAGTCTAAAAATCACAAGAAATGTAATACAAGGAGTGGAATCACAAAATTCAATGCAAAAATACATGGAATAACTTGATATATCTCCAGTGACTCTCTCGGTTATCATGTCCAGCTTATTGGTAGAAGACAATCCCTCCTTTGGATGGGTTTCATGTCTCCTGTTTCTTTGTATGATCTCATATCTATTAGTACATTGGGCATTTAAAGATTATTAATGTCATTTCCTGGCAGGTGCAAGAATTGGAGTAGGTTTTAACGTATGATTTATGTTTGTAATAAGATGTGTAAATATAACAGTCATCCAAGAAATAGTAAATAGGCCAACAGGTTGGGTGGAGGGGGGCAGATAAAATTACTTTCAATTACCCACTTTACACCCACAGGTCCTAGAGGATGTGGCCAAGATTTTAAGTAAAACCCATATAGGTTTGACAGACTTTGTGTAATTCCTATAACTGTTTTTTGCTCCTTTTTAATAAATGGCTTTTTTTTTTCTGCACTGCTACATCAGTTTTTCAGTTAAATTTTGCCCAAGAACTTCAGCTTTACATCCCAGAGGAGGCTCTGGGAAGCCTTAGGGTATCAGATAAACTTGGACTGGAGGAGTGCCAGACACATAAAAGAGTCTCCAACAAGGATAATACTAGTTGTAAAATCCTCCTTCCTTAGGAATCTGAAAAGATAAAGGAAAAAACAGTTTTGCAACTTCCCCTTTCAAAGATACAGATCTCTGTCTTTCAAAACAGCACTATTGTTTGCTAATCTTCTTGCAAATGTTACGTGTAATTTTTGGGCTTTCTCCTGATTACTTGAATAAACAGCACATTGCAAAATGTTTCTCTCAGAGAGCAGTTAATGCATCATTGCACAGGGCAAGGCAGAAACTGCTGTGAGGTTGAGGTCACAATCACAACCTTGTCAGTGCAGAGAATTTTCAAACACATCCTTATTATATCATTTGGTCAAGATTTCCTTAACACTTACTAAGTGAAAAGCATAGAGATAGGTCATTTGGAAAG
Organism: Manis javanica; assembly: GCF_040802235.1. NCBI lineage: Eukaryota > Metazoa > Chordata > Mammalia > Pholidota > Manidae > Manis > Manis javanica. The sequence continues at coordinate 81,401,306 of NC_133161.1, forward strand.
ATATAAGGAAATGCAAGGCCGAACTCCTAAAAAGTTTACAAACTACTCAGGGAGATGAGAAATATACATATGTATTAGTTTTTATTGCTGTTGTAATGAACAACTACAAACTTGGTGTCTTTAATAAAATAATACAAACTTACTCTCTTTGATAGTGTAGGTCAGAAATCTGACAGGGGTCTCACTAGGATAAAACCAAAGTGACAGCAGGAAGTGTTCCTTCGGAGGCTCCGGGGGAAGACCTATTCCCTTGCCTTTTTCAGGTGCAGCAGGCTGCCCCTACTCCTCTGCTCCTGACCCCCTTTCATCATCTTCAAGGTCCGCAATTTGCATTTTTCTGACCCTTCTTCAGTCGTCATGGCTCTCTCTCTCTCCGAGCACACCTGAGGAAGTTCCTCTGATTTATAGGACTCATGGGATGAGATAGGACCCACTTGATAACCCAATAATCTCCCATCTAAGATCCTTAACCTAATCACATGTACAAAGTCTCACTTGCTAAGTAAGGTAACATATCCACTGGGCCAAGGCATTAGGACCCACACATTTTTGGGAGCCATTCTTCTGCCTACCACAACATACAAAATCACTATGGTGTCTTTATCAACTAGAAGAGTGCTCAGTAGATGTTTTGAATCAATGAATGACTAGAAACATGTATAAAGCAATATAGTAAAGATAAAGAAAGAAAGTCTACTTAGGTTTTTGAAAATACATATCACTTGTATATAAATTTACAGGGTTTGGCTAAGGCTACAGAAATATCTAATTGTTTGAAGACAAAATATTTCAAGTAAAAAGATTTAAAGATATAAATTTGGAATCTATTAAAAGTATATGCTTATGAATATATTATTGGATGCTGTTGTAATTATCAAAATAAGTTCTAATGTCAATGCATGTTCATAGCTCCTAAATTTTGCTATTAGAAATCATATATTATTAAGATGATATTTATTAGAGCAGAAATCAATCTCAATAGAGTGTTAGGGGACATGGATCTTGATTTTTTGTATTAAATCAATGTATAAAGATGTGTATAGAGAATAGGGATCTTTGAAAGTTCTAGAAAAGTAGAACTTGGCTTTCAGTTTCAGTTTCTACTTTTGTAAGTTGACAGACTGGGTCACTTAAAAACCTAGCAGTTTACTGAATGGTAAACTGTCTTTTCCTTTTACGGTGATTTTGACAGATTTTATTTATATATTATATGTGTGTATAGTACATAATATTATATTGTATAATATATATTTTATTTATGTATTATATGTGTGTATGTGTCTATGTGCATCTATGTGCATAAAATTAAATACTGAATTTACTACTATCTTGTCATGCTGTTTGAAGACAAAACATCAAACATTTTGGATATATTAGTTGAAAATTAATAAAACCTATTAAGAGTCTAAATACTTTTTGGTAGTCACTAAGACATTCCACACACTCCTATAAGCTCTAATTTGCAAAGTAGACAATACTTTTTCAATCATGTACTTATGTAAAATGAGTGTCTAGATTTGAATTATTTGGAAATAAGAAAAAGCAGCTATCATTTTGGCATTGACAAATTGAGTCAAGAAGGCTCTTTTGGATAAAGTATGTAGGTATTTAATCTCTTTTTCACTGATTTAATGCAACAAAACACAACTACTGTTAGTTTCTATATGCTATATTTCCCTTAGGTAACTTCAAGAAAATTATTTTAATAACATTTATCCAGACAAGGTGCCAGTGCAAGGTTGAGCACGCCCAAAACTTTTTACGTTTTAAAATATCACATTATTTTACTCATATATAATTTTTCACTAGCAATATTTTATACTATGGGATTCTGTACTTTTTCAGCTTCCCTAGATTAGTTAATACATAGATGCGAATGAAAAACTTAAATTTATATTTAGCGTGTTAAAATTTATTGTAAAATATTAAATATTTATGAAACACTAGGGGTTTTCCTAATATCATTATGCCAGGAGAATGTCTCAACTTTGCATTTTGATTTAGGTATTTTTGGTTTGAGATGTTAAGTGACAAAAGAGTATCTTAAAAGTTTCAGTGTCAACAAGCATAACTAAAATTGTACTGTGTTTCTGAATATTTCACATGTGCTTTATGTTACTATTCCCCAATCATTGCTATGTTAAAATTATAAATGAATATAATTATAAATAAGTGTCACAACCATTATAATCATTTTGCAGATGAGTAAAGTGAATTAATTTATCCAGAATTCCTCAGTAAGTGTACTTTATACAGTAAGTGTATAATTAGGACTTGAACACCCTGGTCTGTACTTTTCACTATATCTTTGCATACATTAAGAGAGAAATAAACCCATAAGAAGCAATGATATGGTGTGGGGGGATCACAGGGAAAACAGTGTAGCACAGAGAAGGCGATAGTGAATCTGTGGCATCTTACTACACTGATAGACGGTGACTGCATTGGGCTATGGGTGGGACTTGATAATATGGGTAAATGTAGTAAACACATTGTTTTTTCATGTGAAACCTTCATAAGAGTGTATATCAATAATACCTTAATAAAAATTGAAAAAAAGAAGCAATGATAATCATAGGGCATTACAGCTATATATTGTACAGAAATCCTGAATTAAAAATTAAGTAAGACACAATGTTTTCTTCTGATAAGTAATTCTCAAGATGATGCTGAATAACCATAAAATGTATAGCAGCTTGGAGAGTTAGGAAGTTGTTTCTGAGGAAAAAGACATATTTTTTAAAAACCTGGAAAAATATTAGTATGCCTTTAAACATAAGAAATGCTAGGATAAATATGTTGTTTTGGAGGTGATAGGGAGCTAAACAAATATTTTATTTACTTTTAAAAGAGAAGGTTGTAAACTTTCTTATTCATAAAAATTAAGAAATATATACAAATCATGCAAAAGAGATTCAGAAAATTTATGAACACTTTTCTTTTATCAAGGCAAAAAAGGCTTAAGACAGCTATAATGTTGTGTTCTCCACTGTGGGTGTTCTGCTAAATATCATCACCTATTCAATGTATGAGGTATAATATTATTTTAGTGTTGCAGGATGAGAACATTTGGTTCATTCTACAGTTATCTTTCTTCTTTCATTCAGGATTAGATTAAAACATTGAGCAACATACTTCATCTGTCCTTTAATCCTGCCATTTTCCATAATTTTGCTGTTTTCCCCTAACACTACAAATTACAAAAGCATATAAATACAGCAAGATTAAACAATAAGGAATATAGACAATTTCAGGAACCATGAATTTGCCTCATGTTCTATCTTACATGGCTAGAAAAAAGCAATGTTTCTGATCGATTTGATAGTCCCTTGGCTCAGTAAAGTCTCCTCAAGTCTGGTGAGTACACATACTCCCAACCTTGAAAGGGTCAAGGACCCTACCATTTAGAATGAGGAGTCCCAGGCTCTTGGATTAGGAATGCAAGGGTAAACTTTAAAAATCTAAACCATACTGCCTTATTATGAACAAACTAGATACAAATTTAGCATTAAAAAAAATAACGGAGGTTTTTATGGTATATGGGACCATGCTATCATTACATTAGTTACACAGCTCTTTAAATAATTCATAAATAGGGCCAATAAGCCAGCTAAGCTGTGTACAGTATAGAATATTATAAAGAAACAAACAACCCCCCTCATACATACAAGAAAACGCATTCACACAAAAGCAGTGCTTCACCAGGAGAAGCCGTTTTCTCTCAAGTTTGAAATGTAATTCCTGGTATTGAGTGAGCGCCGTCTGGTAAATGGAGTTGCCCTCAGATATCCCCAAGACCACAATAAACATGCAACATGTACTTATAATAAAAGGGAAACCTCAGTTTTATTATGTGGCTTTTAAGATGCAAAATAAATGGATTAAACAGTTGCTTGAAAAAGTACCTTATTGTGGATATTTCACTTTTCTTACACTAATGATTTTATCACCGTTGGATTCTAAACATAGAAAAAAAATCAATTCCCCAAATTCATACACTTTACTAATATGCCAGTGTCCAACATACCAGGTGTGGGATGCTTAGACTTTATAAGTTTGGGGAGCACTCCAGATCTAACAAAGCAGCCAACACCTGGAAATACATAAAAGCTGCCTTTTAAGCACAAGGTGATGAGTGTTAGTTAACTAGTCCCTCTGGATTCAGGGAATGGCCCCTCATGACTCAGAAAAAAAAGACAAAAAAACCTGAAAATGCAGCATCATAGGGTTTAGTTTTAGCTCAGATTTTCTGCTGTGCCCAACGCCTATCTTCCCTTTACTCCTCAAAGGCAAGGAATAGATCCAGTCATGACTGTCCTTTGGTTTGGGAAAAATTTCTTTTAATATGCATCATGAATGCTATTGCTTGATAGACATTTGTGCACTGCATGAAGAAAAATGATTAGTATAAAAAATATCTTTGGTATATATAACATATTTTTAGAGAAAAATAACCTACTTTTTCACACACTTGGCAGTTCCTATCTTGTGATGATGTACTTGAACAGTTACTGTCATTCCCCTGGATGTTGCTTTGTGGTCTCACTACAAATTCTGCAACAGATTTCCTGGGAGTGTGGCAAAAGTCATGGGTGAGTGGCTGAATCTATGATTTGACTGAGTAAACATTAGTCTTTTTAGGGGTTAACCAATGCCGAATTAATTAAAAACAAAACCTTTTACATCTATAATCTGTTCTAAAGTCCTGTCAGTTGTTTTCAATTAGGTCATTTCTTAAATGTAATAGACAAAGACTTGCCACATTCCCAGGGACCCTGTACTTGAATGTATGGATTGCATCACATTCCTTAGTAGACAGGTGTTTGTTAAAAATACCTACTTAAAAAAGTTTTCTCATCACCAATTTCTCTGTGCTTGTGTCTGTAGTGTGTGCCTTACATATCCTCTAAACAATGAGCTGTGTTCTGTCACAGTTATTTTACGTTCAATAGACAAAGTAACTTAAGTCCTTTTATCCTTGTTCAAATTATGTAAAATCTAATAGAAAGTGGGGAGATTTGAAATGAATAAAACCAACATACAGATTATTTCTTAGTATACTTATTACATCTTTAATAGTCATTGTCTTGCTCTGCCTTCTTGTTGAGCCTGTAATCAATTGCATTTAGATGGTATTTGTACCAGTCACCTCAGACTATATCAATTATTTAACCAAACTTTTGGCAATGATGGAAATATTCTGTATCTGCATTGTCCTCTGTAGGAGTCCCTAGCCATAAACATTTGGCTGTTAAGCACTTGAAACATGTCTAGTGCAACTTTGAAAGTTTAAATTTTACTTAATTTAAGTTTGAATCTACATAGCCACATGTGGCTTGTGGCTACCACACTAACAACACAGGTCTAGGTTTTTGTGTGGACATTTTACCCACTCTTCAACAATTTTTCAAATAAATATGCCATCCTGCCTGCTTGTATCATATTGTTTTCTGATTCTGCTTCACATACTTAAAAATGTTATCTATCTGATCCAAAGTTTTAGTTGAATGACTACTCAGTGTAAAACATTACAAACACTTTGAAATTTTGTTTTTGAAAAGCAATTATCCCAAAACCATTTTCCATCCCTGGAATATATTCCTTCTTCTTTATTAGTTGCTTTTGTAAAAGGTACTTGTCTTAATCCATTTAGACTGCTTCAACAAAATACCAAGGAGCATGTGGCTTATAAACAAAAGAAATTTATTTCCCACAGTTCTCAAGGCTGGAAGTTCAAGTGAGAACCTGCTTTCCGGTTCGTAAATGGTGCTGTATTGTGTCCTCACATGGTGGAAGAGGAAAGGGATACTTCTGCAGCCTCTTTTATAAAGGCACAAATCCCATTTATGAGGGTTCCACCCTCATGACCTAAGCACCTCCCAAAGCCCCCACCCACTAATTCCATCATCTTTGGAATTATGATTTCGGTACTGAATTTTGGAGGGACAGAAACATTCAGATAATAGCACCTTGAATAAAAGTCAAGGTTAATTAATACATTCACCAACATTTTGTGCATATGCTCTGAAATGAAGCATATTATCTAAAGGATTTTAATACAAATAGTTGTGAATTTTGAAATATTTCCTACATCAAATGTAGTTAATACAAATTATTCAGTAGTGAGGTTATAGATGAAAAATTACCATTTAGAGGGTGAAACTAATAAAGAGGGAAAGAATGAAAAGATACGGTTGTATGGGAAAGATGAGCAGTATCAAAGATTACACAGGTGCTTCTTTCTTAGATGTGGAAGGTAAGGATTGTATGAAAGTATGGTGACCACTAAAGAATTCAGATAAGTAGAATATTTTAAAGTTGGAAGGAATGTTGGAAGTCTCTCAGTCTGTATCTCTGTCAATGTGGCATAGTATTTAAGAGCAGTGGCTTGATACCTGGACAGCTGGGGCTTAGAATCACACTATTATCAATTTAACCTCCAGCAAGTTAGTTACCATCTCTGAATCTCAATTTCCTTATCTGTAAATCAGCAACAATGATAATACATAACTCTTAGATATATATAAATCTTTTTATCAGGGGGTTGGGCAAGTGAGATAATACATCTGAAATGTTTAGCACAGTACTTGTCACATAGTGTACCATTTTAGTGGTAGGGAAACTGAGGTATAGGGAGATTAATTTTTCTCAATTAGTAACACATTTAGAAAGCCAGACAGCTGAGGTTTTCAACCAGGTGTATGATTAAACTGAGTCTGCTAGAGTAGTAACTGCAAACAGAATGGCACCACAAGTGCCAGTCACTTAATAAGTGAAATGATTAGTCCAAGAAGAGCACAGTAGTGATCTGCAGAGCACAAAGTCACATCAGCTTTTCCTGACGTGTACAGATGCAAACATCACTGGTGCTTGAGAAACATGGGGTTTTTGTAGATAAAGACTTTTTTTTCAACCAAATGCAGCCTTTTAAAAAAGTACAATAGATACATTTTTCCATTCACTCGATCTAATTTAAATGGGATACTAGAGACCTCGATCTTATTGAGGTAGAGCAGGGACAAGAGACAGCATTATGATTGATGTTTCCTGCCTATGATGAAAAATTCCAAGATACAAATAATAAGACAGGAGGGACTCCATCTTACCGCTAAGATTCTGTTTAAAAATTAGGGAGTTAGGTGGTAAGATTCCCAACATAATTTATGGTAATTAACAAACAACTGACCCTATCTTAAGGCAGGGCAAGTAGTCCTAAGTGGTATGTTTCCACTGCTTGATGGTAACCACTATCTTGAAGAAGAACAGGATCAAGAAATTCCTTGTGTTAAGTTTAACTTAATATCTAGAGGACAGAGTATGGATAATGACTTACTGTCTCACACTGGAGAGAGACATCATGAGACCACATGTCAGTCTACACCAACCACCTTGCCCTTTACCCCATTTTCAAAATCCTTAAAAGGCATGAATCCTAGGCCGCTAAGTGCATCTCCTCTCTGAAGCTGCCCTCACTCCCCTTTCTTCGAGTGTGTACTTTGCTTTAAATAAAGCCTTTTTGCTACTCAACTTATTACGTTTTGTCTCTGAGTTCTTCCAAGACTCTCTAGAGATTAATAAGAGACCCCTTTTCCCAGTGGTAAGCACCTTTGTAACTTCATTATTTCATTTAATTTTCTAGACTTAAGCAAATGTCTTCATTCTCTCTGCTGTACTTCAGACAAGTAGGGAAGGGCTACTGTGAGATCTCTGATTTGGGCTTGCAAGTTCCTATTGCCTGGGATACCCAGATGGGACTGCAGTTGTACGGTCATGCTCTTGAAGCCTGCCCTAAATCTCCTTTCTTTGCTTTGGGAAGTTCTCAGAACATAATCTCACTCCATCCGGTGCTTTGAGGCTCCCCCAAATCCTGGGGTGGTAGGAACTTAGTTCCCATGCCACATAGATTCAAGTGGACACTGGATGCCAGGTGACCCCGGCTTTAGGAGTTGGCAAGGGATTTGTCCTATGCCTAGTAGGTGTTCAATGAACTTCCTGTTCCTCCTTCTGTTCTTCCTTGCTCTCTGCTGCCTGCATGGCTGCTGTCATTTACTACTAGCAACATTATGACAGATTTAAAATGATATTATGTGGACAATGAGTATACATCTGACATCTGTGTTCAAGTAATTGTGCAGATTGTAGCACTAAATGTATTCACAAGATTTTGTTTTTTTCAAGAAATTTTTAGACACATTTTTGGGGATTTATACAGTTTAACACATAAAGAAAGTATATTATACATAAAAAGTATAAAAGCAGGGGATGAGGAAAACATTATTATTGTAATTTAGAAAGAACAAAGGGAATGTGTTATCAATATTAAAATAACAGGCCTGTTAATGGTTTGTTTCATTTGTATATTCATTATTGTTTGAAAAGATTTAAAATTACATATTGATTTATTTTATAAATTATTATTGAACATCTCCTATATGTTCAGTTTTAGGCTTATTTTGGTGATTATAATCTTGATCAAAACACATATGGGTTTTTTCATAGGTCTTAGAAAATTATCCATCCTAAGGGGTGTGACCATTTCTGTTCCAGTCTCACGCCTGAATCTTTTCCTTTAGGATCTGGACAAATTATTTAAGAATATAAATAAGTTACTTAAGTTTCTCCAACTATAAAAGAGGAAATATAATAATTCTTTCTTAATATAACATTATTATAAGGATTAATAAGAGAATCTTTTTAAGAGTACTTGGCACAATGCTTACCATACATTAAAAGCTCAATGCATATGATTAATCATTTCAGTATAAAAAAACAAAATAATCTGTCAAGAAATATGAGTATATCATTCTAAATAGCATTAAGGGTTTATTGTATTTAATATGACAATAAAAATTGTGAAAATGTGTGACCTATTAAATAAGTTTATTCAATTTCCTTGTGGTGTGTTGACCCACCACATTCAGGATAGATTTGGCCCCAAACCTATAATGAAAATTGCAATTATGCTTACAGTTCTGATTCTGCTTTCTCTGAGAGGGAGGAAACAAACAGAAAGATTGCTCTCCTTCATTCCTACAAGAATTCACTTATAGAAAAATCTAGCTTCTTTAAAAGGACTTTTAATTCCTAATAAACACAAGAGATGCCATAGGGAAACTCAGAATCATGGTCAGGTAATCCACTGAAATTGAGATTCTTCCAAAAAGTGCCATAGAAAGTAAAAAGGAAAGTAAAATGGATACTTGGGACATTAGGGAGAGGCTGACAAATAATTTTTGTTTGCTTGGCTTTGTTTTTATAAGGAGAAAATGATAAAAGAGAAGGGTTAAAATAGGAAAAGATAATACAGTGTATTCCTCAAAAGCAGTTCTGAAGCCCCAGCTTCTGTAGCCCATCCCTCCCTCCGCTTTAGTTTTTTCTCGATGTGGGGCTGGGCGGAGCTGAGGAGGGATGAGAGCTGTGAGCGGCTTTGCTGCTGGCTTTCAGTCGGCCCCTCCCACTTCTCTACCGCAGAGTACTGCTTTGGAGTCATTCCCACTTTATGGCCACTTTCCCTCCTGTCCACAGACGTGCGGGGTCTTACTGGTAGCCTTCTCAAGAGATATGAAGGGCAACTATTCCCCCAAATCCATGAAAAAGCAACCTCTAAAGTAATCAAAGCATCACTTCTAGGTGCAAAGACAAATTCTCACAATACAATGAGAGGTCTAAGTGGTGATCTCACGAAGGTTTTACAGACATGAGTGCCCTCCAGCACCCCTATACCTCCATGCAAGCTCTTTCTCTCCACTTAGATTTTTGGGGGCTGATGGGTGCATGCAGGGGGATGGAGCTGGAGAAGAGAGGCACACATTATTTATAAAATAAAACAGCTTGAGAGAGTTCCAGTGAAAGTCTTGGAAGGTATGCACAGCATATAGACATGCATGTGTGATGACTGTGTGTGCATGTGTGTGTGTACAAGGACATATAGTCCAGGCTACATTTATCTGTCAGGGACAGGCAGTGGATAAGCCTAAGCTCTTAGACATTGTAAGAGACAGCATGGCCAGATTTTAATCACTTAACCCCAAATCAGACAAGTTTCGTCTATGCACTTTGGGTACATTTGTGTTGACTGGGGAGCTTCACACAGCTTCTCAAAAAAGCTGTCTGCTCTGAGCCCACTGGGCAGGGGCAATTTTCCTACCTGACTTTGTGGGTGCTTTTGATTTGCTTACGTATTTATTTATGTCCCACAATACCACCCCCTTTCTTACCTACCCTTTTTGTACCTGGGCTGGACCTGCCCCACTCTGCCTCCAGCCTGCGTCCCTGATCCCTCCCTGTCTCTAACACCCTAGGGAACCTGTGTCAGTGTTTTGAATCCCCACACGCTGGAGCAGTGAAACGAGACAGATTAGGAGCTCAGGCACATTTGACCGAAAGACAGCTCTTTGCTTTCTTCTTATGCTGCTTCCCCTTCCTCTTTTCCCAAATAGATATGTAAACACGTGTATTTTCCTGTTTAAATTTAGCGAATTGGTCCTTTGCCTGTGCCTTGATTTAGCTATTGGGCTGAGCCTTGCTCCTCCCTTCCCTACTCGGATAGGAGCCACTAGAATCTGGAGCTCGAGCTTCCAAATTGAAGCTGGCCTCAGGCCAGGTGACCTTTTCTTTGTAAGTTTCTTTCCTAAGCAGAGTGGGGGTTGGGGGGGGGGCGGGGAGCTGGGATCTGTTTGGTGGTGCTGGGGGGTGGGGGGCAGTGAGGAAAGGAGGGGGGTGGAAGAGAGTAAAGGGCTGTTGTTAAACAGTTTCTTACCGTAAGAGGGAGTTCAGACCTAGATCTTTCCAGTTAATCACACAACAAACTTAGCTCATCGCAATAAAAAGCGGCTCAGAGCCGAGTGGCTCTTTTAGGCACTGAGTCGGAACCGGATTCTTTCAGCTGGGCATCTCCTCCAGTGGGATCCGTCAGCGTGTCCCGCAGCACCATGTGGGCGACCCAACTTCTGCCAGTCCTGCTACTGCAGCACGTCCTTACACATCTCCTCCTGCTGCCCATCGCCATCCCCTATGCAGGTTAGTTTTCTCTGCTGCATTATTATTATTATTATTATTATTATTATTATTATTATTATTATTATTATTATTATTATTATTATTATTATTATTTTAACTCTCGCTAATCTTTCCTCTTCCTAACACCCACTTTTTACCGTATTCCCAGCATCCTTTCTTAACTCAGTAGTGGTATAGGTTTTCTAAACCACTCATTGTGATTTCTTTTGATATTCTTTTTTTTTTTGTTTTCAAAGCACTTAAAATGATAATTAGCATCCCCTCAGTGAGCCCGCTCCCCGCCCCCCTAACCCAGCCGGTCTCTGCCTAATAGCTGTGGGCTGTGGGATAGGAATGAAGTCCTTAACACTCACTGAAACTTGGCTAGTTTGGACAAATTTGAAGTTGAACAGCGGATCTGGTCTGCAGAGAGGAGAGTGATGGGCAGTGAAGCAGGGACTCATTTCTTTTCCCAGAGGATGATTTTCCATGCCAATCCACTACCCCACATAACATTCAGGGCCAAATGATGACTTCATACAGGTTTTCATCTGGAGAAGGCAGATTAAATTCTGAGAATACGCATGTTATAAAAATGAAAGAGAAACCCTCTTTTCTAAGATCTCATTCTTTCTGGATATGGATGCCTGCCCTTTTGAAACTGCAGTGCAAGGGAGGCAAAAATTGTGTGCCTTTGATTAAGGCTACAGAATTGCTCCTTTCAGGCTCCCATGTTCTCCCCCGAATTTACAGTTTGGGAAGGAGTTGCTTGGCAGTTCGTACTGCCTGGAAGCTCAGAGATTTCATTCGCAGCTTTGGGAAGTTTTCTGTTGTTATCAGGGCAAGAGGAAACATCTGTATTTGGTTGTATTATCATTGTAGTGTCTGTGATGCCAACAGGAGAAGGTGGTGGGCATCGGGGAATTAAAGAATGGAACAAATGCCCAGATGGCAGGCATGGCTTTTTATAATATAAAACAGAGGACTGCTTATAGCTTCTGAGACAAAGTAAATATTAAATTCATGAGACATCTTATCTAGTTTCTGATGTGATATAAGGGTTGAAAACATCAAGAACTTTGCTAAGTGAGAAGAAACATCACACAACCCACCTGGCTTGCTTGCTTCTATTTTGTGCAGTGGCCTTTTGGAAAACAACACTGTGTGAGAAGGGTCAAGTTTGAGAACCTTTATGTAGGATTTCTGAAGTGGTGTAGAAGCCAGGTGAATCTAGCAGGTTATCATGCTTGAGATGTGTCATGTTAAGAAGGATTTTTATAAGACTCTGCTGGTTTAGGGGGTTTTGAGCATAAACTGAAATCATGGCTAATATTTTGAGGCCTTTCATTTTTAAAGGTTAAAATGCTAATGGTCTGAAGTAGAATGTAGTTACCTGAAATCAGCTGTGCTAATGCAAGGGGAACACAGCGTGGAAAACCTAAACAGTAGATCAACCACAGACAATGTCTATTTGTCTTTGGCATGCTTTATGGAGTTTTGGCAGAAGATATACATTTGTAATTATATTTCAATTTGGCTAATGTTGAAATGACTGCGTTTCCTGAGTATAGGGAGAATGCAGCCCAAGTGTGTGCTGGCAGGCAAGGAGAGGCCAACTGGGAATTACAGATATGCTGTGAATAATTCCTGAAGTGGATCATGCTGAAACTGTCATTAGAAGGGGGTCTGCATTAGTTTGGGTGGCAAATTTATTTTGATAGGTTAAAAAAAATAACATTCTTCAAAGTGGAAAACATGGATAGCCCTTTTAGAACACACAAAGAAAGTTTGTTCTTTTTTATGTCATCAAACATTGAGAACATTAGAGTTGTGCTGTTGTTACTTGCTTTGGTCATACCTTTCAGCTTACCCTTTGAGCCTGTATTTGTGCATATTGTACACAGTGTTAGAAAAGAAGTAGATAGTCTAAAGAGATGACAAGCAATTCTGAGCAGAATGTATTATGGAGAGACTTTATTGGAATATTGCTTAAGAAATATTCAATATAGTGGATCCAAGCCATCCTTATAAGAGCTGGCCTAAATAGAATTACCCTCTCTTCACTTCTGTCTACACTGAAAACAACTATCCAATCCCTTGTAACAAAAGAAGCATCAGATGAGCAGCTAAGGCCAGGAGCCTGTGGGGGATGTGAAGGGGAATGAACGAGAATGGGCCTACACTTGTTGAGCAACTGGTACAGACCACGCTCTAGAAGTAAGCTTATTTTAATTGTAATAAGATTGGCATTTTTGTGTTCATCTTACACGAGGACTTAATTAAAAACTTTAATTATCTTACTATCTTAGGGAAGGCATAGAGCTGATATTCCTCCCCAAAACTATGAGAAGGAAATATGTGGGTTATTTTTCTTTAATGTGTACTAAAGCCTGCAGCAGTGAAATCAACTGAAACTGCCTTTTAAAAATCCATTTTGCTAAGTAATGTAAGAAAACTCTGTGCTAGAAATACTGTTATACTATGGTGAGAGTTCATTTCTAGCTTAAAGGATCAAACCAGGCAGAGGGAGTGTATGGTACCCAAGTTGAGTATGAAAAGATGGGTAGTAGCATGGTCAGTACCTACATCAGCAGAACACAAGTGACCAAAGGCATAAAGGTGAGAAAGTGTAAGGAAGGACAGGTAGGCATGGGGGGTCTGGTGTACTGAGTACCTGAGGGAGAGTAGCATGGCCTGTGATTAGAAAAATAAGACAAGGTAGCATGCGTAATCATGGATGTCATGCTAAACTCTTCTGAACAGCATGGGTAGCAGCTGACAAGTTCCTGAGCTGTTAAGATGCCTGACAGCAGTTGCGCATCAGTGTGATTGTTTCTGTTGCTCTGTGGAGGGAAAGTTTAGGCAGAAACCAATAGTGAAGGAAGATACCAGGAGGAGGGGATATTTCTAAGGAGGTCCCTAATCTCATCACTTCATTTTGTAAATTTCTTATGCTGCTTCTCAAATACCAACGTTTGATTTAAATCTGACATATTCCCTTTCTTCCTACCGTCTTTGCTTGTAATACTGTTACCTTCCCTAAAGAAGGGGACATGATTGTGAACATCCAAGTCCTAGATAATAGCAACGAAGATTTGGACTAGTATTTATGATTCTCGTCTTTGGAAAGTTTAACATCTCTAGTCACAACCATTCCCTTCCATTAATTATTTATGTACTTTCATCTTAACATCTTGCCACTTCCAGCTTTAATCACTAATCATGTGGCTAGATTTCTCAGAATATGTGGAGCCAGAACTCTGCTTCTTTCCACACCCTGCAAATCCTTTCCTTGAATGATTTTCCTTTGAAGTCAATGGTTAGTCCATACAGAAAAGAAAATATATGAGGTACTGAGAGAAATGAGTGTGAGGCCCAGGCACCAGAGGGAGAAATGTGTCTTTCTTCAAGCACCTTGATACATTTGACCCTATTCTCTGTTTGTAGGTTTTCACTAAGATCCTAATGATTTCAGTTCTAAAACAGAGACTTCAGGTTCTTCAGGAAATACAGAGTCCAGAATGTTTTCCCATACTGGGAGAAGAGGAAAAAGGAGTTGTATTTTGAAGTATAGGAAAACATGACAAAATTGCAGTGATCTCTCACCCTTTGATTTCATTTCAATGTTTTGTTTATAAACTTCAGCTAACAGTTATGCACAAAAAAATTGCAGGGAAAAATATGATCCAAGGATATTTTTGAGTTTCTTCCCAAATTAAGCTTCTCTTTTAACTGTTTTCAGTAAAACAAGCATCAGTTGTTAATACATACGGAAGAGAAAGTTGAAACTATTTTCAGCAAAGGAATTTTATTTTCAGATGCTGTTTTTGAATGACTCCTGTTTTGAATTTTTCTTTTTTGAAGAAGGAATTAATTTTATAGATGTGTGGATTACATGATGTACAACTGGCTTATACTTCACATTTCGAGCAATTAATTATTGACCTAGTAGAAATGATTGAATTATAAGAGAAAGGCTTTTAAGTAAATAGCAAAAAGGGAATCTTGGTATCTTGTTCTGGTTGCCTCTGATTAGCTTTGTAGACCCAGACAAGCTTTTCACTTCTATCTGTTATCTAGTAAAGGGAAATCATAGATTTATTTGCTTTTCAGAATGCTTTCTGATATTTAGATGAAAGATAAGTGATGGAAAAAACTTATCAGCCAGCAAGAGTAGACTACTTTTATAGGGTACAGTCACACATTAACACATTTCAGTAGGACAACTGAGGATCTGTACAATCAAATACAACCACTAATCCCACAGAGACCTCTTTTCTCTACAGAAGTCCTCAGTGCTTGCCTTCAGGTTGCATGGTATCGAGAAAAGACACCAGAGCATTGGCCAGGGCTTCTATTTTATTTGATGATTAGTAAGATACATACCTTAATTTAATATATGTTTCAGACTTTTTAATTTAGTTTTATGTTCTGCTTTCACACATATGTATAATAAATACATTTTACATCAGGCCAATTCCAATTCTGTATTTTTGGTTAACTGAATTTATTTGAGAAATATATACATACACATTTCTTTTATTCTGGCAGCTTTTTTATGAGATTTTCTGCATCTATTAACTACTATTTGTTTCTAAAATATTTCAGTTTATACCAGAAGTCAGATGATTATTGTGCTTTGAAACATTTCACAGTACCTAAGAAACAGGGCACTAAGGTCAAAGAAAGATAAACTATTAATGGAGAAACTTATCTCCCATTAACATAGTCCTCTGGCGAAAACAAAAATATGAAAAGAATTATACCACTTCTTTGCTTGGAAAAATAGCAGTTTCCTCTCTTATGCCAGAAATTAAAGGATGAAATTTCAAAAACTAAGCTAAAACTTTGCATATTTGTAACATTTTCTATCCAAATTGATTTCCAAATATGTACCTAATGTTTATAGTTTAAATAGCTCTTTTTAGTTCTACATACTAAAACTTTCATTTTGTAGATTGAATAATTGGGATATTAGCATTTCAGGTAATTAAACAAAGCCATTTGGCAAGTCAATAAGAATGCCAGAATGATCGACTGTCTGCCAATGTTATGCAAGGCATTTGGTCCACACTCAATAAATAGCATGTTGATAGACCATTTGGTTAAATGAATTTCTATGTTAAGATGTCTTTTAAATTATATCTATTGTACCATAGCCATTCCATCTTGTGGGGCAAAGAAAAGTTAAAAATGAAAGCATTATTATAGGAATTAGTATCGGTCTTTTGGGGATTGTGTTTTGGAGTTTTATGATAACCAGAAATTTAGAGGATTTCGTGTGTTCCCTTATTTATTGTGGACATCAGGTTAGGATAGACATTGATGAATAGCATCTGTGTGCTTAATAAACCAACAAGAGCCAGTGGTTGTTGGAAAACCTAAAGTATGATGCCATTCTTGGTACCTCATTGTGCTAGCCATATTCTAAAATTTTGCACAGAAATTTTCACCCTTTTTTCTTGACATGTTTTACCACATATAAGGCCCAGGACTGAGTCTCCTGTTCCACCATCCAAGTTTTTTCTCTACTGATAGTTCTAAACCCAAACTTCAGAAAACATTTATAAGCCATATTTCTACCTAATTTTGTAGCAGTTCTTAGCGAAAGATGTCATCATAGGTGTTTAAGAATGGGGGTTGTAAAGCTAGGCAACTGGGTCTTGAATCAGATTTCCTAAAGTGGTCAATTAATTTTTCCCTGTGTCTTAGTTTCTTCATCTTAAAAATGAATGCATTATTATTGCTTTTGTTACAAAAATGTTCAAAAGAATTGAAAGGCAGGGAAGGGGCATAATCATGTCCATCCTTATTATACAATAACTGCAGTCTCTTAGGCATTTGGAGCCTCATTGTGAAGAGGGTGATCATCATGAGAAACTGGATAATTCTGGGCAAACTGAGAATAAAGAAGCAAGTTGTTGGTTCTCTAAAGTTACCATAAGATTAAGTCTTTTAGGATGTTTAGTTCTGTTTTTCAGTATTTTTAATAGGAGGCTTCAAGCTATTGAGGAACCTTGTAGAATACTTTCATGAAGAAAAATGATATTGCTGCATTAAGATATGAAGTTTTACATACATTTGGTTTACAGCACTTGGCCTGATTTCAAGACAAACAGTTCAGTGATACTAAGAAATTGTGCTCCAAAGCATGGAAAACACTTGTGAAGGAAATAAGAAGGGATAAAATATGAATAGTTGAAGTACTTTAAAGAGCAAGTCAGAAGAATTTATCCACTGCACCATTTTTAGTGAGAAGTTTCTTATCTGTCATTGAATTGACTTACCTAATTAATACCATAACTTACATAGGGATCAATTATAGAAGGAAATAAATTTAATTATAAAGCATGATATGACATGTCATTGGTATTTGCTTTCATACTGTTGGAGAATATCATGTTATTTCTTTCTTTAGAGTGAACTCTGTCCTAATTTTGAAAAGCATCCTTTATTTGAAAGAATGTAGGTGAGTGACTCCACATGACAAGTCGTTTGTTCTTTACTGAATACAGTATTCCTCTCTTGCTCCTAACTGTCTGAATATCATTCCCCATTTCACTCCACTTCCAGACCCTAGACATCTAGTATGTTGTCAGATAAAATCATTTTCTTCTAGATGATTCTTAATGACATTTCCCCCCCCACACACACAAGCCTTAAAACCTTTTCCTCTATGTTCTTTTTAAATTATTATTATTAATAGAAGGACAGAAGAAAAGAAGAAACACACTTCATGAATTCAAAAAGTCAGCAAAGACTACTCTAAGTAAAGAAGACCCATTACTGAAGATAAAAACAAAGAAAATGACCACTGCAGACCAATGTGCCAAGAGATGTATTAGGAATAAAGGATTTCCATTTACTTGCAAGTAAGTTGCTTCGTTCTGCTCTTATGCTAATTTTCCAAATATAGCATGTACTAATTATCATCATGTTTTTTTTCCTTTGGTATTCAATATAATTTACCCTTAAAATTACAAGCTTGACTTAGGTTTTAACTCTATATAACAGAAAACTTAGCTCTCAGTTGATGGAAATATGAATAAGGATAAGCATATAAACTTATCTTTTAGAATCCACAGCAGCTTTGGATATGGGATTTGTGCTCTCTCATCTTACAAACAATTGAACTTTAGGAACTAAAATTCACCTAGACTGACTTTTATCTCTTTAAGGTTTTGAAATATTCTATTCAGAATAAAGCTGTTTTTTTTTTCTTGCAAGAGGCGTGGAGGAATTTTCAGAATATAAACTGGACAACAGCCAACTTATATCATTGTCTTTAGGGACTTAAATAGAAGGTGTTGAGAGAATTAGATAAAAAGCTAGAGAGATTGGTGTCAGCAGCACAGGCTTAAAAGATGTTAGGGGGTTGTGATGATGAAGTTTTAGGTGAAAAGGCAATTCAAAGAGGTACGAGGAGACTCTTGTAGAGAGTTTTCTTATCTTTTGAAAGTCCTGTGTGACCCCACAAGAAAGAATTCCTTACTACTTTGCCAGAAATCCCAGAGGATAAAACTCAAGAGTTTTGCACCATGCAGGTGACAGTTTCATCTAAATAATCTTCCAAACTGCCAGAAGAAAACGCATTTCCTAGTTCTTTGAAAACATTCCCTGCCCTCACTTTCCACCCTTTTGTTCCCTGCCTCATTCCATTTTTCACAGGATTATATGACTTCCTGTCAATTTCGAATTCATAATGTGATTGCAGACTTAATTATGTTGTGGCAAGTAGTCCTAATTTCATATTGCCTTTCTCAGAAAAATGAGTGATATGGGCCTGTGGAGAAAGGACATGGTCAGAGAAAGTCTTCAACAGACTGAGGGGGAGGCGGGACTATCTTCTTCCTATTCATTTACAACTCCTCTGAAAGTACTTTATAGCCAAACTGCCCCTCTCAGGGAGGTATTTCCTGGCAAGGAGAGTGGAGAATTGACTTTGCAAGTATATTTCAATGATAAGTCTGTTTTTCCCCTGACTTTTCTTTAAGAGCCTTCAGATTGTTAAAAATAAGTCAGAGAAAACTACTTTTAATCAACATTTCAGCTGTGTAGATTTATGGAGATATTCTTCTGGCAGTTGAATTGGCTGGATTTATTATATTTTCCCTCTCTGGGTTGCAAGGGCAGGGCAAATGGAATGGGAGAACATCTCATTGTTGATTTTTAGCTTTGAATCTGAAAATACACTCTCCAGGAACTACAGGTAAGGGAAGAATTGGTACCTCTAGATTTTTACAATAGTCTGGGGGAAAAAGAGTTTCCCTCTGTTTCATTTAACAGAAACTAAACTGATTTTGCTGCATTTGAGAACACATGTTACCTAATAAATCTTTACATAGCCCATGCATATGAGGTTTCATCCCATCTTCTGCTTGAATTATATTTAGTGTCCAAATTTATGGCAACCTGCACATAAACCACATGTGATAATACCTGCGTACAGCCAAAGTTCTTCTGCCAAGAAATGGTGTCATCCTCTCACTCATCTATCCCAATATATATATATGTGGTTGGACTCAGATTAAGTGGCAGGTTATTGATTCTGTAACTTTAAAAATTCTTTTTAAATGTTTGCTTATTTTTTATCTTTGTATGTATTATTTAATTACTATGCTTTTAAGGCCATTTAATACCATCCCCCCAACACCCTACAATAGGGAAATAGGGAATTTAACATGTACTACATAAGCTTAGAGTCTACCAGATCAAAATTCAAGTCATTATTAGCCAGTTCTCTCCTATCAAGTAATCCTGACACAGGTGCAAAAATATACTTTTATGATTTGCTCTTAATTACTATTTCACCTGTAAAAGGTTCTTGTAAGTGAACATTTCAAAGCATCTACATGTAAATCAAAGCACAAAGTTTATGAATATAACTTTTGAAGTTATTTGAGTATAGCATAAATATACTAAATAAAAATATAGAATCATAGGTAAAATATTTTAAATAATTTTATAATATTTTTATATTTGTTTTATAGAAGCTATTTCCTCTTATTTAAAATTACTTAAAAGTTGTCAAAATGTGAAGAAATTAGTGACTAATGTGAAATATCTAAAATCACAGGAAAATTATATGTTTTTAAAAATATATGGACTGGAAGTGAAAAATTCTTATTCTTAGAAAAACTGTATTTCTTTTAATTAGATACTTTTAGATGGTGGCATTATAATTAGTATGAACATAGTGAGAAGGAATTTTCATAATATTCCTTAATGGAAGGAAAATAGTTCAGAATTCTAACTTAATTTCCAGTATTGTAAGAAATGATAACATTCAATATGTTGAAAATTTTTATCAAGCACTTTACTACTCTTAGTTAAGGGATTTTTGTATTTATCATTTTGCTTTGGAAGGAAATTTTTTAATGAACAACAACAAAAAAAACCAATGTAATAATTAGCCATAGGAATGATAATTGTGGAAGTGACACAGTTCAGTAATTTTCTTCAAAATAATATATCAAAAGCATAATCTCTATGATATTTTTTTAAATTAAAAATGCTTATGCAAGCACATCTATTTAGAAAACATTGACTTATGTAAACAGTTATCCTAATAACAAGATTTTCAGAGCCTTTAATAAACTTCAAGTTCACCCCAGAAGTATATTATAAGCAAAATTTTCCAAGCATTTGATTTTAGATCCCTCTTTGTTAGTAGAATTTCTTGGGTTAGTGATTATTTAAAGTATTTTAGGAAATGTCACTTTAAAATGTACTTCACGCAATTACAAACTTTGGAAATTAATAATAGTATTTCAAATATACTCATTTGTATATAACCTGCAAACAAAATCTTCCAACTAGTTGTGTATGTGTACTCTACAAAATCAATTGTCTTCAGAAATGAAAAAAGTGGTTGTGTTACACATTGATCTTGCTTGTTGAAACCGTCAGTTTTCTAGATGTCATGTAGAATAACATGAGAACATTCCAAATATTATTCTACCTGATATTTAAATCTACACCTACAAAAACTTAATTTTGTTCTTTCTTATTTGCCCATCAAAATACTAGGTTCAAATATCACTTATGTTTTTATTATGTATATGAATTAATGCATTTTTTTATATTACCCTCCTTGGTTACACCATGGGCCTATTCTTTAAAAACTGTATAAATAGTTGTATTCCTTCTTTTCATTCAGATGTTTTTTTCAGGGCCTTTGTTTTTGATAAAGCAAGAAAACGATGTCTCTGGTTCCCTTTCAATAGCATGTCAAGTGGAGTGAAAAAAGAGTTTGGCCATGAATTTGACCTCTATGAAAATAAAGGTAACAGGCTCCTCCTAAATATTTCCTAATGAAATATAGTATAAAAAATATGTAATTTTCTGCCCACTGCTCTTTTCCACTGCTTTATTTTTTCAAATACTGGGTCTGTTGTGCAGTTAGCTTATCCATTAAGACAGATGCCACTAGTTCTTTGACTATTTTTAGCATGATACTTTAAAGAGAGCATTTCCCAAACTTCCCACATTTAGATTACCCCCTCCCTCTTTGTTTATTTTTAGGAGCATCTCCTAGAACTGGTGTTCTCTATGTTCACTTTAGAATGAAACCTTATTAGTTTAAGAGACCTTATATTACGTCAAATTTTAAGCTTATTATATAGTGTTTTAAATTCTAACAACTTTGTATAACTAAGTTGCAGTGATGATTGTTGACAATAACAAATTGTGGAGATTTTGAAATATTAGTAGGATCTATTCCTAATCATTTAAAATCTTTACTTAAAATCCTTTAAAGAAGTATTAAGATGATGTTATTTATTAATTTATATATTTTGGTATTCTGATATTGTATTTAAAAAGTATTTACTTCATTCAAAAACAGAATTATATCAATGAAATAATTGAAGAATGTTAAATAAATATGAATTTTACAAGATCTCTCATCACACCAAAGTAATAATCATGGGTTGTGTTTATGACAATAGTATTTATTTAAATTTTTATGTTTCCTTAAATCATACCCTCTTATTAAGTTTGGATATTTGATAATGTATAGTTATTTCCTTGCTAATAGAGTATATGTTTAAATTAAAATTAATCATGGTAGAAAATAGAATGATCTTCATATATCCCAATAATTTTACAAATCCTAAGTATAATTCATAATCTAGGATAGGACTGTATTAAATCTTCTAATGACTGTATATACTATCAACTGCTAATAACTGTATATACGAAAAACTGTATATATAATTATTTGATAGGACTATACGGATTATTTCAATATTTCCTGAGTAGGAAATGTTAGCAAAAATATGGAAAATAATAATTCACATAATGTAATCACATACATATACATGCATACATAAAAACCCACACAATTTTACTGAGATAAAGACACATTAGTTATTCTTATTACCTTAAAATAACTTTCTGAATTTAACATAGGTTTACAAACCACTTAATTTTTGTTTTTAGTATTTTCTTAAAATGGTTTGTATATTTTAGCAAATCATTCTGCTAAATTAAATTTGCCTGGGCAGTCAAGTATGTAGACTAATCTACATTAAGTACAGAGACTAATCTCTGTAGTTATCCAGGTATACGCACAAAATCAAAACTTCTCAATAGTCTTTTGTTTGTTTTGTTTTGGATTATTCTGAAAAGGTTATTTTGCAAATATTAGTAGAAGCTTTGAGCAATACATTTCAATAGGATTTGAGGTAGTTTACAAGCATTAATTACTTAAAGATTTGAATAGAATTACTTTCTTTTTGATGTCTACAGTGTATGTTCCACAAAATCAGGACAGTTTTCTCTGCTTTTTTCTGGTAGATTACATCAGAAACTGCATCATCGGTAAAGGTGGCAGCTACAAGGGAACAGTTTCTATTACTAAGAGTGGTATCAAATGCCAGCCCTGGAATTCCATGATACCACATGAACACAGGTAAGGAAAGCATGAAGAAAAGAGGACACAGCCAATCTCTCTTTTATATGTGTGTTAGCAACCTCAAGTTAGTCCTTCGGAATAATCCTACACTTCTCCAGTAACTAAGCCAACTTTGGTGAATTGTATTATGCCAAGGCCTGTGTGAATTCATGACTGATATTTACCCAAAGATTATCACTAAGATGTGACCTAACATGATCTTACCTTAAGAGCTCAATTTATAGATCTTGGTATTTGTGAAGAAATAACAATAACATAATATCTTAAAAATATTTGTTTTCCCTTCCTTGGCCTTTGATAAAGTATTGGACTCTGCAGCTGGAGTGAAGACATTGCTAAATCAGAGATGGATTAGGGGCCAAATGTTCTTTAACCATCTTGATTCTCAGCTTTGGCTGCAGATAAAAATCACATACTATGAGCCTGTAACTAATCCCGCTACTCAGGCATCAACACAGACCAACTAAATCAGAATCCCTGGGGGGATAACCAAGGCATCAGTATTTTTTTTAAAGCTCCCCAGGTGATTCCAAAGTACAGCCACACCTGAGAACCTTTGCTAAAAACTCATGTCTCAAACTGACTAACTGTCCCATTTTACCTATTGCCTAATGATTGAAGAAAGCTTTTCATTTCTTGGAAATTAAAGA
The DNA here is from genome assembly GCF_040802235.1 of Manis javanica. NCBI lineage: Eukaryota > Metazoa > Chordata > Mammalia > Pholidota > Manidae > Manis > Manis javanica. The sequence continues at coordinate 81,424,871 of NC_133161.1, forward strand.
GAATTTAAGTCTGCACTTAAGAGAAGAATTGTGTTCAACAGATGAATGCTATTTAAAGACAAATAAACATAACATCCATAGGTTCATTAATTTGAGAGTTTTATTCAGCATGGAGGAGAAATACAGATATCTAAACCCACTAGAGAACTAAATATAGCCACAGTTTTTTAAGATCTACTTCACAAATAATTTTAATAGTGACTAAAGTAGTTTAAAACAGCTCTCCTGGTTATTAAATGCATTGGAAGATTTAGTTTACCATGGGCCAGGTATCTTGCTGAGCTTTATCTGATTTATCTCATTTAATCATCCCTAAAAAGCACAGTGGGCAGTTAATTAATTCTGTTTTATAGATGGCAAAACTGAAGCACAAAGAGCCTTAGCAACTTTTTAAGGTCATATACAACTAGTAAGTGGTATGGCCAGAATCTGAGCCCAACCACTGTCACTGGATAATCTGTGCTTTTAACAATCCAAGGGCATGAAACATTTGGCAGATTAGTAGGACACATGCTGTGACTCGTTTTTCCAATAGTGGTGATGGCTCTGCCTTGATGAGACCCAGCTTTTATTCTATTTCTTTTATTTTTGGAGGGCACAATTATGCACGATAGTTTTACTTCAGTAAACAGGGATGAGTTCATTGCCTACAGATAAAGAGAAAAACTTAGTTGCTCTAAGTTGATCAGCAAACCTGTGATCTTGAGCTAGTTAATACCAACTAGTAATTGTCCAAGCTGAACAGCTTTACAGGGTTTCAATAACAGAAAACAACTAATTTTTTCCAAATTAGTTACTTACTATTATACATGAATATTTCTGATACATAGCATTATCCTTATATTACAAAAAAGGACAAATAATATTATTGGTTTTGTTCTCTCATAAGGATTTGCATGGTGTCACCCCCTGCAAGGTGAGGAAAGCGTTTTATTTAAGTAGATAGACCTAAATTTTTCTTGAACAAAGGAATAGCATTTAAAATTAATCTTACTTTAGTGGAGGAGAGTGCACTGGACTGACCCAGTGGAGGTCTTATTTCAACCCAAATTCTCTATGACTGTGCTTTGCTGCTAGAGGAGTAAATGTGAAATAGATCTCTCTGGGAACCGGCTTCCCAGTTCAATCAGCTATTTTACCAACAAACATTTCCTTGTGAATAAAGAGGTTTAGGGCTGAGAGGTTCTTGTACATTAATCACATCTCTCTCTTTTTATTTTTTGTATTCAATGGGAGCTAAACTTAATTTTCATCAATTAACAGGTTATTGAAATACATATACCTATATATATATATATATGTATGTATGTATGTATCTGTCTAGAAGAGTGATTTATTGTTGACTCCCTAAATTGAAATATTTTACAAGTGGCTTAATGGGAAGATGATGATAGATGATGGAATTAGTATAGAAGCTTAAACAGAAAGTCAGGTGACCTGATATCTACATCTATATCCTTCACTGGCCACCCAGCATTCATTAATGAAGCAGATGATAGAATAGATCAAGTTTCCTGTGAACACCATTTAGAAAAGAAAAGGTAGCTAGTACACAGAAGATCTAATTTATATTTCAAAGTATATTTGGATATAACTCAATTTTAGATATTTCTTTTAAGAAATATAATTTTAAATATTATCTTTCTTAAAGCCTTACTGTCAAGGACAGAGAACCAAAAATAGTATGTATGTGAATAAAAGTTTATTATAGAGCCTGTTGACTGGCACAGGGCTTGTGTGTAATAGGTTCTCACAAATACTTGTTGGATGAACACATATAAGTGAAAAGAGCAGGATTGGACTTCATTCTTTGGTCAAGTAAAGAATGCTAAAGAACAGCAGGCTGAACACATAGAACATAGAAGAAAACTCATTGAGTAAAGTCATATACACCAAAGAATGAAGAGAAGGGATGGCCCAGCCCACACTTTACCCTGCATGTTGTAAAGAGGAATTTGATATACATTGATGCAGAATGGTGGAAAGCAGCACATCTTTTCTCTTTATTTTCCATTTTATTAACTCCAGTGGGAAAACTTTATTCCTTTCAGCCATATCTAATTTTGATTTCTACTTTATCTCTCTTCCTTTCTACTTGTATTTTTCTTACTAAACCATTGACTGATTCATTCACTTTTTCACAGCTTGTTTTTGGGCTTACAAATCCACTGGAAAGGTATATGTGTGTGTCTGTGTTATTTCTATGAGTGTATATGTGTGCGTATGTGTGTGTGTATATGGAACAAAAATCTTTGAAATTAGATATTTAACATATGTACATTTAATGTGCTGAATCCTTCAGTTTCTTAAGTAAAATTAATACATAAACTGATAAAAATAAAGGGCTTTATAATAATCCAATTCACTCCATTCACCTTATAAGTAAAGAAGTTGAAAACTGAGAGAATAAGTAAATTGTCTAAGAACTAGTGTCATATACTAGTTTTGTGATACATATGGAATGACAGTATAGATTTTGTCATTAACAGTAACCTATTTTTACTTTACTGTTTTTTCATTAAATAGAGTAATAGAATTTTCTTCTATAAATTTGATTAGTACATTACTTTATGAAAAACATATAAAGTGAAAGTCAATTTTGGTTCTATCCGAAAGATGAGTATTTCATTGTAAATTTACTATGAAAAGTTGGAGAACAGGCAAAAATGAAAGAAAGTAAATTTCAAGCAATGGTACAAACAAAAGGTGTCCTAAATTATTTTGAAATAATGGGCTAAAACAATGACAAAGATGACTTTTTTCCTTTCAAAATTAAATACTGTTAGGAACTATGAAATCATGATGATCATTAATTATAATATAGTTTTCAATCATATGGCCTAATGTTTAATTTTTGTTTCCTCTTATTTAAAATGCTAGTGAAGTAAGGATATAATTCTTTTATCTAAAGATTTACACTTTCATAATGTTTATAATACTTAATTGGTTCCTTGAAAATGTTTGGTTAGTAGTTAAGTCTCTTAGAATAGACTGTCCTATGATCAATAATTTATATTTTTTGAGGATTTAACTCTGTTTCATGTTCACATGAGATAACTTCATTGCAAAATGTTGCTTGGTACCTGATGCATGTCCATATTCATTTTGTGTTACAGCATAATGAAAAATGATTTATTAATTAGGAGTTTCAATGAGTAGGTAACACATTTGAATATATTTACTGAGAGACTAAAAACTCTGGACTTCACTTTAATTTATGAGCCATTTAGAACTCAGAGATCAGTAAAAGTAGAGATACACCTTTATAGCAAAAATTGAATATTAAAAATGTAAGGAGATTTTCAAAAAATTGTTTATTAGTGTTACCTATAAATGCTAATATTTATTTATGATTTGTATGTGCTATCCAGCAGACAAATGAAGCATTTTTGAGGCCAAAGCCACATGCAGTACAAAAGGATAAAAAAATGTTCTGGATTTTCTGATATCTGGTTGGAATACTTTATGCCGATACCAAAACTGTAACTAGGGCACTAGAAATTTTCAATGAAGGAAAGGTATTGCGGTCTCTGCACCCAGTGGTTAACTTTTATGAACTAAAAATGGAAGCACCAAGCCTCAGTCATGGTGAAAATTACTAAAATTTCTGAATAGAATAAGTAGTTGTGTTGTTTTTTTTTTACTATGACAGAATAAAGACTAGTAAGTGGAGTGTGCTTACTAATAGGATCATTTGAGAGCCAATTGCTCGCTTTTCTTTTTTGAATTTCTCAAAACAACCATGTAAGGTGTAAAATGTTACAAGTTATGGTTATGCTCAGTATACAGGTAAGCGAAAAGGTTGAGAGAGTCTGACTAACCTACTGGGGTCTCTAGTTAGTAAAAGAGAGCTGAAATTTGAGTCCAGGTTTAATTTGATTCTAGACCCTTAGTTCATGTTATGTCATCATTCTGTTTCTTAACTGAACAGAAAGAAGGCCGCTATTCTTCATAAGAAAAGCAATGAACAAACAAGTACTTATCTTAGATAAGCAGTGTGTCTGTGAGATTTCAAGGTTGATTTTGGTGTTTCTTCAGATCTGTCCTAAGTGGCCTATCTCAATCACTTGTAGCCTTTGAGTAGAGCTTTTAAATTCTGGTTCAAAGAATGTCAATTAGGTTCTAGAATGATTGGCTTTTAGGAAATCCAGAGATGAATCATTTATGTAAGAGTTTATAAATTTTTAAGTATTTTAAGAATGGATGCAAAGGACAGAATTCAAGTTAATATATATGGAGGTCTCTACTTTCAAAAAAACTTACCCACTAATTAGTATAATTATTAGGCCTAAAATTAAGTTGCATGCTCTTATACTGTAATGATTATCATTTTAAAACTAGCTTTTTGCCTTCGAGCTATCGGGGTAAAGACCTACAGGAAAACTACTGTCGAAATCCTCGAGGGGAAGAAGGGGGACCTTGGTGTTTCACAAGCAATCCAGAGGTACGCTACGAAGTCTGTGACATTCCTCAGTGTTCAGAAGGTAAATGAACCTGAAAGCTGTGCAGGGCACTCTGCTCCCAGTTGTGTAGAACTGCAACTTGCATTAAAGGTTAACAGAAATGAAGCATATCAAAAGAAATATATTGTTTATTCAAATGCAACTATAGATCATTATTTGAGCATTTTCCATGTTTTTAAAATTGATTATTCCCAGATTAATGCAAAAGAGTGATCAGTTTGAATACCAACAGAGCTTCAGGCATCCTTCTGGGGAAAGTAAAAGTCTGGACTTACCTACTGTCTTGAGCTCACATGCTTCAAAATCTGTTTTTATACTTCGCCTGAGAGAAGCCAAATGAAACTTGGCCCTCTAAGACTAGTGCGCATTCTATTCACCCAGCACCTGCTTCTGCAGAAATGTTGCTGAACCTATGCTGAAGTGGTGTGGCAAGGGTGTATGGAGCCAGAAGAGAATATGGGAGGGGTCACTGAAAGTTCAATACCTTCCTGTGGGGTTTGGTGAAAATGTGAGTAGACCCAAATTTGATACATAGACTGGAAATGAATGCCATTCAGAATGGCATCTGAAGTGATCAGAGCAGCAGATCCCACGCTGTCTTGAAGGCAGGCACCCTAAATCCATGTCTATGTTTTTACCTCCTCTCACAGCATAAAAAGGCACTTACTTTTGCAGTGGAAAACCAAATGACTGACCAGAAGGAAGAGTAACCATTTCAGCCTTGTACGTGGTTTCATTTTTCTTAGTTACCGGGCTACCAAATAGCTGGCTTTTTAGTTCTATCAGAACCTAAAGCACTAAAATCCAATGGATTAAATTCTGACAGAAATTTAGTAGGATGTTTAAGTGCTTGGGGTTGGGGGGCTTTTGGAATGCTGTACAGTTTTTATAGTAAAATACATTTCCTGTTTGTTATTAACATTTTTTTGAAATATTTCTTCCATAAATACCCATTTAATATTAGGTTGGTATTTATCACATAAAAAAATAGCCATTGTTAGCTGATTGTCACAGAGAAGGTGGATTTGTTTTCTGTTGTTAGTTAATTTAAAATTCTTGACTTCATGTGCTAGTGCCAGTTCCATTTCTGTTTGTAAATTCTTACCTTCCATTCCATATCATATTCTGTTCACTATAACTTCTTCATTGTTTTCTTTACTTTTAAAAATAATAAACTGATCTGTAATAACGTTATGAACAAGTCTGTTTTGTATGAATAAATCTGTAGTTAATATTTGTCTTAAATTTACACATGGAAGAAAAATATCCTTCCTTTTGGGAACTCTCCACTATCACAGTTTTTCGATGTTGAAAGTCACTGCAGTGAGTTTTGTTTAACCTGGGAATGTGTTTTCAAGGGAAGGTTCCAGTCAAACCTTAAACAGCTTAGCATTTATGCGCCCTAGTCTGTGTAGGAATGTGATTTTCAACTCCTGGTTTATAAGAAGGGCCTTCATCAAAATACATGGCATAGATCTGGACTGATAGGCAAAGCAGAGAGTGACCACAGCTCTCTGTAAAAGGGCATTGCTCCTTAGTATTAATAGTACATGATGCTCTTGATCATGAAAGGTTGTAGACATGCTTTTTCTGGAAACAATGAGAGGCCTGACTGCAGTAGGGTAGCCCTCCTGTGGGAGCAGTGGGCCAACAGTTGCCTTGTAAGTATATTTCAGGGAGTGTGGATTGAGCTGTATTTAAATTTACACTATAATGAAAAATGTTTTGGCAAGATTTAATGAAGAGAATCTAATATAAGCTTTATCAATGTATTGATAGAGAAAACAGCTATTTATAAAGTGGATAATACTAAACATACAAAATAATGTAGGTATGATGTTAATTTCTATTAAAATACAAATGCTTAAGTAATATAATAGGTCAGCTATTTTATCTCTGGATATTAATTTATTAAATGGCAAGGTTCAAAGTTACATTATTATAAAGGAGATAGTAATGATCAAATCATTTTGTATATTTCAAATTAAATAAGAAAAATGCCTGTGAGCAAACTCTGAACTGTTTTGGAAAATACAGCATAGAGTAGAACAGTGTATATATCTTTTTTTTGGAAATTTTTATAACTATATTAATCATCTTGGCTAAGTAATCATCTGAAATTTGTCTGAAAGTCTGGTTCATAAAAGAAATATATCTTATATCTAATGATTAATATTACTTTCTTATAAATTAAACCTTTGAGATATATTAAGCATTCAAAAAGAAATGAATATACTTTTATTACTTTTAGAACTTTATATAATTATGTAAAGAAAATAGTACCATTAATGTTTAATTCAAAGATTATAAAAAAACTGAGGTACATAAAATCCAATTTCTTACTTTAACATTTGCTTGGGATTTAAAATAAAGCCATCATTTGAACAGATGTCTTATTTAATGATTGTCAAATATTTAAGTAAATACATTTTATTAAGTCATAACCACTATTTACTAATACTTTATACTTAAAACCCCAAATGATACAGCCGGAACTTTATGTGTGTAATTCCATACTGTGTGGGGAGAAAGCCTTTTAAAAACAGAGATTTAAATAAAACTTATTTATAAATGTGGATTTGTGAGACTATCCATATTTTAAACACTTAGTTTGCTGAAGTAAACACCAGCATGGATTTTTCTGAGAGCCATTCAAAATAGTTATTTTAGTCTGTAAACTCAGATCACCTGTTTTATAATTGAGAGAAATGGAACATAATACTTTTTGAGTTAGTTATTATGATGAGAAAGATGTTAAATTAATCCTACTTATAATTCATGTGTAGTTTTTGTAGTTTTCTACTATCATTTGTGCCAGAACTATATTTAGAAAAATATTCCATTTATGAACAGAAACATTTATTTAGTTTGAGTTCATATGATCTGGATAGTATTTTGATTTGATTTGATTTACTTGTTCTAAAGGAAGAACTTGCTAAAACATTTAAATAATACAGTGGCAACAGTAGAGCTGCAAGCAAACAGGGCTTGAGGGGCGGTGCTCATCCAGTCGCACTTTCACATAGACCGTGCTTTCACCCAGCTCTTTGAATAGGTGGACTTGGCTTCCACCTGTACGCTCTGAGCTGGGAAAACAGAAGATTCTTAGAATTCTGGAAGTTTCAAAAGTGACTATCAGTTTAAAATCTGGCTATTTTGAGGTAATTTGTGTGACTAACCTGATGGTTTGATGCAGTGGTGAGACAACAAACTTTTCAGCCTTGGCTAAAATGGCCCATTTACTTACTTTCCCATGGCCTCCGTTTCCCTGTCCCCCAGCAGGTGAGACTCCAACAGGAGGATAACCTACTGTTGTGAACAAGAAGGCCAAGGGTAACAGGTACAACTGTTGAAAAAGACAGGGAGATTGACTTTCTAACATTGTTGCTATCAGTCTGTGTTAAAGTATGACCAGTTAGAATGTATAGGAAACAAGTTAAAATATGCAGGAGAGAAAGGCAGTTAGGGAGAGTGGAAAGGTCACTGGAATGTGGGTCAGAAAACTTGTACTCCTGGCACAGCTTTGACATTTTCTGTTTTAGGTAAGTCCCTCAAATCTTTTGTGAGCCTTTTTCCTCACTGCAAGGATCAAACTATTTCTATGTAAAAAGTACTGAATAATCAAAGAATATATAACATAATTAATGTATTTTGCATCTCAGAATTATCACAGGATACATTTAATTCCCATCCCAATGGTAACTTCCACTGTCTACCAAAATCTACCATTATTCTTGCTAACCTTTATTATTGTTTAAAAAAATCTCGAGGTCTGCAACTGCATCCATAACTCTCTCTTCACTTTACTATAAACGTAACATACTAATTTCATGTTTCTGTACCATTTTATGTTATTTTTCCCCTTTTATAACTTATTCAGCTCTCAGCCATCCTTCAAGGTCCAAGTAAAATCCACTTTCTCCTAACAAGCTGTTACTGCCAAACACATAGAACTTTTGAAATAGAACAAATTATTTACAAATGTACTACTCAACATGAAGTCCAAGGACCAGAAGCATCAGCATCCCTGAAAGTTTGTTATTATGCCCCAGCCCTGTCCCCTAAATCAGAACTTGTCCTTTAACAAGATCTCAAAGCAACTTTTATGCTCATTAAAGTTTGGAGAAGCATTAGTCTATTCCACTCATTCTGAAAAGTGGCCCTTTCATAGAAACACCTGTTTAATTTGCATAGCTGTTTTTTCCTGAAGAAAATAAAAAAGCCTAATGTTTCAGGAAAAAAAATGTTTTACAGTAATCCCCATAGTGTAGCTTTCCGGAAAATAACTGTATTGCTCTCGTTAGAAAGGGGTATGTTCTTATAAACTGCATTTACTGAAGAAGACTTAATAACTATGCACTGATTGCTGAGTACCATACAGGGTTAGAAATTGTACACGTGGATATTTATATGGCCACAGTATTCTATTTTCATTCAGTACAATGGAGCAAGCAATGATGAATGCTGCATCATTATCAGTGAAGCTATCATATTTGCATTCTTTTATAAAAAAGGACTAAGGAAGTCTGTACCCCATTAAATTGGGAAGCTGAAATGTGATAATGCATAACCTATGTTGAGCATTTCAGTGTAGAAATGACCTTGGCCAAACAGAGCACCTTTATCAATATGCTCTTGGACCCCTCTTATTTAATAGTTCAGGTGCTTACTAACTAGTCTGGGGAATCCCAGTATCAAATGAGAGGAAGCTGAATTGGTCCCTTATCTTAGTTCATAGGTTAATTTACATGAAAAAAAGTAGATGGACCAAGTGAAATGGTCTCATATTTCAGAAACTTAATAGTTAACATCCTATTTGATTATAAAAATCAAAGTTTCAAATGCAATTATTCTAATATTGTATCCCAAATTATTACAGATATTCATTGGGCTAGATACCAGTAGATTAAACTAAACATTGATATCCCTCACCACCTGACCCCTACCTTCAAAGTTAGATGATTGGTAATGACAAGATACAAATGATGTGTTTGGGGAAGTTTGCCGGATTCGTAGGAACTTCAAGCAATGATTTATTCCACAGGATGCCTGCTGCGCTACAAATCAACCTGTCCATCTGAGAAGTCTCATTTTCAGCTAGTTGATGTGATTCAGAGTTTTCAGTGTGACATAAGAGGCCAGCCAGAAGATAACTATTAATTAACCTCACAGAATCATCATAAGATCCTGAATAATTAGATCAGCTTATACATTTTTAAAAACAGTGAGTACAAGGAGTTCAATAGCAGGTCACCTTCTATCCTAAGCTAGATAAGAATGTAAGCTGCCCAGTTATTTGACATGGATGTTCACTAATGGATTCTTTTAAAATATCCACGTTCTCTGAATAATACTAGGTTTCTATCACAGCTGGTCTGTCACATCTATCTTGTCCTGATTTTGGCATTAACCATAGGAATATGATGTGTACTCATTTTCAGTTGTGTATTTCCTATGTATGTGTTTGGAGAGTAAGAAGAGAGTGGAAATTAATCGTGTTGATGGTATGGATACTGAGATTCCTTGCATTTTAGACCAACAGAGGAAAAAAATCCCCAAGGGTCTATCTCATAATTCTGGTTCTTGGTACCTTTTGGAGAGTTACTGAAAAATTAGAAAGACAGCATCCTGACCCTATGGTGAATTTGTATGACACTAACTACAATGATGGCCTATTTAAAATACGCCCTATTTTAAAGTGAAAATGTTACAAAACGTTTTCTAAAAGTCTCTTTGCAAAACAGGTGATTTACTATTTTGTAAATTCTGTAAATAAAGAATAAAGAACAGTGGTGTTCTATTTTCTGTCAGAATTAATTAACATGCCTTACTTTGATTTTATTAGTTGAATGCATGACCTGCAATGGGGAAAGTTATCGAGGTCCCATGGATCATACAGAATCAGGCAAGATTTGTCAGCGCTGGGATCATCAGACACCACATCGACACAAATTCTTGCCAGAAAGGTAAAATACCACCAAATCCTGTTCCAAAGATAATGTTTACAAACTGTTATTTGTGCGGGGACAAAATGTCATAGAAATTGTCTTCATGTGATATTTTCTGGATAGTACTAGGTCAAAAGATTTATGATAAGGCATATGAGAATGTTGGTTACACCTTCAGCTGGTCTTGGCTGACTCGATTAAGAGTCCCTGAAATCAGGATGGTCCTGTACACAGGAGAATCAGTGGGCTGCAGGAGGGGCACCATAACAGAAATCCCCTCTTTCTCATCCATAGCAGAAGACAGAGGCCCCTTCAGTAATGACCACTCTGACAGGCCTGAGCTGTGGTAGGAGGAGGCATTATTGCTAAATGCGAGCCGATCTCCTTCTAGAGCCGTATTTCCAGTGTCCTAGGTAAACACTATGACATAAGTCATGCCTACAGAAAGGGAATGAAAGGTGGAGCAAACGATTCTTTCAGGTGTTTTGTCCTAGCCCATTTTGAAATTGACCATCTGGTGAAGTTGGGTGACCAAGTCTACTTTTGTCCTTAGGAGTAGGTTTTGAGCTTAATTAGTTATTTTTGTCTAGTTTGGCTCATTCCTTTCACATGAAACATTTCAGTTGGAAAAAAAGAGTTAATTCCCTTATTTTTATTATAAAGAATTAAAATACAAATAATTACAAAGAAGCTCTATCTCTACCTTTCTTTGGAAATTGCTGAAAGGTGTTTTTTGTTTCTTTATTTTTTTGATGAAATTTAAACTCTGCTTTCTTTTTAAGTGCATCTCTTGTCTTTTAAGTGAGAACAGAGGGATATGGGAGCAATTAAAATCAAGTCACCAATTCAGGACCCTATTAATTTAAAGGGAGGAAAGAGTAGAGAAAGTGGTGTGATGGAGTTTGTCTCTTGCTCTGGTGGAGGTGAGGGCATGACCTAGAAAGGCTCCATTTCCAAGATGAGCTATCATTAGTAACAGAGCTATTAAAACCTAACTTTCAGTTTGAACTTCAAGCCTGACCTAGAAGAGGACCTGTTTTCTTAATGAGTGTTCTCCACCAGGTCATGTTTATGTAATCTGTCCCTAATCAGGCTTTGGGACTTCAGCTGGTGGACTGGTACCAAATGAACCTAACTTATCAACAAAGGGATGGCACTCTACACCTAGGAGAATATGCAGGTTCATAGATTCAATAATCAATCATTAGCATTCTTTGTAAGGCAAAACACAGAAAACCTCTTCTTTACGCAGCTAGCAGTACTGGGCTAAGTTGAAAATTATTTTGTGAGCAGAGGGCTGGGTGGTGTTTCCAGGCAGATTTACATGACACTTTTCTTGGTGTGGTTTGCAGATATCCTGACAAGGGCTTTGATGATAATTCCTGCCGCAATCCTGATGGCAAGCCGAGGCCATGGTGCTATACTCTTGACCCTGACACCCCCTGGGAGTACTGTGCAATTAAAATGTGTGGTAAGTTAGGGTCAAATTTATTGCTTCCTTTTCCGCTCACAGACTGGATCTAAGCAGGCAATTATTAGTGAAATAGGTTAACAACTGTTTCACTTGATGCTTTAATGTGTGTAGGTTTTAATATTTTAAGAATGTGTCATGTAATTCTACCCAATCTTTTGAATTTTCAGGGAGCCATTATTCTGAAAGAGATAAATATTTAAGTGCACACATGCAAACAAAACATTTATTTACACTTATGTTAAAGTCCTCAACAGTCTCGTATTATCATGAAAGAGGAAAAAAAAATCCACAGAGGGAAAAAAAGATCAGGAACCAAATGCAGTATCATAATGTCATTAGGGAGCTAGGACCTTAGATTTTTACCTTCCAGTCCTGTATCTTTTCCCTACTTTTCCTTTCCAGACATAACATGAGCAGTCAACTGACTGTGAACCTCTTGTGGTGAATGACAGAGGCTGCAATGAAGAATAATGTCTGAGAGATTTTCACACACATCTTCAATCTCTAATAGCTGCTCCTGACCTCTCTGGCTGTCCCAATACACAGCCTGAATTCTATTTCAGACCATGGGTAGTCCTACAGTCCTTTTCCATATACTGGCCTTTACCCAACTTTCCTGAATTTGTGATAAAAGCTTTTCTCCCTTGCTTGGTGACATCCATGTACATCTGCTGTCATATCCTCCATGGTTAACTCACACATTTTTACTCTTCTTTGAAATAATACTGGATAATAATTAGATATAGATGTGCTTTTATTTCTATAAGTACAGGTATGACTTTTTTTTACTAGATCCTAAAATGCTTTAAGCCCAGTAGAATTGGATGAATTTAGTTAGGCAAATAATGTTACAAACTGGACTGATGATGTAAAGATATGTATGTATAGAGAGATATGTAAGGACAATCTACATAAGATCAGGTATATCACGGGTACTGATGGTTACAAGGATATGGTCAGGTAGGTACTGGTCTTTCATAGGACAGCACCATGGGGATATTCTTTTGAACAAACCTAACTATTTTCTACACTATGATACTGCCGGAGTAAATCTCACCCCACTTAGACCCACTAATACAAGGGAATGTTTTGGATGACTCAAATAAAGCACACAGAAAGGGGATGTGTCTGGCATATGTGAAATAAATAACTACAGAATCCGGCAGGCTGTCAATGTGAGCAGTGTCCCAAGGCAACTGAATCATCTGTTTGGTCCTTTAAAATAAAAGATGACTCCTGTGACAGTGTTTATATAGAGTGGGTAAGTTTCACTCATTGACTTTTTAAATCTTGTTAATCTTTCCACCTTTCTAGATCATTTAGGTACAATAAACCAACTGTTTCCCTTCCATTTTTTGTGTTTTAGGTACTCTTATAAATCATCTCTGGAATAAAACTAGTACAAGCACACACACACACACACACACACACACACTCACACTCACCCTGTAAGTGGCACACACACACACACACACACACACACACACACACACACACACACACACAAAATCTGTATTGACCTCCTCTTTATTTCTCAACCAGTCTTTGGCTATTTTTAAGACATTAAGAGAGGAAAGAAATAGAATGAATATGACACTTCTTAACTATTAAATTATTTCATTTTCTTTTCTGTCCTAAGAAGAGTTGGCTAATTATGTGACTAATATGCAATAATTCTGATGGCTTTCTTAAATAGAGGGTGTTGCTTATAGAATGCTCATTCTAAGAAAATGGTGGTAGAATTTGTCAGCCAAATCCATGTAGTTAACATTAAAATTATCTGAGCTTTGGGAATACTTCAGAAGTATTTCATTACAGGACAGATTTTAGTTTGTATAATTATATATAGTAACTGCATTTTTAATAAAATGAATGAAACAAAGTTATCATTCTGGAATCCTGGAAAGCATAATAAATAACATTTCATGAATAAACATCTTCCAGATATTTAGGTTTATATTTATAGTAAAGCCTATAATGCAAAACTAAGAAATTAAGTGGTGATTTCAACTGCATATTAGTTTTCTATTGCTGTATAACAAATTACCAAAAACTTAAAACAGCACACATTTATTATCTCATAGTTTCTGTGGGTCAGGAGTCCAGGCATGACTTGGGTGGGTTCCCTGCTTAGGACCTTGCAAGGCTGTGATCCAGGTGCCCGCCAGACTTACTGCCTCTTCTAAGACTCAGCATACCAACCCAAGGTCACCTGTTGTTGGCATATTTCAGTTTCTTCTGGTTGTAGTGCTGAGGTCCTCAGGTCTTAGAAACTGCTTGATGTTTCCTACCCCATAATCCTCTTTGAAATGCAGCAGTTTACTTCAAGGCCAACAGGATGGCTTTCTTAATTGCCACCATTTATTTAACACCTACAGGAAGGTGCTACTTTGAGCCTCTGACGACCTCTATATCCTCTTTCAAAGAGCTCACCTTATAGGTCAGGCCCACCTAGGGTAATCCCCCTTTAGTTTCCTTACAGTCAGTGGATCAGGGCTTTAATTACATCTGCAAATTTCTTCACTTTTGTTGTACCGCATAAACTAATCACAGGAGCAGCTCTCCTGTCTTATCCACAAGTTCCACCCATACTCGAGGGGAGGGGATTATACAGAGCATACACCAGTAGGTGGGAATCTTGGGGATCATATGAGGAATCTGTGCACCACACATGATTACATGTACTGGCTGTAACAGAATATTGGTTATCACTTTTATTTGTATCATTTGATTCTTGAATAAGCTTTTTGGTTATCTCTAAGACCTGACTGCTTGAATTAATTCTGAGTTTCAGCATGTTTGAAGAAAATAACAGAGCTGATGAATGTGTCACTTATCCTCTCTAAGATTGAAAGCGGTTTTCAAACTCTTGTTTCATCAAATAATAACTGTTAGAAAATCACAATTGCCACCTTTATTTAACACCTAATAGTATTTTCCATCTCCTACCAAGAATCTTTATTTCAGGTCCACAAAATGGCTGATTAGGCCAGGGAGGAAAGGTGTGGACAGGCACGGCTTGGTGGAGCAGCAGTGCAGTATTCAAGACATGCTAATTTGGTTGATGCGGGTAGGGATAGCATGAAGACAGAGAAGTAGAAGGAGATGAGGTTTTTGCAAGGCAGACCAAGTAGGATCTGTGAGTAGCCCAAGATTGTCATGAGAAACACTGACAAGTTAAGCAAGGGAGAGTGGTCTTCTCTGATTTGTGATCCATAATAGTAGTTTCCAAATTGTATCTGTGAAACCCAAAGGACATATCTCCTAGGGGTTTATGGACATTGGTAACTTAAAAGGCTCAAATTACAGTAATTTAAAGGGCTCAAATTCCAGTTCCTCTACTTCCATGTGATTTTTTTCCCCCAAAGTCCCCCTCTTGAGAAGCACACGTTCCTAAGGAGTCAGTCAAGTTCAACATCCTACCTTCCCATTTACAACCACCCTTCCATACTTTACTCCCATCTTTCCTAAATTTTAGTGTGGTACATTGTCCTGGGGTGTAAAAACCTTGGGGATACTAAACAAAGAAACCTTTGAAAATACTATATATGCATGCTGTTTATCATGTCATGTACTACTACTAATTATAAACTCTGTCTGGAATATAAATATATGTGTATGTGTGTGTACACATGTGTGTATCTAGTGTATGTATATCTCTTAGAATTTTGTGGTGACAAGAAATTTAAAAAATTAATTTCAGTACCTAAAAATATTTCAGAGAAGTATGATGGGGTAAGGAATAAAAGACTCTACAAGATAAAATAAGATATATTACATTGAACTAACATTCTATAGTTAGAGTGGAATGGAAAATAATTCGAGGAAATAAAGTTGGTAATGCATATTTTATCCAGAAACAGGGAGGTACCACATCATTGTGGTATTTAGAGTTCATTAAATTCATATAAAATATATAATATGTTTTTGTTTAAAAATGTCAATAATGTATGCTAGAAATCACATCTTTCACATATATTTAAATTTACCATAAAAAGTATAGATGTCAACTTAAAAACATGAGAGGGAATATGAATATTTTTCAAAATTCTTTTACCAACAGGAGAAAATAGAATAAAATAAAAACAAAAAGTAGAGTTAAATAGAAACCAACAACATCTTAAGACCACTGATGCAGAATTATAATACATTTTGAGGTATTGGCAGGTAGAGGGTTGAGGAAGAAGCAGGTGGATCTGATAAGAGCTGATTTTAACAGACCAGTAAGCAATAAAGAATTAAGGCAGTAAGCAGTGAGAATAACAAGGTGAGGAAGGACATGAACAATATTAAAAAGGTAGAATGTTCAGTTTACAATGACAAATTGGGTGTAGTAGGGAATGAGATAGAAAAAAGTCTGTAATATCTCCTAGGTTATTGGACATAGATAATGCATATTTTAGGCCTGTATAAATTGGAGGAGAAAGACAGTAAGCTAGCTCTGCTTATATTGAGATGCAGGTGCTTGGTGTCTGTGATTAGAGCACATCTAAGTTCAGTCTTCTCTGAAGGTTATGCAAAGCCATAAGTAGTGATAGCAGAAGCCTTGGCATAGCAGCAATCCCAGGGAGCATACAGAGAAAACTAAAGGGGTTGTTTGTCCCTTTCCTATATGATTCATTTAATAAATATTTACCAAGTAGCTCTTACATGGCAAATGATTTTCCAGTTGCCTAGGATATAGAAGTTAAGAAAACAAACGAAAGCCTATGATAAAATTGAAATTTCAGAGCTTGAGCACTGACTAGTAAAGTGAAAGTTGACATTGCCTTGACCTGGGGATATTTACACCCTTCAGACTCAAGGTTTTGATTAGTGCTGTTTCTTTTGTTTGTTAAAAAGCTCAATGACCCCCAAATTGTTCTTGTCACTTTGTATCCAACCTTCTAATCTTATAATCAGCATATCACTGAAAGTGAAGGATGAACATGGTTCATCACCTGACAGATGTGTGCACAGCGTCCAGACAGGAGGGCTTCTCAGTCATCCTTCATACCATAGACTCAGGAGGTAATGTCTACCCAAATGGCAGCAGTCCACAGATATTCTGGCTATACAACTTTAAAAAAATTATTTTACAATTTGATTTGACAATTGTATCTCAATAAAGCTGAAAAACATTCTAAAAAATTCATCCTTCTGAATTCATAGGAATAGTATACCTATTTGGCCCCTTCTGAATTTATAGAAACAGTATAATATGCCGATATCCAGCTCTCTTCCAAGAATTACTGAATCAAAAGCACATGGACAGGAAGAAAGAAATTGGATGTTTTAAGTTGGACATAAAGTTTTATGCATACCTAAGCTCTGGAACCTGCCCCATGAAGTGGGCAGATCATCTGAAGAAAGGGAAAGATTAAAGTCCAGATGCCACATTATAAACCGTTTCATTTCAGAGTCAACAGGGCTTTGATCTCCATACAGAAATGTGGGGGCTTTCAAGAGGCGCACAGGGGAAAATTCAAAGACATTCATGGGCAGACCCCAACTTCTGGAGGGAAGTTATCCTCACCCAGGGAGACCAGGTTCCTGTAGATTTCCTACATCACCCCACTGTACAAGGACCTCTGGACAGGGTCTCCAGGACATTCCCACCCCTCCTGGGAAAGCTCTATGGCCACATCCCTGAATGTCAACTGTCCTTGGGGCAGAGTCATTCCTCACTCTTTTCCTTTCCTCTTTCTTCTCTTCCGGTCTTCCTTCAGGTAACATGAATATGTGGAAATCAATGATCTCAGGGGTCAGTGTTACTCAGATTCAGTTTCTTTTCTGGTTCATCATTTCCATGTTGAGGTGTGGTCATTGAGTCCCACAGAATGAATCATTTCACCAAGTTACCCTGAGAAGGTCTGAGTTGAGTGAGCAGAACGGTTGTAGCTGTACTCTGAAGTGGTGGTCTGGGAGAACCCAACAGCCAAGGTTTTTTCCTCATCATTCCATCCCTATAAAAATTCCAGGGCCGTCTTTCAAATGTACTCCACAGACTGACCTTTGCACTGCAAACATATGACAAGATAGAAGTCTTATATAGTGCCTGAATTAAGTACAGCAGTCCCCCCTTTTCTGAGGGGGATATGTTCGAAGAACCCCAGTGTATACCTGAAAACTGTATAGTTCTGAACCCTGTATATCCGATATGTTTTCCTAAGCATACAAACCTATGATAAAGTTTATACATTAGGCACAGTAAGATATTAGCAATAACTAAATAAAATAGAACAATTTTAATAATATGCTATAATAAAAGTCATGTGAATGCATTTTTCCTATCTCTGTCAAAATATGTCATTGTACTGTATTCACACTTCCTCCTGTGATGGTATCATGAAAAATGCCTACGTGATGAGATGAACTGAGGGGAGTGACACAGACACTGTGACTTACAATTAGGCCACAGCTGATGTTCTTAACGTTGCGTCAGAAGGTGATGTTGGGTAACTGAAACCGCGGAAGGCAAAACCCTGGATAAGGGGGATCTACAGCACTGATTTACTTAGAGTTTCCCCTATAATAACTTCATATGCTAAGTAAGTTTGTACTATAGATTACTTCGCTGCTTTTCAGAGAGAAATAGTATTATTGGTTGGGACTAATCAATTCTTCTGAAATGAACTTTAATAGCACTTGAAATTAAAGAGCTATCTTGTGGTTAATGTCCCTCAGAAAATCTCTGATTCTTTAAATCAGTTTCTCACAGACTTCTTGGACTGAAGTTATCTTTACACTCTTTAACATAATTGAAACCCTAAACTGACTGGGTGAGTTATACAAATGAATATTTGCTGTATTGGAAATTAAAACATAAACTTAAAATTTTTTATTTTGTTAAAGGTAATAAGCTCATTAGATGTTAATAAGTGTAATATATTTTAAGTGAAAAATAACTATATTTTTCAGAAAAATAGGGAAAATGGTTTTAGATTTTTCAAAAATTCGTATGTTTTGCAAATTTCTTATGTTGCTTTAATTAGAAGAAGATATATGAGTGTTTCATATTTATCTTTCCATTCAGTCTTTGGGGATATCATATATCAAGAGTATCTGAAAACTTCACTATAGAAGGGGCAAATGATGTCTTAGCATTGTCATAAAAATAGATTTGATCTAGGTTCATGAATGGAGCTGTGGAACCCCAGGTGTCCCTCTGAGAACAAATATTTTGTGGCATGTCAGGCATGTAAGTCTGATGTGGTCCCATTAGAATACACTAAAACATATCTGTTGGCTACTTCAATTGTTTCCTACTTCTCACTTCTCACCGTTAACAACTTACCTGCTTGGAGATTGATTTCTATCATTTGTTATCTTGTCCTATGATTTACTTCATTTGTCTTATAGAATGGTATAATCTGCTTTTTAAGATCTCTTTTGCATGATTGGTACCACCATTTATATAGTTTAAAATGCAGAAGCCTAGAATAATCCTAGACGTGCTCTTTCTTTCACTCCTCACATTTGATCTATCATCAAGACCTGTCAATTTTATTTTCATGTACCTCTCAAATCTGGCCATTTTGCTCCATCACTGTTTCCTTTATCCAAGAGAGTATTATTTTCATCTTGAATATTTGGATGACCCTCTGAGAGGAGCTGTATCCATATTCACTAGTTTTCCCCTTCAATCCCCTCCCCACACTGTAAATAGAATAATATTTTTAAAAATCTGAGTAATAACTTTCCTCATCTCTAGCGCATACCACACACACACATACACACACACACACCAGTTAAAATCCCTTCAATGATTTCCTTTAATCTTAGGACAAAGACAAAACAAAACCGTCTTTTCCTCTGCCCTGCCGTGTCTCTAACTTCACACACTGCCATATTTCTCACCATGCTCTCTGTACCAGCCAGAATAGTTTTCTTCCCTCATATTTTCCATATTCTCACTATAGTTCCTTCAACTCCGCCACCTCCTCTGACTTGAAAAATGTTCCCTTCCTTCCTTACCAATTGACAGCTACTCGTTGTTCAAATCTCAATGCAGGTTTAATTTCCTCAGTTATCATTTCTTCATTTGACTTCTCTGACTTGGTCAAATTCCTTCTTATGTATTTGTATCACCATAAACTTCTCCTTTCATCTACTTTGCAGAGTCTGGTTTTTACATTTATATTTTAAATTATTTAGTTAATAGCTGTATCAATATTTGTAAACTTCAACAGAGTGAGGACCATGTCTTTTATTGTGTAATAGTGCTTAGCACATCACCTTGCACATGACAGGAGTTCAGCAAATATTTGTTAAATGAATGAATGGTATCTTCCTATACAGTGTAGTTTTTCACTTCCTTTTGTGTCTCCCAGAATTTTTTCTATGCTTCTTGATTCTCATGTGAAAACTTGGCTTTTCTCAGACATTGTTAACAAGGAAGATTTGCCTCTTATGTTCATGCCATCACCTCAACCTGCCCTTGGGTTTCATGCTTACCTGGGCTAGTTTTGTTTGTTTTTTGCTTGTTGACATATTGGCTTTTTCTTTATCAATAAAATAAACCAGACTTGTCATGGTTTACCTTAATTTTCTCTTTCTCTTTCTTTTCCTTCTTATTTTTCAAACTTCCATCTCAATATATAGTTTCCAGGGCCATTTATTTTTTAGCAGTTTTATCAAGGTGAAATTGACATTAAAAAATACACATATTTAATGTATACAATTTGATGGATTTGAACAGATACACCCATAAGCCATTATCCCAAGGTAATAAACAATTTCATCACCTCCAAAAGTTACCCTCACTTTTTTCTGTGTGTAGTAAGAACTCTTGAGATCTACTCTCCTAACAATTTTTTTAGTATACAGTACTATATTGTTAAATGCAGGTTCTATGTTTTACAGTAGATCTCTAGAACTTACTTGTGTAACTGAAACTTTATACCTATTGAGGATGCCCCAGTTCAGAAATGTGACCTGAGCAGATTTCTTTACAGTGAAGAGTTCTATTTAAAGTATTGTTATGACTGAATTGCATCCCATACACTGAATTGCATCCTCAACCTCCCTCCCAAATTCATACATTTAAGCCTTAACCTCCAATGCTATATTTGGAGATAGGCCTTTTAGGAGGTAAGGTTAAATGAATTCATAAGGATGGGACCCTAATCTGATAGGATGGATTAGAGGCTCCTCACCAGGAATCCAATTGGTTGGCACCTTGATCTTGGACTTCCCAACATCCTGAATTGTGAGAAAATACACTTCAGTGATTTAAGCCACCCAGTTGTGGTACTTTGTTATGGCATCCTGAGCAGATTAATACAGGTATGTGCCATGAGTAATACATAAAGAGAATCCTTCCTCCTAGTAATTGGTGTACACTGGAATCATTTTAAGAGAATATCTAACCTCTTAAAATTAAATATTTTAGAAAATCATTTTCTTTCTCAAAGAAAGCTGATTATTTCTCTGAATTTTATTAACATCCAAGGCCAGAATAGAAATTAACAGAAATAAAATCTCATTATATTCTGAGTCAGGAGAAAACAATGCCATCAATATTCTTTCTCAAGGGAAATGCCTTGCATTTAAGAGGTCTTTTCCAAGTTGTCTTCTAAGGAATAAGAGTATAGAATTGAAGGCCTTTCATCAGTCTTTCAAGCATTTTATACCAGAAAAGGCTTGGATAAAGACCAGGGAAGAGTTTCAGAGAAGAATCCTAGGTTCACATGGAGAGCAAACTTAGGAGCAATTTGAAGTTTGTACTTTGGAGGTCTTTATACTACATTCTCATGTTCATTTTAAAACAAGAAGCTCTTTAAATTTACATTGAGCCTGATCATGCCCTTTGGGCACAAAGAGTATAAGTCTGTTGATGGAAGAGTAGCTTTACACACTGTTCCCAATCTCCAGGGAGCATGTAAAGTAAATCGTTTGTTAGTTGCTCTTCAGTAGCAGGGAATAAATGGGTTGGGTTGAACTGCTCCAAGGAACAATCAGGTATTTTGTCCGATAGACTGTGAAGCAATGTGTTCTAAGCTATAGGCAAAAGAACAACAATATCTTACCACTACTGGGTGATCTAGATTTTGAAGGCGAAAGAAGGACTGTAAATGTAGGGATTTACTTATCGTCCATGTAAAGCTTGCAGATCCCTGGGTGTGGCTCTCTGCAATATACGTGAGCACCCACGTTATCCAGTTGCCATTCACCAACCTCCATCAGGACTATGTGGTCTCTGCAAGGATTCGGCTAGACTTTCTTTCTTTTTTTTTTTTTTCATTAAGGTATAATTGATATACACTCTTATGAAGGTTTCACATGAAAAAACAATGTGGTCACTATATTTACCCATATTATCAAGTCCCCACCCATATCCCAATGCAGTCACTGTTCATCTTGGCTAGACTTTCACAGAGAGAATGGATCAAATTTTTTATTAGTCATCTTAGTCTACTAGTCTCTTTCTGTCGGGGGGAGCAAGACATTTGTCCCCCAAAATTACATTACAGTTAATGTTCATTCTTTCAAAAAATCTATTCACATATTAAAACTCCATAGCAAATATAACAATCAGATCATGCTCACAACAGCAAAATAAAATTAACGTTCCAAGAGGCACCCATTGCATTTGATCATGTTTGAACAGGATAGTGAAAAATTTCAATAGCAAATGTTTTTCTCAAAGCAGTTCCAAATAGAAAACTGTGTCATCAAGGAAAAACATTCTTTCATTCATAGGCCACTGCATCTGCCTCCAAAGGGTGGCTACTGTTGACACCCCTGGCAAAATGTTTTATTTGTGAGGACTTCTCAGAAGAGTTCCTAGTATTTTCAGTGTGAGCTTCGCAGACATACTTGTAAAAATCTTTGTGTAAGTGGGATGCAGTATTTTAAAAGCATGTTGCTTTGGCTGATCTTGATCAGCTTCAGCTGATATTTGGGGATTTTTCTGTACATCTTTAACACTTCACTTGGCCACTGGAGACTCTAAAACCTTCTCTTATTCCAGTCCCATTTTAAGTATTAAGTACAAAGGAATAGTTTTATCAATATTTAATGGCCTTCCTAAATCAATTGGCATGAGATTTGTTTCATTTTTGCACCATGTTTTGATATTGATAGAGTAGGACAGCTGAAGGACTCTATTTTATTGCAGTTCATGAATAATTCGTTTTGTCTGAAAAGTATGTACATAGGCAGCAAAGATCAAACATTTATATCACAGTTAAATGGTCTATAGACAAATCATTCATCATGAGCTTCATTAAAAATATGTATTAAACAGCTGCATGAAGTCTTGTAATAACTTATTTATTGATGAAAACTATATGGTTATTTTGTTGTAATAATATATCTTTTTAGGCCTAAATTACTCATTCTATACATTGCCACCAAAATTATGTAGTTTTAGTTTATAGGGTCACTTTAAGCAGTTGAATGTCAAGTGGAATAAATATAGATGCATTAACTTTGAGGGTGCTTTTAGCTAAAAAAATATCTGAATTCTGTTAGTCTGTAGTTAAAATCACATGAAATATTTTCATTGAATTAAAACACAAGAATAAATAAAACTATCAAGTTGTTTGTGGTTATATATTTCAAAGTTACAGATACCTATTAAAATAAAAGTAAAGGGAGGGGGAAAATAAAAGTTAAAAAAATATATATTATTTAGATTCTTTATATCTTGATAAGGCTTGTTTTATTAAGGCTGCCATAACAGAATACCATAGACAGGGTGGCTATCAACAACAGACATTCATTTCACAGAGTTCTGGAGTCTGGGAAGTGCAAGATCAAGTATCAGCAGATTCCTCATGGTGGAAGGGGTGAGGGAGCTCTGTAGCACCTCTTTTATGGGGGCACTAACCCTGTTCATGAGGGCTCTGCCCTATAACCTAGTCACCTCCCAAAGGCTCCGCCTCCTACTACCATCACATTGGGGTTTCGAATTTCAACATTTGAATTTGGGGGAGACACAAACAGTCTATAGCAAGGCTTAATGGAATGTTACATTTGTTCTGCATAACATTGTATTTTTATTGATGTTCAGTAATCCTTTGTGTTCTGTAATTTTTGCAGTTTCAAAAGGTTTCAGTTTCTTCCTCCAAATTAGAATGTTAAATGATTTAAATTATTTAGTCAAAATTCAAAATTAGTTTTTTTTAACCATTTTAACTTATTTCATCTTTTAGTGAATATTTAGTGGTTCCTTAAGATAAGTTTATAGCATAGATTTTTAAATATCTTAATGAAAGTGTAAAGGAAAACTCTTCAACATAATTTAAATGAGGATTTTATGATTGCTACTTTTAAAAGTGAAAGATTCTGTAATTAAATCTTATTGGGAAACTGTAGTTGGGGTACAAACTTAGTACCAACAATTCAGGTCTCTGAACTGGACAGTGAAATTTTAGTGGATCAATCAGGGTGGTATATTTTCCTCAATTTCTTATACAAGTGGTCTTTCCTTTGACTTTGAAATATAGTTATTTCTTTTCACAGAAACTCCTAAAATTTGAAAACTTTGCCCTTGAATTAGGAAAATATTTACATTCTACTAGCTTTTCAATTGTATCATTCCTCAATATTTTCTGATAATCATGTGGTTGCTTACAGTCTTTCACTCAAGTTCCCAGGTATTTATTTTCTAATGAATTATGATAATATTTGCTTGTTTTAACTGTAGCTTTTCTAATGAAAAATATAAAATGTTTTTGATTTTAAGGTTCTATGTATTATTTCAAGTTTTTACTGTCATTGGTCATTTCTACAAAAGCATCACTTTGAAAAAGGTATTTATAAAAAAATTACCTTGAAACTCCAATCACTCTTTGCCTAATAACACACTCTCTATATAATACCTATTTAATTTTATATTGGCCTTATAGGCAAGAGGTTTTACTCTCTCATCCTTAAACAGGGCTAATTTTATAATGTGGAGCTACCTTCACACAGTAGAAGAAACAGCCTCAGACCTGCTTCCACATTTAGAAATTCCACTAAATAATGACCAAATCCTTAATCATGTCTGAATATCTATTTCCTATTTTCATTGTTATGGTTGGTATCTGGCAAATCATACCAATGTCCAAGGAGCAGAGGTGTTACTCTCTGATGGGCTCGGCCTCAAACTAGGTTCTCAGTGAGATGTGATGGGCCAACATCTAGTCAAAAGTGGCCTTGATTGACATTGGGATTCTTCAAGACTGGCTTTTTCAGGTTCATGCTACATTGCCAGAGAAATGCTTGAGAAAACTGCATCACTAATAAGCAAGATAAAACACACACAAATAAGTAGTAAAATAAGAGAGCAGAAGTACCGAAGATAGGCAGTGAAGCCTGTGAGATCAGTGGAAGTGTTTTTCTTTGGCTGCCCTAACTCTGACCCTCCCATTGTCTGGGTTCTGAGTTCTACCTGATGTCATAGTTTGCTGCCCATAAGTTTGTGCCCAATAAGTAGAATAATCAGAACTTTTCTTCTTAAAATATTAAGCTAATGAATTGATGGATTCCTTAAGACATTTGTTTTTGTATTCTTTCATTTATTTTGTAACTAGATATGAAATATGTCAGTACATGTTTGATCTTTTATCTGTTTTAGAGTTATCAACTTTTAAAGATTACTCCCATACACTCAGTCTCCTCAAATTGTTTAACAGTTAAATCATCAGAAATATAGGAGCTTAGTGACGTTTGTTTTAATGGGATGTAATTCCTCAGGACCTATGGAATCCAACTTATTTTCTATTATCAAAGAATGTTACATAATATTAAAATCATAAAAGACTTTTAACCAGCACCAAGTTTTTCTACACAAGTCATTTCTCTCACCAATAATATTTGATCTTCCTGAATCTCTATATATTACCAATATCAACATTTATTAATTCTATAGGTTATTAATTCTCAATGACCACTTTATAGGTCAATAGCTGAACATTTTCTCAACTTCATTTGAATATCCTTTTAACTAAAGATATTTTTGAGCCACATTTCTATTACCTAAAGTAGATACTTAAGAAATAAAAGTGTATTTTTAAATGAGCTGTAGAAAAGTTATTTAAAGGGCAATTTGTGGAAATCTGAATATACAGTATATTCTAGTGGTTTGGATTGTCACTAATTAATCATTCTTTTTTCCCAACACTGCATCAAATACTTCCAAACTTAGGCTCTACTTAGTTTGCATGGAGCTCAATGAAATAAAGCATTCAGCCACATAAGGTAGAGATTATTTGTAAGAAAAGAGCCTCTTTAAAAGAACTAAACACTATTTAATATGGAATACTTTTATAGACATTCATAGCCTTTGAAGGCATGTCTAATTCCGAGCTCTCCTTTGGAGAAATGATACATTAAACTGAGAATGGATGAACCAAAGACATCTATTCAAATCTTGAACTGTCTTAGAGGGTGTCAACTTGAATTTTATCCAGAGGCAATTTGAATGACCATTTAGATTGTAAAGGTAAGTGGGAGTTTACATTGATTTTTTTTTCTATTGAACTACAAACATTTCCGTGTATGTCTTGAGAGAAGGTATATGAATTTTAGTTGTTCCAGAATCTTTTAGTTAAAGTGACTAAACGTTAAAGACAAAAAGAGAGTCTAAGTTATGGTAAAATTTAATTTTGTACCTCTTTTTCTTTGTTACTGAAACTTTCATGATTTCATGAAGTAAGCACCATAGTTGGACTAGGAAAAAAGTTGGACTAAGAAATAAGTCTGCCTAGGAACAACTTATTTGTTTTTTTTTTTAATGCTAACAAATTGAATAAAAAGAAAAATTAACATATCAGCTTAGAATATATTTATATTAGAGGAAAATCATGGTTAACACCATTACCAATTTTGTCTGTATTTAATCCAACTAATTTTAGGAATAATTATATAGTCATTTCAGAAATATTGTATATTCAGCATATATAAATTATAGTATATATTTATTAGACATTCAGATTCTGAGTCAGATAATAGAAAATACTTTGTATTCAGCATATATAAATTTTATTCAATAAAATGATTCTACAGAATTTTTTAAGAATATAATAATTCAGCAATTGAATGAAAGGAAAATTAGAATGAAGAAAGTAATAATGATAATTGAATTTTTTTGATAACTGTTCTCTAGACTAACATTAATTTTCCTTTTCTTGTTTTTTTAAGGCTAAATTTACAGCAAAGTGCTTTGTAATTTCCCTACTTGGTCACTATATTACTCAAAGATGTTTTTAATTTCTAAAGGAAGAAAAATTATCTTTAAAAAACATATTTGTGGTACTTTAACATTAATAAGTTAAAGTTAAATAATGTTAATATTTTACATCTAATGTTAATGAATGAGTAGATAGATAAAGGAAATTTAAGAGCTATTAGATGATGCATTTCAAACTAGATAAAGCTAAGCTAGAAGATTTTGTCTTATAAGCAGAGAAATTGCACAGTAGTGTCCACCATGTTAATTTACTCCCTTAGGTTGAGTGAGATAATATAATGAATGATAAATTGATTTTTTATTCTGCTCAATTATTATGATCATAGGAATGCAAATTCAATTGAACTCTAATAGACAGATGATAGGTTGAAATATTTAAATTTATATTTATTTTTACCAATAGCTCACAGTACTATGAATGACACCAGTGTCCCTATGGAAACAACTGAATGCATTCAAGGTCAAGGAGAGGGTTACAGGGGCACCATCAATACCATTTGGAATGGAATTCTGTGTCAACGTTGGGATTCCCAATATCCTCACCAGCATGACATAACTCCTGAAAATTTCAAGTGCAAGTGAGTAAATTAAGCAAATATTATAAATTTCATTAGGCACTGGGGGAAATTTGGCAGAGTAGTAACGTTTTACTAATTTTTGTGTTATTGATTTTTAAACCTTAGCATGCCTAGGGATAATAAGGAATTAAAAAGCAGATTCAACTACCAGAGAGTTTGATTGCTTATGTCTGAGATTTGGACCTCAAATATGCACTTTCTGAGCACACTAGGTGATTCTGAGTCAGACAGTTGATGTACCAGACATTGGGAAACACATCCCTAGGCTCTGGTCTCAACTTTGGTCTTACAGATCTATTTAATAAAACCAATTAATGCTAATGATAAACAGGTGAGTTTCAAATTAGTGCCTTCTTAAATTTTCTTATTAACTTTAGAGAGATTACATTTATTTTTCTTACAAGAAGTGGCATACCTTAATTTCATTCAATATTATGATCTGATGAGTTTTTAGCCTTGAACCAAATATTTTCTTTAAAAAGTTGTATCTTTTTATCCCTATCATCTGTTATTTTTAAAAAATTAAATAAATGCTTTATGTTGTTTCTAGATTTGCTTTAAAAAGTGGGAAAGTGAAACAATTGTTTAGATTAAGTCAAGCCAAAGAAACTTCCCTTGTATATTAATTATATAGTTGTTATGTGTTTTCTTCATGGCTGCTTTTTTTCATCACTTGACTTTTGTTGGGCAGAGCAGCCACAATGCCATGTGTTTTTAAATTGTCCACCTTGTTATGAGGAACATAAAATGATTGCTTTTGAAATTTATAACACACGTGTCATTCCTAGTGGCTTTGCTGAAATAGCACCTATAAATAACACATATTGGCTTTTTATAATTGGCTTTTAATAAGACAGCTTAACATTTCAAGATGGAGAACTAGGAACACTAAGTGGCCCATCTACTTGAAAGGGGAGATATTTTATTCTTTTTTTTTTTGCTAATTCAGTGTATTTACTTAGTTAATATTCATCTGTTATAATGTTCATTATTTTATAATAACAAATCTACAGTTGTCATTCTGGGTTTATTTCCCTCATTTTCTTCATAGCAATTCACTCTCTATTCCTGACCCATGTGTTTCATACCTCAGAAATAAATAGCAAACCTAAGCTTCTTTCTTATAAACTTCTCAGTTTCTAATAGTCAATTTGGTATTAATAAATTTATAGTACCTCTGATTAATAGGACCTAAGTAATATTTACAATAGATTGAATATTAATTTCATTTAATTATTAGCCAGGGATCAATGAAAGTACATGCTTGCTTCAAATTAGAGAGTGTTTTTCAGAAGAACAAATCATAAATTCCACATTTTATTTACTGTGAACCTTATATTAAGGTAAAGTCCTTTTACATACAGAGAATATTAGTACAGACTTTTCCTTATTGGGAACTCTGTTTAATTAAATCACTGGTAAAATGAAAGATGTACGTGTATTACACTGACAACTTCTATAGTTAACTTTTCTATATTATAATTAAATCCTCACTTTATAGACATATTTATAAAGATGTTAGGTAACTGCTCTAAATCAAGGAAGGACTGCTTTGTAATTAAAAGAAATTTATGCAAGCAAATTAAATAAATTGAGGAAATACAGAATCCAAGGAAGAAATAGCTATCATGTTTTTTTTTCTTATGTGTGTGGCATGTGTTTGAATAGGAGGCACTGCCATTTTAAATAAAAATAGTTAATGACAATTAATAATGGCCTTCCTTCTGCAAAGAGAGTTACATGTTGTTTCTACATTATATATGATCCATGAAAACATAATAAATAACAGACCAGTTTAAAAGAATTGCAACAGTTGGGAGTCCAAGTCTTGAGAATGAGTAGGAAGAATGAAGTGGTACCATTTCTCTCTTTCATGAGGCAGTCGTGTTTGTGTGGAACACCAGGCCTGTGGAAGGAAAAGACTACTGACATCTGACAGCATTTATTTCAGTAATGAGGACAGTGTCAGTTGTGTATCTGAATTCCAAATTGTTGTGACTATCCTAAATCTAAAACTTAAAACTCTATTTATAGACATGCATACATTCTGGGATTCTAGAAATGTAACAGCTCTGACTTCACCAATGTAAGAATTCAGGCAATTTACATTAACATGCATATTCTCAATAGGGACCTAAGGGAAAATTATTGCCGAAATCCAGATGGAGCTGAGTCACCCTGGTGCTTTACCGCGGATCCAAACATCCGAGTTGGCTACTGCTCCCAAATTCCAAAATGTGACGTGTCAAGTGGACAAGGTAATAGTTGACATTTTGCAGTGTGGGCATGATTAAATTCAGTGGAAATGCCTAGAGGGAGGACACATTTTACAGCAGACAATCTATTTCTTGTTGCCCTGGTTTTGCAGATTAGCAAACAAAATAACCAAGTCTGAAGTTGAACTTCTTTTATATATTCATTCACTCAACATTTATTTATTTATTTGACTGTATACTAGTGCCAGACTCAGTTTTAGGCACTACACCTATACCAGTAAGCCAAACAAAATTATCTGACTCCATGGAGCTAATTTCCAGCATACAGGACATAGCAAAATAAAAATGGAGGTGGGGCTAGTAAGTTCTGTGGTTAGTAGTAGAGAGAAAATGTCACAGAGCTAGAGTGTGGGGTGTGCTATTTTATATTTTAATGGTCTTGGAAGATGTAATATATTAAGGTAGTGTTTAAGGAGGACCTGCAAGAAATGAGGGAGTGGCATGTGCCATATGTGTATATTTATTAAAGGCATTCCTGGTAGAGAAAACTACAAATGAAAACATGAGATGGGAGAGTTCTTCAAGAAAAATAGCATATCGTTGTGGCTGGTACAGGGAGAGCAAGATGGAGAGTAGCAGGAGATGAGGTTAGAGAGCATTTGGGCTAAAACTGCATAGGCATTGTAGGAGCTGGAAAGGTTTATACTTTTATTTGGAAAGAGAAGGCATTTCGTTGCAGGGCTCTAAGAAGAGAAATTAAATGATCCATCTGACTTAAATCTTACATGGATTTCTCTGGCTACATTGTGGAAAATAACAAGACTTCTGACAAGGGCCACAACAGGGGAATCAGCTGAGTGTTTGTTTCAGTGACCCAGACAAGAGATGAGAGTGATGTAGACCTGGGTCTTAGCAGTGGAGATGATACATAGCAGTGGGGTTTGGGATAAGTCACCATTGTGCTTGGAATCATAGACACCACTGAAGATAGTTTTTTTCAGGAAGCAGTAGTAGAGAAAAGTCAGGTTGAAATATATTTAAAAAATAAATCATTTGGCAAGAATTAATAATGTCAGGATCTGGGCATTTGTTGGTGTATAATGAATGGAGAATTATGATTTTTAAATGATCATATTCCTTCACATAAATTTAATTTGATGGTCATAGTCATGGTCAGTACTAAATCATCCTAAAAAGTGCAAACCAAATTTAAAGCTCCATTTCATAGATTTATTGCCTTACATATACTTGTGCCTTCCTTTAGCTTCTCCTCAGTGCCATTTGTCAGGAACAACTGTGTGAGCAGTTGTAGGAGAGAAGAGGGGAGGGTCTCTTTTCAGTAAATTTCACTGTTCTTTGGAAGATTTTAAAGGTCAGTTTGAAATAAAGTTGAAACCAATGATTAAGGGAGGTTTGGACCAGCTGTAACTTCTTTGTGCCTGTCTTATCATTTAAATAATTACTAATATCTGTGAGTGATAGAGGCAAATGAGAACAATTGCTTTAAAAGCTTCTCATGTGTATTAAGATGATTTTATGTACATACATATCACTCAGCAAAGAATCGGGTAATAGGATATAAGCATTTTGAATTTTGTAAATTAAGCTGATTATTGCTTATCTAATAAATCTACATATAAATAGATGAAGAAATTAAGTCTTATGAAATTTAAATATCTTGCCTAAATTCTCAAATTAACACAGCTGGTATTGACTTTAACTCTCCTTAAAATGGCCTCCCAGTTACTCTATGCCTTTACCTTTTCATTAATACTTTAACAATATTATATTATTTTCCTTTAACAATATATTTTACCTGGTCATGCAATAATGTGCTAAGTTCTGTGGGGCAACTTAAAAATGAAGAAGTCCTACTTAAGAGACGTTATTAGCCAATCTAAATACAGCTGTGAAACTTTAAAAGTTATGTCATTCTATGATATTGCCAAGCTAATGGTATGCATTGTTATATATGTGATACATATGCATGCACAAAAATACACACACACACACATAGGAGAGGATGTTGCTCTTATCTTTTTCCAGGTAACAACAAATATAAATTCTGTATATAGATTGATGAGTTAGAAACTTTTTCTCAAATCTTGCAACATCTAAATTAGCATATACACAAATTTTCTTTCAACTGGATATTAAAACTAATAAAAAATGAAAAAAACTGCAGATTTTCTTTAAAAATACTGATAAAACACAACTTATTAGAGTATATGAAATGTACTTAAGGCTGTAAACAGAGAAAAATTCACAGCTTTAAATATTTATATTAATATCATAAATAATTAAGACAAATGAATTAAATTTCCAAATCCAAGAGTTGGGAGAAAAAGTAAACCAAAAGCAATACAAAGAAGAAAACAAGATAAAAGCAGACATTAATAAGGCAAAGAAAAGAAAACAGTAGTACTAATGAGTAAAGGGAAATGATGGTTCTTCAAAAAAATTAACAAAATAGACAGTCACCAGCTAACTGATTCAAGAGAGAAAGGACAAATACATAAAATAATTATAAAGGGAGAAATAACCATTGAAACAGGAAAATTAGAAAATATAAGACATTGTTTTATATAACCTGCTAGGGAAAATGGAAGTTCCTGTGGCCAGGATTCTTACCTGACCCTAAACTACTTGTTGATGTAACCGGCCTACTGCTAGGTTAATGCTTCCACACCCGTAGGCAATAAACTATTACTGACTGAATCATTATATAAAGAGCTCTGTCCCATGCTCTAGATGGAGGCAGAGACGGGGTGGATTATGGACCTGCAGACTTGATTCTAGTGCATGAACTACCTTCAGGAGAATAAAGCTGATATAAACCTTTTTACCCCAAGAATGTTTCATTGTCATTTCTCAGTGTCACTAAATCCATAGTGAACTTGCCAAGAGCTGAAACTCTCAGTCAAGACAAACCTCATGTAAAAAACTTTGAAAATGCAAATGAAGCAGGTAATTTGCTAGGAACATTCAAGTTATTTGAATTGACCCTGGAAGAAAAAGAAAACTTAAATAGACTAATTCCTATAAACAAGTACAGAAATTTATTAAAGCACTATTCCACCAAAAATACACCATGCCTACATGCATATCACCAGATGATCTCAATGCTACATAAATTGCCCTGCAGCTTCACAAATACAGTAAAACTTTAAGTATTTTTATGATGGAATTATAATATTCATACTTAAACATGATAAAGATAGCACAGAAAAAAAGAACCATAGATTTATCTCATGTGTGAATGTTAATATGAAAATCCTAAATGAAATTTGAGTGAACAGCCCAATAAAGAAATTAAGAAAACAGAACATAATGACTGACCCTGAAATTTACAGATGAAATACAGGAGAGGAAGAACTCAGTGGTATTGGCCTGGGGTTAGAGGAACCCACAGTTAATCACGAAAACACATACACATTGATTAAAATGTGTTTAATCAAATGAAAGGGACTAAAAATAACAATGAGCATACCTGGCACCAACTTCTTGTCTTCTTTTTACCTTTCATTGCTAAACAAACAAGAGTTCCTTGGAGATAGTGATGGTTACAGGCCTGGGGCAAGAAAAAATACAAGGTGAAACAGGAGTGTTTTAACTGGTGCATTCTGCATATGTGCAAGTATTGAATTTTACAAGTTTATGCTTTCTGAAAACAATTTTATTTTGTACTATAGTGACTGCTACATTATCTATATCAAATCCTATCCAATTTGATTTTTTAAATTTAATACCAAATTCCTTCTAAGTGATATTGAAAAGTATGACCCATGGATATGAAATATCAAAATGAAGAACAGTAATAGATTATATGTCATATTGGATAAAAAAAGAACCCACAAGTCCATATTTATATTACTGTTCCCACTAGAACTAGTATTACTACTACACTAGCAGTAATAATTAAATGAAGGGAATAGGGGAGAAGGAAAAACTCTCATTTACAGAAGAATGGTAACTAATAAAGAATGTAGGAAATTGAAAAATAACTGTTTTAAAACCAGCACAGTAATAACTGATTCACAAAAAATTCATCAAGGTATGCCTAACCATTTTATAAAAATCTGTTTGGCAATAGGATGCTTCATCAGTCTCAAAGACTCCAACAATTTTTTTGTTATATACAAACAGAAGTTTTATCTTTATACCATTTAATCAAATTATCAAACTCATCACCAATAATAGAACAAACTGAAATCACGTGTCACATGATATCATGCTCTGAGAAGGATAAAATATGACCTGTGCGAGACGGGTAAGATTCCTCAAGGGAGGAACAACCTAAGACAGGCACAGTCGCAGGGGGGCCATCAGGTGAGAAATCGGGGAACAACAGTGGTGAAGCTTAGAACCTCACCCCCCCTGTTTTGAGAGGAAGCTTCTGCATCCGTGGATGTTTTATTGCCCTTGTCTAGCTCGGATTAGCACATAGTCTACAGGCACACACCTGATCATCTACAATTGCTCTCTTACAACACTAAACTATGTTTTCTAACTTTATCTTGCATCTACCTACCACTTCAGCATTTTATTAAAAATAAAAAAAATAATAATAATAAAGGGAGAAATGTGGGATCCACATATAAATCAAGTATAAAAATCAAATGAATATTCATATTTGACCTGATTGTTTATAGTTCATAATGCGTGATCAAAACTGAAAGTTTCTGTGATGAATGCCCTTGTACTGTTCACCATGTAAGAACTTATTCACTATGTAAGAATTCGTTCACCATGTAAGAGCTTGTTCGTTATGCTTCAGAAGATTGGAGACTGAGGAGAATTAGGCTTGAGATGGATTAATGATTATGCATTGAGCATTGACCCCCCTATACAGAATTTTATTGTTGTTAACAACCATTTGATCAATAAATATGAGATGCCCTCTCTAAAAAAAAAAAAATATGACCTGTGCAATATTCCTGTCTTTAATTTGATTTTATTAATGAGAAAATAATTAGACAAAATGAAATTAAAGAACATTTGCTAGACAGCTGGCCTAAGCAACTCAGAATGTCAAACTCATAAAAGACAAAAATCAAAACACAACAAACATGACAGTATCGGTGTTCACTGTATCATTCTTGGGACTTCTGTGGATTAACAGTTTTCAGAAGAAAATGTTGGGAAATTATATATGTCATTCTAAAAATTCTCACTCTTTGTTGTCCCTGAGTGCTACTCGTTTAACTTTTTCTTTGATTTTTAAAAATTTGTAATTTGATGCATAAACTCTCATTTTAATGAAGAAGAAATTTGGCTGAAAATAAAGATACTTTGAGATATTTAGGTCTATTTGATTTCTACAGATTGAGTGCTATACTCCCTAGTGTTAATTAATTAGTCTTTCCCTATATGTTTTATTTAGATTGTTATCGTGGGAATGGCAAAAATTATATGGGCAATTTGTCCAAAACACGATCTGGATTAACGTGTTCTATGTGGGACAAGAACATGGAAGACTTACACCGGTGTGTAAATTTTTTTCTATGTATTGTATGTAGTGATAACAGCAGATAGATAAATTCAGATATGTACAATGCTATTTCTACTTTTTTTAGGTATCATAGTAAGATAATAAAAACATTAGCTTGATTATTCTGTGCAACATAATTTAAGATTTTCTCTCTACATAGGAAACTTTAAATAAGCAATTCAATCCAGCACATACTTCTAAAAAATTTACAATGTGTTTTGCTCTGTGATAGGGGCCATGGGGAACATTAACAAAAAGTAGGCATATGTTTTGCTTCACCTTTAAGGAGGATATGATTATACTAAGAAAACAATTACATAATTTGATAAGACAAGGATATAATTAAGTGATAAATCTAGCATTTCAAATAGTACATTATGTGATTATATTCTTATAATTAGTTACTAATTGTTAATATTAGTTCATGAAAAATCAGTAAGTGACTTTTTTCATGTGCATACATACCTTAGATATCCATATAACTACTAAAGACTTAGAGAGACAGGTTTTCTTGTACAGTTTTCTTAGGACACAATTTTTTTTTCTATAATCAGAGGGATGTATGTGCAATTGAAAGAAAACTATGTATTTTAGACAACTACAACTAGGAATTTTGACATTGGACATTCCTTCACATAAAAGGAAGTTATCTTCTACTTGACCCTAGAAACAGAGCTAGTATGTTTGAAATTACAAAAGAACTATCAGATATAATTGTGGCACAAAACCAAGTTTTTAATAGATGTCCCAGAATATATGCACAAGAGAAAAAAGAAAGAAAGGTTAGTGTCATTTGATTAAGTACTTACAACATGGATGCTTTACATGAGTTATCTCATTTGATCATTACAATCCCATATGGAAGATATTTCTAAATGTGTAAATAAGAATTAAAGGCTCAGAGAAGTCAAATCCTTTTGCCTCCAGTCCTAGTTTAACGTTAAAGTCTTTATTCTCTTCCAAAATGTACTGACTAGTGGATGACAGTGTTTCGGTAACTTTGCTTCACAAACAAATAGTAAGATTCTAAGTGCTCTTTAACATAAGTATGCAATTCACATATGTAAGCTGCACAGGTGCTTAAGTTTTCTAATAGTCACATTTAAGGATAAAAATAAACAGGCAAAATTATTTTTGATAATATATTTATATTGATCCAATATATCTGAACCTTTTTCATTTTAATATGTATTCAATGCAAAATTATTAAAGATATCTTACACATTTTTTCCATGTTAAAGTTTCAAAATCTGATGTATATTTGCAATTACAGCGCCTCTCAATTTGGACTAGCCACTTACTAATTTCTCAGGAGGCTTATGTGGCTAGTAGGTATTCTATTGGATTATGGAGCTCTAGGACTTCTACGATAATCAAAATTGTGTCCTCATGGAACTCACTCAAGTATAGAATGTCATCAAATAACAAATGACAATACCATGTTATAAAAACCACAAAAAATAGCATATTTCATGTTATGGGAATAAAAAGAGTGCCACCTAGACTCAGAAGATCAAGAAGGCTTCCTAGAGAAATGGACATTAGCTGGAGCATGTATGATAAGTGGGAATTAGAGGACGTGTAGAGGAAGAGTACATCAGGCAGAAGGAATAGCTTGTCCAAAAGTGCAAAGATCGAAGAGTTGAAAATCAAGTGTAAGTTTGAAACAATGTAATTTGGTCAATGTCCACAGAGGGAATTCTGCAGTGGCAAGACAATACAGAGCTCTGTAAATTGTGTTAAAAAGTTTGGATTTTATCCTAAGCATTAAAGGGATTCATTAAAGACTTTTAAGCAAGAATTAACATTAAATGCTGATTTCAACACTGCTATTTTCTAAAGCATTTTTATAAATATAATGGGGTAGATCTAGCTCTTGTGGACTTGTGAGAGGCAATTGTACCAACACTTTCTTCAGTGATTTCACATTGGAACTTTGACATTTTTATGGTGGAAATATTTACACCACAGAAATTAGCAAGGGTAACAAAAAAAGACTCCCTACATACAGACCTCAAAATTCTAATTGTTAAAACATTTACCAGCATACCACTGGAAATATGTGACATACTTATTCAGGGACTACAGTAGTAATAACTCTTAATCCATTGAGTTTAGTTAATGGTTAAAAGTCACTTGGAAACAATTTGTAGGAAATTGATGAATGATTAAGTTGCATGATACTATTCTGGTCTAACAAACAATGACTAAGGAGGGAGTACATCGTGCTGGTTTCCAACACTGACCTTGGGAAGAGCCATGTGTTCAAACCCCTGCCTGCTGTACTGCTTACAAGCCATGTGATCTTAGGCAAATTATTCGTTCTTTGTGGATTTGAAATATAAAATAGCATAACCTCAGAGTCTGTCTCATTAGGTTGGTCTAAGGTTATATATGTAAATCACATATAACAGAATCTGGCATGTGATAGATACTATATGTGTTTGCTGTTGGTCTAGAAAATGAACTTGGCGTTTGGAAATACAATCCAAGTTTCCGTATCTAAATTCTCCCTAGTTTTTTTAACTGGCACATTAAATATTTTAAAGCATGGTAGTAGTTAATGATCCAAAACAAATCCATCTAAATGTATAATGTCATGACTTGGTCAGAACGGCCATGTGGAATTTGATATCAATATTATTGAGATAAACATGAACACTGATGTTTGAGTGGGCATGGTCTTACAAAATAACACAATATTTTCACTTTCTTTTGTACTAAATTTAGTTAAGATGTAAAATGAGAAAGGCTGAAGTGTTAGTTATCTGTCAAATCATGTTTCATAACTACATAACAAGTGAAATTTTAGAATTTAATTATTTCATTAGCAAATTATTATTATTAATTTTTCAGGTATTTTCTTATACTTTGCCATAGTGTTATTGTTAGTGATGCTTCATATGTTTCCGAAACATGAAAAGATACTTTTGCAATAACTTATGTTTTTATATATCTTATAACCTTCATCTTGTTTGTCATCTGCTTTTTTCTAAGGCAATGTGTCTCCATTTCTATGCACAGCAATATTGTTACCTTGCCATTATAATTATTAAATAGAAGCAAAGTCATGAAATATTTTATCAATTTATCTGTGCTAATTATATAGCCCTAGTTCATATTCTCAAGTTGGAGAACATACTTCCAAACTAAGAACAACAAAATAAATCCCAAACAAAAGAAACAGAACTCACACCAAGTAGAAGCTTATGTTGTATCTCTAATGAGAGTTATGTGCTAGGGTTCTATCTTCTTGGTGACAGCTTATTTCTCTTGGACAGACAGAGCATTTTGTGATGTTTAGAGTTTGTTGTTTTTGTAGGCATATCTTCTGGGAGCCAGATGCTAGTAAGCTGAACAAGAATTACTGCCGGAATCCTGATGATGATGCCCATGGTCCCTGGTGTTACACAGGAAATCCTCTCGTTCCTTGGGATTATTGCCCTATTTCTCGTTGTAAGTACTTTTAGTGATCTTTTTCATTTGAAATATTTTAAACACACTGCAATTCCTCTAAATTGATACCCTAAATCAGAGGTAGAAGTAATAGAGGAGGGCTGGGTTTGACACTCCAGACAGCATTACACATGCACACATCCACACACACACCTTGCTTCATCTTTCCTCTAGACAAGGAGACATTGTGCTGACGTTTTAAAGATTTTCTTCCCTTGGAAGGTTCCCATTTGGAATACAGAAGCAATAAATGACTATGGTTCTAATGTGACTAGGCTGGAAAGACCACCCCACTGGGCCCCACTGGTACTAGCTGACTACATGTTCAGCCTCTGAATTTATGTAGCAGAGCTCTCAGCAAAGTCCCCCGCCCACTAACAGAGCCATGAATGGGCTTGAGAGAGTGGTGTTTCCATCTTCTCTGTTCTATAATCCAAGACTGAGAAGCCTGAAGCATTCCATCCACTTGTTTGAGCCCAAGAATACTTTAAGAGTATTAGTGCAAAAAGTATGTAGAATGTCAAAAAGAGAGAGATATAAAATATATAATGTCTGTCTGATATTCTTGATATGAAAGAGCTCCTATGTATCAGTAAGAAAAAGATAACTCAGGAGATAAATTATGAAAATGAATCTTTAAGAGTAAATGTAATTAATAAACAGATGAAAAGACATTAAAACTTAATGGTAAGAAAAAATGAAATTGTAAAAGCATAAGATCATCTCCATTTATCAGTTGGCAGATAAGAAAATTCCCATTATTAGTAAGGGTCTGAGTAATCAGGCTTTCTCAATACTGTCCTGCTTTGTGAATTGGAAAGCTGTGTGGAAGTCAATTCAGGGAAATATATCAGAATTTTTCAGCTATAGCACTTCTGCCATTTTGTGCTGGATAGATCTTTGTTAGGGGAGGCTGTCCTGTGCATTATGAGGTATTTAGTAATGTCCCTGGCCTCTACCCACCAGCTATCAATTGCACCACACCTCCTCCCTCCAATCATGACAGTAAAAAATATCTACAGGCATTGTAAGTGTCCCCTGGGGGAAAAATCACCCCCATTAAGAACCAGTGATGTAGAGTAATATATATTGAGATAGAAGGATATCCTCCATATATTATTGAGTGAAAAAGCCTTAAAACGCTGTGCCAGTAGCAAGAGACCATTTTACTATATTATGTATCTCATAGCTCCATGTCTATAGTAAACATCTTTAAATATTATGTTAAACCACTTTCTTCTTTCAAAATGTTATACTTCTATAAGTTCAATAAGAGTCCTGTTTTAAGAATGTTTTTCTTGTGAGACAAGCCAGTAGCAAGACCTTGAAAATAGTGGCAAAAATACCCTCTTAAAAAGGGACATTAGGTTGAAGAAATGATATTTGCTTAACAACATGAAATGTAAACACAAGTCTAATTTTTTTCAAAATATGTAGTAAATTAAAGAGATAATTTATCATCTTAAATGGAAAAATTGTTATGTTTCAATTATAGCATTAAAAGGCAAAGTTCTTAAATATGATCTTAATCAAGTATATCTATAATAATAGAGACTTAGAATTTCACAATTTTAATAAAGAATTATAATAATAAATACCTTACATGTTTGTAAAGAAATAGTATTTCATATTATTATATTTTATTTAATCGTCTATAATCATAACCTTTCAAATTAATTAATTAGTATTTTCCTAATGCTAGTCTACTTCTCCCATGTTAGGGTTTGCATAAATTCTTCTACAGATATACTTTTCACTTTTTTAACATTAAAACAACCAAGCAAACAAACCTACCCCTGTGACACACACACAAAAATATTTTAAATCACCGAGATTTATTTTTCTAAATATTCATGTTACCTTGTAGTACTTTCCTGTGAAGTCTTTATGTTTAGAATAATGGAAGCTCATAGACAGTTCAGTGATCTAGGGAGAAGGAAAATAGCCAATGCTCTAGCTTCTAAAACAGAAATTTTTTTGCTTTCCTTACAGAATTCCAGATTTGTAAAAATCACAGTAGCTTAATTTTATCACATAGATATATAGTTAAGAATAAAATGTTCTCGTAGAATCTTAGGGAACAGTTATTTGGTTTATAAACAACTGACACAAGTCTGTAATAATTTAAAAGTTTCAAACATATTTTCAAAAATAACATTTTAAACAAAGTTTAAATTTAATAACATTTTAGTACAAATTAATATAAACTTAAAACATTTAATAACATTTTAAAACAAAGTAATGGCGCTATTAGAAGTCTTTAGGATGTTCCTAGTATTTATGAAATGCTATTGCAGATAAGTCATTTTTATTTCAATATATTCTGAATATTAATTCCAGTAAACATTTTCTCGCTGTCATTTTTCTAATACTTACAGCCAGGATTTATTTATATTTTCCTGCTGGTGAAAGGCTAATAAAATTTATCTTTAGAAGATTTGAGGTCTTATTTATTTAACCACAGAAACTGTATAAATCATTTCACACTGTGCATTTGTATTATAAAACATGTAAAGATTTTATTCCTTTTTTATAAAATGCTTATGAAATAATATTTAATATACATTTTTTAAGATTATCAAATATGCAAAAATAAAACTATAGAAATGCCTATATATCTGTACACATACACATTTAGTACATGGGAAAAATCTTAACTATTAACTATTTAGAGTGTAGTGGTTAAGAGCTCTACTCTGGCTTTCTGGATAAGAATTACAACTCTATCATTCTAAGTTCCTTGGGCAAATTAGTTTGTATTTTTTTACTCATTATTAACAATTTTAAATTGAGCTGCTCTTGTGGTATATAACATGCTAGGAATACAACAATAAAAACAATGTTTCTTACCCTCAGATAGTTTTCAGTGTAGAAGGAAGACATTTATTTAAGTTACTACAAATATGATCATTTAATAATATATACTAAATATTAAAATATGTAATGAGAATGGAAACATGTCTGCCTGGAGAAATATGTGATGTTCATAAAGTTTAAAACTTGAGTTGAAACTTTAAGAATATGTTAAAAGAAATGTTTCTTTATAGTTTCAATAAGAGCTCATATTTGTTTTGGAGGCCATATAAATACACACACACACACACACACACACACACACACACACACACACACAATTTAGCCATTCTTCCCCAGATAAAATTTTTATCTTTGATGTGTTTTCTTTCTTCAAATTTAAGTTGAATCAATACAAAATAAGATTTGTATCATATATATTATTTTCAGGCGTTAGTGCTATGGTGGAGATAATGAGAGAAATGTAAAAGAGAAGTGAAGATAGTATTTAACAGTAAAATGGAAAAGGCCTAGAAAGCAGTTTCTCAAAGTTTTGCTCAAAGTGTGCAACAGATGCTGAAATAGCTTTTAAAATTATTAATCTAACCACCAGCTCAGAATCTTCAGAAGTCTGATTTTAAGTGGCATTTCAGCTTATTCTAAAGTGTAGGAAATATTTGGCTTAAAGGAAACTATGTAGGTAATAATTACTAATAATTATAATATATATATTAGTATATAATAACTATTATAAAATAACCAAATTTTCAATAGCTACAAAGTTTTTAAAAATTAAATATCTTATTAAGTTGTAATAATGAACTAAATACTTTGTTGATATATTGATGCTTAGAAATAGGAAAGTTGATATGCAATTAGGGATGAATAGTATATATAGTCTTTCTCATCACAACAACATAAGGAATAAATAGCGAATTTTTTATTTTATAACTTTCAAGGAATTGACTTGAGTGGAAAAACCAATATCCTTGATATTTTAATGATCATAATCAGCCTCAATCCTGATTTATACTCTGAACTAAAATACTGACCTCAGCTGACTCTAAAACAAAATCTTCCCCCAGGATAACCTAAAGGGAAAGGGAAATGGTGAAATTTATATTTTGTCATTACCCTTATTCATTTAAAAGACCTAGATCTGGAAAATGAATACAAAAACCTTTTAGCATGTGTTAATTATCTTTAGATTTCCCATAAATAACAATCAAATGTGCCTCTATTACCACGAAATCCATATGCCATTATTATTTTGTTTCCAATTTATTTGAGCTCAGAGCATTTCCAGGGATTAACAACGGGCTGGGTCTAAACAGTGCCTGACTAAATTCTATGCTATCAATTCTTAACAGTCAGACATTAAATTGTAGGAAATGTGCGTCATTCATTTTCAATTCTATTTTCTTTTCAAATTCTAGTATCTTCCAAGCCTTTCTCTTTGCAGCAATTAAACCCCAATAGGGAGGTTATGAAAAAAGAGTAAGTTATAAGGTTTTAGTTAAAATTATTTGCAGTTTCCAGTGTTCTCTTTTTTCCATACTTTTTTTCTTACTACCCCTTAGAAAAAACAATCTTTAAAATATTCTAACAAAACATAATTATATTTTGTTTTCACTCTCTTTCCATTAGTGACATTGATTTTTATCTTCTGGAATTCTTGGAGTTTTTTGAAGTTTTCTTGATGAAGTTTCAATTATCTGCAACCATATAAAAAAATTAAAATAATTGTCCTAAAAAATATAAATGGGCCAACTTATAGTAAAAAAAAAAGAACCCACACAGTCTAGCTATATGAATGGCCTGAGCAAATAATAAGCATTAGAGCTATTCAAGGAGATGTTCATGGTGTACAGTACTGGGCATCTTGGTAGAATGAGGCAGCTCCCCCATGCCAGCAGTGTACCTGAAGTTGCCAACGCTCATTGACCACACAGCTGAGAGCCTCCAGTCATGGAACAGGGCTTTCCTCAAATCCCTCACTACTTGTAGACACACGCGTTCAATACTTCCCAGTAAAAGTGATACGTAATTACTCAAAACAGTACTTTCACATTTTATTTTTGAATTAAGTGTCAAGAATTATAGCAAATTATCCAATTCATGGATATTTGTATTTCAATATATAGCTCTGATTCTATGTAACAGAAATACATATATACATATACATTTATTTTTACAGGTGAAGGTGATACCACACCTACAATAGTCAATTTAGACCGTAAGTAATCTTTTAAAATACACAGTATCTTTGAGCCTCTATATGTCAAAATTGATATCATTATTTTATTTATAGAAAAATATGTGATAGTTGTCAGATCCTTCCATCTGGATTCCTTCCTTATGATAGATATTAACTTCCATAATAAGAATAAGTTAATCTATTTGTTTTATTTAAGTTTTTTCTATGTGTTTCTGTAAAGGGGTTGCAGAGCAACCACATGCTGAATATCAACATTCAGTTCGTTATCAGAAAACACAAGATGCTATACTTAACTTTGAAAGGAGCATTTATATTGCTTTTAATTTTGGGCAAAATGTATATAATGGACCTTCGCCATACTTTCAGTTAAACAGGATGCTAAAATCAGAAAGAATGGAGCCAGAAGTTTGGGAAGTTACGCAGTGTCTCTATCCTACTTTATCTTTAAAGCTCTTTGAATGCTCTACTAG
The DNA here is from genome assembly GCF_040802235.1 of Manis javanica. Taxonomy (NCBI): domain Eukaryota; kingdom Metazoa; phylum Chordata; class Mammalia; order Pholidota; family Manidae; genus Manis; species Manis javanica. The sequence continues at coordinate 81,469,141 of NC_133161.1, forward strand.
GCAAAAGATGACACAATCCAAGAAGTTCAGTTAATCCTCAGTTTAAGAAAATCTTTTGGGAGCTGCTTGTTTTTGGTTTTCACATATTTCTTGAGCTGAAGGAAGTTACTGTTTGATTTAAGAGACCACCAGCTGCGTCCCAGGCTGAAGAAGCTAATGCAAATTTATCTTAGACCATGGACAGGAGTATCTTAGACCATGGACAGGTCTAAATAGAGCTCTTAGACCCAACACAGAGTAGGGTCAGGAAACAGTTTACTCCAAAGAATTCTGTATTATGTCATTTGGATATAATGATTTAAACACAATTACATCATTTGGATACAATCTCAATGAATATAATGGTAACATGTTTCAAAATGGCTCTATATTCTTACTGTACAAATTCAGAAGTAATAAACCAAATATAGTTTTGTGGTTTTTCACTCAGGGTATTGATTTTCATTGACAAATGAAATGGAACAGTGTTTCATTTTATGTTGAGGTTGGTGAGGGACATACAATTATGGGTTAGAACTAAGTAACTTAATGCTTAGTGCTCTCCAGGCAAGGCTACTGTCACTAATAAATGGAAATGCTGTCAACCTTGAGTTAATATTTTTTCCTAAGTAATTTGTCTACTTGGATGAGGATAGCAAACATTTTTGGCCTGATTTTTTCAGTGTAGTCACAATACTTAATTTTTTTCCCCAAAAAAACTTCTAACATAATTAAAGTAATCACATTTGTCTAGTTACCATTGCATCTAAGAAAGCTGAGAGGCACTGGTTATTTCAAAACATTTTGTCAAAATGTTATGTTTGGTCCTCCTTTTAGATCCTGTAATATCTTGTGCCAAAACAAAACAATTGCGAGTTGTAAATGGAATTCCAACACGAACAAATGTAGGATGGATGGTTAGTTTGAAATACAGGTAATTATTAATAGACACAAATCATACGTATTTGGATTATTTGCAAAAATCATATTCCCAACTGTATGCCCATCTGTGCTCATGTAGGTTATGCCCTTCTCACATGCCAAGGGGGGCATTTTGCTTGCCAAGCAAATTAAAATTTGCACTTTGTGCCGTCAGAGGTAGCACCTTTGCAAATATACACAAAGGTTCTGTATGTGTTGGCATTGTCCCTGATTACAGGTAACATTCAGTTCTGATTAAGCAAATAACAATTACACAGAGAACCTACTTATAATTTGATATCACCATAGTAATTATAGTATGTATGTTATCATATAAATATACTATAATATAATGTTAAAACTTCTCAATCTATAATACTATGATTTTATTTTCTAACATGTGTATGCATATCAGAAATGTTATAATTTTTAATTTCTCACTTTTCATTGTCATTTTAAGGATAAGTTGTAATAATTTTAAATTCTAGAACATTTTGTCATTAAGAAAAAGATTAACAAACTATTCAGTGTGGATAAAATATTCTTGAGATGGTTATTTCTCAATGCTCTTAAGAGTCAATGACATATGGATCTCATTTGGATATGATATTTGTCAATTTTATAGAAGTTCCACTGAAAACCACTTTGCAAAATATACTGTTATACAAAAATTAAAATCAATAATTATGTTGTAAGAATTAAATATTAAAAATAGGAGTTAACTTAAAATATGGACTTACAACTTTCTGTATACATATACCATCTGGTAATCAGAAAGTCAAAATTTCTTTGTCTATATCTAACTATTTGAACCTCATCATACTACATACCCCAAAATGTACCAGAATTCTAGCCACATTTTCTTTTCCCTTGTTTTCAAGACACCCCATGTTTTTCCCTCCAGACTTTTGTGTTGTTGTTCCCACTGCATGTTATAGCTTTCTTCCTTCATATTTATGCCCAGAAAATCCTTCTCATTCTTCAATACCAACTTGAATATCCTCTCTTTTTGGAAACCCTCCCTCCTAAAGTAGAAGAAGAAAGTACATCTTTTACTACAATTAAATCACAATGACATTAAAACAGAATTGAGATATGAAACTGAAGTTCTTTTATGAATAAGGCAATTCTTAGCAAGCATGGAGTTTATATTTTTTGATATACTGTATATACCACTTCAGATACTAGATGGTACAAAATGGCCTGAAGTTCTCTTTTAGTATGTCCTTTCAGGGAGTAACTTCTTAAATTTTATAAATGCTTATGTTGATAATTATGGTGTAGCTGTCCTATGTGTGTAGTACTGAAATAGAATTGTGAAACTCCCAGAATATTAAAGCTGATTGTGCAAAATGAAGGTTTAATGAAGGCTGTAAAATTTGGGAGGACTGTTTCATTTTCCTTATTATGGAAAATGTTTCAAGAATCCACAAATATGAATTAATTAGTAATTCTATGTGAAATATAACTCCAGGAAAAAAAAAGCATATACTTCTGAATTTATTATTACCAACAGGAGAATGTACAAGGATACTCCTTTAGAAGTCTCCATCCTTGGAAAAGCAGGTGAAACTGTTTTTCATCCGATCAGAGTACTATAAACTTTTAGGAAAAGTTTCAAATCCAAGTTCTTAGTAACAGCAGCTCTTTACCTATTCTTCCAAAATGCATACTGAGAGAAAAGGAAATTAAATAACGATATATACCCTTATCCTCCTGTGTGGTACAGGCCATAAATAACTGTGGTCTTAGTCTGGGGATCTTCTATTATCCTCTGAAGCACTGAACATCTGTATTCTTTGGAAATGTAAATTGTGAAAAGTTGCACTTTTTCCATTTCTCTGCCAAAAAGTAATGGATTTACAAGTTTTGGATATCATCAAATAAATGTAATAGGATTTATTATGATCTACAGATATTTTATAATTTCTCAGATGATATGTCTTGCAAAATTATTTTAATGTTATAAATGATCTTAAGCTGAACAAACAGATTTGTTCAAACTCAGTTATATTTTAAGTTAATATATCATAACTAAATAATGGTAATGAAAGAAGGAAATAGTGTACAAATGTTATAGAAGGCTACCACCAGATGGTTTTCAGGGTTTAAATAAAGACTCAACATTTGCACTTTTCATATTAAACACTGAATTTAAAATAGATCTACATTGTTTTTATTCTTTTGTGCTTTCTGTTTATTTTAATTATCCCATATTTGTGGCACATACTATCTCTCACAAAGATAAGCACATACATGTGAACATGTGTGCTGGGAAAGGATCTTGGTGTGTAATGACAGCATTCCTTATACAAAAATAAAGTTGATTTCATATAATTGTAATTGCACTATGAAAAAAAGTGCTAATGCTACAATCGCCAAATATTCTTCTGGTAAGATTACTCATTTTATTCTAGTTGGGTTAATGTCTACATTTTCCTGTCAAATGCATTTCTTTTAAACAAATGGAGCTATAGGTTTTACATTAATTGGCAGGCACCCTTTCTGCACAGATGTTACTTGTTTTTCTTTCTTCTTTCTTATAGAAATAAACATATCTGTGGAGGATCATTGATAAAGGAAAGTTGGATCCTTACTGCAAGACAGTGTTTCCCTTCTCGGTAAAGTGTTTCTGAAATTTGTTTTGAACATCTGAAAATTTGCTTGGCTTCCATTTAGCTAAACAGAGCTAATAGAGATTTACCAGTTAGTGGCTATTCACGGCTATTTGTTTAATAGACATTCACCAGCACTGGTTGAACACATTGATGTGTTTCTTAGATTTACCTTACAAAACTTATTTTGACTTAATTGATATTTGCTTACAGGGTACTACTTCTGTTAACTTCTTTCCCCAACTGGCATTACTCTCATTTAGGGAAAAAATTGCTGGAATTATGTTAAGCAAGTTTTCCCAACCTCCTACTTGCAATTCTATATTTATAGATAGAGATTTTTTTTTGGAGTATCACCAAACTTCTCTCAATCTTCACTTCTTTCTTATGTAGAGCCAGCCTCATTTCATTTTCAATGAAAATTAGTCTAAGGAAAGGATAAGGAGGCAACATGTGCAAGCTTCCTGAATCTCATCAAGGTCCCTTTGATTTTGTTAGCATAAATCATTAACTCGTATTAACAAACCAAACATTTATACAACTGAGATAAAAATGAAAATCTGTAGTAAAATTGTAATTAATGTAATGTTGTTTTCCCTGGGAATTTTTCACAAATGATTTACTCTCTAAAAAAGCATAAATCCTTTTTTTTTAATTAGCTGTTCAGAATTTCAACAATTTAAAGGCTTCACCTGTTTATATGTGCTTGTAGCTTTCAGAATTTCCCATAACAAATGTGTTCCTTTTTACTACACTTTGAATCAACGCTTAAACTTAGGTTATCAGCCCCTTATAAGCTCAATATATGGGCTCAACATTACTCACTATATTTAAATAATACTACACAATTTATATTATATTTTGCATTTTCATTTCTTACTTAGAAACAAAGACTTGAAAGATTATGAAGCTTGGCTTGGAATTCATGATGTTCATGGAAAAGGAGATGAGAAACGCAAACAGGTTCTAAATGTTTCCCAGCTGGTCTATGGGCCTGAAGGATCAGATCTGGTATTACTGAAACTTGCTAGGTTAGTTCCTTTAGAAGGTTTTGTATTTTTAACCTAGACTGTACAATTATTGAAGCTTTTTCCTCAGCTCTGTGGCTATTCTTTCTCTCTCATGTAGATTTATTATAGAAGTATATGTCACATGTGTGTACATATGTGTGTCTCTGCAAGTGTATATATTTATATACACAGAGGAAGAGAGGAAAGCACTTCCAAAATTTTCAAAACTGAATAAATAAGTTTGACCAACAGTCTGATCTGTTTGCTTTAAACCCAAAACTTAGAAAACAATTATTTGACAATTAACTTTAACAGGTAAGATAATTTAAAAAAAGCAGTGAGCATTTACTCTTAAATATCACCAAATGATTCATTTCTCTAGTACCCACTTTAAATTTCTACATTACATGTGAGGCATTCCCTTTTCTTTCTTTTTTTAAAAGAAATGACTATTTATTCTGTATATGTAGCATATTAAACATTAACATTACACTTTAATATGTTAATTTTGTGTTGAATCCAATCAAGGGTACTTATTATATTTTCTCTTTTCAGGCCTGCTATCTTAGATGATTTTGTTAGTACAATTGATTTACCTAATTATGGATGTACAATTCCTGAAAAAACGACTTGCAGTGTTTATGGCTGGGGCTACACTGGATGTAAGTTATTTTAAAAATAAGGCAGTATCATATTTATTTTATAAAATAAATTTGAAAATTTGTTTCTTATTTTTCTCACCTGACAGTGTACTCATTAACTGTACATTTTTCACACCATTCTAGTGATCAACTCTGATGGTCTGTTACGAGTAGCACATCTCTATATCATGGGGAATGAGAAGTGCAGTCAGTACCACCAAGGGAAGGTGACTCTGAATGAGTCTGAAATATGTGCTGGGGCTGAAAATATTGTATCAGGACCATGCGAGGTAAAAAGGGATTTTGAATAAGAATTATATGGTGGATAGCATAATTTCTCATGTTTTATTTTGTCAGTTTTTCTCAAATAAAAATTGTGTATCAATCTGTTCTAAGAGAGGAAGTGGGAAAGATAACCCTGTATTATCCTTATACATTTCTCTTACCTAAACAATGAGACAATCTGTGTTTCATTAGCAGCAAATTATGATGACATTGGTTTCTCAAAAAAAACAATAAACTAATAAAGTCAGAATTTGAAGGGAAAGCTGTTCAAATTTGAAGTGTCTGACATGCAGTTTGATTTTTTCTAAAAGCTTGAATTTTTCTAATCGTTTCCTAAATTTATCTGATCTTCCCAATTTGTCCCTGAATGAACTCTATAAATATTTTTTTAAGTGATACATGCCTAATTTTAAACTTTTAAATGTTTTTTATTTAAGCCAGTTTATGGTGTGTGCAGTGTGTGTGTGTGTGTTTAAACAAATTCTATTTTTAAAAAATGAAAGTTCAAAGTTTGTGACTTTAAGAGCTTGGACATTTTCATTTGTTAGGCAAACTGTTCTTTCAACTTGGCAGTGTTCTTATCCCTATTTTACATAGACAAGCTGTTAAACTGTTCTTTTAGATATATTTTGAATGTAAGAGATACACTCTTCAAGATTAGGAGCTGCGGAATTGTAGAATACTACGTGTAACAAGGTATAGAATAAGTTCAATACTAGTGAAATGTCTTTTTGACATGTAGGAAAATGTCCCACATATGGAGCACAAATGTATATTGAAATTCATGTGTTATACATAGTGCTCTGAGATTTTATTTTATTCCTGAAAAGAAAGAAAAATGTGTATTAAGCTAAAGATTTTTTAAACTGCTTTTAAAATAAGGTTAGAAACAGATTATGTGTTCATAACCACTTTCAAATTGGGTGTTTTTTCAGTAAATCAGTATTACGGTGTTACTATAACAAGTGAAAATCTACTAGGAGAAAGCTTTATTTATTTATTTCATCTATCTATTTAGTTAACACTTACCCTGAGTGCCCTGTAAAAATGAAGTTTTGAGCTAGACCCAACCTTCAAGATCACTTAGTTAGCTATACACTTATCCCAGCCCTACTGCCATTACTAAAAGTGCTTTGACAGCAGCTCTTCAGAATAGCCTGTAATATGGTTTATCATCTACACATTCTTAGATTCCTAACTTTACCATTGAAGTATTTATCTCATTATCACATATTTGTTATTTTTTATCTATATTGATAAAACTTGACTTCAACTTGATTTTACCACTTCTCAAAAATGCGTTTATCCTCCACAATGTTTTTCCATATCACTGACAATTAAAACAGAATAATATAATCACAGAAACCACTGAAAGCTAAACACTGGAAACATACATCTCCAAATATTTGTATAAAAGCAATAGTATCACATTTAGCAAAAAGTCTCCAGAAGCAAATTGCTTTGAGGTGTTCATATCAGTAATCACTGGTACATTTATTTAAAAATCAGATTTATTAACTCATGTGGCATAGTTTATATGAAGTTTCTTAGAATAAACTCTCTCTCCTTAACTGTTGTATCTTCTACCTCAATCCCACTGTTGTTTTCCCCATCACAGAATATTGATGCTCTCTTCTTTCCACCTGTATTACAGAACTAAATTTTGCAGTAGTTTAGTTTTATCTCATCACAACACTATTAGGGGAAAGTTAAGATAGTTTCAAAGACTCTTCATACAAAGATGCCAAAAGCCTGTCTTTGAAATCTAAGGAGGCTACATAGTGCATATAAGTGATACAACACATTTGTAATGATTATGTATAATAATATGTGTAAATATATATGTATATAAAAATATGCACACAAAGAAGTCTATAATCCATTCATATTTCATCTATCACCCATCTATATCTGAGGATACAACACAGTTATCATATAAAAATGTCATGAAATCATAGGCTATCTTCTACAGAGGGAGTATAAAATATAAATTTAACTATATTAACTACTAATACCAACAGTAGCAGAAGGACATCCTTCTTTATGCCTGGAAAAACAATTTCTAAAGAGTTAACATAATTATTTCATTAAGAACAATTTTTTATTTAACTTTTGAAGATCATTCTTGGGGTCATATGGGAAAAGACAAAAAAAAGCTTTAGAAATAAGAGCCAGTTTAATGTAGTTTAATTTGAAAACCATATGATTACAGATGAGGTTTTTTTGTACTTGTATTTTTCTACATTTTCCATGTTTTCTCTATTGAACATATTTTGAACATCAGGAGAAAATAAAAATAAAATCTACCTGCTAAATAGTTGTCAATAGTTTTGTGTTAGTCAGGATTCAGTAAAGGCAAAACACACTTTAAAGTATGAGTGAATATTTTGGAAAAGACAAGTCATTCTTGAATACTACATGATAGAGTCATTTGAATTTTTATACTTCTCTTAGTCTTACTTGGGTAGTTCAATAGAAAGACAACCAATGGTCCAGTATCAATTTTATGTTTTCCTATTTCAGTTACAGTTATTCTCTTTTTTGGTATATATGTATGTTTGAGATACAAATCTATGTAGGAAATTTTAATGAGTTATTAAGTTTTAATTCTTTGTTGCTACTGTGCATGTTTTCTTCCTAGGGGGATTATGGTGGTCCACTTGTTTGTGAACAACATAAAATGAGAATGGTTCTTGGTGTCATTGTTCCTGGTCGTGGATGTGCCATTCCGAATCGTCCTGGTATTTTTGTCCGAGTAGCATATTATGCAAAATGGATACACAAAATTATATTAACGTATAAGATCCCACAGTCATAGCTGATGTAAGTGTGTCTGAAGCTTCCATCAACACAGCTCTCTTTTACATGAAGATTTCAGAGAACATGGAATTAAAATGTCACTTAAAACAATCAAGACAACTACTTGAGTGTCATGTTTGTTAAGATACTCATTAATATTTATGGATGTTTCTGTTGTTTTGTTTGTCAGTGTTATTTTGTAAATGTTAAAGTGAATTAAGGTACATGCAAGTGTAGTAACATATCTCCTGAAGATACTTGAATGGATTAAAATATGCAAAGGTATAATTGCTGGATGATAAAAGATTTAATAGAAAAGATCAATTATCTGTCTACGCTGCTTTCCAAGGTTAGTTTCTTAATAATGAGTAAACCATAAGTTAAACATTATTTTAGCCTCACAAAAAAATTTATTCCTTGTGTCCTTAAATTGTAATCCTATGTTAAATTATATTACCTTTCATATGACATACATTATATTTCATTAATTTCTTCTCACCATGTATCTGTAATACTGGTGCATGCACTTTTTATAAAAATATGTACCTATATACACATGCCTGGGTACACATGTGCATGCACTAGAATTCAAATCATGGTGTAGCTAATGTAACTACTACATATTCTGAAAGTATGTACCTTAGTTTTTCCTTAAGAAAACAGTAGAAATTCCTAAAGATCAGTAGAAATATTAAGGAAAGGTGCAAGAAAAAAATGACTAGCTCATTCTCCATACAAAATGACCTCTATTGGTTAGAATTTAAGGTGTAGTCATGACCCACAAATTTAATCTAGGTGTTTACAAATGTTTATCATCCTAGTTATCTTACTAGTTTCTAATTCTTAAAGGGAAGAGGGCAATATGTGTATTAGTATTATTTCTTTCCTCCAAATTTAGGGGCACTTATCTATGCAAACCATTTTAAAATCTATTTTCCAAAGTATTTTTTAAATTCTTAGATAACTCTATTTGAGGTTGAAAAGTATTTTGGTCTTTAAAATGTTTTTATGTAGGCTGATTTTAAGACTTATTGCTGTATTGTCTTCTGGCTCACCTTTTTTAAATTTTAAAAATTTATTAAGAGGAAAATTTCTATATGCCTCTAAAGATTTATAAATAAACTTTCATCAAATTATTCATTAAAGTATATGTTGAGGGAAAGAATAAAAATACTTTTCTCAACCTGGAAATCTTTTAGCCCAACAAAAGTTTACTCAAGTAAAGGAAGAATTGTCAAAGAAAAGAAAGAATAGATTATCTAAACTGTATATTCAATTATTTCTTAAGGTAGAGTTAAATTTGCTGAATGAGATATTTTATCAGGATATCTTCAAGTTTATCTTATTTCATTTTACATAGGTCTTTACCAATGCAATGGGAAATTTTCATTCAAATTTTGTATTTGGTATAATAGCCAAGTTATCATATTTATTTGTATATTTGTCATGATTAGCTTAAGATCATGTATTTGTTATGAAATAAAAAAGAGTAATAGGACAGGCTCCAAATTGTCACAAAACCTTCTGTACAAAAGATCTTTAAAAATAATTATTTGAATACTTAAAATCCAGTATTCCCATTTCTCTAACTTGTTTCTCTTGAATGATCTCAATTAATGCCAGAGATCCAACTGATGTTCTAAAAGCTCCAAAGGGCACTGTTCAGTCTTGAGTAAAATGCTTTTAAATTTACTCCTGAGCATAAGGAGTATAAGGCAGTAAGTCCTGAAATGCCTATCCAAATTTATATCATATTTTATTTGTAATAAGATATGTGTTGATATCAAGAAATAGTGAAAGCAAAGAGAGATCCAACAAGTTGCCAGTCCAACCATCTTATCTGATTGCATTTCTCTTTCCCATATATAAAGAACTATACAAAACACATAGAAATTTCAAAGATGTATTGCCTATTAAAGTATATTTCAGTTTCTTCTTGCTGAACTGTCAAATTGTATTGTCACATACTAATGATTTTTGTAAAACATTTATAAAATTGTAACATTTTTGAATACTCACATTTTAAAATATTTCTCGTACGCCTTTTTCTCTAAATTTGCATGGAAAGAGATAGGGATTACCACATACAAGATGCAACTTTTAAACATTTTGAACTCAATGTTTTACATTCTATTAAAGGGCAAAATCAAATCCACCCCTAAGCCATCAGACATGGCATACAAAGCAGCACTTTCTTTGGGAAGTTTCCTTTGTGATAGAGGGAGTTGGTAGAATAGACAGTGAAAGAAACATGGACAAGATCCACATTATTTTAGGTGGTAGGACAGGGAATCATCATGTCATTTTTCTCTGGTGAAAGATACTATTTCCTGGGCATTCTTTTCTTAATAAACCACAAAAAAATGTTAAAAATCCAATTTATCTAAAAACCCATTTCATTTTGAGTTATAGACAAAAGGATCTTTTAAATTAGAAGTTTTCAATACTATTTTTGTTTGGCCTGTTTGAATAATGATTATATGCTGTTATAACTGTGGACATTTTCTTATGTCTACCAGGAATAGTAATGTAAAATTGAAATATTTGTCATAATGCCTCTGCCGTGCAGAAGGGGTGATAATCCTTTTGTATACTTCTTTAATTTTATTGTAAAAAATATTCAGTGACTTTTACCTATTTGCTGTGGGCAGGTCCTCAGTAAAATGGTTTATATTGAGTCAGTCTCTACTATTAACAGGCTCTTGCTTGCTATCTAAGTGTTTCAAATTATGGGAAATGTGAGACACTGGAAGGCAAGAAAAATAACAATAACAGCATGTGATAGCAAAATTGTATTTCACTTATTCCTGTGAATATTTCTCGTTGGTACCAATGGTACTGTACAAAGTGAATGTTATAGCCACAACATTCTCTTTAAAAGGACACTGTCAAGAAGTGAGAAATTGCTCTCAAGCCATTTTCTTGTCTCTGAACATTTTTTCTATTTAAAAAGATATACTGTATTGCCATATAGAGATCACAAGGTAAAGAATTTTCCTAAAATGTCATACTAAAAAACTTTTAATTGATTTACTGAGGCTCAAAATATAACTACTTTCAATTACAACCTGTATTTATAGACAAACTCATTTGAAAAGTAAAGTTAATTTGAATAAAAAGACATAGTCTTTGTGTGAATACTTTTCTTTCAACATTCAACTTGAACTAAGAATTTACTAATACAGTAAAAATGTTAAAATTCTGTCAGACCGTATAAATCTTGACAGTGTAATTTCAAGTAGGTTCATTTCCATTTGCACAGAAAGTTTCTGTCTTTAGGAAACTGAACATGGAATACTGTGGATATTATGACTGTTTGTCTTGTGTGTAAATAGGAAATTGATAAGCTGCCTATTGAGTGGTATAGCTGGATGCTTACCCATAAAGGGAACACTGTGGTTATGACTTGTATATAACGTTTCTGTAGTTAATAAAGTTGTTATTTTTATAACCATGATTATATTATTATTCTTAATAATAATAAAATATTTTATCAAAATTCTCCCTTTCTCTTATTATAATTACATACATGGACCTATTTGAACCTGCTCTGGGGTTTAATGCAGAAAACAACAGCAACCAGAATCCCACTGACAGAAATTACACATAATTTCTTGCAAGAAATATCAGGTATTTATAGAACAAAAATCATTAATTTGTTTCAGCTTCTATCCATGGTCATATCAGTGTTCTTCAAAAAGCTGTTAATCTCTATGCACTTTGATTTCTCCCACTATATAATATAATTATTTGGTCATTCTTCACATTTGCTAGAATGGTGCTATGATATAGTTTACCAATATTTATAAAATATTGTCTTGAATGATTACCTAAGTTCCTCTACCACATTACAGTATACTACTAATGTAATTGTAAATGATTTAATTATCCATTTGGAACATTATCTTCAAACTATGCATTAAATTCAAAGTAAATATGAATCAAATGAACTCAATTCTAATGATGTGCAAGATTGGAAGAACTAATTATTAATCGATCTAACCAAAAAGAGCTCTAACACCATTGGTTATTACATGTTAACTGTCTGTCCTCCAGAGAGGTCACTCTACTGCTTCTACATAGTTATCTCAAGTGATGACTAATGTATGTAATTCTAGAGCCCATGATAAAATATCTGATCTTAATGATTGTGATCCAAGGAGAATATATGCACGTATTCACTCAGTTCTGGTGTCAGTAAAGATATTTCAAATATATATACTGTTGACTTTTCTAACTTTAGATTTTTTTCCCCTCTGTTTTCTGTAACACATTCCATTTAAATCTATATTCTACTGTTTTAAGTAGAATAGACCAGAAAAGCTTCATTAAGAGATAGTATTGAACAGGGTTCCCAATGAAGTGAGAAAGCAAGCTGTGTAAATATCTGGAGTCTGATAAATAAAACTTCTACAATATTTTTGTTACTTAATATAATATATTTACTCTAGTAAATTGCAATAATTTAATGAGTCACTATTTGTCAATGTCTTGAATAGAATTACCTTGGTTTACATTTCCTCGTTGTTTTAGTCCAGGAGTTTTATTGTCATTCTATTTCATTATTTTCCTGCACAGGCACCATTTTTAATCTATACAATCCTAAAAGTGCATTCTGTACCATCTCACAAAATTACATCACTTTCATGTAAAACTCAGATTATAAGTCTTATTCTAGACAGTCTGTATATTTATTTGGTCCCTTATATTACGAACATCTTAACTGCATGTGTTGCTTAGGACAGCTGAAATTTAAAACTACCTTCAAGATAAAAAGAATATTTGTAGTAAAATGTGTGGGCAGTTAACTGTACTATGAATTACATGCTGTTTCTTAAAACTCCTCTAAATAAAACAGAAAATACTGGGCAAAGGGAAAACACTTTTTAATCTTACTTTATATAACTCAGAAAAAGTGTGATTATACATTATTTATATGTACACTTATGCTTTAAGACAGTAAACAGCAATATTGAACCAAACAAAACCTATCAATCTGCCATGTTACCTACTCCAAGCTAATTTTGGAACCTCATCTCTTCCAAATAGTCCTGCACACTTATTACTTTATTTATTTTTTAATTTTTTACTAAGGTATTATTGATATACACTCTCATGAATGTTTCACATGGAAAAACAATGTTTTTTACCCATATTATCAAGTCCCCACCCATACCCCAATGCAGTCACTGTCCATCAGTGCAGCAAGATGCCACAAATTCACTATTTGCCTTCTCTGTGCTACACTGTTCTCCCCGTGATCCCCACACCATGTGTACTAAACATAATACCCCTCAATCCCCTTCTCCCTCCCTCCTCACCTGCCCTCCCACACCCCTGCCCTTTGGTAACCACTAGTTCATTCTTGGAGTCTCTGAGTCTGCTGCTATTTTGTTCCTTCAGTTTTGCTTCATTGTTATATTCGACAAATGAGGGAAATCATTTGGCACTTGTCTTTCTCCACCTGGCTTGTTTCATTGAACATAATGGCCTCCAGCTCCATCCATGATGTTGCAAATGGTAGGATTTGTTTCTTTCTTATGGCTGAATAGTATTCCATTTTGTGTATGTACCACCTCTTCTTTAGCCATTCATCTACTGATGGACACTTAGGTTGCTTCCATATCTTGGCTATTATAAATAGTGCTGTGATAAACATAGGAGTGCATATGTCTTTTTGAATCTGAGGAGTTGTATTCTTTGGGTAAATTCCAAGGAGTGAGTTCCCAAGTCAAATGGTATTTCTATTTTTAGTTTTTAGAGGAACCTCCATATTGCTTTCCACAATGGTTGAACTAGCTTACATTATCACCAGCAGTGAAGGAGGGTTCCCCTGTCTCCACATCCTCACCAGCATTTGTTGTTCTTAGTCTTTTCAATGCTGCCCATTCTTACTGGTGTAAGGTGTTATCTCATTGTGGTTTTAATTTGCATTTCCCTGATGATTAGTGATGTGGAGCATCTTTCCATGTGTCTGTGGCCATCTGAATATCTTCTTTGGAGAATTGTCTCTTCATAAACTCTCCCCATTTTTTCATCTACTTATTTGCTTTTTGGGTGTTGAGGCATGTGAGTTCTTTATATATTTTGGATGTTAACGCCTTGTCAGATATGTTGTTTACAAGTATATTCTCCCATACTGTAGGGTGCCTTTTTGTTCTGTTGATGGTGTCCTTTGCTGTACAGAAACTTTTTAGTTTGATGCAGTCCCATGAGTTCATTTTTGCTTTTGTTTCCCTTGCTCAAGGAGGTGCGTTCAGGAAGAAGTTGCTCATGTTTATATTCAGGAGATTTTTGCCTATGTTGTCTTCTAAGAGTTTTATGGTTTCATGACTTACATTCAGGTCTTTGATCCATTTCAAGTTTACTTTTGTGTATGGGGTTAAACAATAATCCAGTTTAATTCTCTTGCATGTAGCTGTCCAGTTTTGCCAATATGGGTTGTTGAAGAGGCTATCATTTCCCCATTTTATATTCATGGCTCCTTTATCATATATTAATTGGCCATATATGGTTGGGTTTCTATCAGGGTTCTCTAGTCTGTTCCATTGGTCTATGGGTCTGTTTTTGAGCCAATACCAAATTGTCTTGATTACTGTGGCTTTGTAGTAGAACTTGAAGTTGGGGAGCATAATCACCCCAGCTTTATTCTTCTTTCTCAGGATTGCTTTGGCTATTTGGGGTTTTCTGTGGTTAGATATGAAATTTAGAATGATTTTCTCTAGTTTGTTGAAGAATGCTGTTAGTATTTTGATAGGGATTGCATTGAATCTGTAGATTGCTTTAGGCAGGATGGCCATTTTGACAATATTAATTCTTCTTATCCATGAGTACAGGATGTGTTTCATCTATTGGTATCTTCTTTAATTTCTCTCATGCATGTCTTGTAGTTTTCAGAGTATAGGTCTTTTACTTCTTTGGTTAGGTTTATTCCTAGGTATTTTATTCTTTTTGATGAAACTGTGAATGGAATTGTTTTCCTGATTTCTCTCTCTGCTAGTTCATTGTTAGTGTATAGGAATGCCACAGAGATTGCTGCATATTAATTTTGTATCCTGCAACTTTGCTGAATTCAGATATTATATCTAGTAGTTTTGGAGTGATTTATTTAGTGTTTTTTATGTACAATATCATGTCATCTATAAACAGGGACAGTGTAACTTCTTCCTTGCCAATCTGGATGCCTTTTATTTTTTTGTGTTGTCTGATTGCCGTGGCTAGGACCTCCAGTACTATGTTGAATAGAAGTGAGGAGAGTGGGCATCCTTGTCTTGCTCCTGATCTTAAAGAAAAAGCTTTCAGCTTCTCATTGTTAAGTAAAGTGTTGGCTGTGGGTTTTTCATATATGGCCCTTATTATGTTGAGGTACTTGCTTTCTTACCCATTTTGTTGAGAAGTTTTATCATAAATGGATGTTGAATTTTGTCAAATGTTTTTTCAGCATCTATGGAGATATTCATGTGGTTTTTGTCCTTCTTTTTGCTGATGTGGTGGATGATGTTGATGGATTTTCAGTTATACCATCCCTGCATCCCTAGAATAAATCCTACTTGATCATGATGGATGATCTTTTTAATGTATTTTTGAATTTGGTTTGCTAATATTCTGTTGAGTATTTTTGCATTGACATTCATCAGGGATATTGGTCTGTAATTTTCTGTTTTTGTGGTATCTTTGCCTGGTTTTGGTATTAGAGTGATGCTGGCCTCATAGAATGAGTTTGGAAGTATTCCCTCTTCTTCTACTCTTTGGAAAACTTTAAGGAGGATGGGTACTATGTCTTCACTAAATGTTTGATAAAGTTCAACAGTGAAGCCATCTGGTACAGGGGTTTGTTCTCAGGTAGGTATTTGATTATCAGTTCAACTTTGTTGCTGGTAATTGGTCTGTTCAGATTTTCTGTTTCTTTCTGGCTCAGCCTTGGAAGTTTGTATTTTTCTATGAAAGTGTCCATTTCTTCTAGGTTACCCAGTTTGTTAGCATATGATTTTTCATAGTATTCTCTAATAATTCTTTGTATTTTTGTGGTGTCAGTAGTGATTTTTCCTTTCTCATTTCTGATTCTGTTTATGTGAGTAGACTCTCTTTTATTCTTCATAAGTCTGGCTAGGGGTTTATTTTCTTGAAGAACCAGCTCTTGCTTTCATTGATTCTTTCTATTGTTTTATTTTCTCAATTTTATTTATTTCTGCTCTAATCTTTATTATGTCCCTCCCTCTACTGACTTTGGGCCTCATTTGTTCTTCTCTTTTGAGTTTCATTAATTTTGAGTTTAGACTGCTTGTATGGGATTGTTCTTCTTTCTTGTGGTAGGCCTGTATTGCAATATACTTTCTTCTTTGGATCCCACAGATTTTGAGATGTTGAATTATTGTTGTCATTTATCTCCATATATCGCTTGATCTCTGTTTTTATTTGGTGGTTGATCCATTGGTTATTTAGGAGCATGTTGTGAAGTCTCTATGTGTTTGTGGAATTTTTCATTTTCTTTGTGTTATTTATTTCTAGTTCATACCTTTGTGATCTGAGAAACTGGTTAGTATAATTTCAATCTTTTTTAATTTTATGAGGCTCTTTTTGTGGCCTAGTATATGATCTATTCTTGAAAATGTTCCATGTTCAATTGAGAAGAATGTATATTCTGCTGCTTTTGGCTATAGAGTTCTGTAGATGTCTGTTAGGTCCATCTTTTCAGTGCCTCTGTCTCCTTACTAATTTTCTGTCTTGTTGATCTGTCCTTCAGAGTGAGTGGAGTGTTGAGGTCTCCTAGAATGAATGCATTGCATTCTATTTCCCCTTTTAATTATGTTAGTATTTGTTTCACATATGTAGGTGCTCCTGCGTTGGGAGCAGAGATATTTATAATGGTTATATCTTCTTGTTAGATTGACCCCTTTATCATTATGTAATGTCCTTCTTGGTCTCTCATGACTTTCTTTGTTTTGACGTCTATTTTGTCTGATACAAGTACTACAACTCCTGCTTTTTTCTCCCTATGAGTTGCATGAAATATCTTTTTCCATTCCTTCACTTTTAGTCTATATATGTCTTTGGGTTGGGTTTAAAGTGAGTCTCCTGTAGGCAGCACATAGATGGGTCTTGTTTTTTTATCCATTCAGTCCTCTATGTCTTTTGATTGGTGCATTCAGACCATTCACATTTAGGGTGATTATCAATAAGTATGTACTTACTGCCATTGCATGCTTTAGATTTGTGGTTACCAAAAGTTCAAGGTTAACCTCCTTACTATCTAAGAGACTAACTTAACTAACTTAATATGCTATTACAAACACAATCTAAAGGTTCTTTCTTTTCTCCTCCTTTTTCTTCTTCCATTCTTTATATGTTAGGTATTATATTCTGTACACTTTGTCTGTCCCTTGATTGACTTTAGGGATAGTTAATTTAATTTTGCATTTGCTGAGTAATTAGCTGTTCTACTTTCTTTACTGTGCTTTTATTACCTCTGGTGACAGCTATTAAACCTTAGGAACACTTCCATCAATAGCAGTCCCTCCAAAATACATTGTAGAGATGGTTTGTGGGAGGTAAATTCTCTCAGCTTTTGCTTATCTGGAAATTGTTGAATCCCTCCTTCAAATTTAAATAATAATCTTGCCAGATAAAATAATTTTGGTTCCAGGCCCTCCTGCCTCATTGCATTAAATACATCATGCCACTCCCTTCTGGCCTGTAAGTTTTCTGCTGGGAAGTCTGGTGTTAGCCTGATGGACTTGCCTTTGTATATGATCTTATTTCTCTCTCTGGCTGCTTTTAATAGTCTGTCCTTATCCTTGATCTTTTCCATTTTAATTACTATGTGTCTTGGTGTTGTCTTCCTTGGGTCCCTTTTGTTGGGAGTTCTGTGGATCGCCATGGCCTGAGAGACTATCTCCTTCCCAAGATTGGGGAAGTTTTCAGCAATTACCTCCTCAAATACACTTTCTATCCCTTTCTCTCTCTTCTTCTTCTTCTGATATCCCTATAATGTGAATATTGTTCCATTTGGATTGGTCACACAGTTCTCTCAGTAATTTTTCATTCTTAGAGATTCTTTTTTCTCTCTGTGTCTCAACTTCTTTGTACTCCTCTTCTGTAGTTCCTATTTCATTTATCGTCTCCTCCCCTATATCTAATCTTCTTTTAATACCCTCTATTGTGCTCTTCAACAATTGGATCTCTGACTGGAATTCATTCCTGAGTTCTTGAATAGTTTTCTGTACCTCCATAGCATGTTAATCACTATTATTTTGAAATCCCTTTCAGGAAGATTCATGAGGTTGATGTCATTTAAATCTTTCTCAGGAGTTGTATTCATAATTTTACTTTGAACCAGGCTCCTTTGGGATTTCATATTTGTATATCACACGCTCTAGTGATGAGAAGCTCTCCTCTCTGGAGCTGCTCAGCTGCTGAAGCAATGTCGGGGGATGCGGTGGAGTGGTATTGGTGGCTGGGGCAAAGAAAGAGCTGTTTCCTGCTTCCTGGCCCCTATGTCTGTCTCCAGTGCCTGAACCAGTGGGCCAACTACACAGGTATAAGCCTCTATGCTTTGTGTTTGTAGTTGCTGTAGACAGATCTTCTCTCTGGCTGACCTAACACCAGGGCAGGGTTTGCCAGTTTGCAAGCCAGGTGGGGCTGGCCGGGAGAAAGGTGCAGTAGGCTGCATATCATGCAGGGGGTCCTTGGAGCTGTGTAGCCAGCCAGGGAGCTGGAGCACCTGAAGATCATGAAAGCTCCCAACCTTCTGGGCAGAGTGCACATGGACAATTTTGTCTACCTGTCCTTTCTCTTGAGCAGTAAGCTCTGTGCAATCCTTGCCCCTTTAGTAGCCCTCTTGCTGTTAGGAAGTCTCTCAGACTGCCCACTTTTCTGTTGTCCCAGAGCAGCTGGATATGGATGCCTGCTTTCCATAAGTGACTGGAATCTCAGTCTCTCCAGTAATCTGCCTGTCTTAGCTTTCCAACCCTCTAATCATGAGAGTATCATGCAAGCACCATGAAATGTTGATTTGTGCTCCCAGAACAGATCTCTGGAGTTTGATATTCAGCAGTCCCTGGCCTCCACTCTCTCCCTGCTCTGTTTCTCTTCCTCCCCATGAGGAGCTGGTGTGGGGGGAAGGGCTTGGGTGCCACCAGGCCACAGCTTTGTTACATTACCCTGTTCTGTGAGGTTTATTCTTTCCTCCAGATGTATGCAGTTTGGCACAGTCCTCTTTCTTGTCGCTCTTTCAGGATTAATTGTACTAATTATATTTTCATATTATATGCAGTTTTAGGAGGAAGTCTCTGTCTCACCTCTCACGCCACCATCTTTAATCCTCTCACTTTAATTTTTATCACTTTTTCTTCACATCATAAATGAGAAATGCCTTCACATTTAAACTTTATGAATGTGTTCAACAGTCCTTGAGAACTTGGGCCTTTCTTTAACACCTCAAAACCTTCCATTGTCAAATAATTTTCCTTGTGTATCCAAATTCAACATCCATTTCTAGAGTTATCACTTCCTCAGCTTACTGCCAGGTTTGCTGAGGTTTCCTTTTCACTTATTTTAATAATCTCCTCTAACTGCATGAGACTTGTTTTGCTTTATTTTATTCTGCTTTGTTTCTAATGTGCAATCTGCCTCCACTCAGTCTGAGCTCCTTGGAGAGATCAACAATGTCTCGTTATTAAAATTTATGTATTTATTACTTTGCACAGTGCTTCACACATAACTATGCTTAACATATCCTTTATAATTATCCTACAATCCACCCTCCTATTGAAGACTTACCAGTATTACCTAGAGAGTTGCAATTTTTGTAAAAATTGTGCAACTCTCACTGAGCATGAAGAATTTTTGGGTTTTATATTTAGTTCCATTATTTAGATTTGAATTACTAAGTGGGACTATTTTTAAATTGTTTATTTTAATTCATACACTATAGCATGCAGTTGGAAAGAGGAATTATAAACTATAAAGAATTTATACATTTATAAAGGTGGTTGTTAAAAATAAAAATGAAAAACTTGATTTTAGTTTGTTAATGGATATGATATAAGTGTTTACTTCATACAACCTAACAGTGTTTCAGTTTCATTGGTGAACATTTTCCCATCTGAGTTTCTTCCATGAACAGTTGATGTCATGTCATTAAGGGCAAAAGGACCATATCAATTATTGCAAAAAAAGTCTGAGTCAACAGCAGTTCACTCATTCCTTATGTGCAAATATGCCATCTGCTGTGCATTGAGAAATTTCACAATACTGTTACTCAATTAGCAAAAGGTTTTCATTTGATGAGTTTTCTTAACTGAGAGAAATTAACATGTTGCAATGAAATGAAATAAAGAAAATGCAGACGGATTTTTATATTATTTTTTTCATATATTTTAACGTCTTTATAAAGACATTGTCCAGTTTTCAAAACCGAATTTTTAGGTGGCTAAAATTCAAATTCAATGATACATTAGAATATATGACTATACCATAAACAAAGACTTGTATCATATAAAAGAAAAATATTGAATAATTTAAAAAGTGGAAATTTGACACTATGGAAAGATAAGTGTTTAAGGATATTTAGAGTGTAGAAGAGCACAGGTGATTTAACATCTTTCCTTGGTTGTTTAAAGAGTCATTCTGAGAGTAAATGTTCAGGCCTTTCTGCTTAAGAGTATGAATGTGGGAAAATTAAGAATGATATTTCAGTCAGATAGTTTTTGCATCAGGCAGAACTTCCTCATTCTGAGGGCTAGAATTCACTAATGAATAATAAAAATTCATAGAATCTCTCACTACGGACATTTCTTAAAAGAGGAAGTATTTCAACAATGATTTAGGCAAGCTTTACCCAGACTGGTTCCTGTAGAACACCATTCTGCAGGACATTTAAAAGCTGTGCTGGGAACAAAATGTTTGGGGCTTGAATAAGTTTTAGATATGCTGGGTTGCTTTATATGAATCATTTTGCTGAGGAACTGTCAAGGCCCTTGGATACCCATGTGCATTTTGAAGCTCCATGCATGGTATGGAATAGTCTTCAAATTTACTGTACTATAGAACTCCCTTAAAATTATGGAGACAGTAGTTACGCCTTTAGCACCAGGTATCTGCTAAATGCCATCCAGGAAAACTTGATTTACATGTTTATTTTCTGAATGGGGAGCAATGGTAACTATATAGTTTGAAATGTCTACCATCTTTTATAATGTACAAAATTTTTCTTTTCTACAAAAACATCTCCCAGAAATCTATTTGGCATGTATTCCCAGATTGATATCCTTTTTCATATTATTTGCTCTCTTATGCTCAATTTGAGTAAAATTCACACACTTAGAAGGAGTTGAGGCATTTTTTGACATATGTGTACCATCTACTTGACCTTTCACATCATATCATTAATATAAAAGCAAAATTGATACCATGAAAATGTGAAGATGATACTCAGGCTGAAAAATAAAAAGACAAAAATAGCCTAATTTTTTCCCCATCTTAATAGCCTTCACAAAATCCCCTCATCTGCTGAAATCTCCAGCTTTGGAAGTGGGGGACCTAAAGGAAAAGAAATACAAGTAAAGAATATAAATAAAAGAAAAAGAGAAGAGAAAAAGGAAAGAAAAAAGATCTAAAACCTGGCAAGGAGATGGGAAAAGTTTTCTGGAATTGTTTACATGTCCCTAGAGATAAAGTCAACAAAGAGATCTAAAGCAGTTTTCTTTATTAGCCTCTTTCCTTATTAGTCACAAGCATTTGTATTTCCCAGATCCACTTATAAAAACTAAGTATAATGAGTCATCCTAAAATTAACAAACATAGAATATGAGTATAGATCATCTACATTCACAATGTCCCATTTTTATACTTTCAGCTTTTACAGTCCTTTTAGTTTTTCACTTAATTATGTATCACCTGTGACCCAAAGTAACAGAGAAAAACAAAGCTTTCTCTATATGAATATTGCACTCTAAAATATTCTAACACTCTTTTCACCTTCAAGGGTTTCAGCATCTTTCCACTGGTGCAACTACAGGTGAACTTGGCTGGAACTTCAGCCAGCCAGCTCAGTTGGGAAGAACTGAAGTACCAGCTGGAGACCCAAGACAAAATGTCCAGTCGATATCTCTTCTTCCTTACTATCTAAACTGCATGTGATCGAAACTAAACACAAATCCCTTCTTCTTCAGTCTTCTCAAAAAAAGGCACATCAGTCTGTTTTGCTCAAGTCAGAATGCAGGAAGTCTGTATCTCCCTTCTTTCTACGTCCGAACAAACAGCAAGTATCAACTTTACCTCCTGAATGTATCTTGTATCATTCACATGTCTCCATCTCCAGTGGCTCCACTTTTGCCCCTGGTACAATTTTCTTTCACTTTCATTACTACAATTTCAAACTGTTTCTCCATATATACTACAAATTATTTTCTATCAATTTATAGAGCATACCATTCTTTTGCTTAAAGTCTTTTAATGATCTCCCAGTGGGCCTGCCAATACCTGTATGAACTGTCCTCTACTCATGGGGCACCTGCTCTGTTTCCCTTGCCTGCTGTATTCCAGCCCCATTTCACTTTTACCATTCTGGGAAAAGGTGAAGCTCTTTCCTTAAAGTTCTTAAATTATCTCCCACTCACCAGTTTTTGCCTGACTAATGTCTACTTCATCCTTTAGCTGCAGTCACAACAACTGTCTCCCAACCCACCCTCCTGCCCCAGCCACACACCTCAAAGTATGATGCATTTCTATCTCAGAACACAGGCCTCAATTAAACTGTTGTATATATATAACAATATATCCAACAATATATATTGTTGTATATATATATACAACAATAACAATATATACAACAATATATACAACAATAACAATAACTATATATATATATATATATATATATATATATATATATATATATATATATATATAATGTGCACACACACACACACACATACACACAGAGTCTCTCCTATGGGATTTTAAGCTCCAATGAGAACATGGGCTAGATCTAAATTTTTCACACATTTATCTTCGGTACTGGTTAAGTCCTACATGATAAATATTCGTTAAATGAATGTGTCAGTAATTATCTGCTGGCAATTTTTCCCCTTCAATTCCAAAATACAATCACCCTACAATACCTAAATTTTACTATTAAAAATAATAATATCTCCAAATTCCTTTGGTAGTACTTTGGGGAGGTGGTTTCTCCCGGCTTCTGTCATACATTTGTTTTATGCTAGTGCATATTTACTGGCCTCTAACTATGATAGTGTTAGCTTCTGGGAATACAACATTGAACAAATAAAACTTGTCCCTACACTCATTATAAATACAAATGAGCATGAAACAAGAACCTGAAAGTGTTAACTGAGAAGTGAGAAGTGCAAATAGCTTCTGGAGCATGAAGCAAGCTTCCACTGAGTTTTTTTTAGCTCATCTTCCCTTAGTCTTTCTAAATTGTTAAGAGTCTTAAATCTGGCCAATTTGAATATTATTGTTGCTATTTTATGAACACTTTAATCCCTGCATTAGTAATTATTCATTAAGTTTAAAGTAATTTTTCTTTTATCTTCCCCTTTCTTTGTTCAATTTTCCCAGGTTTCTAATCTTCTAAATCCTTCCCCTTCTTCCTTACATTCCCAAAAATTGCATGCACTTTTAGTAGGTTCAGAGAAGTTTATGTTTTATTATCAGGGGAATAATGTAGCTTCTTAAATGGTAGAACACTAGCAATTTTTAGAGATGAAATTATAATGGTTTCTTTTTTGGTGCAGGACTGCTAACTGTTTATTATTGTAAATCTTTAATTACACATATTTGAGGATGATTCAATAACAATAGATAACGCTGATTCAGTGCTTTCTATTTACCATGCTCTTTTTTCTCTTTTTTAATCATCCTTACAATGTTACATAGTTAGGTCTGTAATTCTATCCCTTTTAGAGAAAAGCAAATGTTCAAATGAATTGTAATAAGAATGCAGTTAGGGGCAGATTTTCAATATTAATTTTGCTTGAACCTTTCATCATATCCTGTATAATGAATCTCTAATTTTATTATTTTCCAGAAAAGTAGGAAAAAGGGGGAATTCTGGCTTAAACAAGTAAATGATGCCATAATCTAGACAGGATATGAGCAAGAAGCTATTCAGAGGTTAAACTGTGTTCCAAGCAGACCTTGCCCAAAGCTCTGTGAGGGATCAGCTAAAGGAGCACAGCCCTCTCAGCTTCAAATAGCAATGGCTAACCTGCGAGTTGCTTCTAAGACTAGGCGCTGTGGAGCTGAACGTTAGTGGGATAAGGAACTAGTTTAGCAGGAGAGGTTTCTTTATCTTTGATGAGGGAAGAAATATAGCTATTGACAAAGACAAGCAACAGACTTCTGAGATAGAAATAGTAAGAACTTCAGAGAAACATATAGTGGAAAGAATTCAAAGGGATGCCAATGGAGAAAAAAAAATCAGAATTCATTCAGAAACAAAGAAAAACAATAATGGTATCTGCCCTTTATTGCAGATACCAGAGAGTGTTTTTCTTTAAGAAAGAGGAAAACATCTTCAAAGGGAATATAATCTTTTACACAGGGCAATTCTCAGGAAAACTTGATATACTTATTTATTTTTTGCCCTCTATTACATGGAATCATAATCTTTGACAGTTGCAAAGACATGTTAAAAAACATTTTCAATTTACAGAGAAAGAAGAAAAGTGAACTGACTTGCCCAGGGTCACACAGGCAGAGGCAGAGCCAGTCCTAGGAAACAAAAGCTACTTTTTTTTTAACTCAAAACCTTGGTTTTATTATTTACATTTTGATCATAAACGTAAAGTAACTAATACTGAAATTTAGTCAAAACCTTAGAAGAACTGTAGTACTTCAAAGGAATTTAAAACGAGTGGTTAACAAAAACTAAATATACTGCCCAAGCAAAAGTGAGGGCCCAATTTTCTTTACAGCCTAAAGGGATCTGGACAAAGGCCTGGCAGACAGGACCAATCCCAGGTAGAGACCTAGTGAATTCCTCCATAAGGAGGCAGCCAGAGTGGATATCATTTGGCTTCCTTCCCTAGCTCAGTTTGTGATCTGACTGCTTGTTTGACTAGGAAGAAGCCTTCTGAGGAGAAGGTGGGGGATTAATTTTCTGGCAGATACAGAATTGAAATGCAAAAGAAGCCAAAGCACACACTAACAAGCAGTAGCATAAATGGAATGATGAATGCAGGGCTGTCCTTCCCATCCCCAGGGGAAAAAACCCTGCAGGGGCTAACCAATTCAGAAATCTGCGAGAGTTCCTGACCTAAAGAGGTGATTTTATTTTTTGAAGCAGCTTTAGACAATTAGCTTTGTCTACAGATTAGAACTGCTTTCAGTTTTTCCTTTAGGGCCAGGAGGGTTTGTGGTTATGAAACCTGTGAGTAGATGAGTTTGAAACTCTAGCTCTAAATTTCCCAAATACAAGGTTTATAGATTGGGATTAAAGGCTTATTAAATAGTATTTATAGTTCCAATATTATGCACATGATTTATATATTCCTCAGCAACCTTAATTCATCAGTTTTAGTCTTCAAGCTCTATGTACCTTAGAATTTCATGAGCATTCTCACAGTCTAAAAACATAGTGAAAGCTCACCTCAGTTCAGTGATCCTGTCTGGAAACCACACAATCTCTTATGTAATAGTCCTGATGTGGGAAGAGGTAGGGCTGGCAGTTGTGGTATCCTGATCATCTGAAGATTTTCACTTCAGAATGTGGTCAATGACATCCTGCTGCATAAACTTGGCTTTTGTGACTTTTTTGTGAAGTAAAGATAAACTGAAAAACATTGTTTTTATTCATTCACAGTATTGTGGCACACTTTTAGTCAATTGCATTGTTCTGGACACTTCTTGGAGTGTTATGCTTTGAGTTCAGTGTATCTGGAGTCCAAAGTGTTCTCCTGTGATTTACATAGAAAGACAAACTCCTGTGCCTCTCTCCACCTGTATATCCAACAGATACTTCAAATATCTTCCAAACTGTGGGTAAAATTGCAATATTTCTAGAATCTCTCAACTGGCCTTAGTACATCTCCATATCAATAGGTATTTCCAAGGCGTGGAGAGAAGTAGTCCACCTCCATATCAATAGGGCATATGTGGACCCAAGAGGTAGGGTGGGGTCCCTTTTTGCAGCCAGGTCATGAGAGATATGGCTGAGCAGAAGG
This sequence comes from Manis javanica, assembly GCF_040802235.1. NCBI lineage: Eukaryota > Metazoa > Chordata > Mammalia > Pholidota > Manidae > Manis > Manis javanica. The sequence continues at coordinate 81,495,579 of NC_133161.1, forward strand.
GGATGACTGTTTATAAGCAATGAACAGGTTTTTCCCACTTTATTTCTCCCTTCAACTGATTTCTGTTTCAAAAGTAATTTGCCCCAGGTTGGGAAAATATTTTTCCCCCAGAGTAACATCTGGTGGTAGTTGGCATATGTCACCTAAAATCTGTCTTCATTGGTGTGACCCTTGGGTGGGTTTCCCCTAGAGATGGTGGGGTGATACCCTTTGGCTGCTGTGGTGGGGGGTGATGACTTGCCCTTACCTCCAGCAGTGGTGGAGGGTGTGGCTTCACCCAGAAACCCTTATGTAGATGGTGGGGAGGCCCCAGTGACTGCAGTGGTAGAGGGTGCAGCCTCACCCAGGAGCCCCCATCTGTGGGGCTTCCAAGTGGGGAGCCTCTAGTGAGTAACTTGTCTAGGATAAAGCACCTCCCAGAGGGGTGGGTACATCCCCAGAATAGGAGAAGGATGGAGACACTGGAAGCTCTGGGATTAGCCCTCCATGAGATAAAAGACTGCTTAGAGGCCCTGAATGACCGTTCGGCAGCCGGGATTGTGGGATGTCTGTCACTCAAGATAGTGGAAATGGTTATTGAGGAGAGAGACACACTTCAGTGTCACTTGGAGGGGCTGGGTGATGACCTATGGGGTGCCGTTAAGAAAGAGAGACAGTTATTGAGAAGACAGTTCATGCTTCTGGAAGATATGTTAGCAGCAAGGAAGGAGACAGCAGGAGAATCTGCATTGCAGGAGGCCATGGGGGAGTGGCTGGAAAGATCAGTGCCTTCAGCTCCAGAGATGGTAGAGGAGACGTTGGAGAGGGTGACGGGGTGGAGCTGAGGGCAGAACTGTTGCTGAAGCCACTGTGAAAGGCACCAGCTTCTCCTGTGTTAAAGGCCCACTGAGCTGTAAAAACATTAAAACGCAACAACTGTAGACTCCTCAGGGGGAGGAGCCACCTCCTCCCCAGGTTGTGGAGCACACCATGCTCCACCTCTATACCCAGGATGAGCTGGTGGACATGAGCATCTGGTTCTGGGAGAAGCTGTTGGAACCTCTACCTACATGGCTTTTGTGTCTCTGGGATATGGGGGTGGAAAACATTGTTAGGTCAGGTTCAGAAATAGGTAGACTGGCTTCCCTGATGACTAACCCTTTCCTATGGCAGTGGTTGCAAAATGCCCAACACACCTCAGGCAATCAGGTGCTTCTGGACTGGCTGACAGCCACCATCAGGGCAGTTTGGCCTAATCTGGGTGATTTACCATACTTACTCACTAGCTGGAAAATGTATGCAGAGCTCCAGCAGGTGTTACAGGAGTTGGACATGAAAAATATCATCTTTAATATGGACCGCCAGGGCCCCAATGAGGAGTTACTCACCATAGGAACGAGAAATCTTGTGCTGCATATAGCTCTCCCGTCTCTTTGGGTCCCTAGTGACTATTCTTGCCCCCCACATAGGGCAACCCACAAGTGAGGCTACTCATACTTTGGCAGATCTGGGGGAGGTTGAAACAATCAGAGCACAGAAGGAAGTATAGGCTACAACCAAAAGGAGAGGTGCAAAGGGCCCTGTGAACATATCGAGGACCCAGATGTGGGTTGATTTGGTAAAGGCCGGGGTAGTGAAAAAAAAAGTTGATGGGCAGCCCAACAGGATCTTGTTAGAACTGTGACACCAATTAAAGCCAGAGCAGCAGTTCCAGCTGCTGAGGTCTAGGACAGGGAAGCCAGAGGCAAAGCCCCATGTTTGGCCTGTATCCCAGCAAGACTTCCTGGGGGATGGTACTCAGGCTCCTCCTGGGCCCTCACCCCCACAAGAGGAGGATTGAGTGTCGTGGTTTGACTGGGGCAGAGGTCAAGGTCCCCACTTTGGGGGACATGGTGGGGACTGGAGGCTTCATGCAGGATTAGCAATTCATTGGTCCGCCTTGAATGTACATCACCTGGCACTGGTGGACACAGGAGCTGACTCTGATTTATGGCAATCCTGAGTGTTTTCCTAGAACCCCTGCTGTGATAGAAAGAGGAAAGCCCAAATCCCATTGGAGATAGGGCACTGGTCCCCAAAGGAGTATGCTGTGTACATTTCTCCCATCTCTGAATATATGTTGGGGATAGATACCCTGCAGGGCCTGTGGTTACAGACCACTGCAGGTGAGTTCAGACTGAGGGTATGTGCAGTAAAGGCAGTTCTGAAGGGACATACTCAGCACCTGCCTGTAGCTCTGTCTGTACCTCATCAAGTGACAAATACTAAGCAGTATAAATGCCTACGAAGCACAAGGAAATTGGAGAAACTCTACAGGAGTTGAAGAAGTTGGGCATCATAAAGCCCACTCATAGTCCTTTTAACTCCCTGGTATGGCCAGTGAAAAAGCCAGACGGCTCCTGACATCTGACTGTGGACTACAGGGAAATGAATAAAGTCACACCCCCTTTGCATGCTGCTGTCCTCTCCATAGCAGCCCTTATGGACACCCTCAGTCATAAACTAGGGATGTATCATTATGTTGTGGACATTGCTAAAGCTTTCTCCTCTTATTGACATAGCACAGAAAAGTCAGGAATAGTTTGTCTTCATGTGAGAAGGCCAGCAGTGGACAGTCACTGTCTTTTCACAGGAATACCTCCACAGTTCCACCATTTGTCATGGACTTGTACCCCAGTACTTGGTCACATGGAAAAAAAACACAAACAGTGCAGCTGTATTACTGCATTGATGATATTATGCTTACATCTGATTCTCTTGCAGATTTAGAAGGGGCAGTTCCTAGACTGCTGCAACATCTACTGGAGAAAGGATGGGCTGCAAACAGCACCAAGGCTCAGGGACCTGATTTGTCTGTAAAGTTCTTGGGGGTTGTCTGGTAAGGTAAAACTACAATTATCCCAAAAGAAGTCAGAGACAAGGTCCAGGCTTTCCCTACTCTTAACACTGTGGCAGTATTTCAAGAGTTTTGGAGTCTTTTGGGCTACTGGTGAGTGTTTATCTTGCACTTGGCACAAATTCTGAAGCCCTTATATCAGTTGCTAAAAAAAAAGCATTGGGTGGGACTGGGATGAGACATGTGCAGGTACTTTTACTACTGCTAAGCAAGCAGTCAAGGCTGTACAGTCCTTAAGTGTATTGGACTCATCAAGGCCCTATGAGCTAGATGTTCATGTAACTGAAAATAGTTATGGATGGGGCCTTTGGCAGTGGCTTGAATGGACACACCAACCTATTGGGTTCTGGTCACAACTATGGAAAGGAGCAGAGGTCTGGTACACCTTGTTAGAGAAGCAACTGGCTGTTGTGTACTACAGCTTGCTAGCTATGGATCCCATTACTGGAATAGCTCTGACCAAGGTAATAACTGAAAGAATCCAGGCAGGAGTACTGCCTTTTTGAATAAGCTACCATCTGAGAGAGACCTAGGTTTCATCTTACTTAGACCAAAAGCATTCTCCAGAGGAGCATCAGCAAGCCACAAGTCCACTTTTCCCTTGACCCCTCCCCTCAAAGAGCCCTCCAAAAAAACAGGCCATAAAAAGTCTCCTGGACTGTTTAAGACCCCTTTTTTTCTTTATTATGCTTGCAAAAACAGAGAGGTTCCTTTCAGGTTTAGCAATAAACCTGCTTGGACTGTGGAGTTTGTGTCCCCTCTTTTCCTTTCAATAACCACCTATACCATCATGAGGTAAGGGTGAGATTGGAACCAAAGTCCACAGAATGGCATGGCACAGATGCCTACACTGGCCAAATGGGATGCATATTTATAGCAGCATAGCGCCCTTTCCACTAGCCCATTAAGTGGAGAACTCCAACTCTTACTGGACCCAGTGACATATACAAGTGGAAAGCAAGAAAAACTTGCTTTTGAGCCATTTGTAGCCGAAAGTCCTCATCAGGAGGGAAAAGCCCCTATACCTGAAGATGCATGGTATACAGACAGCTCCAGTTGTGGGCAGCCTTCAGAGTTGGAGACCTGTGGCTTTCCATCCTAAAACAGACAATATGGATGGAGGATGGAGAGGGGAAGAGCAGCCAATAGGCTGAGTTGCAGGCACTATGGCTTATAATCACCCAGGAGCCCTTCCCTATATTTGCACTGGCAGTTGAGCTGTCTATTGGGGTCAACCCTGTGGCTACCTACATGGTACCATGCCAGCTGGATGGTTGGTAACCAGCCCTTTTGGGGGCAAGAGTTGTGGAAAGACCTGTAGGCCTCTGGTCAGACTAAGAGAGTTACTCTGTAACATGTGACTGGCCATTTGCCTTTGGCATCCCCAGGGAATGATGAAGCAGTCACACTGGCCCAGATGTGTTGGCTAGAAGGGAAATCTGCCTCTGATGTGGCCCAATGCTTACATCAGCATTTGCTGCATGTGGGGCAAAAGACAATGTGGGCTGTAGCCCATAGATGGGGCTTCTCATTGACCTTGGAAGAAGTCAGTAGAGCCCAGAAGGAGTGCCTTGTGTGCTCTAAGAGGGACTCCAATGAGTCCTGCAGGAACATGGGACAATAGTAAAAGGGCCAATACCCCTTGTCAGGTGGCAAATTGACTATATTGGGCCTCTGCCCGTATCAGAAAGATATCGGTGTGCCATGACTTGTGTGGACAAGGCTACTGGACTGTTGGTTGCTTTTCCTGCACAATGTTTCAGATCAGCAAATGACCAAAGGTGCCTAGAGCATCTCTTTGCAGCCTAAGGCTGGCTGCAGGTAATTGAGAGTGATCAAGGAACCCACTTTACTGGACATGCATTACAAGAATGGGTGCAGCAATTAGGAATAAAGTGGAAGTTTCATGTACCTTAGAATCCTACTGGGACAGGCATGATAGAGAGGTACAATGCTTTGTTGAAATCTGGCCAGAAGTCAGACACCAATAGTCTCTAGGGTTGGTCAGTTTGCTTAGTGCTGTAGCATTTGAATGAGAAGCCCTGAAAAGGAGCCTTGAGTCCTGTGGACATGCTAACACACATTGCTGCCTCTCCTGTACAACTGTATGTGCAAACCAAAGAGGAGTTATTGAAGCCAGGATATGGCGAGCAGAGCAACATCCTGCTGCCAGCCCCAACTGCGCTAAACCCTGGAGACTCTGTTGAGTGGACAAGGCCCTGGACATTCCCACACATGGACCAGCAATGGCTGGCCCTTTTGGAACCTTAGGGAAAAGGCCTGGAAGTTGGCCTCCAGTGTGTTCCTGGAGTAACAGCAGAATGGCCCCCAAAGATCATGGTAGTGTACCCAAAACATCCAGGAGGTAAGAGTATCTTACAGGGAAGTTTTGTTTTATCTTTATGGCCAGTGCATGTACCTACTGTAGCCCTATATATTGACCCATCTGTAACTCCCACAGGGATGGGGGGTGAAGGTCTGGTATACTAGACCAGGATGAGATCCCATTACTGCCACTGTCTTATTACAGAACCACTCTCTTGCATGCATCATACCTGGTGGGAAAGATTTGCTTATGATGGGATGTCATTAAAACATGTATCTTATTTCCCTTAAGGTTATTTTCTTCTACAGTCCCTGTGGCATGGACTTGCCTCCTGGCTGCAGCTACAGTGTGATGATTGCTCTGAACTCCCTACCTGTTCAGCTCCTAACTTGTGGAATGGGTGAGCTATGCACTTAATCTGCATAAGACTTTGAACCTAGCTGACTCCTCTGGTTTGAGGATTATCAGGATTTTATCACTGTTGTTATTGCATATTATTAATCTGGTTACAGTGCTCCTGTTTTCTTGCACAGGGGCTATTGTGAAAGATGGGGACTGAGTCATCACAAGGCAAGATCTCTGGATGGGTGGGCTGTGGGTAAAATTTCAATACTTCCAGAATATCTCGCCTTGCTTTAATGCATCTCCATATCAATAGGTGTTTCTAAGGGGTCGAGAGATGTAGTTCATCAACATGGGGGAGCGAGGGTATATCTGGACCTGAGAGGTTGGGTGGGGTCCTATTCTGCAGCCAAGTCACGGTAGAGATGGGTGAGCAGAATTGGACTGCTTGTAAACAATAAACTGGTTTTTACAACTTTCATTTCTCCCTTTGATTTTGGCTTCAAAGGTATATTGCCCCATGTTGGGAACATATTTTTTCCCTGGAGTTATACAAACCCAGAGCATGGTGTTTCCCCTAAACCTTTTTCCTTTAATATTTTTTATTTTCTATTCCAGCTGTGGCAGTATCTTCTTCAAAAAACCATCCTAGTGCCCTGGGTTCTTACAGTGAGAGCTCTGGTTCATCCCATTCATCTCCCACTTCCCCACTGCTCAGATCTCTGGGTCTGCTGATTTTATCACCTAATTATGCCTTGAAAATGATCATTCATCTTCCTTGTACCTCCTTTTCCTTGGTTGAAGCCCTGAGTTTTTCTCTTCACTATATCCTAAAAGGCCAATCTAAATTGGTTTCCCTTAAGCCGTCCTCTTCTGTGCTCTTAGAGTGACCTACTTAAAAGGCACACATGAAAAAGGTAACCCAGGCCCACAGTCCTTCCATGGCTCTTCACCTGCCAGGATACAGCCCCTAAGGTTTTTAGTGACCTTAGAGCTCACTCCACACCTTTTCCCTCCTTGTTAACTCTGCTTCAGGCAAAGAGATACCATGGTAGCTTGTTTTGTTTTACTGTTTGTTTGTGTTCCTTTGTTTCTTGCAGAAGTAACTTTGTCATGGTGTTCTTTCTTCATGAAATAGTTTTGCCTACCATGTCCATTCTTTGCTAAATTCTACTTAAGTTTTGAGTTTGACCCTAGGTGTAACCTCTACTTGGCCTTTATCCCAACCAGCTGGCTGGCTGGGTCCCACTTTCTTGTTCAGTTCCTGCCAGTTCTATTGTCTGGAAGCAAAATACTGCTCTAGATCTGTTCCATCTGTTTTTAGATGGATATCCTTAAAGAACCTACTTTCCCTGTGGCAACAATTCCCTGCAATTGTTAACTGGGCCTCGCTCCTGGGAGCTTGAATGCCTGTCACATGTAGAAGCCCAGGAACATTGTTCTCACAGCCAGTCCCTCTTTCTGGAGCTTCAGCTTCTACATCAAGTGCCACCTAAAGTGTTTACAACTGTAGGGGGAGCAGATGTTTATTACTGAATCATAGATTCTGATATTTTTCTTTCTCTTCCATGAAATGGAATTTAGAAAATTGTACACATAAATACTTTTAAAAATAATTATGACCTTAGGCTTATTTGAATTTTATATATTTAATTAATTAGCAGCAGTTTGGATCACTCTAATTTCTACTCCAGTTAAGCACTTCACATCACTTGTGTTGTGGTTTTTGTTGTTACTGTTTATGAAGTTAAGTATTCTGATAGTAAATCTTTTGTTTATTAATATAAAAAAAATCCATGGGTGTGGATTAATCAGTTAAAATTAAATTTGGCTACAATTGACAAAAAAATTCAAAAAAATTTTTATTTCTTTTTCATATAAAAGCAATCCAGAAAATAGGAGTTGAGTTGGCATGGCAAATTTAGGAAATCATTAGGGACTGCACCTCCTACTTTGTTACATTAATAACTCCTGTTTTTTTAGTGTTGCATTCTTAGCACTCAGCTCCATTTCACATCCAAACTGGCTGCTCAAGATTCTATCATCAAGTCTGTGTTCCAGAAAGCAGGAAAGAGGAAGGAAGGAAAAAAGGAAGGAAGGAAAGAAGGAAGGGTGGACATCCTTCCTTTAAGAATGCTTCCCAGGAGTTCCTTGGCATGACAGTCTGTAACTCTGGGGGGAAAACGTGTTCCCAGCCAAGGCCAAATAAACCACAAACCACTGAAACAGAAATCAGTTGAAGGAAAAACTAGATGGGGAGAAGGCCTTTTACTGCTGAGTCCTGGCTCCGTTCATCTACTCCTCCTTGTCCACATCTCCCCCTGTCCTGGCTGGGACAATCTCTTCAGTCCAGCACACGCTAGCCTCTTCTCGCGCCCCTTGTAATCACCTATTGACACGGAGATAGACTAAGGGCAGGTGAGAAATTCTGGAAATATTGCAATTTTACCCACACAGTCACATGGTCAAAACTCATTGGAAGAGTGGCTAAGATATGTGGTATCTCAGGCTCCATGTGCCCAGCTAAATATTGGGGATTCTGTTACTAAGAAAGAAGTGAAGAATGGATTTGGGGGAACACTAGCAAACTGTGAGAGAGGAGATTTACTTTCTAAAGAAAACCTTACAGCCTTCTTTTCTCTTCTTTTCAACTATGCTGCATTGTTCATTGTTTTGAGGAGAATACCTATCATTTGGTTCTCTCTTCCTTGTGTAGTGGTAGGGCTTAGGTGGGGAGGGAGGAAAGATAACAAACTATTATTATTACAGTAGAGGAAGTACAGATATAATAATCTAATTCACCTAGGATAACAGAGTTTTATTTAAATGATAAAGTCAGGCTACATAATAACACATAAAGGGACAGTTAGGTATTGTAAGGGGTTCTAAAAAGTATCCCAGTTACCCAGAGAAAAAGTGGAAATATTTGCCAAAGAAAGTTCAGATCCCTCAAATGCTCCTTTTATAGGATATTTGACTGTTTTATCTGATGACAGTCCTGAAGTTTCATTTTAAAATGCATTTTACTTTTTTATTATATATACTTTTACTGTAATCACCTTTATTTTGTGGAAAGGAAATGTATAATCAACCAGTCATTTTTTAAGGAAAAAAATCTAAATATCTTGTTAAAATTAGGGGGACAAAACTACTTAATGAGTATTTCAGGTAACACTGTGTAACTTGTTGATATACTGGATATTTACAAAAGAGTTGGATTTTTATGTAGGAGAGAAAATATATGTTCTAACAACATTTCTATTTAAATTAAATATATTTATATTCCTGTGATAAAGAATGCAGTGCATTAAGAAAATTACTAAAGTCTGATATAAATAAAAACCTTAAGTCTGGTATTCCATAGATTTCTTCTTACAGATTGTATGTACTTATGAGAGAGTTTTATTTTACACTGGCTAAATTTTTAGTGAAAGTATATATCTATTTTACAGCTACATTTTCATTATTAGGAAAAATGTGTGATTAGGTAATTTACTTCCAAATAATGACTGTTATTTTTCTACGTAAAGCATATTTATTAAAGTTAATATGAAGGAGCTAATATTCCTATATGACAGACACGATACTAAGAAAAAATAAACATTTGTAATTAATCTTCACAGTAATCTATATTGCTTCATTTTACCTACAAGTTAACAGAATGTTGGAACTAGGTGTGGTGATAAGCTAGTAAGTGATTTCATTCAACATACAACACGGTGCTCTTAACCGTGGATTTTTTTCTTCTTGCTGCATCTACCATGACAGGCACTTTATTCTCATTCTTTTACAGTATCAGGATGAAATAGCTAAAGCATCTATTTTGACATATATACTAGTGTTGATGCTATATGTTTATGTTCTGCCTTTCTGGTTGTTAGGTATATATTTCAAGGATTTAATCTGTTCACTGCTTGTTGATATTTATGGAAATTCCTTGCAGTGAAGACAGCAAACCATTTATCCAAGTATGTGAAACTCATCCTTGCTCCAAGTTACATTTGTTAATCAATTTAACCTGCACATATTTATTGAACACATGTTATGTGTCAGGTATTTAAGCACTGAGAACACAGCAGTGAATGTTTCAGGCAGCAAACAACTTTAAAAATATGGATGCAATGGTTTATAGAATGGTTTTAGAAATAAAAAAGTAGGTAGTTAAATTAGAAGAAAAGCCTGAGTATTAAATCCATAATCAGGGAAACCTCTCTTCATGAAGATTATATGTGAGTAGAAACAGAAAACATGAGGAGGAAAAAGTCATGCTCCACAGGGAAGGAAGGGTGAATAAAGGACATGAAGAGGAAACGTGTAGAGAACAACAGCAACAGGAGGCCCAAGGGTCTGGAGGCAAGTTTGAAGATTAGCTGAAGTGAGGTTTGCAGGTAGACAGGAGCCAGATCATATCTGGCAAGCTTTGCTGGCCATGGTTAGGAGTTTGGATTTATTCTAGATGTAGTAGGAAGCTCTGCTTGCTGGGCTTCACGAAAAAGCCTCAGTCTGGACCAGTGCCAGCCATCACTGCGGAAGGGACTTAAAGCTGCTGCCCAGAGGCAACACAGATCACTTCTGTGTTCAGCTCACTGATGACAGCGTGTCATGTGGCCAAGCCTGCGTCTGTGAGACAGACAGTGTTATCCTTCCTCAGGAAGAAGAAGGGAACATTTGTGAATACTAACACAACCTACCACAATAACTGTCTGTTACTTTGAGGGTCCTCTGGGCCCCCAAATTGACTTCATATACTTCATATAATGAGATTTAAATCATACCATTTAAAATACACTTTCCCAATTAAAAAACAAGGTTACACCTATTTCATGGAAACAAACAGATCCACCAAACAGATTGAAATCTCTATTTTATTTAAAGCCCCAGAAAAAGAATCACTGTATTATTGACCAGAGCATTTCTGAAGCTCTTCACACATATCATAAAATTGCCCTCAAAACAGGACTGAATGAATTTCAGCTCCCATAAACAACATATGAAAATTTACATACCACTGGGCCATCAGTAGTTTTCAGTTCCATGTAGTTGTTTTCTTCATATAGCTTTGGCTTCCAAGAGGAGCTGGAATTTGAATGGAACTCTCTAGCTCTGAAAATGGCCTTCTTCATGCTCTCTCCACTAGCAATGGATATGTAGGGGTGGAAATAAATTAAAGCTTTTGTCTTGAAAACTGCTAGGATATTCATGTTGTTTATTATCATGATATAACCCAGTCTACCTTGGCTGATATAATTATGCAACTAAGATACTAAGACCCCTACATGAAGACCATTCAGTAACAGCACACAATAAGCATTAAAATTCTGTTGTAATTGTGTCAATTATACCTCAGTAAAGATGGAAGAAAAAGATTCTATGGAATGAGAAAACAAATGGTTTCATGTACAAAAATTAAAATAAAAAAAACATCAAAGTTCAAAAGAGCAGACATTCTGAATGAACAGGTGTTGATTTAGATGATCTGCTACTCATAGGCAGCTCTGGTTTGGGCCAGGGTGAGTGACATCAGTAACTTATTTATTATAAGTATTATTATTGATTCTTGAGAGCATGGTGGAGAAAGCTAACTCATCTAGCCTAAGTTAACAAGTACATATACAGACAGAAAAAAAGCATACAAATATGTTTATCACAGCAATTTTATAATACTTAAATACTGTAAAGAACTAAATAGCCATCTTTAGGATGATGTGTATGTAGTACACATTCATAGGTATATTTTGCTGCTATTGAAACATGTTACATTGCTGAAGTTACATGTAAGATGCTCCTGTTTATGCTTTATGTACAGCATAGTGAAAAGAAAACTCTGGGATGGCAAGAAATCAAAGTGATGACATCAATAGTCTTAAGATGATGGACAAAGGAGTGATTTTAAATTATTCTTGCTACTTTCTACTGAATTTTATTATGCTGTAGTGTATGCATGCATCCATATGAGGGGCTACAGGATTTGGCAGGTGGTATTACAGTTGATCTTAAAAAGACAAGATATAACTGAGGGAGAAAAATTAAACATGATGTATTGGCTTAGCAGGCAACTTTAGTTTGTGTTTTTCCAAATCTTCTCTCTCACCCCTGGGCTTATCTAAGCAGAAAATGTAACATATACAATGCAAAATGATCATAAGTGTTTACAAGAGAAAATCTGAGTTCTCAACTACACGAAAAATAGCATTTTTCCTTTAACATCGCCAATGTTTTTTTGTGCAGCTCAGGAAAAGACTCTTGACTCCATATTAATCCATTTCATAATCTCATACCTTCAATTGATCATTTGAAAATGACACAAACTTTCTCTCTTAACTCTCGCTAGAGTCTCTGAAAACATATCCTGTGTGGCTGTAGGTATACCATATGCTGAAGTTTAATTTTGTGCTATTTATCACCTCGGTCCCTGACCCCATTTTGCTTCGAATTCTGTGTAGGATAAAAGGGGAGATTTATCTTTATTTACTTAATTGCAAGCACCATGGATGGCTTCTGCTGTCCATGCACAGCAGCGGTGCTGGTAGTCGGTGACTGCAGATGAGTGGAGGCATACCTCTGCGTGCCTCTTCAGTCACCCTTCCCTGGACTTTCTCAGTGTCAGCTTTATCTTCATTAAGGTAAAACCACCACTTCCCCTTCTCATTTTTGTGAGCTGGGTCCTTGAGTAAAAGGAATTGGTGTTTTGTTCTTTAATGCTAGCTTTTGTGCATTATCTTAGTGGAAAAGGAATAAATAGTTTGTTGAGGGGTATGTGTTGTGTATGTACTACCAAGTTTTGTAGTTATAATGAAAATGTAAGACATGCCTATGAATATAAAAATGCAAAGAATGGAAAAACAATATAACAATATAAGTTAAAATTGAAAGTAACACTTCATCACAGAAGTTATATTAACAGTTTGGCATACGTCTTTCAAAAAGTATTCTATTTATATAATAATATATACTTTTTCTAAAAAAGCAATCAGTCTATAGATATTGTTTTCCAGTTTGTTTTGTGTGCTCATCACTATATAATGTGCAGCTTTCCATGATCATATGTATAGACCATTTCTCTCCCCCATGTCTGAAATGGGTTCCTCAAAAAACTAAAAATAGAAATACTGTTTGACCTAGGAATTCCACTTCTAGGAATTTACCTAAAGAATACAAGTTCTCAGATTCAAAAAGACATATGAACCCAGCACTATTTACAATAGCCAAGATATGGATGCAACCTAAGTGTCCATCAGTAGATGAATGGATAAAGAAGATGTGGTACATATACACAATGGAATACTATTCAGCCACAAGAAAGAAACAAATCCTACCATTTGAAACAACATGGATGAAATCATTCTTTATTTTAGTTGTATATGTAGAGGTCAGCATTTCATTTGAAAACTATTTTTTTGTATGTGAATGGATGTCACACAACTTAATATAGTCACTTTTTAAAATCACACTGCTTAAACCCCAAGATTTCCTTATGGCACTTTCAAAATGAGTAATTGCCTTTCCTTTTAAGAATATTCATAAAAAATCACTTATTTCAGTTTAAAAATACATAGAAAAGGGAATGACGTATTGTGCTTCATATGTGTCAGGATTTACAGTGGGAACTTTAAATACATAAATTTTTTTTTTATTCTCATAACAGCCCTGTGAATAAAAACCATTGGCGGTTAAGCAGTCACTGAACACCTACTATGTACCTAATGCTGTGTGGATTTTGTCCAGCTATCATGTAAGTTAGATATATTATTATAAGAGAGGTGGAAAACTGGTCCTAAAGGTTAAAAAATAAAGGTGATAAATCTCTGGAATAGTATTTGAATATGTGTGTATAAATACATAGCTTTTGGTCCTTCCATTAAACTATTTAATATGCTCATTTAAGCATTTGTAATGAATGTTTTGGATTCCTCCACAATTTATCTTTCTAAAAATAAAATTCAATAATCCTACTTAAAACCTCCAATGGCTTCAAGTTTTCTAAAGGATCTAGTCCTAAATCATCAACAATATTTAAAAGCCATTTAAACTCTTTGTCCCCTGCTTCCCAATATCACCGTCACCCAGAACTAATTATCATTCACCAAATAAGACATATTGTTTCACAACGCTGCATGTGTTTTCCAACATCCTACCCTACCTTACCTCTACAAGTGGTGAATTTATATTCATATTCACATCGCATTAAATTGTCACCACTTCTGGGAAGCCCTCCTAGACTTTATACTATGAGCTACTACAGCAATTTGGGCAAGCTTTTACCATAGTACCTATCAAATATACTATAGTACAATTATATTTCTATTTCCACTAGAAACAACTTTGGAAAGTAAGATTTGTGTTTGAGGATTCTGTTTGTCTTCCCCAGAGTCTAGCCCACTGGCTACAAATAATGCTCAAGAAATGAGAGCTAAATAAATACCATGGAATATTTACTCCACAGTCATATACCAACATTGACCACAGAACAAGATATTACTAAATTTACAGAGAGAATATTGATGAGCTTTAGCCTTAAGCTGCATCTTTGTGAAGAGGGCATTTTTATACCTTATGGATGTTACTGATAATGTTCTAAACCTTATCACATCTGTGGCCTAGTCTACTCCAGACTTGATATAAAAAAGGTGAGAAGGCAGGACAGGCATCTCTTTAGAACAATTTAAAGAGGGGAATAGATATTGCTAGAGTTTACTATGATCTTAGATTCAAATCATGTGTACTGTTTTGTTGGACACAAGAGGACAACCTGAGGGAAGACACCCCTGGCCTTTTTTTTTAAAGGCACCAGAACCTTCTATAGCTTCAATGATAGCTATACCTTCTCTATTTATAATTTTCTACTTCTGGTAAAGCCAACATTAAAAAGTCCTGCTAGTGTCTTCTTTATTGGACTTTGCTGACATTTGTGTGTCTTTTCTATAAGTGATTCATTTTTATAAACATCCTTTTCTTATGAGTTTATCAACAGTCTTTCCATTGGGAGATCTAAGAAATTCATTTCAATAATCTACTATATTTAGAGGTTGTTTTCCATTTATGAGAAACTTTCTGGTTGAATTCAGATGTATGCTATCATAAAATTCTTTTCCAATGAGGTATTGATTTCTACTAACTGAATCTCAATACTTTATAACAAATAAGATTACATTTAAGTAAAATGCTATTATGGTGTTTAAACTTCCTACCTTTATTCCATAATGTACTAAAGAACAGCTGTTGCGTTTAGTCACAGTATTGGCTTTATTGTAGCAGTGAATTAAGTGAGGTATATGTATACCTGATAATAATACAGGGAAGTCAGTTTGGAAAAGCAATCCTTTGCACACAATTTAGCATGGACTGGAGTTATTTGTACAAAGAATCTCTACTCACCTATCAAAAGTATCTAAGACTAGCATTGGGGAGAACACTTTTGCCCTTTTCTCATGTCATTCCTGCCTCAAACCCATGCCTAGATTTTCCTCAAGGAAATGCTAGTTGTTCATCTAATGGATCAGTTTGACAGTATCATAAACCACAGTAGTCAGCAAGTGAGTCTCTGTAACTTGAAGGGTGCTTGCCATTGTTTGCTTGTTTCTCATCCACTTCTTTGTAGGCAGCTGAGAGGGCAAGATCCTGGCCTAACCTTCCAGCTCTCACTCTCTACCTCTGCTTAAAATACTTTTACTCCAGTTATTTCATGACTTCCTTCAGGACTCTGTCCAAGTGCAAAACTCTCAGAGAGGAGACCTCTTGTCTGCTGTTTTACAAACTGCATTTCCGTCCTTCTGGCTCTGTCATTTTTCCCTGCTTTACTTATTCCCCCATGCCACTCTTAATCATCAACATAGTAAAAAGCTGACTTACCTGTGAATTGTCTCTTTTTTCTGAATAGACTATAAACTCCAGAAGGGTAGAAAGGTGTATGTTCAGTCCTGTAATTCTAGTACTTGACATAGTGTAGTACCCAATATTTATTTACCAAGTGCATAGGAAAAAAAAAAGATAGGGAGAATCTAGAATGCCTAAACTTTATTCCAAATCAGTTTCACTAGACTTTTCCTTTGGTATTATGGAATACTGCCTCAACGGGCACTCTTTGCTATCATTCTTAAAGAACTAATTCCACAGATAAATTCACATGGTAGCAGAAGGCAAAAAAGCATATGGCTATTTTTTGGGGCCTGGACTTAATCTCACCAAATGCCAACAAAATCCCATTATAATATCTAATAATAGCACACAAATGTTCAAAAAATGTTGGCTTATTCACAATGATACTGAATTTGTCTATATTTTATCCACCTGAGCCTTTAGAGAAAACCAGCAGGATGAGAAAATGGATAACCATTCTACTAGACTCCAGGCCTCATTTTCTGTCCATAAAATGTGGATAATTCTGTAAAATGGAGACAATAATAATATTCTCATAAGGTAAAGTGCTTACCATTGTGTTCAGTGCATATTAAGGCTCTACTATAAGTTAGCTGATACACTACCATTACCCAACTGGTTGTTAGACTTCGATGAATCTCTGTCTTAAGTGTCTCAACTTTCACTCCCCTTTTGTTACCACTGATAATGACAGTGCGTACTGTTTTCCAAGTTGTGCCCATGCCACTAGTACAGAAATTTATTTTACATGGCATAAGAATGTCATAAAAATAAGTTACTCATTTTATATTAAGATAACATAAGTTTTCTTTCTGAATGAGTAGTTTTGCAATCAAGCAAGTAGGCATAAAGGAAAGCATTAAGTAAAGATGTAAACAGGCAATATATTGGTATACAAAAATTCTTGATGACTTTTTATGGGAATGACTGATATTTGAAAAATGTTACCTCGACTGTCTTTCTCTACTTTTTTTAATCTCTTCCTGTCCTCTCCATTATCTGTCTAAAGAAAAATCTGATCCTGTGTTACCTTGCCTTACGTGTCTTCCACTCTTAAGCTTCTCTATCAGACGAATCCCAATCTTAGGAATGATAAAGGTCTTCATGATCTGCTTTTCTATATTACTTCATTCATTACAACTTTCACAGCACAATTTATGTTCCCAAAAAATCAAGCTGATAAACTTTCTTAATTATATCCCGTACAATTTTATAACTGTATGTTAAAAAAAATTTTTTTTGTTCTTTTTTTTGGTGGTAATTTGTTTATCCAAATGAAGATTTATATTCATAATTTCAAATCCAATTTCAGGATGCCTCATGAAAGGTAGAGTTGGCTATTTCTATCTCTGTAATAATTTGGCAATTTATGTTATTCAATTTTTTCCTCTACAATATTACTTTCAGTATTTTTCGTATATATGTGCACATATCTCTTCATCAAACTATGATCAGAGGCTGTATCTTCCATCTCTAGCAATAAGCACAGCAAAGGACAGACAATAAATATATATGGAATGAATGAATGAATGAGTAAATGCATATGTATCCCCACCTTGTGTAGACATAGAATAATAGCTGTTAATGATTTAAGCAGATTGTACTTTCTGTTATATTTTAACTTCATTTCTTTCACTGAAATTGCTCTTCTAAAATTCAACCATTCCTTACTAATTATCAAACCCAATTCCTTCATTTCAGACTCCATCTATTTGACCTTTCCGAAACTATCTGAAACATTAAATGTTAACTCTAGTTTTCCTCTCACTTCTATATTTTTGTCCCTTAGGACATCAGATACAATATACCTAAATCATGCTTACTGTTTTCCCAGGCCACTCTTATCTGCTCTGCTTCTCTATTTCCCATTTTAACTACAGATCACCAAATTTTTCAAGACTGAAATCTTAAAATCATTTTAAATAATGCCCCTTTTATCCCAAACCACATCCAATTATATAACAACTTTTATGCATTACCCATTAGATTGGTTTTTAATGTTAATGTCTGTGTGTTCCACGGTATTTCAAACTTGAACTCTCACCAAGATATCAAAATGCTTTCTTAACTCATTATATATTAGGATTCATTTAGTCATGTGACCATCTCAAATTCAGCTAACTTACTCAAAGAAGGAGAAAGTCACTGGCTTATTGTATCAATTATATATGACCACAGTAATGTTGCATTAGACATACCATACAATCTCAGTGGAATATAACACTAAAACGTATTTTGCTCTGTGTAAATTTATGACTTAGGTGAACAACTCTGCTGATACGGACTGGGTTTGGATAGTCTTAGCTGGGCTAGGTTATGTTTCTGAGGTAGGCTGGCAGGTTGGCTACCAACTGGCTTGGCTGACTCAGCTCTTCCCCACAGTATCTCAATCTTCAGCAGGTTGTCCTGGGTTTGTTTCATGGAAATAACAGTGTTCCAAGAGAACAAGTTGCCCTTGACCTCCTAAGGCCCAGGCTCAGAACTGACACAGCACCACAACCTCATTCTTTTGGCCAAAGCAACTCACAGGCTATCCCAGTGTCAAGGAGTGGGAAAACAGACTCCACTTGTTGATAGAAGGAGCTGCAAACCACATTGCAGAGGACACAGGTAAAAGAAGAGGAAGGATTGGTGCCATTTTCATGCTCAATCTCCTATACTCACCTGAACAAATTTAGAAATGGGATGGAGCTATTTTCAGAAAAGACTGTATATGGGAAGATAATTCTATCAGGAATCACTCTTTCTTCTTTCTTCAGCTCTAATCTGTGGTTTTCAGTCAGCTGTTCCTACAAGGATGGTTCTAAAGTTGCAAGTGGCTTTGTGTTTACAATGAAAGTAAATTCTTCCCCAGCAGCAACAGCTAAAAAAATGATCCCTGGGGGAAACCCTAATTTTTCTCTTCTAGAGAAGAATTTAACCATTTAACCATCTTTGGTCCTTTCACTGTAGCCAGGGTTAAAGGATACTATAATTAAGCCAGCCAAGGTAAGATAGCATGCTCCTTGCTCTCAGAGTCAGAAAAAAGCAAAAGATGCTTTTACTAAAAGGGGGAAGAAGAGTAATAAAATTAACATGACCCTGGTTTTGTGCAATTCAGTTCCCTTCCAGTTGTGCACTATGCAGCATCACAGTAGCTCTCCCAGATGACAGACTCATCACATTACTTCCCGCCTAAAGTCAGTGCCTGGTTACTGACTGAAGTTGCATACTAACTTTTACTATGACGTGATAGGCAAAATCCTCCCCTGATTATTCTTTAAGTCCCTAGGTCCAACATCCTCTTTTCCAAGAATCTTGCCTTATCAGTAAATTGAACACTCATTGTTCTCCCTTAATCCCTATTATACTACCTTCTGGTTTCTTATATTTTTTAAAATCTCCCTCTGGAATTCTTTATTTGTTGTCTTTAGTCCTCTGTGCTTTACATTATGCCTAGGCTGTACTACTTACACAACAATTCCCAATAATTATTTTGTTTATAATAATTAATGATTTTCAATCATTTATTTAAGAGCATTTAAGTTTTAGTGGCTGACTAAAAGCAAATACTTTGTAGAGATAAAAAATATTTGTAAATCTTCTTGGATGGAAAAATTACTATGTTTCAACCCTTAGCATTAGAATAAAGTTGAGTGTTTTAAAACTTTCACTATTCTCACCCTTAAAAACACCTGAGTCTGGTGAAATTCAAAGTAATTTGTCAACTTTATCTTTAACATTAATTATTGTATTAGTTATGAATTATCCTCTCCTCTTGTACAAAAACTGCCACTATCTTTTGAAATTATCTATCTGATGTTTCCTCCTTGGTCTAATTCAAATGTATCCTCTTTCTAACCAGAGATAGATGCATTTTTACTTTGTTCTGTAAAACTGTACATGCTGGTGATAAATGATCAGTGTCTGTGGCTACATTTGTTGTTATCTCTTTTGAAGCAGAAAATCTGGCAGTCACTTATCTAAACTTTAACAAGTGAAGATAAACCTTGATAGAAAAATGTTTCTGGACTGCCATCGCTTTCAGCAAGGGTAAACTATTTAAACTAAAAGCAGCTGTTCGACTTTTTCCAAAAAAATAAATCTAAAAGTAAAATTCTCTCCCAAGAATGGTGCATAATTCAATGTAGCTTTCAATCAAGTGCAAATGCAATTCTATTGGACGTTCATCTGTCATAAATATAAGCCCATTTTATTAAGTTCTTTTGGCTTTAGAACTAAGATGGTTACTAAAATAATGTCCGGTCTTTGCCGTTAATATGATCAAGTAAGTGTTGCTAATGTCATAGAGTAGGCTATTAAGTTTATAAACATCTATGTTTTATGTTTATAATAATTGATAAATCCATTTGCTAGATTTTAACTTATGTCCTAGCAACTGGGAGTTCCCCAGAAAGTTCTCAGTGTAGATCACGGCTGCTAATGGAGGAAGGCAATTTAAAAGTGCCGTTCCTATTCCCTTTCAGAAGAGACTGCACAAAGAAAAAGAAATCCATGGAAGAAAAGAACAAGATAAATCCTAACAGTGAAGAAGGCAGCAAATCAACAAGTATCTCTACATTTTGAGGGATAGAAGTATATATTTTAAATTTGAAAGATGTCACCCCAATTTGTTGTCTGTCTTGTTCCAGTTAGCTCACTGTTCTGACTTCCTTAATTGAACTGCAGATACAAATTGGCTATTCTTTTTCTTTTTTTAATGCTTACCCTTTGGGACATTTTAGTAACAATGTATTTCCTTGAACACATACTAGGCTGATATATAATAAAATATAGTGTGTTTTTAAGTTGTTTCCTTTGCATAGCTTCCAAATTTCTTCTTTTGCCCTCCTTCCCTCCCTTCCCTCTCTCTTTCTCTACCTTCCTTCTTTTCTTTTTTCTTTGTCAGAGCAAAGGAGATTACCCAGATGAGCAAAAATTATTTTTAATAAATTAATATGAAATATATGTATGTATTTTTTAATTAAGTATATTAAGATTAAGGGATAAATTATGCTAAATTGCCTTAAACTATAATATATATTTGTGTATCTAAGTACCAAAGGAATTGATTTTCTGTCCTTTCGGAGAAGGGAAGTCACCACTTTGACTTCTAAGTTTTGTAGTACTTTCTAACTCTTTCCCTTTTGGCTTAAAGACACACATTTTATCTTTAATTAACTTCAAAGTTTACTTGAAAATTAGTTACATTTTGTTAGAAATTGGAAATGTGAGGATTCTGCCCTGTGCATGTGAAGAACTAACTTCTACTTTAAAGTATTTCTTGGGTAAATTCAGCTGTCTTACTTACCAAACTCCTTCATAGTTGATGTCACAATTAAAGTTATCAATTTGCCTTATCTTTGTCTTTTGGGAGACAATACTCTTTGAATAAGACTTTATGTCTGGCATTGTATTTAAATTGTGGTCCCAGTTTATTAGTTACAGTTTATTAGAATACACAATAGATAAATTTAAGAAACATTAATACTTTAAAATTATGAAATATTTTTCTTGGCCCAATGATGCATGTCATAGTTATCATTTTTGCAACTTAAATTACTAGTGACAACAGATTGCAGTGAAGGGATAGGACACTTCTGATCCAGTAGGTTTGGATAAAGGTAACTGGAAGCAACTAAATTTATGTGGGAAAAAGAAAGCCAGAGTCATTTCTTAAAGAACTTTCTGTTCATCCTTGAAACTATTACAGGTTAAAGCTTGCTGGGAACAAGGTACATTTTGGCAGTTACCATGCACAGCCTTTTGTTTAAACCAGAATTACTATTACTTTTGGACACACTACAATTTAGTTATCTTTTGAAATTATAATACCCAGATAATCCCTTGAACTAGTCTCCATAGTTAGCCAACAGAGGATAATTTTTCAAGATGATCCATTAAATATTTTTCTTATTCTTTCCTTCTCTTTATAAACAAATTTTTATCTATTCTCTTAATGTTTACTAGTTACCTTTTCTGCTTACATTCCCATATCAGTTACACTCAAATATAATCCCAACCTTAAATGATTGTCAAAAGGCTATTTTCTTGTAACTTATTACTATTTAATCGTACTACTATTTAATCTAGAATAACTTAGATCTTTTAATGAATTGAATAAATACATTTACTTTACAAAAGTACAAAAATAAAACTTCCCCTTCAGACTTAGTGCATTTTGGTAGTGGATCTATGTTGAGATGGGAGTTGATGACCTGAAAAGGCATCTCATTATCAATTCTGCTTAATCAAAAATGGTTATATTCCATATATATTCTTCAACATTTAAATCAATAAACTTAAGTGATAGCATAAAAGCTTTCTTTCAGCTCTATAGTTTAATTCATCATGGCCCATATACTTTTTTGTACAATTTACACTTTCCAGAGTTAATACAGAGCTACTAACATTTCCCTAATTTTTTGTTTTCAGATTGTTGTATCTTCTGTGGTGTAAAGTTCATACTTCTGACATTTCTCTCGTAACATTTCAAAAGATCTAAAGCTCTTTTCTGAGTACAAACTCACATTTAACTGCTGATGTCTAATGTATGCATAAATTCTAAATTGTCTTTTAGGCAATTTAAATATCCAATTCCTAAAGATTTAAAGCGTATGAATTTTGCTCCCTTACTTTTCTATATAAAGCATATGAATTTCAGTTTAGCAACATATCAGTGAAATATGCTTATTAGAGGATTCAGTCATGTCTTGACTGCTAATACCGGCCAAAGGCTCTTTGAACTTGAAATTTGAGGACAGGTTAATGGACATTTTTACTACCCACTGGAACACATTTTCTATTCCAGTATTAAGTAAGAGTACATAAAAAAAAGTAAGGTATCTGGACCTTATGTCTCAGTCTTCTATAAAGATTTAAGATCATATCTTCCATTTCATAGAATTCTTTGTGTATTAACCATTTAAACAGTGATGCTGTATCTTCTTTAAAATTTTAGCGAAATAGGTATTACTGGAATAACTAAACATAATTTAAAGACACCTTTGCTGTAGTTAAGGATATTTTCTACTCTATCATTAAATGTCATAGAGGGTAAATTATCAGTTGAGTTCTAGGACTAAAATGCATATTTACATGTGAATTAGCACACTTTGTAAGAAGTACAGTATTTGTCTGCCTTCTTTGGCCTTAATTCTCAAGAAATAACTATCCCTTATTTATCACTTAATATTGATAATTAGCTTATCTAGGGCTCAATCACTCACTCCTATATCCGTGGTCTAAAATTTATTTTTTAACTTTGTAATATTCTTCCCCTTTTCTTACATGCTTAATTTTATTTCTCTCAAAATATTATTGGAAGACAGGGAGTATACATCATAAGTAAATTGAGATGAGAGAAATTAATGCATTGTGGAAAAAGAAATAAATGTTGAAATGTAATACACACCAGAATTATTAATTGTAATCATAATTGCCAATCTGTGAAACTTTAACCTTGATTTTAAGGGAGGAGAGAGGCTTCATCTCAAAAGTTTATAATTTTAATTAGTAATAATTGCTGATTTTTATGTTGATAGTTATTTTTTGGCAAAATGGGAGTAGCTGTCTTTGTCAATCAGTGCTGCCTGTTGAGAGCTGAGTTTGTGGTGTGAATGTCACATAAATATTTAACAAAAGAAAACCCAAGGTCTCCCATGGACACACATCTGCTACTGAAGAGCTATAACTCACAAATTACGTGTCTTTCTTGACATATGGCATGTCAGAAAAGAATGTTTAAAAAAATGAAAATAAAAAAATGTGAACTCCTAACAAACACATTAAAATTGTGTGTACATAAAATACAAGTATGTCTCATTAAAGAATTTTTGAAAAATATCTGGAGCACATATGGAATAAGACAGCTGTTAGACTGCTATAAGGTTAAACACATTTATAATATCTCCATTATACTCCCTCTCCACATATTAATATCAGGGACTTCTAGGAGTGATTAATATTAATGACATTAAAGAAAACAAAAGTATCTTTGAAAAAATAAGATTTGCACATAATTTTTGAATTGACTCAAAATATAACAGCATGTAACTAAGAAATATTATTTTAGGCAAGACTGTAGAATGCTTTAAATAAATCCAAATGAGAAATGGAAAGTATTGAAAGATTGCAGCTACTTTCAGAGTTTCAGAGTCATGCAAAAAAGTTAATTATTTATTTTCATAAGTTAGATTCCTTAACACTCTCACCATAATCTTATAAAGAATAAGAAGAAAGTGAAAATAAATTTAAAAACCTGAAAGAATTGCAGCCTGGAAAAGCAACTTTGAAAGCAATCATACCTTAGAAATCTATTTACAATTACTGTAAACTTAGAACATTTACATAGTCCGTCTCTGTTTCCCTCTCCTTCTGTCTTCCTTTCCTCTTTCCTTTCCTTCCCTGTCTATACAAACTCTGCTTTATTCCAAAAGGATTTAAGATACCTTACATGGAAATACATGGAATTCAGCAAGATGAATGTCAGGGTCTAACCAGGAAAACAGAAAACTGCTCTAATCAAGTTTTAGTAAAGTGAATTTAATAAAAGAAAGTGTTTGCACAGGTGATAAACTAGGGGAGAGGCCAAACGGGGCAGTGAGGCAGCACAGATATTAGCAACAGCAAGAAGCAATTGTCATCCTCAGTTGCAGAGACATGGTGATAAGACTGTGTTAGTGGGACATCAGGACCGGAGTCACTTCACGGGAGCTAGACCTGCTGCAGGCCTGTCTGGAAGGAATCAGGGGCCACAGGGATGAAGCAGTCACTGACAGCATCTCTGAAGAATGAGGGCGATGGGGAGAAGTACTCCGGCTTCTCCCATTCCTTCCAGTCTTTCAGAAGTGCCTACCATAGGCTGGACACAGTGGGAAACCAGCTGAGGGCAGCTGGTTTAGTACAGTCTGCAGGATTCAGCCCCATTGTGAAGAACAGAACAGAGATAAGTGTTAATGGATAAGTCTCAGAGCCCCACTATGAGCATGTCCAGCTTCCAGCAGCCAGGCTTCATTTATGAGAAATGGCATGGCATCTACTAGGTGAATTCAGGGAAGGGAAGGGTTGAAACCAGGCCCAGAAGGTAAAGGACACCCTAAACCTCCTATCCCCATTGCATACTGTCTCTTCTGGGACACTCTTTTCCCCTGGTTAAACTCCAGGAAAACTGAATCACAAAGGTCTTTGCCTCTTCTCACCAGGCCCATAGTGAGTACTCCTCTCTCCCTGGCAGCTTTCTCTAGGCCATTGCCACTGTCATGATTGAGGCTGGTAATTTCTATGACAACCATATCTATAAAGTAGACTGTATCTTTGGCATCTCCCCCTACAGGAGTTGTCCCACCCGTTCAGGGGAAAATAAAAAAAAAGAGTGTATAAGAAAGAATTCCCAAAGAAGACAATGATAGTACCAAAACACTGAGCAAAGATGAAATTAAGTATAATGTAGCCTAAATGCCTTACAATTAACTTTTCTGTTTCTAATGTAAATGTATGACATTAAGCTTTTGATTGCTAAGGCACCCATTTCAAATACATCCAACTCAAATATATTGCCAGCTATACAACTAGATACAGAGTGCCCCATCCATGAGGTTTCTTTCAGAAGGCACTGGGTGACCCAGAGAACTGACCCCCTTGAGTGAGCCCACTTCTCATTCTCACTGTTCAATTCCCACTCATATGTTTAAATTCATCAATACAGAGGGAACCCAATAAATCCTAGGCATGACACCCTTGACCCCAATAAAGACAGAACCCCAGGTCTGAGCTTTCTTTCTCTCTGCTGGTGTGCTGTGTGCCCTCCCAGGACATGTGAGTAATAAAACTTGTTTTTGCCAAGTTCCTTGGTGGTTGTTGCTGAGGTGCACCTTGGAATCATAACAACCACAAGGGCTGGTCCAGCTATGCATTGTCTCCCTCTGGGGAAATGTCTTTGGGGACTCTCCACAAATAGTGTGGACCCATGTGAGTGCTCCAGGCACTCCTAGCTGATTGCTGAAACCAACATAGACATAGACAATTTTGCCTCAGAAACATACTACCTTGATAAATGGAGGCAAACATTTTTTTTAAAACTTCCTAACAAATCAAAGAGGGACATATATGTAGCCATATAGTTATGCCATATAGTGTCAAAAATTACCAAGAAAAGGTCTGATGCCAAAAGCGGAAATGAATTTTTTCTAAGTGTTCTAGTAAAGAAGACATAGTTTAAAGTAATGCACTGTCCTCAAAATCCTTGTAGTGATGAATTTCATTACTCATAATATTTTTGAATATAAACAAACACTATTGAAAAAGAAACATTTCAGGGAAAGCTTTTCCAAGGGGAAAATATATCCAGTGAGATCCGGGTAGACTGTTCTCTAGTCATCTAAATTCTAGGTTAATCCAGGGACAGACTTTAGAAAAAGTCATGGGATGCAGTTTCTTCAGGTTCTGTTCAACAAAGATGAACTTTTGATAAACTTTAAGTAAAAGGAACTCAAGATTAAACTTCCAAGTACCTTTGTAGAGTATGGGTAAAACTGCAATATTTCCACAATCTCACACCTGGCCTTAGTGTATCTCCATATCACTAGGTGTTTCCAAGGGATGGGGAGAAGTAGTCCATTTCCATATCAATAGGTGATTACAAAGTGGGTGGAGAGCAAGTGTGCACCTGGACCAGAGAGGTATTTTGGGGGACTTCTTTGCAGCTGGGTTGTGAGATACTTGGGAGAGCAGAAGTAGGTGACTACTTGTGAGCAATAAATGTCTTTCTCCCACTTTTTTCTCTCTTTTACTGCTTTCAGCTTCAAAGGTTATTTGCTCTAAGCTGGGAACATTTGCCCCTGAAATTGCATAGAGCTACTCAGTTTTGTTGGTTGCTGAGGAGGAAGAATTTTAGTCTATCCTTCAAGGTTCTTGTAGGTGGTTGTATTAGTATAAGCAGTTAGTTAAGATATGAGTGGCAGAAAGGAAAGGTAGAGTGGAAGCTGGTAACCTTTCTAGATGGGTTTAGATTCACTCTTTGCCTAAAACTAGAAGTAAAACAGAACCAGGAAATTCCCAAGGCTGATGCCTAGACAAAGGACACTGAGGGCATGTCTGAGAATGGCCTTAGTCCAGTCACATGATCATTAGCTGCCCCTGACCAAATAGGGGTTTTTCTGTGTGCGCTGTGGGTAAGAGCATGCACAGAGCCAGAGCTGTTATTACAATCTGAACCCATCAATCAACTGACCTCACCTGAACCCACCCCTCATACTTGCCTACAAAACCAACAAGTATTCAGATAAGCAAGGCTGGTCTTGACCTCTCTGGCAGCCTGCTTCTCTCTTCGTGTGTGTACTTCTGCCTTGCTTAATAAAACTGTCTTGTAGCCTTCTCATTTTGCTCATGTTCCTTGTCCAAGTGCGATAAAGGAAAGGTGAAAAAGACCTCTCCCTGTAACAGTTGAAGAATCAAATTCACATGAAACAGATTAACAGGAGGAAAGAACCCAAAGTTTAATTATATATGTAAAGATCTGTCATAGGCATGTGATTGCAAAGACAGAAAGGGAGAATAAGATATATATATCATTGTGAACTAAGGAGAAGGGGGTAGTGGTCTGTGATTTCAAAGGAAAAAGGGAAGCAATTCACAGAAATATTAGAGTAAAGATTTGGTTAACAAATGTTCACTGGGCCACACAGAAACAATGAGACAGAGTAATTTCTACAAACTTTGCCATATTTCTCCCTGTCAACTATACCTCGTGTATATTATCATGTACTTATCTATGGTGACAGCTCTCCTCTTAAAATAGTTCCTCCACTGAAATTATTTTTATTCAGTTAAGGGGTGGGAGGTCACAGTTTTCTCTGAGTCTTTTAGCCTTGATTTTTTTCAGCTCTGACATAATCTGCATGCCATGGTGGTACATCTTGGGTTGGGGGTCTGCCCTTTTCCCTTACATAGTCAAATCTGGAGACCATTGCTTTGGCAAACAGCTGACCTGGATTAAGGGCCAATCCCATATTATGTGATTATGATATAGTGAAACATCATGGCCCAAAGTGGGTAAAGAATGGCGTATGATTAATGGTTTATCTATATTACTATGCAGAGAATGCCAAAGTATTACTAGCTAATAGCATTTTCATTCTTACTTACAAAGGCAAAATTACCCAAATTTAGTGTGAAATGCAATTAATTCAGTAATCCATAGCCTTTCCTTTATTGGTTAGCTGAAATACGCCTTTTCTTTTCTATGACATTTTCTTTTCTTCTTTTTCAGAGTTTTCAACTAATTGGTGCATGGACCAGGGCTTCAAAACCCTCTGGTGTCTGATATAAACTATGGTCTAATTTTATTATTGCTAATAGTTACACATCATAGCTAAAGTTTGCTAGGAAACTATGATGAGCCACAAAATTAAGAAGAAGAAAAAAGACTTGAACTTTAAAGGTCAGTATTCAAGTGTATGCAATCTTTTAAGTATATATTTTAGGTACAATATTAGTGAAATAAATTAGCTTATGTGGGGGTCGGAGAAATTTCCTTTCTTCCCTTTTAGGTTCTTTTGGTTGTTTATATTAAATTGACATAAGACAAATTGGCAGGAGAAAAACAAACAAAATTATGTAAGTATGTGATATGAAGACTCAAAGGAAAGCCAGGTAATTGAGGCTTTATATAACATCCTGAGCTAAAGAAAGGGATAGGGGTTTGAGATTAAAGGGGAAGGAAAATCTTTTACAGGAAGGCAGAGAAGATGTTTAGAAAACAAAGGTTGCCCTGTTAAGCAGACAAGTTTCTTAGTCTTCTAATAGCTTGTCTTTTGGTAGATGTCCCCTTTCCAGTGTAAATTTAGGCAATTGAAGGGGAGGTAAAGAGCTTTTCCTGAATCTTCTGAGTTTTGATTGCTTTTAGTAAATAATAATAAATAATAAAATAATCCTCATGCAGAAGTGACATATTTTGGGGTGGTATATTCAGCTTTCCTTTACTTAACAAGTACAGCTATCTGCTCACTATATGAGTCTTTCAGAGCATGTTCTTTGCCAACTCTCACAAAATGCATTTTGTATGTGGTATTACATATAAAACTCTTGCATCCTACCTTTTTACCAGGAATGTAAAAAAGTCTGATGAAACACATTTGAACATTCTAATTAGTGCATCTGTATCTTCTGCTTCTAAGAAAATAATAATCCATTCCCCTTTGCACAATCATAAGTTCAGTAACTATGTAGGTCAATGATGATTCTTGAGACATACAAGAATTATTTTAGAATATTATCATTGGAAATAATGATATTTTTAAAAAGGGATAGCAAAAGCTTGGGATTTAGAATACTAAAATGAGCTTTGGCTTTCCTTTTATGACCCATTAACCTTGTCTACATGTTATACAAGCAAGAAGCAGAAAAGGGCTATGGTTAAGAACCTTGACTCAGAAGCCCATCTGCTGGTGCTGAATCTGGGTGGTTACTTACTAATTGTTCAACCTTGGATATTTACTGTATTTCTCCCACTTTCTTTTCTGTAAAACAGGAGCTATATCAGAAACTTCCACATTAGGTTCTTAATAATGGATTAAATTAATTAACATTTTAAAATTACTTAAAACATTGACACACACTAAGTGCTATACAATAGCTGTTAAATTAATAATTAAAAACTTCAGAATATCTGTTCTTAAAAATGAACAGTAAAATTATCTGCTTACTTGTACTGCATAAATTTATAGTACTTTGTATAATTCTGACCAGCAAAAAGTGCTTCTAGGAATATCTTCTATTTCACTGTGTTTTTATATTCATAAATAACCAACCATTGGCCTGTAGGTAGTTTCCTGAAAGCAATGCCATTTATCAGATTAAAGCAAAGTTATTAAGTTTCTTTACCACATTTTAACTACACATACTCTTACTACTGAAATCTGTCAGAGCCAAAAAGAAAAAGAGGGAGAAAGACAGAAAGTCAAAGTAAATGATAAATGTTTGAAACTTTCTGTATGCGTGGAGTTACAAAAAAGTATGTGTCAGACAAAAACACAGCTGAAGTATGGTTATGGCTAAATGCCTCAAATATAAACTCTTTGTTAAGTGCTAAATAAGTTCTACATCTGGCTTGCCATTTATTACTCATTCTACTTCTTAGGGGGAGTTTTGCAAATGACAAAGCATATGTTGATTTGGGATCATTTCAATAAAAACTCTTTCTTATGCAAATATTTATCTTAAATTCCTTAAAGCTGCTAATGAAGGCAAAGATTTTGAACAGACAATAAAATAGCACTAACCCTGGGGATACTGAAGACTTAGAGTTTCAAAGATAAACCGAGATTCCTATTGTGTAATACTTTAGAAAGTCAGTTATATCATTTAGGTCTTGCTAAAATATGCATATGTTGCTTTGTAAGCAGAAACATCTATACACAGAAAGATTCAAACGAAAGTTACATAGTTTATAGCAGACGTAGTGGAGCTGTAATTCTTATTGTACTACTTTTCACACGTTATTTTATTAATCTCAACAACCATGGAGTAGCTAGCATTTTTCTTAATTCATAAAAAAGAAAATTGAGGTTTAGAAATGTTAACTATCTAAAATTATTTTATTTATGATCATGTTTGCCTGATTACTATACATGTCCTTTGCTAGAAGGTGGCCTCCAGGAGAGCACAGACCTGGTTCTGTCTTTTCACAACTATGTCCTTAGTGCCTAGAATATCTTCTTGCACGTAAGTATTGAAGAATGAAAGTGAGGTAGAGCAGGGACCTGGGCCAAGTGTCATGCCATTATAAAATGTACTTAAGCGTGGGACCAAAGGCCTAGTTTATTCTTTAACTCAACTTACAAATATGTTGTACTCCCTTCTTTCAGTTACACTGATCATAACATTGATAAGTGAGACATTGTATTCAGGACAGAGCACAAACTTCCAAAGTGTAACCAGGACAGAAAACAGACCTCTGGAGCACTGATGAATCTACAGTATCAACTCTGATGGATAAAGAATGCTGAGGTACAAATCAACACAGTCACTTAGACAACCTTATTCTTAAGACAAAACTTCAAAGTAAATATTAATCACCTGTATATATCATGCCTTATACTGACCATACTCAAACCCTCAAAACCTATAAAGAAGACACCAATAAATGGGAATACATTCTGTGCACATAGATAGTAAGAATTAATATTGTCAAAATGGCCATCCTGCCTAAAATAATCTACAGAATTAATGCAATCCCCATCAAAATACCAACAGCATTCCTCAATGAACTAGAACAAATTGTTCTAAAATTCATATGGAACCACAAAAGACCCCAAATTGCCAAAGCAATTCTGAGAAGGAAGAAAAAAGCTGGGGTGATTACACTCCCTGACTTCAAGGACTACTACAAAGCCACAGTAATCAAAACAATTTGGTGCTGGCATGAGAACAACCCATGGATCAATGGAGCAGAATAGAGAACCCAGATATAAACTCCCACATACATGGCCAATTAATGTACAGTGAAGGAGCCATGGACATACAATGGGAAAATGACAGCCTCTTCAACTATGGTGTTGGCAAAACTGGACAGCTACATGTAAGAGAATGAAACTGTATTATTGTCTAACTCCATACACAAAAGTAAACTTGAAGTGGATCAAAGACCTGAATGTCAGTCATGAAACCATAAAACTCTTAGAAGACAACATAGGCAAAAATCTCTTGAATATAAACATGAGCAACTTTGTCCTGAACACATCTCTTCAGGAAAGGGAAACAAAAGCAAAAATGAACAAATGAGACTACATCAAGCTAAAAAGCTTCTGTACAGCAAAGGATACCATCAGCAGAACAAAAACTTGTCCTACAGAATGGGAGAATATATTCGTAAATGACTTACCCAATAAGGGGTTAACATCCAAAATATATAAAGAGCTCATATGCCTCAACACCCAAAAAACAAATAACCTAATTAAAAAATGGGAGGATGACATGAACAGACACTTCTCCAAAGAAGAAATTCAGATGGCCAATAGGCACATGAAAAGATGCTCCACGTCGCTAATCAACAGGGAAATGCAAGTTAAAACCACAATGAGATATCACCTCGCACCAGTTAGGATGGCCACCATCGAAAAGACAAGAAACATCAAATGCTGGTGAGGATGCAGAGAAAGGGGAACCCTCCTACACTGGTGGGAATGTAAATTAGTTCAAGCATTGTGGAAAGCATTATGGAGGTTGCTCAAAAAACTAAAAATACAAATACCTTTTGACCCAGGAATTCCACTCCTGGGAATTTACCCAAGGAAAACAAGATTCCTAATTCAAAAAGACATATGCACTCCTCTGTTTATCATATATATAAAAAAGATTTATATAAAATCTTTTGCTGCTTGACTTATTGCACTTGGTCTCTGAATTCTTTCAAACATGCCAGGAGGTTGATAAGAGACCCTGCTCCATCACTGGTGGTAAGTGTCTTTGTCACTTTGTCATTCAACTTTTAGTCTTAAACTCAAGTCTTTTCTCTCTCCCTGTTTTATTTCAGACAGGTAGGGAAGCAGCTTCAGGAACCTCTGATTTGGGGGCTTGCACATTCCCATCACCTGGGTGATCTGGAGAAGACCGTGGCCGAATGATCATGTTCTTTAGCAGCTTTCCTGAATGTCTCCTCGTCTTTTATTTTGGAAAGTTCCAGGAACATAAACCCACTCCATCCAGTGCTCTGAGGCTCCCCCACTTCTAGGGTAGCAGGAATATAATTCTCATGCCATACAGATCCATGCAGACATTGGATGCCAGGTGACCCTGGCTTCAGGAGTTGGCAAGGGATCTTCCCTATGTGCAGGAGTTCAACTGAACTTTCCTTTTCTCCCCTTTGTTCTTTCTTGTTTTCCATTGCCTACTTGGCTTCACAAATAAAGGAGCCACTCTTCCTCTCTCTATGCAACTTTGACACTGTTGACAATTACTTTAATGAATTCCCTCTTGTTTACACTTGTTTGACCTATTCGTGAATTCTTTCTTGATCTGAGTTAAGGACACTCTCTTGAGGTCAGGGAGACCTCCCCAGATGAGACTGCTGGGCAACAAATGAATACCAAATTCATGAGCTTGCTAAGATCCCACAACTAGTAATTTGTTGTGCAAATTCAAATGATCCTCAGTGATTTTTTATTGTGATAACATATTAAAAAGTATACAAACACAGAAAAACATTGTTAGAAATGTCCAGACAAGCTCTGAAAATTGGAATGTCTTTTATCAAGTTCTGTTAAAACAAAGATGATGTCCCAACTCTAATAATCATTTTCTTAGAAATAACTGTAAAGGTACTTAACCTCTCTGAATAACAAGTAAAATTCTATTATTGGTATGATGAGGATTAGACACCTTAGTATTTGTAACACTCTTAGAATAGCATCTGGCATTTAATAAGTGCTTAATAAATGTTGGCAGCTATTGGCATTCTTGTATTAAATTCATTCACTTAGCTATCTTACCTTATCCAAGTGTGTGTGAGGGAAACATTGGAAAGACAAGTAGGACCAGTTAGTCATCTTTTTAAAAGAGTGAGTTTGTTTCATCCTGTTCATAGAAATGAAAAAGATAGATAAGAAAAACAGAAATAAAGAATTAAGTTTTAAACTTCTGTGAGCAGGAAAAAAAAAAAAGAATCCCTCAAAGCAGTGTGTGTTTCTGTTTGAACTCTCGAATTATCAGAAAGAAAAAAAGTATCATTGATGATAGCTATCATCTTTACAAAAATGTATTTTGTGTGCAATTATATAAAGCAACACATAACATGTAAATATATATAATTTTTAATATAAAAATTATATAGTTGCTGGATGCTATTCTTCCAACTAACATCCTGTTGTTGGTTATACTTTACCAAACCTTCACTGTCCCAAACGTGCAAGAGTAGATAGACATTTTGGGCCAATTTTCTGGAGCCCTAGATGGCTGTCTTTGGCTGAGTGGCCAATTACTAGTGCAAGGAGTAGGGATAGCTAAAGAACATCAAATTCTTTTGACCCAGTGAGGTAAAGTTCAAAGAAATTAAAGTCTAAAATTCATTCTCACTAATGTTTTTATTCTGTTCAATATCAGCCAAAGATGTTCTTTATGCCTGTGTGGATATGAGCTCCTTTCCACCTCTGTAGCCTAGGTTCTTTTCCATGGGAATCACAGTGGTACCTCTAGAACCTCAGAGTCTTAATAATTCTCTCAGG
This sequence comes from Manis javanica, assembly GCF_040802235.1. NCBI lineage: Eukaryota > Metazoa > Chordata > Mammalia > Pholidota > Manidae > Manis > Manis javanica. The sequence goes on from NC_133161.1 coordinate 81,529,195, forward strand.
TGCCTCACTTTTTAAAAATTCAAGAATTAGCAGAATAAATAAAATGAACACCATACTGCCCCTCACCACCAATGAAAAAAATAAAAATCAGTAAAAATGTCAAACCTTAGCCTCTAAAGCTATTAATTTAGGCAAATATAGGACTCCAGAGTAATCCCAAAGTGTAAAGCAGAGATGCAGTTGATGTCTTACATCAGGGCAGTAAAAGGAGAAAAATCTTTTTTTGCCTCAACTTTTGTCATTTTTTTCCTAGCTAATTGTCTGGAGTTTACAACTTAAGATCTTAGACTTAATTGGGAGACCCTCCTTCCCGGTGGTTATAGGTGTTGTGCCTGCTACTATTATGGGAAGCCATTGACACTGATGTATACTCTCCTCTCAGAGAGTGGGATTTGGGCCAGCCTGCACTACATGTGGCTGTGCAGGACATTCACATGTTCCTGCTGGATCTGTTCTTCCTGTGCTGGGTTGGGTATGGGCTTCCGAGGATGGCCTGTCTTCCACAGGATTTTAGCTGATACCTCTTCTCCACATTTGTTTAAGTTGTTTATTTGTTCTCAGGAGATTTCTGAACTGAGTCTGCAGCTGAAGCCTTTAAAATGTGGGCCCCATGGTTCAAGTCAGAGCCAGTGGTGCTACTTGTGTTCTCAAGGCATCATCATGTTTCAGTTTCTGAAAGGCTTGTGGAGCTTTAAGGCCTGACAGCATGCTATCGGTGACATCACTTTCTGGTGCAGTGGGTCATGTGGCTAGTACTCAGTTTCTCTCTACTGGTTGTTCTTTTTAGGAGAGTCTGAGCGAGTAGGTGAGTGTTCCAGCTGTCTGCTTTCCATCATCAGTGTGCCTCAGCTAGAACTGGGTCAGAGCTTTCTTTCATTGTCCTTTACCTTTTTGCCCCCAATATCTGCCCCACCCTCCACTTTCATTATTCTATTTGTTGCCTTGTCTTCCATAGCATAAATAGTGAAAATTAGTTCAAAGACTCCCCATGCTACCCACTGTCCATCTTGAAGGTCTTGATTTGGAAAAATTATAACTGGGAGATTTCCTCCCATCAGAACATGACCTAGGCCTGGACTTAATATGTCTTTGTCTTTCTATCTCTATCCTCAATGCTTCAACCTGTTTCTTATTCTGGAAATTCTCTCAGAGGCCTAATTTTACACATCTCTTAGGCACAGACAATATCTGTACTTCCACCTATAGTATTATTTTGAAAATCACCTACTAATCCCTTGAGCATTTTATTCTAATATCCCTGGTCTTCCCCTCTCAAGTCAATAAATTGTTTTCTGTAAGCATGTGACCTAGATGTTCCAGTTTTTAAGGAGATAGTTTCCTAACTAACTGCTCTTGCTACAAATATTTAAAAAGCACTTTCCATTTTCTGGATCTTAGCTTGCTTTAGAAGAATGAGCCAATCTGTCCTTTCAGAATTTGCTCAGTCAAGGACTTGGTATGATGGAGCAACAGCTGACAGCATGTCCCTCCCTTAGTAATCTCTTTAAAAGTAATTATATCGGAAAGTAACAAATTTTCCCTTCAATATATAATTTCTCCAGTTTATATCTCTAGCTAAACTTTGAATATTAATCTTTTACCAAATAATATATCTCTTTCCTTCCAGCTGAATCACCTGTCTTCCTTCCTCTCCCTTCTCTCTCTCTCTCTTATCCATTGTTCCTTCTTCATCGAAGCATCTTTTATAAACTACCATTTTCTCTTTGAGGAAACCTTATTCTTAGGCTCAGTGTTACATCAAATCCCTGTTTAATTATCTTATATGTGGTTTGGGTAATTTCTCTCAGTTCTATTTTAATCAAAGAAGATTGTATATTCCTTTTAAAATACAGGCCCACATTCCTTTCAGTTGTTCATTGATAAAAAACTGTAATGAAGCTGAGACCTAAAGGTCTTTGACTTCTAGTGGACCTAGAGGGCATTATGCTAAATGAAATAAGCCAGGCAGAGAAAGACAAGTACCATATGATTTCACTTATAAGTGGAATCTTAAAACAAAGTAAACAAAACAATAGACTCATAGACACTGAGAAGTGACTGGTGGTTACCATGGGGCAGGAGTTAGGGTGGGTGTGAAATAGGTGAAGGGGATAAAGAGGCACAAAATCTAAACTGTAGTATAAATTAGTCATGGTGATAAAACTACAGCATAGAGAATATGGTCAGTAATTTGTAACTTTCTGTAAAAAATCTTGAATTCTTTCTGTGCTAACAGATGGTAACCTCACTAGTTAGGATGAGCATCTAGTAATGTAGGTAACTGTCGAATCACTATATTGTATACTTGAAAGTTAATTATTACATGTCAACTATTATTCAATAAAAGCAAAAATAGAAACAGAAAACAGAGAACAGTCTCTGATTTCTAGGATGTTATCAGAATTTATGTAACTAACAAATTCAGGGCCAACTTAAGACTATAAGGGGGAAGGTGAACCTTAAAATCTTGTGGATAAGCCACATGGATCTAAGAATTTAGTTTCTGCATGTCTCTTCAGATTAAAGTGCAAAATGAAATTTGGAGCAGCTCATCAATACTGCCTGCCAAGTTGGGCAATAACAGCAACTAGAACTTCACTCACTAACAGTGCCTGATAGCTCACATGGGAACTGGGTAGTCTAAAACCCTGGCCTGCACAATCCAGAAGTGTGGTATTACTTTTGTTTTTTGACTCAGTTGTAGAGTGGAGTGGGGGTAGGAGTTGATTCCAGGGGATGGCACCTTTGGCTTCCCATCATAATGGCCATTAGGCTATGGGCTAGGAAACAAATGTGGATATTCTGCTAATTACTAAGTATATTTATTTCCACTGTACATTCTAGTAATTCATTTTCCTTGGTAATGCAGTATTCAATGTTGAGGTTTTATAAATATCTTACTGATATGTTGTATATGGCATCACTTTTTGTTTATACTGTTTACAAATGTATATTTGATATATAACTATATAAACAAAATATTTGATTTTTATATTAACCTTGTATCATTAACCTAATTTATTAATTCTAATAGTAAAATTGTAAATAAAGAAAAATAGTATGAGTACACTCTATAGATTCTTTCAGATTTTTTTGTCTATATAATCATGTTGACAATAAATAATGACAGTTTTATTGTTTAACTTCCTTATTTTACTGGGTAAGATTTCCAGAACAACAATCAATAGAAATGATGATAATAGGTATCTTTGTCTCATTTCTTAAAGTGTGGGGATACTTCACTTCTAATATTTCATAAATATATAGGTATGTTTGCTTTTGAAAACAAATGTATAAATAGGTATATTTTTGTATTCACACTTTATTTCAGATTAAGAATACATTGTTCAGTTCTGAATTTCTAAATATTCAGAAATTCATATGAATATATCTGGATTCAATTAGCAGATACTTGTTTTGAATTTTTGTGATGATGCTTGTGAGAGATTGACTCATAATTTCCCTTTCTTGGGATGTCCTTGTCAGGTTTTAATAACACACTTATGTTTACCTCATAAAGCATGATGGAAGTTTTCCCTTTTTTTCACATTCTTTGAAAAAAAATTATATAAGATTTTTGTTATCATCTTGTTCCTATTGTTTCCTTGTTTAATTCAATTGGTTTACAAATATATTCTATATTATTTACATCCTTAGAAATGTATTCAGACTCCCTTCCAGCATTTTGGTAAATCTTCCATCTGCACTTAAAAATGAGTTTGCTACAATTATTGGACATAATATTCTATACATGTCAAGTAGAACTAGTTTGTTAATGTTATTCAAAACTATACTAATTAATTTTTTTCTATATGTTCTATCAGTTATTTGAAATATCTATTAAAGGTTCCAACAATAATTGTTGATTTTTCTTTGTTTTTATAATTACACTGATTTTTGCTTTATCTATTTTGTGATGATGTTATTAGTTGGAAGCAAATTTAGAATTGCGTGTCTTCATGGTTGACCTTTGCTTGCTACTTCTATCATTGTGAAATATCCATTGCCATCTCTAATAATGTTTCTTGCTACAAAGTCTTTGTCTGATATTGTATAGCTACTCAGCTTTCAGTAGTTGGTGCTAGTGGTTCCATGGAAACTTTTAAATATGTTTTTTTTTTAGTTTTGATTGTTTATGAGTCTTTTGATTTAATGTGTATCCTTTGCAAGCAGCATGTAGTTGTTCATGTGTCATTGCAGTCTGACAATCTTGTCTTTTCATTGGACTTCTAAAATCTATTTACTCATAATAATAAATGATACATTTAGCTTTATAGCTACTATTTATTATTTTTATTTCCTTGCACCATTTCTTTTCTTTGCTCCTTGTCCCTCCTTTCTTTCCTTACCTTCTTTCCTTACCTTGTAATGGCTTTCTTTTAATTATCCTGTTTCTCTCCCCTCTGGTAACTATTCATTTAATACTTTCCCAATGTTTATTTGATGGGCTACCTTGGGGATAACAACATGCGTTCTTGACTTCCTACAGAGTGGTATATATTGCTATTTTCATCATTTCCAAGACAATGCAAGAAACTGTTAGATCTCCTTTAATTTCCTTCTTGTCTTTTGTGCCTTTGTCAGATATACTGACTCATATTAATATTTTTATACAATCAATATTAATTCAGATTGGCTTATCTATTTTCTGTTTCTGGTGTTTTTAACTCCTTCCCAAATTTTTATGTTTCCACCACAGGTGATTTCCCCTCTACCTGAAGAGCTCTTTTAGAGGAAGTCTACATAACCAAATTTATAGTTTTGCCTTCAATTTTGTTAAAATCACAGTGTCAACAGTGTATGAGACATAAATATTTTCAAAGATGTAAAGACATCTGCATTAAGCTTTTATATGTAATTTTTTAAAAACTTACATATATCCTATTTTAAAATAGATATACCTACTTTACAAGGCACTAACCTTTCTGGAACATTTCCATGTAACCCCAAATGCTTAACAGCTAAGAAGGAAAGATAAATCCTGTTGCAAAAATATTTACTATTCCTTCCTTGAAAGAAAACAGCATCATTCCATTCCTCTATTAAAATAAAAAAAAGGAATTTATATTCAGGAATGAACAACAAAACTGTTCCTTATATTATATATGCATATTTCATCATATTCCTTAGAAATAGCACTATATAATATTACTGTGAATAAAATCACAGATTCTGAAAAAAAATTTAGTTTTTATAAAGTGCTATGATACTTGCTCAAAAAGGCCCAAATGAAAACTGCAACCTGTTTCATGCATGATACACTTCATCTGAAATATGCTTAGCCTTTATTTTACTCTGTTCACACACAACAAAGCCAACTCAGAACTGAAGTTGAAGGTTCTGACTCAAATTTAACAATTGACTACTTATTTAAATTCTTTCTGACAAACTCTATCAGCAATTATGTGAAACTAAGGATTTCTACCTAGGGAAATTCTGATCAGAGGGCATTTTGTCCTTAGCAGATCTTACCTCAAAACAAAACTAAAACAGAAACAACTCACCAATCTCTTCTCTTTTGTTCTTATATAACAACTTAAATCAGTCATTACACATTACACCTGCAATCAAATGTATATTCAGCATGTTCTCCAGTCTGTAGTTTTAAGTGAAAATAATTAAGCAAAAATTTTAGACTTTTTTTAGTTTTTTAATGATTGGTAGAATTAGAAATGGGTTTAATGTTATATTTTTCTTTTAAAATCAGATTTCAAGGTAAGACTTTGTGCTCAAATCATAGTGGATGGTACAGAATTTCTATCTTGATAACAGAGGCATCTATAGCTTCATTTTGTAGGCCTAAAGCTGACCAAGGGAATTCTTTGCAGCTACAGGTACCTGAATGGTCTTTAGAAACAAATCTTGGTCATGACTTGGTTTGATCTTTGAGAATCCTGTTAGAGTATTGAAGGAGCTCTGGTTTCCTGATGGCAATTGGTTTGGCTTTGGGAGCACAGGGACCATGTTTCTGAAATCCTCAAAGTGTTCTTATTGTCTCCTTGTTATATTCCTTGAGAAACATAGAACACCAGTCTCTGATCATAACTTTTTATGACATGCTAATTGATGTCTAAACTGAGAACAGCTCATTAGCTCTAATCATGCCATGCCAATCCCCAAAGTATCTGTACCTTGAAGGAGGCCATACTGAACAGAATGCATGTCCCTTTGAATATATTGTGTCTGGAGCACTTTCTCCCAGTAACATGCTAATGATATCCATATCAAGTACAGCTGGATATGGAAATACTTTTTAAGTTATAAAAACTTTAAAAAGTCTAAAGTTTTGCTTAATTATTTTCACTTAAAACTGCAGAGTGGAGAACATGCTGAATATCTATATGTTTGATTGCAGGTGTAATGACTGATTTAAGTTGTTACATAAGGACACAAGAGAAAAGATTGGTGAGTTGTTTCTCTGCTTTAGTTTTGTTACTGAAGAAGCTGAGAGAAGCTCCTGAGTGCTAAGGGCAACTATGTGGTGAATCTCCATCATACACAATTATGTTTCATATTCTTATACAAGAATTGTAAAATTGATCAAATGCTTATCAAATCCACAGGTAAGTTTCAGAAGCTTAATGGAACTCTTCATTTGTCAACTTCACCCAAAAAAGACTTGGCAGTCTACTTATTCAAACTAACCACCTTTTCACAGAACAACACATTCCTACTGATAAAGCATCTCTGACCATTTCAGAAGCTATCTCGGTGTTGACCAGACTATAACTCCAGAGACAAGTTGTCATTGAGGATAATGTCTAGCTTTGAAACGCCTGAGTTTCAGCTCTGAATGCTTGTTCCACATCAGACAGCTGATCTAATCTTCAACAGCATAAAGCAAACAACAGTTGTTTTCATCTATTAAAATTTTTGCTACCATTCCCTACACCAAAGACAGACTGGCCAAGGCTGCTGAATGCTTAGTTTCTGTAAATATAACAAACCATCCCATCCCACGCTAGATACCACACTGTTGGATAATTCTGAAATAAGACTTTAGTCTGTCTTTGAGGGGCTCATGTGGCAAGCAGGAAATGCTGAAAATAAAAGTAGATGGCATTTATACTCTTTTAAAAGGTCATGGCACTGATGCAAGAAGTAGAGGACACAATGCTAAAACTGTACTGTTGCTAGCTAGCACTGGCGATGCTGGGATTCCCTGATAAATGTGAGCAGAGAAATTAAAGATGAATAATTGACTTATACAGGAAGGCTGATTGTAGCAAGGTCTGAACCTGGCAGAGTCAGAGTAAGTATTCAGAGGTCATTCTACTTGCTGGGTGTGCAATTCCTAACAGTCCTGCCCAAGGAGGCAGTATGGATTGATGCCTTTGATGCCCCTAGCCAGAGTGATCCCACCTAGAGAAACTGTCAGTGAGGACAGTGTCTTCTTTCCCCTGGAACCTGGTGGAGAAAAGTGTCTTCTCCAGTAACTGACTGAAGGGATGCCATGCTTATGGAAAATGGGGGACAGAGTAAGAAGGTCTCTTCTCATGAACAACTGGATGGGAATTCTTTGTATCTTCTTATCTTGGGCCAGAACCAGATGGTCCCTCTATGGTGAGTGCATTAGGGTAGGTAGAGGATTAAGGGTGTATACAGACTATGAAGGCTGAGGCACCCTCGTGCCACCAAGTCTAATCTTTGGCTGCCACTTGTTTCACATGTAAAGAACCTCAGTGTTGGTACCAAGAGCCCCCAGCCTGTGGAATACTATCTGGATAAGAGCCTACGTTGCCAGTTATTTTCTTTTAACATTTTGAAATGTCAATTTTCTTTTGTCTTCTATTGTTTCTATTGAAGTATTAGGAGTCCATCTTATTATTGGCCCTTTAAAGATAGTGGGTGTTTTAGAGATTTTTATCTTAGTTTCTGGATTTCATTGTTTTACCAGGATGTACCTAGGCAGGGCTTTTTTCACTTATCCTGTTGGATATTTATAGAACTTTTTGATTCTGTGGCTTAATCATCTAATTTAGTTTTTGCAATATTTTTGGTCAGTATCTTTTCAAATATTGGCTTTGCCCCTTTATTTCTTTTCTCTTTTTCTAGGATTCTAGTTATCTGTATGTCAGAAATTCTTCTGTGATTCAAGTACCTCTTAAACTCTTATATTCATTTTCTATCTTTTTTCCCACTTTACTTCACTCTGAAGAATACTACCAATCAATCTTCTGCTTTATTGTCTTTCTGTAGTGTTAATCCCATCTATTGAATTCTTATTTAAGGTTACATGATTTTCAATTCAATTTCAAAGATTTGATTCTTTTAATAGTCTAAAGTTGTCTGGAGAAATTTTCTGGTTTCTAAAAAATCCATTTTCTTGGACACATCAGTTTTCCTGAAATTCATTTCTGAAAACAAGAATACATGGAACACCTTTCCAGTGACTTCATTTTCAGGTCTTTTTCTTGTTTTTAATTGATCGATTCTCCTAGTATGTCTGTAATTGTTGATTTAATAACTATTGTATATACTAATTATTTGTTCTCTGATTTCTGTAATTTCAGAGAAGATTTTGTTTGTTTGACATTTTATTCGAATAGTGCAGATCCACGTCAAAGGCTTGAGGCTGTATGTCAGCACTGTGAAGAGTGATCCCCTTTGACTTTCCTCTTATGATAAGGTCCTCCAGAAGTCTCAGTTGAAAGCTTATGCTGTGTTCTCAGTACCTTACTTCTTATCAGTCTCTGAACTCCAGCTGTTGTTTCCCTGGCACTATGTTACTATTACAGCTTTGCTTAGCTTTTTATCCTCTGCTGCTTTAGGCTTTGGCTTCCTGGCCACTTACCACATACAACATAGGGATTAGAAACACCTCCAGAAAAAGCAGTGCAGAATGTCATGCTTATTTCCCTCTAGTTTTGTTTTCTCTGTGACCTCAGCCCTTCAGCTGTAACTTGCAGTTATAACTTGTGGGACTAATTTGTAGTCCTCATGTCCATTTTTTGCCTACTCATCTCTTCAGGCTTCTGATAGCACTGAGCTACTTACAGCCTGCACAAGTTATATATACTGCAAATACTTTGGGTTGAAAATCAATGAAGAATTTGGGGCTTCCCTTAATGTGTTCTCCTGTCTCAACAGCTTAGCCCCTCAAGTCTTATCTACCTTAGTTACTCTTTTAAGTACTCCTAACAGTTGTTATTTTACATTTTATTTTATATAGATTGTATAGCTTTTCTCAGCAAAGTTTGTCTCTTGCAAGCTACTCCATTGCAGATGGAAGGATAAGAGAAAAAAATGCATTTATTCAAGTTTTGTTCTCCTTTGGACCTTATGAGGATTTATAGTTAAAATGTGACTGAGCAGGATGCTATTTTGGTAGTTTATATTGAAGACAAAGAAGGCAAGAAATTCATGACTTTTTTTAAAACAAATATTATTAAGGGACGACTATAGTGCTAGCTCAAATAAGGAATTTGTTCTTTGGATTTTGTTTCTTCCATTCCTCTGCTCGCAGAAAGTGTTTTTCCCTAGTGGACTGGATCCAGACTTCAACTCACCTTCAACCCTACTTTCACTATCTGGACTAATTTTTGGTGAGCTGTTCCCCAAGCACTGAAACTTGAATACCTTACCAGTAGAGTGAAACTGTAGTGAATATAATCTACCATGCAGAGGATAAGTAGGACAGAATTTCTTAATTTGAAATCTCTGAATCCTTGAGAGTCCAATGCATATACTTTATATGGTCATGAGCAACATGAAGTGTAAAAACAATGTCCATGTCTATATGCCTATGTTAATATATTTACTTTTTTGGGGAAAGGCCCTGTATTTTCCATAATCTAGTAATCAAAATTGTTTACGACAGTAACCTAGGAGTTTTTTGAACATCTCTCTTATCCAAATCTAACCAGTAGCCATTCATTTTGAATTGCAGATCCTGTGTAACTCTCAGGTGTACCCACTTTCCAACCTCTCAGGGGCCATCATCTTAGTCTAAGCCATCATTATTGCACCCACAGAAAACTCTGATACACCGAACTCCTTGACTCCACTCCTCAATATACCATCAGGGTATTTTAAAACAAAATGATCATGTTATTCACTTTTCTTCTTTAAAGTTTTTAGCAGCTTTTCATGACATTTAAAAAACATATTTAGAATAACATAAACTTAAAATAATGTTAAATCCTTAGCATTGCCCAGCAGTTCATCCAGTGAGACCGTGAAACTCTTTGGCTAGGCAAACAGCCTCTGGAGTCACTTCAAATCCTACTTCTCCTGCTTATTAGCTATGTAATTTTGGGCAAGTTATTTAATTCTCTGTGCCCAGTTTCTTCTTCTATATAGTGGGAATAAAAATGTATTTACATTATGGAATTATTGTGAAAATTAAATGAGTTTAAATAGATTTAAAACAGTACCTAGAAAGCACTCAATAAATATCTTAATAGGTCTGATGTTTTGCATGATATAGCCACTGCCTTCATCCATATATTTATCTCACATTTCATCCTAAACCTCTGCCTACCAACAAAGCTTTAACTCCAGCATTACTGGCCTTTTCACAGCTCTTTGAATACCTTGAGATCATTACTCTTTAAAGTCTTCATACCTACTGTTCCTCTGCACCTATTGTTTCTGCTTTCAATTGCAGATTTTAGCTTTACTGTCTAATTTCAGATAAGGTTAGTTCGCTTATGAATTGCTCTCATTGTGCCTCATTAGAAATATGTGATTATAATGGTTTTAAATAACTAAAGGTGAAGTAGGGCAGGTACATGAAACAAGCATCATGATTAACTTTTCCTGCCTTTGATGAAAAATGCCAAGATATAAACACTGTAGTAAGAATAGGAGGGGGCCCATCTTAAGGCAAATATTCCATTTTAAAAACCAGGGAGTTATGAGGTAAGATTCCTAACATATTCTTTGGTAATCAGGCAATAACCCACCCTATCTTAAGGCAGGGCAAGGAGTCCTAACTGATATGTTCCCAGTGCTTTAGGGAAACCAGTATCTTGGAGAGGAACCAGATCAATAAATTCCTTGAGTTAAGTTTATCTCACAGAATTATATAGAGGACTGACTGTGGGTAGTGACATAATGTCTCTCACTGAAAAAAGACATGAGATCACAAGTCAAACCTTCACCCAACAACCTCTGCTCCCACTCCTGCCCTTTGGCCCATTCTTGAAAGGCTTAAAAGACAGAATCCGAAGCCCTTAACTGTGCCTCCTTTGACTTCACTCCCTTTTCTTCAAGGGTGTATTTTTTATTTTGGTATCATTAATACACAATACATGAGCAACACTGTAGTTACTAGATTTCCCCCATTATCAAGTCCCTACCACATACCCTATTACAATCACTGTCCATCAGTGTAGTAAGATGCTGTAGAATCACTACTTGTCTTCTCTGTGCTGTACAGCCCTCCCCATGCACCGCCCCTATATTATGTGTGCTAATAGTAATGTCCGTTTTCCCCCCTTGTCCCTCCCTTCCTACCCATCCTCCCCAGTCCCTTTCCCTTTGGTAATTGTTAATCCATTCTTGGGTTCTGTGAGTCTGCTGCTGTTTTGTTCCTTCAGTTTTTCTTTGTTCTTATACTCCACATATGAGTGAAGTCATTTGATACTTGCCTTTTTCCACCTGGCTTATTTCACTGAGCATAATACCCTTTAGCTCCATCTATGTTGTTGTAAATGGTAGGATTTGTTTTTTTCTTATGGCTGAATAATATTCCATTGTGTATATGTGCCACATCTTCTTTATCCATTCATCTACTGATGGACACTTAGGTTGCTTCTATTTCTTGGCTATTGTAAGTAGTGCTGCAATAAACATAGGGGTGCATCTGTCTTTTTGAAACTGGGCTCCTACATTCTTAGGGTAAATTCCTAGGAGTAGAATTCCTGGGTCAAATGGTATTTCTGTTTTTAGTTTTTTGAGGAGACTTCATACATTCCCACCAGCAGTGTAGGAGGGTTCCCCTTTCTCCACATCCTCGCCAACATTTGTTGTTGTCTTTTGGATGATGGCCATCCTTACTGGTGTGAGGTGATATCTCATTGTGGTTTTAATTTGCATTTCTCCCATGATTAGCGATGTGGAGCATCTTTTCATGTGCCTGTTGACCATCTGAATTTCTTCTTTGGAGAAGTGTCTCTTCAGATTCTCTGCCCATTTTTTAATTGGACTATTTGCTTTTCATTTGTTGAGGTGTGTGAGCTCTTTGTATATTTTTGATATCAACCCTTTATTGCATACTTCATTTATGAATATATTCTCCCATACTGTAGGATGCCTTTTTGTTCTGTTGATGGTGTCCTTTGCTGTACAGAAACTTTGTAGTTTGATGTAGTCCCATTTGTTCATTTTTGCTTTTGTTTTCCTTGCCCAGGGAGATATGTTTGTGAAGAAGTTGTTCATGTTTATGTCTAAGAGGTTTTTGCCTATGTTGTTTTCTAAGAGTTTTATGGTTTCATAACTTACATTCTGGTCTTTGATCTATTTTTGAATTTACTATTGTGGATGGGGTTAGACAATGATCCAGTTTCATTCTCTTACATGTAGCTGTCCAGTTTGGCCAACATCAGCTGTTGAAGAGGCAGTTGCTTCCGCATTGTATATCCATGTCTCCTTTGTCATATACTAATTGACCATCTATTCTTGGGTTAATATCTGGACTCTCTATTCTGTTCCACTGGTCTGTGGGTCTGTTCTTGTGCCAGTACCAAATTGTCTTGATTACTGTAGCTTTGTAGTAGAGCTTGAAGTTGGGAAGAGAGATCCCTCCTGCTTTATTCTTCCTTCTCAGGATTGCATTGGCTATTTGGGGTCTTTTGTGGTTCCATATGAATTTTAGCAAGTGTGTGTTTTTTAAATAAAGCCTTGTCACTGCTCAACTTACTGTGTTTTGTCTCTGTGCTCTTCTAGTGGTAGCATCTTTGTCACTTTGCTATTTCATTCTATTTCCCAGACTTAGGCACAAGTCTTCACTCTGTTTTACTCCAGATAAATAGGGAGGGGTTCCTGAGAGCTCTGATTTGGACTTACAAGTTCCTATCACCTGGGTGACCTGGACAGGACTGTGGCTGTACAATCATGTTCTTTGGTAGTCTGCCTGAAAAATCTCCTTTCTTTGCTTTTGAGAAGTTCTCAGAATATAATCTCACTCCATCCAGTGCTCTGAAGCTCCCCCAAATCCTGGGGTCATAGGTACTTAGTCATGCAGATCCAAGCAGGCACTGAATGCCAGGTAACCCTGACTTTAGGATTTGGCAAGGGATCTGCCCCATGCTGAGCAGTATGTCAATGAGCTTTCCTTTCCTTGCTCTGCTTCTCCTTGCTTTCAGCTCCCTAGGTAGCTGAGGCCATTTCCTGCAACTCTCACTTTAATGAGTTCCTTCCTTACCTACACTTGTCCTACCAGCTTGAGAATTCCTTCTTGTTCAGAGTCAAGAACCCTCCCCCATCCAGGTTGAGGTTTCTCCTAGTGCTTCACCTAGTGTGTAAGAATATAGTAATTTATCTTCCATTTACCCCATGGTCCCAAGCACATAAGCAGGTGAGAATTATGCCTGGGCTTACCCCACTTTATCTTTAAACATCCCGACCCTCCCCCAAAGCAACAGGCCAAGCACATCTGCCACAGTAAAAGGCACCACGCTGCTGCCCTCTCTCTCTCTTTGTCTCTGTCTCTCTGTCCCCTTGCTCTCCCTGCTCACTCTCCCTCTCTCTCTCTCTCTCTCTCTCTCTCTCTCTCTCTCTCCTGCTGCTCTCTCTGCTGCTCCCCACCTCTCTCCCCACCCCACTCTGGGGCAGCCACTCTCTCCTTCAGATAATAAAGTCTCTTGAGTGGGCCCATGTCTCCTGAGTCATTCTGAGTAAGGAGGGTTGCGGCAAGATACTTTTTCATAGTGCACAGGAAAAGCCTGCCCCAGATGTAGCTGCTCCACAACACAGGCATACCTTGTTTTATTGTGCTTCACTGTATTGTTCTTTGAAGATAATATGTTTTTTACAAATTGAAGGTTTGTGGCAACCCTGTGTTGAACAAGTCTATTGGCATGATTTTCCAACAGCATTTGCTCACTTCATATCTCAGTGTGACATTTTGGTAACTCTTGCAATGCTTTAAACTTTTTCATTATTATTATTATATCTGTTACGGTGATCTGTAATTGGTGATTAAGACTTGCTGAAAGCTCAGCTAATGGTTAGCATTTTTTATCAGTAAAGTATTTTTTAATTAAGGAAAGTACATTGTTTTCTTTTTAGACAGAATGTGTTGAACACTTAACAGACCACAGTATGGTATAAATATAACTTTTATATTCACTGAAAAACAAAAAAGTTCACTTGACTCACTTTATTGTGATTTGCTTTATTGCAGTGGTCTAGAACCAAACCCGTAATAACTCCAAGGTTTACCTGTATGATTGTCTTGACTGATCTCTAAGTTGAATGTCTCATACTGGGATCTCTGAGCAGATTTTCTTCATTTCTGTGTCACCATAGAAATGTACTTATAAATAATGTACAGCAACATATTAGCTATCCAATATTTTTTGTTAAATTATTATGTGGGGAAATTGGGGTTCCTATGGCCAGGATCCTCACTGAATTTAAACCACTTGACATAACTGGCCTGTTGCTATCTATCACTTCCACACCCATAGGCAATAAGCTATTATTGCACTATTTAGAGAGCTGGGCCCACTGCTCAGAGCGAAGGTAGAGATGCTAGTGCTCAACCTACCGCTGGGAGAACAAGCCGGGTAATAAACCCTTTCACCCCAAAAATGTTATACGTCATTTTCTTTGGTCACATTGAATCCATAGTGAACTTGCCCAGGGCTAAAACCCATTGGCAAGACAATTATATTGAAAGATTAAAGGGATCCTGAATCCCCCAAATAATAAAATCCACTTGTATAGGAGGAAGTGGAATGATATGAGTTGCTAGTTGTATATTTGGGGAAAATGAGCTGTGGGATTTGGTAAGAATTTGCAGATTGCTCAGAAGAGATGAGACTTTTTTTCTAATGTAAAGACGACTGTAACAGTAAGTTCCAGAAATAGAAATCTGAATAGCTGGGATTAATACCAAGGCAAATCTAGCTAAAATAAATATCAAGTACAATTTTGTCAAGTATGAATTGAACCTAATATGGGTATTTTGTTTAACACTATTAACAGAATGATTTTTTTTTTCCTCCTGGGACGGAGGAAACATTCTCCTCCTGAGAATCCTCATGTAGACAGTCTTTTTCTTGTCTGTTTCCCTTTCTACCTTCCAGCACCCCACGGAGATATTTTTAAACGTATTAAGCCAGTCTCTTTCCCCACAAAGAGGCTCAAAACCATAAGAAACCACAAATAGGCATATGTATTTGAGGTTGATGGTTTGCCAAAGAAAAGCATTCATGCCAAATCTAACTTCAAACTCTAACGCTTTCACACTTAAAACACTGCAGTTTCATGGTAATACAACGTCCAAGAAAACCACAACATTAAAAAAATTTTCAACACTTTATGATGTTAGAGGATAAATAAAAGAAACATAACATTTTGTTTAAAGTGGAAATCAAATCAAATAAAGGTATTGTTTTTCATCTTATTACATTTTTTTAATTTAGAAATTTTTAAATGCTTTGAGCCCAAGTAAAACTAAGATGTAAAGCATTATAATGAATGGTACAGAATGCAATTTAAAATGATAAATGCTGATGTACATACAAAAAATATTATAAAGGCTCTCTGAAGGGGACATGATTTCAAAGTTAAAAATAAACATTGGATTTGTGAAGTTGAAGTACATATAACATAATTAAATTTTCTACAGCCTGTTTTTGCTTAATGGTAAACAAGGACTTCCCCCGATTTTAAAATATATTTGCAGAGTTTATATGTTTCCTTTCTTCTCCAATACATTTAAAATTATTTAGAAGTTCTTTTTGATTTTTGTGTTTCTTTTAACAGTATATATGTTATCACAGTATATCTTTAAAGTTTATGAAGTGTTTACTCTGTGACAAGTAATGTTCTAAGCACCTCACATAAATTAACTGATTTCTTAAGAACAATACTCTATGATTCAAGCAGTATCATTAAACCTATTACGTAGATTACAAAAAGGACAGAAACACTGAATAAATTTCCAAAATTTACAGTTTTCAAAAGGCAGACTTGAGATTAAACCTTGACAAGCCTGAATGTGTGTGCTTGAACATTAATAAGCTGCCTGGAATTTCTTACCACCTGCTTCCTTCTCAATCTAAACCAATCTGACTTTTATTACAGTGAAACTCCCTTTGCTCACCACGTCCTTAATCGCCAAATGTCGTGGATGTCATTCTGAGCTTAAGTTGCTTCACTTTCCTTTAGGTAACATTATTATCACTCTGTTGAAACTCTCTCCATTCCCTTCATACAATTCTGGCTGTTTTTGTTATTGTTTTTGTTTGTTTCTTTCACATATTCTTCTATGTCCTTTGACCTCTTAGTTTTATTTGTTTATTTTTTATCTGCTTGTTTGTTTTGTTTTAAATCCAGCCCTCAGTTGCCTCATCATTACATAATTTCATCTAAAAGTTGATTCATGTGCCTAAATATTTTCTGGAAATCTATACTTGGATGTCCTGCAGTCAACTAAAACTCAACCTGATGAAGGAGTTTAGAACAACACCCCAAAATATGCTGCTCTAGCATATGGTCTACTTTGAGTTAAAGGTACTTGAAAAACAGCCGATGTAAGAAGGACATTCTGACCTTTCTTCTTTTTCTGAAAAGCAGACAATATTCCCATGTGAAAGATGTCTTTCTTATACCACAAGAAAGAAACAGTCTTGTTACCAAGGATGGGAAGTCCAGACCACAAGAAATCTGTGAAAACCTTGTTAAACTAAACTTTAGCTTTCTAGTCATTTCTACACTTTATTAATGACCCCAGCCCAAGACCCTTTGCCTTGTCATAGTTTCAGAATTTACTTATTTTTGTCTAACAGTATAAGCATTCAATTTAACTTCTTTGGGTCTTCATATTTCTGGTGAAGCTTCCATGTATGTGAAAAAATAATTAAAACTTACATTGTTTTCTCCTTTTAATTACTTTATGTCAGTTAAATTCTTAAGCTCTAAGAGGGTAAAGAAAAAAAGTTATTTCCCTACTCTGGCTAAATTAATTTTCCATTTTTCTTGAAACTAGGTCTTTCTCCTTTAATTCTTGTCTTGGTATATGACAACTCCATCACCCAGAAAGTCAACTTTGGTTTCTCCTTTTCAGTTATTCTTCACCCTGAACAAGTCAATCAACCCTTCACGCCATGCCACTGCCACTTCCTTGCTATGGATCTTACAGTTTCTTGCCAGGATTAGTACGATAGCTTCTGAGCAATTTCCAGTTTCTTTGTCACCACTCCTCTCTGTCCATCACACATAAACCGAGTGATCATTATAAAACCAAAATACAGTCTTATTATCCCTCAGCTTAAATTCTTTAATATTCAATTCTCATGCCCAATTTCCTCTAGGTTAAAATTCCTAAACTAGGATTCATCCTCATATAACCCTTCCTCATTTTTTCAACATTTTATCTCTTCCTAATTCATATACCTATGAATCTTTCATATGAAGCCAATCTTCATCATTATTTACAGTTTTCATATTTAAGAATCCATCTACTCAGTAAAATTTATTTGTAACCCCAAATCAATACTCATAGATCTTTCTTGTGTAACAAATTATAGATAAAATAAGAAATTATGTTAATGTTATGAATTAACATTTCAGCATAGAAGAAAAGAGATATAAAATCAAATGAGTTAAAAGAAATCATTATAATCTTAAAGGTGATTTGGAAATATCAGAAAGATTTAATAGTTAATTTTCATATTTCTAGAATCAATATGTCTTCTAAAGCTCCATTCATTTAAAAGTCATAGTAAAACAGAAACCTAGTCTACAAAGAAAGACAATTCAGTAGCAATTAACACCTCTAACGATAAGATTTGGGTATCTAAATATGATTTCCCACTAAAAGGAACCACGTCTCCTTGAAGAAATGGTAGGTTTCAGATTTGGGGCAAGAATAGTACAAGATTGTCCTGGAACATCTTGTGCCAGAAACAAAGGAAGCTTTCAAATACACAAATAATTGAAATTACAAAATAAAATCAGGAAACCAATTGAAAATGTTCCCACTTGTCTGAAGTATAAAAAAGCTATAGCATCAAAGAAAAATAATAATTGCAATGACTGAAACCATAAGTAATGTTGAAGTCCATGAGTGTATTAAAAAAAATTGATTATTGGTTATTTGCCTTTGGAGATTTGCTGGGACATAAATTGTTCTAAACTGGGGTTGTCAAACTTTCTGTAAAAGACCACATAGTAAATACTATACTGAAATAGTCCACACCAACTATTTAGTTACTGTAAATTACAGTTTTTATAACAAATCCAAAATAAGTTTGTCATATTTACCTTGACATTACTTTAGAATAATTCATTATCAGCTAAGAATGTTTTGCTTTCTCAGCCATTTTAAGTGGGCACAAAATCCATAGTTCAATGAAACTAAACCTTTCTAATTTATTATAGTTGCTCACATAACAAAATTGTAATAAAAGTGTTTCTGATATATTCAAACTGATGTATCTGTATGACTTTTTTTAATTGAAAGAAGTCCTTATTTTCTTTAGAAGAAAGTATCTTTCTCTCCTAACATCAGTTTCTTTCAAACCAGCTATTATTTTAACTTCAACAGTACTTAAATATGATCTGCATCAAAAAAATTCACTTTGGACTTACAGGAAAACTTATAATTGTATACCTAAAAAAGGACACCTGTATAAAATAAGGTTTCTTATTGAGACTATCTTACAAATCTTTCAGTCTTATCTTTTGATATTTGATCTTTCCAAATAAAATAATGCATAATGAAATATTCATTCATTCATGCTGCTCTTTTATTACTGGTTGTTCCCTGATTTTGAAAATAAACCTGTTATTTTTTGGGTAAGTTGTATATTGATAAGGAAAGTTATTGTTTTGCTTCCTTGGTCTTTTCTACATATTTAACTTACTTTATTATTTTATTAATTGTAATGGCAAATTTAAATATATTTAACAAAATATGAGTTCAGAAATAATGCTAGAATTTTTAAGTCATCATTTACATACTGTAATGAATAATGGCTCTGCAGTAATCTTTGTACCAAACCATTAAATAAAGGGTTAATGGGAATTATGTAAACAGATGGATTGTTTATTTTCCTCCTAAAGGAATTTTCTCCTGACTGTTCACATTTAAAACAATAAATATATAATGTAAAACTAAATATATATAATCAATATTACATATATATTTGGAATGAAACACAAAAAGTTCTGGATAAGTGGAGCAAGGGATCAGAGATGTGGGGTGGGAAGGATACTTTTCTAATTGTCTAGTGTATATTATTTTCATTCATTTTATTAGTAACTTTGCAGGCTCTTTCAGTAAGTCTTATTCAGGAGTATTTCTTTGAATATTTTCTTCCACATTGCTCTGGACTTCTGAAATTTCTTGATTTACCTTCCATCTCTTCTAGATTTTCTGAGATATATTGCATGCTGTTGTTTCTTTGACCTATGTTTAGGAGGATTACTAGATTTCATCTTGTATATCACAAATTTAATTCATTATTATTTCTTATTTTAATTTCAACCATACTTTATTTTCCAGTAATATTTCTTGTTATTTGATGCATTATTTTTTCACAGTGGCCTGCTTTTCTTTATGAGATATGATATGAATATAGATTAATCAATTTATCAAATAATCTGTGTTCAAATCCAAACTCTAATACTTAAGTGTTGAGCCTCATATAAAATAAGAATAATAAAAGTGCCTGGTTCTACTACAATGAGGTTTTAATGAGAGTGACATGTATTAATGCTTATAAATCTCTTTAGGGTACAATCAGCAAAGAGTAACCCCTCAACTAGTATCAAATATTATTTTAGTTATCTGTCTGTGGATATAGCAATCACAGATTTGAAACGAGTTTCTCTTCCTTGAATTATTTTTGTTTTCAAGATCAATTTCTTTATCTTGGTCCCTTTCATTCAGGCTTTTTCTTTTATTTATTTGATGATCCCTGGCAGCTCTTTTGTATTTGAAAATGAAGAGGTAGGTTAACTATTTACTTAGCTGTGTGGGTTTTCCTCTGCCTTGATTTAGGTACATTTCTCCAAAAGACCTGTTTTTTCTTTGAATAGTTAAGGGCTCTGCATCAGCACTTACTGTTAGTCAGGATTTAGTGTGGAGTGTGTGAATCTGCAGCAATCACAAAAGCCAGGGTCATGACCCTTATCAAAACAGGAAGAGATTTGTACTTGGCATTTGAGGGCGTCAATGCATTTCACTGTCCATAAGGCTGTCTTTGCTTTCATACAGCCTTATGTGCGGTAGTCTAGACTCTAGGGCTTTGCAGGTTCCTTAGTTTGCAACCACAATATTTGGATCATTCCCTTGACAGTGGCTCATTTTGTTTCCAGAGCAGTTCTTGGTTTGTAGGCTGAGGTCAAAACTCACTGGGCCCATCTGATTCAGTTCTTCAGAATGTAGTACCCTTTCTAAACTCTGATGATTAACCTAAGGCCTTGTGGGTAAAATTGCAATATTTCTAGAATCTCTCTCCTGGCCTTAGTCCATCTCCGTATCAATACATGTTTACAAGGGGTGGGGGTGGGGGATGGAGAGAGGGAGATGCCAGCGCTTGCGGGGAGGGAGGGAAAAGACAGGAGAGAAACAGGCGAGCTGGAGCAGCTAAGGCTGCGAAGGGAGCCAGGACTCCAAATAAAAGGGTTTTTCCCCCTTGGCTGATTTCAACTTCGTAGGTTTATTCGCCCGGGGCTGGGAACATGCTTTCCCCTGGGGGCTACAGGCTGACTCAAAGATTTTGTTTATTGACTCCCAGCTTGAAGATTCTTAAGGGCTCTGTTGCTCTTTGGGTTTTGAGCTGCAGTATTCCTCCTTCCATTTCTCCTGTAATTCAATTCCATTTGTTTTACATCTTCAAGCATTTTCTCATAATTTCCAGATAGCTCAGGGTTCATATATATATGAAATTGCTTACATATAAATTTGTAAGTTATAAAATCTTATAACTTTTAAACTTCCTTATAAATTTAGAAATATATAAATATATGTAAAAAATATATAACTATATGTATATATATGTGTATATATATGTGTATACATATATATATGTATACATATATACATAAATGTATATATATATTACATATAATGTATATATATATACATATATAAATATATGTAAAAAATATATAACTATATATATATATATACATATATGTGTGTGTGTGTATTTTAATCATACAAAATTTTTCTTTGGATTGATGAAGAGTGCTGAATTTGATCCTGGAATTAAAAGTCCTAACTAAAAATATGAAATAGAGAAGTCATCATCCACTACAGCCTCTGTGTTTCTTTGTCTTTCTTAATTTTTGTTAGTTCCCTTGTCATACTTTTCAATGCTATTTCAAACCTATTTTCTTCAACCTCTACAATCTCCTCTCCATTTTTCTTTAAGAAAATGAGATGCACAATCACAACCAACCAACTGCACTCCCATTCCACAGGCCAATTTATCTACACTGCCCTCCTGTAACATTTTCTTACCTATCCTCAGAACTTGAAGGACTTTCCCCAGGGAGGACAGTTCCTGCTTCTGAACTGGTTCCACCTCCTTTCTTCTCAGGGATTATGAATCACTGCTGCTCTACTCTCTTCTCTAGTTCTTCCTGGTCTAAATAACTTTTTTCTACTTTTCAATTTTAAGTATTGCTCTCTCTCTATCTTTCCATCTCTGTCTCTCTCTTTTTTATCTCACTCTCTCCCTTTCTAGAAAAATCATTCTGAGAGAGATCCAGCAGTCATCTTCCCATTCACCATTCACACTATCTTTCCAAAGAAACTTTAACCATTAACTTCTTAATGTTAAATTCAATGGCTGAATTCAATTTCCTTAGCTTTTTGACATTTTTTTTCTTATTTCTTATTTTTTTAAGTAATATTTTCCCATTCTCCACTGTGGTTCAGTATTACTTCTTAAAAACCAGCTTTTTCTTTTTAAGTTTTCTTTTTCTTTGGTTCATCTTACTTATACTCAAGATTTAAACTAATAATTCTATGCTGATTTTTATGCCAGATGTTTACTTCTTGACCTGATCTCTATTCTGACCTTAAGAAAAAAATTATTGCCTAGTGAATAACCACTTGGATGTCTCACATGTAACCCAACTTAAACTGTCATTCAGTGTGCTCTCCTTCCTGTCAGTCAGAGATCCCAGTACTCCTGCATTTCCCATCTCACTTAATGGCACCTCCCTCTATATAACATCAAGATAGGGAGTAGGAGAAGCATTCAGGCTACCCCTCAGCTAATGAAGTATTAAGTCTTCCCTTTTCATCACTTGCTGTCCTCCTTTGTTGTATTTGTATTTATATTGATTTAGCTTGGATCCTTATTACCTATCACTTATTACTCTGTCTAGAACTGCAACAGAGTGCCATGTGATTTGTGGATTGGATTGTACTCCTCAAAACTCTGCAACACATTGAAAAACTAATGAGTCTGAAACACATATCTGATTATATCACCCCTTTAAAAAAATAATTACTTAACAAGGTCATATTGATCTGCTGTTCAAGATGGCCTCATCTGTCATGTTTTTTCTTTTTCATAAACACACACACACATGGGCATGCATATGTGGTTGTGTAGGAGCACATCACAATGCCATTTCATACTTCTGTGCATTTATTCATACTATTTCCTCTTCCTAGAAAGGAATTCTTTCATTTCTAATTTGATTAGAATATGTAATGCATTTAGACTGAACTCTTACATTCTTCAGGGAGGAGTTTTCTAATTTTAAATTTAAATACATTGCCTCAATATAAGTCTTTTCTCACCTAATCTACCAGAGTAGATTTATAATATTTTTGCTTCTTTTCCCTATTAAACTGTAATTCTGTTCAGGTAGGAAAGGTGTCTTATTAATCTTTCTTTAGATGCTTAGTACAGTACTGAGGTAGGTAAAGGGCCATTAGTAAGGGTTTACATTTTGAACTGAACAGCTGTGTATTACATACTGCCTTGGGAAAAATACATAATTGAAGCATTGTCAGGCTTAAATTTTTAAAAATGGTATGATATATGAAATAATTTTTATGCTTATTCTTTCTCTGTGTATATTTTAATAATAGTATACCATTTGTTTTGTGGGTGATAGTACTGTAATACTCAAAATAAAGAGAAATTGGGATATGATAAACATTATTTATCAATCTATATACTTAAATACACTACTTTTCAAAGCTAAGATTAGTGAATGTTTTCACATTTAAAAATTTAACATATTAGTGATTAATATCATTTTGGTAGAAACAAATTGGTTGGAGGGTTTATCTATCATATAGATATTATCTCAGATAACCTAGTTAATTTTCTTGTTAATTGAAATTCTGAGAAGTGAAATATAGTATCTGATGTTTTCTTTCTTTTTTTATATATTTTTTAAAAGCAAGGAGTTAAGTATTTCAAAAATGGCTACTTCAACTTAGGTATTTTTAAAATCTGGACTCTGTGACTTCCACAAGACTAAACAGTATAATTCTCCAATTGAAACATTATCTCTTGAAATCCATAAAGACACAAATCCCTATGTTTATTTGCCATGTTCTATTTGAGGATCTCTACATAATCTGCACTATATCTTCCAAGGACGGACTGATAGACACCAGAGAGCTTTAGACTATCTCCTTGCTAGATTGACATGTATATTAGGAGAAGAGATACTCTTTAATCTATAACTCTACAGTATATCACATTTCCATTTATCTTGTGTGTCACTATATTTTATTGATGCTTCCTGATGTGTTCAAAAAGTTATGCTCTCATGCCAAAAATGATTGTACTGTCTGTGTTTTTATTGGTTTACCATTTTCTCTAGGGAACTGACTAAGAGGCATACTTTTGAGATTGCTGTTAAGTGAAAGTTAATACTGGATCATGAGAGAAAATGTTGAAAGAATTTTAAAAAAAGAAAATAAAAAAGACAAGCTTTCCTATTTTTATTTTCTACCTCTAGTTCTCTAATCTGTTCAAATTTCTACAAATTAAAAATGAAATGTTATATGACCATTATAAATGTGTCCAAGTCAGGAGACTCAAATGAAGAGTCACTTATAAGCAGAGAGAATCAGTTCATCCAAAGGATAAATTTGTTGAAATGTGAATATATGGAAGTAGACAGGATTTTGGCTAAGGAACTATCTTCTAGAATATTAGTTCTCATGTTTTAGTCTAGGGATCATTTTGGGAACACCAAAGATCCCCAATATTGGCTAACTTTTACAATATTTTTTCTTCAAGCAGAGTCAACCTGGTTCTACTTCCCTAAGACTATAATTCTAGCAAATACAGAATAATAAGTGCCATGATTATATATTTACACTCTTTAAATCACTTCTGGTTACACTATGATGTGTTTATAATGAATTAGAAGACCATCAACTTTGGCAGTAGATTTGTATTTGTCATCTTGCTAGACCATCAATAGTTATATGAAAGCCTCTTTGGTGTTAAATTCCAACCAGAAAAAAAAAATCACTTGTTTCACAGTGTTACTTAGAGTATTAATGTAAATACGGACAGTTCCTATACATGTAGGAGATAACAACCACTTGTTCTCCATTCTTAGTAATAATTCATTTACCTTTTCCTCCAAGACCTCAACTTATTCCTCTTGACATTTTTAGACTAGGATCTGAAAAACTCAGAAGATATTTTTCTGTGTAACACCGGTAATCTTTGATTGTATTGAAATAATATCTCCACTGTTGGTAATCATCTCGAATGAGATCAGTTTGTCCAACCAGTCTGAAACTGAATGTGGGGGAAAAAAAACTGTTGGATTCCTTTATTTTATTAATCCAGATAACAGAATGGCTAACGGTCAGCCAAATAATTACCTCATAAAAAATCATAAGAGCTTTAGTAAAACTTTTTAATCTCTACCTCTGATTAAATATGGAAAAGAGGAGTAATGATGAGGAAATGAAGTTGATGTTTCTAATTTTACAAGTAAAGGCTCTATCATTCCTGAGAATGGTAATAAAGAATTTGAAAAAACATATATTCTCAAAATGGGTGAAAATGGAAAGAGCTAGAAAATCCTTCTCTATGACATAAAATTATTACCTCTAATTAAATATTTTCTTGTATTTTAATAAACATTTTATTATATAATATAATCAAATATAATACACACATATAAGTGTTCATGTCATAAATTGACAGAATGACCAATTATCACAAACTAAACACATGTGTATACATCAATGTGGTAAGAATTAAAATGAAATATTTATTAATTTAATATAGCAACAAAAAGCCATTACATGTTAACATAAAAAATATATTTTTATGAAAAGTAACTATATCATCCAAATAAAAAATGTGAGAAGAGCAGCATTGTTTTACATTTTTCATATCTCTAATATCCTTATCAATAGAAGAAAGTTGGATTTTTATATCAGCATTTAATCTGTTGCTATATGTTATTTGGTTGAGTACTTTGAAGGAAATATAGTCTTATTCAAATATGTTGCTAGAAGGTTTGAATATTTTTTTCAGGTTATTGTGGATATTCTTTGACACTATAGGGAAGTTCTTCAAGTGGTAATTTCTTAAAGGTAAGTTAATATGTGGAACCTGAACTGTACTAAGGTGTCACCCCTCATGCTTCTCCCACTTCCATCCCTAGATACAACAAATTTCTTATTCTATGTTATATTCTTTCACCTGTTCTCAGACTTTATATAACTGGACTCATGCTCGAAACACTGGTGAGAGAATAGGGGTGAAGATGGCAAATACAATCTTAGTATTATTATGAAAGCAGTTTTGCCTTTGTAGACCACTGCAAGAGCCTCAGGGCCCAGCAGGGTTCCCCCAACCTCCCTAGAGAACCATTATGCTGTATAGAACTCAATTATATGCATACACCTAAATTATTTTGCCTGTTCTATTACTAATAGATGTTTAGGTTGTTCATTAACAAGATTATCCTCTTCTTTGTTGTTCTTCAGGCTACTTCTCTTTTATATATTTCTGGATTGTAAAATACTGTATTGTTTCAGCTGTTTAACATTATTATAATATAACAAATCTTACATATTATGGTTTCATAATATTTGATATGCTGCAGACGAAGTCCTTCAAATTTTCCTTTAATATTGCCTTTCTTTTAAGCCTTTTCATTTCCACCTTTTTCATTTCATTTCATTTAGAATCTAAAATATCTTTGTAATGATTTATTGTTTTCTCTGTGGAGGGTTACCAAACATAGATTAGACTCATTCTTAGCAATCTTATGATTTCTGATACAATGGTTAATAAGATTTTTAAGAAAATTTCAGCTTCTAGTTGTGCTGGCTTATGGGAATACAATAAATTTTTCTATGGTGTGAACTTGCTAAATTTACTTATGTCTTTAAATTTAGTGTAATTTTGTTTGTTTTTCTCACTCAAATTCCTGCCATCTGGAATAAGGACAATTACATTTCTTCTTTTCCATTATTTCTTTTATTTGCTTTATTGCATTAGGAAAAAATAACTCAGGTAAAATGTTGAATAGGAGTAATGGTATCAGATTGCACTCCCAAATTCCCAAACTCAACAAGAAAACTTTCATTATGAATTAATTAACTGCTTCATGTTTATGTTTAGTATAGGTTTTTTTTTTTTTTTTTTTTTACACCATATAGAGCTTTAATTTCATTTCTAATGAAGCTATTTTGCTCTTTCATTTATTTATTTATTTATTTATTTATTTTTTTTTTGAGAGGGCATCTCTCATATTTATTGATCAAATGGTTGTTAACAACAATAAAATTCAGTATAGGGGGGTCAATGCTCAATGTACAATCATTAATCCATCTCAAGCCTAATTCTCGTCAGTCTCCAATCTTCTGAAGCATAACGAACAAGTTCTTACATGGTGAACGAATTCTTACAGAGTGAATAAATTCTTACATGGTGAACAGTACAAGGGCATTCATCACAGAAACTTTCGGTTTTGATCATG
This sequence comes from Manis javanica, assembly GCF_040802235.1. NCBI lineage: Eukaryota > Metazoa > Chordata > Mammalia > Pholidota > Manidae > Manis > Manis javanica. Next base: position 81,556,318 of record NC_133161.1, read on the forward strand.
CAATATGACCTATAAACCATCAGGTCAAATATGAATATTCATTTGATTTTTGTACTTGATTTATATGTTGATCCCACATTTCTCCTATTATTATTATTATTTTTATTTTTAATAAGATGCTGAAGTGGTAGGTAGATGCAAGATAAAGGTAGAAAACATAGTTTAGTGCTGTAAGAAGGCAAATGTAGATGATCAGATGATCAGGTGTGTGCCTATGGACTAAGTATTAATCCAGGCAAGACAAGGGCAGCAAGACATCCACGGATGCAGAAGATTTCTCTCAAAGCAGGGGGGGTGAGGTTCTGAGCCTCACCTCTGTTGATCCCCAAATTCTCACCTGATGGCCCCCCTGCGACTGTGCCTGTCTTAGGTTGTTCCTCCCTTGAGGAATCTTACCCGTCTCTGGCTAACCAGTCATCTTCCGGGGCCATACAGGGAAATGTAAAGTTGGTAAGTGAGAGAGAAGCCATATTGTTTGCAAAGGTTAGCTTTTTACTTCTTTGCAGATTTATGCCCTGTGGCTTCTATGCCCAGCACTTGTCTCGAGGTATCTTTACCACCTGGAGGAATTATGATACTCAGTAAATTCTATATGAGGCACGAATTCTATTTAAGGTTTGTAATTAGGAAGGAAGAAGAAAAGCTATAGATGTAGCATATGAAGGAAACTTGGGAGGATTGATTATTTCTTTGACATATCTTCTTGTATAGTACCTTAAGTATGTATAGGTTTTAAACTACTAACTAATTTGCACACACCTATTAACATAATAGGAATACGGTGACATAAACAAAGCAAATCTATAATTACCAGCCATCTCCAGTGAAGCCAAGAAAACCATTTAGGCACCCTAGGCATTTGTGAAAATTTATCTATGATATGATGGATATTTTCCAACTGTACTTGAACCATCAGACAAATTAAAGCAGCCCATTTCTGGGATCTGTTCACATCCCATATGTTCTTTTAACCATAGATAGTCTATAGTCATGAGATTTTGGGGTGCTACAACTTGCACCCCTCCCAACTCCTGGTTGAGTTCCAACAGTACAGATCCAGTCAAATTCGTTGTCTCACTGTATGCACATGCCAGCCTAGACATCTCCCTCCTCATTCCTATGGCAAGTCCAGGAGACGGTGGGCTGGATGCAGCCACAACCGCAGCATCGTCCGGATCCCTGTGGAGGCTTTTTGATGATCATCCCCCGGCACGAGTCCTCCAGAGAGTGCTGATGCCGGAAGCTCCTCCTCATATCATATCTTAGTTCATTTTCTGGGTATCCAAGCTAGGCCTTGATCTTCTGCATAGAAACAAACAGACCCTTTGCCCACACTTTGACATGCCCTCTATACCACTGTGCAGAACTCATTGGAGGTCAGCACACAGTAACTGCTTTTTTTTTTTTTTTTTTTTTTTTAATTAAGAGAAAGGAATATTATCAGAAAAGAGTACCTCCATAGCTGATCATCTGACACCCTTTAAGTGATCAACATTAAGGATATTTAAAGCATGCGTTGATCTTTGATTTACCAATAGTTTTATCCTGTTAAGGAGTAATCCCCCTTTTCTTTCTTTCTTTCTTTTTTTTTTTTTTTTTTTAATTTTTAATCTACACTTACCTGAAGAATACTATGTTTACTATGCTCTCCGCTATATCAGGTCCCCCCCTAACAACCACATTACGGTTACTGTCCATCAGCTTAGCAAAATGTGGTAGAGTCACTACTTGTCCTCTCTGTGTTGTGCAACCCACCCTCCCCTTTCTCCCTCCCCCCATGCATGCTAATCTTAATACCCCCCTTCTTCTTCCCCCCCCTTATCCCTCCCTGCCCACCCATCCTCCCCAGTTCCTTTCCCTTTGGTACCTGTTAGTCCATTTTTGGGTTCTGTAATTCTGCTGCTGTTTTGTTCCTTCAGTTTTTCCTTTGTTCCTATACTCCTCAGATGAGTGAAATCATTTGGTATTTCTCTTTCTCCGCTTGGCTTATTTCACTGAGCATAATACTCTCCAGCTCCATCCATGTTGCTGCAAATGGTTGGATTTTTCCACTTCTTATGGCTGAGTAGTATTCCATTGTGTATATGTACCACATCTTCTTTATCCATTCATCTACAGATGGACATTTAGGTTGCTTCCAATTCTTGGCTATTGTAAATAGTGCTGCGATAAACATAGGAGTGCATCTGTCTTTCTCAAACTTGATTGCTGCGTTCTTAGGGTAAATTCCTAGGAGTGGAATTCCTGGGTCAAATGGTAGGTCTGTTTTGAGCATTTTGATGCACCTCCATACTGCTTTCCACAATGGTTGAACTAATTTACATTCCCACCAGCAGTGTAGGAGGGTTCCCCTTTCTCCACAGCCTCGCCAACATTTGTTGTTGTTTGTCTTTTGGATGGCAGCTATCCTTACTGGTGTGAGGTGATACCTCATTGTAGTTTTAATTTGCATTTCTCTGATAATTAGCGATGTGGAGCATCTTTTCATGTGTCTCTTGGCCATCTGTATTTCTTTTTTGGAGAACTGTCTGTTCAGTTCCTCTGCCCATTTTTTAATTGGGTTATTTGTTTTTTGTTTGTTGAGGCATGTGAGCTCTTTATATATTCTGGACGTCAAGCCTTTATCAGATCTGTCATTTTCAAATATATTCTCCCATACTGTAGGGTTCCTTTTTGTTGTATTGATGGTGTCTTTCGCTGTACAGAAGCTTTTCAGCTTAATGTAGTCCCACTTGCTCATTTTTGCTGTTGTTTTCCTTGCCCGGGGAGATATGTTCAAGAAGAGATCACTCATGTTTATGTCTAAGAGGTTTTTGCCTATGTTTTTTTCCAAGAGTTTAATGGTTTCGTGACTTACATTCAGGTCTTTGATCCATTTTGAGTTTACCTTTGTATATGGGGTTAGACAATGGTCCAGTTTCATTCTCCTACATGTAGCTGTCCAGTTTTGCCAGCACCATCTGTTGAAGAGACTGTCATTTTGCCATTGTATGTCCATGGCTCCTTTATCAAATATTAATTGACCATATATGTTTGGGTTAATTTCTGGGGTCTCTAATCTGTTCCACTGGTCTGTGGCTCTGTTCTTGTGCCAGTACCAAATTGTCTTGATTACTATGGCTTTGTAGTAGAGCTTGAAGTTGGGGAGTGAGATCCCCCCTACTTTATTCTTCTTTTTCAGGATTGCTTTGGCTATTCGGGGTCTTTGGTGTTTCCATATGAATTTTTGAATTATTTGTTCTAATTCATTGAAGAATGTTGCTGGTAATTTGAGAGGGATTGCATCAAATTTGTATATTGCTTTCGGCAGGATGGCCATTTTGACGATATTAATTCTTCCTAGCCATGAGCATGGGATGAGTTTCCATTTATTAGTGTCCCCTTTAATTTCTCTTAAGAGTGACTTGTAGTTTTCAGAGTATAAGTCTTTCACTTCTTTGGTTAGGTTTATTCCTAGGTATTTTATTCTTTTTGATGCAATGGTGAATGGAATTGTTTTCCTGATTTCTCTTTCTATTGATTCGTTGTTAGTGTATAGGAAAGCTACAGATTTCTGTGTGTTGATTTTGTATCCTGCAACTTTGCTGTATTCCGATATCAGTTCTAGTAGTTTTGGAGTGGAGTCTTTAGGGTTTTTTATGTACAGTATCATATAATCTGCAAATAGTGACAGTTTAACTTCTTCTTTACCAATCTGGATTCCTTGTATTTCTTTGTTTTGTCTGATTGCTGTGGCTAGGACCTCCAGTACTATGTTAAATAACAGTGGGGAGAGTGGGCATCCCTGTCTGGTTCCCGATCTCAGTGGAAATGCTTTCAGCTTCTCGCTGTTCAGTATAATGCTGGCTGTGGGTTTATCATATATGGCCTTTATTATGTTGAGGTACTTGCCCTCTATTCCCATTTTGCTGAGAGTTTTTATCATGAATGGATGTTGAATTTTGTCAAATGCTTTTTCAGCATCTATGGAGATGATCATGTGGTTTTTGTCTTTCTTTTTGTTGATGTGGTGGATGATGTTGATGGATTTTCGAATGTTGTACCATCCTTGCATCCCTGGGATGAACCCCACTTGGTCATGGTGTATGATCCTTTTGATATACTGTTGAATTCTGTTTGCTAATATTTTATTGAGTATTTTTGCATCTACATTCATCAGGGATATTGGTCTGTAATTTTCTTTTTTGGTGGGGTCTTTTCCTGGTTTTGGTACTAGGGTGATGTTGGCTTCATAGAATGAGTTTGGGAGTATTCCCTCTTCTTCTATTTTGTGGAACACTTTAAGGAGAATGGGTATTATGTCTTCTCTGTGTGTCTGATAAAATTCCGAGGTAAATCCGTCCGGCCCCGGGGTTTTGTTCTTGGGTAGTTTTTTGATTACTGTTTCAATTTCTTTGCTTGTAATTGGTTTGTTTAACTTTTGTGTTTCTTCCTTGGTCAGTCTTGGGAGGTTGTATTTTTCTAGGAAGTTGTCCATTTCTTCTAGGTTTTCCAGCTTGTTGGCATATAGGTTTTCATAGTAGTCTTTAATAATTCTTTGTATTTCTGTGGAGTCTGTCGTGATTTTTCCATTCTCATTTCTGATTATGTTGATTTGTGTTGACTCTCTTTTTCTCTTAATAAGTTGGGCTAGAGGCTTATCTATTTTGTTTATTTTCTCAAAGAACCAGCTCTTGGTTTCGTTGATTTTTGCTATTGTTTTATTCTTCTCAATTTTGTTTATTTCTTCTCTGATCTTTATTATGTCCCTCCTTCTGCTGACTTTAGGCCTCATTTGTTCTTCTTTTTCCAGTTTTAATAATTGTGATGTTAGACTATTCATTTGGGATTGTTCTTCCTTCTTCAAGTGTGCCTGGATTGCTATATACTTTCCTCTTAAGACTGCTTTCGCTGCATCCCACAGAAGTTGGGGCTTAGTGTTGTTGTTGTCATTTGTTTCTATATATTCCTTGATCTCTATTTTGATTTGTTCATTGATCCATTGATTATTTAGTAGCATGTTGTTAAGCCTCCATGTGTTTGTGAGCCTTTTTGTTTTCTTTGTAGAATTTATTTCTACTTTCATACCTTTGTGGTCTGAAAAATTGGTTGGTAGAATTTCAATATTGTGGAATTTACTGAGGCTCTTTTTGTGAGCTAGTATGTGGTCTATTCTGGAGAATGTTCCATGTGCACTTGAGAAGAATGTATATCCTGTTGCTTTTGGATGTAGAGTTCTATAGATGTCTATTAGGTCCATCTGTTCTAGTGTGTTGTTCAGTGCCTGTGTGTCTTTACTTATTTTCTGCCCGGTGGATCTATCCTTTGGGGTGAGTGGTGTGTTGAAGTCTCCTACAATGAATGCATTGCAGTCTATTTCCCTCTTTAGGTCTGTTAGTATTTGCTTCACATATGCTGGTGCTCCTGTATTGGGTGCATATATATTTAGAATGGTTATATCCTCTTGTTGGACTAAGCCCTTTATCATTATGTAGTGGCCTTCTTTATCTCTTGTTACTTTCTTTGTTTTGAAGTCTATTTTGTCTGATATTAGTACTGCAACCCCTGCTTTCTTCTCACTGTTGTTTGCCTGAAATATGTTTTTCCATCCCTTGACTTTTAGTCTATGCTTATCTTTGGGTTTAAGGTGAGTTTCTTGTAAGCAGCATATAGATGGGTCTTGCTTTTTTATCCATTCTATTATTCTATGTCTTTTGATTGGTGCATTAAGTCCATTTACATTTAGGGTGACTATTGAAAGATATGTACTTATTGCCATTGCAGGCTTTAGATTCGTGGTTACCAACGGTTCAAGGTTAGCTTCTTTAGTATCTTACTGCCTAACTTAGCTCGCTTATTGAGCTGTTATATACACTGTCTGGAGAGTCTTTTCTTCTCTCCCTTCTTATTCCTCCTCCTCCATTCTTCATATGTTGTGTGTTTTGTTCTGTGCTCTTTTTAGGGGTGCTCCCATCTAGAGCAGTCCCTGTAGGATGCCCTGTAGAGGTGGTTTGTGGGAAGCAAATTCCCTCAGCTTTTGCTTGTCTGGGAATTGTTTGATCCCACCATCATATTTAAATGATAGTCGTGCTGGATACAGTATCCTTGGTTCAAGGCCCTTCTGTTTCATTGCATTAAGTATATCATGCCATTCTCTTCTGGCCTGTAGGGTTTCTGTTGAGAAGTCTGATGTTAGCCTGATTGGTTTTCCTTTATAGGTGACCTTTTTCTCTCTAGCTGCCTTTAAAACTCTTTCCTTGTCCTTGATCCTTGCCATTTTAATTATTATGTGTCTTGGTGTTGTCCTCCTTGGATCCTTTCTGTTGGGGGTTCTGTATAATTCCATGGTCTGTTCGATTATTTCCTCCCCCAGTTTGGGGAAGTTTTCAGCAATTATTTCTTCAAAGACACTTTCTATCCCTTTTCCTCTTTCTTCCTCTTCTGGTATCCCTATAATACGAATGTTTTTCCTTTTGTATTGGTCACATATTTCTCTTAGTGTTGTTTCATTCCTGGAGATCCTTTTATCTCTCTCTATGTCAGCTTCTATACGTTCCTGTTCTCTGGCTTCTATTCCTTCAATGGCCTCTTGCATCTTATCCATTCTGCTTATAAATCCTTCCAGGGATTGTTTCACTTCTGTGATCTCTTTCCTGACATCTGTGATCTCCTTCCGGACTTCATCCCACTGCTCTTGCATTTTTCTCTGCATCTCATCCCACTGCTCTTGCATTTTTCTCTGCATCTCATCCCATTGCTCTTGCATTTTTTTCTGCATCTCTGTCAGCATGTTCATGATTTTTATTTTGAATTCTTTTTCAGGAAGACTAGTTAGGTCTGTCTCCTTCTCAGGTGTTGTCTCTGTGATCTTTGTCTGCCTGTAGTTTTGCCTTTTCATGGTGATAGAGATAGTTTGCAGAGCTGGTACAAGTGACCGCTGGAAGAGCTTCCCTTCTTGTTGGTTTGTAGCCTTTTCCTGGGAGAATAGCGACCTCTAGTGGCTTGTGCTGGGCAGCTGTGCGCAGACAGGGCTTCTGCTTCCTGCCCAGTTGCTTTGGGGTTTATCTCCGCTGTTGCTGTGGGCTTGGCCTGGCTGGGGCTGTTCCTCCAAAATGGTGGAGCCCCATTGGAGGGGGAGCAGCCAGGAGACTATTTATCTCCGTAAGGGGCCTCTGTGCTCCCTGCTGCCCAGGGGGTTAGAGTGCCCAGAGATCCCCAGATTCCCTGCTTCTGGTCTAAGTGACCTGTCCTGCCCCTTTAAGATTTCCAAAAAGCACTCTCCAAACCAAAACAACAGCAGCAACAATGAGAGAGGGAACAGAAAGAAAGAGAAAAAAAAAAGGAAAAAAAAAGGAAAAAACAAGCGATTTTTTTTTTTTTTTTCTCCTCAGGTGCCGGTCCCAGGCACCCGCTCACTGGTCCTGCTGCCCTGTCTCCCTAGCACCAGGGTCCCTGTCCTTTCAAGGCTTCCAAAAAGCACCCACCCACCGGTCCCGCAGGGAAGGAACGCTGAATATTCTTTGTCCTCAGGCACTGGTCCCACGCACCCGCTCACCAGTCCCGCCGCCCTGCCTCCCTAGCACCGGGGTCCCTGTCCCTTCAAGGCTTCCAAAAAGCACTCGGCAAAAAGAGAGAAAAAAAAGGGGAAAAACGCGCGATTTCTTCCGTCCTCAGGTGCTGGTCTCAGGCACCCACCCACCGGTCCCACAGGGAAAAATGCGGGATATTCTTTGTCCTCAGGTGCCGGTCCCAGGCACCCGCTCACTAGTCCCGCCGCCCTGCCTCCCTAGCACCGGGGTCCCTGTCCCTTTTAGGCTTCCAAAAAGCACTCGCAGAAAAGAGAAAAAAAAAAAAGGGGAAAAACGCGCGATTTCCTCTGTCCTCAAGTGCCGGTCTCAGGCACCCGCCCACCGGTCCCGCAGGGAAAAATGGGGGATATTCTTTGTCCTCAGGCGCTGGTCCCAGCCACCCGCTCACCAGTCCCGCCACCGTGCCTCCCTAGCACTGGGGTCCCCGTCCCTTCAAGTCTTCCAAAAAGCGCTCGCCAAAAAGAGAAAAAAAAAAAAAGGGGAAAAACGCGCGACCTCCTCTGTCCTCAGGCACCGGTCTCAGGCACCCGCCCCCAGGTCTCGCAGGGAGAAACGCGGGATATTCTTTGTCCTCCGGCGCCGTTCCCAGGCACCTCCTCACCGGTCCCGCCACCCTGCCTCCCCAGCAACGGGGGCCCGTCCCTCTAAGGCTTCCAAAAAGCGCTCGCCAAAAAAAAAGAAAAAAAAAAAACCGCTCCGGTTTCTCTCCACCCGCCGGGAGCTGGGGGGAGGGGCGCTCGGGTCCCGCCGGGCTGGGGCTTGTATCTTACCCCCTTCACAAGGCACTGGGTTCTTGCAGGTGTGGATGTGGTCTGGATGTTGTCCTGTGTCCTGTGGTCTCTATTTTAGGAAGATTTTTCTTTGTTATATTTTCATAGCTCTATGTGTTTTTGGGAGGAGATTTCCACTGCTCTACTCACGCCGCCATCTTGGCTCCGCCCCCCTAGTATAGGTTTTTGTAGAGCATTTCTTTATATTTCTAGTTTATACAGACTTTTATATCATGAATATAAATGTTACCAAATTCCTTTTTTGCACCTGAAATATGTTTCTTTTTCGTGTCCTCTTAATATAACAAATTATATTGATGGGCTTTAAAGAAAACAAACAACTCTTGCAATCCTAAAATAAACCCAAGCTCAGTTGGGATTTTACATATACAATCCCTCCACACCAATACAAACACAATGAATTTGAATTGCCCATGTTTCATTCATATTTTAAAATCAATATTTTTTTTTGAGAGGGCATCTCTCATATTTATTGATCGAATGGTTGTTAACAATAAAAAAATTCAGTATAGGGGGGTCAATGCTCGATGCACAATCATTAATCCATCTCAAGCCTAATTCTCGTCAGTCTCCAATCTTCTGAAGCATAACGAACAAGTTCTGACATGGTGAACGAATTCTTACATAGTGAATAAATTCTTACATGGTGAGCAGTACAAGGGCATTCATCACAGAAACTTTCGGTTTTGATCACGCATTATGAACTATAAACAATCAGGTCAAATATGAATATTCGTTTGATTTTTATACTTGATTTATATGTTGATCCCACATTTCTCCCTTTATTATTATTATTATTTTTATTTTTAATAAAATGCTGAAGTGGTAGGTAGATGCAAGATAAAGGTAGAAAACATAGTTTAGTGCTGTAAGAGGGCAAATGTAGATGATCAGGTGTGTGCCTATGGACTAAGTATTAATCCAAGCTAGACAAGGGCAGCAAAACATCCACGGATGCAGAAGATTTCTCTCAAAGCAGAGGGGGGTGAGGTTCTGAGCCTCACCTCTGTTGATCTCCAATTTCTCACCTGATGTCCCCCCTGCGACTGTGCCTGTCTTAGGTTGTTCCTCCCTTGAGGAATCTTACCCATCTCTGGCTAACCAGTCATCTTCCGGGGCCATACAGGGAGATGTAAAGTTGGTAAGTGAGAGAGAAGCCATATTGTTTGAAAAGGTTAGCTTTTTACTTCTTTGCAGATTTATGCCCTGTGGCTTCTATGCCCAGCACTTATCTCGAGGTATCTTTACCACCTGGAGGAATTATGATACTCAGTAAATTCGATATGAGGCACGAATTCTATTTAAGGGTTGTAATTAGGAAGGAAGAAGAAAAGCTATAGAGGTAGCATATGGAAGAAAACATGGGAGGATTGATTATTTCTTTGACATATCTTCTTGAAGAGTACCTTAAGTATGTATAGGTTTTAAACTACTAACTAATTTGCACACACATATTAACATAATAGGAATATGGTGACATAAACAAAGCAAATCTATAATTACCATCCATCTCCAGTGAAGCCAAGAAAACCATTTAGGCACCCTAGGCATTTGTGAAAATTTGTCTATGATATGATGGATATTGTCCTACTGTACTTGAACAGTCTGAGAGAAATCAGACAAATTAAAGCAGCCCATTTCTGGGATCTGTTCACATCCCATATGTTCTTTTAACCGTAGATAGTCTATAGTCATGAGATTTTGGAGTGCTACAACTTGCACCCCTCCCAACTCCTGGTTGAGTTCCAACAGTACAGATCCGGTCAAATTCGTTGTCTCACTATATGCACATGCCAGCCTAGACATCTCCCTCCTCATTCCAATGACAAGTCCAGGAAACGGTGGGGTGGACGCAGCCACAACCGCAGCATCACCCGGATCCCTGTGGAGGCTTTTTGATGATCATCCCCCAGCACGAGTCCTCCACAGAGTGCTGATGCCGGAAGCTCCTCCTCATATCGTATCTTAGTTAATTTTCTGGGTATCCAAGCTAGGCCTTGATCTTCTGCATAGAAACAAACAGACCCTTTGCCCACACTTTGACATGCCCTCTATACCCCTGTGCAGAACTCATTGGAGGTCAGCACACAGGGACTGCTTTTTTTTTTTTTTTTATTAAGAGAAAGGAATATTATCAGAAAAGAGTACCTCCATAGCTGATCATCTGACACCCTTTAAGTGATCAACATTAAGGATATTTAAAGCATGCGTTGATCTTTGATTTACCAACAGTTTTATCCTATCAAGGAGTAAACCACCTTTTCTTACTTTCTTTTTTTTTTTTTAATCTTTAATCTACACTTACATGAAGAGTACTATGTTTACCATGCTCTCCCCTATATCAGGTCCCCGTAACAACCACATTACGGTTACTGTCCATCGGCTTATCAAAATGTTGTAGAATCCCTACTTGTCCTCTCTGTGTTGTGCAGCCCACCCTCCCCTTTCTCCCTCCTCCTCATGCATGCTAATCTTAATACCTCCCTTCTTCTCCCCCCCTTATCCCTCCCTGCCCACCCATCCTCCCCAGTTCCTTTCCCTTTGGTACCTGTTAGCCCATTTTTGGGTTCTGTAATTCCGCTGCTATTTTGTTCCTTCAGTTTTTCCTTTGTTCCTATACTCCTCAGATGAGTGAAATCATTTGGTATTTCTCTTTCTCTGCTTGGCTTATTTCACTGAGCATAATACTCTCCAGCTCCATCCATGTTGCTGCAAATGGTTGGATTTTTCCACTTCTTATGGCTGAGTAGTATTCCATTGTGTATATGTACCACATCTTCTTTATCCATTCATCAACCGATGGACATTTAGGTTGCTTCCAATTCTTGGCTATTGTAAATAGTGCTGCGATAAACATAGGGGTGCATCTGTCTTTCTCAAACTTGATTGCTGTGTTCTTAGGGTAAATTCCTAGGAGTGGAATTCCTGGCTCAAATGGTAGGTCTGTTTTGAGCATTTTGATGAACCTCCAAACTGCTTTCCACAATGGTTGAACTAATTTACATTCCCACCAGCATTGTAGGAGGGTTCCCTTTTCTCCACAGCCTCGCCAACACTTGTTGTTGTTTGTCTTTTGGATGGCAGCTATCCTTACTGGTGTGAGGTGATACCTCATTGTAGTTTTAATTTGCATTTCTCAGATAATTAGCGATGTGGAGCATCTTTTCATGTGTCTCTTGGCATCTGTATTTCTTTTTTAGAGAACTGTCTGTTGAGTTCCTCTGCCCATGTTTTAATTGGGGTTGTTTGTTTTTTGTTTGTTGAGGCATGTGAGCTCTTTATATATTCTGGACGTCAAGCCTTTATTGGATCTGTCATTTTCAAATATATTCTCCCATACTGTAGGGTTCCTTTTTGTTGTATTGATGGTGTCTTTTGCTGTACAGAAGCTTTTCAGCTTAATGTAGTCCCGCTTACTCATTTTTGCTGTTGTTTTCCTTGCCCGGGGAGATATGTTCAAGAAGAGGTCACTCATGTTTATGTCTAAGAGGTTTTTGCCTATGTTTTTTTCCAAGAGTTTAATGGTTTCATGACTTACATTGAGGTCTTTGATGCATTTTGAGTTTACCTTTGTATATGGGGTTAGACAATGGTCCAGTTTCATTCTCCTACATGTAGCTGTCCAGTTTTGCCAACACTATCTGTTGAAGAGACTGTCATTTTGCCATTGTATATCCATGGCTCCTTTATCAAATATTAATTGACCATATTTGTTTGGGTTAATGTCTGGAGTCTCTAATCTGTTCCACTGGTCTGTGGCTCTATTCTTGTGCCAGTACCAAATTGTCTTGATTACTATGGCTTTGTAGTAGAGCTTGAAGTTGGGGAGTGAGATCCCCCCTACTTTATTCTTCTTTTTCAGGATTGCTTTGGCTATTCGGGGTCTTTGGTGTTTCCATATGAATTTTTGAAGTATTTGTTCCAATTCATTGAAGAATGTTGCTGGTAATTTGAGAGGGATTGCATCAAATCTGTATATTGCTTTGGGCAGAATGGCCATTTTGACGATATTAATTCTTCCTAGCCATGAGCATAGGATAAGTTTCCATTTATTAGTGTTCCCTTTAATTTCTCTTAAGAGTGACTTGTAGTTTTCAGAGTATAAGTCTTTCACTTCTTTGGTTAGGTTTATTCCTAGGTATTTTATTCTTTTTGATGCAATGGTGAATGGAATTGTTTTCCTGATTTCTCTTTCTATTGGTTCATTGTTAGTGTATAGGAAAGCTACAGATTTCTGTGTGTTAATTTTGTATCCTGCAACTTTGCTGTATTCCGATATCACTTCTTGTAGTTTTGGAGTGGAGTCTTTAGGGTTTTTTATGTACAGTATCATATCATCTGCAAATAGTGACAGTAAAATCTATATTTTAAAGAGAGATTGGCTTGGAACTTGACTTTCTTACATTGTGTTTATCAAGTAGTGTTAATTAGTTTAAAGGAAGGTGGTTAAGAAGTGTTCCTTTTGTTTTGTGTCAGTGTGTAAACCGGAATTTTCTTTGTTGGGAGAGTTGGTGTAGATTAATTGTTTATTCAATAACTTTAGTGATTAAAGATTCCAAAAAAATATATTTGTATTTTTTAATTAAACTATAGCATATATGTAATAAAATGTCTACATCTTTAGCATTGAATTTCTTGAATTTTAATATCATATAACCTTAATTTATATTCCTTTGAGTCCTTTCCTAGTCACCCCACATCTCTCTCCTGCTTCTACCCATTAACACAATAACCTGTTCTTGGACTACATGTAAGTGGAATCATATGGTATATGTTCTTTTGTTATTATTGAGCTTTTGTAACCTGCAAAAAAAAAAAAAAAAGCCTACACAAAACTCATGAAGTTTATCTCTTATGTTTACTTACAGAAGATTCATGGACATATCTTTTTACTTTAGAAGTGTTTTTCAGCATTTCAAAAATACAATAATTCCCTTTTCCTGTGGTGTCTTTTATTCTTAGTGAGAAGTCAGAGATTAGTCTCTCTGTTGCTCCTTTGATGTTAATTGCTTTTTCCTGATTGTGTTACAATTTTCTTTCTGTATTTTGTTTTCTGCTAATGTATGTGATGTCTGTAGATGTGGTTTTCTTGTATTTAACTTTTTTGTGGTTATGTAGTGATACTTAACTCTATGACCTGTTACTTTTGTCAGCTTTGGAAAATTATTGGCCATTATATTTTCAAATATTGTTTCTTCCACATCCTATCTTTTTTCCCTGTCTTCAAAACATTACACATAGACTTCTAAAAACCTCTTCCACATATTTGTTTAATGATTCTTGTGAATGTGTAATGTCCATGCTTATATCCATCTCTAACTTCAGGTTGGATATTTTATTCTGCTTTATCTTCTAAGTCTCTAAGTCTCTCTTTAATGGTGTCTCATCTACTAGTTTCTTAGTTTCAGTTATTGAATTTTTTTCTTTTTTAATTTTGCAGTGAGTTATTTTAATGCTTCTGATTTATGATTACATCTATTATTTGGCAAAAATTTCAAATCTGGGCTTTGGTCCATGTGAAATCTGGTAAATTTCTTATACTCAGACCCCTGTGATATAATTCAGCAGATCCCACCTGAAAGCCTATTGGATTTATTGGTAGCCTATTTCTTAGCAGACTCCAATCCTTCTGAAAAATCTGCTTAGCTAGTTAGCTTCTCAATTTCAGCTTTCAGAATAAAAATATTGCCTTAAGGAGAGAGGCAAATTCTTGTCAACATATTCTTCCCTTCCCTTCTTCTACATTTTGGCCTAAAATTCTAGTTCTGTAATACTATCAATAAGATACTGAAATTAGAAGACTGGTGTGAAACACCTAGGCACTTTTGTCTAACATACTTTTTTATTTTTAATTTTTTAATTTCTGAGTTTTTTCAATTGTCAAAATAATATAAAAGAACTGGAAGGGTTGAATAAGTTAGAGAGTGTTGAGACAAAAGTATACTTCAATCTTTTGGAAAAACAAAAAAGAAAGGCAGTATGTTTTACAATGTTTTAATTTTCTTAAAATTTGCTTTTTGATAAATTTGTTACTCTATAACATATAACCTATATTATTGTGTTTCAATTATTTCTTTACTCCAGATATTAGTACTAGAGACTGTTTCATAACCTATTCAGAACCAAATATAAAATATCCATCTTAAAATGGATATTCATACAAATAATCTAGATCAGAATTAAAAATAAATAAATGTATGAAGGAAATACATGAATAAATAAATAGATCCCTTAAAATATTTATTCCATGTTACCAGTCATCAAAGTATTATTATTTGTTTCTTATTTATAGATTATCATGGTAGTTTTAGAAAATTGTCCTGTATTTTTTGGTTCTTCTCCCATTGAGAAGTGAGCTCTAATTTTACCTTCTGAATCTGTCCAGGCTTATGATTACTTCATCCACAAGAATATAACATAAGTTACTCTCTGTTACTTCCCAGGGTAGGTAATGAAAGATTACATGGTTCTCACCTTTTGCTGGAACACTCTCTCTTACAGACATGTTATCATTTAAGAAGTTTGGCTATCCTAAAAATCCCATAATGTGAGTAAGCTGAAGCCAAATGGAGAGGCCTACCTGTATAACTGTTCTATTCAATAATTTAAGCTGAGCCTAGGCACCGAGTCCTTCCAGCCCAAGTACCAGACATGTGACTGCAGATGCCTCAAGATCATTCCAATCTTCAGCCATTTGAGTTTACTCCCAGCTGTTCTGTCTTTTGCAGCTGAGATCTAAAATATTGTAATTTAGAGCCAAGCTAATGTCACCTCATGCTATTTAAAACTGACCCATAGAAACAGAATTTGGGGAGACCCAAAATCTGGGAGTTTTCTAAAAAACCTATGACATGTTTGTCTGGGGACTAAGTATACGTAAGCCTGCCAGTCCTTGAAGAACCTATGAAAGATTGAAAGGAATTGAAGAAAATGTTATTGAAAGCTCAAGGGAACTCTTATCTTGGATAGTCTTTCTAACTGCAAAGGGATCTCAAAGTAAGAAAGTCCTGAAGAGAAAAAATAAAAAACACTGTCAGGAAAACATGACGTTAGTGTAAAAAGGAAAACATGATTTGATAGAAATTTCCTTTGTTAGGTCCCAGAAAGATTTAAGATGCTTTCTCATAGATGTTTCAAAATCATGTAAGGCCTTCGAAAGGCAGTAAATTCAAATATGAACATGAGCAGGGCGGAGCCACATGCTTCAGAGAATCACTTTCAGGGAACAGGCTTGAATCCTAATCAAATAATAGTTTGTGGATGTGCCTGGTTTAAGGAAGTGCTATGGACTAATAACTATGTTGTTCCTTCTCTTCATCTCTCTTTTTTTTAAATTGAGATATCTCTCTTTTTTTTAATTAACATACCATTATATTAGTTACAACTATGCATAATGATTCAATATATGTATATATTGCATAAGTATCATTAACATCCATCACTGCACAGTTAATTTTTTTTTCATGTGACAGACTTTTAAGATATACTTTAACATCTACTTTTGAAAACTATGTCTATTGAGGTAATTTTATTGTGATAGTTATTTTTGTGTGTCAACTTGGCTGGGCTAAGGTTGCCCAAATAGCTAGTAAAACAAATTTGAATGTGTCTGTGCATATGGCCCTTGAGGAAATTAGCATTTGAATTAGTAGACAGAGTAAAGAGTGCCCTCACCAATGCCCTTGGGCATCGTCTAATCTGTTAAGGGTGTGAGTAGAACAAAAAGGTGGATGAAGTGTCAATTCACTCTTTTTGATTGAAACATCCATCTTCTCCTGCCTTTGGACATCAGTGTCCCTAGTTCTTGGGCTTTTGCATTCATGCTGGGACTTTACACTTCTGTCTCCCCTCTCCATTCTCTAACCCTCAGATTTGGACTGAAATACACAATCAGCTTTCCTGTTTCTCCAGCTTGCAGATGGCAGACTATGGGCTTCTTGGCCTCCCTAACTGTGTGAGCCAACTCCAAACTCTTTCTCTCTCTCTCTCTTATATATATATATATATATATATATATATATATATATATATATATATATATATATATATATATATATATATGAAGGACCCTAATACACCTATGCTGTCTGTCCCACCACTGAATATTAAATGTGGTCATAGTGAGAGGAGGCAGCGGCAGATCAAGAGGAGCTATAAAGAATTGCATTAAATGATGGCATCCTTAACTGTGAGCTTGATCCTATGTGGTGATCATTGGATAAGACTTCTGGAGGATCTTGGAAGAGAATGAGAGCATTTGGTTATAAATAATTCATGGTCGGAAGGCATACTGGAGTAATTTTAAAAGATAGCGGCAAATTGATATTCCTCCTACAAATGAATTGAGTCTATGCCCTCTCCTCTTGATTTTGAGTGGGTTATGACTGCTGGACCAACAGAGTATTACAGAAGTAATGCTATGTGACTTTTGATGCTGTTATAAAATATCAGTCACCATGTTTCTTCAATAACTTGCTCTTAGAGTCCTGAGTCATTTGGACTATTTACATATATGGGGAATAATACCTGGCTTAATTATTGATTAACCTCTGAGCCTAATGGCAAGATTTTATGATTTTCATTATAAACTGAATGTAGCTCTGGGAGGAGGGGTTCACCCCCTGGGGCAAGTCTGCTAAGAATTTGAAGTGAGTGAAGAAAGGCAAGGGCAAAAAGTTGGCAGAAAATGGGGTTACCACATTTATTCTCACTCAGGTCACAATTAACTCAATACACATGGCTGGCTCGAATATGCTCCCCAGGCCAGCTACAGGTTCTGCTCCTCAGCACAAGCTTAATCCTTTAGGCAGCAGGTCTGTCTCCCCTTACTACCTGTTCTCTCTGCTGTGTACCAAGCTCCCTGCTCCCATGCTTGGGCTTAACTCTCCAGGAGCACTGGGTCTCCACAGCTCTCTGTCTGCTCTCCTGGCAGCCAGCTCCCTGCTCCCATGCTCTGGAAGAAACTCTGTGTGCAGGTGCATGGTGACTGGCAGATGCCTGACCAATTAAGTACCAGAAACTGGAGGAGAGGAGAGAATAGGCATTTCTTCTCTACCCCTCCCCTGGGCAGATTTTCACATGAATGACCAGCTGTTCTATCACTGGTAAGCATCCCATGAATGTGCAAACATGCTCTTATTATATATACAATGGGAGCTACTAAGGCCAGGGGGGATTCTTGGTCAGAAAGTTCCATTTTTCTCACACTAATATATTATTGCATAGCTTTCTATTTGCTTTAAAATTCTAGAAATTATATACTATCAATTGATAAAGATTTATGTTTGACTAACTTTACCAATGTAGAAACAAAATAAAAATTGTCATGTTCATTAGCTCAAGATTATATATTTTTTAACAGTTTTTTTTGTTGTTGTTATTTCTGGAAGTAAGTGATGTAAGTGATTGAATAAAATGTTGGAAGAGAAAGAGTATGGTTTCATGAAGGCAAAAAGAACGTAGGACAAATCTGGATTTAAGGGGTATAAGCTCCCATGGTTTCCATTTAGAGGTAGAGGATACAAGAGAATTAATATTATAAATAATGCCAAGGTTACTACTAAATGACTAATTGCCCTCCTAGTTTATCTTTATTTTCTCCAAAGTTTAATTTGTCCAAATATAGTATAAATCAATGACTAAGGTGATTAGTCATAAAGTAAGAGTCTATTGTTATAAGTCTCTTCTCAAATGCCCTTTGGGGTTTTTGTTTGGACCTCATTTGTTGTAGGTACCACTTACTATTTGTTAGTTATTGGCTCCTGATAGATTGAATTTTAAGTAATTCTTTGTACTGAAAATAACAGGCACTTTAATTTCTGACAGATTTCAATGAATTGCATTAAAGGTTCATTAAGTGAATATCAAAGGAAAATGTTTTGATTTTATAGCCTCATATTTTTTATGAACTAACATTGAGTTTCTATAAGAAGTTTTAACTACCTTAAGGTTAATCACTTTTCTTGAATCAAGATCTTCTAATTTGAGTGCTCAATATTAGTCAGCATATACCAGATATAAACCTAGCAATTTCCCATAATTCCATGAGGTCATTTTTCCGTGACATAATTCCAATACAAATTCATCGTCATAGCCTTTTTGCACATGTATTTCAACAATAGCTTTCTAAATTTATTACTAAGGAAAAAAATTATGTCACAAATTTACTATTTTTTTTAAATTAAAAAATAAATAAATAAAAAAATTTCATGGGGCACAGAACATTGATTTTTGACATCTGTATTCTTTGGAGATTATTGTAATGCAGATAATCAGTAAAGTGCTATTTCCCTACACTCTCACTACAATTGTACTTACAGAGTATCAATTGGATCCCTCTGAATTTCTGATTAAAAGGCACAAATACATTTATAAGATTAAATAAAAGCTATATAAATAGATTCAGAAATCCTAAAATCATTCCAACTAACCTAAAGTATATATAAAATAAGGAAGACAAATATTTTATAGAAAATTTAATTCACAATAAAGTAAATTTGTATTTACAAGTTCCCAAGAGTATTAAAAACTCTATTAATAATATAGAAAAAACTCTATTAAAAAGCGCTATTAAAAATACAATAATTTGCCAAAGAATATACAATATAAAAAGAGGTAAATTGCAATATCAAAAATGTAAGAGGGGAAGGGGTAAAAAAGGTATATGGTTTTTGTGTGTGATTGAAGTTAAGTTGTTATTAGTGTGAAATAGATTGTTGCATGTATAAGATGTTTTACATAAGCCTCATGGTAACCACAAAGCAAAACCTAAAGTAGATTCACAAATTATTAAGAGGAGGAAATCAAATCATACTATTACAGAAAATCATCAATTCCAAAAATAAGTCACAAGAAAGGAAAGCAGGAATTTAAAAAACAAACAGAAAATTATAAGATAATTCAATAGTCTAAACACTTAGACTAATGGAATAGAATCTAGTGCCAATAAATAAGTCCTTATATATCAATGCTAAATGTATATTAATCAATGTAAATGGATTGAATTCTCCAAACAAAAAGCATAGAATGACTGGATGGATTAAAAAAAGAAAAAAAGACACTATATGCTGCCTACAAGAGACATATTTCAACTTTTAGCATACACAGGCTCAAAATGAGAAATGGAAAGAGATACTCCATGCAAATCAAAACCAAAAGTGTGGGGGGGAAGCTGTACTTACATCAGGTAACATAGACTTTAAGCTGAATATATAGCAAGAGACATAGAAAGCTATTATATAATGGTACAGGGGTCAACTTATCTAGAAGATAGAACAATCATAAGTATATAAACACCCAACATTGAAGCACCTAAATATATTTAGCAAATACTAATATATGTGAAGGGAGATATAGATAAACATACAATAACAGTAGGGAAGTTCAGTTCTCCACTTTCAACAATGAGTATAGCATCCAAACAGAAAATCAAGAAAAATTTGGACTTGAACCATACTTTATATTAAATGGACATAACAGACATATAGAGCATTACATCCATTACAGCAGGATATACATTCTTTTCAAATCTACAAGATACATTCTTCAGGACAGATCATATGAAAGGTTGCAAAACAAGTCTTAACAAATTTAAAAAGATTGATATCATAACAAGTATCTTATCCAACCATAACACTATGAAACTAGGATTCAATAACAGAAGGAAATCTGAAAAATTCATAAATATGTGGAAATTAAACCACACTCTCCTGAACAACACTCATGAAAATGGAAAAACAATCTACCAAAACATATGGGATGCTGCAAAAACAGTTCTAAGGAAATTTATAGAAGTAAATGTGTACCTTAAGGAAAAATGAAATTTCAAATAAACAAACTAAGTTTGCACCTAGAGGAACTAGAAAAAGAATAGCAAATTAAGCCCAAAGTTAACAGAAGGAAGGAAATAATAAAAATTAGAATGGAAATAAATGAGACCAGAAAAACAATGGAAAAGATTAGTGAAATTAAGAGCTCTGTTTTTGAAAATTTAAACAAAATTGACAAACCTTAAGCCAGACTAAGAAAAAAGAGAGAGACTAATAAATAAAACCAGAAATGAAAGAAGAGACATTACAGTTGATGTCACAGAAATACATAGAATGATTAGAGACTACTATGAATAATTACACACCAGTAACTAGTATAACCTATAAGAAAGGATATATTCATAGAAGCCTACAACCTATCAAGACAGAATCAAATAATGAATAAAGAGATTTAATCAGTAATCAAAAATGTCACAAGAAGGAGATATCTAGGACCAGGTGGCTTCACTAGTGAATTTTAACAAACGTTTAAAAAATTAACACCAATCCTCAAACTCTCCCAAAAAAATGAAGAGGAGAAACACTCCTAACTCATTTTATGTGGCTAGATCTATCCTGCTACCAATGCTAGATAAGGACAGTATGAGAAAACCACTGATCAATATACCTGATAAATATAGATGCAAAAAATTCTCAAGAAAATAACAACAAATCAAATTCAACAGTACATTAAATGGAGTATATAACATGATTAAGCAAGATTTATCCTTGGGATGCAAAAATGATGCAATATATTCAATTATTCAATGTGATACACCACATTAATAGAATGAAGAATAAAAATCATATTACCATCTTAATAGATGCTGAAAAGCATTTGACAAAATACAACATCCTTTCATGTAAAAACCCTCAACAAATTGGCTATAAAAAGGACATACCTCAACCTACTAAAGGCCATTTATTATAAGCTGACTGTTCACATCATATTTAACAACAAATAATTGAATATTTTTCCTCTAAAATCAGGAAAAAGACAAAAGTGCCCAGTACACCAATCTTACTCAACATATTACTGAAAGCCCTAGCCAGAGCACTAAGGCAAGATAAAGAAATAAAAGGCATCCTAGTTAGAAAGAAAGAAAATTGTTTTCAGATCATTTCATCTCATATATAGAATACCCTTAAGTTGCCACCAAAAAGTTGCTAGAGCTAATCAATTAATTCAATAGTTATAGGATACAAAATCAACATATGGAAATCAGTTGCATTTCTGTACACTAACAATTAACTATCCGAAAAAGAAGTAAAGAAAATAATCCCATTCACAATAGCATCAAAAACAATAAAATACTTAGGATGAATTTAACCAAGGACATGAAATATCTATATATTGAAAACTATATGACCTTGATGAAAGAAACTGAAGCCACAAACAAATCGAAAGTTATCCTGTGTTCATGGCCTGGAAAAACTACTATTGTTAAAATGTCCATACTACCTAAAGTCATGTATAGATTCAATGTAATCCCCATCAAATTCCAATAGCCTTTTTCACTCACATAGAAAAAAAAACCCTAGAATTTGTAGAGGCACAAAAAGTGCTAAATATCCAAAGCAATCCTGAAAAAGAACAACAGAGTTGCAGGCAGTACTTTTTAAATTCCAAACTATACTTCAAAGCTATAATAATCCGATAGTATGGTACTGGCATTAAAAATAAACACTTTAGACTAATGGAATAGAATCCAGAGCCAAGAAATAAATCCCTCCATGTACAGTCAACCAATATTTGGCAAGGGACCTGAGAGTACTCAATGGGGAAATGATAGTCCCTTCAATAAATGGTGATCTGAAAATGGTTAACCACATATGAAAGAATGAAATTAGGTCTAGGTGTTACAACACTCAGAAAAATTAGCCCCAAATAAATTAAAGACTTAACATAAGAACTAAAGCCACAAAACACATAGAAGAAAAAAAATTAGGGAAATAATTCCTTGACATTGGTCTTGGCAGTGATTTTTTGGATATGGCACCAAAGCACAGTCAACAAAAGCAAAAATCAATTAAGTGGGGCTATATCAAATTAAAAAGCTCTGCACGGCAGAAGAGAAAAGGCAGCCTACTGAATGAGGAAAAAAGTATTTGCAAATGATTTATGTGATAAGTGATTAATATCCAAAATAGATGAAGAACTCATACAATTCACAAATAAAAATCAAACAATATGATTTAAAAGTGGGAAAAAAAACTGGATATTTTTCTAAAGAAGACATCCAAATGGCCAACAGATACATGAAAAGATGTTCAATATCACTAATCATCAGGGAAATGCAAATCAAAACCACAATGAGAGATCATCTCAACCCTATCAGACTGCTTATCATCAAAAAGAAAAGAGAAAATTCTTGGAGAGGATGTGGAGAAAAGGGACCCTTGTATACTGTTGATGGGAATGTGAACTGGTGCAGCCACCAGTTCAGAAAAAGGAACAAGTATGGAGGTGCCTCAAAAATTCTAAAAATGAACTAAAAATACCATAAATTTAGCAAACCCACTTCTAGATATATATCCAAAAAACGAAATCAGTATCTCAAAAAGAAATATTCACTCCTGTGTTCACTGAAGCATTATTCACAGAAAACAAAATACGGAAACAATCTAATTGTCTATTGGCAGATGAATAGATGAAAAAGATGTGCTATAGATATAGACATAGATATAGACATATACGTATAGATGCAGATATAAATTGTGGAAAATTATTCAGCCATGAGAAAGAAGGAAATCCTATTATTTGTGACAACATGGATAGTTCTGGAGGGCATTATGCTAAGTAAAATAAACCAGGCAGAGAAAGACAAATACTGTATGATTTCACTTTATATGGAGTCTGAAAAATTGAACTCATATGAAAAGAGAGTAGAATGGTGGTTACCACAGGTTGGAGATTGAGGGAAATGGGAAGATATTGGCCAAAATGTACAACCTTCCAGTTATAAGATAAATAACTTCTGGGGATCTAATATACAGCATGATGATTATAAATAACTAAACTGTATTATATACTTGAAAGTTGCTAAGAGGTCTTAAATGTTCTCAACACACAAAGAAATGGTGTTAGGTGAGCTGATACAGGTATTAGCTAACTGTATAGCAGTAATCATTTTGTAGTACATAAGTGTATCAAATCAACACATTGTATACTTTCAGCTTACACAAAATCATGTCAATTATATGTCAAAACTGGAAAAACAGTCAATAATATAAAACTTTATTCTATGAAATTTGAAATTTCAAATAAAAATAAAATATACTGAGTAATATTTTAACACAGAAAAAGTATCAAGTAGTTTTAACATAAAACAAACATACAAAAAACTGCTTGAACCCATTGTAGATATTCTAGCAGTTAACAGATTTTAAAATGAGGAATGATATTTTTATGATAATATACAACGTTTCTACTGACAGTGCTTTATAATAATATTAAAATAGAAAATTCTCGAGAAAATATATGGAGATGCAGGATTTCTTAATTAAATGTAATACAAAATAATCTATTTAGTTTAAATGAAACAGAACTTTTCTCTTTTATTCTCCCATTCAAACTCCAATAATATATAATATGTCGTATTTTGGTAATAGTAAAGTGATTACATTTCCTATTTATTTCTATAATTAGCAAATAAAATAGAATAGTACTATTGAGGAAAAATATAAATAGATAAATGTTGTTTTTCCTTTTCCAGATAATACCAGATTAATTTCTGAACATCCATTTTATTCTGATGCTAAAAATTGCTTTTTAATTCATATTTTTTCCCAGCCAACAGCCAATTCTAGTGTGTCATTCAAACAATCTATGACTATTTCACATTCTCAGGTCCCTGTCTAGCTCTGTGAGCTGGCAAAATAAATTTTTTCCTCAGTGATGTCAAACTGAGAAAGGTACAAAAGGGGTTTTGGAACATAGCCAAAATCTCAGTGATGTTTTTCTTAACTGGAATCTAGGAGAACTCCAGATTTTCCCCTATCAGAGCCATTTGTGATGACACAATATCCTATAAGTGAAGCCACAGTGATCACACAATGTTTGGTAAAAACTTAAGTAGTCAATTTAGGATGAAGACTGTTTTTTAGAATCTAGCCTTTGTTTGAATTTGGTTAAATTTCAATGAGAATTAAAGATAGAAGAGAATAATCAAAAGATATCTAACAAATAAGGATTTATGCTATCTGGAAGAAATTTCTGAATAAGATAGATACAAATGCTTTATACAAAGAATGACACCTTAAATTAAAACACTTCAAATTGGGAGATGTAGGGGAAAATACAGACAATGGTTCTTAATTAATCTAATAATTAACATATAAATCAATATTCATTTTAGCATTATTCTTTTTTAAAGGCCTTATATTTTAAAAATAATATTTGTATATCACAGTGCTCAGTCTATAGAAGTATTATATTCTGGTTGATAGAGATTACATTCTTTCAGGGGAAAAGAGTAATTGTTAATTTTGCTGCTCAAAATAGTATTTGGATGTTTTTTTTTACTCTGAAATATCTAAGATGGAACAAAAATTTAAAACATCTTCTTGACTTTGAAGAAGCTCCTCAAAAATTATGGAGTTAAACTAATAGCAAGTGTTAAGAATTTGTTTAAAGAAAATATTATATTTTATGAGTTAAAATAAAACTCCTAGGTTCTTACAAAAATCTATACTCTTGCCAAGATCATTTAAGCTCTGCCATGAACACATTGGTTTGTTCTCGAAAAAAATAAGGAAACCTTTTCTGTTACTTTTATATGATAGTTAAAATTTCTGTTATATTTCAAACTGCCGATTACAAGTAAAGTTGATTAAAATCTTCCACATAACACACATTTTGATAAGAAATTCTTAAATATGTGTGCAGTAGCTATGACAGCATGCCCAGAAGCTATGCTGTCATTCTGAATAGATCTGTCTGACTTATCACTTAAAACTAAGGTAGTTCCCTTGGACCAAACACATACAGATGTTTAAAACTTATGGTACAAATTAGAGGGGAAAGACGGTCTTTAAAAAGTCAACCTGTTTAAAACACAAAATTGTCTTTTAAAAAATTCTCCTTATGGAAACAGCTTTCACTGAAGTTTTGTCTACACTGGTAATCATTTTCTATGATATTTGCCAATGTTCATTGTCTATCCCCACTGGAAGGAAAGAAAATGGATGTTTTCCATCTGCAGCAAAATAGAGTCAAAACAAACGTATTTAAATTGGAAACATTTGTGGCTAAAAGAGCTGTTCTTCATGAAAACATCTGGTTGTACTTTTAAGTCATTGCCAAATAAATGCATGCTGGAAAATCTATTTTAAAAGCCGCACATGGTCACCCATGTAGATGTAGCCTAAAACTGTTTTCGTTTGAGGTCAACACCCTATTTTAGGAAGAAAAGTACAGATTTGTGAGTTTGCAGTGATTTTTTTAACAATACTGCTGGAATGGCCATGGAAGTTTGAACATGTCTACTTTCTTCCAGACAAGGAACACACTATAACAGACAGTGCTTTTGATAATTCTCAGGTAGACAATGCAGAGATTCATACAGTAATGGTTATGAGATAAACCAAATAGCTACTTTCTTGTGAACAAAGACTGCTGTGGTTTCTGGTTTCAGTTAGTTTTGGTAATTTTTTTTTCATATTTACATTGACTCAGAGAGATTATCAACTGAAAGATGCAATGAATTTGAACTTTAGACTATTGATTGACTAGGCTTATTTGTTAGGGTAGGTAACCCCCAAACATCAGTGGCTTAACACAATAGGAGTTTCTTTTGCATTCAAGCCCACTGCAGATGTTTTGGGTTAGTAAGCAGCTTTCCATATTGTTTTTCAGGGATCCAGTTTCTTTCAGTCATGTGGCTCTCCCAATCAGTAGGGCTTAAGAACTATTGAAGGTTGTTCTGTATCTGATAATCAGAGAGAATTTAAAGGATCATGCTATAGATTGTATGTGCACGGAATTGTGTTCTATACTGCCTTTCACATTTCATTGGTTACACGTAATGAAAGGAAAGCTCAAAAATGTCCTCTAGCTATGTACCGGAAAAAACAGGATATGTGTTTTAGTGAATACAAAGTTATCTCTATTACACTCAGGAGTGGAGTTAAGTAGAAAAAGTTCTTCAAATATTAAGAAATAATATTTATATTTCATTATACATACAAGGCAAATGACAGACAGAGTCATATAAACTATTTTATAATAGATGTCACTGGTCTTTGCCCCTCTTTTTCACACAGGATATTAGCTACCTATAAATTAACCCTCAGGCAAGCTTCTGAGACTGTCTCACAGGTACTCGTGACCACACCCTACTACTGCCACACCATCTTTTACGTGCTAGGTAGGCAGCTCTGGGTACCACTGTCTCCACTCATCATGTACAACTTCTCGCTACATTTACACTATCTCCCGATGAATCATCTGCTGGATTCTGCTATGTCTAAGCATACTATGCACATTTGGAGACAAGACTGCATGAACCTTTGGGATGTCAAACACAACATTCTATTAAAAAATAGGGGAAATAATGTTTGAAGTATACCCGCGTAAGGGGAAACAAAACTTCCTCTCTACCCCTAAGAGTCTCTGACTTGACCTGATAATTAAATTGATGTAAGGAAGATTAACAGGACAAAAACATACACACTTTAAAATATACATGGGAGCACCCATAGGGGAATGAAGACCCAAAAAGTCAATAGACCCCAGAGCTTGTATTACTATGCACTAGGTTGAAAAAAGAGCAGCAATAGTGGAAAAATGGCTGTAGTATATGGGAAGACTAACAGGAGAGAGAAGTAATTTTAACATGGTCTGTTTGTACAGCTTTCTTTGGCTTGACTCCCCATCTCTTCTGATAACAATGCCTCTCTCCTCCCCATACAGGGAGAGAGTCTTTCAAATGAGAGTATTACCTACTGCTTTGAGAAACAAAATGGAAGGTCAGAATGCCCTTCTTGAATTTGCTGATTTTCATGTGTCTTCAGCTCAAAATAATCCTAAGCAAAAGTGCCATATTTTGGGGGGCATACTGCACCACTCTTCAGAAGCATTTCTGCCTGTGTTCACTCTTGTCTCTCAGACACACTCACAAGACATCCCTTCCTTTTCTGCCTGCATCCCTCTCTATATAGAGCTTAGGTATTTATCTTAATCCATTGTAAATGTCTGCACATGTCTAGTCACAACTAAATCCTTTATGCCCTACCAGTCCTACATATAAACTGTGATATTTAATCCTTACAACATATGTAAGAGATAGATCTAAAATAATATAACCATTATCACTCCTCTTTCTCAGATGGGGAAACTTAACCAATGAGAATTTAAGCAGTTTTTTCAGTATAACAAGATCTTTAAATCCAAGGATCAGGCTCTTAAACACTACACTATATTCCTTTTTCTAAGACTCAGACAAGGTCTCTCACATCCTTTTCATTTTTATTATATGTCACACTTGCATATTTCTCTTTTCTTTCTCCCCTCCCTGAAATGTCTATTATTCCATTTCTACTGAGAATAGTAGTGCTCAAGTAAAACAATCCCAGATTAGTTCTCTAATAAAACTCATTTAATCTCAGGGTCAAATTTATGCACTAATAGTGAATGAGAGAATGCTGTATATAATAATATAGGGAAATGACTGTGTATGTGCTAGATTAAAAGGGGCAGCTATCATCTAACTTGAGCCAATGGTTGTCATGTGGGAATGCATACTATATGTTGCCAAACCTTATGATTTTCCAAGAGAAATTAATAAATTGGATTTTTATGTGCAATGTCCAGGATTTTAAGTATTGGCATTTTAATCACTTAAAAAATGGTTTTCTAATGTGCAGCGCCTGAATGAGATCCATTTGGTCCCTCACTTACTTTTTATGGATGAGCAATAGAGGGACTACATTCTTCGTGGTTGGTTGTGTTCCAGATTTAACAACCATTATACATTTAATGGTTCAGTCATTCTTTCAGTTATTCATTTATTCATTCACTCATTCATGTAATTCATACTTTCATAATACCACACTCTTTTCAATGCACACAGTACAAAGATGTAAATAAATTATCTCTACCTTCAAGATGTTCATAATTTGATACTGGAAAGAGATATATTGACAAGCAATTAGAATGCTTTTTGGTCAGTGCATTAATAATGGAAGAACTAATTACCTCTATCTGGGGATGGTATTTAATGATAACTGGGAGATTTCCATGGAGAAAAGGCATAGAAAGAAGAGCATATAGAAATCCTAGGTGGTTTAAAACAAAAGAGTACTGTTGGGAAAATCTGAAAAGGTTCCATATTGTGTAAGCAGAAGATGTTTTTGAGTCGTGGAAATCAGATGTAAATTTGTGGGAATGAGCAATACCTAGTAAAGCATTTATAATATTGCTAAGTATGAACATTAATCATATTATCACATCTGTATTTATTAACATTAGCATATTCTTTATGTGTGTGTCTTTTGCAGTTCTCCTCAAACACATTTTCGAGTTCATGGAGTCAATGATAGTCATCGTTGTATACTGTGGAACTGTTACAGAGCCACCACCATATGCACTCATTACTCTTTAACTATTTGTGGAATGAAGATATTAGTGAAGGAGTCCAGCGGCTGCATAACTTACACTGTTCATACTAAAATTAATATGGTATTTTACTCTTTTCTGAATCAGGATATGTAGGCAATAAAAATGAAAGTAAATCCAGGCTGAGCCAACATGGAGGTGTGAGTAGGACAGTGGGAATCTCCTCCCAAAAACATATACATTTTTGAAAATACAACAAATACAACTAATCCTAAAAGAGAGACCAGAAGACACAGGACAACAGCCAGACTACATCCACACGTGCGAGAGCCCAGCGCCTGGTGAAAGGGGTAAGATATAGCCCCCTGCCCGGCGGGACCTGAGCGCCCCTCACCCGAGCTCCCGGCGGGAGAGAGAGGGAGCCCAGGACTGCTAAACACCCAGCCCCAGCCACCCGCACCAGAGCACAGACACAGTGCATGCATGGAGGGCTGGAAACTAGGGAAACAGGGCAGCAAGACCTCTGAGCAGGTTCCGAAACTGATGCCCCTGTGACAAAGAAAAGCGAGTGCTTTATGAAAGTCTTAAAGGGACAGGGACGTAACAGCTGGACGGAAACAACACAGATCACAGCCCAGTGGCTGGAAATTACAGGGAAAACTGGGCGCACTAACTCCCTGGGCAACAGCTCTGAGACCCCTCACAGAGGTAAACAGCCAAACAGCCCCCCGGGTCCATTACCCCTCCAGGCGCTGCAAAAGCAGAGAAACAGCCTAAGCCATACCCTGCCCACAGAAAGGGAAATTCCTCCATATCGGCCGGGCAAGACACAAAGACCCAGTCTACATGCAATTACCCAACACAAACCACTAGGGGTCGCAGTTGTCCCAGTAAAGAAAGGCCAGTAGCAAGTGAAAAGTTTGGTCCACCCAGCTGTCAATAGCACCTGTCAACAAGAAAAGGCAAAAAAATATGATCCAGACAAGACTAACCCAGACAGCTTGGGCATCTGCTACATCTTCCCCTGAGAAGGAACCTGGGGAGATAGATTTAACCAGTCTTCCTGAAAAAGAATTCAAAACAAAAGTCATAACCATGCTGATGGATTTACAGAGAAATGTGCAAGAACTAAGGAAGGCGAATACAGAAATAAAACAAGCTCTGGAAAAACTTCAAAATAGAATGGATGAGATGCAAGAGACCATTAATGGACTAGAAAACAGAACAGGAACGCAGAGAAGCTGATGCAGAGAGAGATGAAAGGATCTCCAGGAATGAAAGAATTCTAAGAGATCTGAGTGACCAATCGAAATGGAACAATACCCACATTATAGGGGTACCAGAAGAAGAAGAAGAGAGAAAAAGGGATAGAAAGTGTCTTTGAAGAAATAATTGCTGAAAACTTCCCCAAACTAGAGGAGGAAATGGCCTCTCAGACCACAGAGTTACACAGAACTTCCATGACAAGGGATCCAAGGAGGGCAACACCAAGACACATAATAATTAAAATGGCAAAGATCAAAGACAAGGACAAAGTATTAAAGGCAGCCAGAGAGAAAAAAAAGGTTACCTACAAAGGAAAACCCATCAGGCTATCATCAGACTTCTCAACAGAAACCCTACTGGCCAAAAGAGAATGGCATGATATACTTAATGCAATGAAACAGAAGGGCCTTGAACCAAGACTGCTGTATCCAGCATGAATATCATTTAAATATGGAGGGATTAAACAATTCCCAGACAAGCAAAAGTTGAGGGAATTTGCCTCCCACAAACCACCTCTACAGGGCATCCTACAGGGACTGCTCTAGATGGGAGCACTCCTAAAAAGAGCACAGAACAAAACACCCAACATAGGAAGAAGGGAGGAGGAGGAATAAGAAGGGAGGGAAATAAAGAATCATCAGACCATGTTTATAATACCTCAACAAGCGAGTTAAGTTAGACAGTAAGATAGTAAAGAAGCTAACCCTGAACCTTTGGTAACCACAAACTTAAAGCATGCAATGGCAATAAGTACATACCTTTCAATAATCACCCTAAACATAAGTGGACTGAATGTACCAATCAAAAGACATAGAGTAATAGAATGGATAAAAAGCAAGATCCATCCGTATGCGGCTTACAAGAGTCTCACCTCAAACCCAAAGACATGCACAGACTTAAAGTCAAGGGATGGAAAAAGATATTTCATGCAAACAACAGAGAGAAGAAAGCAGGTGTTGCAATTCTGGTATCAGACAAAACAGACTTCAAAATAAAGAAAGTAACAAAAGATAAAGAAGGACATTACATACTGATAAAGGGCTCAGTCCAACAAGAGGATAAAACCATTATAAATATATATGCACCCAATACAGGAGCACCAACATACCTGAAAAAAATACTAACAGAACTAAAGAAGGAAATAGAATGCAATGCATTCATTCTAGGAGACTTCAACACACCACTCACTCCAAAGGACAGATCCACCAGACAGAAAATAAGTAAGGACACAGAGGCAATGAACAACACAATAGAACAGATGAACCTAATAGACATCTACAGAACTCTACATCCAAAAGCAACAGGATACACATTCTTCTCAAGTGCACATGGAACATTCTCCAGAATAGACCACATACTAGGCCACAAAAAGAGCCTCAGTAAATTCAAAAAAGATTGAAATCCTACCAACCAACTTTTCAGACCACAAAGGCATAAAACTAGAAATAAACTGTACAAAGAAAGCAAAAAGGCTCACAAACACATGGAGGCTTAACAACACGCTCCTAAATAATCAATGGGTGAATGACCAAATCAAAATGGAGATCCAGCAATATATGGAAACAAATGACAACAACAACACAAAGCCCTAACTACTGTGGGACACAGCAAAAGCAGTCTTAAGAGGAAAGTATGTAGCAATGCAGGCATATTTAAAAAAGGAAGAACAATCCCAAATGAATGGTCTAATGTCACAATTATCGAAATTGGAAAAAGAAGAACAAATGAGGCCTAAGGTCAGCAGAAGGAGGGACATCATAAAGATCAGAGAAGAAATAAATAGAATTGAGAAGAATAAAACAATAGCAAAAATCAATGAAACCAAGAGCTGGTTCCTTGAGAAAATAAACAAAATAGATAAGCCTCTAGCAAGACTTATTAAGAGGAAAAGAGAGTCAACACAAATCAACAGTATCAGAAATGAGAAAGGAAAAATCACAACGGACCCCACAGAAATACAAAGAATTATTAGAGAGTACTATGAAGACCTATATGATAACAAGCTGGGAAACCTAGGAGAAATGGACAACTTCCTAGAAAAATACAACCTTCCAAGACTGACCCAGAAAGAAACAGAAAATCTAAACAGACCAATTACCAGCAACGAAATTGAAGCAGTAATCAAAAAACTACCAAAGAACAAAACCCCCGGGCCAGATAGATTCACCTCGGAATTTTATCAGACATACAGGGAAGACATAATCCCCATTCTCCTTAAAGTTTTCCAAAAAATAGAAGAGGAGGGGATACTCCCAAACTCATTCTATTAAACTAACACCACCCTAATACCAAAACCAGGCAAAGACACCACCAAAAAAGAAAACTACACACCAATACCCCTGATGAACGTAGATGCAAAAATAGTCAACAAAATATTAGCAAACCGAATTCAAAAATACATCAAAAGGATCATACACCATGACCAAGTGGGATTCATCCCAGGGATGCAAGGATGGTACAGCATTCGAAAGTCCATCAACATCATCCACCACATCAACAAAAAGAAAGACAAAAACCACATGATCATCTCTATAGATGCTGAAAAATCATTTGACAAAATTCAACATCCATTCATGATAAAAACTCTCAGCAAAATGGGAATAGAAGGCAAGTACCTCAACATAATAAAGGCCATTTATGATAAACCCACAGCCAACATTATATTGAACAGCGAGAAGCTGAAAGCTTTTCCTCTGAGATCAGGAACTAGACAGGGATGTCCACTCTCCCCACTGTTATTTAACATAGTACTGGAGGTCCTAGCCATGGCAATTAGACAAAACCAAAAAATACTAGGAATCCAGATTGGTAAAGAAGAAGTTAAACTGTCACTATTTGCAGATGACATGATACTGTACATAAAAAACCCTAAAGACTCCACCCCTAAACTACTAGAACTGATATCGGAATACAGCAAAGTTGCAGGATACAAAATTAACACACAGAAATCTGTGGCTTTCCTATACACTGACAATGAACCAATAGAAAGAGAAATCAGGAAAACAACTCCATTCACAATTGCATCAAAAAAAAATAAAATACCTAGGAATAAACCTAACCAAAGAAGTGAAAGACTTATACTCTGAAAACTACAAGTCACTCTTAAGAGAAATTAAAGGAGCCACTAACAGTTGGAAATTCATCCCATGCTCGTGGCTAGGAAGAAATAATATCATCAAAATGGCCATCCTGCCCAAAGCAATATACAGATTTCATGCAATCCCTATGAAACTACCAGCAACATTCTTCAATGAACTGGAACAAATAATTCAAAAATTCATATGGAAACACCAAAGACCCCGAATAGCCAAAGCAATCCTGAGAAAGAAGAATAAAGTAGGGGTGCTGTCACTCCCCAACTTCAAGCTCTACTATAAAGCCATAGTAATCAAGACAATTTGGTACTGGCACTAGAACAGAGCCACAGACCAATGGAACAGACTAGAGAATCCAGACATTAACCCAGACATATATGGTCAATTAATATTTGATAAAGGAGCCATGGACATACAATGACGAAATGACAGTCTCTTCAACAGATGGTGGTGGCAAAACTGGACAGCTACATGTAGGAGAATGAAACTGGACCATTGTCTAACCCCATATGCAAAAGTAAACTCAAAATGGATCAAAGACCTGAATGTAAGTCATGAAACCATTAAACTCTTGGAAAAAAACATAGGCAAAAACCTCTTAGACATAAACATGAGTGACCTCTTCTTGAACATATCTCCCCGTGCAAGGACAACAGCAAAAACAAACAAGTGGGACTATATTAAGCTGAAAAGCTTCTGTACAGCAATAGACACCATCAATAGAACAAAAAGAACCCTACAGTATGGGAGAATATATTTGAAAAAGACAGATTCGATAAAGGCTTGACGTCCAGAATATATAAAGAACTCACATGCCTCAACAAACAAAAAACAAATAACCCAATTAAAAAATGGGCAGAGGAACTGAACAGACAGTTCTCCAAAAAAGAAATACAGATGGCCAAGAGACACATGAAAAGATGCTCCACATCGCTAATTATCAGAGAAATGCAAATTAAAACTACAATGAGATATCACCTCACACCATTAAGGATGGCCGCCATCCAAAAGACACACAACAACATATGTTGATGAGGCTGTGGAGAAAGGGGAACCCTCCTACACTGCTGGTGGGAATGTAAATTAGTTCAACCATTGTGGAAAGCAGTATGGAGGGACATCAAAATGCTCAAAACAGACTTACCATTTGAGCCAGGAATTCCACTCCTAGGAATTTACCCTAAGAATACAGCAATCAAGTTTGAGAAAGACAGATGCACCCCTATGTTTATCGCAGCACTATTTACAATACCCAAGAATTGGAAGCAACCTAAATGTCCATCGATAGATGAATGGATAAAGAAGATGTGGTACATATACACAGTGGAATACTACTCAGCCATAAGAAGAGGGCAAATCCTACCATTTGCAACAGTATGAATGGAGCTGGAGGGTATTATGCTCAGCAAAATAAGCCAAGCGGAGAAAGAGAAATATCAAATGATTTCACTCATCTGTGGAGTATAAGAACAAAGGAAAAACTGAAGGAACAAAACAGCAGCAGAATCACAGAACCCAAGAATGGACTAACAGGTACCAAAGGGAAAGGGACTGGGGAGGATGGGTGGGTAGGGAGGGATAAGGGGGGGGAAGAAGAAGAGGGGTATTAAGATTAGCATGCATGGGATGGGAGAAAGGGGAGGGCTGTACAACACAGAGAAGACAAGTAGTGATTCTACAACATTTTGCTATGCTGATGGACAGTGACTGTAAAGGTGTTTATAGGGTGGACCTGGTATAGGGGAGAGCCTAGTAAACATAATATTCATCATGTAAGTGTAGATTAATGATAACAAAAAAAAAGAAAGAAAGAAAAGGGGGATTACTCCCTGATAGGATAAAACTAACTGTAAATCAATGATTAATGCATGCTTTAAATATCCTTAATTTTGACCACTTAAAGGGTGTCAGATGATCGGCTATGGAGGTACATTTTTCTGATAACATTCCTTTCTCTTAAAAAAAAAAAAGCAGTTCCTGTGTGGTGACCTTCAATAAGTTCTACATAATGGTATAAAGGGTATATAAAAGTGTAGGCAAAGGGTCTGTTTGTGTTTATACAGAGGATCAAAGCCTAATTTGACTACCCAGAAAATGAACTAAGATATGATATGAAAAAGAACTTCCAACATCAGCACTCCCTGGATGACTCATACCAGAAGATGATCATCAAAATACTCCAACAAAGATCCACGTGCTGCTATAGCTGTGGATGCACTCATCCCACCGATTCCTGGACTTGCCATGGGAATCAAGAAGGAGATACCTAAGCTGGCCTGTGCATACAGTAAAACAACAAATTTGACTGGATCTATACTGTTGAACTCAACCAAGAATTAGGAGAAGTGCAAATTGTAGCACTCCAAAATCTTACAACTACAGACTATCTACTGTTAAAAGAACATATGGGTTGTGAAGAGTCCCCAGGAATGGATTGTTTTAATTTGTCTGATTTCTCTCAGACTGTTCAAGTTCAGTTGGACAATATCCACCATATCATAGATAAGTTTTCACAAATGCCTAAGGTGCCTAACTGGTTTTCTTGGTTTCACTGGAGATGGCTGGTAATTGTAGGTCTGCTTTGGTTATGTAACTGTACTCCTATTATGTCAATGTGTGTGCACAATTTAATTAGTAGTTTAAAACCTATACATGCCGAAGTTACTCTACAAGAAGATGTGTCAAAGAACTAATCAATCTTCCCATGTTTTCTTCCGCCTGCTACTTCTATAGCTTTTCTTCTTCCTTCCTAATTACAACCCATAAATAGAATTCCTGCCTCATATCGAATTTACCGAGTATCATAATTCCTCCAAGTGGTAAAGATACCTCGAGACAAGTGCTGGGCATAGAAGCCACAGGGCATAACTCTGCAAAGAAGTAAAAAGCTAACCTTTTCAAACAATAAGGCTTCTCTCTCACTTACCAACTTTACATTTCCCTGTATGGGCCCCAGAAGATGACTGGTTAGCCAGAGACGGGTAAGATTCCTCAAGGGAGGAACAACCTAAGACAGGCACAGTTGCAGGGGGGCCATCCGGTGAGAAATTGGGGATCAACAGAGGTGAGACTTAGAACCTCACCCCCCCTGTTTTGAGACAAATCTTCTGCATCTGTGGATGTTTT
Organism: Manis javanica; assembly: GCF_040802235.1. Classification (NCBI taxonomy): domain Eukaryota; kingdom Metazoa; phylum Chordata; class Mammalia; order Pholidota; family Manidae; genus Manis; species Manis javanica. The sequence goes on from NC_133161.1 coordinate 81,592,528, forward strand.
ATTGCCCTTGTCTAGCTTGGATTAACACTTAGTCTACAGGCACACACCTGATCATCTACATTTGCTCTCTTACAGCACTAAACTATGTTTTCTACCTTAATCTTGCATCTACCTACCACTTCAGCATTTTATTAAAAATAATAATAATAAAGAGAGAAATGTGGTATCTACATATAAATCAAGTATAAAAATCAAACAAATATTCATATTTGAACTGATTGTTTATAGTTCATAATGCATGATCAAAACTGAAAGTTTCTGTGATGACTTCCCTTGTACTGTTCACCATGTAACTTATTCACTATGTAAGAATTTGTTCTCCATGTAAGAACTTGTTCGTTATGCTTCAGAAGATTGGAGACTGACGAAAATTAGGCTTTGGATGGATTAATGATTGTGCATTGAGCACTGACTCCCCTATACAGAATTTTTATTGTTGTTAACAAACAATTGATCAATAAATATGAGAGATGCCCTCTCAAAAAAAAAAAAGTACAGACTTCCAATTGCAAAATAAATAAGTAACCGGGATGTAATGTATAGCAAAGGGAATACAGTCAAAATACTGTAACAACTTTGTATGGTGATAGCTGGTAGCTAGAATTATCATGTATATAAATGTTGAATCACTGCGTTGTACACCTGAAACTAATGTAATACTGTGTGTCAACTATCCTTCAATAAAAAAAAAGAAAAAAAATGAAAGTAAATGTATGTTTCCAAGGCAATGTATGTAATTAACTGTAAAATCATATATATGCTTATATATAGTATAACCTAGCTGAAAATATATTGTTTGTTTTGAGTTTTTGATAGTATATAAATATGCTATAAAGTTTTAAGTGGGTTTATATTCCCAATATGAGGAACTGTATAATTTATCCTCTAAAATGGTAGCATTTTGAGGGTGAAAAAATATTTGGTAATTATGGCAGGATTACAGATGTAACCTGGTGTAAAACTGGATTTCCCAGGCTAGAGAGAATGCATGGGCATTTTACCAATAATAACAGAAGTATTTAACAGGAAGCATGTTTCAGACATCTATTTACACAGCTATTGGGAAAAATGAAAAATTGGAAAAAGATTAAAAAACTGGTTGACTGGGTTCATACTTATATATTTCAAATAAAGATACTTTTCTCAAAGGATGCAGACCATATTTTATATTAAGAAAATATCCAGGTATATAAAAAGCTATAGGATAGTGGAGAACACTTTTGGTAAAGATCTAAAAAGGAGGAACAAAGAATTTACCATAGGCTGTTTGGCATTAAACACGTCAGTCATTTCGGACACACAGTAAGGACAGTTGGAGGGTAAGCTACGTGATATGATGATATGACAAAGATTTGATCACAGAACTGTGTCACAGTCAATAACTATTTGTGATATGGGAATTCAATAGTCCATATAGCAACTATAAATTTTATTTGACTAAAAAGCAAGCACTTATATTTTCATTCTGCTAGAGACTATTTTTTTTCTCTCAAGAAGGTAACTGGAATGACTAGTAGAGCTGTTATCTTAGATTTAAAAGTAGAACTGTTATCTTAGATTTAAATTGGAAAGGATAAGGGTTAGGTAATGTTAATACTATTTAGGGGAAAATAATCAAGTAATTCTAATGTGTATGATAACCAAGGCATGATCAAAGATATATTCTATATATTAGAAGTATGGACTTCCTCAACTTCATGGAAAAGCTTAAAATTCTCATAGCTAAAGAAGACAAGGAGTATTTCAAAATTGTAATTTCAAGATTAATTCCTTTCAAGAAGGAAAAGGGTAAATTAGCTGAAAGACATGTGGCTTTTTAGAATACTCTATAATATTGATATAAAAATAAGATTATGACATAATTTCCTGCCAATATCACTATTAATGTGTGTTTTATGTGCCAGTCACCATAATCAAACACAAATATTATTATATTTATTTTACAGAAAACACTAACAAGGCTTGAATAAAGTCAGCATTTCCCAAAATAATATAATAAATATAATGAGACACACTGTAGGCTTTGTGGCTATGCAGTTAGTATTCAAACCTAAATTTCTCTGAATATAACTATCAACAGCCATTTCATTCTCAAATATGGAAAAATATAAAGAAAAGTTAGTAGAGAATAATATGTCATTGTCATCTAACCATTGTTGTGAAAGTATAATGTACAACCCAAGATAATTGTACTCTACTCAGAGCCAATTAACATCCCCTAGCAGGCACTGACTAGAGTTCAGGACATTGTTTCAGAAATCTGCAGGTGAGCCTTTGAAAAAAAATTAACACATTTTAGAGAACACTTAAGACTGTTATCACTAAAAAAGAATTACAGGTTTAGTAATGTTTTAACCTAGAAAATAGGACAATTAAATAATGAAGGAAAACAGTGACTCAAAAAAATTCATGCCACGATAAAAAAATTGAAATGAGGCTTGTTTAATATAATTTAAGAGAATAAATTTGTGATAATGCAGCAGAAGATAAAGAGGAAGTTTTCAATCAATATATGGCCAAAAGTGATGGAGTTGAACATATGTTATACCTTTATAAGTCAAGAAATGTTAAATGTCAGATATGTCATATATACATAATTATTTTAAAAACCTGTGAGCAAAATGTTGTCTTCATTTTAAAGAGAAGAAAAGTGTGAATATGGAGAACTTATAAATAACAGAGCTATTTAAGTTGTAAGCAGCCTTCTATTTCTTTCACTCAGCAAGCCATGTATATAAACGGAGTTCTCCAAGAATGGAGTGATTGTTCAATATATCCACTCACGATCTTGGTATCTTTTTTTATTTTTATTAAGGTATTATTGATACACACTCTAATGAAAGTTTCCCATGAAAAAACAATGTGGTTACTACATTTACCTATATTATCAATTCCCCACCCATACCCCAGTGCAGTCACTGTCCATCAGCTTAGTAAGATGCCACAGATTCACTATTTGCCTTCCCTGTGCTACACCGTCTTTCCTGTGACCCCTCACATCATGTGCACTAAACATAATGCCCCTCAATCCTCTTCACCCTCCCTCTCCACCCGCCCTCCCACACCCCTCCCCTTTGGTAACTGCTAGTCCCTTGTTGGATATTGTGAGTCTGCTGCTGTTTTTGTTCCTTCAGTTTTTCTTCATTGTTATACACCAGAAATGAGGGAAATCATTTGGCACTTATCTTCCTCTGCCTGGCTTATTTCACTGAGCATAATATCCTCCAGCTCCATCCATGTTGTTGCAAATGGTAGGATTTGTTTCATTCTTATGGCTGAATAGTATTCCATTGTGTATATATACCACCTCTTCTATATCCATTCATCTATTGATGGACATTTAGATTGCTTCTGTATCTTGGCTATTGTAAATAGTGCTGAGATAAACATAGGTGTGCATATGTCTTTTTGAATCTGAGAATAAATATTCTTTGGGAAAATCCCAAGGAGTGGAATTCCTGGGTCAAATGGTATTTCTATTTTTGTTTGTGAGGAACCTCCATATTGCTTTCCACAATGGCTGAACTAGCTTACAATCAGCAGTGTAGCAGGGCTCCCCTTTCTCTGCATCCTCACTAGCATTTGCTCTTAGACTTTTCGATGCTGGCCATACTAATTGTTGTGAGGTGACATCTCATTGTGGTTTTAAATTGCATTTCCCTGATGATTAGTGATGTGGAGCATCTTTTCATGTGTCTGTTGGCCATCTGAATTTCTTTGGAGATTGTCTCTTCATATCCTCTGCCCATTTTTTAATGGGGTTATTTGCTTTTTGAGTGTTGAGGCATGTGAGTTCTTTATTGTATTTTGGATATTAACCCCTGGTCGGATATGTTATTTATAAATATTTTCTCCCATCCTGTAGGATGCCTTTTTGTTTTGTTGATGGTGTCGTTTGCTGTACAGAAGCTTTTCAGTTTGATGTAGTCCCATGTGTTCATTTTTGCTTTTATTTCGCTTGCTCGAGGAGATGCATTCAGGAAAAAGTTGCTCATGTTTATATTCAGGAGATTTTTCCCTATGTTGTCTTCTAAGAGTTTTATGGTTTCATGACTTACATTCAGGTATTTGATTCATTTCAAGTTTACTTTTGCATATGGGGATAGACAATAATCCAGTTTCATTTTCCTGCATGTAGCTGTCCAGTTTTGCCAACACAGGTTGTTGAAGAGATTGTCATTTCCCCACTGTATGTCCATAGCTCCTTTATTGTATATGAATTAGCCATGTGTGGTTGGGTTTATATCTGGGCTCTCTAGTCTGTTCCATTGGTAGTAGGCTTCAAGTCAGGGAGCATAATTACCCCTGCTTTATTCTTCCTTCTCAGGATTGCTTTGGCTATTCGGGGACTTTTGTGGTTCCATATGAATTTTAGAACGATTTGCTTTAGTTCATTGAAGAATGCTGTTGGTATTTTGATAGGAATTACATTGTATCTATAGATTGCTTTAGGCAGGATGGCCATTTAACAATATTAATTCTTTCTATCCATGAGCATTGGATGTGTTTCCATTTATTGGTATCTTCTTTAATTTCCTCTCATGAATGTCTTGTAGTTTTCAAAGTATAAGTCTTTCACTACCTTGGTTACATTTATTCCTAGGTATTTAATTCTTTTTGATGCAATTGTGAATGGAATTGTTTTCCTGATTTCTCTTTCCGCTAGTTCATCATTAGTGTATAGGAATGCAACAGATTTCTGTGTATTAATTTTGTATCCACCAACTTTGCTGAATTCAGATATTAGATCTAGTAGTTTTGGAGTGGATTCTTTAGGGTTTTTTATGTACAATATCATGTCATCTGCAGACAATGACAATTTAACTTCTTCCTTACCAATCTGGATGCCATTCATTTCTTTGTGTTGTCTAATTGCTCTGGCAAGGACCTCCAGAACTATGTTGAGTAAGAGTGGAGAGAGTGGCCATCCTTGTCTTGCTCCCAATCTTAAAGGAAAGGCTTTCAGCTTCTCACTGTTGAGTATGATTTTGACTGTGGGTTTGTCATACATGGCTTTATTATGTTGAGGTACTTGCTCTCTATACCCATCTTGTTGAGAGTTTTTATCATGAATGATGTTGAATTTTGCCAAATGCTTTTTTGGTATCTATGGTGATGATTGTGTGGTTTTTGTCCTTCTTTTTGTTTATGCAGTAAATAATATTGATGGATTTTCTAATATTGTACCATCTTTGCATCCCTGGAATAAATGCTACTTGATAGTGGTAGATGATCTTTTTGATATATTTTTGAATTCGGTTTGCTAATTTTTGTGGAGTATTTTTGCATCTATGTTCACCAGAATATTGGTCTGTAATTTTCCCTTTTTGTGGTGTGTTTGTCTGTTTTTGGTATTTGAGTGATGCTGGCCTCATAAAATGAGTTTGGAAGTATTCTGCCTTCTACTTTTTGGAAAACTTCAAGGAGGATGGGTATTATGTCTTCACTAAATGTTTGAAAAAATTCAGCAGTGAAGCCATCTGGTACAGGGGTTTTGTTCTTAGGTAGGTTTTTGATTACCAGGTCAACTTTGATGCTGGCAATTGGTCTGTTCAGATATTCTGTTTCTTTCTGGCTCAGCTTTGGAAGTTTGTATTTTTCTATGAAAGTGTCAATTTCTTCTAGGTTACCCAGTTTGTTGGCATATAATTTTTCATAGTATTCTCTAATAATTCTTTGTATTTTTTTGTGGTGTCAGTAGTGATTTTTCCTTTCTCATTTCTGATTCTGTTTATGTGAGTAGACTCTCTTATTCTTCATAAGTCTGGCTAGGGGTTGATTTATTTTGTTTATTTTCTTGAAGAACCAGCTCTTGCTTTCATTGATTCTTTTTATTGTTTTATTCTTCTGGATTTTATTTATTTCTGCTCTAATCTTTATTATGTCCCTCCTTCTGCTGACTTTGGGAATCATTTCTTCTTCTTTTTCTAGTTTCATTAATTTAAAGTTTAGACTGTTTATATGGGATTTTTCTTCTATCCTGAGGTCGGCCTTTGTTGCAATATACTTTCCTATTAGCACAGCCTTCACTGCATCCCACAGATTTTGCCATGTTGAATTACTGTTGTCATTTGTTTCCATATATTGCTTGATCTCTGTTTTTATTTGTTAATTGATCCATTGGTTAATTAGGAGCATTTTGTGAATACTTAATATATTTGTGGTTTTTCTCATTTTCTTTGTGTAATTTATTTCTAGTTTCATACCTTTGTGGTCTGAGAAGCTGGTTGGTGCAATTTCCATCTTTTTTCATTTTCTGAGGCTCTTTTTGTGGCCTAGTATATGTTCTATTCTTGAAAATGTTCCATGTGCACTTGAGAAGAATGTGTATCCTACTGCTTTTGGCTGTAGAGTTCTGTAGATGTCTGTTAGGTCCATCTGTTCTAATGTGTTGTTCAGTGCCTCTGTCTCTCTGCTTATTTTTTGTCTGGTTGATCTGTCCCTTGGAGTGAGTGGAGTGTTGAAGTCTCCTAGAATGAATGCATTGCATTCTATTTCCCCTTTTAATCTGTTAGTATTTGTTTCACATATGTAGGTGGTCCTGTATTGGGTGAATAGAAATTCATAATAGTTATATCCTCTTGTTGGACTGACCCCTTTATCATTATGAATGTACTTCCTTGTTTCTTGTGACTTTCTTTGTTTTGAAGTCTATTTTGTCTGATACAAGTACTGCAACTCCTTTTTTCTCCCTATTAGTTACATAAAATATCTTTCCCATCCAGTTACTTTCAGTCTGTGTATGTCTTTGGGTTTTAAGCACATCTCTTGTAGGCAGCATATAGACAGGTCTTGTATTTTTATCCATTCAGTGTTTCTATGTCTTTTGATTGGTGCATTCAAACCATTTACATTTAGGGTGAATAGTTATGTACTTATTGCCATTGCAGGCTTTAGATTCATGGTTACCAAAGGTTCAAGGGTAGTTTTTTACCATCAAAGAGTCTAACTTAACTCCCTTAGTATGCTATTACAAATACAATCTAAAGGTTTGCTTTTTCTCTTCCTTTTTCTTCCTCCTCCATTCTTTATATATTAGGTATCATATTCTGTACTCTTTGTCTATCCCTTGACTGACTTCAGGGGTAGTTGATTAAATTTTGCATTTGCCTAGAAATTAACTGTTCTACTTTCTTTACTGTGGTTTTATTATTTCTCATGACAGCCATTTAACCTTAGGAACACTTCCATCTATAGCAGTCCCTCCAAGGTACACTGTAGAGATGGTTCCTGGGAGGTAAATTCTCTCAGCTTTTGCTTATCTAGAAATTGTTTAATCCCTCCTTCAAATTTAAGTGATGATCTTGCCAAATAAGTATTCTTGGTTCTAGGCCCTTCTGCTTCATTGCATTAAATATATCATGCCACTCCCTTTTGGCCTGTAAGGTTTCTGCTGAGAAGTCTGATGATAGCCTGATGGGCTTTCCTTTGTATGTGATCTTATTTTGCTCTGGCTGCTTTTAAAACTCTTTCCTTATCCTTGATCTTTGCCATTTTAATTATTCCAGCTTGGGGAAGTTTTCAGCAATTACCTCCTCAAAAGACACTTTCTATCCCTTTTTCTCTCTCTTCTTCTTCTGGTATCCCTATAATACGAATATTGTTCCGTTTGGATTGGTCACACAGTCTCCCAATATTCTTTCATTCTTAGCAATCCTTTTTTCTCTCTGTGCCTCAGTTTCTTTGTATTCCTCTTATCTAATTTCTATTCATTTATCATCTCCTCCACCACATCTAATCTGCTTTTAAAAACTTCCATTGTATGTTTCATTTCTGATACTGTGTTCCATAATGATTGGATCTCCACCCTAAATTTGTTCTTGAGATCTTGAATATTTTTCTGTACCTCCATGAGCATTTCTATGATTTTTATTTTGAATTCTCTTTCAGGAAGATTAATGAGATCATTTTCACTTGTCTGTTTCTCTGGTTATATATGATTTTGCTTTAATCCAGGTTCATTTGATGTTTCATATTTGTATGTGGTGCCTTCCAGTGCCCAGAAGCTCTACTCTCTGAAGTTGTTCAGCTCCTGGAGCAAGTTGCAGTTCCCAGGGGAGCAGTGTTGGTGCCTGGTGGGAGGCAAGAGTTGTTTCCTGATTCTTGGCTGCTATGCCTGCCTCCACTGCCAGAACCAGTGGGCTGAGCACACAGGTATAAGCCTCTATGCTTTGTGTTTGTAGCTGCTATAGGCGGGGCTTCCCTCTAGCTGGCCTGATGCCAGGGCAGGGTGTACCAGTTTGCGAGCCAGGTGTGGGCTGGCCAGGAGGAAGGTACCACAGGATGTGTATTATGGGAGAGGCCTTGGAGCTGTGTAGCCAGCCGGGGGACTGGAGTGGCTGAAGATCCTGAAAGTTCCCAGCCTGCTGGAGAGACTGCACCTGGACAATTTTGTCTACCTGTCTTTTCTCCTGAGCAGTAAGCTCTGTGCAGTCCTTGTCCCTTTAGCAGCCCTCTTGCTGTTAGGAAGTCTCTCAGACTACCCGCCTTTCTTTTGTCCCAGAGCAGCTGGGTATGGATCCCTGTTTTCTACAAGTGATTGGAATCTCACTCTCTCCAGGCATTCTGCCTCTCTTAGCTTTCCAACCCCCCTCATCACCAAAGCACCATGCAATGTAGGTTTGTGCTCCCAGACAGATCTCCAGAGCTAGGTGTTCAGCAGTCCCAGGCCTTCACTCCTTCCCCACTCTGTTTCTCTTCCTCCCGTGTGAGCTGGGGTGGGGGAAGGGCTTTGGTATGTTACCCTGTTCCATGAGGCCTATTCTGTTCTCCAGGTGCATGCAGTCTGGTGTAGCCCCCTTTCCTGTTGCTCTTTCAGGATTACTTGTAATAATTATATTTTGTATTATATGTGGTTTTAGAAGGAGACCTCTATCTCACTTCTCATGCTGCCATCTTTAATCCTCTCTCTCTGATCATCTTGGTTTCTTAATGTACATAATGAACACTGGAAGTCATTATTAATTTTTTTGGAACTAAAAGTTCCAAAGAACACCCTACTGGCTCATGTTCTATTAGATTCATCAACTATTTGTATGATACCAAATTAATGAAGATTGCATTCATATGTTCAGTTCATATACTTCAGTGTATAAATGAATTATTTTATCTTTATCTCAGAAAGTTAAGAGATGAATGTAATTAATTATGACTCTTTAAGACTGTCTATCTCAGCAAAAGTTTTTCCAATTTTCATTTTCTGATACATTGATTAGGCATGACCCATATATCAGTTGATAATTTTAAGAATTCAAGGACTAAATACTTTTCCAAACTGCATAAACAATGAAATTTTCAAAAGAACATTTTAGGAAAGGAAAACAAGAAAAAAAATGTTTTCCCTTCATTCTCCATTTGTCAACATAAGCACTCTCTTCAGGAAACTTTAGAGTGTCTTGGGAGATTTTTGAACAAAAGTAATTAAAAAATTCACCAACCAACCAAAAAGAAAATATCTGATTGATTTTTAGTCCTACTAAAATAAATTATGTAGTCCTAAACAAACATATCAACTGGGGAAAAGAGACTGTTCCTTTGTAAAGTTATATTTGTTAGTTTGATGTCTTCTTTGAGGGAATTCATATATTAATGGGTTTGTCTCAGTTATAAGATCAAATAAGAACTCAGAAACCAATTATAAACTTCCATTTCCTCCAAGGGTTACTTAAGCCTTTTTTGGTTCAAAAGAGCTTGAGTTACTCACACAATATTTGTATTTTTTAGACACGCAAGCAGTGACTCAGAGGATGAGTAACAGAGCCAGCCCTCTTCTTCCCTTCCTCCACTCCCCTCTGCTCTTCCCTGCTTAGCCAGAACACACAAATTAATTGACTGTTTTTAGCATGCCCTTCTGTTGCTTATCTTCAATCTTGACTTTCAGAGATGCTTAGAAAAACTAGTTATTTCATACATTTTATTCTAGAAGAAGCTAACACATAATTACTGGGAGAAAAATATTACATAAAGCTATATATCTATCTACCTATCTAATCTATCCAGGTCTGGAAGTAAAAATGAAATCTGTATTGGAGGCATTCCAAAATCCATTTTGATGTCATAAATCAAAACTTCATACTTTTCTACATTTTATAGGATATTGAATTCAGGAAGAATGCAATGTGAAAATCTTTGCCATTGTTTGTTTCTTAAAATAATTATTTGAAATGATCATTGAGCCTGTTATTCTTCATTACCACAGATTCCTCTTTGAAGAAAAGGAAATAATACATCCCTGACCACATGTAGTTTATATTGTAGTCTGTGGAAATTGACAATAGCTATTATACTTTAAGCAATTGAACATCATGTTAAAGGCTGGTAAGTATGTGGGAAAAAAAATAAGACTGGAAAAGGGGAGAATGAAGAGTTTCTATTTAAATCAAATGATACTGGTAAACCTCAATAAGAAGGTGGTAACTGAGAAAGAACTTGAAAGAGATAATGGGTCAAGACATATGAACATCCATGGGAAGAATATTCCAGGCAGAGATAATATCCAGGCAGGATATGTCTGCCAAACAGTTTTGGAGTTTAATGTAAGATTCTTTGAGAATATACATCATTAAGACTCATAGGAAGAAAATGCTCCTGATAGAATGTAATCCACAATATCATGTTAGACACAGAGTCTTTTGTTTATTCATTTATCCAAAGACCACAAACACATAAATAGCAAGCCTTTCATTGTCTGAACACATGAAACACAAATATAAGTTAGATAGTAAGGAAACACTAATGTAGGCAGATCTTTATATTCCTCATTATAAATGCCATAATAGAGTGTGTACAGAACTCTTCCGGATGATAGTAGAGTGGGTGACTAAGTACCCTGGGAAAGTCATGAATGGCTTCACTGAGGAAGTGATATCTGATCTGGTTCCTGAAGAATGAGTAAGGTTTCACAAGGAAGAAATGAGAAAGAGGCATTTCTGGACACAGAATCATATATGTAAAAATGGAGGTATTGAAGGGAATATGAAGAAGCCTTGATTTTATTGGATGTGTGGTACAAGAGAGTGGAGAAGGCGAAATCAATAAAATGTGAAATACTGCATGCTACGTTATTTGAACTCTTTTTTCAAAGTACAATGTTTTAGTAGAAAACTGACATAATCGTGTTTGTAAATTAAACTATTTGATGGTGGGGTTGGAAGATAGATAACACCATTTAAGCAACCTTTTCCAGTTACCAGCTGTTCATAAGAGATCCCTGTAGATACCTGTATAAAGATGCTTTAATGCTTCAGGGAAAAGTTTATAGCATTACATAGGAAAATCTTACTGCTAGTTTTGATGTAGAACAGAATTCAAAATAGGATAGGTTACTTCTGAAAATATTCAAATCACAATCCCATGGGGTATAAATATGAGGGCCTACAAGATTCCATTCTAGACCTTAAGTTATTTAATGAGATATCCTAAGTAACTTTAAAGCAATATAAAGTATTTGTTGAGTGTTTCTCATATATCCTGTACTGTGCATGTTCCTTGTATGCATTACCTCACATATTCTTCATCACAGCTCTGACGTAGTTAACATAACTTTCCACGTATCATAAATGAGGAAAATGATGTGTAGGAAGGTTAATGTTAAATAACACCCAGAGATGAAACATTTTATTGGAATCAGGTACCTTTGGTTGCAAGTGCTTTGCTATACTATACCCCTGAAAATTTGGCACATATCTGTGTCTCTAGTACTTTGCTATTATGGCACAAAATACATCTGAAGTATTTTCTCTTTTACAGCTATTGAACTTGGGCTGTTTTATGCATTAAGATCTGTTTTAGTGATTAGAAAAATATATTGAAGTGTCTCATGGCAAGAACTTGTGAAGGGTCTGAGTTTTTGCCTTACTGGAAAACTGAGAGGTTTGCTTTCCACAGCTTAATGGTTGCTGTTAGAAGACATGGGACTGTTGGGTCAGAGACAAAGGACATTATTGCTCAAGGGAATTGGAAAAGCCAGAGTGTCAGCATCCCTGACATCCCAAAGAATGATTCAAACAGGGCCATGTGATGCCTGCACAGGCAGTTGGGTTGATTTAGAGCAGAGGATCTTTGCATTAGAAGGAGATTTTATCTTCATTATATTAAACAGTAAGCAAACCAGCCCTTGTTCTAGAAAGGGACACTATCTCTATCTTTCAAGACTATTTCCTATACAAAAGTCCTTCAAGATAGCATAGAACAAAAGTGGTCAGGTCTTATGTTGACAAGACTTACAGAAATGAACCATGGAAAACTGTCTCCCAGCATCTTGCTCAAAAGGGACCTGTGCCAGAGGTTATGCAAGGCAGTCTAACCAACTGTCATTTCTACTTTATGTACCTGGAATCCCACGGCAGCCTTGAAATGAAAACATTTCCTAGAACTTGATCTGGATGATCTAAGCCAAGTTTGATTCCACTGCCAGAGCTATATAGCAGTGTGTAGATTTCATTACATGATTAATAGGTCTGTGGGCAATTGATTTTTAATTAAATTATTGAAAACACCCCTTGGTAGACTTTGATGCTACAGTTAAAGGAACATGTGATTCAAAGTATTTTTCTAGCCCTATAACTGGTTAAGTCACATAACTCTTTGTCTGTTCTCAGTAGTGGACAGTCACTGTTGACAAAATAATTTACCTTTTAAAGCACTTCTGACCTGGATAATGCTCCATGCAATTCTGATTCTCTTAAGAGCATGAATGAAAATCTGAAAAATTTTTTTACCACCAAATGTAATTTCATTCTTCCAGTCACTAGATCAAGTATTTCAGCTTGTAAAGCCTATAACCTTAGATTGGTTTTCAGATAGTCTATTGACACAACCACTGATGATCATGCAATTTGCTTGACTGGTCTTTGGATGAAACATGACATAAATCATACATTTGAAATCATGAGAGCATCCAGGAAAGAATAGTGAGTAACATGCATGCAGAATGGCAGAAATATTTACCACACTGTGCAAATAACACTGCAGGATTCTGGCTGAACATAAATTAATAGAAGATATAGCTGATTGTGGGAACTATTAACATTGCCAGTTTGAGAAACTCTAGATATGCAGCCAGAGGGGATTTGTCAACATAAATGAAGCAAATGGTTGTGACAAAAAGGGTGATGTCCCAGAGGTAGTGGCATTGTCGGAAAACTTCACATAAAAGTAAATATCAAAGACATGTCACATTACTGAAAGGGCAAAGGATAAAATATGGGATGCTGATTCAATGTAGAAAGGAATAGGACAATTTGTCGAGAGACAGAAAAGATCCTGGTTCTCTGCCATAAATTATAAAATGGGATGAAGGGAGGCACTATTCAAACTACTCTTGATTTTTTTTTCAAAGAAATGAAACATTTTAATTCTCATTTAAATTATAGTGTATCAAATAAATACTGTTTATTACTTTTAATTCTATATCAATTTCCAACCTATAGTAACAGTTATTAATAAAATGACAAACATTTTTGAAGTAATGGAACAATTATAATTTTTCTGACTGATTATTAAAATTAATTTGCATGATTTTAACTTGCAAAGGGTATTTATATAGTCCTGCAACATTGTACAAAGGAAGCATTACCTTGTTCTTGTCATATATATGTATGCATATAATGATTGTTTATGATATGTGTGTATATTCCACATACCACATATGCTCCATAACTATGAAATACTGTATCTTTCTATATTCCTGACAACATCTTTTGTGTACTCATTACCTCTCACATAGAAAGATACAATTTTTTTTAAACATTCTACCTTCCACTTTGATAGTCAACCCTTAGGGTCCCCAAGTGAATCTTTCTAAAAATGTATTTGTAGTTGTGCAACAGTCTTTCTCAAAAGTGAATAATGAGAAACTGCTGTGTACTTAATTAAACAAAAGGATTTTTCCACTATCTTACTTTTGTTCATACTGTTCTCTCCACCGATGTCTCATTCCCCTTTCCGTCTTTCCTTTATTACATGAATGTGAAGGTTGATGAATAAATGAGCAAATATTTACTGGTAGAATATTTCATATAAATTAATAAATTAAGGTAACATTCTTCAAAGTGTGATTCTCACACATGTGGAAAAAAATCTACCATAGTACTAGAAGGGTATACCAGAACTTCTATTTACACTTTAAAAAATATTTAAAACAAAAAAAGTAACTAAGCCTTAATATCCATACAGGCAGTGATGCTCTTAATGGGTCCTCATGTCAAATAGTCACATACTATATGGAGGCCAGAAGGGACCTATTGTACAGACAGTCTTTCTCCCACTCCCATGTTTGTTAAAGTACAGTGTGTTGTCATTATTTGACTTCATGTAAATTTGGTTGAAGTGGACTTATGTTTAAACGAAATCTTTCTTCACTAAATAAAAAAGAAGTTTAAATTCATTGAAACAAGAATGAAGTAAACAATGGGGAGAGGGGAAATGATATTGACTAGTATTAGGAACTAAAAAGGGATCTACCAAGAATCAGCCAAAAAACACTCAATTTATTCAGAAGAAATAGTTGCAGTATGGATTTACATGTACTATTATTAATGAATTTCAACTGAAATACATAATTCTCTTGGAGATATTAGCTCATGGTGGCTTGAGGACATCACAGTTAGCAAATGCTAAAATTTTGTACCTGGAGCATGACCTCAAAATTATGCAATATTTTTAGCAATATTGCAAATTAGGGGTGCATTTGGAATCTGACAAAATATTACCTGAATTTCATAATTCAGCAATTAGTATATAATAGCAACAGTCAAAAGTCCCCATTTGATTGAGGTAATAGTTGTTTTCAGACAGTAAAAAATGTCTAAAAGAGCTCAGGTGAAATAATAGACAATGTTACATGCATTAATTTGTTATCAAAATTTTTGAAAGATGTAGAGAAATGTTAAAGATTTAGAGAAACAATGATTAGAACTAACCGTTTAGTGTGAGAGGCCTGCACTGTAGTTGAATGCATGCATAGGTTTTAAACATGGCTTAGGTTATGTTATTTACTAGAGTCTATTTTAATAACAAGTAATTTGAAAAATCACTTTTTTTGAATCACTAAAGGAGAAGTTCACTCAAGAAACAGTGCTCTTACAGAAAATATGGCTAAGGAAAATACAAATTTGAGGGAAAAATCTAAGAATAACCTCTGATAAAATGGCTGTTTTATATTAAAAATAAACAAAGGATTCAAGAATAATTTACAGAAATAAAATCATATGTGAAATACATTCACTTGCATTATTCATAAGTAAGTTATTGCAGCAAAGATGGAGAAGGTTAAAGCCACAAGTGGAAAGCAGTCATCAAAGTGGCTACTTTGGGTTGAGATGAGGGAACAGATATTTAAGAATCATAGTGTGTTGTAACGAGCTAGGGAATAATAATGAAAATACTTTTTACTATACATGTGTACTTGTTATAAAATGGCACAGTGTTTAAAGAATTTTCAAATTTAAGGATGAGCTAACCTATTTTCCCTTACAAAAGGACAAGTGTTCCAAATGTGTTTACCATTTCTGTAATAAGCAAGTGCTTCATGGAAGATAATAATATTAAAAATAGTGCTCTAGCAGTCCCTTTAATATAAATGCAGCATTTAGTGATGAATAAGAAAGCAACTGTTTTCTGAAAAAACTCACGCCATGGAAAGATAAATTTGGAAATGGTTCCATCATCATTCTATGATTCAAACAATCACAAATGTGTCGCCTACAAAA
This sequence comes from Manis javanica, assembly GCF_040802235.1. Classification (NCBI taxonomy): domain Eukaryota; kingdom Metazoa; phylum Chordata; class Mammalia; order Pholidota; family Manidae; genus Manis; species Manis javanica. The sequence continues at coordinate 81,608,238 of NC_133161.1, forward strand.
ACTCTTATGTCAGCCCACTTGTACTGGAGAACAGAATTTTTTAATCAGTTTAAAAGTTTTCCACATGAAAAGTCTCAGCAAATTTTAAACTAATGTAAAATGCAAACCTCCCAATTAGTTTGAAATAAAATCTAATTGACATCAAGGATTAAGGACATTTTGTAGCTGTCAATATTTATTGGTAGATAAAACTGAAAGATGAGTTCATGATTTATTAAGTATACAATGATACACTTCCTCTGTTTAGTTCTATACATATTTATGAGGGATCTTTGGAATCTTTTTCCATCTTTAATAGCCACCAAGTGTGGACGTAAACTAAACTTTGACTCTGGCTATGAACCTATTGTATCACACAATGTAAAAACTGGACTATCAATAGCAATGAAACATATTCATTTATTCTCACTCTAAGTATTATTAAATAATATAATAAATATATGTATTTCAAGAAACATAATTATGTTGAGATTAAAATGTAAAATACTTCTTATATAATTAATACATACATGAGTTTTTAAAGCAATAGTTTGATTTTTATTTAGTTTATTCTTCATCTCATTATGAAATATTAAATCCCATAATAATAGAACAATAAACACTATATAACATTATTTGTAATATTTTAAAGAGACAGAACATTTACTGTACTATATTTCCATCATTTTGAATTATAATAATTTTATGATAGTTATAAGGCAATATGCATAACATAATGTGATAAAATATTTTTTCATCCTTATGTAATTGTTTTAAATTCTAATTTTTGTTTATATTTTATGAGCACATAAAATATTACGATGTGTTACATATGAATAATTTATAAATATATAAATGTACATATTGTAGGAATCACTCACTCATTTTACTCATCAGATGTTATAAAAACACTTTGGTGCTCTAATGCCTCATTTTATAGATGCCGTCTCCTCCTTAAAGGTTTTTCTTTTTTCTTCTTTTTGAAAGTGTTTCTTCTCTCTTTTGAACTTTCATATTATTTTATTGAAACATATTATTCATTCTGTAACAGTGTAGCTGTTTTTATCCATCAATTTATGACTGTTAGGTTACAGACTACCTAAGCTCAGCTCTGGAACTCCTCATGCATCAGCAGAGTAGTGAGTACATAGCTAGTGCCCCTCAGAATTATGTGTTACCTGAATTGTTTTAGGGTTTGCACATATATATGGAGTCATATTAAAAATAACTCTTTATCCTATTATAGAGTACTTTCTATTAGGTAAACAAGGATTAAAGAACAAATCACCTGGACTGGTTGCCAAAAACCCTCCATAGGAGACCCCACACTAACTCTAAATATTTACAATTTAAATTGATGTTATATAATTATCCTGGCTTAGCTGATAATCTTCTCACCAGAGATAGATGGCAAACAGACACGGAAGGTGAAATATGACCTATGTGCATAATCACTCAATTAAACAGATAAAATGAGTGGTTTCAATGTTGAGCAATAATTTATTGACCTGTTGGCTTAATTTGAGTAAAGAACGAATTTGTATAAATAGCCAACACCATGCATTTGTTAGGACACATTGCTAATGGCATTGGGAAGCTGTACTAGACATGAACTTCTTCAAGATTTTATTAATATGCACAGGTTTGTTTAACTTTTGATGTTTCCTTACCTTTTAAGAAACTTAACTTTCAGTTTTAGTTAAAGAATTTGAACTCCTGCTGAGATCCTTTTAATTAATTTTATATTATTCTCTTTTACTCACATTCTCACTTTCAGTCTCTCCTGTGTGTGTGTGTGTGTGTGTGTGTGTATGCTCAAGGTTAAATGAACAAAAAGTCAGCATGAACCTTGGATTATTTCAAACAGGACTCTATTTTTGGTATTTTTTTTTCCTTTAAGGCCCTCTTAGAGCTATTTGCTGTATTAAACTATTTATTATATAACTAAACATGAAAATTACTTATTAATTTATGACTATTTTTTAATATTGGGCTTTTAAAATTATTTATACTACCTTTAGTCATACTACACACTCTGGGAGTGAGTGAGAGGACATGCCTATCTGCTTTTTGCTCTAGAAGAGCAGCATAACACAATTTACCATGAGTCACAATGTAACCAAAACATAGCCTCTTTTCTTTCTATTAAAAAGAAAAATAATAATAAGTGTAGAAAAGATGTTTTACTGAGTTTTTTCAACTAGCATTTTAAATTAAATTACAACAAATTTTTACAAGAAAAATATAGGTTATACAAACATGCAAAATGGCTTGGCTAATAAACTACAGTAGGAAATTAAACTAGCTTTTAACTGAATAACCATTCTACATAGCTGTTGTTAAAGACAGAATGAAATAAAAATGTAGTGATGCTAGTATCTCAGTTTTATTCTTCAAGTTTGTTTTATACTAAATATGAGTTAAAAAATGCTTACTCGGTTTTAGTGAAACTTCAAAATCACAATTTCACTTCCCTTTATAGGGACAAATATGTATGATTATTATTGATAAAGTTCAGTTCTATAACTGGGTTTCACTTAAAAATCTCTGTTATTCTTCAGTGTTTTCACACATTGCAGCAGATATTCAGATGTTAATTAACCCAGTGAATTTGCCTGAAAACACACTTCCGGGGACACAACTAAGTCGAGCTTATGATAAGGATGTAGCCGGCAAAGCAAATGTCTACCACTTCCTGAATAAAACAAAGGATTTTAACATCGATGCAAGTAAATGAATTTTAGCATTCATATTTTTATTTATTTCATACTTCCTTCTTTTAAGATTCAGACTTTAAAGAAAATTATTTAATTAAACCTAAATGTTATATTGGATTTCTTGATTAAAACCTGCTGCACAAAGTTACATAAATACTTATTTCTAAAGTAGTTTCCCATTACCATACTGCCCCCCATGACACATATCCCAAAGGCACCACAAATGTTTCCTGAAAAAATTAAAAATGTTGTACATTAATTTGTCTCATTCTCAGCCCAGTGTCACTTCACCTTAATGCTTGGCTTGTGGCTCAGCACAGTCCTGAACTCTGAAAACAAGCCCTATTCCTACCCCTTTCCACAAAAGTGGATTCTAAGTTCTGTTGACTCACGTACTACTTCTCAGTACCAAAATTCAAATTTGGAATAATCTAAACAACCCTAGACCTTCTGTTTCCTCCTAATGAGGGTCAAGACACTGCAAGCCCTTCTTTGGTGGAAGAGTTTCTGATCCTCGTAGTCAGAGTGCAATAATGCCCATCTCATCATACTCCCCGATAATCTGCCATTTGGACCTAAGGGGTTTTTTGTTTGACCTTTCCTGGGAGTGGTATCAGAGACCTTGGCCCGAATCCCAGAAGAGTTCCCGTCCTCTGTGCACATGGCTTCCTTAATAATATGGAAGAATTCTGAATCCAATTATATGGAGAATGTGTACCCACTTAAATTCCCTGTTTCTCATATCCTTGTTATCCATGGTAATTGCCTAAGATGAAAACGCCTGAAAATGTGTATTTAACCTCTTCTCTATTCTCATCCTCAAACTGCTCCAAGCTTCCTCTCCCTTAACCTAAAACTCACACTTTCCTTCCATTTGCATACCTTTCAGTTACGGTCTGTGAAATACGCATTATGCGGCAAGTAAATAAATAAATGCACACATGCAAACATACATCTCTTACTTTCTCAACCTCCTTTGTGACATTTCTCTACTCTAGCTTTAACTGAAATTTCTCATTCTATGGCATGACTGCAGCATGCCTCAAGCTCATGTTACTCATTCACCCACACATCTCATATCTCTGGGTCAGGAAGTGGGAAGTCAGCATTCTTCTCACTCCCCAGGCTGATTCCTGACCATTACTCCAATCCTCTTTGGAAACTCCCTTGCTTATTTGGAGTACAAGGTATTTGGCTCCTAACCAAATATACTAATCACTCCCCCTCAAACCCTGGAGACTTGAATGTATCATTCACAGTATTTCTCTCTATCTCAAGTCCTGCCACCAACTCTTGGGTTCAATATTCACATTCTGGCCCATCTGGCACCCAAACGCTCAGTCCCTCCACCTTGTCTAGTACAAATCTCTGTACCTAAATCCCTGTGACTTTAAAATCTACTTCCATCCACACACCTCCAGGGTCACAGTCAGACCTTCATCAGCACCCAGAACAATTCTGCTTCTTCACTCTTACCTCTCACGTCTCATTCTTATGCTTTTTTGGATTCTTTTATTCCGTTATCCCTTCTGTACTGTTTTGTCTACATCATGGAGGCCACAAATCCATTGATTTATTTTCTCTCTGTCACTCACCTCTTCTCTTTTCTTCCCTATCTAGCACTAGGATCCTCCAACCTCTCCTTGACAACACCCTCAGATAACTTGCCTCGTTGGTTTCCTATAATTTTTACCGAGGAATACTCCAACATGAGGTAAATCCAGCAGTTGGTATGTCCTACTGTCTCTGGAATGATGAGTATTGTTAGATAAAATCACATGAACCAGTATATTAACTCTAAATTTTATGTGGCACAATATACTTCTTAGTAGTCTAAAATTTCTCCAGTCAGGTCTCTTATTTACCAACTTGTCTATTTTAAATTTTCTCCAGTCTTATCTCAAATCTCCTCCTCACCTAAAATCTTTTTTTTTGTCAGATAATTCAACTCACATATTTGAGGAAAAATATGAACAATCAGGAGGGAATTTCTTTCTGTTATTACCCATAGAGAGTTGCTCTTTGCAATCTATCCCTTTCTCTACTCTCTTGTCACAAAGATGTATGCTTTCTCTCGTCTGCTTCCATTGCCTTCCACTCTGTTCTGAGTTCCAATTTTTTTCTCCCTCTTCAGAGATCTTGTTGCATTGCTTGCACCTTTTTTCCTATATTTTTTCTTCTTCTCTGCTGGTTCACTTCTATTAAGTTTTAAACAGTCTTTTGAGCCTTTCCTATCTTAATAAAATCCACTCTTGACTGATATCCCCCTCATTTTATTGTTTTCCTTTTGACTTTTTATAGAATGTCTCACTTTTCCTCTAACTGGCCAAATATCTTTAAAGAATTATCCATACCACTTTTTCCACTTCTATACCTTCCATTTATTCTTGAATAAAGTTCAGTATGAATATTGACAGACCACTCCTCCAAGACATGTCATCATACATAGCAATCATCTTTTTTGTTAAATTCAAATATGGACCCGCCCTCTTCTCCCTAAATCTGTTTCTACTTTAACCTTTGTATGAGCTATATAAAGCAACCTTCTTGGGGACAGAAGTAGCCAAACATGAGGGCATATAATCCTCAACTCCCTAATCATAATTTACTATTGTGCAGGACATCTAAAACACCATTATATGAGGCATGAATTACTGACTCCTTCTGTCACACCTTCCACTTCTGATCAATCACCAAATCGTATGGATTCTAAATCCTCAGTATACTTACCTCATGTCCATTATCACTTTCTCAAGTTACTTCCCCATTACCTTTCCTCTGGATTTTTGCACCTACCTCCTATTTGTCTTCTTGCCTCCAGACTTCCACAATTTTCTCCTCAGTGACTTGGTAATTTTATTAAAGTACAAATAGGATCGTATCACTCAAATTCTTCCATATCTAACATCTCTCTATCTATCATCTATTAATGTCATACTATTTATAATTCTAATTCCTATTTTCCTCAAGGCAAAATCCAAACTGCTTAAACTGACACACAAATTTCTTTAAGATGCAGCTTTTGTTTATCTTCCCAAACTCAAACGATATCACTCTCCATTATATGTTGTGTATTTTAGTAAAAATACACATCTTTTCATGAAAAACTAATTTCTGCCTTTGGGGCTTTGCACATAGATGTCTTTTTCCTCCTTTATTCCTCATCATCTGACCAACCTCTTTTCATCTTTCAGCATGGGTTCAGAAATTATTTCCTCCAAGAAGTAATTTTAGCTTTTATCCTACTCCCAACATTTTATTTCTTAAGTAGATTCTGGTGTAATCACATCTACCAAAATTTTCAATTATGAAACTGATCCCAGAAGATTTCTACTGATAGTTGATACTGGAGGGCTCTTGAGACATGTTTTGACCATTAATATCATCGATGTTGCGGAACCTCCAGACTGTACTGCTGATCTCCAATTTTCTTCAGGCACAGGTATATAACAGCATTTTCCTATCATTTATTTTCAATAGCTAGTTTTAATGAAAGAAACTAGACATTTCTGTAGTTGAGGATGTTCAGTGATTTTTATTATGTATACAGTATGTGCTTATATAAACACATAAAAATATGTACAGATATTCTGTGTATAAGAAAACATTTAAAAAGAAAGAAAATAAAGCATAACTTTTCAATGAAATTGTTTGAAAAAAGGTTTACCATTTATAAGTTCTTACTCCACAATTAAGATTTCAGAAAAAAAACCACTAAAAATAGCAATAGAGATTCTTCAAAAGACTACTAAAAAAAAGGAAAAATAAAAGGCTTTGGCAACTTAATACATAAATTTAAACCTTTGCTTGTGAAAATAACACAAAAGGACTTTATTTTTAATACCCTTGAGGTTGAAAGAGTATTTTCATATTATGAAAGCAAATAACATGTGTGTCTTTGTGTGTGAGGTTGGCCAAGTCAAGGACATAAGCAAAGCTTTCTCTAAGGAAGTGATAATTTACTTGGGTCCAAACTCTGATATGAGTAAAGAAGCAAGAATAGCAGCAACAGTGTTTCATGCAGAAGGAAATGTATGTATAAATGCCTTGAGACAGGATAGAGCATGGTGAGTAAGAAGAATTAAAAGTCTAGTGTGATTGGAAAAGAGAGCGCTAAGTAATATGATAAAAAAACAATTATTGAAAGGTAATATGCATATTTTAAGAATGTTGGTCTTTGTATTAAGGGTAGTGGGACTCCTTTGAAATATTTTAAGCACATAGATGTTTTAAATAAATCCAGCTGGTTGAGTGTAGAAAAAAGAGTTTAAGTGGACAAAGGTAGAAGAGTGGTCAATAGATGTTATAAGTTCCAGAAAGTAAATATTTTTTGATATTTTGATGGCCAAAGGCAAAAATAAAAGATGTTATTTATGTAGCACTTATATAACAATAGAGGAAACAAATTTCTATAGATTTTTAATGATAAAATTTTAAAAATATAATGATAGCAACAATTGGTTATAATATAGTAATACTGGTCTATTAATGAGAAGAATGGATTTTCTTTCAGAAGGATAGAATTTTCTTTTACTGAGTGGAGGGGTTAAATAATATCAGTGAATGCTTATTCTTGCTTGGCTAACAAATGAGCCACTCAGAATCTTATTTTGGTTGCAGCCTCATTTTGATTCATTTTGTGAATAAAAGCTGTCATTCATAGGAGTTCTTTTTTACATTTTTTATTTTTCTGTCCATTGTTTTCTTGTCAAATAGGAATATTGTGATGAGTACTGAGTTTTATTTTTCTGATGTATATCATATTCTTTTATCACTGCTATACTGCCTTTGTATAATAAATGCAATGCTTTGCCACATAATTCAATAACTAATCTATATTCCATTATGCCTTAAAAGTACAGCATTCAAAGTCCATGTTTCTCTTTTGTTGAGCCATAGTGGGTAGGTAGGAATAGTTATAAAAAATAACATGATACTCAGAACACTGCTGTGACTGGATAACTGCACTTTATGGTATGTGAAGTGATGTGGACACTGTGTATGGTCTTTATTGCCTCTATGCAACTCTGCTGGCATAGCAGGAAGGCAGCCACAGATACTACGTAAACAAGTCGGGGTGTTTGTGTTCTTTTAGCACTTTATAGACACTGAAATTTGAATTCCATATAAATTTCATGTTGACAAAATATTATTCTTTCTTGTAATTTTTTAACTATTTAAAACTATAAAAGACATTCTTAGCTCACAGACCATACAAACACAGGCAGCAGTCTAGATTTGCCTCCTGAGCAGTAATTTGAAAACCACGGAATAGAGAGAAGACCAAACCAGGTTATTTCAGTAACCCAGGCAAGAAATGTTACAGTTTGGCCCAAGAAGGTGATGGAGGTAAATATAAAAGTATAATCTTGAGGTATTTTAATTATAATGAATCTGGTATTGAATTCAATATAAAGGAAGAGAGGCCTCTAAGGTTTCTGATTTGCATAACTGATTTGGAGATGCTCAGTTAAGAGAAAATTCTAGAAACAGACCAAATTTCGAGAGAAAAATGATTTCATTTGTGAACATGTCATGTTTGATATGCCTGTGTTATATCAAAGGCAAGATTTAAATAAGCAGTTGAACTCAGAGGTCTTGCCTAGGGCTATAATGTTTTGTAATTGAAACCATGGATTTGGGTAGGATTACTCAGCTAGAGTAGAGAATTGGAAGAAAGGAAGACTAGGGCCAAACCTTGAAGAACTCCTACACTTAATGACGTGGATTGGGAAGAAGCTCAGCTAGCCAGAGACTAAGGAGCAGCTAGAGTGGTGGTAGAAAAAAGAATTATGCCATAAATGGCAAGGAAGAGAGTGTTGACAGAGAATGCCAGTGGTTAGTACACTTGAATTCCACAATCAAGTAAGATGAAGTATTCAAATGTCTATTGCATTTAGTTAGTGTTATGGGGATAATAATAACGAGCCTACTGAGAACTATTTTATTGGTGTTATAGGGGTAGAAGCCAGAATGGAGCAGATTGAGGAGTGAGATTGTGAAAACAGAAACCAGTTTTTAGAAATTTGATGTGAAGCTGGACAGAAGGCAATGGACAAACTATATTGGATTGAAAGAGTTTTGTCTGGTATATTGGTTTTAAATGGAGACTCTTGAGTAATTTTTACACACAAATGGGGAGAATCCATTTCACTAGGGGGTTGAACATATATGAAAGAGAAAGTAGGAAAGAGATGGGATCAAAGCCCTGGTGGAATCAATTAACCAATTATTTATCAATCTAATCTACTTATCTATTTTATAAATATTTACATGTCTGTATTTACATTTTAAATTAATTTTTATATTAACAAATTCAAAGTACCTAGAACTTAAAATTTTCTCCTTTCAGACTGCACTGGAAACTAATTAATGGAAAAGTACTAGTGAATTGAGGGTCCCAGTTTATTTGTGTGTGTGTGTGCCTGAAAGAAATTCTCTTTTTCATTGCAATTAAAATATAATATTTTGAAAACATGCATTATTATCCCTTGATTTGAAAAATCATCAATGTAAACTATATATTTATTTTAAAAATATAAAATAAAGTTTAAAATTACTATTTTTAATTTTGGACCATATAATCAATAACAAGTTATTCATTTAAACTGCCGTATTAAGTGCCTATTTTAGTTTATTGTAAAAATAAACTAAGATTTTCCCATATGCATTTCTATTACACCATGTTCAAATATTACATTCATTTTCTTAAAAGCTGCAGAAGGGACTTTGATTACATCCAGAAATATAATGTTTATTATTTTGACACAAAAGCATTCTTTTTTCTGATCTTCACTATTAAAAACAGTGTTCTCTGATAATCATGTGCTGTATTTCATAGCAAATCCCTTCATAGATTTTGGGTTTTTTGGGTTTTTTTTTTTTCCCACGGGATCAAAGAGTAAGGCTTCAGTTCCTATCTCTCAAGCTGTCCTGGGTTCTCAGCTCCCTTCTGTGTCACACTGAGGGCCCTTGAGTTCTTTCTGTTTTCCACTCCCAAAGCTGGCCCCACCCAGGATGTGAGGCGGTAAAAGTTGTTCACTCAAGGATGACAGAATAAAGTAGTAGCTAAAGGAGACTGAAGATTATTATTAAGATGTTGGTTAAGATTTGAAAAGCTATACTGTGGATTTTTGTCTGATCTGAGAACTTTATAGCTGCTCAGGAACTTTGTCAAGTTTGATTTGTCAGACAGTTTCTCCAAGGTTCTGAGAAGTTTCAGAGCAAATGCTAAGGATTTGCAATCATTTTTTTCTGCCAATAGAAAAAGCAAAGCATTGTGTAATGTTAAAAAGAAGTCAAATAAGATGGACTCTGAGCATTGATTGGGTCTGGCAGCATGGAGGCCTTTGATAACTATTTGTGAAAAGTTTTGATGTTTACAGAGGGCCAGACCACTATTAGAGTGGACTAAAGACTGAGTGGGAGGTGAAGTAATATACAACACACTGGCTCTGAAGAACAGGAGAGACACAAGGCTGTAGTTAAAGTGTGCTGGGGGTTAAAATGCCTTTTTTTTTTTCAAATAAATGCATACATCTAGGGTCAATTTCCTGAGAAAGTAGAAGGGGAGTCACCTCTCAGTGAACAGGGATATCATTAATGACAAGTTGTCTCTGGACTATAAAGGGAGAAAAGGTGCAGAAGTAAGTATGGGGAAAAGATCTTATGGGGAAAAGGTGAGTGATCACTAGTCTGAGAGTTTCAATTTACTCTGTGCAGTAGGAAGAGAGATCCTCTATGTAAGTGAGGTAGAAGGGAAGGGTTAAGAGATTTGGGGCAAAAGGCAAGGTTTGAAAAAGTTTTAATAAGTTGAAGAATAAATATAACAGAGACTTGCCTAAGAGCACTGAGGATCCAATACAGTTCTTCCTCTATTAATTTTCTTTGTTATCAATAGTGCAGGCTTATACTTATGAAATATCACAAAATCTGACATTTATCTAAATGTTGGAAAAATGAAGAAAGGTTTTAAGCTTAATTTTCTGTTTTTTGGGTCAAAAACAAGATACAGATATATATATATATATATATATATATATATATATATATATATATATATATATATGGATTATATGTATAAGATAAATACAGGTAAATAAAAATAAAAAAATATATATCTTCAGTATATTTCTAGCAAATTTTATTTAATTCATCATTGTATTTAACAATATTATTATTTTCAAATTAGTTTTATTTATTTGCCTTTAAAAAAACAAATTTGAGACTGTGAAATTTGCTTAAAAATAATAAAAACCTGCATTATATGTAAGCATAGTGTTTTCATCATAACAGAAGTTTTGGGATTTTTTGTACACTTTGACTCTTTCTAGCAGGAATTTTACATCTTAGGCCTGTAGTTTGCTTTCTCCTTTTCTCTTACTGACAGCTTTTCGGCATCACCCTTTGCCTAACACAAGGCCTCATGATGGGATGTAAACTTGAGACATTACAGACATACCTTGGAGATATTTCAGGTTTGGTTCCAAACCACCCCAACAAAGCAAATACCACAATGAAACAAGTCAAATGAACTTTTTGTTTCCCCAGTGCATATAAAAGTTATGTTTACAGTATATGGTAGTCTATTAAGTGTGCAAAACATTATGTCTAAAAAACTGTCTTAATTAAAAAATACTTTGTTGTTAAAATATGCTAACCCTCATAGGCACTTTCAGCGATATGTAATCTTTGCTGGCAGAGGGTTTTGCTTCTCTTCTTAAACCTCATGAATGATCTCTGCTAGCTTCAAATTTTTCTTCCACAGCTCCTCACCAGTCAGCCTTTATAGGATCGGTAGATTTAGGACCGGGCCCTGGATTAGGTTTTGGCTTGAGGCAATGTTGTGGCTGGTTTGATCTGTCCAAACCACTGAAACTTTCTCCATATAAACAATAAAGCTGTTTTGCTTTCATAGTTAGGTGTGTTGACTGGCATAACACTTTTAATTTCCTTCAAGAACTTTTCCTTTACATTCATAATTTGCCAAACTGGAGCAAGAAGCCTAGCATTTGACCTGTCTTGGCTGTCAACAAGCCTTCCTCACTAGGCTTAATCACTTCTAACTTTTCATTTTAAGTGAGAGATGTGTGTTTTTCCTTTCAGTTGAACCCTCCTATACTGTTGGGAATGTAAATGAGTTCAATCATTATGGAAAGCTGTATGGAGGTTCCTCAAAAAACTCAAAATAGAAATACCATTTGACCCAGTAATTCCACTCTTAGGAATTTACCCTAAGAATGCAGCAGCCCAGGTTGAAAAAGACAGATGCACCCCTATGTTTATCGCAGCACTATTTAAAATAGCTAAGAAATGGAAGCAACCTAAGTGTCCATCAGTAGATGAATGGATAAAGAAGATGTACATATACACAATGGAATATTATTCAGCCATAAGAAGAAAACAAATCCTACCATTTGCAACAACATGGATGGAGCTAGAGGGTATTATGCTCAGTGAAATAAGCCAGGCAAAGAAAGACAAGTATCAAATGATTTCACTCATATGTGGAGTATAAGAACAAAGGAAAACTGAAGGAACAAAACAGCAGCAGACTCACAGAACCCAAGAATGGACTAACAGTTACCAAAGGAAAAGGGACTGGGAGGGGTCGGGAGGTAGGAAGGGAGGGAGAAGGGAAATAAGGGGCATTACAATTAGCACACATAATGTGAGGGGGGTACGAGGAAGGCAGTATAGCACAGAGAAGACAAGTAGTGACTCTATATCATCTTACTATGCTGATAGACAGTGACTGTAATGGGGTATGTGTGGGGACTTGGTAATGGGAGGAATCTAGTAACCACAATGTTGCTCATGTAATTGCATATTAATGATACCAAAATTTAAAAAAATAGTATATGGAAGATTACAGATCACATTAAAATAAAATTTGCAATTAAAAAATTATAGTAGTGAAAAAATTTGGAATATTTCAATTACCAAAATGTGACATAGAAACACAATGTGAGAAAATGCTGTTGGAAAATGGCACAGGACAGACTTGCTCAATGCAGGGTTGCACAAACCTCCAATTTGTAAAAAAATGCAACATCTGCAAAGTGCAGTAAAGCAAAGAGCAATAAAATGAGGTATGCCTGTATTTGCCAGGATTTGTTAAAGTTGTTCCTTTTCTTTTTAAAAAATTTACTTAAAGTTACTATGATGTTTGGTCATGTTCTGTCTTCAAGTTATGCTGAGGGGAGGCTTTTGTTTTATTTGTTTTATTTATTTATTTTATTCTCTCTCTTTTTCTGTATTGTTTTTGGAGAAAATATTGGGAAACGTGCTTCTAGGCAGCTACCATTATCTTTATTATTTTTTTATCTTCACCTATCCCAAAATCTCCTAGTCACTCACTTTAAATGTAATTACATTAGAAAACAAAGATCAATTAAATTTAGTTGGGTAACTTGTTATAACTTAACATTTACTATAATGTGTAAATCTGGTTCTCAAATGTATTTGTGTAAGAAATAAGAAGTTTTTAAATGTCTTACTACCCAACTTGAGTTAAATTGCATTTCAGGCTCATACTCCATGGGCTGTAATAAAACACACACATGCACAGTGAGAGGACACACAAACATCAGGAAACAAATAAAAAAAATAATTAACTCAAGTCTTTCCTGAGGTCACTTCATCCATGTTGTATTGCAGTTTGGGTGTTTTACACATAGTCAAGGCTACGGGGAGATGTTCCAGGTGTGTGAGAATTAGTTAGACATCAATCAGTTGTCTACAAATGTGTTTCTATAATAAAGACTTCCTATGTACATGGTCCCATCAGGTCTAGAAATTGGATAAATCTATTGTAAGGTTCCCTGACTGGCTCCCCATGGGACATTCTGTCTGTATATATGTCATGTCCTTTTTCTTTAAGCTACATATGCCACAGTCAGTGCCAAGATGTAAGGGAAGGCACTCTGTGAGAGCAGGAAAAATGATAGGAAGCTAAAGAGAAAAATATAAAAATAAGCGGAAATAGATGGCTATCTTGAAATATTTTCCCTGCCCCGCCATCCAATCTAAAATTAATATTGATCTGTTTTTTTCATATAGAGAGCTAATGGATGAATTGTATACTTTTTTTATACAACATGTTGATCTTTGCTTCACAGCTACTTTGGAAATTGATGAGGACTATCCATTATTGCAGTCCCTTTACAGAATGACAGCCACAGATGAGGACACTTCAAATGGTGACAGACTGGTGGTAGGTGGCATTCACTGTGTGAGATGCATATATGCTATGCTTCAGAGATATTTTTCAAGAGTAGTTAATATATTTAATTTGCTAATGAAAGAGTATAATGAAGGTGGCAAGCACTATAAAGCAATGTTTGTGTTATTGTTGGAAACAGCATTTATACAAGTTATTGTTTTGGTGCATACAAGAAAATTCTATGAGTTCTCATGGAGGTAGGCAGCTGTAAGGAAGATGTCAATACTGAGTTGAAATTGGAGCTTTGCCTTTTGGATTCTATTCAGAATTGTTTCACTTTTCTAGCCATTTCAATAGCACATGTGAATGTGATTATATTTTTTGATGTTTCATTAACATAATTACTAGATATCTAACTGTAAGAGACTTGCTTTTCCCCTAAATGATTCATGGTTGTAAAGACTCTTGGAAATTTGGCAAAATAAAAAGAACCTATAAAGCTCTATCTGGGGAATTTAGTGGTACACTGGACTACAAAAGTCAGCATGCTTTCTTTGCAGATGTTCTTTTTAAACAGGCATTGAAAGAGTTTACTGTTTCTCATTCAGTAACTCACAGTATGAAGTAATGGAGCTCTGTATGGGGGTGGAGAGTGGAGATATCTGTTGTCTTGGGTCAAGTTATGGCTTTAACACTAACTAGCTGTGTGATCCTGGGGAGGTCATGTAATTCCTCTTGTCCTTTATTTCCACAGTTAACCTTCAGTGATACATAGACTGTCATCAAAGTACTCAAAACCCTGTTCAAAAATATTTTATTGTAGACCAGCCAATATGAAATTAACATGAAATTGTTAAGAAATATGAGACTTTCCTATTAGATGATAAGTCTCTCGAATAGATAAAAAAATAATCTATGGTCCAGTTGAAAATAGTTACTACCAGTTCTGTCATTTGTAGGAACAGAATAGGAACCCACAAATTGACAATTTTAAAATTTAGTGTTTTGGGAGACAGTTATATTCTTAGAGGTGAGATCCTTGTCAGATTTTTAGAAAAAATAGACAAATGTAATTGAACTTTTCTTAATCAAATTTTACCTCATTGCAAAATAATTTTCTTCACATATTTCTGAGAATAGACTTATTTGCTCTCACCTTTCTAGACGTAGTGTTAAATAAATAAAAAATGGAGTTAAGATAAATTACAAACTTCACGTTCAACTGTACTGATACTTGAAATTATCTTATATCATTATAATTCTTGTTCCGTTTCTTAAGATTCAAAGTTAGTAACCATGAGTTCATTTTTTACATTCTTTCAAAGTTGTGTTAATCTGCAAAATCAAAATTAAGTATTTTTTAAAAATTCTCTTAGAAAAATATGTATGATGTTGTGAAGCTGTATAAAAATATAGCAAATCTTTTGGTTGTGTTAATAGACTAAGGAACTCTTATTTTTCCTGTATTCTGCAGCAGTGTATGATAGTGTTTTTAATAAAAGATAAAAAAAGACTGAATTAATCGATGAGAGAAAAGAGAAATTTCTTCATATTTTTTTCCATTATTGTATCTTAATGATCTTCCAAATATCTTTTCATTTATTTTTGTGTGAGTAATGTGTATTTTATTTTTCTAGTATTCCATTGAGACACAGTTATCTGGACCAAGGAAAGGGGCAAATTCTTTTGGAGTGGATTTGATAAGTGGCATTGTTAGCTTGAGTGGCAAAGATCTCTTGGACTTTGATGCTGGATATCATGTAATTGATGTATTTATTTCTCATTCTAAACAGAGTGGCAAGAACTGTCATAATTTTAAATTTGCCTTTAAAGTTAGACATATTATTATTTTAAAAGATGAATAATATTTTGTGCGATTCATTCATGGGGATTAGTACATTTAACCAAAAGCCTAGATCTAGTCTTTATGGTTACTCAAAGCATGGAGTAACTTTTTAGATCTAACTAAAGAAATTTAAGAGAGGGGAAAAAAAAGACTTTAAATAGCTTTTTAATTAGGGAAAATTTAAGTCATAAATCATTAAAATTTAAATATATTTGAACATCAAATAAATAGAATAAATTTAAAACAGTTAAATATTCATATTGAAACTAATTCAATGTTCATATCGCCCTGCTCCACTTAGAATGTCAAAACACATAGGTACCCAAGGTAAGATCAGGTATAAATCTTACAGATGAATCTGAAATTAATATGGTAGGAAAGAAGAACAATTTCTGGCATTTCCATGAGAAAGACAATTTAAATCAAGCATTGCTGAGATTTTTCTCAGTGTAAAAGGAAGGATGTAAGAACCACTGACTGAAAGAAAGCACCTAGAGGGCTATTGAAATAATCTGTCCACACAGAAGTGGTATGTGAAATTTGGTAAAGAAAGGTATAAATTATAGATTTATTAATGTTATTGTTAAAACATTCTCATTTTCAGAACTATCCACATGTATTATTTCAACAATGTGATTGAGAAAATAGCCATAAGGGACAAATGTAAGAATTTATAGAAAAAATAGAGAATTTGCTTCTGAATAGATATTTAGGAGAATGAAGCATTATTAAGAATATAAATGGTGAAAAAAAGCCAGTGATTCTATTTCAGTTTGGATATGCTGAATGTTACAGGATGGTGGAGAAGCTAATGATACGTAGCCTTTAAGCACTGAATGTTAGGACTACAATATGAAATTAAAATTAGTTAGAAAAAACGGAGAGTATGCATATGATCCACATATTAAGCAGTTCATACTTGTGACCATTCCATCTCATTTCTCTTGCTTGCCTTGATTCACATATTCAACCAAACTTCTACTAAGTTTTTTAAGAAATATTTAATTTTTGCACTACATAACTAACCAATCCATTTTATGATATTTGATATGTTAGTACCCATCCAAGGAATTTCAAGTACTATTACTGTCAGCCCTCATTCGGCACAGGTTCTCGTACATTGTAAGGGCTTGTTGAATGTTTGCTTAAGAAAGGTTTTACTGGCTATCTTATTGTTTCAGCAGTGTTTGTTTTTTTTTCCTTCAAAGGACACTGCTGATATGTATGAATGAATGATATTTAAAGGGTGAAATGTGTAACACGATGATGGGGAATATATTTGCAATTTGATGACATTCTCAACTCTTCAGAAATTACCTCCTGTTCTTGATCCTAATGAGTAACTCATGGTCTTATTTCTTGGGTTGGCACCAAACAGCCTGCTTTATGAATAGTTTAATTGCACAGTACTTTCAGTTTATGATTGAATCTGGAGTTTATTCATTATCTTCTTTTGTTCAATGTACTCTTCATTTAGGCATACAGCCAAGGTTACACAGATCTTTGAGTGAAGTTTAAGGTATATAAGATAAAGCTACTTTGAAAGATACAACTGATCTAGTTAATTAAGAAAGCAGTTATATTTCTTTTAACTTCCTGGAAGAAAAATAAAAAGCTATTTCTAATTGCAATAAACAAAATGAAACCTTAATAGAAAACATATTATAAAGATATATACATATTACCAAATAGCATATTGTAAAGTTTTTAAAAACTCTTTTCCAGGTTTTCCAGCTTGCATTGAGAGCAACAGATAAAACAGGTCTGTTCTGTCAAGGGACACTAATTATCAAAATCAGGAACATAAATGATGAGAAACCTCAATTTGAGTAAGCAAACATATTTATTATGAAGTGTTATCATAAGAGAATCTAACTAAACTTTTCACATATACTATAACTAATAATGATAAAGATTATGTAGCTACATAGAAAATATTTTATATGCTATATATGAAAAATATGATTATATACCCATATCTGATACTTGTGCTGATTAAAAGTAAAATATACATTAGAAAATACTGGATACCAAACATAGATGTGACCATTATAATATGGTTACAATATTTTTGTGTGTCTCTTTTCCTTTTGTTTTCTTTCCCAAAAGTTTTATAAAGTTGTTGCATTGCTTTTTAATAAATGCATTAATTTTAAATAATAGGAAAAATAGACCTTAAAATATAGTTTAAAATGTTTAATTTAAACTTTTTCACTTCCATACTCTGAGGTATAACTGTAGCATTCAAAAATATTTGCAGACTATGAATGTCTGTTAGATGTTTTTCTATACTTCAAATGTCAAATATATCACTAAAGTCTAAGAAGAATCAAATGCTCCTTAAATTGGTGAAGAAGAAAAATAGAACTGTTCAAATTACCTTTCCACTATCACTAAATTACATCTCTACAGTTGGCCAAGGAGAGTAATTCATTGAGTCACCAAATTCACTTTAACTTATGACATATATTGTAGGCAAATAAGAAGCTTAATTTATTTTCTGTATCTGGGGAAATAGAGATATTTAGAGGTAACCTAATTTTCCTCTTACATTTGCCATAGAGATGCCACCAACTCCTTGAAATGATTTTCTGTTGCTGTCATGCCTTCAATAAATATGAACTTAAGGCTTTTACTTATTTAGTAGAATTTAATATTATGTATTATGAGCAATATCAATTACTGAAATATTGCCTGAAAATATTTTTTTTAGTCTCAAGACACATAATATGTTGAATTCCAATTAATCAAACAGAAAAAGAAATAACTTAAAGTGGTCCGGTGTGTAAATATTATGAATTATATTATATTATGGTATACAGGATAAACCACACTGTGAAGGAGAAATCTCTTTGGACTGTGTTGGTCAAGAAGGTAGCTCACAGGAATGACATCATCCACTTCGTGTCCCTTTTCCTTTGACTTTATACTCCTTTGAGAGCTTCCTTAAATCTCTCTCCCAACTTGGATTTAGACTTTGCTTCTTTTTAAATCTGTAGCAAAGTTTTGGTACCTACCACGTAGCATTATAGTTATTTACATCGTGTTCTCCACCAGCAGTGGAATTCTAGGTAGCAGGAGCAGGGTTAGTCATATGTGTATAAACTAGAATGACATACTATAGGTCTGACGCTTGAATGGAAGGCTGAAAAAGAAACTTAAGTTTCAGAAATGCTGCAAATTGATCAGGAACATCAAGTACAATTTGGAATAATAGAGACTCCCTATTTCATTCTGGTTTGCAGGTTTTATCTCTTTGTTGTCATAGTATCTTAGATGTCTGGAATGATCCCAGAGACTAAATGATTAAAAATTAATGTTTATGCAAGAATTAAGTAACTTTGTGCCCAAAATGGAGTTTCTCAATATTTTACTTTTGGAACTCAAATTCTTGACAAGACGAAGGTGGTATCAGCATAAACCCAAAAGATTCTTGGCTGTTATCCTAACTAAGCAGATCTATGCACACGGATCTGCATTTTCAACATTTTTTTTATTGCTGTACATTTTATTTCTTTAGGCCATTTCCTCTGAATTCTATTAATGTGACTGAAAATAAACCTGTTGGAGAAATTGTAGCAAGAGTAAAAGCAACAGATAGAGATGAAGATAGCAACATCAGTTATTCCTTTAAAACTCAGCAGGAAAAGTTTGGTCTGGACCCTTGTAAGTTTTAAATATATACTTATAGCCTACTTTGGTTAAACATTCACTATCCATTCTCTGTATTTCCTCTAGAACTTGGGCTGATAAAACTACTCTTTGAGTTAAATGAAATATGGAGAAGGAAACATATTATAAATACACAGTGTGACAGATGCTATTTTCCTATATGTTAAAGTGACATTCTTGTGAAATGATGAGTGTTACAGTACCTTATTTTTATAACTGGCCTTCATCTTTCAGAGGCAATCAATACAAATGTTTCTGTGAAGTCCCTATAAACTATATGACAAGTAAAGTCATATTTATCTCCCTAATTTCATTTGTGGAAGTTGACACTTTTCCTTAATACTTGTATTTTGGATATTTGGTTATGGACACATTTCTGCCTCTGTGGACAGGATTACTGTTCTGAAATACTGCTTTCCTAGAGTCTGTCACTGTACCTGATTTAACTGGTTGACATTCAGAAGAGAAAAAGAGCCACAAGGGACACAGCTGTGAGGGCTGATTAAGCAATCTGTGCATGTCTGTTGTCTCTGTTTAATGCTGGAGCTTGAAATCCACAAGGTGGCAAGTCAGGGAAAGAGATGGGTATAAAGTGGGAAAGATTAAGGATAGACTGGAACATGCAGCAGGCACAGAAATCCATGAGGGTGGACTAAAATCCATGTCAGTTCTTACTGCTGCTTGATGGTAGTGGTGTAAGTATCCTGCAGAGAAGCTTGGGCCTCTAATAACAAGGCTGAGCACACACTCAGGGAGTCAGAGAAGCTGAAAGAAATACAGAATTGGGTAGAGTAGTTGCAGAACCAGATTCTACTCCATGATGAGACAGTGGGCCAGCAAAAACACATGTAAGAACCGAAATGGCTGCTGTTGCCTTTCCACCCTTCCACTTGGCCAAGAATCTCCTTTGGTGACACCAAGGATGAACAAATATCTCCATCTTCACAAATTTTCCTAAGTTTGACCCTTGAACTCACTTTTTCATCATTATATGCGGTAAGATTGACTTAAATTGGGTATGAGAAGCAACACATGATAAGGATTTTAATCTGGTTTGGCTCTTTTTTCTCAGGCTCAAAAATACTAATAATTATTTAATATTGTAATTAAAATCAAATATAGTAGTTTATGTCTGGTATTGACGAATCCAAAAGTGACAATTTAGAGACCTGGAGGAAAATATGATGAAAACATTTTCAATATTTAATAATATTGTAAAGGTATGTGTAAGCAAACAGACATTTTTAAAGAAATATTTTCAGTGAATGTAGAACTGATAAACATCACTTTTCTCATTCACTAAAAATGTATATCATTAAGTGAATTAAAACACCTTCAATATGAATAAATTAACATGTGCTTAATTATTTGAGTTTGATAGTTTTTCTTAATTATATTTCTTTTAATTAGTCACAGGTATAATCACCATTCTTCAGCCTTTGAATCTTGACAACCCAAATAACCCAAAAATCTACTCTTTGGAAATTGAGGCCAGAGATAATGGAAATAATACCAGTACCTATATGTTTACAGTTTTTGTGGAGAATATAGATGATCCTATTGTCTGTGACTCAAGTTTTTCAACAGGAGCAGGTATATTACAAGTCAATTTTATTGTTAACATTCATGAAAGAATGAGTAAGAAAATTTTAAAATAAAACTTGGAATTATAGTTCAAATTTTTTTCCTTTTATTAAAGTGTACAAAAAAATAACTGAATAAAATGAGAGATGTACTCTTAAAAAGAAAAAATAATTAGCATAATTTAAATTAATATTCAAATAATTATTTGTGTCACAGATTGAGCATAGGAATAATTACAAAATTATTTTAAGTTGATCTATAACATACCAATTAAGAGGTAGCCTCAAAAGTTGCTAAATACATGAAAATCTAAGTCATAAAATAAAATTTTCACTTACTAAATTGACCAATGTTTAAAGATAATAGGTGAAAAAAAGCAATGTTGGCTAAGAATATTAAAAAAATTAAAAAAACAAACCAAATTCATAAAGTAGGATTTTGAATAACCACCCACAATACTTTTTTAGGAGACTTATTGAGACTATTAAAATGATTATAATATTTATTCCAGTATTTATGTTTCTTAGAGTTCATCAACAGAATTATTGGACAGTCAAGATTTATTTGCAAAATTGTAGTGGCATAATGTTTGAAATAACCAAAATGTCTAAAAGCAGGAAATTGGTTAAAAGGTAGTATATCCATTTAACGAAATGCTGTGATGGAGGGCAGAGACAGGAGACAAGCACCATGGTTAACTTTTCCTGCCTATGATGAAAAAAGCTGAGATATATACAGTATAGTACCCTTTATTTCCCAACATTTTTAATAACATTCTCTGCTGTTAATTTTTTTATTTTTCTCAAATTAAAACTCTACCTTTAAGTCTAAAATTTCAATTACCTTGAAATATCTTGAAAAATGAGTAAGAGTTATCATTACTCCTTATAGTATGCAGTTATCTCCTCTGATATTCTTGCTCCCAAAAAAGCATGTGCTTATAAGTTTTAAATTACGTATATTATAATAGGATAGATATTAAAGTAATATATGCAGGTACCCTTCAGTATGAATAAAATCCATTTTCTGAAAAGTTTGGTATAAATTAACATTTTATCACTTTAATTTCATTCTTTAAATTCCACCCATAAGAAATTGGATGTGTGTAAAATAATGAAGCATGTTCTCATTAATGCCATACAAATCACAACTTCACATACTGTTCCCTGACTTCACCCTTATGTGTGTTTGTGTTTTTCATGAAGACCTCCAAAAAATTAAAAAAACAAAAACAAAAAACATTTGAATGAATGTGAGACTTTGCTCATAGTAGGATCTCAGAAAACATAAGTTGACTTGATTTGAATTTGGTTGGGTCATCTCAAGCTCATTGATTGTATCTATTCTGCTAGTTGTTATCTCCATTCTTTCTCCATCTATTTCTAACCTTACTTATCTGCCATTTTTAAATCCTCTCTACTCTTTCTCCTTCTCTATTTTGACTCCTTTTCTTTCTCTCACTTTATTAAGAAAAATTGCCCAGTTAACTTGGAGACAATGTAAAGGAAATAAAATTGAGGGCAAATGGAACAAGGAAAACCTTGTTAATATGCTTTTTTTTTTTCGTCTGGATTCCTGGCCAGTATTTCTCTCTATCCATTTCTCACTACCAGCATTATCTCTTCTCCATTTTTAAGACACTTCACTTCCAAACTCAAAAGTTCCAAAACACACACACAAACGTGCGCACGCACACACACATGGACATCTTACTCTTTACCAAAGCATGCCTTCTGGTATTTGTAATGAAAATTTAAAAATTTATCTGAAATCAGAATTTGTGTTAAAGGGACCTGTTCACAGAGGCTAAAGTGAATAAAGAAAAGTCTTCTAGGTAAGCCTTGGCAATAAACCAACCTACACGTCTGGTGTTTATGAAGATATCTTTTGGATCACTTTGAGGCAATTTAGCTGATGTTATTTGCCATTTCCTTTTGGAAATTACAGAAATCTTTAAAAAGATACACATGGGATACCAGGGAGGTCGTTCTGACCCTATTTCTCCCAGTCTTGGCTGAATTAGCATAAATGGCTTAGGCAGCATCAAGATCAAGATGCCCTTCTCTTCTATTATATGGGTTTAGGAGTCTTGGGACATAGGAGTAGCAGGAAATAAAACATTGCTTTCTATCAAAAATAATGCTGTGGGTCTCCATGAGGTACCCAAACCAGGTCATTTCCACAATTTTCAGGTGGCTCATGTGACACATGCATATTCAATTCATTTACTGTGTTAAATTACCCAGTTGCCTTAATTAACTAGAGCAAACCACTAAATTAGGGAATCTGTTTACTCAGTTTGAAACAAAGGTTCAAAATAATCGCGACATTCACACAAAATTTTTTCCTTTAGATTCTCAGAAGTGGTCAAACTATGCAATCCTTTTGCAGGACTACCTCCTCTAGATTATAATTTAGTATTCTCTGGACTTCATAACCAAAACTCAGGTGTACAAAAAAGCAGGAATACTCTTTTAAAGAGTATCATTTGTAGAATCACATAACAGGTGAAGAAATACCTGTGGTTTAAATGTGTGTCCATTTGTGTTATTCAATTTTGAGGTGAGACAGTATCACAACTGGTAACACTGAAAGGAGATTGAACTCAAAGTTTGAAAATATCCCCACTGTGCAGATGAGAATGTTGATGAATCAGGAATTCAAAAGCATGTCTTCCTGATTTCACAGCCTGTGCTCTGTTTTTTGGTACATTGTTATGAAAAGAGATAAAGAGGTTCATTTTTCTAATATAAAAGAAGCAAAGTTGAAATCATATCTTAATGACCATTGACATTGTGCCAAACACCAAGTAATTATAGCCTCTTCATTACACTGGCCCAAAAATGTCAATGTGGAAATATAAAACTAGTATTATTAGGTTGGGGCTCTTAAAATGGATGTTATGGTAATAGTTACTTGGTTTTTTTGTGTGTTTTCTTTTTCTGAAATGATATCATTAAGACAACTGCTATAGGGAGAAATACAGCATGACAACTTATGATACCGATGTGAAACAAGAGGTGGTGGAAGAATGTTTGAATTTAAATTATTGATCATAGTTTATGTAATTGTATAGGTGTTTCTGTATCTGTTCCTGAAAATGTTCCTGCATCTGCTTTTATATATAAGATTCTTGCAAGAGATCCAGATCCAGAGCAAAAAGTTGAAGTAAGTGTCCTATCATCTATTTATCATTTTTCCAAATTTGACTAAAGAAAAGAGTGCCCAATTTTCAATGAGGCTTTGAATTAAAGTACTCTTTATATCTTACCGTAGTTGTTGAAGTAAAGAAGAAGTTTCAATCTTTGAATATAGTAACAGGCTAAAAATGATGTGACCTGAAAATAAAAGTGATAGACGTTCTAAAATGGTCTGAAAGCACTTAGAAAAAAAACCAAGAAAACCCCTAGAGCTTACATGTATTTGCATTTATCTGATGACATTTACACAGCTGAGAGAATATCCTTTCATATTTCATTACCTTGTATTCATCCCAGGTCAGGCATATTTTCTCTATTATATGCATAATTTGCATATATGATGTGTCTTCATATTAATAAAGTATAGTGAATTATAAGTAACAGATAACAAAATAGTTACAGATTGAGAAGGTAAAGAAGAAATACAAGATAAGTTTTCATTTGATTTTCTCAGAAAAATTATGGTGTACATTCAACCTATATTCCAATTATATTTGTAAGAAAAACTGATTTCTTTATTGTACAATATATTGTAAATCACTGGGATATGCTGCCCTAAATTTTATGATTCTTAGTCTAATTCTCTGTAAAGTAAACAGATTTTTTTTTCCCATTTGGTCATACTTTGTCTAACAATTGGCTCATAAACGCTGCTTGGAGACTATGTTTGAAATAAAAGTTTAGGAAGGCAGCACGCTGGAGAATTTAGTTTGTATATAATAGTTTGTATATAGTTGTGGTGACTGGATTATAATGAGGCATTGATCCACAATCCTAGTTTAATTTTTTTGCTTATGTGAATTTTAGACTGAGGATAGAACACAACACAGGAAAAAATGTAATTTCTGGTTTATGGGTGTGTGAATATGTGTGGGGTGAGAGGGTCAAGACATGTGGATATGTGTGTTTATGGTGTGTGGGCAAACTATTTTTATGTGGGTTTAGGCCAGAATATGTGCATGTGTGTAAAGGGTGAGTATCTATATTAATATGAATTATAGTTATGTGTTTACATGTATAACCTTTATTATAAACAATTATAATATCTGGATTTTATTGTAAAAGTCAGTGGGAAAGAAAAACAAAACAAAAACTTGGAAAATTATTTTTTAAACAAGTCTAAAACCATATTAATAAAGGGACAAAGAAAGAAAAGGAGATTTTTTCCCTAAGAACATTTAATGGATTTTAGTCTAACATAAGCCAACTTTGTTTTTTCACTTACAGACAAAAATCAGTTAATATGCCCATCAAAATGGCTGTCATGTCTTCTTGCTAATGGCATTGAATATCCAATCTCCTAGGTTTTATCGTTTTCCTGGGAGTCAGAAATTGGATGTAAATTTTTAAATTTATAATGTCTTTACTAAATCCCTTTTAAAACCTTTAATATTCATCTTGAAAATGAGCCCAGTTATAAGCATGAGTGATAACAATGGAGAGGAACATGCTGATGCCCATAAAAATATGTCTTTGTCTAAAGCAGTGTCTTATTGTGCTACACAGAAAATCAATATAGAGATGAGATCAAATGGCTTCTTCCAAATAATTCAGTGCATGTGCCTCTGTTTGATACACTTCGTGACTATACAAGAGGGAATGACTTTTTTATATATTAGAAAAATCTGTGAACTATGAAACCAATAATAGCTATTTACCAAAAATGCTCTAATACTTAAAGCATAAAATCCTTTGGGAAAAATACAACTAAAAATGTGAAAGAATTTTCAGATTGTTTTTCAAGTGTGGAACTGAAAGAAGTTAACTTTTATTTTACGGGTACTGTCTTCACATAATTAATTTTGGTTTAGTTAAATCGTGCCAAATAATTGCGTCAAAACTGTCAGTTCAAAATCCATGATTTTTCAATAATATATTAACCATTTTTTGTGTGTTTCTTTTAAGTTTTTAATATTAAATTATTCAGTTAAAGCTACTGCCTACTTTGCTTTGGATTTGTCCAATGGTATTATTTCTAAGACTACAGAACCTCTTCTGGACTATGAAACAAATCCTAAGGTGAGAGTAGATGTAAAACTTAGTATTAAAATAGTACATAATTTTATATACGCCTCTTATAAATAAGAGTAATTTTCAATATTTTCAATAATTTTTTAAAAACTTACCTAAAGTGAAATGTTTTAAAGTACCAAATTTATATAATTCCATTTTCATATTCACATAGATCAAGCAGAAATTTACTTTAAGACAATAAATTTAGAAGCTTATTTAATTCATTTTAGTTTTTCCACTAGACTATATTTAAATATTATTTTAGATGTGTAAAAGAGAAGAGATTTTCTCTATGTTCAAAAGCATAGAACTGAGGCAATATTCTGGGTAATTCAATAAAAATACGCTTTTTACAGTTGTAAATTATCTGGAGAATTGCCTCTGGCTTTTCCTGACTATGCTTGATATGGAGATATACTATCTACTTGACTGTAGAGGTCTGGCCAAAGTCTTTTTTCCCCAACAATGTACTGGTTAAACTTCATATCTGCAAGCATTTGGAAAGGAGAGGTATAAGGGGATGGAAAAAAAACAAAGAATTTACTTTTCCTATCAAATCATTCTGGGGAAATGGGACCACTTAAATTTCAAATGTTTTCCAGTTTCTTTAAACATTTCTCAGTGTTTCCAGTAGTAGACTCATCAGGCATTTTTTTTTTTTTTAACATTATCTTACCTAGAACAAGCCTATATAAACTGCATATTTGACCAGGACTGAAAGACCAGGACTTTTCTCACTGTGTGGGAGCTATGAGAAAGAATGAGAAGCAACAAGTGCTTCTCCAGGACAACTGAATAATGGCTTATAATATTACTTTCTCCCTGTTATTATAGGATCATCTTTCATATTATCGACTTTGATGTTTTCCACTCTCTTGAAATTAAAGTGCCTTCATTCTTTTTTTTTCTTTGTTCTTTCATAGAACCCTGAGGATTTGTTCATTTACTCAGAACCTCATTAAGTCTTTCAATAATATTTTGTATTTTCCTCCATAAAATTTTGAATTTCTACACATTATATTGTGTGACACTCCTGAATGACTTGAATTTTAATGCCAAATATTTATTTTTGAATTGTTCTCCAGGGTTATAGAGGAAACTACTGTTTTTTTTTAATCTTGATCTTGAAAATAGCAACTTTGCTAACTCCTCATACTGATTACAGCAATTTTTACATTATCTTTGATTTTCTGTGTGTTAACATTCATAACATATCTGTGAAAAATAACAGATGTTTCTAATTCTTATAACTTTTTATGCCTATTATATGCCTTATTTTCCTGAGGAGGACTTCAAGAATGATCTTAATCAGAAGCGGTAATAGGAGGCAACATTGTCACAATTTTGGAAGTTAGTGTTTAAATGATGGGAATAAGAATGGTATTTGTTGTAGGGTTAATAAGTAACAAATTTTCCTTTATTCTTAGTTTGTTAAGAGTGTTTTATCAGGAATTTGATGTTTAATTTTTTAACATTTTTCTCCATCTGTTTAGAAAATGATATCACTTTTTAAAAATTTATTACAGTTCTGAGTTACTTTAATACATTTTCTATTTTTGTACCATCCTTATGTTTCTGGTATATAGCCAACCATACATGAGGTAGTTTTCAATGTAGATTGCTATATTCAATTTGTTAATATTTTCATTAATTTTGGGATTGTAATCCTGATTATTTCTCCTGTTTTTGCTGAGTAAAGCTCAGGATAGTTTGTTCACTCATTTTTCCCCCAACACATGAGCTCATCTTTAAAAGACCTTTACATGTTTACATATTTGGGCAGTGCTGCACATTGCCATTGCAGAGGAGTTTACCTTTTGACCCGGCCAGGCATCATTAGAATATAACTGCCCTCAGAAAAGTTTTTACGTTAATTTCATGGCTTGAGTATTCTTTGACCAAATGTTAGTATAATCTTAGGTATAATGAAGTTCTCTCTCTGGTTCTCTCTCTCTGTGATTCTCCTATAATTTCACTTCAGTGGTATTTTGGAAGGATTATGGAAAACGATTTTACTGTATCCACCAACCTGACCTAAAAGCAAATGTTTAACAAACTTTTACACTCCCTTGGTTTCCATATCCACCTTCCCTTTAGAATGTGATTTCCTCCATGGTAAGGTTATTTCTACTTAGTTCTTGTCTATAGTGTGCTGCACAGTGTGTCTCATATATATGTATATATATATATACCCTCAGTACTCATATTTATTGAATGAAAGCATGAACTCTATCTACCAATTTTAGGGATCTGTGGGCTTTGAAAGACTTAAAACATCCAGAAACAAATTTATTCATTGGTTTGAAACATTTTATTCAATATCTGCTGTATTCCAAGTACTATCCTGGCACTCTTACCCTGATTTCTAGACATCACACATTAATTTTTCTCTTATTTTTTTCTAAAGGAACAAAACACATTATGTTGAGTATGTGTTAGGCACTAGTAATGTGTTTTACAAATAATAACAATGCTTATGAGAAACCTGTGAAGTTCTCAGGGTGATAACCTCCATTTTACAGATGAAGACACTGAGTCCAAATAAATAACTTTCCCAAGATCATTCACCTAGTAAATGGATGAAACTGATTCCAGCACAAGCAGCCTAACTTTAATATGGGTCCTTTACCACTAGGTTACCTTGCCATTGGCTTATCATCTTTTCTAATAAGCTAGTCCTATCCTTCCTAATGATTTTATATTCTCCTCTAAGCTCCATATAGGCAGAAACTGTGTGTTGCTCATTTCAAACATTAGTGTTTGGTATTCAATGGATGTACTGAGAATGAATGAACAAATGAATCTATGTTTAACTCAAAACAGCTGGGCTGTCATAGGGAACCCCATTTTTTTACAACAGTATCCAAGAAAGGGAAAATTGACATATTTGAGGAACACCTTTTTATTTTTAATCACCCTTTTCCTTTGTCTTTTAAGCAGTTTATACATTTTTTTCTGAATAACAATTTACTTCAGTGGTAATATATTTTTGGCCATGCCATAATTTATTTAATATCCCTTGTAATCTTTAGTTTCTTTTCACTTGTTCGGAATATTCCTGAAATAGAAAGCTTGATAAGGTACAATCTTATAGAATTAAAAGCATTTTGAAGTGCTTTTGTTTATACACAAAATCTACTTTTTAATTACAGAATTCTATTTAATATAACAAAACTAAAGTCAGTCTTTGACTTTGTAAAACTTTTTACCTTATTATATAACATTTCTTAATTATTTAGACATTGGAATCAACTTTTTCAGTGAAGTTTTATAGATTTTTCTTGAGATTTCTAAAGTATCCATGATTTTTCAAATTTTTCCAAAAGTAATATTGTTGTTTAGCTTCACATAATTTTTTCCTAAAAGATGAAACTTAAGATATTCTTTTCTTATGGTAAAATTTTTATTGAAATATAATAGATATACAATATTATATTGGTTCCAAGTATCTAACATAGTGGTTTGACAGTTATATACATTATAAAATCCTCACCCCAACTAGTGTGGCTACTATCTGTCAATATAGAAAAATGTTACAGAATAATTGACTATATTCTCTATACTGTACTTTCATCCCTGTGACTAATTTATATTATGATCAAGATTTTGTGCCTCTTTATCCCCTTCACCTATTTCACCCATCCACCCCAACCCCTCCCACATGGAAAATACCAGTCACTTCTCAGTGTCTATGAGTCTATTGCTATTTTGTTCATTTTGCTTTGTTTTATTTTTAGATTCCACATATAAGTGAAGTCATATGATATTTGTCTTTCTCTGCCTGGCTTATTTCACTTAGCATAATACCTCCTAAGTCTGTCCATGCTCTCACAAATGGCAGGATTTATTTCTTTTTTTGACTGAATAATATTCCATTGTGTGTATATGTGCCACATCTTAATCCATTCATCTATTGATGGACACTTAGGTTGCTTCCATATCTTGGCTATTATAAATAATGAGGCAATAAACACAGGGATGCATATCTTTTTGAATTAGAGATTTTGTTTTTTTCAGATAAATTCCTAGAAGTAGAGTTACTACTGGTCATATGGTATCTCTACCTTTAGTTTTTGAGGGACTTTCACAGCTTTCCCCAGTGGCTACACCAATTTACATTCCCACCAACAATGCAAGAGGGTTCCAATTTTTTCACATCCTTGCCCGTATTTGTTATTTCTTGTCTTTTGGATAGTGACCATTCTAACTGGTATGAGGTAATAGCTCATTTGCATTTGGTTTTGATTGGCATTTCCCTGATGATTAGTGACATGGAACACCTTTTCATGTGCCTATTGGACAACTGTATTTCTTCTTTGGAGAAATTTTAGTTTTTTTTGGTGATGAGGAGTATGAGTTCTTTATATATTTTGGATGTTAACCCCTTGGATAAATTGCTACAAATATTTTCTCCCATACTGTAGGTTGCCTTTTTGTTCTGCTGATGGTGTCTTTTGCTGTACAGAAGAAGCTTTTTAGTTTGATGTAGTCCCACTTGTCCATTTTTGTGATTTTGTTTCCCTTGCCTAAGGAGATGTATCCAAGAAAAAGCTGGTTATGCTTATATTCAAGAGATTTTTGCCCATGTTTTCTTTTAAGAGTTTTATGGTTTCATGTCTTACATTTAGGCCTTTGATCCATTTTGAGTTGGCTTTTGTGTATGGAGTTAGACAGCAATCCCCTTTCATTCTCTTGCATGTAGCTCTCCCATTTTCCCAACAGCGGTCTTTCCCCCATTTTATATTCATGGCTCCTTTGTCTTATAATAATTAACCATATATGTGTGGGTTTATTTCTGCACTCTCTATTCTATTCCATTGATCTATGGATCTATTCTTGTGCCAATACCAAATTGTTTTGATTACTGTAGCTTTGTAGTGTAGTTTGAAGTCAGGAAGCATGACACCCCCAGCTTTGATTTTCTTTCTCAAGACTTAAGATACTTTTTTAGTTTGGTATTTCAACAAATTTAAATTGGCTTTACTGTGTTAGATGTAACATATCAAAACCAATGTTTGAAAATATGGTCAAAGTTCTATAACAATCAGTATGTAGCGTTAATCACAGAAATCTGTATGAGAGTATTCCTTTTGACAAATAACCATAAGATGATTTGGGAATACATCTACATTCTTATGCTTGCAACTTTTTAAAGTGTTTTTCAATTTTACTTTTAAAGCTTTTTTGTGTGTGTGTGTGGTAAGGGGAAACTGCATATTTTAAGCACTCAAAAAATATTCTGCCTTGTCTTATTTATTTTAGCAATTCCAGATAGTGGTTGCTGTGAGAAACAGAGAGAACCTGTCTCTGGAGTCTTGTGTTGGCACCATCACTATAAATATCAAGAATGTTAATGATGAGCGTCCTGTTCTTACGTAAGCAATGGGTGACCTAAATATTTAAATGACAAGATTTAACTTTAAATTTTTTTCTTAAAGGGGTAAATTTAAGTTTGCCATTACTTTCCTTGTCAGTTTTCTTACAAATATTCAGTGACATAGAAGGCAAACCTCTATGAGGCATGTGTTATTGTTCTTTTTATGTACAGTGGAAGTCAATATTGTTAATATGTTGTGCTTGAAATCATAGAAGAGAGCCAATTTATTTATTTTTTTATGGGAAACAACCCAAAGCTTTCTATTACCCTGCTATTTATCTTTAAGAAGTAAAATAATATAGCAAATGCACATTGATGATTTCATATTGCAAGAACTATATAGCCTTTAAAGAGAATTTGGGCAATAAGTCCTTGTGATATGGAAATAATTCCAAACATAAAATGAAAAAGTGTTTGCAGAAGTGTTTGTGGTATTTTGCTCTCTGGATAAAGTACACTTTATCAGTCAGTTGAAGGAATAAAGGAAGGGTACAGTTTGGAGGAAAAACATACATTTTATATATATAGTAACTTGTAAAAGAAAAAGATTCTTTTTTTTAAGGCTAGGGGATTGAAACGGTTATAAAATATGTATATTTGAAATTTAGAGTATTTGTTGTGTGACATAGATGTAAAGGGACATTTGTTTACACTAAGTGATAAAAAAATCTCTTTTGTCCCACAGATACATACCAGATGCACCTATAAATATTTATGAAAATCTGCCTGTTGGAACAAAGCTAGTCAAGTTGACAGCAACTGATAGAGATATAGGAGACTCAGTACATTATGAATTTATAGGTACACAAAAAGAATTTTCAATAAATGAAGGTATAAATTTTTGTTGCTAATCATTTCATGAAGTATAAAGTTTTCACTAGTTAGAAATAAGCATTATCATTCTATTAGAATTAAAGAATCTTTAAAATATTCAGCAGCATATTTAGCATATTTTATATAAGGTAAAAAGTGATTATTCCTTTCTTCTCAAAAGTATGGAAATAGTCTGTACAATCTGTCTACTCCAGGGAACTCCCAAACAATCCAGACCCACAGCAGGGTTCCCTGGGATTTTTATTGTTATGATTTTTTCTGAGAAGCAGATTTTCCCATTGAAAACATAAAACTAGCCAAAAAAATAGAATATTTATTCCATATCATACATTCTCATAAGTGCTTGGCATACATAATAATTCTTTGGTATTTTACTATCCTAATCCAATCCTCGGAGAAGGATCTTAATTTGCCACAGCTTAAGCAGTTAACAGAACCTGCACTTGAATTCAATCTGCTTGATTACAATACTTGTAACTCTAAATGTATTTTAAGTGACCAAAAGTTAAGAGTTAATGCCTCTAATAACTTATACATAATGCAAGGGAAAGGGAGAAATACAGTTTTCTCCTCTTCTTAAGAGGTGATTTTCACCTCTTACATTTTCACACATGAAAACAGCAGGGTTAAACACACTATCATATCAGTAGAAGGAGCCTATATCTCTATCATATCATGCAAGGAGTAGAATCTGAGAGAGGTGAGGAAGGTGGCCTATAGAGGGAAGGACCTATAGCAAGTCAGAGCTTAAGCAGAGATGGGTACCCAAGCTGATAATGAGGAAAAGAGAGTAGTGACATATAAGGGGATTAGTAAAATTAACTGTGTTAAAGGTAAATGAAGGCTGGTTTCTCCTGTCAGACATGTTCATTACAAATGCAGAAAGTGAACAAGTTAGAATGAGTGATATGAGGATGAATTAAAATAAAAAGTGTCAGACTAAATGAAGTTTTCATATGTATGTTAACAGGAAATGTGTAGGTGCATAAATAAATATTGATGCAATTGGATGTATACACATAAACACACAAATACATTCCTGTAGTTATGTTTGCTGAGAGAGAGAAAGAGCTAAGGAGGAAAATACCACAATAGCAATGAACAGACCTAGCACCTAGATACTGACTTCTCAATACCATTTTTACCCTAGAAGAACTTAGGGAAATAGCTCTTGTCATAACAGAAAGCTTGAAATATCTTGTCATAACAGAAAGCAAGAACATGCTCAAAGGATGATGTAGGTATGTTAAAAAGACACAGAAATCAGCTTGAATTGGCTGGCTGTAGCCAATTAAAGGGAAATTTGAACATCAGAATGAATAATAATAGTTGCTGATTATAACTATGTAAAATGGGTCACTACGAGTACATAAATACATAAATACATAAATAAATTGAACGTTTGATGGGGGAATAGGATGCTTACATATTTCCAAAGGACCTCACTATAAAATACTTAATAATTGCAAAGGGTAATATAGCAATTTTGGAGTAGAGAAAACTGGCAGACACCATCTTAGTTAAGTAATTGAAGTGAACATCAACAGTAATGAGAAAAACTGATAGCCTGCAATAAGAACGCATTATAACTAATGATTTTTTTATCCAAAACTGTATAACCCAAATCTTATCATGAGCAGATATTAGGCAAATCCAATTTGAGAAAAATTCTCCAAAATTACCAGCCTTTAATCTTCAAAATGATCATAAAATTTAAGGGGAGATTGAAGGATTTTCAAGATTGAAGGAGACTAAAGAGACATTACAATGTTTGGTTCTGAACTGGATCTTTTTGCTATAAAAATATCATTGAGACAATTGGTGAAACTTGGAAGGGGTTCTCAGTATTAGATATATTGGTGATGTCTGAATTTTGTTGTTTCTATAGTGGTAATAATGGAGAATGCTCTCAGGAAATATACATTAAAGTATTTGGAGATGATGAGACTTATTATCAAATAGTTCAGGAAAATAATTTTCCTACATGTTCGTGATTATTTAAAATTTTGATACTTATAAAGACTAAAAAATAGAAATGAGGAAAGAAAAAAAAGATGACAGGTATAGAAGAGAGTTAGAGAAGTGCCAATACCTTAAATCATGTTCTAAAAGTTCCTGAAGAAGCAAACAAAAGCAGTGGAACTTAACAAATATTTAAAAAGTATCATTTGAGAAATGTTCCTAAAATAAAAGAAGATTCAATGCTATATGTTTAAAAAAGACATACTAGGTGTCTGGAAAACCAACACAGACTGGATGAATCTTAGACATATTCTGGTAAACTATTAGATATTAAATAGGTAGAAAAAAATATCAAGCCCTTAGGCAAAAAGATTTAACACTTAGAGTGATCAATGAATTGGCAACAGACTTTTGTATAACCATTTTTCCACAAGTTAATAGAATAACATGTTTAGGAAATTCGAGGACACAAAATACGACTTAAGAAGTTTTTACATACAGAAATGACCTCATAGATAAAGAAAGCAGAAACAAATTTAAGGAACATGTAAGCACTCAGGAAATATTGTTCTATGAGTTTTTCCTGAAGAATTCACTAGAGAATGCATTTCACATAACCAAAAAAATGGAGAGATATCAGCATAAAAATGATGCTGAGAACTAAACATATATTTCCATATGGAACTAAAAATAAATAATATTTATAAAGGTCAGTATATTACACATAAAGGCTACAAGCTCTGCAAATATAGATGAAACATAATTATTTAAAAACAATTCACAATTAAAATATTAGGGTTTTTGTTTTTGTTGCTTTTGTTGCTTTTTATGTTTTTCTCTTTGCATATGTCACCTTATCTCATTCTACCCTGCCTGGAGCTAGAAGAATAAAAAACATTTATGTAGGAAAAAAATTGAAACATAGGAGCAATGTGAAGCTCAGCCTCGTAGATACTAAAACACATTAAAGTGCTTCTGAATTGTGAAGAGTGTGATATTTACAAATGCTTATAGAGAAGACATTTAGAACAGAATATAAAATCTTGACAAGAGAGCCTAATGATCAGGAAAGTGTGGTATTCAGTAACAGTGTAGAAAAAATAGACGTTTAAATAAATGATGTAGTAACTGGATAACATCAGGAAAAATAAAACATTTTTACAGTGTACACCAGACAACAATCAAATAGATATTTTTTTTACAAAATGCAACAAATGTAGAATAGGAGAAAATGCAAATGGATTTCTTTATAATCTGGGAAAAGTTTTGTGACTTTAACTCAAAATCCAGAAACTATAAGGGGATAGCTTGATTAATGTGACATAATCATCACATTAGCATCATGACAACAACATTTTTTTTTATGGCAAACAAATCACCTTATGGAGAGAAAAAATACAAATGAAAAATTGGGAAACATTTGAATATTAGAAGAAATAAAAGTAACAGTCATATATGAAATTAGACTAAGGATGAGAATCGATAGTTTAGAGGAGTTGCAAATGACTCTCAACCATATGAAAAGATGCCTAATCTTGCTCACAATAAATTTGAAAAATAAATGGTACTACACTGCTTCTAAAATGCTAGATTAGCAAAAATTCATGTTTGATATCTTCTGTTGGTGAAGCTGTGGAAAAACAAACCTCATATATTGCTGATGAGAATGAAAAATAGTACACCTACCAAGGGCAATTTGGCAGGATCTAGGAAATTTGCATGTGCATTTACATTTTGACTCTGCAATCGCCCGTCTAGAAAAGATCTCAAAATATCCTGGCAGAATGTAAAAAGACATATCCACATGCTCTTTATTGCAGAATTATTTAATAGCAAAGTTTGAAAGTATCTATGGGATACTGGTTGTAAAACTGTGATTTTTTATTATTCTACCTAGACAATGGAATAATATGCACCCCAAAAAAGAAATGAGTAACCTCTCTCTATATTATTATGTAATAATCTCCAAAATATATTAGGGGAAAAAGCATAGAGAAAAGTATGCATAGTGTATTGCCATTTAACTTATCAAGGAAAAAATACAATATTATAACAAAAGCTGTTCAGTGTTGGTGGAGAACCTTCTAAAGAGCATTGAGATATATCAATCAGTTACAAAGTATGGACTTAGTGATTATTTGCAAAGCAGCTGAAGTTCATAACACAATCCAAGAAATTTGATAATTACTAGATATATGATGATGCTAAAAAATTAATGTGATGTTTTTAGGTATACTAGTTATATCATACTTATATTTTAAAAGAAGAATTCTTCGTCTTTAAGAATAGATAAGAAAATACAAATGAAATGACATGTTGTTAGGGATTTTCTCCAAAATAACCCAGGTAAGGAAAAAAGTAGGCAATACTACAGATGAAACACAATTGCCCATGTATTGTAACTGTTGAAGATAGTAATGTGTATGAGGGGGGTTAATGTATTATTCTCTTGTACTATATGTGAGGTTTTAAAATAAAAATGATCTTATTCAGGAAAATAAGATGCCCTACCAAAATGGAAATATCCAATTAATATTTTCAATTGCAATAAACTTTATCTTTTAAATAACAGAATTTAAAAGTGGATGGAATATAGTAAAGATATTAAGAATTTCTTTTATTGCATTCAGTCCACTTATGTTCTTCCCCTCCCCACATACACATGTCCAACCAACCAGAATATGTGTTTATCAGTTCTACCTGGTAGCTATGAATTTAAATCTTTTCTTTCCATCACTATTGGAATTTAACATCTCTCACTCAATCTTCAGCAGTTCAGTTTACTTTTTTCTCTCATCTGTTCTTGTATAGTTTTTGCCTTTCCATGTGCTGTTCCACCTGCCTGGAGTGTCTGTCCTATTTTTTTTTTTTTTGCTCCTTCAGCTTTACTTTGCCATTAACTCTCTCCTTGCAACATCCACTCCACTCCAATCTTCTCTGCCTGGATTTCCTGTGCTCACTTTTCAATATTCAGTCTAGGCTTTGCATGCACCCCTCAGCCCAACCCACCATCACCCTGCTGTTTTCTGATCTATGCAGTTTAGAAGGCTTCTCTTTCCCTGTCACTAACTATTCTCCAAAGATCTTAAATGGTGAATGTTTCATGAGTTTCATCAGGTCAGCAACTCCGATTTGTCCTTTAATTTATTCCTAGAATTATTTTATCCATGTTATTTTTTATTATATTTTAAAAATAGCTTTGATGAGATATAATTCTTATACCATGCAGTTCACCCCTCTAACCATCACTACAATTTAACATTTTATATCTATGTCATTTTAATGCATAATATATTCATCTGGTGAATGTTGAATAAATTTGCATTTGTCTGTCCTTTAGACTCAGGAGAGGTCATGACTGCCTATCCTTTGGATTATGAAGATGCAGCCACCCCACATTCTTGGATATTATATTTTAGAGTTTATGACAATGGACGAGTGCATTCCACAACTGGAACACTCACAGTGATTCTACAAGATGTCAATGACAATCCACCTCATTGCCCTCGAGATATTTACGCGTAAGTTACTGTAGCAAATTTGGCCTTCAGATTTTGGCATATATATAAGAAAAAAGGACAGAAAAATACATAGGTGACCAACATACTATTCCTGGGATGAAGAAGTCCTTTATTCCTTCCTTACTATATTTTCAAACAATTGCAGCATCTCATTTTTCCTCCCTGGTACAATTGGAGCTGTTTTAGTTTGTCTCTAAAGATTATGAGCATTAAAGCTCACAAGAACCTCAAAGAATGGCTTTCATCTAACCTCTTGTTTTCAGATGGTAAAACAACCATCACATTAAAAAACATCTATATATATTTGTATACATACAGAGTTATAATTCATTTCTAAAAATTTTATTGATATTAATTTAAAGATAGCTCTAAGGCCACATGCAAATTTACCTTCCTTGATGTGGCTTTATGATTACCTAGAGATTTTAAAATGCAGGCATGTTATTCCCATTACATAAATGGAGTACCAAATCTGTAAGATTTCATTTACTTACAAATTTTTATATAGTGATTAGCAGAGGACTAGATCCTGAAACCAAGATTTTGGGTCCTTAGTACATTTTTCTTTACAGAACCCCTGATTGCTCAGAAAATTCTTAGCCCAGTCTGGGAGTATCCTGGTAACATACTCTCCTTTGATATTATAGTTACATATTTCATTCCAAAGGCATTTGTAATAATCCATCCCTGAGGAACACCACAGAAATCTGCTCTTAATATTATCAAGCAACTGAAGACAATCTAGATAGAGCTAAAATCAACTATATGGAGTAAAACTTTGACAGTCCTACAAGTTGAGCAACAATAGCTCCTGTTTAAGCAGAATTTTCACTTACATAACAGAAATGATGTTTTATACAATGCTATAAAACCTTTTCATTGGTCTGCTCTTGAATAACATCTCTCACATAAAACAATACTTTATGAATATTATTGTGGCATATATTTGATCCCTGTATAGTGACAAAACATAGGCCAGAATCTACATATAGAAGCAGTGCCATTGCTCTGTTGTAGTTTAAAAATCAACTTTTACTCATAAATATTTTGTCAGAGATAAGTTTTAATGAAAAATCAAGAGGGAGAAATAATGAAAAATGATCCTGTAGCCACTCCAATTATAGTTTTCTCTCACTTTCTATTCCAGCTAGTAGTTTACAGATTCTTGCTGGAGGAATATAAGATTTTTTGGTTTCTAGAACATTATGTTAACAAATTAGACAATTCATCTTTTACTTCACTATTTATTTCAAACCTAAGGTATTTTAAGTAATTAAAATAAGAAATATTCTTTTAAAACAGAAAACAATTAAAGTCATAACTCTCTTTATTGATGCTTAACATTAGTTTCTGTAACAACCATAACAAGAGCAATGAACCCAATAAATCCAATAAGCATTTCTTTGTCACTTATTCATAGAGCAGTAAGGGTCCATTGGCTCTACTGAGTGGCATTCCTCCAGGCTGTGACTTAGGGATTCTGGTTTATTGGATCCTCTGCC
The DNA here is from genome assembly GCF_040802235.1 of Manis javanica. Lineage (NCBI taxonomy): Eukaryota > Metazoa > Chordata > Mammalia > Pholidota > Manidae > Manis > Manis javanica. The sequence continues at coordinate 81,647,609 of NC_133161.1, forward strand.
TTTGCCATGTTGCCTTTTGCTACCAACCACATGGAGAAATAACAAAAAGTGAGAGCATGTGGAAGGTGCTAAATTCTCAGTTACCTTGCATAGACGGATATGTCTTCCACTTATGTTTCACTTCCAACATACCCTCCTGTTCCCCTGAACAAAGAGCCAATTTGTGGAAGTTTTAGGGAAACAGATATACAAAAAGAGCCAAATGAATATTGGTAAAAGTTAACAGTTCCTGCTAACTGTCAAACAGATTTAATGGACAGCCAGTGGTAGGCTATCATAGCTTGAGGAATGCATAGAGCTGATCAATGCATTAGTTCATCTCTAATATATATTTAAAAAATTTACTAACAACAAGACAGTTTTATATACCATGAAAATGAAGAAATCATACTGCACAGGGAAGCAGAAGGTTAAGGATCCGTTCATTTCTTCAGGAGCCTGTGTTGTTCTTTTTTTAATTAATTAATTATTTAATTATTTTTGGTATCATTAATATACACTTAAGATGAACAACATTGTCGTTGCTATACTGCCTTCCCTGTGCCCCCCCCATATTATGTGTGCTAATCGTAATGCCCTTTTCCCCCCTTGTCCCTCCCTTCCCACCCATCCTCCCCAATCCCTTTCACTTTGGTAAATGTTAGTCTGTTATTGGGTTCTGTGAGTCTCCTGCTGTTTTGTTCCTCAATTTTTGCTTTGTTCTTCTACTCCACATATGAGTGAAATCAATTGATACTTGTCTTTTTCCACCTGGCTTATTTCACTGAGCATAATACCCTCTAGCTCCATCCATGTTGTTGCAAATGGTAGGATTTGTTTTCTTCTTATGGCTGAATAATATTCCATTGCGTATATGTACCACATCTTCTTTATCCATTCATCTACTGATGGACACTTAAGTTGCTTCCATTTCTTGGCTATTGTAAATAGTGCTGCGATAAACACAGGGGTGCATATGTCTTTTTTAACCTGGGCTTCTGCATTCTTAGGGTAAATTCCTAGAAGTGGCATTCCTGGGTCAAATGGTATTTCTATTTTGAGCTTTTTGAGGAACCTCCATACTGCTTTGCACAGTTGTTGAATTAATTTACATTCTCACCAGCAGTGTAGGAGGGTTCCCCTTTCTCCACATCCTCACCAACATTTTTTGTTGTTTGTTTCAGATATTGGCCATCCTAACTGGTGTGAGGTGATATTACATTGTGGTTTTAATTTGCATTTCTCTGATGATTAGCGATGTGGAGCATCTTTTCATGGGCATGTTAGTGATCAGAATTTCTTCTTTGGAGAAGTGTCTGTTCAGATCCTGTGCCCATTTTTTAATTGGATTATTTGCTCTTTGTTTGTTGAGGTGCATGTGTTCTTTGTATATTTTGGATGTCAACCCTTGATGGTGTCCTTTGCTGGACAGAAGCTTTTTAGTTTGATATAGTCCCACTTGTTCATCTATGCTTTTGTTACCCTTGCCCAGGGAAATATGTTCATGAAGAAATTGCTCATGTTTATATTCAAGAGAGTTTTGCCTATATTTTCTTCTAAGAGTTTTATGGTTTCATGACTTCAGATCTTTGATCCATTTTGAGTTTACTTTTGTATATGGAGTTAGACAGTAATCCAGTTCCATTCTCTTACATGTAGCTGTCCAGTTTTGTCAACACCAGCTGTTGAAGAGGCTGTCATTTCCCAATTGTATATCCGTGCCTTCTTTATCATATATTAATTGACCATGTATGCATGGGTTAATATCTGGACTCTATTCTGTTCCTCTGGTCTATGGGTCTGTACTTGTGCAAGTATCAAATTGTCTTGATTACTGTGGCTTTGTAGTAGAACTGGAAGTTGGGAAGCAAGATTCTCTGCTTTATTCTTCCTTCTCAAGATTGCTTTGGCTATTTGGGGTATTTTGTGGTTCCATATGAATTTTAGAACTATTTGTTTCAGTTCATTGAAGAATGCTGTTGGTATTTTGATAGAGATTGCCTTGAATGTGTATATTGCTTTAGGCCGGATGGCCATTTTAACAATATTAATTCTTCCTACCCAAGAGCATGAAATGAATTTCCATTTATTAGTATCCTCTTTAATTTCTCTTAGGAGTGTCTTGTAGCTTTCAGGGTATAGGTCTTTCACTTCCTTGGTTAGAATTATTCCTGGTGTTTTATTCTTTTTGATGTAATTGTTAATGGAATTGTTTTCCTGATTTCTCTTTCTGCTAGTTCATCATTACTGTACAGGAATGCACCATATTTCTGTGTATTAATTTTGTATCCTGCAGCTTTGCTGAATTCAGATATTAGTTCTAGTAATTTTGGAGTGGATTCTTTAGTTTTTTTTAAGTAGAATATCATGTCATCTACAAACAGTGACAGTTTGACTTCTTCCTTGCCAGTATGGATGCCTTTTATTTCTTTGTGTTGTCGAATTGCCATGGCTAGGACCTGCAGAACTATGTTGAATAAAGCTGGGAGAGTGGGCATCCTTGTCTTATTCCTAATCTTACAGGAAAAGATTTCAGCTTCTCACTGTTAAGTATGATATTTGCTGTGGGTTTGTCATATATGGCCTTTATTATGTTGAAGTACTTGCCTCTATACCCATTTTGTTGAGAGTTTTCATCATGAATGGATGTTAATTTTGTCAAATGCTTTTTCAGCTTCTATGGAGATGATTATGTGGTTTTTGCCCTTTTTGTTGATGTGGTGGATGATGTTGATGGATTTTCGAATGTTGTACCATCCTTGCATCCCTGAGATGAATCCTACTTGATCATTGTGTTTGATCCTTTTGATGTATTTTTTAATTCAGTTTGCTAATATTTTGTTGAGTATTTTTGCATGTATGTTCATCATGGATATTGGTTTGTAATTTTCTTCTTTTGTGGGGTCTTTGCCTGGATTTGGTATTAAAGTGATGATGTCTTCATAGAATCAGTTTGGAAGTAGTCCCTCCTCTGTTATTTTTTGGAACACTTTAAGGAGAATGGGTATTATGTCTTCTCTAAATGTCTGATAAAATTCAGCAGTGAATCCATCGGGTACAGGAGTTTTGTTCTTTGGTAGTATTTTGATTACTGATTCAATTTCATTGCTGGTAATTGGTCTGTTTAGATTTTCTGTTTCTTCCTGGGTCAGTCTTGGAAGGTTGTATTTTTCTAAAAAGTTGTCAATTTCTTCTAGGTTATCCAGTTTGTTAACATATAGATTTTCATAGTATTCTCTAATAATTCTTTGTATTTCTGTGGTGTCTGTCATGATTTTTCCTTTTTTTCTGATTCTGTATATGTATGTAGATTCTCTTTTTCTCTTCATAAGTCTGGCTAGGCGTTGTTTATTTTGTTTATTTTCTCAAAGAACCAGCTTTTGATTTCATTAATTTTTTCTACTGTTTTATTCTTCTCAATTTTATTCATTTATTTTCTGATCTTTATTATGTCCCTCCTTCTGCTGACTTTGGGTCGCAATTGTTCTTCTTTTCCCAGTATCAATACTTGTGAGTTTAGACTATTCATTTAGGATTGTTCTTTCTTCTTTAAATAGGCCTGGATTGCTATATACTTCCTTCATAGAATTGTCTTTGCTGTGTCCCACAGAAGTTGGGGTGTTGTGCTGTTGTTTTCATTTGTCTCTATATGTTGCATGATCTCTGTTTTACTTTAGTCATTGGTCCATTGATTATTTAGGAGCATGTTGTTAAGCAGCCATGTGTTTGTGAGCCTTTTTGTTCTTTTTTTGTACAATTTATTTCTAGTTTTATACTTTTGGGATCTGAGAAACTGGTTGGTACACTTTCAATCTTTTTGAATTTACCGAGGCTCTTTTTGTGGCCTAGTATATGTTCTGTTCTTGAAAATGTTCCATGTGCACTTGTGAAGAATGTGCATCCTGCTGCCTTTGGCTGTAGAGTTCTGTTGATGTCTGTTAGGTCCATCTGTTCTGATGTCGTTCAGTGCCTCTTTCTCCTTACTTATTTTCTGTCTTGTTGATCTGTCCTTTGGAGTGAGTGGTGTGTTGAAATCTCCTAGAATGAATGCATTACATTCTATTTCCCTTTTTATTTTGTTAATATTTGTTTCACATATGTATGTGCTCCTGTGTTGGGTGCATAGTTATTTATAATGGTTATATCCTCTTGTTGGATTGGCCCATTTAACCTTATGTAATGTCCTTCTTTGTCTCTTGTGACATTCTTTGTTTTGAAGTCTATTTTGTCTGATATAAGTACTGCAACTCCTGCTTTTTTCTCCTTTTTAGTTGCATGAAATATGTTTTCCATCTCTTCACTTTTAGTCTGTGTATGTCTTTGGGTTTGAAGTGAATCTCTTGTAGGCAGCATATAGTTGGGTCTTGTTTTTTTATCCATTCAGTGATTATACATCTTCTGATTGATGGATTCAGACCATTTACATTTAGGGTGATTATAGATAGGTATGTACTTATTGCCATTGCATGCTTTGGATTAGTGGTTACCAAAGGTTCAAGGGTAACTTCCTTACTATCTAAGTGTCTAAATTAAGTCACTTAGTATGCTATTACAAACACAATCTAAAAGTTCCTTTTTTTCCCCCCTCTTTTTCTTCCTCCTCCATTAGGTATCATATTCTGTACTCTTTGTCCTTTACTTTTTATTACCTCTGGTGACAGCTATTAAACCTTAGGAACACTTCCATCTATAGCAGTCCCTCCAAAATACACTGTAAAGACAGTTTGTGGGAGGTTAGTTCCCCCAGCTTTTGCTTATCTGGAAATTGTTTAATCCCTCCTTCAAATTTAAATGATAATTTTGCTGGATAAAGTATTCTTGGTTTGAGGTACTTCTGCTTCATTGCATTAAATATGTCATGCCACTCCCTTCAGGCCTGTAAGGTTTCTGCTGAGAAATCTGATGATAACCTGATGGGTTTTCCTTTGTGTGTGATCTTATTTCTCTCTCTGGATGCTTTTAATAGTCTGTCCTTACCCTTTATCTTTGCCATTTTCATTATTGTATGTCTTGGTGGTGTCCTCCTTGGGTCCCCTGTGTTGGGAGATCTGTGCACCTCCATGGACTGAGAGACTATCTCTTTCCCCAGATTGGGGAAGTTTTTAGCAATTACCTCCTCAAAGACACTTTCTATCCCTTTTGCTCTCTTTTTTTCTGGTACCCCTTTAATAAAAATATTGTTCCATTTGGTTTGGTCACACAGTTCTCTGTATTTTTTCATTCTTGGAGATCCTTTTTTCTCTCTGTGCCTCAGCTTCTTTGTATTCCTCTTTCCTACTTTCTATTCATTTATCATCTCCTCCATCATATCTAATCTGCTTTTAATACCCTCCATTGTTTTCTTCAATGATTGGATCTTTGTCCTGAATTCATTCCTGAGTTCTTGAATATTTTCTGTACCTCCATGAGCATGTTAATGATTTTTATTTTGAAATTTCTTTTAGGAAGATTCATGAGGTCAATTTCACTTGACTATTTCTCTCGTGTATTCATAATTTTGTTTGGAATCAGTTTCCTTTGACATTTCATAATTTGTCTCTGGTGCCCTGTAGTGCCCAGAAGCTCTACTCTCTGGAGCTGCTCAGCCCCTGGAACAATGTCGCATTTTGCAGGGGAGCGGTGTTGGTGTTTGAGGGGAGGAAAGAGCTGTTTCCTGCTTCCTGGCTGCTATACCTGTCTCCACTGCCAGAACCAGTGGGCTGAACACATAGGTGTAAGCCTCTATGCTTGGTGTTTGTAGCTGCTATAGGCAGGGCTTCCCTCTGGCTGGCCTGATGCCACGGCAGGCATTGCCATTTTGTGAACCTGAGCGAGGTGAAGTCTAGCCAGGAGAAAGACACAGGAGGCTGCCTATCACATTGGGGGGCCTTGGAGCTGCATAGCAAGCCAGGGGAATGGAGCACCTGAAGATCATTTAAGCTCCCAACCTGCTGGGCAGAGTGCACCTGGACAATTTTGTCTACCTGTTCTTTCTCCTGAGCAGTAAGCTCTGTGCAATCCTTGCCCCTTTAGCAGCCCTCTCACTTTTAGGACCTCTCTCAGACTGCCTACCCAGATCAGCTGGATATGAATCCTTGTTTTCTACAAGCAGTTGGTATCTCTGTCTCTCCAAGTATCCTGCCTGCCTTAGCTTTCCAACCACACTAAATCACCAAAGCACCATGAAATGTAGGTTCATGGTGCCAGAGCAGATCTCCAGGACTAGGTGTTCAACAGTCTCAGGCCTCCACTCCCTCCCCACTCTGTTTCTCTTCCTCCTTTCAGTGAGCTAGGGTTGGGGAAGGGCTTGGGACCCACCAGGTCACAGCTTTGGTACGTTACCCTGTTCCGTGAGTTTTGCTCTTTTCTCCAGGTGTATGCAGTCTGGTGCCGCCTTCTTTCATGCTGTTCTTTCAGGATTCATTATATGAAATATATTTTCATATTATATGTGGTTTTAAGAGGAGGTCTCTGTCTCACCTCTCACGCTGCCATCTTTAATCCAGTCTAGCCTGTGTCTCTTTGTCATTTAACTTCTCTAGTTCTTAGTTTCCGTATTTTTCAAAAGGGGACAATAATTGAAGTGCCTAAAGGCAAAAGTTTGGAGCAAGTAATTTCAGATGAGTTTCAGCTCTTGAATTTATAAATATAAAATTATGAATTTGAGGTACAAACTGACATTTTCCAATTATAATTAAGTATTTATCTTACTAATTTTGCTGCTTATTACTGTAACATAATACTAGCTCATTTTCCCTAGGCTTTAGAAAGGATGCCAAATTATTTCTTATATTTCAGAATTTTTCACCAACATTGTAATTTTATTATTGGCAGAAGTGATAATGCAAAGTATGAGCACATTTTTAAATGAATTTTAGATTAAGTGTCATTTCTATTTTAAATTAAGTATCATCTGCATGCAAAATTTTAAATTTTAAATGTATTTTAAATTAAGGATATTAACACACTAAACTACAATTTTTCTCCTGTTTTACTTATTACAGAATTGAACTTCCTGAAAATATTCCAGTTGAAACTCTTGTAGTCTGTCTAATTTGTACAGATAAGGATGGAACTGTTCCTAATAACAATATCACTTATAATTTGATCAAGGATACTTTTTCAAATGAAACCTTTACTCTCACAAACAATGAACTGAGAGTAAGTATTGTAAAGTTGTACTGTGATTGCAGGCCTGTGATCAAACTTAGATTAAAAAATATTTTTATTATTGCAACATTACAATTTTTATTATCTTACTGAACTACAGTAGTTCAAATAGCTGATGGCAGATTTCGTTCCTGTATTTTCAAATGAACCTTAAATAGCTAACAAAATATCTCAGTTTGGGGTGATGCTGGAATGCAATTTTGATCTTGGGAACTGAACTAGGAAGGCTATAAATTTCCTAGAACAAACGGTTCTGTGACAAAGTATTTGCTATTCCTTTGGGATGTGTTGAATTTACCACAATTGTTGTGAATAAGTGTAATGAATAACTATTGAACATTATATAAGATAGAATAATGAAAATTTTATTACTATATCTTAGAATACACAACAGCTTACATATTTTACCAAGTCATGATAAGTTTTATTTTTAACAATTTCTGAGACCAAAGACAAACTATATGTTTCTATATTCATATATTTTTAATAGAATATACAGGGTTGGTTTTTTTTACCAGTAATGAAATAGAACTGGTAATCAAAAAACTGCCTAAAAACAAACCTGAGGTCCAGATGGCTTCACAGCTGAATTTTATCAAACATTTAATGAAGAGCTAATATCTATCCTTCTTAAAGTCTTCCAAAAATTTAAGAGGAAGGAATACTCCCAAATGCACTCTATGAGGCCAGTATCACACTAATATGAAAATCAGACAAAGACACCATACAAAAATAAAATATCCAATAAAAAGAAAAAGACTAATATCCCTGGTAAAAACATAGATGTAAAAATCCTCAACAAATCATTAGCAAACCGAATACAAGAATACATCAAAAAGATCGTCCATCATCATCAAGTGGGATTTATTCCAGGGATGCAAGGATGATACAATGTTTATCAATCAATCAATATTATATACCACATCAACACAAAGGACAAAAATCACATGATCATCTCAAAGATGCTGGAAAAGCAATTGACAAAATTCAATATCCACTCATGATAAAAACTCTTAACAAAATGTTTATGGAGTTACCTACCACAACATGATAAAGACCATATATGACAAACCCACAGCAAACATCAGACTTCATAGCCAAAAGTTGAAAGCTTTTCCTCAAAGATTAGGATAAGACAAGGATTCCCATTCTCACCACTCTTATTCAGCATAATTCTGGAGGTTCTAGTCACACCAATCAGACAAAGTAAAGAGACAAAAGGCATCCAAATTGGTAAGGAAGAAATTAAATTGTCACTACTTGCATATGACATATTATACATACAAAACCCTAAAGAGTCCATCAAAAAAAACTATTAGAACAAATAACTGAATTCAGCAAAGTTGCAGGATACAAAATTAATACACAGAACCTGCCATATTCCTATATATTAAAAATGAACTAGCAGAAAGATAAATCAGGAAAACAACTCCATCTACAATTGCATCAAAAAGAATAAAATACCTAGGAATAAACCTAACCAAGGAATTGAAAGACCTACACTCTGAAAATTATAAGACACTCATTAGAGAAATTAAAGAAGATACCAATAAATGGAAACACATCCCAGGCTCATGGATAGGGAGAATTAATATTGTCAAAATGGCCATCCTGCCTAAAGCAATCTACAGATTCAATGCAACCCCTATCAAAATATCAACAGCTTTCTTCAACCAACTAGAACAAATAGTTTTAAAATTCATACGGAACCACAAAAGACCCCGAATAGCCAAAGAAATCCTGAAAAGGAAGAATACAGCTGGGAGAATTATGCTCCCCCACCTCAACGACTACTACAAAGCCACAATAATCAAGACAATTTGGTACTGGCACAAGAACAGACCCATAGATCAATGGAACAGAATAGAGAGCCCAGATATAAACCCAAGCATATATGGTAAATTAATATATGATAAAGGAGCCATGGATACACAATGGGGAAATGACAGCCTCTTCAACAGCTGGTGTTGGCAAAACTGGACAGCTACATGCAAGAGAATGAAACTGCATTATTTTCTAACACCATACAATAAAGTAAACTCAAAATGGATCAAAGACCTGAATGTAAGTCATGAAACCATAAAACTCTTAGAAGAAAACATAGGCAAAACTCTCTTGAATATATAAATATGAGTAACTTTTACCTGAATGCATCTCCTTGGGCAAGCGAAACAAAAGCAAAAATAAACACATGGGACTATACCATGTTAAAATGCTTCTACACAGAAAAGGGCACCATCAGCAGAACAAAAAGGCATCCTACAGTATTGGAGAATATATTCATAAATGACTTATCCAATAAGGGTTTAACATCCAAAATATATAAAGAGCTTACACACCTCAATACCCCAAAAACAAATAATCTGATTAAAATATAGGTGGAGCACCAGAACAGACACTTCTCCAAATAAAAAATTCAGACGGTTAACTGGCACATGAAAAGATGCTCCACATCACTAATTATCAGAGAAATGCAAATTAAAACCACAATGAGATATCACTTCATACCAGTTAGGATGGCCACTACCCAAAAGACAAGAAATAACAAATGCTCGCAAGGATGCAGGTAAATGGGAACCCTCCTACACTGCTGGTGGGAATGTAAGCTGGTGCAACCATTGTGGAAAGCAATATGGAGGTTCCTCCAAAAACTAAAAGTAGAAATACCATTTGACTCAGTATTACCCTTCCTAGGAATTTACCCATAAAGAAGAAAATCTCTGATTCAAAAAGACATATGCACCCCTATGTTTATTGCTGCACTATTTGCAATAGTCACAATATGGGGGCAACCTAAGTATCCATCAATAGATGAATGGATAAAGAAGATGTGGTACATAAACACAATGGCATGCTATTCAGCCATAAAAAGAAAATAAATCCTACCATTTGCAACAACATGGATGGAGCTAGAGGGTATTGTGCTCAGTGAAATAAGTTAGGGGAGAAAGACAAATACTAAATTATCTCACTTATTTGTGGAGTATAAAAACAAAGCAAAACAGAAGGGACAAAATAGCAGGAGTTTCATAGACACTGAGAAAGGACTAATGGTTAGCAAGGAGGAGGGTCTGGAGGGGGGAGGGAGGAGGGTGAAGGGATAGAGGGACACAATAATTCACAATCACAATATAAGTTGGTCATGGGGGTTAATGAGTCTGTTACATCTTACTACATAGATAGATAGTGACTGCATTAGAAGGGGTGATGACTTAATATGGGTAACTGGTGAACCACTGTGCTGTATAACTGAAACCAGCATTAAGATAGTATATTAATGCTACTTTAATTTAAAAAAATAACTACATAAATATGGTGAAAAAAAAAAGAATACACAGGATTGGATTAGGCATTTGTTCAACCAGGACTTATGGGTAATGTTGGATATTACAATGATAAAAAATTGCTCTTCTATTCAATTAGCTAAGACACTGGACATGGTCTGGATTAGACATAGGCAATGGGCAGTTTTTTGGCCTTGATTTGACACAATGCCTAGCAACTGGACCCCTACCCAAGCTCCAAGTTGCATTTCATACAAACCCCTAAAACCGTTACCATTTGCTGCCTCTCACTGTAGAACCGAGGAACACAGAATCACTTTCATAGCCTTAAAACTCTGTGCTGTCTTCCCACTCTGGCTTTTAGTCCTGCTGTTCACACTGTTCATACTGCCAGAAAATGCTTCCCAGGTATCTTGTGCTCCCATTTCCCATATACTTTTACACAGCCTTCATAACTTTGTTTAGACATCACTTCTTTTAGGAAGCCATCCTTAATATTTCTCCCTCTTGCCTGGGTCAGGTGTTTTTCTTTGAGTTCTCTGTCTTCCCTACTAATGGCACACCCACTAATAAAGCATTTCTATTTCTACAGTTAGAAAGGAATAGAATAAAATCTGTTATTAAACTAGTATCTGGCATATATTCTGTATTTATTAGATGTGTGTTAATCCATGACTGAACTCGTGAGAAATAAATGAACAAAATTAAACTGTGAAACAGTTTTATAAGACATTGAAAGATTTAGACATAAATTACTTCCACATGCATCAATACCACATTTTCACAATTTTTGCAACTAGAAGATACTGTTAATATGACCAAAATGTTAGAGCAGATATTCGTAAACCATATATATTAATTTACATTCTGATAATAATAGAAAATAACACAATATCAAAAATAATTTTGATTAGGAACATGAAGATCATGGTACTATATAAAATTTCTTTGAATCTTCCCTACTCAAACTTCAACAGGAATGAAACAAAATAAGTACACAAATTATATAACAATCAACAGCAAAAACAAATTGTATTGGACCTGCTCTAATTTTGACAAAAAAACAGAAAACTTGCCTTACAGATTTGTTAGAGTCATTGCATCAGAGAACATCATGATGGGTCTTCCTATAAACTTTGGAATATTGATCTCCACTAAACTCACTGATATATGGCATAACCCTTTTTCTTTTAAAAAAATTATGATATTACTAGAATGAGAACAATAGCATTTTTCTCAAAGGGTATTAAGTTCAGAAGGGGTTATTAAAGCAGCAACAGGCCTACCCTTGCCAGAGCAGCCAAGTAAGAGAAACCAGTTTGTAGAAGAAAAGAAACTGACATTATTTTAATGCTTAGTAATAAAATGCTTATTAAGAGAATATAGAAAGAGCAATTATTTGGCTTTCCAACAATGTTTGAGATTTAAGCTCACAAAAAGATATAATTAAGACACTACTTAAAAAACATAAAATTGATTCATTCTTAGGAAGCCATACATTTATTTGCATGCATATTATACTAAAAGGAGAAAAAAGGAATTTTAGCAGTCACACAAAACTAGGATTTATAGTAAGCACTAAGAGTTTAATGTTAAGGTAATTAATAAAGCTCTAATTAAACTATTAGATATCATTAATTTTGAACTTATCTTGATTCACTGAGTAGTGATGCTCTCCAGGTACTTTTGATAGCCATGGGCTTTTAATATTGAAGAGTAAATTACTATATAATGAATCCAAACCATTTCATATGTAATATATTTCACTTATTAATAAAATAATTAGAAAATGAGCATTTCTTTATATCAGTAATGCTTACCATGCATTTTTATTAGGTCATTTCTCTTTAATGAGCATTGACCTGAAAATCACCCCTATATATTTTTACTAGCTAATTCATTTTTAATTACTACTTTATGATGTAATATTTGATATGTACAAGGTAACATAACTAACATATTTGCAAGTTATGATACAGCAATAAAATGAAGTACTGAACCCATCACCTCTATCCAGAATTAGAACATTACTCATAGCTCTGCTACCATCCTTTCTCATCCTTCTTTTCCTCCTGAGACAGTCAATATCCTGAATTTCGTATGTCATTGTTTTGGGGATTTTATAGTTTAATCATCTATGTATATTTCTGGACAATATTGTTGGCTTGATTAGCTCTTGAGCTTTAAAAGAGTGGTACCATATTCTATTCAGTTCCCATGACCTATTTTTTTTCATGTATGTACATCTCTTGAAGTCATGTATGAGCAATATCTATCTACCTAGTTGTTGTAATGTTCTATTATATTCTTTAATATTCAACTGTGTGACTATAATGATTCTCCCTTTGACAGAGATTTGTATTTCCTCTTGAATTTTGCTTAAGTTTGTGATGAACATTGCCTACATCCAACATTTCTAGGGTATATACTTAAGAACAACTGCCATGCTATATGTATGTAAACTGTCAATTCATGCAGTACTGTCCATTTTTTTTTCTGAAGTGGTTGTACCATATTACACTCTTACCAGCATGCATAAGCATTGCTCCTTGTTAAGATAAAGATGCTTTTGCCCAATTAGTAATAAGGTTTGCACTTCTTTTCATATATTCACCAGTTGTGTCAAAAAACATAAGTATTTGTGCTTCCTTAGTGTGAAGTATAAACATGTGTTTACTCATTCTTATTTTGTTTTCATTATTGATTTGTATAACACATTCATATGTTCTGGAAAATATTCTATATTTTCCTTTAAATATTTCAGCAAGTGTCCTTTCATAAATTTAAGTTTTGTAAACAAAGAGGAACTAATTATGTGGTCTGGAGGGAAGTAGGAATTCAATTGATTTTTTTCACCATTTGATGTAATACCAACTTGCACAGTGATATTTCTACAGTGACCTGCAATACTATCTCTGACATATATATAATTTTTGTGTATGTTTGTGTCTCCCTCTGCTTATTCTCTTATTGTTGTAATTGTTTTCAATGCTCAATTCATTTCCAGTTTTTCCAAATTAATTTAATATAAATAGATTAGAAAAGGCATGCAGTAAAATAAAACACGAGCACTACCAGTGTGAATTATTAACTTCTTGACTGACACTTGGTTCTGTGCTATCAGTGTTCTTCATGTCATCTCTTTTTATTGATCAGACTATTGACTACAGAATTTTAGGACTGAAAAGTAACTTAGAGATCTACTCAATTTAGTAATGTAGCAGAATTAATATTTTACTTCATTCATGTGGAAATTATTTTCTCCATTTGAAAATTCATTTACTGTCCTTGATTACTGTAATTCTTGGAACACAGAATATTAAAACAATGCTATTCCCCTATGTTTTTCTGCACCAACTCATCATCTAGTTGCTACACATTACTTCCCTCTCTAATTGGTCTTGGCTGTTTGTTGAGGGAAATAGTTAATGTGAGTATGGCTAAGGCCCAAAGAGAACCTCAGAACTGAAGACACAGCATGCAATCACATTCCTTCCTCTCCTGTAGGATGGCCTTAGACCTCCTCCAGCTCTGGTCACCCTGAGGATTCTGTGGTTATGCATGTGCTGTGGAGAGGGGGTGGCGGGACTCTTACCATCACCCTTTTTATTTAACATTATGAAAATCTCGAATCCCTCATGCCTGCCCTGCACATCCTTTCCTGGAGAGTACAGTGAAAGAGCAAAAATATGAAATGCTTTGACCTCTCTTACAGAGTGGATCTCAAATTCTATTTTTACATGATTCAAACTTGCAATTTGAAGTTTGCTTTGGAGAGATTATTTTAGCTGCTACAAAGCAATACCTAACTCATTTTACAAAAGTGCAAATAAATTCATGACAACTACTTTTATTGATGTTAGTTAAATACATAAGCAGCTATTTATGAAGAGATATATGGAATAGGAAAAAGACAACCTATGGCAAATGAGTCAGTGTGAGTGAATACACAACTCTCTAACCCTAGTTTTACTATTAGTGTACTCTTGTAATATAAGGTAATAATTACAAAGTGCCAGAATATACAGTAATATTACCTTAGTTTTTACAATAAATTTATTGTCTATATATTATAAAATTTTGCTTCCCAGTATGGAATCCACTAGCCATGTGCGCTTTTGAGCACCTGAAGTGTGGCTTGTCCAAACTCAGATATGCTGTAAATGTGAAATAAGCAATGGATTTGTCAGGATTAGCATGAACAGACAATTGTAAATATGTCATCAATATTTTTGGTGTTGGTTACATGTTGAAACAATAGTGTTTGGACATGTTTGATTAAAAAATGCTTTTAAATTGAATAAGTACTTTTATTAAATATCTTATGTATCTTATTACTTTTATTTTTAAATTTAAATTAAATTAATACTTTAAATTTTTAAATAATTTTGGCTGTTTCTTTTCACTTTTTAAAAATGTGTCTACTAGAACTTTGGTAAGATGTTGAAAAGGAGTGGTGGGATAGGACAACCCTGCCTTCTACCTGATCTTAGTGGGAAGGCTTTTTCTTGCCCATTAGGTTTGATGTTAGGTCTGTACTTTATCAAACTGAGGACACTCCTCTCTAATCCTACTTTACTGTGACTTTTGTGTTAGAGTTTGTCAAATGATTTTTCTGCATCTATTGATACAATCATGTGTCACTTGTTGATGAGATGGTAATGGGGCCATTAGAAAAGTTAAAATTCTTTGTGGCTCACATTTCTAGTAAATATATACCTATTGAGCAATATGGTAGTAGAATATCATTTCCACTTATTTTTTCACTAAAAGTTTCACAAATCTTAGTTTTGATGTAAATGATACATGAGATGTTTAACCAAGAAAAATAATAACCATCAATGTAATATTTTTCATCTGTAGGTTGGACCTACACATCTAGATTATGATAATGCTGTTTTTGCAGGAATGCACTTCAAATATACATTGTTTGTGAAAGTTTCAGATGAAGGACGTCCTGTGCTATCAAGTAAGAAATTATTAATTTGAAATATTAAAATATTCTGTTATATAAAATAGCAAGTAATTTAAAAAATAATTCTTACAAGCATATCATGTTTATAAATATTCTGAAGTGTTGCAATAAAATACATAGATTAGCACTCATATTAACTTATGTTGTGCATATATATTGTGCTATTTAAAAATGAAACACCAAACAGAATCAAGAACATGAGTGACAGAATGGTGTCCAAATGTTATGACAGTACATTGCAGCTATTTACAATGTCATAGTTGAACTTTCCTGAAATCTTATTGTTTAAAATATTTCTCAGGTAATTAATTTATTTTCCATTAGAGAAAAAAAACTAATATTCAGGTTCTCCTGGTATATTGTATTTCCTTCATATTTTTTATTATATTATGCTGAAGAATTTTAATCATATTTCAACTAGGAACAATGTTTACTCTTGGGAACTTTGATCTTTAATTCAGAATAGTAGCATTTGTGTAAAAACATATTATAAAAGGTGATTTATTTCACAGTTATTCAAATTTAGGTAATAGAGTACTTTGATTCTAAACTTCTTTTCAATGCTCTATATTGAAAAAATAATTTAATAACAGAATTTAACAATATAGATGTATTTGTATAATTTACACACCAAATTTAAAATACAGTATTAGATATTAATTAAAAAGGAAAGGAAAAAATGAGACTTATAGAAGACACATGATTGCCTGAGCTATATTTTTATGTGCTTTTCTCTCCATAGCAATGATTACAATCATCATAAGGGTGAGTCGCATAAATGAACTGAATCCAATTGGAACTACGTCAGCATTTACCTTCAGTGTATTTGAAAATAGCCCAGCTGATACACTAGTTGGAAGAATTACATTTACTGATGCAGACTGGCCATTCAATAATATAAAATATACTATTATTGGAGGCAATTTGGGATCACCTCATAAATTTTACATTGAACCAGATACAGGTACAGTAAAAACACTGATATCAATTAATAATACAATTAAAAAGCTTACATACTCATTTAGAATTTATTTTATTGAGAAACTGGATATTGGAACATCTTAAAAAATAACTTTCTCTTTGCTTAGGTAATGTTCACCTTTGTTAGTTTTACCCATAAATTCTTAGTTACTTCACCTTGGTTTGTTAGCTGTATCCATACTTTCTTACTGCATGAAAATCATGGAAGGTTTGATTTGTGCTATACATATCTTTAAAAAGCATAAGAACATGTGCGTTCTTCCTTATATCTAAGAATTTATAACAAGTGACTAAAATGGTGTGTGTGAATTAACATCTGCTCTGATTTTGCTGATTAATTACACTATGGGAGAATGAATACCTAACCAAAGTTGATTTGTATTAGTTCATTTCCATTTCTTATTATAGTGATTATTTCATTTATATGGTTTGTATAGTATAAATTGAAGATATTACTGATCTTGGGATAACAGTTTACCCTTCATTTTTGTGTCAGGAATGATAAAGCTATTGGAATCATTGGACAGGGAAACTGAATCACAGTACAAAATAGCTGTGAGGATAACTGATTTTGACAACGATGCAGTCCCTGACCCCCTCAGACAGAGAAGTGGTACTGCTCAGGTGACTGTCAATGTTCTGGTAAGAACAAATCAGTTTTTAATGTTGTTATGCCTGATAAGGTTTATTCTTGGGATATGAAAACAAGAGAAAATTTTGAGTGATTAAAGTTCAGTGCCCTTAGCATGGACCTAAGTTCAGAGAGTAACATACTGGGCTCAGAAAAATTGTACCAACTGTCAACATGCAGTGCAAAATTATATCAATATAATACAATTGATCATTATATACAAACTAATCTATATGATTTCTTAATGTGATTGTCTTACAAATCTGAACTTGTTGTATGTAAGAAGTTGTTGGAAGGATTATATTGTTGTTACACACATTTCCACAAAGAAGCATATGTTCCAGAGTTAGGAGATTGCTCTGATTGATACTTCTTTTCAAACTGAGGTAAAATTGACATACAATTATGTTAGTTTCAGGTGTATAATATAATGATTGGACACTGGTATGTGTTTGTGGAATGATCACCACAATAATTCTAGTCACCATACATTACCATAAAAAGAATTCTCTTTTTCTTGTGATGAGAATGTTCAAGTTCTACTCTCCCAGCTACCTTCAAATATATACAACAATATCATTGACTATAGTCATGATGCCGTACAGCACATCCCCATGATCTATTTATTTTGCAACTCAAAGTCCATACCTCCTGACCACTTCACCCATTTAACCCCCTATTCTCCTGCACTGGTAACCACCATTTCGTTCTCTGTATTCATGAATTTTGTTTTGCTTTTTAGATTATACATATAAATTAGATCATACGGTATTTGTTTTTCTCTGTCTGACTTATCACAACATAATACCCTCAGGGTCCATTTATGTTATCACAAATGGCAAGATCCCATTCTTTTTTTTTTACAGCTGAGTAGTCCGTTATATATATATATATCATGACTTCTTTATTCATGCACTGACGGACACTTAGGTTGCTTCCATATCTTGGCTATTTTAAATAATGTGACAATAAATATAGGTCTGTATACATCTTTTTGAATCAGAGATTTTGTTTTCTTCAGGTAAATTCCCAGAAGTGGAATTATTGGGTCATATGGTATTCCTATTTTTTAGTTTTTTGAGGAACATCCATACTGCTTTCCATAGCAGCTGGGTCAATTTACATCCCCACCAAAGTGTAGGAGGGTTCCCTTTTCTCCACATAATTGCCAGCACTTGTAACTTTATGTCTTTTGGATAATAGCCACTCTGACTTGTGTGAGGTGATATCTCACTGTGGTTTTGCTTTTCATTTCCCTGATGATTAGTAACGTTAAGCATCTTTTCATGTACCTCTTGGTCATCTGTATGTCTTCTTTGGAAAAAATATCTATTCAGACCTTCTGTCCATTTCTTAAATGTTTGTTTGTTTTGCTATTGAGTTGTATGAATATTTTATGTACTTTGGATATTAACCATTTATCAGCTATTTGATATGCAAATATCTTCTCCCATTCAGTAGGTTGCCTTTTCATTTTGTTGGGTTTCTTTGCTGTGCAGAAGCTTTTTAGCTTAATATACCCCCACTTGTTTATTTCTGCTTTTGTTGCCTTTTTTTTCATTTTTGGAGTCATATCTAAGAAAACATTGCCAGACTGATGTCAAGTAGCCTACTGCCTATATTCTCTTCTAGAGGTTCTATGGTTTGGTATCTTACATTTCAGTCTTTACTCCATTTTCAGTTAATTTTTGTTTGTGGTATAAGATAGTAGTCTAGCTTCATTCTTTTGCATGTGGCTGTCCAGTTTTCCCAATACTCTCTTTTTTTCTAGTTACAGTGATTTATTTTCATAATCTTAGGGATTGTGGTATGTGTAATTTATACAAGGTGACACATGTACAATGAACCTTAGGATATTTCCTACTAACTTCTACCTTCATTTCTGGATAGTAGGTTTTAATTTGCAGATTACTATTACAGTTAATATTAAGTTTTAAATATGTAATATATAGCACAATAAAGGTAGGTTTTTTGGTTTACTAAATATTTCCTATTATTTTTTTCACTTTCTTAATTAATTTAGAGTTGACAAATTATATTAGTTTCAGGTATAAAAAATAGTGATTCAACATTTATGTACATTACAAAATGCTCACCATGGTAAGTGTAGTTAACATCTCTCACCATACAAAGTTATTAAAATATTACTATGCTGTCCTTTTCATCCCTGTGACTTAATTATTTTATAATTGGAAGTTTGTAGGTTTCTAGCCCTTCACCTGTTTTGCTTATTCTCCCATCTCCTGCCCCTCTGGCAACCACCAGTTTATTCTTTGTATTTTTTAATCTGTTCCTGGATTTTTGTTTGTTTGTTTTCCCAACATCACTTATTAAAGAGATTGTCCTTTCCCCATTGTATATTCTTGCCATTTTTGTTGTAATTAATTGAGCATATATGCATGGGTTTATTTCTGGGGTTTTGTTCTACTCCATTGAACTACATATGTGTTTTAATGCCAGTATCATAATATTTTGATTACTATAGCTTTGTAACATAGTTTGAAATCAGGAATGTGATATTTCTAACTTTTTCTTTCTCAAGATTATTGCCATTATAGCTATTCTTCCTATGTTTTGGTTTTTAACTTTCATACTGGCTTTGTACATGATAAATCCACTACCTTTACTATATATTAATCTTTACCAGTTAGATTTATACATTTGTATGTTTTTCTGTTTCAAATTAATCCCCTTTCTTTTCCACTTGAAGAAGTCCCATTAACATTTCTTGTAAAGCTATTTTAGTGGTAATGAACTCCCTTAGCTTTTGCTTGTCTGGAAAACTCTCTCTCTTCTTCAATTCTCAATGATAACCCTGCCAGATAGAGTGTTCTTGATTGAAAGTTTTTTTCCTTCTAGCACTTTGAATATATTGTGTCACTACCTCTGGCCTGTTTAGTTTCTGCTGAAAAATCAGTTGACAGCCTTATGGGGGTTCGCTTTTATATAATAAGTTGCTTTCTCTTGCTATTTTTAAGATTCCCTTTTCAACTTTTGACATTTTAATTATAATGTGTCTTGGTGTGGATTTTTCAGGGTTCATCTTATTTGGAACTCCTTGGGATTCCTAGAAGTGGATGTCTGTTTCCTTCCCTTGGTTAGGAAAGTTTTCATCCATTAATTTTTTCAATAAGTTTTCTGTCTCTTTCTCATTCTCTTCTTCAGGGACCCCTATAATGTGGATGTTTTTCTGCTTGATGCCATCCTATAGGTTCCTTAAGATATCTTAACATTTTTAATTTATTTTCTTTTTGTGGTTCTGTTTGTTGTAAGTCTTCCTGTCTAGTAGATTACTGATCTTTTCTTCTGCTTCATCTGTTCTGCTGTTGAATCCTTCTATTGTGTTTTTTAATTCAGTTATTGTATTCTTCAACTTTGTGTCTTCTGTTCGGTATTTTTTTATATTTTCTCTCTCTTTGTTGAAGTTCTCACTGTGTTCATTCATTCTTCTTCCAAGTTCAGAGCATCTATATGACCATTACATTTAACTCTTTATCAGATAAATTACTTATCTCCATTTCATTAATTTTTTTTCTGAGTTTTTATCTCATTCCTTTATTTGGAACATATCCCTCTATTTCCCCATTTTGCTTGATTCTGTCTTTGTTTTTATGTATTAGGAGAAACAGGCCCCTTCCTGAGCCTTGAAGGAGTAGCCTTCATAGGAGATGAACCTTATCATTCAGTCTGCGCTGTTCTTGGTTTTTCCATTGAACATTTATGATTGTTAAAGCAATGTGATTTATTCTTGACAGGTCTCCATTGTTATGAATGTACCAAGACCTGTTAGTATTCCAAAGGGAGGAATCTTATTTAGAATCTAGTTTCAGGATGATAGGAAACTAGACCCTCAGGCAGCAACTTTTAAAGTAAGCCAAAACATATAATCCTATGGGACCACAATCATAAACCCTGCTTGCCTCCCAGCCAAGCAATCTGGAGGTGTCCCCTGGGCAACAACTGCAAAAATCAGGACTTCACACAAGTACATAAGCTCCTTTTTGGGAGGTACCAGTGAGCTATAGTGAGGACAAAGGAGAGTGCAAAGATGGCATCCCCTGGCCTCTGTTTCCTAAGAGTAACTCGAAAACCACCAAAATGTAGGAAACCTGAATCTGCTCCTTAGGCTAAAGCTCCAAGACAAGTAAATAAGCCTTTTCACAGAAAGACTGGGGGTGTATTTCAGACTGCCATCTGTGTAATGCCCTGGGGATGGCACTCTACCAAGAACTGTCTCTCCAACTGTTACAGTCCTCTGGGACCCAGGAATGCAAGCACCTCTGGCCACCAGATCCAGAAAGTCAAGGAATGTTCCATGTGTACTGCGCATGCTTGTTGGTTTTTGCAGAGCCATGAGAACATGCAGAACTAGGGCACACATGTCATTTTTGGCAGGGTGTGGGAGAGTGCAGGGTCAGGGTGTATCTGCTATTGCTATCATGGTGGAGGAATAACACAAAAATGGCTCCTGTCAGTGCCTCTATCCTTGGAGAGAGTCACAACAAGTTCCTGCCCCTCCAGCAGAAACTTTAAGATTAGCTAGTGAATCTCATTCACCTATATTTTAGATACTTATTAAACTATTACTTTTGCACTAAGAGTGACTCTCTGTGTGAGCTCTTTAAGGGAAGTGGATCAGTTCCCTACAGCCCTTTGGGTCTCCTGGATATGAGCCCAGGCACCCAGACACCTTGGCTTTCAAAGCCAGATGTTTTGGGGGTTCATCTGTTCATTGCAGGTCTCAGGGGTTTTAATGCCTGATATGGAGCCCCTCGCTCCTCAGGGAAACTCTGGAATGTGAGATCCCTCTCAGATGTAGGTTGCCAAGTTAGGGTGAGGTTTTTGCTGAGACTGCATCTTTGCCTCTCTTACCCTTAACATGGTCTTTACTGTCTGTTTTGAAGATGTTCAGCTAGTTTTCAGGTCTTCTTCATAGGGAATTGCTCCATATGTAGCTATTGATTCAGTGTGTCCATGGTTGTGAAGTGAATTCAGGGTCTTTTTATATTGCCATCCTGGACTATTGAAAAAAAAGCTGCTATTTAAAAAAAGAATCTGTTCCTCTGCTCATTGGCTGCCTGTTCCCTCTCTGGTTCTCACCTAAGAAATATTTTAATATTTCACTAGTAAAGATTCTGAGAGATCAGCTATACAATTTCCAAACATGAAGTATAGAGGCAAGAACTTATGGCATATAAATGCTTTTTAAATATTCAAAGCAAAAACGTATTTGACTTGGCTTATTCAGTACTTACATCAATACAATTCTGTACTTTTATTGGCAGAACTATACAAAAGGAGAAATGCTCCTTTACAGATAGTGCCAAATGTTCTTTCTCTTATGACTTTGTTTGCAGTCTTTCTTGCTACTTGAGAGCAGTAAGAATTCCAGCAGTGGATCTTATGAAGCAGGCAATGACTTCTAATAAAAATGATTTAAAACCACAAATATTACTTAGAGTCTGTATATACTCCTACTTGGTGAACACTTTCATATGTGTTCTTAGTGAGCTAAAATCCTTAGTGGTGCCCATGACTCAGTGTTACAAACCCCATTATGTCTGGAAAACACAATAAACTAGGCCAAAAAATCTTTGTGGAGAGAAATTTAATGAAGTGACTTGAGTGGTTTCAACCATGACTCAGAGGATGTCATAAGCTAATGAACCCGCTGTCTTTATGCAAGCTTTCAATAATATACCCCAAGTGCACTCTAAATTACATTGTAAGTTTTAGAAGATGTCTTTTGTGTTTGCACTTCTATAACTGATCATTTCCACTTTCATTTTGTTTGTGAAGAATTCCTATGTTCATATAGGTATAGAACAAAACATCTTTGTTCTTCAGACTTAAAAACATTCATATTTCTTTCTCTTATGGGGCTAGAAGGATTTATTGAGGATTGAATACTTCATTTCTTAGGATTAGTTAAAAGGCTATACATTTCCCACCACTGGACAGTTTAGTTTAAGTTTTGCCTAAGACATTGTTACTAAATTCAAAACCTTTCCTCCGAAGATACTTTTAGTCAAACTTCGGGTAGAATGTATCAAAATGTTTTATTCAACAAAATAAACTTAGGCCCAAATTCCCAAGTATAAAAGTATAATAGTTCTTCTTTTATACCACACTTTGTTCCAAGAAAGATTGAAGCTCATCTAAAAGATAAACTCAATACAGAAATTTTACTTGAATTAGAAGTAGTTGAATCTAAATGCAGTATGTAAGAATGAACAAACAAGAACATTTTATATCTTTTACAAAATGTAGGCTGAATGATGTTATGTATATATTTAAGGTTTGTGTCCCATATAAAGCCCCAATACCTAGTGTGAAGGTATTTGCAGATTGGGCCTTTGGAGGCAATTAGGCTTAGATGAGGTCATGAGGACGAGGGTCTCATCAATAGGATTAGTTTCCTTACATGAAGTACACACAGAGAGCTTGCTTTCTCTTTACCATGTAAGGACACAGTAAGGAGGCAGCCATCTGCAGGTCAGGAGGAGACTCCTCCCACCAGAATACGAAACCTGCTGTACTTTGATCTTGGACTTTCCAGCCTTCAGAACTTTGAGAAAATAAATTTCTATTGTTTAAGTTACCTAGTCTATATTATTTTGTTACAGCAGCCTGAGCAAACTAAGGCAAATAGCAATTTGTTTTACCAAACATAAAAATGTTATAAACTATAATATTAAAAGATATATTCCTAGTAAATAATAGATATATAGCAAAACCAATAGAACATACTAGGAAGTCTGTAATCCAAGATGTAGGATAGTAGGTTAATGATAAGTTATTACATAAATGGAGTGCAATAGCTAATAAACCATTTTGACATAAAATGAATGTTGTTTCCTACTTTAACTAGGAAAACTAAATATTTAAATGTAAAATAGTAAACTATAAATATAGGGAAAGGAAAATAAGTAAATAGTTACAAATTCCTGAACTTAGGGAAGGTCTTCTAAGCATCATAACAAGGCAGGCATCATAAAGGACAAGACTGCTAGATTTCACAAAGATATTTAAACTGTCTGTTTTTCAAAAAATACCATAAACTGAAAGGCAAACAAAAAATTGACAGAAATATATTTACAGCTTTTCTAGCAGAATTTCAAATGTTAATCTCTGTCAATAAAGAGCTGTTTATAATCAGGAAGAACAAAATCTCAGTATGAGTTGAAAATTAATAAAAGAAAAAAATTAGCAAATTTAATAGTAAGCAAAGGAATGAAAATAGAAACAACCTTGTTTTTGTCTATTAAATTAGTAAAAAGAAAAAAGAGGAGATGATATTTTGCATTAGAAATTGTGTAAGGGATGGATAACTCATTTTCCTGGGAATTCAAATTAGCCCAATTTTTTCTGAAGATTTTTTGGCAATGCATGCAAATTAGTATTCACATTTTATGTGTGAAGAAGCTGATAGTTACAAAGGTTAATTAAGAATATGGTTATGGTTATCAAAGGTATAATAACCAATCCTTCCTCCCAGCCCTTTAAATCACTGTACTTTTCTATCCAATAATTTTTCCAAAAGCATAAGTATGAAGACTATATTCCCAAGCCACTTAATGGAAAATTATCTCAAATCATAGCAAACATATTACTTTCCAGTTGTATTTTCCTTTATTTATTTATTTATTTTCTATTTTGGTATCATTAACATAAAATCACATGGGCAACATTGTGGTTAACTAGAATCCCTCCATTATCAAGTCACCACCGCATATCCCATTACAGTCACTGTCCATCAGTGTAGTAAGATGCTACAGAGTCACTACTTGTCTTCTCTGGGCTATACTGCCTTCCCTGTGCACCCCCTAGGCTATATATGCTAATCTTAATGCCCCTTATTTCCCTTCTCCCTCCCTTCCCACCCACCCTCCCCAGTTCCTTTCTCTTTGGTAGCTATTAGTCCATTCTTGGGTTCTGTGAGTCCACTGCTGTTCTGGTCCTTCAGTTTTTGCTTTGTTTTTATGCTCTACAGATGAGTGAAATAATTTGGTACTTGTCTTTCTCCACCTGGCTTATTTCACTGAGTATAATACCCTCTAGCCCCATCCATGTTGTTGCAAATGGTAAGATTTATTTTCTTCTTATGGCTGAATAATATTCCATTGTGTATATGCACCATGCTTTCTTTATCCATTCATCTACTGATGGACACTTAGGTTGCTTCCATTTCTTGGCTATTGTAAATAGTGCTGCGATAAACATAGGGGTGCATATGTCTTTTTGAAACTGGGCTCCTACATTCATAGCATAAATTCTTGGGAGTGGAATTCCTGGGTCAAATGGTATTTCTATTTTTAGTTTTTTGAGGAACCTCCATAGTGCTTTCCACAATGGTTGAACTAGTTTACATTGCCGCCAGCAGTGTAGGAGGGATCCCCTTTCTCCACATCCTTGCCAACTTTAGTTGTTCCTATTCTTTTCTATGTTGGCCATCCTAACTGGTGTGAGGTGATATCTCATTGTGGTTCTAATTTGCATTTCCCTGATAATTAGTGATGTGGAGCATCTTTTCATGTGCCTGTTGGCCATCTGAGTTTCTTCTTTGGAGATGTGTCTGTTCATATCCACAGCCCATTTTTTAATCAGATTATTTGCTTTTTGGTAGTTGAGGCATGTGAGTTCTTTATATATTTTGGATGATAACCCCTTGTTGGATATGTCAGTTACAAATATATTCTCCAGTATTATAGGATGCCTTTTGTTCTGTTGGTGGTGTCCTTTGCTGTACAGAAGCTTTTTAGCATGATGTAGTCCCATTTGTCCATTTTTTATTTTGGTTCCCTTGCTCGAGGAGATGTTCTCAGGAAAAGTTGCTCATGCTTATATTCAAGAGATTTTTACCTCTGTTTTCTTCTAAAGAGTTTTATGGATTCATGAGTTACATTCAGGTGTTTGATCCATTTGGAGTTTACTTTTGTGTATGGGGTTAGACAGTGATCCAGTTTCATCTTCTTACATGTAGCTGTCCAGTTTTGCCAACACCAGTTGTTGAAGAGGCTGTCATTTCCCCATTGTATGTCCATCCATTTGTACTTTTATTTGAAAAGATGTCATAGATATATTTCCACATCATTAAATATATTTTTTTTTGCACATCATACTTGTGTCTTTTGAAAATTTTAGTTAAAGCAATTATAGTACAGAATGTCTGTGTTTCTAATATGGCAACAGAATAAAAGGACAATGAAAAACATTCCCAGCACAACACCCAGAAAGCATGTATACAATCTCCTGCTATATTCTCCAAGATAAACTAATTTTTAAATGTTTTAGTGAGATGAATTTTATAGCTGTCACTAGCTATCATCAAATTCAAATTTTCTATTCTCAATTGATTAGTTAATCTAAACTTCTTCTTAGCAGAATAATTATCTTCTTGGGTCATATATTTTTAAGATAACTGTTTAGGTCATGATACTAAGCTTGATTATGATGAAAAACTGATTTGTTAGAAAATGCATGTTCCACAGAAGCAGAAATTGGAGGGGGCAAGCCTTCATTTGACAAAATTAGGAAGCAATCTTTCAAGGAATATTTTAAAAAGAAAAAATTGAGAACAAATCCCTTTTTCACCCCACCAGAATTATTATCTGTCTTATAAAAAGATACTTCCTAACTACTATGAATCCCAAGGAAATTAGAAAATCACTCCTGGCTACTGTCGTTACCTTATTGATATCTATTTGTCCACTGTTTTCAGTGCATCGTAACATATGCTTTCAGACTTCTGATTCTGCTCTCAGTGTGTCCTTTACTGTCTTCTGCATCTATTCCCTATTCTGTATATATTTCAAGATCCAATGTGTTCTTTCTATATGAAGTCCTACTTTTTAATAAAATTGAAGTATTTAGTGAAACTAGATGGCAGGGTCTGTGTTCATAACTGTGAATTAACTTATCTGCTCTCCAAAAGCTTACCACATGGTGTAGATCTTATCCAGGGAGCATATCACTCAGTGATGTACTAGTATTACAGAGGCTCCTTCTGGGATTATAAGAATTACAAATATGCTCAGAATGTAAATCACAGATAACACAAATCAAGCCACAAAAGAAAAAAATGTATACTGCTTCCTGCTGCTGCTCAGCTCAGTAGTTCTCAAATCAGCAGAATTGTAATTTACACAATTTACAATTTATTTTCATTTTCACCTATAAGGTGAAGTGAATATCCCAAAGAAAACTTTGTCACAAAACACTTTGAAATGTGTCAAAAAATATAATAATTAAGTCTTTAAAGTAGAAAATTGACCTCTAAAGAAATTAAGGGAAATTTCCAGGGGCCAAAAATAAACTACTCAAAGCTGCCAGTTTTCCTAGGAACATCTTTTTTTTTCTCTCTCTCTCTCTGTACAGAACAGGCTTGCATTGCATAGATACTTGGAAACAGGAAATAAAATTTGGGGAGCAAGAAAGGCAGGGAATTGAAACCCCTTATAACAAAGGGAACTTCACAATGATGACATGAAAGAACAACTTCATCTACTGGCCCAGGAAGGCGACAGGAAGGCTTGCCTATCTAGACCTAGGCTCTGAATTAAGGGGAAACTATCTCCTGAAGTTTGAAGTAAATATGTTGGGTTTGGATTATACACAATGCAAGATACCAGAAAACATAAAACAAGACATTAGAAGAAAATACTGTTTTGTTTGGAGGGTGTCTTTGGGTGTTATTTTATTTTGAGGAGTTTCTGGCCGAAACAGAATCAAAACTTCTCTGGAGAGGCTTAATGCCAACAGAACTGCAAAAAAATTCTTACAGAAAAAACCTTGTTGAATACAAGCTCAGAATCTAAATCACAAACTCTTAGAACAAGGCCACAGAGCGCAGAGTACTAAATTCTCCAGTGCACAGTTAACTTCATGCCCACTTCACTGGCTATAAGCTGATACGACGAGGGACAGATGGTTTGGGACCTGGATATAATGCAAAGGCTGGCAAATCTTTGGGAGGTAACCATGACCTTACATAGATTTTCCTTCCTGTTGTGGAGTCTATTTCTAACTCATTTACAAATGATGATTTGACAATGCTAGGGATTTGTTTTATATTATTTTGCTGCTAATCACAGCATTTAACTTCTAATTATAAACATATTGTATGTTTATCTATATATCCCATCAAGTTCATTTTTCCATGACAAGGTACCCCTCATGTAGTACTTAAAGAGCTAGAGAAACATATTCACTGGAAAACTGAAAAATGGTGCTGAGACCAGATTCAACAAAGAAGTTTCAACAGGTTTTCTTATCAAATGGTAATTTGTGAGTTGGATCATGTTATCTGAAACAAGTTTTTAAAAAGATAGGTAAACATGTCCTTTTAAGTGAACATGGCCTGAGTGAATTACAGTCAGCTGTTAGTGTTATGCCTTGTATCAACTGGAAAGTGAGTATAGAAGGCCTGTTTGTCACAAAGCAAGTATCTAAAAAGATATGCGCTTTTCTCTAGTTAGAGACAAAATTTTTGCATCTATTCACCAATAATACTCCTGCCTAGATCTGAAGAAAAACAAACCAGGAACTTCTTTACTGATGTAAAAAAAATAAATCCTAGATCATACATTGTCTATTACACCATTGTGTGCTTGCTGACAAGAATTTGCATACAAAATTGAAGGCTGTTTTGTCTCCTGCAAAGAGCATGATAAATTTCCTCAGAGGATACTTTCCAAATCATCACTGTCTCTTCAGTGATTCTTTTGAAAAATTCTTTTGAAGAAATTCTTACCAAACACATTCCCTTTGTTTCCAAACCAGAGTATGATGGCTTTCCCACAGCCAGATGCTCAGAACATGTAAAAATATAAGCCATTTTCTTTATCCCTAAATTATTAATACAGTCATTGACTTATAAATGAATGTTTGTCCTTCCTTGAATGTGATTCCAGGAGTAGTCAAACTCTTAGAATGCATTCATGTTCTAAAGGAACTAGTATGCAAAACATTGGTAGTGACCACATTAAATGTATCTGGTTTTATAAATAAACTGCCTATTTGTTAAGGAAACTGTACTACTTGGCTTTCTAACAGGTGTTAGAAAGGACAGAAATAACCATCTGAAATGACAAGGCATTACCAAGAGTAGAGTGTCTCTCTGTGGCTATTTTTCTCTTAGATAGCTTTCTGTGCCAAATAAATCTATCCATATAATTTTAACCTGGATGCCTATTAACCACAAGAGCCAGTAATGATATCCACATGTATGTAGAGATGATGGGATTGCCAAATATCTTCTATGCTATTGCATGGTGTTTAAGAGCACAGATTCTTTAGCCAGATGGCCTGGATATGAATCTCAGCTTCACCACTTACTGTTTTTGTGGCCTTGGGCAAGTTATTGAACCTCTCTTGCCTTGATTCCTCATTATAAATTTTGACAATAATAATATTCTACTCCAGAAGGTAGAGATGAGGTTTTAAAAAGTGAGTATTTATAAAACACTAACGTGCTCATAGTAAGCACCAAGAAGCAGTCAGTAAATGAACAAGCTAGAGCCATTTCCACGGCTGGAGAAGAAAGTGATGGTGATTCTTGTTTTGTTAAGTCTACATACTTGATTAAGATTTGATTTCCACCATTTACTCACCAAAACAAAGGCCAGCAACTATTACATGTGACTGATAAGCACTTCAGAATGTTACTATTTTTTGCAGATTATCGAATAAAGCTACAGCATAAGAGTCACTAAGCTTGCATATTTTAAAAGGCATGTTTCTTGTATTGCCTATATTGTTATGAAACAAACTGTAAATCAATTTCTTTCATGTTTAAATTATTTAATATATAGCACAAAGAACTAACTTATTGCAGCATTTATACAATGTGTGCCATCATACTTTGAGAAAAAAATTAAAATAATGCAAGCTGAAGGAAACAAAAGAAAAAAACCCACTGTATTAGAGTTCTCCAGAGAAATATCTGTTTATCTATCTACCTATATCTATCTATCTATCTATCTATCTATCTATCTATCTATCTATCTATCTATCTAATCTATCATATCTTTTTCTGTATAAAGAGATTAATTATAACAAATTTGCTAACATGATTACAGAGGCTGCAAAGTCCCATGATCTGCTGTGTGCAAGCTGGACTGGTGGTGTATTTCCAGTCTGAGTCTGTAGGCTTGAGAACCAGGAGAATGCCGATGGGTGTCCCAGTCTGAGGGCAGAAGACCAACGTTCCTGCTTATCAGTCAGGGAGAGAAAGCAAATTCTCTTTGCCTTTTTGTTCTACTCAGAACCTCATTCCGTTGGGTGATGCCCACCCACATTCAGGAGGACAATCTGCTTCATTCACTCTACCTATTCCAGTGCTAATCTCATCCAGAAACATCCTCAGACAAAACCAGAAATACTGTTTAACCAAATATCTGGGCATCCCATGATCCAGCCAAGTGGACACAAAATTAACCATCTCACCACAGTTCTAGTAGATCTCTAAGTTGGAAATTGTTTTCTTTGTGTTCCAATGCTTTTATATCTACATTTTGCCCCTTAATGTTTCTGGCTTACATTAAGTCCTTGAAAGCAGCAATGCTTCTTATATATCTTTTATTACTATTCATTAAGCATAGGATTTCCTTAATTATTTACTGAATATATATTTATATATATCATATATATATATATATATGTATGTATGTATGTATGTATGTATGTATATGAGACTATAAATTTAATAGAGAACTCTGGATAGGAAAAAACACATTAGGCTTAAGTACTTCCTGTCACTAAGTATGAGAATTTGGGGGCTGGAGAAAACCTGAAAGAAACATCTCTCCTCTCATTTTATATAAGAGATTTGCCTTACTGAAGTTGAAAAACAATGTGGTTATCCATGTTTCCCTAATGTGTAGCTTTGAAGTTGAGGTCATAGCAGATACACTGTTTTATGTTCACCAGCGCTTATTATATTTTCTGGGTACACAGGAAGACTACAATTTATGGCTACTTTTTAGTGAGATTGGGGCCATATGAAAACCCTAGTCCATTTTCCCTTTGCAAGGTGATTTCCCTTTGCAAGGTGATTTCAAGATGGAAACATTACAAGATGGAAGTCACTGCCTGAAGAGCAGCTTCCAAGACCTACTTGTCATGTGTGACTGTGACATAGGCAGGAATTAACCTTGTTCCATGTTAAGTCAATCAGATTTCATGTCTTTAATTGTTACTACAACATGGTCTAGATTACTGTGCCTAATGCAGATTTTCTGGACAACAGTAGGATTCTCCCAAATATTTGGAATTCTCACAAATTTCTTTCCATCTTTATATCCCCATGGCTTTGAGAGCAACCAACAATATTTTTATAATATCAAGACATACTTGTTGTATGCTCTTATGGTTTTATTTAGGTTGTAAGAGTATATAAACATTTATATGAGGAACTTTTTCATGGAAAAATTATCAATATATATTTTTGCCAGCTCATTTTCTTTACAATTATGTTCTCTAATTTTTCGATAATTTTTCTAGTATCAGTGAATTATAAAATAAAAATTTAAAGGTCTCAATAAAATTTAATAATTACGTATTTTAGCAAAAATTATGTTTCAACAATAATATAGGTTAATGTTTTGAAAATCATAAAAATTGAGATGAAATATCTATGTGATTTTAAAATTTATTATCTGTATTATCATATTTATTTCAATATTAAGTGATTTATGGGATCAACTTCTTGAGATGAACATTGTCTCTAATTTGTCCTCATCTCTTATTTTTACTGGAATACAATTGTCCTGGGGGTAATGACTCAATGTTATACAATATTATTATATATGATTACAAGAAACCAGTGTATTTCTGGGAAAACTGAGTATTTTGAGAGAGAGTGAGAGAGCGAGAGAGGAGGGAGAGATGGAATTTGATGATTAGTTTAAACAAAAACCATAAAAGACATAAAAATGAACATAAAATGATGTTTTCTGTCTTGACAATTTAAAATTCCTCGCTAAGTAATTCCATTGGCAAGTGGGGGGGGAGAAATAAATCACCCAGACTTATTCCTGCAATATGTTGTTAATCAGAAATGTAAATTCTTTTATTTAATTTAAATTTGAGCAAAATTGATAACAAGCATATATAACACATTTTTAAATGAAAACATGTATATGTATTTCCTGAATGGGAATCCATATATTATTATTATTTTAGGTACATTAACTGAAAATTTAGTTTTAATTAGTTTAAATTATATTGCAATCTTAAGGATGAGACATATTGTGTATCAACCATTTACTAATAAACTGTAAACATTTCTCCAAATATGAGAAGTATGTGTGTCCTATTAGCTTTAATTACTGAATTTAATTGTTCACTGTTATTAGTTTTCTAGGACTGCCATAACAAAGCAACACAGATTAGGTGGCTTAAAGTAACAGAAATATATTCTCTTATAGCCTAGAGGTTGGAAGATCAAAATCAAGGTGTCACCAGAGCCATGTTCTCTTTGAATACTCTGGAGAGGACTCTGGTCTTTGCCCTTCTCTTAGCTCCTGCTGTTGCCAGCAACCCTTGGCCTTCTCTAGCGTGTGGATTCATTGCTATAATCTCTGCCTCAGTTGTCATAGGGTGTTCTTCCTAGGTGTCCCCTCTTCTCTTCTAAGGATACCATGTTTGATGAAGAGTCCATTCTACTCCAATATGACTTCATCTTAACTTAATTATATCTGAAAGACTCTCCAAAAAGTATCAGATTCAAAATATCAAGGGATAGGACCTGAATGCATCTTTTATGGGGTACAAAATTCAACCCATAATAATCACGTAGGTTGTCTTGGTTAGTTTCTTGTTGAAAAGGAACTTTAAAACAGTAATTAGAAGTATGGATTCTGATATTAGATAAGCATGGTAAATAACATTATTTTGCCCTTATGAATTGTATAGCTTAGGAAAATTATTTACTCACAGGTAGCATGTGCTAACAATAGTACTGACTTCAAAGGTTTGGGGGATGTTAAATGAAAAAGTAGATCCAGCAAAGTGACAATGACATAATAAACACAAAGTAAATTTTAGGTTTTCTGATTGTTTTTGCCAATTTTAAAACTTGTTACCCAGCTTTCTTTTAATGGTTCCATACAGGGATTGAAATTCTCACTGAATTATAGAATATCAAGTGCATTTACTGAGTCAATATCATAATTTTGGTGAAGGTTTTTTGGAAAATTTAGCACAAATTCTGTAACATTTATCAATTTAGAACTAACCCAAAATGTAGTATAGGTAAGTAGATAGATAGAGGCATATATATAGGAAAGTATAGAATTAATAATGCCTTTAAAAAAAAAAACCTCTGCTGAAATTCTGAGTATTAATAGGCTAGCATGCATTATGAATCTCTGAGGGGGTTGGGAATAATAATTTAAGGTCATTCCCAAACTCATTGTCCATGGACCAAATTTTTATGGCATATTTTTGAAAAATTATGTTCATAGAACATGAAATGAGAAATAATGTTCACAAGTAATTGATAATTGAGATTAAAATAAAGACAATAAATTTATGTATAACAATGTGATATAAGTTTTGCCAATATTAGCGAACAGTCTAACTTTTTAGATATACACTTCTACAGCTAATGCGCTTAAAAATTCATCTATTACAGTATTCGGGATGACAACTCTAGAAATTGATTTTAGGGATTCTGTTACTGAAATTATTTGAACTAAAACCTACAAGCAGAATGTTTGGTTTTGTTTGGAAGGCAATATTTTCAACATGCCAGTTTCTCCCAACTTGATCTATAGATTCAATGAAATCCCAATCAAAATTCCACCAAGTTATTTTATGAATATCAAGAAAGTGATTCTAAAGTTTATATGGAGGTAAAAGACTTAAAATAGCCAACACAGTATTGAAAAATACAGACATTTTACACTTTTTTTTTTTTTGCATGTAGACGTCCAATTGTTCCAGCACTACTTATTGCAAGGCCTATCTTTGCTCCATTGTTTTGCCATGAGTCTGTTTCTGAGCTCTCTATTCTATTCCATTAATCTATTTGTCTATTCTTTTGCCAGTATCACACTGTCTTGTTTATTATAACTCCAGTTTTGTTCTACTTCAATACTGTATTGGCTACTTTAAGTCTTTAACTTCCATATAAACTTTAGAATCATCCGCCTTCAAGACTTAACTAGAAAATTATAACATTCTGGGAAAAGCAAAACTATAGATAGATGAAAATGATCAGTGGTTGCCAAGCTTTATGGGGGGAGACAGGAATGAATAGACAGACCAGAGGATTTTTAGGTTGGGGAAAGTATTACATAGGATACTAAAAAAGTAGATCCTTGTAGTGTTGCATTTTTCCAAACCCCTAGAATATACAACCAGAAGTGAAACCTAATATAAACTGTGGGCTTGGGGTGATAATGATGTGTCAATGTAGATGAATCGATTGTAAAAATGCACCACTGTGGTGCAGCACACTGATACTGAGGGAGTTTGTGTATATGCAGATACAGGGGCTATATGGGAACTCTGTAATTTCTGCTCTATTTTGCTATAAACCTGAACTGCCTTAAGACATAAAGTTCATAGATTTTAAAAAGGGCTCATAGACCAATGAGTGACTTATTTCCAAATAATAGTTGTAGTCACAATTATTTTAATTTTTATATTTAGTGGGTTTTTTTTCCCTGAAAAAAGGGAAAAATGCATGAGTATTGTGAAGATTTATGGTCTATGATGGAAAAACTAATGGAAGTTCTTTGTAAATACTTATGAGAGAACTCAAAGTTGAACTTCTTGTATGTAGTTTGTAAGTATATATTTACTAGAGTTTTATGTCTAATGTTCCTGAGTTTGCTGGTGTGCTGTAGTCAGCTCGTAATGGACCAGAGCCTAGTGTTTCTTCTCAACTTCACATTTAGTAATGTCTTGTCAGTAGCTTAGAATCAGCTATGGTAGACTTTCAAAGTATATATACCACAGAATTTGGCAAACTAAAAATCAGTGTTTTTCTTTCAGGACTTGGGTGGGGGTGGTGGTTAAGGAGCATCGTACCAGACTTTAAGTTCTCTGAGTCCTCAAATTGACCAGAGCTTCTTTCTTCTCATTTCATATTCAGGTGTGGCAAATGGCCTACCTTATTACTGGTGTTCAAAAGTACAGGTTTAATGGATGAAGCCACACTGAAAATGACTTGCAGTGGAGTTAGGATGGAAGCCAGCTGAGAGGATTCACTCTCTGAAGGTGTAAATGTAGTGAAGCAATGAGGCTGAAATGAATTTGGTGCAGCACCTCTCTTAGGAAGAGAAAAAAAAAGATGCATTTTGAAAGGAGAATTAAAATAGGAAACTCGATGTTATGCATTGTTTGGAAGGAAAAGATGTAAAAGGAAATCTAGAGTTTTGCATGTTAAAGGGTGAGCCAAAGCCCTCATATTTGGAAGAGTTGTGGGGCAAAAATCCCGAAGCGGGAAACTGATGAGCGTGTCGGGGTGTGGAAGCAGAGGCAGGAAGGGCGTGGCTATAAAAGGGCACCGCCTCCTTCAGGGACTGAGTGGCTTCTGGGCACTGGTCTGCCCCATCCGGTCGGTGCCTTGTATCCTCACACAAAGCTCTAGATTCTCTGGGCTCCATGTACTAATCTGTGAAACGAGTGATGATCTGAGGTAGTCATTTCCAGATGGAAAGTTAAATGCTCTGTGGCTCTTTGAAATAAAAGAGTAAAGGAGAGAGAGAAAACGATACGTTAAAGAGCAACAATGACTGTTTTCTCATGTATAAGAAAGGGTACTGATTATATTGTTAGACAGGAAAAGATCCAAGGTAGAGAGTAGGTAAACTGTTTAATGGAGGAGGATATTTATAGACTGGAAGGGAAAAGGAATACAGGGCTACCCAAGGATGAAAAAAAATTTTTCTCAAAAAATAATGACAATCCTCAACATTTATTAAGGATGTACCCTACAGGTGCTGTTCTGAATGTTGTGTATATATCTTTCAATTCTCACAAAACTCAGAAAGATAGGATGTTTTTATTCCTATTTTACAAGTAAGGATCTGAATGGTTCCCTGCCCAGGAAGCTGCCATGGAGACAGGATTGTGTAGGCTGGTAAGCAGAATCTTGAAACTGAAGACCTGTTTGATCACTTACTGGACTGGTTGCTTAGTTAAGTACTCAGTGCCTTTTATTCATCAAACAGGAACAGTGTTTTTGTTTCCCATCTAACGTTTAGAGCTATTGTGAAGCTTAGTTGAGAAACTGTATTTTTAAAAAGTAAAGTGTGATCAATATGCAGCATATTTTTATAAAAAACGGACAAATGCCATAAATTTTAGGTAAGAGGATAAAGACTAAGGTTCTCAATCTTGAATGATCTTGATATCTTTTTTATCATAACAGGGTCATAAACTGAAAATAAAGAGACAATAATCGTTTTGCAAGCTTAAGGGGTGTGGAAAAGATTTGAACAAGTTCATACTGGATAATCCCCAGCAGTACTTCTATTTTCACTCTAGTTTGATAATAGGAAATTTGCCAGACCAAAACAAAGGAAATTCCAGATTATGATTTAGCAGATATTCTTGTGCTGGCTTCAGTGCCATTTTGCTTTCTATACAGTCTGTCAACATTCATACCATCTTATGTTAGTGCAGTGTGTCAGATATCCAATTGCACTCTCTATGGAAACCAAGATTTCTCATGAGATTCTGAACATTAGGATGACAACAACATTGGATACATATACCCACACAAGAGCTTTTCTTTCTGAGTTTTTTTCTTTGGCTAAAACCAGAAAATGCAGAAATAAAGCCTGAGGGGTTTGATTTTGATTTTTTTGGTTTGTTTGAACCTGAATTTGCTTCTATTTCAATGCTGTTATGTTTAATCTAAACTATTTTTATTTTTTGCAATGCAGCAAATCTTAACAGCACAATGAAAGCATGGTTGGGAAGCATAATTATTATTATTATTATTTGTTATTTTGGCTCAAAGATTTAAAAAAGGAAAATGGAAAGTTATGTCTATGCTCACCCATAACTGGAAAGCACTCTTCAGTTAAAGTAGTTAAGGCCTAATCCCTGGCTGGAGGCCATGTGTGAATAAACCCCAGAGATAACATAAAAACACCCTTCCAGGCATCCTCTGAGACAGAGGATGTTCAATCAGATTCCAAGAACTCAAGAACATGTGCTTTACAGAGAGAAAGCCAAAATACAAACTTTCCTGTAAGAACTACAAATACCATATGGAAAACTGATCCCATAAACTAAGAAGAAAAACATACTAAAGGAATGACTTTTAAATCCCACTATGCCATTTAAGGGATATAATCCAGTCTTTTATCCTAATTTCAAAAAAAAAGTATTGAATTAAAGGGGAAGATTTAACTAGTAATTCAAATAATGTTTCTCATTCTCTTAACAAACCTTATATAGACTCTTACCTTGTCTTACTTGCAAAGTAAAACAGTTTTCAAGAGAGAGAGAGATCATTACTTTCATTGGTTTCTTGCATTATATGATATTTGGGGTGAGTGTGTTTCCTTCCAAATAAAGCTGTAGGATGGTAGCAAATTTAACTTGTTTCAGGTGTAAGGAATGCCCCAATGTAGGAAGAATAGACAGGCTATAGTCTCTGTATTTGAGAAATTTTCTATTTAATATATTTGTTTATAATTATCAATACAGAGTAGAATTCAATGGTGAGATTATAACATATAATCAGCATAAACTTTATCCTTACATAAAGTGATTTTTTCACATAATTTTTACTATTATTTCCAAATGAAAAAAGAATCATGGCATTTTATCAAATCTCCTATTTTTCATAAGGCCTATGCTTTGCTTGTTTAAAATATTTAAAAATTTTACTTTAGTCAGTTTGAGCACACTTACTTTTATTGTCCCTTTAAGATAATTCTATCATCTTCCAGAGATTACTTCTATTTGTGTTTTGCAATTTTCCATTGTATGCTTATTTGGTACAGGGATTTTATTCTTTTCTGTTTCTTATGAAAAGTCCATTGACTGGCTTGTAACATCCCTCTAGAAAAGATTTGCCTTTATATCTGCTCTGTAGTTCTGGATCAAATTGCATATTAATCCTTTCTTCAAGATTCCCACACTAGGAAAACAGGGTAAACTTAAACTCTATACTAAACAAGTAGGATTGTGGTC
This sequence comes from Manis javanica, assembly GCF_040802235.1. Classification (NCBI taxonomy): domain Eukaryota; kingdom Metazoa; phylum Chordata; class Mammalia; order Pholidota; family Manidae; genus Manis; species Manis javanica. The sequence continues at coordinate 81,685,770 of NC_133161.1, forward strand.
CTTATTTATTCCAAGGAACTTTTGATTTTTCTTTCCAGAACTCTGCAGAGAGAAAATTTTTCTTGCCCTGGCCAGAATGTATGTGCTCCTATTCCCAATGAAAGTACCTGCTTTCATGAATTCTAACTGTGCATAGACTTGTCAGTTTCAACCCTTGCCTCATAGTTTGAAGGCCTATTCTCCCATTCTCCCTTCTATCTGGGCCTTGTGCAAATATTATGATCCTTCAGGGTCTGGGCAAAATAAGTTTGTCTCCTGCCTTTCAGTTTCCTCTCCATTGGTGGTATCTGTGTATTTCCCTTTCTTTCCTGTAAATTTAATTTAGTAAACTCAAATTCAGCATTTGGGGCAGTTTGTAGTAGGTGTTCCTGTCATTTTTCTGGAAATGGAAGTCTGAAAGGACCTCCAATACACAAATTTAGTCACTTTTGTAATTGATGCATAACTAACTCTTATCATTGTTTTTCCATGGCCAGCCTTTATTAGTCATTTAATAATATAATTCTACCTTCAAACCCATCATGCAAAATGGTACTTAGGATCTTGATGATAAGGTAGAACAGTGGGAAAATGGCAATGCAGCAGTCAAAAGGAATGATCCATATGCATGGATATTAGCAATACTAAGTGTTAAAAAGTTCCAAAAGATTACAAACACCATTATATATACTTCAGAAAGTTATAAAAAACAAATTAAATTAAGAGAATATTGAGTACTAGTTTCAGGATGAAGGTTACCTGTTGTGATGCTATCTTGAAGGCAGATACAAGAATAGAAATGGTCAGAATAGGGAACTTTGTATAGGTCCATGTATATTATTTTCAAGTCAATATAATATAATGTAAAATTAAGAGATTATCACACATTCTGATTATGGCATTTCTTTTGTTTGTTTTCCCAAGCAGTTCTAGAATGTCTGCTATTTGTGGGACTACAAACAAAAATGTCTACTTCAAAGTAGGGAGGTTTTCATGTCTTTTTTTTTCCAGTCTCTTTATGACAGAAATAACTGACAATGGTGAAATCAATTCATGGCTTCATTATTTCATTAAGGGGGATTTCATGGGTTGCACAGACACTTTATGGTTCTATATAAAAGTAAACGGTTGACATTTTGGACAGAGATGTGTATCTCAGAAATTTGGAAAGCACAACATGTATTATTTGTGACAACAAATGTGAAATTAAACTTTTTGAGAAAGGTGAAGGAAAGCTGTAATCTTACAGAGGAAAAATAATTTCCAGGAAAAAATTGTTACTCCCACCTTTTTTTCCAGTGGGAGGAAAAAATAATCAACTATTTGGTGAATGTCTGGGAAATTTATGATTAAGTGGACAAAGAGTACCCTGGAACTGATCACCAATTCAAATGCTCTAACTTCCAGAGTATTCTCTCTGCCTTCTCTCTGGTCTGGGAGTTTTCAAGAATAGACTAATTATTAGATGAATTTTCAAAAATAAGTTTACTTCCAGTCAGGATGGTGTAGGCCTTTCTCCCTTCTCCCCTGGTGAGCACAACTATAAACCCTGGAAATAGCACAAGGGGTGACTTCAATACAGTGGCAACACTTCTTACACTTCCCAACCCAATGAAGACAGTGACCCAGATTTCTCATTTCTCAACTCCCAACCTAACAACAGAAGTCTAGGCTCATTCTGCTGCAAGAAGGAATGAAAATCTCCCTAACAACCAGAGGGAAGCCCAGCATCACTGAGAATGGATCAGGATCCCCACCAACCATCAGCAGCCACTGGAAATGCCCTATTATTGGTTGTATAAGCAAATGCTCATTCATTAGGCCTTTTTCCTCTATATTATCTTAGATTTTGACTCATCTGTGAGTGATCTTTGTTTGAGGGAACCCCAAAGTGAAAATTGAGGATGCCCTCTTCCAAAGAGAATTTATTTTTTGCCTTTGCTGTGAGAAAGGGCTCACCACCCATTAAAAATTGTATAATCTTCATGCAGCCCATCTTAACACAAGTGTCTTAGGTTCAGCTCTTTGGGTTTCAAGTCTGAGTTTTAGGATCTCAGGGAGGGCCCATATGGTCACTGGCCGGCATTAGCCATTTACTTACAATCTGAGTCTCAGTTTTCTTTTCTCTATCATAAAATATTAATTCTGTAGAGATCATGGATGCATCAATCACCATATTTTGTCTAGAATCCATTTATTTGTAGCAACGTAGACCTTCAGAGCAACTGGTCTGATTATTGCACAAAGCGACAGACTTTCTGATTACTTCGATTGATGTATACTGGTGATTCTGCAACAAATTGCTGGCTGAGAACTACTGGCATACATGGTCAAGGCATTAAAGAATATTTAGGAAGGGTTGAGGTGAGTGGGTGGGAAGTATGAGGGGGATAAAGGTGCAAAAAATATCTCAGTAATGTAGGTTGGTCATGGGGATGGTAGTATAACATTGAGAATATAGCCAATGATTCTGTAACATTTTTATGTTGACAGATAGTTACTGCACTAGTTGGGGTGAGGATTTAATCATGTGTGTTAACAGTTGAACCACTATGTTGTATACTTGAAACCAATATAATATTGTGTATCAACTATACTTCAATTAAAAAATATTCACTTTGATTAACTTTTTTACAAATAATCCACAACTGTACTTAAATTTAACTAGATGAACATCATCATTTTTTTCCCATTTAAGATTAAAGGTCATTTAAAAATATATCCAACTTAACGAGATACTTCAGAGCATGTTCCAAATGATTCTTTTTAATGGTTACCTAAATATTTTACCATGTGGTAAAAAAATTTAATCCGCATTAAACTTAGTAAGAATTAGAAGCCAAATTCAAGTGCATACATTCACAGGGACAAGCAATCATTCACTTTAAAACTATTGAAGCTTAATTTACCCTAATAAAAGGTGTCTTATAAACTGTAGTGTTGAGAATATAGCTCTTCTTGATTTATATTATTAATGTGCAACATTAAATCATATATCATCAGTTATAACAACACTAGCAGAAAAAAGATAAAAGCACTAAAAAATATAGTTTATATTGAAAATTTTGTGACATTATAAAAGACAAACACAAAGGACAACTAACTATAAACAGAAGCAAATCTTAAACCTAAAATCTAATTGAGGAAGTGGAAAACCAGGAATTTCTAACTATTTTGAATTTAGAACTTCATTGTGATGACTTAGCATTTTCCACTGAATCCTCAACCATATTTTCTAAGACTTATTTCACAACCCATTGAATCAGTGCTCTCATATATAGTGCATATCACAACTGCATGAGTAGCTTTTTCAAAAAAGAAGTTCTTGGAACTCATATAGACTGTAGAATTAGAACCTCTGGAGATGTAAATTAGTTATCTTTCTTCTTTTTAGCAACACCATTTATTTATTTATTATTTATGGTTTTTATTTTATTTTATTTTCTGGAGGAATGATGATTTGATGAGGCCGTACTATGGGCCAAGAGGTTTATAAATAGCCTACCCTTCACTTGGGGCTGCCATTATTATCATCTGGAGTCTTTAAAAAACTATTTTTCAATTGAAATATAGCTGATATGCAGTATAACATTGATTTAGGTCTTCAACATAATGATTTGAGAATTATATATATTACTAAATGCTCACCACAATAAATGTAGTTTCTGTCTGTCAACATACAAAGATAACACAGTATTACTATATTTCCTATATTGTACTTTTATTCCAGTTTTATAATTGGAAGTTTGTCCTTTTTTATCCCCTTCACTTACTTCACCCATCCCCCTACCACCCAGTTCTCTGTGTTTATGAAACTACTTCTGTTTTGTTTGTTTTGTTTTTCAGATTCCACACACAAGGGAAATCATACAGTGTTTGTCTTTCTCTGTCTCACTTATTTCACTGAGTATAATATTCTTTAGGTCAATCCATTTCCTTGCAAAAAGCAAGATTTCATTCTTTTTTACGGCTGAGTACCATTCTATTGTTTATATATATATATATATCACATCTTCTTTATCCATAAATCTACTGATGGACACAGGTTCCTTCCATATCTTGGCTATTGTAAACAGTGCAGCAATAAACATAGGAGTGCATGTATCTTTTTCAATGAATGATTTTGGTTTTTTTGGGGTAAATTCCCAGAAGTTGAATTGCTGGGTATATGGTATTTCTATTTTTAGTGTTTATGAAAAAACTCCACATTGCTTTCTACAGTGGCTGCACCAATTTACATTCCCACTAACAGAGCATAAAGGTCTTTTTCTCCACATCCTCACCAACACTTGTTATTTCTTATCTTTTATTGATACCAGACATTCTGACCAGTATGAGGTGGTGTATTTCACTGTGGTTTTGATTTGGATATCCTTGGTGATTGATTAGTGATGTTGAGCTTCTTTTCATGTGTCTGTTGGCCATTTGTATGTCTAAGGAAAAATGTCTATTTAGGTCTTCTGCCCATTTTTTAATTAGATTATTTGTTTTTTGGTGTTGAGTTGTATGAATTCTTTATATATTTTGGGTATTAGTCCCCTATCAGATATATCATTTACAAATATCTTCTGTGCAGAAACTTTTTAGCTTGATGTAGTCCCACTTCTATTTTTGCTTCTGTTTCCCTTGCTCCCTTGCTTGCAGAGACATTTCCAGAAAAAAATTACTACTGTTCATGTTCAAGAGTTTCCTGCCTGTTTTCCTCTAGGAGATTTATGGTTTCAGGTCTTATATTTAGGCCTTTAATCCATTTCAGGTTTAAGTGTGGTGTAAACAGTGATAAAATTGGGAATCATTAATTTTTAAGGTTTTCAGTTAATTCCAGAATAAATTTGGTGACCTCCACACTAGATAATCTTTAACTTAATTCTCATATTCAAATTCTATAATTTGGATCCTGTATTAACCAACAAGTGGGCATGTATTTATTTTTAATAAAATCTTCAAATCATAAGTATGAGAAGAATTATTAATCTGACCATTTAAGATGAAAAAATAAGATAAAAAACACTATTTTCTTTGTCCTGAGATCAATTTCTGAACTATATTTCTCTCCTACTTCCTGTAAGAATTATTCTCTAAGTGCTATCTCCCTGTCTTCTGAAAGCCTATAAAAGTCTCTTATGATTTAGCAAACTTATTTTCTGTAGGTTTAATTTAAAAGTGTTTTATCTAACAACTATAATATTAGCTTCTTGGGATTAGGCACTAATATATATTATTATGTTTTCACACAATTTCTAGAACAATTTTAAACAGTATATAAACAATTTTTAATGGGGACTCATATGATTGATTATGTGCATAACTACACACAAACTTATTAAAAAAGCATATTTAAATTTAAAATTTTTCATTTAGCGGAGAGCATTTTACATTAAACAAATAAACAACAACAACAAAAATCACACTATTATTGCCCAGTTTAGGGGTGTTGGAAATAGTTAATTTGATCTATTGTATGCCACTATACTATAGATGGCTTCAGTGGTCTCCTTCTTTCCAAATCATGGTTAATGCTTTTTTTCCAGAGATTATAGTTATGCTTACCTATAGGTATAATAAGTGCAATATTGTCCTCTGCTTGTTCTGAGAAACAAGAGAAAGGCCCCATCCTGTCTTTACACAAAAACATCTTCTCTACTCAACTGTCCAATGTCTTTAAAATACAGAATTAGAGTTTTAGAGGATTTTTTTTAACTTAACATGTATTAGCATTTATATATAAACTATCCCATTAGGTGTTTAACATACTGACTTAAATTGTTTTTTTAAATGATAAGGCTTTAGTGTCATGGAGTGGTGGGAGGAGACATGAGTGGGTAGGAGTCTGGGTTGGTGATGCTCTGAAAACCCACTGTGGATTTTTCTGTGGACTCACAGTAAAGGAGTTAATGACTTCTGATACAGATAATCTCAAAGTTTCTTCTAACTTTCAAAGTCAATGAAATAATTTGGGTTTGTATTAACTGATAACTGCACATATTTATATTTTTTAATATAATGTATAATCAAATCCTAATTTTGTAGAGTATTATATACGGTTATATAAAATGCTAATACATGCAAATAATTATATGAGATTGTGGCATCAATTTCCAACTTTATGACCTCCTTACTTCTTCTATCAAGTGTTTCAAATACTATCATATGTCCTCTGAATTTTAACAATAACACATTTTAATGCAGTTTTTTATAATTGTTTCATGTTTCCCAGGACTACCTTATCAGATGTAAACATGCCTCTTGAGTTTATGTTCTATGTTACACATTAATTTAATTATTGAAGTTCTATTTAAAACTAAAACATTAAATGTAGATAATATAAGGTTGATTAGCTTAAATAATAATTTCAAGAAGAATGAAAGGCTAGTTTGTGTTAACAAAAATTTTAAACAATTATTTAGCTCAAGTAATGTATAAATGAGAAATGATTGTGTTTGTAATCACAATTTTGCAAAGGTATAAGTATTCTTCACTTTTGAAGATGTGTTTGCTCTTGAGAGGTTTTGTTAAAATATAGTTAAAAATACATGATTTACAGTGTGACTCATCACTAGACTTGATCATCTGTGAGTTGAAAAACTTACAAATGATTTTGCCCTATTTGGTAAATTATGAATTTCTTTTTTATTTTAGTGTGCAAATGTATATGGATCAAAATTAAAATTTGAAGAACTTGTCTCAAACCTGTGTGTGTTATAATTTGTAGAATATTCAAAAGGCCTTTGCCATTTCCTGGATATTATTTATTATCTTGTCAATCTGTGAAAAGCAAGATTTTTAAAACACTTTGGATAATGTGTAACTCCATTTGTCCCTCATGAATGTCATGAATATTCATGCAAATAATTGGCTATAATTTTAAATTAGATATTAAAGACTTACACCTATTCTATAAGCATTTCTGTGAGAGATTGTCTTAGCTAAAGATACCCAGGCTCTTAATTTCCTCTTGTAGAGTAAATTCTTAGTTTTATTATTTTATGTGTACTACTGTTTTAGATAATAAGAATCAGTATGGTATCCATGTTAGAGTGGCATGTTACCATTAGAAAATTTGCTTTACTTAATTAATTAAAGTTTCCATTTGACTGTTGTCATTTAATTGCAATTTATATTAAGGAAGTGGTTCATAGCTGCCCAAATAGTCTGAGTTTACCTTATTTGTATTTTAACAATTGATACACCTTCTATACTTTAAAGGAAATTATTCTATCTCCAGAATGTAAAATAAAACTGATAATCAGTATTAGATGTATAGGTAATAAAATTCAAGAGTATAAGCAATAATGATATGAATTACATTAGCTTGCCTTATTATTTACATTTTTGTGTTGCTAGTTAAGAGAAAGGCAAAGTATTACCTATCTTTTATTTTCTTAGTAAAAAGAGCTTCTTTTTTAGCCATTAGCATTTCTAGAAGTTTAACTATTCCAAGTAAATAACACTTAGGAATGTACAAATAGCTAAAATTTAGTTTTTCTCTCTTGTATAGACTTTATGATTGAGCAAATTTCCATAATCCAATAGTTAGACTTCTAATATTTTATTTGGGAACATTTAGAGAAGTGAATGTGCTACATTATCCTGTAATTGGAGCTTCAGTTACATAATGATGGCCTTTTGCCAAAATTAAATCTGACAAGCAACATTGGCATAATATATTAAATGCCAAGCTACAGAAACAGCACCCCAGAAAAAGGGGCTGATGATTCAAGCTTGGCAGAGTCTCCTTGTGCTCAACATTAAGAACTAGCTTACAGGCTGGTCGTAAGTGTTGGAAAAGGAAGAATTCTTCCTTGCAACATGTTCCTTGAGTTCAAAAACGTAATGGAGATGTGAGAAAGACTGTTGATAATTACAGATCTAGAAAACAAGGTCAAGAGATGAACTTGGAAGCTACCAATAAACAAAAGCCATAAATGATCTTATAATGATTTTTTAAAGGTTTTAGATAGTTTCTATCTGAAGACCATTGGCCCTTATCCTCTATCCTTTTCAGTAATTTTTTTGACTTTGTTTAGGTTTGCTAATTTCTCATTAAAGCTATGAGATGAATAAATTTTAAAAGTAACAAACTTCATAGGAAAATTCATGAGTAAATTCAATTCAACTCATGCCCTTACCGTTTGATCTTGTCCTTATAACCACAGTTGTTGTTTTTTTTTTCATAGAGCTTTACCAATTCTGGTCTGTAAATTCACCCTATACTGCAGTGATTGTACTATGCTTCAACATCCATAATAAAACCATCAGAGGTCCTAAGTGTTATTTTATTCCACTTTAGAGTGAGACTTTACAGTAATACATTTTCTTATATAATCTTTATGAAAGAGCTACCACATATTCAATTAATAGTATTAGACTCCAACATACCCGTTTTATTTCACAAATGTGTAACTTGAGGATAAGGGAAAAAGGTAAATGAATGAATGAGTCCAATAAGAAAATAAGTGTGAGACATGAATTTTACATTGAGAGAATACATCATACAATGCTGCAGAGGTTAAGAACCCTGCCAATATCCAGTTTTGAGCATCTAAATCGTCTTGGCTGCTCTGCAATCACAGGATCTGAGCCACTGGATACAGATATGTATATATGTGTGTGTGTGTGTGTGTGCGTGTGTGTGTGTGTGTGTTTAGTTATATATTGCTACATATATATGTTACATATATATAATACCTCTATAGTTTACATCAAACTATCCATCCATATCTGAGCAGTCCCACTCTCAAAAGGAGGAGACCTGCACAGACCACTTGGTCCAGATAATAGGGCTTCCTGAAACACTCATTCCTCTTACTTCATGTTGGGTTAGTAAACACTCATTACATAGAAAGAATATCATCTTCCTGGTATGGATTTTAGAGGTAGTGTGATATTTTAATAAAGCGTTACTACACATGACATTCCTAGATACTACTGAGTAGAGTTCAGTGTACCTGAATATTAAAATGATATTCTCTATTACCAAAATAGTTTTTCTGAATTCATATATTATATTCCAGGGAAATCAGAATGTAAGGACATACAATAATACAGATAATGATGAGAAAAAATTTTATTTTGACATAGCAATAACTTCCACCTACCATCTTAATATATGTACTGACTATCCATTCTGCAAAGTTTTCTTTTTGTGCCTCCAATGTCTTTTCTGTATCTGGTTTTATATAGGCATTTTTCCAAAATATATCTGTGTGTGTTTTTCCTTTTCACTAAAATGGAAAAAAATAATCTAATAGGAAAAGAAAGAAAATTTATGTTGAGTACTGGGAAATAATTTTTTTTTCACAGAGAAAGAGGATTAGCAATGTCTTACAGGTGAGGAGAGGGGAGGTATTTATATTTAAAATATATTGCTTTTGTAACCAACATTTTTCTTTAAAATGTTTAAAATATGTTCAGGTCATTAAAAAAATACTCTTTGATTAGCAAGAGGAACCTATTTGGGATTTTAATAAATTTCAACTCAAATATGAGGAAGTTATGAAACACATAAGAAAATTTCTTAAACTGGAAATGTTTTAAGGGTACATAAAAACTGAACCATCATTTAAAAGATTAAAAAGTCCTCTTGCAGTGACTTCTCACCATTCCAGAACATCTTTTAAAGAGTAGAAGGGACTTTTTATGATAACACAGAATAGGTTAGTGTCATAATACTATAAACTCTGGTTATGATTATGTACAAAGCAGTATTAAATTGAGAAACCATATAGAACACAGGTTACAAGCATGGGTTCTAGAGATGCTTGTTTTTGAATTCCAGTTCCTATACACTTATAGCTGTCTATGCTATTTTATTTCTTTTCACTTTCTGTATAAGGATAATAATATTACATATCATGGGGTAGTTATTATTACTTAAGCAGCTGTGAGAAATTGTGAAAGAACAGATGCTCTCTCTTTCCCTTTCTGGATTATTTTTGAAGAGGGAGACTGAGACTAATGGTGATTCATTTTCAGGGAAATATGGTTATCAAGGCTTTAATTTTAATGGTATTTGTAATTAATTAGTAGACCAGAACTTAAATATTAGTAAGGGTCCTTTATGGCTTCCAATGGGCATTCTAACAAACCATGCTACATTGCACTGGGGAGAGAAAAAAAAGAGGGTAGAATTTGCTTTGCAATCTCAGGTGGCTTCAAAGGAACTGACTTCAAAACAAAGGCACCCAGGGATGTTGAAGAAATATTACTAAGGAAAAGAAGGAAAGCATAAATAGAATTAGGCATTTCATTTTCTTTAATCAAAAACAAAATGGTTTCATTTCACATTCCATTCTGACAAATTGGTAGTCTTCATTGAGTACTGCTTTGAAAAAATCTCTTGAGATGATATTTATATTCTTCAGGAGAGTGGATGGATTACAATATCTGTTACAGGTGACAAAAGGGGAGGTAGTGGTAAGCAGCTCATCAGACATGTTTCTATTCCAGATTATAGAGTAAAAGAACCTTAAAACTGGAACATTCCCGGAGATAATTCCCCTTTCAATCTAATTGTTAGAATCTCCCACATGTTTGAAATATAAGTCACATGGCCAACTAGATAGTGAGTTTCTTCAGAACAAAAAACTAGGAAGAACAGGTTGAATTTGCAAGCAAAAAATACTTGAGTCAATAAAAATGATTATTTCAAACAAGTAAAGTTCTCCAACAGTGAATATGCTTCCTTTTAGGTAGTCAGTATCCCTTCTGAGGAATTGTTTAAGAGAAGGCTTGGCATATTTTTCCTGAATTAAATGGAAGTGATTAGAATAGATAATTTAGTTTCCAATCTATTTTTAGAATTCAATAATCTCATAACTGTTTCAAGTAACTTAACAGTATTACACAGGAAATAGACATTTATTAAAAATTAATTCCTCATTCAAAAAGTTCAAAATAGAACATGGACTATACTGCTGGATAACCCCAAACATCAAAGTTTCTTTAACGAAACACTAAAATGTAGTCTTCAAATGTAAGTTCATTATGATGAATTGTAAAAGTATGCTTGAGCAATACTGTGAATGTGAAAATAATGAGTAATAAAAGTTAAACCAGTAACTGATTAGATATGGCAAGATTTTTAACACATACTCTAAAATAGATAATGTCCTTGTGTTATAGAATATGAATGATGAGCCTCCGATATGTAACCCACCACATCTGGAAACTCAGATTAATTCTACAATTAAGATTCCTTTTATTCAGCTCAACTGTTCAGACAAAGATTCTCCACAGGAAGAGCTGAGCTATTCAATTGTTGGAGGTAAGACATGATTTCAAATAAGTCACTCCTATGCTATTTAAAAGATGCCCATGTGAGATATTTTATAACTGTTGGAAAGATATCATGATATTTTTAAATAAGAACTTAAGTGAGACAATAGAAATAATAGAATATATAATGTAGTTTTATTTCTGTTTTATTACTTCATCATTCTCAGGAAATACAAATAATCAATTCACACTTTGGAGACAAGGTGTTGATCCTCCTTCTCTGGCCACCACTCAGAATTTCCACTATGATGTGTATCAAGGGACTCAGGATCCTATGACTTTCCAGCTACTTATTGAAGTTACTGATGAATTAGGTGGGAAAAAAGCTAGTCAGCTGTCAGCCACTACAACAGTCATAATTCATGTGTTTCCTTGGACCACACTGCAGCCAACTTTTTCCACAAAAACAACTACAGCTACAGTAAGTACTTGATGATGAAATATCATTCTAAAGTAGTATGAATTATTAATAAACACAGAATGTATTTGGGAACTCTTATAAGAGTTATACTTATATTTTGGCAATGAAAGACAACAATGAAACATTTACTTTAATACATTAGAATTCATACCATCAAAATTAGGAAAAATTATTGTAGCTATCAGTTATTATTTTGAGTCAAGGCAAATACATCAATGTTAATAATTTTTATAGGCTCTTGTGCTAGTATTTAATTTATATTCTAGTAATTCGGTTGACTCTCATCATAGTATACTTTTCGCTATTAAAATGAAATTTCATGAAGGTTTTCTTATATGCATAGCGCCATATAAGGTTTATAAAAATACATGGCATTTGTTTCCTTTAAAGGTATACAGTCTCACTGGAAGACAGGTGTTCATTTAGGCTAATTTAAATATATAATAGACCGTGTCAAATAAAAGTGAAATTATTTAACTTTGAGGTTGAAACTAAAGTAAGTTTATTTGGGCTGCTATAGTAAGTTCTCCATAAATAGAGGAGGGAAAAATAATGTAGTTCTTCAAGAACAAATATTCTTTTTCTTTTTTCAAGTACATAGAAGAAAAGCTTTGTAAGGAGAAGGAGTAGAATTACCCTGGAAAGAATATAATATATTCTGGAGAATGTTGAGAGAGCAGTGAGGCTGGGGGCTAGATTTGTGTCAGGAAAATGACGCTCACTGTGAATATGTAAAACATTTCAGCATGGGACATCTTGAATGTAAAGATGAGAAGTCTGTATGATTAAGAAGACAGAAATTTATAACATTTTCACAGCAGAAAGACTCACAGCACCTCATTAACATTGCTAATGTGGAAATAAAGACAAAAGCAATGATGTGATAGAACTGGTTTGTGTGGAATATGCTGTTTGATTTCAAACAGGTGGAGTTTAAAACAGCCAAGTAGATATTCATATCCTGCCCTTACTAACATTATTATGATGTTCTCTATATAACTGAGCTAACAAAATGAAAGATATTTGAATTAAAATAGCCATCTGTTGAACAAGTCACAGAAAATTCCTCCCATTGCTTGACTTCACAGTCAAGAAGTTTTGCATTAGCTATACAAAATCATCATAATGCAATTTGAATATTCTTGATCCAAAGAAAACAAAAAAATTGGATTACAGTGGTGTAGGACTGGTAATGCTCCCAAGAGCCTAGCAGAAGGAAATTAAAATTCTCTTCATGGGAAGGTAACAGTATCCTAGGCCTCCAATTATTTCTAACAATTTTTCAATCCAGTAAACACTACATGATTAAATATAGTCAGGCACATGAGAAAATAAGATGCCATAACCAAGAGGCAACAAAACCACAAAAAGCAGAAACAGATTCACAGTAATTTCAGAAATTTTTAAAAACTAACTGTAATATAATTATGCCTGTTAAGTTCAAGAGATATAAACCAAGTTTGAAATTTGGTTTGGGGTATTGGAGACTATGAAAGTAACATAGAATATTTGAAAATATATCAAATGCATCTAGAAATTAGAAAAAACAATTAATGAAATTAAACTTGATCATATTGACATACAGAACATATAAACACTGTGTCTGACAATTATGAAATATATGTTTTTTGAACATTTACAAAATTTGATCATATATTAGGCTATAGAGCAAGTCTCAACACATTTCAGTTAATTGAAATGATGTTTGGTATTATCTGTGATCTTAAATATTTATGCTAAAGATTAAAGTGAACAGGTATTTAGAGAATTCACTATATCTTCAGAAGACAAGGGAATAGAAAATATTTTGAAATGGATAAATGAAAATACTGCATAATAAAACTGTGGGATGAAGTTAAAACAGAAGTGAAGACAATGTATTTCCCCATAAGTACCATTTTAACTTCATCTCCCAAATTTTAGTATGTAGTATTTTTGTTATCATTCATTTAAAAATATTACCTATCTCCTTAACACTTCAACTTTTCCCTCTATGTTATTTAAAACTGCACTTCTTATGAAGTTAGAAATAAGACAGCACAATGAAACTCAGAAATTTTTAAAATAAAATAATGAGATAACTAAAATTAATGAAATAGAAAGCAAATATATATAAGCAATGTAAAAATTGATTATGTGAACATAATAATAAAATCTACATTACTCTGAGGAGGTTAATAAAGACAACAGTGAAATCATACTATACTAATGTCAGGAAGAAAAAGGGAATGTCCTTAGGTCTTGCAACTCTTCAGAAAAAGAATCCTAAGAGAATACTCTGAAGGATCTTGCCAATAAATTTGATTTAAACAAATCAAGGTGAAAGAATTTACTTTATTTCCAATATAAAATACAGTAATTAAGACAGGAGGGCAGAATAGAGAGTTCAGCTAATAATCCACAATAACCATGAACCTATGATTTATGTGAAGTGTGGCACTATAGAGCAGTGCTAAAAAGATGATGGGTTCCGTAAATACTGTGGGGCAATTGGCATGTACAAGGACAAGATAGGAATGATCCCAAACTTAAATTAGGTCCAGATGGACAGTAGACTTCAAGTGGCAAAAATAAGCATATACATTAAATTTTAGAAAGAATATAAGAGAATACCTTAATAATTTGGGGGTAGGAAAAGATTTATTAAATAAGAAAAAAAATACCCAAAAGAAAATTTTTAGAAAATTGAATACATTAGAATTAAGAAATTCTTATTATGGATGAAATGACAGGCTATTTGACTTTGTGACTTTTGCTTCAGAAAAATTTAGTGGAAAAGATTAAGTGTAAGCAAGTTTAAACAAAAATGGGCATAAATTGGCAATCACTGAGATTGTGTTATGGATATCAGGTGGATTATTGTACTTTTTTTAAACTTCCTTATATACGTTAGGCGTCACAAAAAAAAACTTGTGTAATAATTGAAAAGGAAATAATCCCAGATGCTTATAAACTTTGCTAAACTATTAGCATTTAATGTGCAAATTTTTCCACAAATAATCCTCACAAACAAAATAGTCTCACTTACTTTGTAGCCTCACTAAAACTGTCTACTTTGGAGCTTTTAATAATATATTTTATACAGTCAAAACCTGCAATTTATTATTTTAAGCATAAATATTCTCCTGGTCACTCAGTAAATTAGCTCTTAGTCTCTTCTCCTACCCAAGGATATGTGACCATACAACTTTCTTTCACATTCTACAAATATATATTCAAATCATTTGATAAATCAAGTAAATACTACATAAGACCTAGCTATAACATCAGTAATACTGTAGGATTTTACAGCAACATTTCAAACAGTTAAAATGTATTGTTTTCCATTTCTGGCTCAATATGAACCTCATCTATCTATTCTAAGTCTTTCTTATCTGCTGGATCTTGCTCTTTTGGGAGAGATCATTTTAGCCTGTACCATGGTGTAAAACAATCCAACGTGTTAACACATGGATTTCTCCACTGAAATCCCTGATTAATAAAGCAAAATCTAGCAAAGAAGAATAGTTGTAATAAAATATAAAATACAGAATAAACAAATTCTGCAGCAAAATGTGAAAGGATTTTTAGATTTGTGGTTTAGTGGAATTGTAATCCATATAATTCTCTTGGCAAACTACACTAAGCTTGCTAAAAGCAGCAAACCAATTAATGCTACCTGGAAGTGATTACCAACCTGTGATTTAGGAATGTACTCCCAAGGATTGTGACAAATGGTCTGTACTATTCTACATAAGCCATATCAGCTTTTATGTTTATACTTGTACCTAAATAACACACACCTATCTACAGGGAGATATATGTGCCTCTCTTTTCAAAAAGTACTATTAAACCAGAAGTAACCTTAGAAATGCTATAGTTCAATTAATCCATTGTGCAGGAAGAGAAAATGGTACCTAAACAGGTTATTTATAACTTCCATTTTCTTGAGAGTCAGCAAACACACACACAAAAGCACCTGCTTATCTTAAGATAGGTTTTAAAAAGCTAATGTTTCTAGAGGTTTATTTAATATATTACTAGTAGCTATTATTTATATTTGAGTGTTATAAAATTATCCTATAAAGATAAAGATCACCTATCTCTCCAGATATTTGTCTAATTTTCAACTGCATTGCTTGCCAAGCTTTGTGCTAGTTGTTGGAGTACAAAACTGAATATGTCAGAGAAAACCCTTCTAGTTATAAATAATAGAATATCCAACTCAAAATACTGAATCCAACTTAAATAATGAAAATTCAGGTTTAGAAAAGTAGTGGGAAAAATTGGAAGATTTCTGTACATCATCCTAAGTAATATGAACTTTATCTTCCAATCAGAGAGGACCTAAAGAGATATTTCAACAGAAGGGTGATAAGATCAGCTATATCTGATAAGTGTGAGTGATTTTTTGAATAAGTGTTAAGAAAATATTAAAGGAAGATTGGTGAATGGAGAAAACAGTATCCATGAAACCAGTTGCAATCTTTTTTTAATAATCCATATGAAAGAGGTAGGCCTTGAAATAAGGCAGTGATACTTCATGTGGAGGTTAAGTACTACATGTGAAATATACAAACACAATAGAATTCACAATTTACTGTGTTGGAAATTTGTGTACTATATCGTGGGAAAGAGAATTTCTCTTGGGCTTTAGCTGTTATTAATAGACTGTAGGTTTTTTTATTATAAGGCAGATCTAATTTAGAATGTTGAATGAGATACGAAAACTTTAAAACATTTCTAAGTGGTTAGAATATACTGCCAGAATTTTATCTGCTTCTAACATATAACTATAAAATCCCATTGCAAAAATAGAACATTCTTAAAGCTAGACTGCTAACAATGTGTGTCTATGAGTTATAAAGAAATTAAGGCCTGGGAATAAATAACTTAAAGTAGTTAAAAATAAATTCAATCATATTATAAATATGATAGGAGACATACATGTTCAGCATGAAATTCACGTAAGTGTATATTATTTTTCAAAATATTCTTCTAGGCTCTTGAAAAAAAATAGGGCATCCCATAATTGTAATCTAGTGAAGAAATTCAATAAAGACCTCTGCGTATTTTACAGTATCAACTATGGTACTTGATAAGTTAAAGGAAAATGCCATATGCTATATGAGAGGTATGTAATTGGTATATGGGCAATGCCATATAATATATGAGAGGTATTCTTAACTGGTGGTAGGAGGGATTCATGAACTGTTGGAGAATCTGATAAAAGCTATGGTTTCTCTCTTTCTTCAGAATAATATACACATATACTCACAGGTTGTAAAACTCAACATGGAACTCAGATTAAGAAATCCTCCTGACTGAAAACAAGGGTTTATTAATGCTTCTGAATTTGTAAAATAATGTTCCCAAGAACAAAATATATTTATATTATTATAAAGTAAACAAAGCAATATAAACCACTAAAATAACTGTAGAGAAAACTTTACATAATACATTCCTTAAATATGTTAACTCTTAGCATGCTGTTACAGATAGTACAATAGGTAAAATAACACCTTGAAGCTTAGAAAGGAAAATAGGAAGAATTCCTTTTATCTTAAATGTAGAAAGACTTGAAGAGGTTAATAATAAATAAGCCCAACTCTAAACTAAGTAAAATAAAAAGAACTGCTGTAAATTGTCTCCTTATTAACATTTGTCTTTGAACCCCTACCTGCCTATTCAGAGGTCCCTCTCAGAGCAGGTAGAGAAGAAGAAAGAAATTAAGTCATGTTTCATGAACTGAATTAAACTTGTCCAAGTCCAGATCAGCTAAAGAGACAATGAGGTAACTGGCTAGACACCATTTCCTGCAAATATAATCCCCAAAGAATTATGAATCAAAATTCCTGAAACTATCAGCATGCAGCAAATTAAATTCCATAATAAAAAGACAATTAATATCCATTTTCAAAATACAGATGATAGTAGAAATCTTAAATCATACTAATTTATAGCTATGTTTTTTTTACTCTGACTTGAGCATAAATAGTGCAGAGGGTAAAAGTAGAAAGGAGAAAGTCTCTATAAATAACTGTCTAATCTTTTCATCCATTTATCCTGGTAACCTATCCATGTTTAATGATGTGTATCTATACAATGAAGTTTTTTAACCAACCGATGATGACTGAAAAAGGGGTATTCAACGCATAGAGTAACAAAATAGGAATTGTTCAGTGTATTTCATTTAATCTGAATTTGAAAACTAATTCTGGGGATATTACTATGCTTCGAGATGAAAGGTATGTCTTTATAACTTTTCATGTTTTCTACACCATTGTGCTCACTGAAGAGGCATATTACTTTCCAAGGCTGCCTTTGACACATCAAAGATCAATTATTTACTAGCATATACCTCACAAGATAATTTCCAATTAAATATGTCTCAAACTTTGTTTTCATCTGGTAATTTGGAACAGTGGGGTGTAGGAGCTGGCTTGTTTAAGCTAATGAGAGTCTATTGTTAAATATTCAGAAATTTTGTGGTCTGGTTGTAAGCCTGTAGTAGCTTGAAATTAGTTATGGTGGTTATATTAACCCTACAGAAATTGGTACATGCTACACACTAGGATACCTATGTTTTATTTTGTTTTGTTTTTGCTTTTTGAAGTTTACCAGCACACTATTGGTCTGTCCATCTTATTCTTTAGTAGATATAGGAGGGCAGAAGAAATTTAAACTGGGTCGGAATAAGATTTAAGAGAGATTAGTAAATACTTATGTATGATAAGTAAACATTTAGCTACTCAAAAATGAAAGAGAATTTACTTTGCTTTCTCAGCCCTCATTTCAAAGGATGAAATAATAGAGCACTATACCCATATTTTTATAGGTCAGAGTATCCATAGATGACACCAGCACTTTCTGCTGACCTGGGTTTAATCTTCACATTTCTATCTATTCAAAATTACAGAAGAAATTAAAGAGCTATGTTATTTGCCATGGGCTGTGCTTTAACACCCATTTTGCCTTGTATGCTTAGAAAGTGGAGCTTGTTGTGGTATTTGTAAGATCACCCAACATCTCCCACCCTTGAACTAAATTTCTCTTGTTTTTTTTTGACTTTTTCTAATATGAAGAAATAATACACACTAGTAATGGTAATATGGTCACTAATTAATTACCTATTAAATGTTATAAATTTGCATAGGTATATTTATTCTTCATAGCAATGCTACTATGAAGCATTGTTCCAAACAAGAATTAACTTGTCCACTTTAAGTGACAGTCATGATTTCAGCCCAGATCTGTTTATTTCCAGAGGCCATGTTTTCTCCACTATTTCACTAGTACTGTATTTCTTAAACTTGATTGATCTGTGCAAGGTATGATGTTTGTGTTTACCTCTGTGTGAAAGAGCAATAAAAATTCCCTTTGGACCTGTAGAGAAGATGGATATCTTTGATTCCTATCTTGAGTTATTCTGTTATTGAGCTTCTATCTATGAACCATCTTAAGTTACAGACATGGGAACTAAGTAGCTAAGTCACCATTTTTTCTTCAGGTGTGGCTAGGCAATAAAGTTTTGGCAACCCTCAAAACATTTTACTTTATTCTATGTTTAGAAGTGACATGAATTATGTAACTGTTGGGGCATTTATTTCCATGTTTTTTATGTGCTACAGTTATATGCCTATAAGAAAACAAGAAAACAGACTCTATGAATACAGTGAGAATCACATTTTACATTCATGTATTTCTTGGTCTTTGTGTCCTTCTGACTCCCAGTAAGAAATAGACATAAAGTTACAGAAGACTTATGGAATGAATTATTTAAAAGGTGTAGGCAGAGGTAGGGAAAACCAGCATGGCATGACTCTGTCTACCACTTCCTAAGCAGATTACATCCTAGAAAACTGATACATATTTCCTTTTCTGATTCTACTTGACTATGCTATTGCCTAAAGTTATATGATACATCTTCCTGAGCAACTTAAAGGAAGAGCTAGGGTTTATTTTTAAGGAAAATAGTGTCTTACCTAATTAAAAAGAGAAAATGACTTATATTAATTTCTTGATTGGTGGCTTATATGCATTAGGAAAGAATACACTTATAAACACCCTTCTTCATATAGTAAAAATATAAGATTGTGATTTCATCACATGGACTGAAATTCATACATGGAAGTCCCCAAAGTTGTGATACCATTTCCAGTTAAAAAAAACCTGTAACTATCTGTTATATCTGAGTTTCTTTATGCAAGAACACTAAATCAAACTTTTAAAAAAAGCTAGGCAAAAGTATAAGTATAAAACACTGCTCAGATTCATGATATGTATTTAGAAATTTTTTCATGTGACATTTCACATACTTGAATATTTAAGTATATTGATATTAATTTAACACTATTTCATTTTAAAATAAAACATAATTTTCTTTGGAAACAGTATAATTGATTTATTTTGAATTTATATATAAATTACAGATAAATAGTGTATTTAATATTCTACAAAATATAAGGCAAGTCACAAGGACTTTAAGAATAATAAAATGGTGAGATACAAAATTAATACACAGAAATGTGTTGCATTCCTATACACTAATGATGAACTAGCAGAAAGAAAGAGAAATCAGAAAAACAATTCCATTCACAATTGCATCAAAAAAAATAAAGTACCTAGGAATAAGCCTAACCAAAGAAGTGAAAGACCTATACTCTGAAAACTATAAGACACTCATTAGAGAAATTAAAGAAGATACCAATAAATGGAAATAAATCCCATGCTCTTGGCTAGGAAGAATTAATATTGTCAAAATGGCCATCCTCCCTAAAGCAATCTACAGATTCAATGCAATCCCTATCAAAATACCAACAGCATTCTTCAATGACCTAGAGCAAATAGTTCTAAAATTCATATGGAACCACAAAAGACCCGAATAGCCAAAGCAGTCCTGAGAAGAAAGAATAAAGTGGGAGGAATTACACTCCCTGACTTCAAACTCTACTACAAAGCCACAGTAATTAAGACAATTTGGTACTGGCACAAGAACAGACCCATAGACTAATGAAACAGACTAGAGAGCCCAGATATAAACCCAACCATATATGGCCAATTCATATAGAATAAAGGAGCTATGGAAATACAGTGGGGAAATAACAGTCTCTTCAACAACCCATGTTGGCAAAACTGGACAGCTACATGCAGAAAAATGAAACTGGATTATTGTCTATCCCCATACACAAAAGTAAACTTGAAATGGATCAAAGACCTGAATGCAAGTCATGAAACCATAAAACTCTTAGAAGACAGCAGAGGCAAAAATCTCTTGAATATAAACATGAGCAACTTTTTCCTGAACACATCTCCTTGGGCAAGGGAAACAAAATAAAAAATGAACAAATGGGGCTACATCATGCTAAAAAGCTTCTGTACAGCAAAGGACACAATCAGCAGAACAAAAAGGCATCCTGCAGTATGGGCGAATATATTTGTAAATGACATATCCAACAAGGGGTTAACATCCAAAATATATAAAGAACTCATATGCCTCAACACCCAAAAAGCAAATAACCTGATTAAAAAGTGGGCGGAGTATATGAACAGACAATTCTCCAAAGAAGAAATTCAGATGGCCAACAGGCACATGAAAAGATGCTCCACAGAGCAAATTATCAGGGAAATGCAAATTTAAACCACACTGAGATATCACTTCACACCAGTTAGGTTAGCCAACATAGAAAAGAATAGGAACAACAAATGCTGGCAAGGATGCAGAGAAAGGGAGACCCTCCTACACTGCTGGTGGGAATGTAAACTAGTTCAACCATTGTGGAAAGCA
Source organism: Manis javanica (assembly GCF_040802235.1). Taxonomy (NCBI): domain Eukaryota; kingdom Metazoa; phylum Chordata; class Mammalia; order Pholidota; family Manidae; genus Manis; species Manis javanica. The sequence continues at coordinate 81,707,213 of NC_133161.1, forward strand.
GTATGGAGGTTCTCCAAAAAACTAAAAACAGAAATACCATTTGGCCCAGGAATTCCACTCCTAGAAATTTGCCCTAAGAATGCAGTTTCCCATCTCAAAAGGACATATGCACCCCTATGTTCATCACAGCACTATTTACAATAGCCAAGAAATGGAAGCAACCTAAGTGTCCATGAGTAGATGAATGGATAAAGAAGAGGTGGTACATATACACAATAGAATATTATTCATCCATAAGAAGAAAAAAAGCCTACCATTTGCAACAACATGGATGGAGCTAGAGGGTATTATGGTCAGTGAAATAAGCCAGGTGGATAAAGACAAGTATCAAATGATTTCACTCATCTGTGGAATATAAGAACAAATAAAAAACTGAAGGAACAAAACAGCAGCAGACTCACAGAGCCCAAGAATGGACTAACAGTTACCAAAGGGAAAGAGACTGGTTAGAGGGGTTGTAGGAAGGGAGGAAGAAGTGGAATCAGGGGCATTACGATTAGCGCACATAATTGTGGGGGTTCACGGGGAGGGCTGTACAACAGAGAAGACAAGTAGTGATTCTATAGCATCTTACTATGCTAATGGACAGTGATTGTAATGGGGTATATAGTGGGGAACTTGATAATGGGGGTAATCTAGTAACCACAATGCTGCTCATGTAATTATATATTAATGATAACAAAATAAAAAAAATAAGAAAAACCAAAAAGAATAATAAAATGGGTAATCAAAGTGAGACAAATAACTGATTAAAAAGACTTTACTTCCCTAAATAAATTGTTTTTGCTAATGGTCCTGTCTTTAATTCTAGGAAAATTAAAGTTGCGCAAACAATTACTTTGAGTTTCTGTCTTTACACTTTTAAATTATTTTTCCATGGTTTTTTTTTTTTGGCATTTATTCTCATTTGTATAACATAGTTATTTAATTAGCACCTCATATATGAGAGTGAGTAAGAAGCTTTAGTAGTGATATCTTAGTAAAAGAAAAAAAGAGTTAATTTTTTAATAAATATGAATGCTCAGGAAATATTTTGACAACATCACTTTTTAAATTCTTTCACCATACTCATTCATTCATAGTATGACCAGGCCTTCTAAAGAAAAGAAAGTAAATTTTTCAAATAAAAGTTTTGAAATGAAAGAAATAATATCAACATGATTTCACATAGATTCTGCCTAAACAGATTTACATAGATAATAAGCACCCTTAAGGCCCAAGCTGTGTAACAGAAAGAGTGTGGCCTTGGAAATAAGAAAGATCTTGGTTTGAATCCTAGGTCTTCCACTCAACAACTGTTAAAAAGAAACAACAGGCCCAAAATGGAGTCATTTGTGCTAAGCCCCACATCAGCAAACCAAGGTTAGTATGTAACTTAATTGCAGTTTCAGTCCTTCCCAGGAATGTAATCTTAACCAGTCAGTCTGGAATTTTCTGGTCAGCATAATGAAGTAATCTGCCTGATAGACCCCTTCCATTCCCAAAGAAAGATGAGGTAATATGCTATTTCCTTGACTCTGTCCCCATCTGCCTATAAAAGGCTTACATTTTGTAAGTTCCTTGGAGGTCTTTACTGTTTGCTAGATGGATGCTGCCTGATTCACAATGACTGAATAAAATCAATTTGATATTTAAATTTACTTATTTGACCTTTGTTTTTAAACAACTGTGAAACTGGGTTATTTACCACCTGTGAGCCTCAGTTTCTAATCTATCAATAGGGATTATTCAAAGCTACTTCAGAAGACTCTCCTAGTGCAGTACCCAGAGCATAGGAGGTAATACGTAGTATATTATATTAGTTATTTTACAAATGTTTATTAATTGGCTGAAAACACAAGAACAGGTTGTTTGAAAACATTACACATAAATGATGGCTGATAAGGTTATCAACCTCTAGAATTTGCCTCTCCAAAATATGGCTCTTTGGCATAAGGATTATTCGACGTTAGGCTGAATACTTTTAAGAACTAGCAGACACAGGGAAAGCTCTGCAAACAGAGTGGAAGTTACCTATGCTCCCCATTTGTAAAGTGCTTCCGTCTCAGGAAGACTTAGGAGGACTGACTCAGAAAGTACAAGGATGAGGAAGATGATCAAATCTCTAGAAATGTATCAGCAGAAAAGGCAAAGACCTAACCTTACCTTTGCTGATTGTGCTTTCCCTGCTAGCCTCTCAGCCGGCTCTCCCACCCACCAACATCTTTTGTCTTTAGCTGGAGATGGTATTTAAGACAGTGGTATGGGTCATGTCCAGGAGTTACTCAGTTTTCCTGGGCATCTCTCAGGGATATAGGAGTTATACATGTTATTAAACTACTGTTTTGTTTTTTTTCTGTTCATCTGTCTTTTATTACAGAGGAAGCTGAGCCTAGAACCTGGATGGGTGGAGGGAAAATTATGTTTCTTTTTCTACACTCTCCTTCTCATTTGCAGTTCCTGACTATGGGGGAATTTTTTTCATTAACATACTAATATTTTTAAAAATGTATTTGATAATATTTATTACTTTTTATAATACTTTCGGCAAATGGGAAAAAATACCCACAGCATTTCTGTTTCAATTACCAGTGTCTTACCACTAAAAATTACTTACGTTCTATAGAAATCTGGTCTATATTTTACTTGAAGTATTGATACACAGCATGAGAAGCAACTATTACATAAAATTGCATCAGAATTTCTTATTGGCAGACTTGTTCAATGAGAGTTAAATAAAATAATTTAAAAGTCAGAAGATCTATATAAATTGTGCTCTGCTAGGTTATAGCCTTGCACATCTGCTGTGACTCTAATACCCAATGACAGAAGACTTCATGACAGGGAAGAACATTGCTATTGTCTTTTTTGTAACATATAACAAGTTAAGTAATTAAGGTTATGAATCAAACCAAATTAACTGCACACAGCTGTGAGAAGCTTAGTACATGAACAAATAACAGATGGGAAATTCTTTTGTTTTCACTGGTGATTTACCTAATGGTGAGATAAATGTCTGATGACATACATAGTCCAGTGTCCTGTCAATCCTTAGCCATTTATTTCATCACTCCTTATGCTCGTGACACGGAGGAGTAACTGCTGAATTTTTCAACTATAAAAGTATCATGGTTTCTGCTTAAGCAAGCCCATAAGCAATACAAAAAACGTTTCAACCTATATTTAAAATGTAAAATAAAACAAGAATAGCTTGCACAGTAATATAGACATGATCTAAAATGATTTGCAGAAATTTTAGAATATGATAAGTAAATGAAATGTCAATAATTTTCCTTATAAGATAACAGTTTACTTAATATTTTAATAGAACTTCCTACCTAGTCATGAAATTTAGGCTTATAAATCTACCAATAGATAAAATTTTCACATGGTTAAATTAAAAAAATTATGTGATTTAATCAAATTCAAAGTTTCAACTTCTTTGTTTACATTCAAAGGAGAAAACTGAGAGTCTAGGAGTTTAGGTAACTTTCGCAAAGTCACAGACTTAGTAAGTACTAGAAGCAGGAAGAAATGGTTGAGGTTTGAGCAATCTTCTGACCAGTGTAGAGTTAGAGAAAAGTGAAATAATGTGAAAAGATCAGCAGGAGTCATAAAATATGAAGACTTATAAACCACAGTGAGCATATATAATTATTTGCAATTAATCGATTACAAGTCATTAAGACAAGTGCTGCAAAGAAAGAGTAAATAAATATATGGTAGGTAATACAGACAACATCACAGATTATTACAAGTTTCCAAGAAGACATATTTGAAATTTGTGTAGGTCTTTGATGGGTAGAGTAAGAAGCAAATACATTTAGAAATGGTGGAAAATGGGGGATGCAGGTGTGAAAGTACATGATCTATTACTGAAAGGAGAAGAACTATCTAAGACCATCTAAGGAGGGTTGGCCAGAGGTAAACGCAGAAAGGTAGATATTAGGTAGACTGACACAGGCCTGGAATCAAAGTTGTGAATTTTGGACTTTGTTTTATGGACAATGCAAAGCCTATTTAGATTCCTGGGAATTGTGTAAATGAGTAGTTTCAGGATGAGTATTATACAGGCAGAGTGAAGGACAGAAGGGCTTTGGAAGAAGAATGGGTAGCGAGGCTGGTTAGGTTGATACTGCAAGAAGGCAGGGATGAGTGTCCTTGTCCTTATGATTATTGTCTACTTGGGACCCCCCAAAATTAAAATCAATTAAAACAATAGGTGCTATGGATGCACTGGGAGTATCAAATGCTACCCCCAAAGCCTGTTTTAAAAACTTATTTTGAGTCACCAATTGAAAAAATATATGTAAATGAGAGAGCCAAGCCTGTACATAATACGTATTTAAACACTTTTTTGTGTACATGCGAGGTAGGGCAGGGACATGGGACAAGCCTCATGGTTAACTTTTCCTGCCTATGATGAAAAATGCTGAGAAATAAACAGTATCGTAAGAACAGGAAGGACTCCATCTTAAGGCTAAGATTCCATTTTAAAAAGCAGAGAGTTAAGAAGTAAAATTCCTAACATATTCTCTGGTAATCAGACAGTAATCAAACAGCCCACCTTAAGGCAGGGCGAGCAATCTTAACTGATATGTTCCCACTCTTTGAGGGTAACCACTATCTTGGAGAAGAACGGGATAAGTAAATCCCTAGTGTTAGGTTTATTTAGCAAAATTAGCTGGAAGACTAATAATAGAGGAAAGGAGACATGGTGTCTCTCACCAGAGATAAGCATCTTGAGACCACAAGTCAAACCTACACCCAACAACCTCCCCTCTGCCCTTTTTGAAAGACTTAAAAGGCAGAATCCCCAAACTTTCAGTGTGCCTCATCTCTGAGGACGCCCACACTTTCCTTTCTTCAAATGAGTACTTTCAAATAAAGTTTTCTCACTGCTCCAATTACTGTAGTTTGTCTCTTTGCTATTTCATTTTATTTCCAAGTCTTCACTCTATCTCTGCTTTACTCCTAACAAGTAGGAAGAGGCTGCTAAGAGCTCAGATTTGGGCCTGTGTGTTTCCATCACCTGGGTGACCCAGATGAAACTGCAGCTGTGCGATCTGCTCTTAGTAGCCTACCTGAAAAGCTCCTTTCTTTGGAAAGTTCTCAAAACATAATCTCACTCCATCCTATTCTCTGTGGCTCCCCCAAATCCTGGAGTGGTAGGGGCGAGTCCCCATGCCATGCAGATCCAAGCAGACACAGGTAACCCAGACTTCAGGAGTTGGCAAGAGAATCTGCCCAGGCAGAGAACTTTCCCTCTTTCCCTCTGCACTTTCCTGTTCTCTTCTGCCCGCAAGGCAACTGGCATTCCCTGCTGCTCCTGCTTTAATGAGTTCCTTCTTTACCTACCCTCATCTGACCTGTTTGAGAATTCTTTCTTGTCCAGAGTCAAGAATCCTTACCCATCCAGGCTGGGGTTTCTCCTCATGCTTCACCTAGTGCACAGGGAGACACCTCTCCAGATGCAGCTACCAGGTAACACATGGACTACTACAAGGATTAGAATAGCTATATGTATTGCACAAAGGGTGTTGCAAAGATCAAATGAGACATGAAAGCTCTTGTAGTAAATGTTATGTAAATACAACTCAGTAATACTATATTTAATCCCTGTAGAAAGACTACGCTCTTTTTACATAATTCCTTAAAAAAAGTAATATTGCAACTGTGGGTAAAATTGCAGTATTTCCAGAATCTCTCACCTGGCCTTAGTGCATCTCCATATCAGTAGGGAGGAGAGAAGTAGTCCATCTTCATATCAATAGGTGATTACAAGGGGGAGAGAGGACCCGAGAGGTTGGGTGGGGTCCCTTTTTGCAGCTGGATTGCAAGTGACACAGGCAAGCAGAAGTGGATGACTGCTTGTAAGCAATAAATGAGATTCTCCCACTTTATTTCTCCCTTTGACTGATTTTGGTTTCAAAGATATTTTTCCCAGGGCTGGGAACATATTCCCCCACCCCGGAGTTACATAAACTCATCTTAGACTTTGAAATATTGAAAAAAATAGATGTGGCTTTCTTTTTTATAGCTCTAGATATTTTTGGTCTGTGTGAGGGAGAGAAGCAGGGCAGTAAAGACAGAGAATAAAGAGGCTGCAGAGTCTACTGTTTTTCTCAGGCAAACCAAGTACAAAAAGTAAGGATGAGTCTTCCATCTAACCTGTATGCAATTTTCAAATCCCTTTAATTAAATTTATACAGCTGAATTCCCATGAAAAAATTATAATTATTTTTCTGTGGTATAGGAATTGATTTTTTTCTCAAGACTCTCATAATATCCTCATTTTCTTGGGAGACAATATTATTTACTGGAGAGAATGTGGTCTTTAGAGACACACAAACGTATATGTGACCACCAGTTTTGCCACTTAGTAACTGTGCAACTTTAAGTAACACACAGAAGCTCCCCGGACTGCATTCCCCAATTGTAAATTGGAAGCAATGAACACCTATCTATCTTTTGGGATTGGCATTAAAGGAAACTGAAATAACATAGCTAAAATGCTTAGCATCAATCATGGCACATAGTGGCTGTTAAATAAATGCTACTCCCACCCCTTTTAGTTTCAAAGTTTCAAATTTCCTTTATATGGTGATCCTGATGCCCATTGTTTAGGTTTTGTAAGTGTTCAATAAATATTTATTGGGAGAGAGAGGAAGAAAGGAAGGAAAGAAGGAAGGGAGGGAAGGAGGGAGGGAGAGAAAAAGGAGGGAAGGAAAGAAGAAAGGAAAGGAGAAAGAAAGAAAGCTAGCTCACTTCACAGTTTTAGTCCACGAATCTCTTTTTTTATATTAGTAGTGGCATTCTTTCCGAATATGTTTGGTTGGTATATTTTATCTTAATGAGCTGAAAATAGAGCTAGGTGATTAAGACATCACCAAATTGCCATCCTTTTGGTCTGTTTATCACTTGTAAATACAATATATTATTTGTTTAGGAACATAAGGCCACAATATTTCAACTGACACTGCTGAAACTTGGTCTGGTCTTTTTATTTCTTTGTCCAGACATGCCCAGATTGTAGTACAAAACAGAATGTGTTGTCATGTTATCTAATCCCAACAACTACCAAAATTCAATAATCAGGATTCCTCTTACTGACTTATATAAGTAATGCTGTTTCTCTTCCACTGCTGCTGGTGTTACCTTGTTTGCAAAGATCTATCTTCCTTTTTTGATTTCTGTGAAAACAACCCATGACTGACTTGAAACAATGGTACACCTAACGGCTGTGTTCACTAGATGTAGCCTATCTTATGCTGCCATCTGCTGGTAATGTTGCTCAATCATGGAAATTAAAACCTACGTTAAACTATATAACCAGCTTATTATTAAATGGTAACGTTTTAGATGGGAGCTTATCTGAAAAAAAAAAATTTCTGCTTTTATGATAGGGAACAAAAAGGGCAAAGCCATTTTTAAAAATAATACTTCGTCCTGTTCAGAACTCTCTGATTCATTCAACCGGTCATTTTGCCAAAACTCATTAATATCTTATCTGTGCCAAGAACTCTACAGAATCCATATCTCTACAGATAAGCAATAATGTTCCTTATTTAATAGGCTTTTATTTCCCAGAAGAAGAGTCACAATTAAAGGAAATAAATGTGGTAAATTATTCTACATCTTATAGTAGAAATCCAAATAAAAATATGTGGTAATTTCTTTTCAGATATAAGGTTTACAAAATCATGATGGAGGATAACCCTGGTTGGTAAGTGAACAAGCCTTCACCAGTGGTTCACCAAGACAGGAAAAAGGTGTCAAGAGGCAATATTATGAACAAAGACATAGACTTCTAAGGAAAGACATTTGGTTTTGGTGGCAGAAAGAGACGTTAATTTATTATTCCTTATAACTTGTTATGTTTGTGTTCTTAAAATTTTTTCAGGTATCAGGTGATAATCTCATTTTAATATAAGAAGAAACAGTGAAATGTACAAAACACTCTACTCAGCATATATAACTCATTTTTATCATTTGTACCACTATAAATACCTAAAAATATTTATTATGTTCCTCAGATTACCACTTCTGTCTTAATAAAGATTTCATATTATTGGAGCCCTGATAACTGGATTCCTGCAGTGCTAACTATAACAGGAGTTCTTTTCATGATGTGTCTCTATGCTGTTGCATGGTGCCTCTTCAAAGAGTAAGATTTGAATTGCTGCTTCTATTTAACTTTATTCATTAGTCATTAAGTCTACCAAAGATGTTTTTAAAGGCCACAGTGGAATCGGAGAGAAGAAATTGGGAGAAAATTAATTGAGCACCTATTACTTCTATGTTTTACAAATGTTAACCTTGCTGATAATCACAACAAAAGTGAGAGACAGGTCATAGCATCACTGTTTTAGATTTGGATACAGGATGTTAACCAAGAGCTTGTGGTTCAAAACCAATGCTCTTTCCCTATGAAATGGTTTTTCAAATTAAAACCATTTGTTTGTAAAAGATAGTAAACTAAGAAAGTGTAATAAGTGGGTTTAAAAGTCTATGTTATACTCATTTTCCACTCTCTAATGCATCTCTGATGTGATATCCTATATCATGGAACAGGATGTACAGATATGCCATTACCAAGAAGAGCTTCACAGAATTATATTGCTACACCACAGGATCTGTTAAACTAGGGGCTTCTCCCTAGTATTCCAATGCCGTCAACCATATTCATAGCTTTTTTTTCCCTTCTCAGTACTGAAATGGCATAGTAATCTCAAATATCTTTAGCATCTAAGGAGCTGATATTTTTTAATGGAAATTGTGTCAAAATAGTTTAAAGATATTATTTTCATTTTCATATGCAGAATAAATACTTATTAATTGGCATTTTGTTTAGATTGTATTTATTTATTTACTTACTTTCTTGTGCAGGGAGTGTTAACCAGGAAGCCCAATGCTATTTGATTAATATGAAAGCAGATAATTGATTTTGACAGTTTTGGAAATTTTAATAAAAAATAAACACTCAGTTTCTTTTTAAAAAACTTTATCTGCTTTTGTTCCTTTATAGTTCTCCTTCCTGTTCAAGATTTTTTCCCTACTGTCAGAAACATCAGCAGATTGATCTAAGTCTTACTACCAAGGAGCCTGGGCAAGTACCTAGGTAAAAGACAACTTAGTGCTTTAAAGAAAATTTTAGGCTTTAAGATTTGAGTCCTTAACACATCATTAAATTTCAAGTTTAGAGCCATAAAATACATACATCAATTATTTCAGATGCTGATAAAGCATTTGAAAAAATTCACGCATTTGTGATAAATGCTTTCAACAAAGTGGGGAGAGAGGGCACATACATAAGCATAATAAAGGCCATTTACAACAACTCCCGCAGCTACTGTTGTATTCAGTGGTGAAAACTGAAAGCTTTTCCTCTAAGATCAGGAAGAGTGCCCAATTTTACCACTTTTATTCAACATAGTACTGGAAGTCCTAGACACAGCAATTAGGAAGGAAAAATAAATGAAAATCACCCAAATTGGCAAGGATGAACTAAGACTGTCACTATTTGCAGGTAATATGATACTATATACAGAAAATCCTAAAGACTTCATGAAAACACTATTAGAATTAATAAATGAATTCAGTAAAGTTGCAGGATAAAAAATTGACATACAGAAATACATCGCATCTCTATATTCTAATAATTAACTAGCAGAAAGAGAAATAAAGAAAATAATTCCATTTACAATTGCATGAATAAGAATCAAATACTTAGAAATAAATTTAACTAAGAAGGTGAAACACCTGTACTCTGAAAACTATAGGATGTTGATGAAAGAAACTGAAGTTGACACAAATAAATAGATATGCCATTCTTATGGATTGGAAGAATTAATATTATAAAAATGTCCATATAACTAAAGCAATCTACAGATTCAATGCAATCCCTATAAAAAATAGTTTTCCCAGAGCTAGAACAAATAATCCTAAAATTTGTATGGAACAACAAATAGACCCCAAACAGCCAAAGCAATCTTGAGATAGAAAGGAAAACTAGTTGTATCACACTCCCTGATTTCAAACTATACTAGAAAACTATAATAGTCAAAACAGTGTGGTACTGGCACTAAATAGACACATAGGTCAACTGAACAGAATAGAGTCTAGAAATAACCCCCTACTTATATGGTCAGTTAATATCTGACAAAGGAAGCAAGAATATACAATGGGGAAAAAGTCTCTTCAATAAATGGTTTTGGGAAAATTGGACAGCTACATGCAAAAATTGAAACTGGACCACTTTCTTACATCATACAAAAATAAACTTCAAATGAGTTAAAGACGTAAAATATAAAATCTGAAACCATAAAACTCCTAAAAGAAAACAGGCAGTAGACTTGGACATAGGCCTTAGAAATTGTTTCTTGGATATGTCTCCCCAGGCCAGGGAAACAAAAGCAAAAATAATCAATTGGGACTGCATCAACCTAAAAAGCTTCTGCACAGCAAGGAAACCATTAATAAAACTAAAAGACAACCTACTGAATGGGACAAGATATTTGCAAATGATATATGATAAGGGATTAATATCTAAAACATATAAAGTACTTATATAGATCAACACCAAAAACACAAATAATCCAACTAAAAAATGGGCACAGGAACTGAATAGAAAATTTTCCAAAGTAGGCATACAGATGGTCAACAGACAGAGGAAAAGATGCTCAATATCACTAATCATCAGAGAAATGCAAATCAAAACCACAATGAGATATCATCTCATGACTGTCAGAATGGCTAGTATCAAAATGACAAGAAACAAGTAAGTGTTGACAAGGATGTGGAGAAAGAAAAGGAAACTCTCATGCTCTGTTGGTGGGAATGTAAACTGATGCAGTCATTATGGAAAACAGCAGGGAGGTTACTTAAAAATTAAAAATGGAAATACCTTATGGCTCAGAATTCTATTTCTGGGTATACACCTAAAAAAATGAAAACACAAATTGAAAAATATATAAACACACCTATATTTATCACAGCATTATCTACAATAGCTAAAAAATGGGAGTGACCTGAGTGTTCATCAATAGATTAATGGATAAAGATGAGATATCCATACACACACCCACGCACACACACATACACACAATGTGGTATATATATACATATGTATATATATACACACATACATACATACATACATATATATTATATAATATTATATATTATACTATATATAGTATTACTTAGCCATAAAGAAAAGAAATTTTTTCATTTGTGACAATAGGGAAAGACCTAGTGGGTATTATGCTTAGTGAAATAAGCCAGACAGAAAAAGACTAATACCTCACGATTTTACTTACATTGTGCAAGCTAAAAAATAAAACAAATTAAGAAATAAAAAAAGCAGAAGGAATAAATATACAATATATATTTGCCATAAATGTATGTCACAAATACAGAAAACAAACTAGTGGTTGCCAGAGGGAATGCAGGTTGGTGGAGGGGTGAAGTATGTGAAGGGGATTAAGAGGCACAAACTTCCATTATAAAACAACTCACAGTGATTAAAAGTACAACATAGGGAATATAGTCAATAATATTGTAGTAAAACTGGTGACAGATGGTAACTACACATTTCGTAGTTTATATCATTGTTGAATCATGATGTTGTACACTTAAAGCTAATATAATATTGCATGTCAACTATACTATAATAAAAAACCCTAATATTTATTGATCACCTAATGCTATCGCAGGCATGAGGACATAGGAGAGAGCAAAATCAGAGTCATAGATAAACATTAAGATCTACTACTGGTATTCTATTGCCAACTGTATAATGCTGTTACTATTTTCAAATTGTTTATTTAATGATGAGGAAACATAAATACTAAAGGAATGAGAACAAATAAACTTTTTCAAGAATCTAAGATGAAATGTATAAATTTGTTTTAGAACAGTATCAAGATCCACCATTTCAATCTAGAAGAAAAGATACTATCTGAAAGTATTAATAATAAAAACATTCATTTTAACCTGTCCTTAAAAATGTAAAATCATTATGATTTATTATATAGGAGAAGCTATCACAGGCCTATTTAAAGCTTACTCATATATAGCATTACATAGTGTTTGTTTACTTACTTATTTATAAAATTAAAATATTGAATTATTTATTGCTTATACATATGAATCTAAAATATATTTTTAAAGATTAAAGAAACATTTACATTATTTATTTAATGTTTTTTATAGGCACAGAAACCTATTGAATAGTGACCAAAAACAAGACACAAAGCCAAACTTACTGCCTGGAAATCCTCAGGTAAGGGCAAAGAGTAAACCATGTCACAGGCATTGCAATAGCTATTCTTTCATTTTTCATAACATCCAGACAACAAAAAGTATTTGCAAGTAAATTATAGTGAACAGTAACTCACAAGGAGAAATGAAAGAATTTATGTAAATCACTTGAAAATGGAAATGGAAACTGAGAAAGAGCTAACATCAACTGAAGTGATTGACACTGGTGGTATCAGTAATAAATAATATTCAAAAGTTGATACATCTATGGAAGTATAAATTGATGGTGTATATTGGTGAGGGGGACAAATTTGATTGCTCTTTCTTTTCTTCCCTTTGAAGTCTGCCCAAATGCATAGATAATCTAGTGAGGTCTGGTGGCTAAGGTTGCCTATGATATCAAATCACCCTTACACCACTCAGGTATTCAAAATATATATACAACATGTTATATAGTGTTTTTCCATCACAATATTCACTTAGCATACATTTTATTTCAATATATTGAAACCAAAGCATACTGTTTTACTGAATTATAGTACTAATTTTTATGTGAAACTATTATCAGGCCTATGTCTTTGAATAGGTAAGATATTTCCCAGTTACACCAAAGTAATTATCACTTAAATCAGTTTAATCAAGATCCATTAATAGGTATTTATGCAACACTTAACTGTAGAGCCCACTTTGCAGATTACTTGGCAGAATTGAAAGAAGTATAAAACACGGTCTTCACTCATCAAGAACCCATATTCCAGCTGGGAAAAGATGTAAGTAAAATATTGTGAGAAACCATGTATGGTAGTTTATTAATTCCTGTCCACATGTACACTACATACAAAAAGCTCCACAGGCATTTAGAGAACAGTGAGGTCCTTGTCAGACTAGTCAGAGGAATCTTTGTAGAAATATGACTGGGGTTCACATGGGGAATATGTACTTTTCTATAGATGGAGAATAGTGGAAATAGGTTGTACAACGTTAACATCAAGCATAGTGTACAAACTCCAAGCCTTTTCAAAAGTCTTCTGCACCTGGAGCAGCTTCCTTTCTTCTTTGCCTTTCTCATACTTTGGAGCTGGACTTATATAGCCTCACTGCCACCCTCTTCAATCCCACTGTGTAGTCAAAATTCCATGCATCTGTAGGAACCTGAATATACTTCATCATAGCGTTCATGACACTGTTTGAAGATATGTGTGTCAGTGTCTTCCACCACACTATTCCTTTCACCTTCTTGCACAATGGAATTTTCTTTACCTCAAAGAACACTGCTGTGAAGCTTATATTTGCAAACATATCCCAATATCTAGAGTCTAGAGATGGAATAAGTGATTTATTTCCCATATCTTCCCCTTTCAGCATATGTCTCTTTCCACTTATAAAATACCAGATTGAGGTGTGTACCTCCAGATTTTAACAACCATTAACTATTATTGTTTTCCTCAAATTCATGAATGACTTTAATTTCTGGCTCACAGGTCTTATTTTCACCACTTTTCTTGGCATATTTCATGGCATACTGAACCTCCACAGAAATAATCCAATATCATGGGTGATCAGTTCTTTGAAATCTTCTGTGCCTACTTTTTTTCCTCCTCCTTATTTCAGGTACCCACTCCCATGGTCACTCTCAGACTTGTTATCATCAAGAATTGAAATGCTTCAGAAAATCCATACAAATATCCCACTCTGGTCATTACCTAACTTAATCCAAAATATTTTGGTTTTTCTTTATCCTTTTTATTTTTTTTTTACTTCTTTCATGTGTCAATTCTCTTATCTGGCTTGAATCCATTCTTCAACATTATTGCTCTATTTGTAAGCTCTTAACTCCCTCACCCACCAGCCTCCTTCAAACTCAGGGGAAAAAAATACAAAACTCAACTTGATTAGATCAACTATCATTTACTCTATGACTACACCTAACAAAGCAGTATATTTCTGTTGAAAATAACATAGCTATGCATTCTGGACATACTTCAGATTTATGACCATGCTTTCAAATGGTAGCTCAATACAGTCACATCTGTCTACATATCCCAAATACATTCATTCACCTTTGTGAATGTCATCACCTTGTGATGACAATTTTAGAACTTTCCAGCTTTCTCAAATATCCAACATTCTCATCTCTTCTCACTCTGAACTGTGATATCTCACCATACTTCATAAACCAAATGGACATAATTATAATTAAAAACTCTCAGACTTCTAGAATCAACTTCACAAACCTTCCTGCATCAGTACTGTATGGCATGACTTTTTTCCAAGTCTGAAGGAAGTGTCCTTGCTCTTATTTAAGGCCATCCCTTCCAGTTAGGCTTTTGGTACCTATCTCTTTGGTATTCTCATGGGAAAAAAAAATCCCACTCCCTCAATTTCTTTTTCCCTTCCTCCATCCCTTGCTCCCTTCTAGATCATACACATTGTTTGACATAGCTTACAATATTCTACTTTCAAAGTGCCTCTCTTGACCCCTTTTTCCACTCCAGTAACCACTTCATTTTTGTCATTCTTCAAAATAATACTCTTTAAAAGAGTTTTCCAGCCTGGCTATCTACAATTTCTTGTCTCTAAGTATCTATTGACTCACTCCAAAGGGGAGTTGTTCTCTAACATTCCATTGAAATGGCCTTATCCATGTCTCCAGTGACCTACAATTTAGGGGAGATATGACCGAATGCCGATTTCTCTACTCATATTGTTAAGAAATCAATAGGAAGGTGACAATGCCCACTCTTTCTAGCTGCCCTGGAGACATGGCATAAATAATGACCAATGTCTTGGATACGCCTGAGTAAAGCTTTAATATCAACAAGTAAATTGTTATGAGCCTATAAGGAAGCTTTCAATACGTTATAAGTATTTACCTAATACATGAATAGTAGAAGTAAATACAATGATTCTTTTCAGTTGTCAGATTTCTTGTACAAATGATTTGCACAGTGAGTCTGTAAATTGCAAAGTAGTAATCCTATTAGGATTATAAAATCATTGATAATATTAATACCTATATATAGGAATATACATTTGGAATAGAATAAAAATTGTTAATTATTTCTTCTAGGCATCAGTTTATGATGGATATGCAATTGATCCTGGTAAAAAGCATGATATAGAATCAATGTTCCTATGTTTAAAAAGTATTCTGAAAGCATGGACAACATTTCACAATACTAAGGAGAAAGCATTATGGAATGATTAATTAATGTACTGTCAAATTTTAATCATGTAAACTAAAATTAAGGGAATTACAAATGCTTAAATATTTTTGCTTAAAGGTCCAAGTACATTATAATAAACTGTTCTATTCAAAAATTCATTGTTTAATTTTTACTTAATCACAGTGCCTCATGAATTTTTGAGATACTTTTTCTTGAAACCTATATCCTGAAAATTCACAAACCCAACATTAAATAGATTCAGATGGCTTCTGTTATCCCCCATTAATCTCCATTACTGCCAGAATAGCCTTAATTAATCACTTTTTGCCTGCCAAGGCAACAGGTTCCTAATTGGCCTCACTGTTTCTATCCTGCTCTTTCTTCAACAACTTCAAATAGTGCCTCAAAACTGCTACTATATAATGACACAAAATATTTGTGGAGCATGTACTGATTGTATGAACATGTAATACATTGTATAAGCATGTACTAAGTACTGGGCCTGGTGTGCAAAAAGCATCCAAATATGCAATCCTCATGAAATCATCAGGAAGAAGGTAGTATTATTATTCCAGTTTTAACCTACAAGGAAACAGAAATTTGAGGCTGATTTCATATTACCAAAATTCCAAATCATTAGCCAATGAAAACAATGATGCTCTTCATTATCCCCAACATATACAATTCCAGATACATACCATTAATTCTGGGAATATAGCACCACTTGCAGCTCACAAAGTCTGTCACAATGTGTTAAGCCTTTATTCTTTTCTATAGGACTTCATTGCATATATTCTGTTTATAGTACCTTTCTGCTTTGTTCCCTTTCTGGCCTCTTTCACCTTTCTTCAGCAACTAACTCCTACTTGTAAAGCAAGGCAACTCAGACAGCACATTCTCTAAATATCCTTCCTTGAGTGGGAATGCCTTCACTGCACTCCTAAAACACTTATCACCATCTATAACAAAATTGGTCTCTCTCTCTGTCTTATTGAAACTTCTTGGAAGACAGAAATGTTAATTAAATGTTTATCCCTAGTGCCAACCAAATATTAGGCACTCAAATCATGTTTGCTTAAGAGGAGATTTGGTGCTGGTAACCTTTAAGAAGGTAAATATCATGTTACAAGGATTAATATCTTAGTGGAAATGAGTAATCAGGTCTAAACTGTTCATTCCAGAGATTTTTCTAGCACAAAGGAAGAAAGTTACGAGATAGTGGCACAACATAAATGACTTCAAGTAATAGTTATAAAATATTTTTGTTCTACAAAAGAACAGAATTTTTAAAATTTTTCTCTTGTGTGTGCATATGTGTGTATTGTATGTGTGTGTAATGATAAGATAAAGGGAAAACTACTGTAATCATAGATGGAATAAACAATAGGTAATGCTTGGTTCAGTGTTAAAGACATAGAAGGAAGAATTTGGGTTGGGGAATAACAGGTAAATTGGAGCTATAGCTTCATTTAATTTCCATGCAATATTGGGGAAACCACTTAGTTTGTCTGCATCTTAGTTCCTTCATTATAAGAATAAGAGGCATCATTCTTTTAAAAAAGGCTGATGCCTGTGTCCTCCTCATAGAACTTCTCACTGAGGAGTGAAATATGTTAGAAGCCTGTATGTCCCTCCCATCATCCCAATGCGCTGCCAGGATTGAGAAGCACTGCTCTACGCAGAGGGATTGGCGGTCTTAATCTCTTTCTTGTTCAAGTGCTGATAATTGTCTTATGATTGGAGTAGGTGGACCTTATCAGAAGGTCCAAGTGGAGGGAATTCTAAAAGATTAAAGTAAAAGAAGTCAATCAGGAGCTAATAGATAAGAATGAGAGTAAAAGCCAATAGCAAGATTAAGTTGTTTCTTGGGAGGTGACTGTATTTGAAGTGAGGTGTCAAAAGGTTGGTATGTAGGTGGAGAGAAGCATTACATTAATTGAGTTTGGAATAAATTATACATAAATAAAAAAACAAAGCATATCTACTACTTATGTATTATTCATGGTATACTTCGAATATAACAT
This sequence comes from Manis javanica, assembly GCF_040802235.1. Lineage (NCBI taxonomy): Eukaryota > Metazoa > Chordata > Mammalia > Pholidota > Manidae > Manis > Manis javanica. The sequence continues at coordinate 81,724,647 of NC_133161.1, forward strand.
ATATAATATAAAATGCCATGCTAATTAAAAATTTCATATGTTGCCAAACAAATCTAGATAGGCATAATGCATGCCACAGAAAATTTGTCAAATGACAATTTCATATTCCATTAAAAATTCATTAAGTGTACTCAGGAGCAATTATTTCCAAGGTTGTCTAATCATAAGAATTATTAAAATGCTTATTCCCTAATAGATTTCTGGGCCCTGCCTCACCTAAATAAATACCTTCAGGAAGGGTATCTAAGACTTTCCAAACCTTTTTCATTATGCAAGCCTATCAGAAAATAAATTTTAAGCAATAACTCCAATAAATGTTTGTGTTTTTGACACATTACATATGGGTGTTCATGTATGAAGTACTGTACTATTATGTTATAGGCATCAAAAGCATAGGCAAAATATAATTTTTAAAAGTGAGAAAAAATAAAAAGAAATAAAACTCCTAACATACTTTCTGTGCATCCCATGTCATGCATGTCCTTAGCCTTGGAGGCCATTGCTCTGCAGACCCAGTTACAGGGCCTGAGCTACATGAAAGAAGACTAGTTATCATCAAGGTCAAATGATTCTTTTTCACAGTTTCTATCCATTACTGTAATAAGGTGTGTCTTGGCATGCTCTATATTTGAACTGTGACTTTATAAAATAGCTTTTGGGTTTTATAGGAATTCTAGTTGGCTTTCTTACTGACCAAAAAAAAAAAAAAAAAAATAGCACACTACTTATTTTTAAAACTAATTTTATTTCTAGTTGTAGCTATTGAATAGAATCCAACCCCCAAAACCTTTTTTTTTCCCCAAAGACTTCCTTTCTGGAGTGTTCCAGCTATCCTCCTATGTAATTTTGGAACAATTGTTATAATAATCCTATTTCCATCCCGATACTTTCCTTCAGTGTAACTGACCTGGAATAATGCTGTCCATTTAAGGAACAGTAGTTATTTCACAGAAGTTTGTGTGTGTGTGTGTGTGTGTGTGTGTATTTTAGTGACAAGCGTTTCTGCATAGTATTTCATAGCCAGTATGGTAGAGTGATTGCTCTCAGACAACTCAGTTTACTGTGTTTTCCTTAGTTGGAAAACCATTTATCTCTGAATTTGTTCACCATGGCCTCTCTTCCACTATTTCATATCTTTTCTTAATTTTTTAAATTTTATTTTGATATCAATAATGTACAATCACATGAGCAACATTGTGGTTACCAGACTCCCCCCATTATCAAGTCCCCCCCACATACCCCATTACAGTCACTGTCCATCAGCATAGTAAGATGGTATAGAGTCACTACTTGTCTTCTCTGTGCTATACTGCCTTCCCTGTGCGCCCCCCTACATTATGAGTGCTAATCGTAATGCCCCTTTTTCCCCCCTATCCCCCCCATTCCCAGTCCCTTTCCCTTTGGTAACTGTTAGTCAATTCCTAGGTTCTGTGAGTCTGCTGCTGTTTTGTTCCTTCAGTTTTTTCTTTGTTCTTATACTCCACAAATGAGTGAAATCATTTGATACTTGTCTTTCTCCACCTGGCTTATTTCACTGACCATAATACCCTCTAGCTCCATCCATGTTGTTGCAAATGGTAGGATTTGTTTTCTTCTTATGGCTGTATAATATTATATGGTATATATATACCACCTCTTCTTTATCCATTAATCTACTGATGGACACTTAGGTTGCTTCCGTTTCTTGGCTATTGTAAATAGTGCTGCGATAAACATAGGGGTGCATCTGTCTTTTTGAATCTGGAATCCTACATTCTTAGGGTAAATTCATAGGAGTGGAATTCCTGGGTCAAATGGTATTTCTACTTTTAGTTTTTTGAGGAACCTTCAAACTGCTTTCCACAATGGTTAAACTAATTTACATTCCCACCAGCAGTGTAGGAAGGTTTCCCTTTCTCCACATCCTTGCTAACATTTGTTGTTGTTTGTCTTTTGGATGTTGGCCATGCTAACTGCTGTGAGGTGATATCTCATTGTGGTTTTAATTTGCATTTCGCTGATGATTAGCAATGTGGAGCATCTTTTCATATGCTTGTTGGCCATCTGAATTTCTTCTTTGGAGAAGTTTCTGTTCAGATCCTTTGCCCATTTTTTAATTGGGTTATTTGCTTTCTGTTAGTTGAGGTGCATGAGCTCTTTGTATATTTTGGATGTCAACCTCTTATCAGATATGACATTTATGAATATATTCTCCCATACTGTAGGATGCCTTTTTGTTCTACTGATGGTGTCCTTTGCTGTACAGAAGCTTTTTAGTTTGATATAGTCCCACTTGTTCATTTTTGCTTTTGTTTCCCTTGCCCAGGGAGATATGTTCATGAAGAAGTTGCTCATGTTTCTGTCCAAGAGATTTTTGACAATGTTCTTTTCTAAGAGTTTTATGGTTTGATGACTTACATTCAGGTCTTTGATCCATTTCGAGTTTACTTTTGTGTGTGGGGGTAGGTGGTAACCCAGTTTCATTCTCTTACCTGTAGCTGTCCATTTTGCCAACACAAGCTGTTGAAAAGGCTGTCATTTCTCCGTTGTATATCCATGGCTCTTTTATTGTATATTAATTGACCATATATGCTTGGATTAATATCTGGACTCTCTATTCTGTTCCACTGGTTATGGATCCATTCTTGTGCCAGTCCCAGTGATGGTTTTGACTTGATTACTGCCACTGTTTCATATCTTTATAAAGAGGTTGCCCTTTATGTAGGAAAACATTAGTGAAAGTGTGTGTTAAGTATACCAAGTTTGCTATTAAGAAGTATCCCTTTACTCCAATTTCAAGACAAAGGAAGAGTGAGTCTAAATGTTAAACACAAGAGTACATTCCACTTAGAAATTGAGCCACCCTAATCTCATAAAGTATTCATTCAATGACCGTCACCAATTCTAGGACTGCATCTCCCATATTAAATGTTAAATTCACTTTCTTTTCAATAGTCTTATTCTTTCTTGATCTCTCCCTGCCCATTCTGTTGTGTAATTAATTTCTTCATTAAGGGTGTATATGAGTTAAACCTTTCAAGTCTGGCAGGTGACTAGCTGCATATGACAATATATACACAGGAGGAAAGGATTTTCCTTTTACCAGCATTTGTCAAAAATTCATCGATCATCACTGATCAGTCTTTATGTACCAGGTGTATGTCTAAACTCATTTAATATTCACTTCCATCCTAGGAGGTAAGTGCTGTGTTTTTCAATCCCATTTTGCACATAAAGATATGAGGCAGAAGAGGGTCAAGTAACTTGTATAAGGTTACGTGGATGGTAAATGGAGGAGACAGGATTCAAATCCTAATGGGTTGGCTCTAAAGCCTGTAATCTCAACCTTTGCAAGATGATAATCAATGAATGTATGAATGAGTGAATGATTTAAATGATTCACAATATTGTTTGGGAGTGCATGCACATGTACCTGCTATGTGTGTATTGTGCACCATCTTGAAAATTTCACCTATTTCCTAACCTTTCAATTAGAATCTTTTAAAGGGTCATGGGAGATGGAGTCAACAAATGTTAGTGACCTTTGAGACAGTTCCTCTAAAAGATAAATTAAGTGTCAAGAGCACAAAGTGACTCTGTCTAGTTTGTGAGAATAGAATCAAGGAAATTCATTAAAGAAGTGGAGTGATAAGAGGTATTCTGTATCTCTATGTATATATGTTTATGTATATATTAGACATTTATATATATTATGAATTTTTAAGGGAGATAAATTTATTAATCCAAATTCCTACCTTCTCTCCTTGTTCATATGTTATGAAGAACTTGAGATATTGGTAATTATTAGTGAACCTGGTGCTATGTATACATAGTTGCTGAACCAATGATTGATTACAAAAGTATTTCCTCAAAATACTCACATTATAAAATATTTACACTTCTATTATCTTTTATTGGTTAAATTTATACTTCAAACATTTAATAGTCATTCAAGTTTTCTTAAATTTTTTAATCAAGTATGTTTTTCCTTTTCCTTTAGTGACAGGAATGCAGTACCTATTCAACAGTCAAGACAGGTGAAGTCAAGATGTTGAACAATTAAAAAAAGAAAATGAATCCAGTAGAAGACATTTGACTTTACCCAGAATAAAGGTCACCATATCTTCATGTCACCTGCTCTATTTGAAAAGGTCTTTTTAAAAATACAGTAGCAATAAAGCAGCATCTACTTTTCAACACAGCTTGATACTTCTGTGTAACCTGTCATATATTTCCATTTTTCCAGGCCTGATTTTTACTGCTGTAATTATGTTAAAGTTTATATGCTGTCAAGATGTGTTTATTTTTAGTTAAAAAATTTACAATGATAGAATAATCACCAGTAGAATATAAATTGAGAATTCCAATTGTGCTCAGAGTGTGACTGTATTCCATTAACTAACTTTAAAGCATTTAAAAATAAAAATAATTTATGTGAAATAATTTATAAATTAAAAAAATATATCATGAAATATGACTGAATTTTTTATTAATCTACTTAGAAACTGGATTTTATTGTTTTCCACAGGGCAAGATCCAATATCTAAGTGGTAAACAATTCATACCTTTTGGATGATGAACTTGTCTGAATAGTTTTGAGACTAACCCATGTGCTTACTTAATTCAAATATCCTATCGTACTTTAAAAGCTTTAGAGTTTTAAAGCAAAATTAGAGTTCTACTGCAAAATAAGTGTTATTTTATGAGAGTAGCACTATTGAAAGAAAAAAAACAAGTGCATTTGCACTTGTTTATTTTTTTCTTAAGTCATATAGTAGGTTAGGTCAAGTTCCTGAAAAGACAGACCCCAGGCAGAGATTTGCCTGCAGGAGATTTACTGCAGAAGTGCTCTGGAGAACACTTAAGGCATTGAGAGAAGTGTCCGCTAGCCATCTCCATAACTCTGTGGGCCAGGCACTTCCAGCTGCTACTCTGACCCTGTTGCTAATTAGGGTATTTCTTGTTTCTGACTCTTATGTGCTTAGCTTTTCTCATTTTCAGTAGGCTATCATCCCCATTGCAATCAAAATGCTGAATTCTGTTAAGAAAACTACTACTGTCAGCTCTGGCCTACAGAAAACAGCTGCCATTGAGGTTTTCAGTGCAATGCCACACTCACCAGTGAATTCCTTAACAATTTAATAAATGGAGAAGATTCTCTGTGCCCTTCTGTGGAGGATGAGCTGAGAGGTGTGTTTTTTGTCCTTATATAGTACATCTCCTCTGTAATACCATTTGATCTCTGAAAATTCTGCAATTTTTACTTCATTTACTGTGGCTCTTTATCTTTCCAAGCCTCCAGGAGCATGTTAACACTGTTTCCTGTGGTCCTTGCCAGGATGTTAATCTCCACTCTTTTACAGATAAATTCTCCCTCATCAATTTTACATTTCAGAACTCTAGATCCATCAACTTCAGCATCCCTGGCATTGAGTATCATATACACTTCTGCAGCTTTTGCTGGTACATGCTGGATAGGTGCTATGGTCTGAAAGTTTGGGTCTCCCTCAACAAATTCATAAGGCATTATTTACAGCATTCTAAATGTAGTAAGATACTGGGTTCTGCAGCTTCTCTGGTGCCTAGTCATTTTCCTTCACTGGCAGATTCAGCATTTCCCCAGTTGAGTTATGTTTTGAAATGACCCTTCTTATGGGTAGCCAGGAAAGAAGGTGAAGATTGATCCTGAATGATCTGCAAGTTAAATTGCAAGTTGTGTCCAAGCCAATGGGGAACACTCATCTTCTATAGGAATGAATGGGCCACTTCTATACACCCCTTGGTTCAGATGTGATCTATTTTCAAGTTCATCAAGTACATCATCCCAGATGTCTTGATTCCAAGTTTTAGGTTTTTTTCCTTTCTTTTTTTCCAATCAAGGTCCTGGCTTTGATAGAGAAGATCTGCCTGGGTTGAGAATTACATTTTTGCCAGAGCTCCACTACCCTGATAAATATAGCCTGGGCCTGAGCTTGGCTTTTTCTGATCTCTGGCTGCTGAAGATGACATGTGAGTCTCTTATGAATTCAGTGGCTGAATTCCTAATCCCTCAATTGTTACCCCATCTATCTTTCCAATGTAGTACCAAGCTTGAGGGGTAATATTTCCTTCCGTTGTCTTCTTTCCCTCAGGATAGGCCAGAATTATCTCAACTGAAACTTATGTAAATGTTAATATTGATTATTAAGGGGAGCCCCTCTCAGATTATGTGTTTTTATAGCTGTTACCTCCTAAAGACAGTCACTTCATTCAAACTAAATAATAATCAAAAAGACTCTTTGCTAATTATTACCCAAATGACAGTATTTTAATATGATTATCTTTAAAAAGCCTTCTCTTCATTTCTAGTAGTATCTGATCATATTTGTGTTTATTTTTCAAGACTTCATCCAAATTAGCTTAAATGGCTAATATTTCATGTTGAGTATGTTGATGATTTTTTTTCCATGGAAGGATCAAGGGAAATGTCCCTTCTCCTCACATAATTCATATATTTAAAATATTTATATAAAATCCCCCTTTATTTTAAAATGATAAAGAAATAATCATGTGATGTTGTTTCAATGGTTAAATAACTGCACCCAATTCTAACATCTTTGAAAAAAGTATGCAAAAGTTTGTTAGTTTAAAATAACAACAAAGTTGTAAAGGATGAAAGAGAGGATAGTTGGGAAAGTGTATTTGATACTTGAGGGAAACAAGTCATTCTAGATTTTAAACTTTGTTCAAGTGAGATTCATATCTAACATATGCCATCTAGTGGCACTTAGAGAAGCTTCACTTACAAATTCTTAATACATTCTCCATTTCTCAGGGTTCTGTACTTAGTTTATTATTTTGAACCTTTCTAAGTCATCCTGTGGGAACATTATATTGAAGATTCACAATTTTCTTTTCTCTAAAGCTCATACAAAATATTGTTTAATGGATAAAACATTATAAAACAGTTAAAAGTGTCTTGCCATTTAGTCATAATGTAATCTATTTAAGCCTGAATTTCATTTTTCTCTGTATATCTCAACTATGAGGTTATCAAACCAGATTATTTTTCCTCCTATGACACACTAATATGCTCTTAGGATGATACACTAAATAAATTGTTAAAATGTTATATTAGGAAAAATCTAGAAATTAATTCAGTTTCAACAATGCAGTTATATTTTTTATATAGAAAATTAAAGCTTTCAAATTTAGTTTTCATGGAATCTTTTGCCAAGCCTTTCTTTACAACCCCCAACTGTATTAATTGTCTAATGTATATCACATTTTTGAATTAAAGCATTTGATTATCCCTATTCTTTGTGTCTCACATTTGACATGGGAAAATTTTGTGACAGAATAGAAGCAGTCAGAAACTTGGTCTTGTGATATAAAACAGCATGATGGTTCTAGTTCTTGCCTTGTGACCAGGTGGCCTAAGACAATAACTAACTCTATAACAAGAAAAATCACCTCTGCAGAGAAATAATAAAAGTAGAAGATAAGCTATACCCCAAAATAAAACTGCAGGGGAAGGTATTTCTAAATAAATTTCAGTAACCCCACAGTCTTTCTGAAGACTGGTACTCAAGAAATTGTGAAATACATTTTAATGGGTTAAAAGAGGTATCTATGCTTATTTTGCAATACTCACTTCACACTGGAATTCTTCCTGTTTTGCATCCATCTCATGGAGCTACAGCATATGTACTTTGTGGGTAGCAGACATTCAGATAATGTTTGCTGATTATAACGAGATGCAAATGACAGTGTCAGAGAAGACAACATTTGGAAAAAGCGAGAACAGAATTTTTCCCCAAAGTCAAATGCACTTGTGCAAAAAGAATTAAGAACAACTATCAAATCTGATTTAATCTCATATTGCCAACAAACCTGCATACCTGGGCTAAACTCTACTTGGTTGTAGTGTAACTCATTTTATATATATCAGGTCTGTTGACAACAAATTCCCTCAATTTTTGTTTGTCTGAGAAAGTCATTTTCTCCTCCACTTTTGAAGAACAATTTTGTAGGGTACAAAATTCTAGTGCAGTGTTTGTTTGTTTTTCCTCTCAACACTGTAAATATTTCACTCTCCTTTATTCTTGCTTACACGGTTTCTCAGGAGAAGTTGGAGGTAATTTGCATTTTTGCTCCCCTTATTAAAGGTAATTGGGTTTTTTAAGGTTTTTTTTTCTTTGATTTTCTGTAATTTGAAAATGATATGTATAGGTGTAATTTTGTTTGTTAGTCTGTTTAGCATTTATCCTGCTTGGTGCTCTCTGAGCTTCCTGCAACTGTGGTTTGTGTCTCACATTAATTTGGGGGTAATTCTCAGTCCTTATTGTTTCAAATATTTTGTTCCTTTCTTTCTTTCTTCTCTATGTATTCCCATTATGCATACATTAAACCATTTATAGTTGGCCCACAGTCATTGGTAATTCTGGTATTTTTTCAGTGCTTTTTCTCTTTGCTTTTCCGTTTTGGAGGTTTCTATTGATACAATCCTGAAGCTCAGACAATCTTTCTTCAGCTATGCCCATCAAAGGCATTCTTCATTTCTGGTACAGTGTTTTTGATCTCTACTATTTTGGGGAGGCTCTTGTTAGGATTTTCATCTCTAGTTACATTGCCCATCTCTTCTTGCTTGCTATCTACTTTATTCATTAGAACCCTAGTATGTTAATCATAGATGTTTTAAATTCCTGTCCAGATAATTCCAACATCCCTGACATACCTGGTGTGTTACATACTTTGTTTCCTCAAATTGTGTTTTTGCTTTGTAATTTTTCCTTGATAGGTAGACATATACTGGGTAAAATAAACTGCTGTAAATAGGCCTATAGAAATGTGGTGGTAACATGATGGGGAGGGGAGGTGTCCTATAGTCTTGTGATTAGGTCTCAGGGCCTGTATCTCTGGACTGTGAACTTCCCAAGTGCTTCTCAGTGTTTTGTGGATTTTTTTCCTTCCCTTTTAGGTGGGACAGAATGGCCACAGTGCTATTTCCCTTTACCTACGTTGAAGGCTAGAGTGGAGTTGGGTATATTCTTTCCCTCAGGTCAGTTAGGATCTGATAATGCCATAGCAAGTCAGGCTCTGGTTAAGTGGTATCTCCTGAGGCCTTGTTAAGGATGGAGTTCTCTAGAGTATTTCAAAGTAGTTCCTTTCCCCCTCCTCCTGCTGGCATCACACCGGGATTTTTGTTTGATAAATACTATGGGAACCTGGTCAAGCTCCTGTCATTAAATCTCTCAAAAGTGTGGGGGCTCCACTATTGCAGGGTCCCCTGTAATGTTTTTAGTTCTTTCCACACCATGGCTTTAGTGATTTGTCAGTACAGTTGATGTTTTCCTACCCAGGCACTGGTTTTTGTGCTAGTTTTCACTGAAGAACCTCTGCTTGGGTAAGCTGTGACACCACGAATTCTCGCTTCAGTCTCTTTAATCTTGGGGTGGCAGTTTGACTGATGTCCTCACCTTTTTTACTGACTTAAGAGGAATTGTTTATTTCTCATTCTTTTCAAACTTTTACTTGTTGGGACAGAGATGTGATGTCCAGGCAGCTTACATGTATATTTGGAAACCAGAAATCCATTTAGAAGGTATTTACAAACATTTATTTATACTCTTTATATATGGTCAGCTTCCAATATGGAAAATTTCATTAAAATATAAAATTATCATCTATTTTCATTTAGCCATTAAAGGCCTTTGAAATGCGGTAGGGACTGATTTTGAAGAAAAGCATATTCTTCTTGTTTGTTATAAACAGTGTATATATCTGTCACTGGATTAAATTTTATACTCATGCATAAATTACTCTTTGCAGAAAATACTGCTTTTCTATGTCTCCTTACTCTTTTATCACTTTAGTGTACACTGCCCTAACTTTCAACTGACCATGCCTACATGTGTTTGCCTAAGGTCTTTACTGTTACCAGAGCTCACATTACTTTCATGCCACAGACAAAGATTTAACTCCCTCAAATCAGCCCTCAACCTATGACTGGAAGGAGTAAACATTCAGCTCCCTCAATCTTGGCTATGATAACTTGGAGGTGTACATTTATCCCTACTCCTAGACCCTCAGCATGACAAGCTCCATTATTATGGTAACTTGCTTCATAAGGAGACCTGTATTGGCAGTCTTCTCTTTCCTATCTCACTTCCTCAGTATTTCTGGACATTATCTCCAAAATGAACCAGCTACCTTTAATGCACTGTCTTACTGTCTTCTCTGGTGTCCCATCCATTAAGACAATACCTGTGCTCAGATGCTATAAAAGAAAAGATATTCCATGTTTTAGTTTTGGCAAATGAAAAAGTTACAAAGAAATTATGGTTTGTCTTAAAATTTCAAAGACAGTCTGTGATGTGCTTTAGACAATATATAAAATCCAAGAAAAATCATTTCAACCCCAATTCTAGTGACCTAAGTGTTTTATAGCTACTATCTATATAATTCTTCAACAGTGTTGTAAAGTAGGTAATGTTGTGATCTTTATTTTATAAAGAAGAAAATAAAGCCTAGGGAGGTCAAGTAATATTATCAAATCCACACAACTGTGGACTGAAACCCAGAGAGTTGCTTTGCTGTCCTAGCTCTTTGGTTCAACACGTAAACTAAGCCTATTCAAATGACCCATTCCCAGTGAAAGAAATGAATATGTCTCTTAATCTCTTGTACTGGAATTATTCAACCTGAGAGCCCTGTCCTGTGCCTCACAGCCCTCTCCCCTCCTAAGATTTTTACTTCTGATTTTCCTGAGTCCTTCCCAGGACTCAGTATCCCTTCTGGGCCAAGTTTTCCAATCATACTAGGATCCTCTTTCTTATCCACACATTGTTTTTAGATATGATTGTTCATCAATTGTTCAGCTGTTTCAGTAAGCTTTCCACCTCAACTTTCCATTGCAATCATAAATTTCTTTAAGTCAGAGTTCCAAATTTTCAGCTACTCTAGTCCTCACATTCGGTACATATAATTGTTAAGCAAAAATCATTGAAGAACTTTCTTTCCTCACCAAATCTGTCTGCATAAGGTTGAAGAGCAAATAGAATTTAAATGAGGGATGTGTTGTCTGTGTGTGTGTGTGTGTATGTGTGTGTGTGAATGTGCATGCACATGCATGTGCAGTCCCCGACGTTACACAAAAGTCTTCCAGGAACTCAGTATTCCACTAAAGGGCACTATCTTCAGCAACACTGCCTTGTCTCTGTACAAACATTTTTCTGCCAGTCTTCCCCCTTTTCCTTCCGGCTAGGTTCCCCTTTGCTTCCCCTGATCTACTGTCCCCATTGTGATTTGTCCATTCCTCTTCATTCAGAGCAATTTAGCTTTCTCTTGGTTTCTACAGTTCATATTCTTAATCATGACCCCACTGGGATCCAAAAAAAAGTATTTTGTCTGTTTTTTAATCCACTTTTGAATAATTGCTCATTATTTTCTGGGAACTTCTACACTACAACACTACTACTGTTCAGATGTTATGAAAGACAAAGTCTTCTGTGTTTTACCTTCATATTTTATAGTGAATTCTTAGGTAAGCAACATGGACAGCAGAGGATGCATCAGGCTTTGGAAGCTTGAGTGTTATAGAACTTCAGGAACCCTTTTAAAAAAATACACAAAATTGTGACTTTAAAATTAGGTGCAAGTTGAAAGATGTGCATGCATGTGAAGGGCCTTGAAGTTTAAGCATCATTACCTTTCTGGTAAACCTGGTTCTGAGAATGCAGTACCGCTCACAAGGAATGATATCATAAGAGTTATAGCACATGAACTGAAAGAATAATGTAATAAATCTGAGTTACTATCTTAAACTCATTTGTCTATTTACTGTATTATAAAAATTAAGAGACTCACAAATCTATTTTAATTGTTTCTAGTTGCATCAGATGATTCATATTTCTTTATGAAATGCAAAAAATTATTATAACATTAAAATATAAACTTCCTTATTTAAATTCTGATAATTTGAAAGAATAAATGATACTAAGTTGTATTCCATTTTCAGCACCACTACAATAACTGCTTATATCTACCATTGTTTTCTTTATGATATAAAATATGAAGGTTTTACGAAGGAAGGTTTCATATATAACAAGACCATTATAAATAATTCAGAGACAGAGCATTATATTGAATTATGCTTCAAGGTTTCTTTAAATAGTATATTATAAAATTGTGAAGATTTTTCTTATGATGGATTCTCATGTCAGAATAAATCTTAAGAAGCCAAATATATAATAAATTGCCCGGTTAGGGAGGATACCAAAGTTTCATCAACTTAGTCTTCAAGGCATTTTCAAAAAACCCTAGATCTCAGTGTAAATAGAACTTGCCACTCTGTGATCATTGCATTTGTCAGCTCTAAGAGAGTGTATGCTGGAAATATTAAAACTTCCTCCTTCAACTTTTTTTAGTAGTATTTTAAAGTCCCCAAATTAGTCAGTCATTTGAATTAAGACATCAAAAGCTCTATTTGCATGCCTCTTGGAGATTGAGGGATTCTGGAGAGGTTTTCGATTGGCATCTACCCTATCCATGTTTGGGTCTCAGGTAAAGTGGAGAGATGAGTTCACCACACCCTTTGGTTCATGAAAAACGATAGTCATTCATCTCTCCTGGGCCTCTTTCTTATTTTACATCATTTCATTTTTCCCTGTCACTCATGCCTTCTCTCATTGTTCTTCCAGCAATAGTGGCCAACTGTAATAAGTTAAATATATAGGTACTCGAATAGAAAATTATACAAAAATGTTTGTGATTATATTTTAAGATCCAACAATGAAATTATGCTATGAATCTTGTTCTGTTGACATTTTTAAACTAAAAAAAGTTATTGTATTCAGAATCATGCATGTTGCTTTATATATATACTTTTGATATTGTGCCTAAAGAATATTCCTTCGTATGCATTCACCAAACTGTACTTATCTATTTGCTTAGTGATAGACAGTGATATGTTGCCTGCAATCAGCATATACAGTACTGAAGGAAATTTCTTTGTATATATCTTTTAATGCATCAGTGCAAGAGTTTCTCTGGGTGGGATATTTTTTGGAGAGATATTCAAGGATTTTGAGATATACACTGCTTTAATTTCACTTAATTGTTCCAGAATGCACTCGAGACTAGCTTCCCTAATATATATACTTCCATTTCATAACCTCTGTGCTTTGCACATCTGAAAAATATATCTTTAAAGGAAAATTTTGTTTTGATGTAGTTAAATGCACTAAATTCTCATTTTATCATTTGTAGTTTCTGATGTGTTAAGAAGCATTTCCTATTTTATTTATTTTACTTTAAAGTGTATCTCTCTCACTTAGATGTTAAACAATCTGGGAATTACCTTTTTAAATGGAGGAGGTAACATAACAAGTTTATTTTTTATTGTATTGTAAACTAGTTTCCTCAAAGTCATTTTTCTTACTGAATTTGATTTTTTACGCTGACAGTTTATATTTAGTAATCCACATTTCCACTGCGGGATCAAAACTGTGCTTCTGGGAACTTAGACCCTTAGTGTTACCTTGTCATTGTATGTTCCTGCTTTTTTCTAATCAACATGTGGTTGATGAGAAACTCTGAGGAAAGCTTCTCCTTCAAAATCACTATATCCTTCATAGGCATGCTGGAAATACTAAAACTTCCTCCTTCAACTTTTTTTTAGTATTTTAAAGTCCCCAAATTAGTCAATCATTTTAATTAAGACACCAAAAGCTCTATTTTCATGTCTCTTGGAAATTTAGGGGTTCTTTTTAGTGCTCTTTGAGCCACTGTTTCTAATCAACCATAATACCGAAAGAGTGAAAATACATGCCTTTTAAAAAATCTCCATGAATCATGTTACAACACTGTTCTCCATCAATGTGATTTATTTTACTACCCAAAAGGTTTACTTAATTTCCCAGAAGAATGAATACCATGGTAGAATAAAGAAGTAATTGTTTAACTATGATTTTTGAATAAGAGTTCTGTAAACACTAGATTGAATGAAAGACATTCTTTAAAAAAAGATAGAAGTATTTTACCTGTCAAGACTGGTGTTTACGTATCAAGAGTTAAGCCTAGAAACAAGGCTCTCTGAAGCCTTAGAAGAAGAGATAGAGAGTGTGATATAATTCTCACAACATGGGGACCTACCCAAGGGGCCTGCTGATCTTTACTGTTATTGTCAGTAACTACATCAGACAATGGATGAGCAAAACACAACCTCCATGGAGACATTCCATTGTTAGCCTTTCCTACATACAAACACTACCTAAAGAGGCTCAGATCATTCCAGTTCAGAATTTGTGGTTAAATTTTATTTGGATCATATTACACTGGTTTCTTTAAGTCATATGGGCAGAATCACTGAGTAGTTACCATGTCAACTGTCATACATGGTGCTATCCAAGGCTACGTGGCCTAGAAGTGTAGTTGCTAAAAGTTTTATACTTTATGTAAAACTAAGATGACACCAGGGCCAGGCCGTGGCCATTTCCATTTCATTAGCAAGGCTTGCTGGGCACTTTCTTTATTAGTCATCAGATCTGATTTGACCTACCCTAAAATGGGGACATTAGTCAGGCCAGGAGACACAAAACCTCCAAGTTTCAGTGTTCAGCTACAGCCCATCAAAACTCCACACTCATCCTTTAACACCTGTTAGAAGGAATTTACTTGCTTCAGGCAGGTGGTATCCTTGTACTGGGAAATCACCTCTCATACAACCAGTCATCTAAATGACCACTAATCCCTTTTCCTCCTGGATTTGATATCCTTTATTCTAGACCACAAACAAGAGCAGATAGGGGTCACCATGTGGGGCAGTACCTGAATGGAAGAATTCACTCTAGACTTTGTGAACATTTACAGTACAAGTATATGACACATCAATTTCAATCATACATGCAACAGTGGAAGCTACAACAACAGCACATTGAAAAGCATCAAGGCTTCCCCCACAAGTTGTTTCAATTTTTTTCTTGATTGCAGTTTGCCCAAACCATGCATTTTTTTCTCCCTGAGAAAATTATCAGCTGAATTGGTTAAAAAAAAGGGCTTTTTTTCCTCCTTTAGAACACAAACCAAGGGGTTTAATACACATTTGTCAGAGGTTATAGCCTCAGCCACTAAGAGATTATGTTATTCATCTACTGGAATATGGAAATTGGGGGATAAGGGAGGCTATCTGTGTGGAACTGAGGTGTGAGAGCAGATCAGCTGGGAAGAATTTCCTCCTTTGGTGCCTCACTGCAGGGTCAGTGTTTGCTCTTCTGTGTGAACTTTCAGGCTCTAGCAAAGGCTCAAGTTCAGGGAGCCTTTTCTGCATACTTCTCCCCCACGGCCATGACTCCTTTCTGCATTCCTTGGTGGTTTGGCCACCTCTGTGCTTACTACCTGCTTCCAGGTAGAATGTCACTTGGGTGCGTGTATTCAACAGAGCTATGAACTTTGAGTCCTTCTCCTTCCCTAAATTCTCTAGCATAATCAGCCTTTTTCCTAAAGCAGATGTGGTCAGGATAAAAGGGTAAGAGGCAGGAATAAGCGCAGATGAAAGGGGAGAGCAGCTCCCCTTCAGTGCACTAGACCGCATTTATTTTCAGTTTCAAGGGACTTTTGGTCTCTTGATCTCCCAGGTTCAGGAATCTTTTAATGTTTTCTGTACATTTAAAGTGCTATACCATTGTTGCTGACAACATTTATTTCTGCTATAGGGCCCTTTACTGCCCTTGTCGTGATGACATCCTTCCTCTCTGTCTTTTCCCCCTCTTCCTGCCTGGAGAAGAGTGAGCCATTTAGGAGACTTGTTTCAATCCTACCTCTTCTGTTCACACTCATTCACAGTAGAACAGTGGGGGTCCTTTTTCTTCCATCTCACTCATCTCTTCAGCAAAGGAATATATTAACCAGTCTTAGAAAGTCTTCTCGTAGCTCCAAACCCAGCCCATCCAGGCCCTCTCCTTCCCCTTCCAGAAAGTTGTATCTGTGACCTCATTTCATCCTTGTTAAAACCATCAAAATCTGGGGTTTTGTCCTACTTAAAAGCTAATAAGTTTCATGAATGCTGGCAGAAGATGCAAGACTCCAGGATCAAAGACAAAACACTATTAGATATAACAAGTAACATAAGCATCGTACTTGCAGTTTCCTGTTATCCATTCCAAATTCCACTGGGGTGATGTGAAGGGACCCAAGTAAATGCTGTGCATTCAATGGATTTTCATTGCAGCCAATGAACACTGAGCTTATAGTAAGCGCAGACAAGCCTGATCTTTGGGGGCATAGGTTACCTCAGCATTCAAAGTTGCTGAATGCCGTACAATACTCATGAGAAAGGTATGGGTAAAGAGTGGTCATGAACTTATATTCTTGGCATACTTGGTAGGAATTGGAGGAGCTCAGAGTCTATGGCAGAATGGTTCTTATAACAGACAGAAGAAAACAAATAAGACCTCATAGTTATTGATAGGTGAATATTAATTATGTTTTAACCTTGAAAGCAATAGAAGACAATGCAGATGAAAATAGTAATATTTTGAGTAGACATTTAATGTTTTTGTGTGTCTAAACCACTGAAATTGGCTTGAATATAAACACAAAATATATGAGATAAAGATTTTAATAACTTTAATAGTTTGGAACTAATTCAAATTTGTATGATAAGTCCAAATATCACAGTAGATAAGTGAGTAAAAGATATAAGTGGTAGTTTTTTTTAAAAAAGGAACTGCAGTAGTTAGAAATATTTGTGAACATTTCAATGTTCATTTCAATCACACAAAACATAATGAAGCTTGTTTATTTAAAAAAAAATTATTTTAAGAAAGATGCCCAGTTTTGGAGAAGGTTCTGAGAAAACACTTTCACACAGTGCCTTTGAATTAAACCTTTTGGGAACTTGTCTATGTTCATCAAAAGCCCTGAGCATGATTATATTCTTTAGTGTGGGAACTTATTTCAGTGAAACTATTCAAACACTTTATTATTAAAAAATATTAAATGTACTATATGTGTTTTGGTGTACTCTCAAATTCTGTTTGGAAAGGGGCAAACAATGAAGATAAAAATAGTTTCTAAAGAAATATGAAAACAATGTAAATGTAAAGTGTTATCACAAAAATTTGAAAAATAAATAAAGGGTGTTAGAGAAAACCTCAGGAGGTGATGGACATTCTTCTGGCCACATTGTGGGGATGATTTCACAGGTATATACCTATTTCTAAACTCATCAAATTGTATACATTAAATATATACAGCTTTTTGTTTTCAGTCATACTGCAATAAAGTGTTTTTTCTAATTCATCACAAATTATGTATAAAGAAAAAACACTGGAAACTATGATTTCAATGGGGAAATATTTTTAGTATAAGAGTTTATATAGAAATAGAATATTTTGTCACCAAGAAAATGCTTTTTTCAAACAATCTACATTTTAAGTATGAAAAGTGTTCTAAGGTTTTATCCTTAAAAACCTGCATATACAATATAACTGCAGATTTGCAAGGGAAATTATACCTATGTTAAAGCAGGGCAGCAACTATGATAGAATGTTAGAAGTTACTGCCTCTGGGCAGTGGGAGCTTATATAGTTTCTTTGCACTTTCCAAATATTCCAATATTATGATGCAATTGATTCCATATTTAATTACTTAATAGTTGGTTAATTGATAATCATTAAAAAAATTGAATAGTTGAAATATGCTTCCAAGGACTTGACAACTAAATTTAATTCATACCTTGGATGGGATCCTGGAACAGAAAAAGGACATTAAGTAGATATAAAGAAATCAGAATGAAATATAGACTTTCATTAATAATAATAATGTATCAATATCAATTCATTGTTGTACCATATAATACAGGATGTTAAAAAAGGGAAAACTGAATATATGATTATCTAGGATCTCCTACTAACTTTGTAACTTTCTGTAAATCTAAAACTATTGTAAAATAAAAGATCATTAAAAAAAATTCTCCCAAAGTATGTCTCTACATCCATAAAATTTTTAAATGAATTATTAAATTTTGAAAATTTAATGCATGTATGTAGTATATAATTACAAAGGTACAAATGAGATGTTTTTATTTATAAATTACTCTGCCACCTATGTAAATGAACGACTAATTTCTATTGATTTATGTATACCTATCTGACTTACACAAAGGCTCTGGAGAATCATTAACCGTTTCTAAAAACATAATGCATAAATCCTTGTTTCTACCCACTAAGAACCCTCTGAACAATGAGAAGCAGATTAATTAAAATTCAAAGACTAGGTGTGTTTGTATTCATCTAAATTGCAGATGTGGTACCATAAACCACCCTTACTTTACTAAGCCCTTCCCAGAAGATGAGAAAAAAGAAATTAATCAGGAATTTGCTAATCCAGAACATTATAGTGCAATACTAATGTTTTAAATATGCTAAAAGCATAACTTGGCAGGCAATCCTTCAGCTGATTCCCTAAGTTTGATAGTGATCAGGACTTGAAAGCTTGAAACAACCACATCCACTTGTTTAGTACTTTGGCACTTGCCAAAGTGCCAAAGAATGACCACTCATTCTTTACAGGGTGATATTGGCCTGTGTGGAAATATAAGAAAGACAAATGGAAAGGATAGCTAATTACATTGAATTAATGTCAGAGACAAAGTGATTTGATCTTCTTAGACGAGAACCTGTAGCCACTCTTTGAAGATCATTTAATAATTATAGAGTTTATGTATATGGAAGTTGTAATGTTAGTCATCCTATAGGGGATAAGGTAGCAAACTATAGAAGACTGAATGTGAAAACAAAATTGCTGTTACACATACAGGGAACATGTAAAAGAAAAAGGTCAGGACTTTCTCCAAAGATGGTGATCAGTTATCAGTCCCATGAAGATTCAACCACTAAGGAATGCTCTACCTCTAAAATTAGGTCTGCTGTTTAAGAACTCTCCAGAGAATTTCTCCATGGGAAACTGTGTCACGTAATGGAGATTTGGGAGCTAAACTTAAACTTATTTAAAAGCCACATGGATTTCATTCAAATTTGATTTCTGTATATTAGTATAATATATGAAAAGTCTCATTTGAGTTTGTCCTTTGTCTTGAATTTGAGTGTGTGTGTGTGTGTGATTAATTTTGGCTACAGTATCTGTATGGAAATTTAAAAATCATAGTACATTCCCAGAATCTATAGTGTGTTTCTAATTTATTCTGTAGAATTATTGTTACAGAAACATTTATCTACCAACAATATTTGGATCATATCTGCATCTCTGTTTTACAAGAAAAAATAGTTGAATGTCTCACTATATGTGGGAGTATATTCTGCTGGTTTGAAAGAGAATGATGCATACAGTTTCCTAGAATTTTTTTACAACATTTTCTGCTGCATTCCATAATAACTTCTAATGATTTTCTTTGCTTTTTACTTTAGTTTTTGCTCATGTAACATTGGTGAAGGATGAGGAAATATGACAAAAGCTGGAATAAATATTAATTATGTAGCCTCTGCCCACCAAATCAAAGCCTGCCAGTCTGCATGGCTGCCTATTCTGGCTATCTATCTGTGACCATTTAATAGACCAATGACAAATATAAAGTAACTTACTCATTTACATACATTATAAACATTAAAATAGGTGTGAAGCATGCCACAAGGGAATAACAAAGCACTACTGATTTTTGAGGATCGATCATCACATCTTCATGCAATGATCTATGGTTTGAGGAGGTTGATTTGAGTCAGTTGCATAGTTGGGAATAGCATTTTGCTGTTTTGCTTTTGCTTTTGTTTTTATTTCAATCTCTAAAGCAATGCTCTTTTTTATGGAGACCAAAAGAATGGGCCTCAGAGACTTCCAATTGTGGAAGCATAATCCACCAAGGGCCCAGGATCTGTTTTCTGAACACTGCCTCTGAGTATGTATCTGCCCAGGGCGCACATCCCACAGGCTGCTGCCAGCCAACCACAGTAGAGGCAGTAGTGTCCTAAGAGAGACCCACTCCTAGTAAATAAGGAACTCCTTGGACCAGCAACGTGGCTCATGGGCTCTCCTAAGGTATTGCTGAACTTCCCTTCAACTGAATAGCATTTTACTTTACGATTCAATGAGAGATTATTTTTCCTTCAATATATGTGTTTAGCTAATCAATATTTACAGATGTGATAGTTTTGGTTCTGCATCATATTATATGTTATGCCTTTTCTTTTTACTGTTTTCCCTCTCAATCTCTCATTGCATAATTCTTGTGTATGCATACATGTTGATATTGAATGGTTTCTATATTCATTTTAGTAGTTATATTTATAGCTGTTAGTTATAATGCACTTAAATTTCTATTTACACACTATTGATTGACTCCCTACTATGAACAATGATGAAATTAATACATTTTACCTTCGAATCTCCTCCTCTCCCTCATCTCTGCCTTCCAATTTTAATATAGTTAACTATATTGATTGTTTGGTTACCTTTATAACCTCTCTTATTTGAAATTTAATTGATATTTAATCCTTACAATAAAACATAAGGGAAACAGTCTTCTTATGCCACCTCTACCTTCCCTGCCTCCTTTTCTTACTTGTATCATTTCTACCTAATCAGGGTTTACAATATTTATAGTCTGCTATGTATTGGAACTCTCAGTTATATTAGACTAATTATTTAGTTAAAAGATATCAATTTTCAACTCACCTCTGTTCATGATGGAGTAGCCAGGACTGGTTTTACACAACTGACTTAAAAAAAAACTCTAAGAATGAGACAAAATAGATCATACAATTGTTAAATACATTAGACAACAAGCAGCACAGGACAAATGATGCCTGAGGTTGTCTGGAATTGCAATCCACAGCACAGAGGCAGAACCCAAAGCCTGGTGATCTGCCTGAGTTACAGGGATGAGACAGTTGAGAATTTAGGGAAGTCACTGTGGCTGGAATTCACAAGGCAGAGAACCAGAGACTAGAGAGCAGAAAGGTAAAGATGGAGCTGAACATCTTTCTGAGATTAATTCAGTGCAGAACATCATGCTCAGTTGAAGAGTCCTTTAGGCTCATTAAGCTATTGCATAATTTTATTAGAGTGTAATATAATGATAGGTTTGAAAATGTGAGAGTATTTCAGTTATACTGAAATTTAATTTCCTTCCTCTTCTTTAAACAATGTTTTATTGAAAGACTGTAACAGAAATAGCTACAACCATAGAAAAAAGCTATTTTTTCCAGATGAATACAAAGATACAAACAAGCCAGTGGTGTGGTCCTAACAGGTAAAGGTACAAAGAGAAAATAGAGTTTCAACACATTATGGTCAAGTATGGCTGCGTTGTGTTAGTAAGTCATTTCATCAGTACTAACAGCCTTCTGTTCTAGAGCAGACTATTGCTTTAGGTTAGATAATGTAAGGAAAGTTTATCAAAGCCTAGGGAGCAAATGAAAAACTGCTTACATATCACAATTTCACTAGTTGTACAGAGTTGTATTAGACATCCTCATTTTGAGAGAATAAAGGACTTCCACAGAAAGGAGGGTCCAGGTAGGAGTGAACCACGCAGACTTCTCTTACAAAGCATGTGTAAGATCACTTTTTAAAAAATGAATGCTTGAAATCTTGGTTATATTTAGTTTCTTATGCACATTATTTCATTTCCAAGATACCTAAAATGTTATAATTAATTAAATAAAGATGTTCTCAAAACAGTTCAAAGCTATTCAGGTAATAATAGTAACCAAATAAATCTAAGATATAAAGGTCTTTTGCATTCCTTTTTCCGTGTTAGAATTTGCAAGAAATTCAAATTATGTTCAGTTCATTCTTCTAACTCACATTTGGTTTGCAATACTTTGCTTAATTATTCTCCATATCCCATGTCAACAGAAGAAAAGGAAATAATGAAAAGAATCTCCCTTACTTGAGCATGCTGCTAGATACTTCATATATGCTTCCTCTTATTTTTTCAATAACTCTGAGAAGTATCCTTATCTCCATTTTTGTATGAAAAGAACTGAATTCTGAATAGATCAAGTAATCTACTTGCTTAAAACTACAGAGCTAGTAACAGCGAGAAGCAAGAAATAAACCTAAATTTGAAATGTTGCATGAGAAACAGGAATGAGAAAGGCCAGGTAACTCAAAAGATTTAAGAGTTTTAAAGACTGAGGGGTCAGCCATTCCAAAAGAAGCAAAAGGAAGGAAAGGATAAAACACTGTCTCCTGTATTGGGATATAGAATTTGTTGGTGATAAGCCAAACATGTCCTGGCAGAATCTGAGGTCAGAAGCAGAAGTGTAAGTGGAAAGTGAAGAAGTGAAGACATTGAGAGCAGAGAGCTGCTTTCAAAAGCAGGGCTGAGCTGACTGGCAGGCAGAGGATGGCCCCAACAACAATGATCCCAGCAGAAGCACCTCATGCCACACAAAGCGTATACAGAGGTGAGCGGTGGGGATCAGCCACTGCCTGCAGGCAGCAGCAAAGCAGGCTCACCCACAGCCCACCCACAGCAACTGGGACTCAGGCACAAAAGAGAACCAAGCACTGGTGAACAAAGAATTTTGAGCTTCTGGGCATCACAGGATGCCCACTTCATAAAAAAATTACTTTCAAGACCAAGAAGCATAGCTGATTTATCTAGTACAAAGGAAGAAACACAGAAACTCAGATAAAATGAGGAGGCAGGGGAATATGTTCCAAAAATAACAAGATAAAACACCAGAAAAAGGGCTAAATGAAATAGAGATTAGCAATCCTCTTGATAAAGAATTTAAAGTAACAGTCATATAGATGCTCAATGAACTGGGAAAAAATTGATGGTCTCAGTGGGAACTTCAACAAAGAGATAGAAAATATGAAAAAAGGCACTCAGAGCTGAAGAATAGAATAACTGAAATGAAAAATACAATAGAGGGAATGAATAGAAGACTGCTAAAAGCAGAGGAAAGAATCAGTGTGATGGAGCATAAAGAACTGCAGAGTAACCAAGCTGAGGGGCAGAGAGACAAAAGAATTTCTAAAAATGAGATGATGCTAAGAGAACTATATGACACTCCAAATGAAACAGTATTTACATAACAGTGGTCCCAGAAAAACAGGAAAGAGAAAAAGGAATAGAAAGTCTTTTTGAAGAAATAATAGCTGAAAGTTCCCCCAATCTGGAGAAGGAAATGGACATCCAGGTCTTGGAAGCACAGAGAGCCCCTAACAAGATGAACCCCAGGAAGACAACACCAAGACAAATAGTAACTAAAATGGCAAATATTAAAGATAAAGAGAGAATCTAAAAAAGCAGCAAGAGACAGATGGTTACTTACAAGGGAAACTCCATAAGGCTATAAGCAGATTTCTCAGCAGAAAATTTACAGGCCATGAGGGAATGGCATGAAATTATTCAAAATATTGAAAGGGAAGAACCTATAAGCAAGGATTCTCTGTCCAGCAAGGTGATCTTCATAACTGAAGGAGAGATTAAAAGTTTCTCAGCTAAATGAAGGTTAAAAGAATGCACCACCACTAAACATGCCTTACAGGATATATTAAAAGGACTTATTATGTCTAAATATTTTTCATCAGTGAAAATAAACCTAGAGTAAAGGTAGTAAACTAGTTACTTACAAGCAAGTATGAAGTTCAAAAAAACGAAAGCAGTAAAATAAGCTATGTGTAAAATCAGTCAAGGGATACACAAAAGATCTAGATTATGTCATTTTATACAAAAAAGTGCAGAGTAAGAAGAATAAAAAAGTAGTACTTTTCTAATGTGTTCAAAATTGAGACACCATCAACTTAATATAGACTGTTATATATCAAGGAAACTATGGACCTTATGGTAATCACAAACTTAAAGCCTATAATAGATAAACAAAAAATTTAAAGAAGGAATCAAAGTATAACACTAAAGAAAGCCATCAAATGACAAGAGAAGAGAGTAAGAAAGGAACAGAGATGAACTACAAATAAACCCAAAAAACAATTTATAAATTGGCAATAGGCATATGCCAATCAATCATTACCTTAAACCTAAATGGACTAAATGCACCAATCAAAAGACTTATGGAGGAAGAATGGCTAAAGAAACGAGACCCATCTCTATGCTGCTTATAAAAGACTCATTTCAGGCCTAAAGACATACATACAGTGAAAAGTGAAGGGATGGAAAAAGGTATTTCATTCAAATAAAAGGGAGAAAAAAGCTGGAATACCAGTACTTAGACAAAATAGACTGAAAAACGAAGTAATAAGAGACAAAGAAGGATATTACATAATGATAAAGGCATCAGTCCAACACATAGGAGTACCTAAATATATAAAACAAATGCTAGCAGACCTGAGAAACAGACAGCAATACAATCATAATAGAGGATTTTAACATCCCATTTACATCAATGACTAGGTCATTCAGGCAGAAAATAAATAAGGAAACAGAGTTGTTGAGGAAAAATTCTGAAGAAGACACAAATCAATGGAAATCTACCCAATGCTCATGGATAGGAAGAACTAATATTGTCAAAATAGGCCAGATGGACATACAAGAGATACATACAGAACATGCTGCTCAAAAGCAGCAAGATACACTTTTTTCTCAAGTATACATGGAATGTTCTCCAGAATAAATCATATAGTAGGTTGCAAAAAGAGCTTCAATAAATTCAAGAAGACTGGAATTCTATCAAGCATCTTTTCAGAACAAAATGGTATGAAACTTCAATTACATGAAGAAAACAAAACAAAAACTCCACAAACACATGAAGGCTAAACAACGGTCTTCTAAATAATCAATGGATCAATGAGCAAATTAGAAAATATCAAACAATACATGAAGACAAATGAAAACAAACACATTGGTTCAAAATATCTGGGATGCAGCAAAAGTGATTCTAAGAGGGAAGTACATAGACATACAGGCCTACCTCAAGAAACAAGACAATCCCAAATAAACAATCTAATCTCACAACTAAAGGGACTAGAAAAAGAAGAACAAACAAAGCCCAAAGTTAGTAGAAGGCAGGACATAATAAAAATCAGAGCATAAATAAATAAGAGAATAAGAAAACAATAGAAAAAATATCAATTGAACAAGATCTGGCTCTTTAAGAATATACAAAATAGACTACACCTAGCCAGACTTATCAAGAAAAAAAGAGAGTACAGAAATTAACAAAATCAGAAACAAAAAGTGAAAAGTTATAACTGACACTACAGAAATGCAAACAGTTGCAAGAGAATTTTATGAAAAATTATATGGAATAAATTGGATAACTTAGAAGAAATGGACAAAATCCTAGAAGCATACAATCTTCTAAGACTGACCCTGGAAGAAACAGAAAATATGAACAGACTGATTGCCAAGAATGAAATTGAACTAGTAATCAAAAACCTCCCAACAAACAAAAGTCCAGAGACAGATGGCTTCATAGCTGAATTCTGCCAATCATTTAAAAAGAGATAATACCCACTCTTCTTAAAGTATTCAAAAGAACTGAGGAGGAGAGAATACTTCCAAACTCATTCTATGAGCCAGCATCACTCTCATACCAAACCAGACAAAGACAATACAAAAGAAGAAAATTACAGACCAATATCCCTGATGAACATAGATGCAAAAATCCTCAACAAAATATTAGCAAACAAAATTTAAAAATATGTCAAAGATCATCCATCACATTCAAATAAGATTTATTCCAGGAATGTGAGGATGGTATAATATTCACATTCAACCAAGGTAATACACTACATTAACAAAAGGGAAGGGTAAAAAACACACAATCATCTCAATAAGTGCAGACAAAATTCAATATCCATTCATGATAAACATACTCCCCCACCAAAAAAAATGGATATATAGAGAAAATACCTCAACATAATCAAAGCCATAAATGACATCATACTCAATGGTGAAAAGATGAAACTTTTCCTCTAAGATCAGGAATAAGACAAAGATGCACATTCCTACCACTTTTATTCAACATCATACTGGAAGTCCTAGCCAAGGTGATCAGGCAAGAAAAAAGAGATAAAAGGCACCCAAATTGGTAAGGAAGAAGTAATATCATCACTATTTGCAAATGACACAACACTATATAGAAAATCCTAAAGACTCCATCAATAATCTATTAGAATAACTGAATTTAGCAAAACTGAAGGATACAAAATCAATATACAGAAATCTGTGGCATTCCTATATAGAAACAATGAACTAGAAGAAAGAGAAATCAAGAAAACAATTCCATTTACAATTGCATCAAAAAAAAAATACCTAGGAATAAACCAAGCTAAGGGGGTGAAAGACTTGTACTCTGAAAACTGTAAGACACAGATGAAAAAAACTGAAGAAGACTAAAATCAATGGAAATCTATCCAATGCTCATGGATAGGAAGAACTAATATGGTCAAAATAGCTATCCTACCCAAATCAATTTACAGATTCAATGCAATCCCTGTCAAAATAACAAGGGTATGTTGTAATGAACTAGAGAAAATAATCCTAAAATTCATATGGAACTACAAAAGACCCCAAATAGCTAAAGCAATCTTGAGAAAGAAGAACAAAACCTGGGGAATCACTCTCCCTGACTTCAAGATCTATTACAAAGTGATATTAATCAAAACAGTATGATACTGGCACAAGGAAAGAGCCATAGATCGATGGAATAGAATAGAGAGTCCAGATATAAACCCACACATATGTGGTCAATTAATAAATGATAAAGGAACCATGATATACAATGGGGGAAAAGATAGCCTCTTCAATAACTGGCATTAGAAAAACTGAGAGCTACATACAAGAAAATGAAACTGGATTACTGTCTAAATCCATACACAAATGCAAACTCAAAATAGATTAAAGACCTAAATGTAATACATGAAAGCATAAAACTCTTAGAAGAAAACATAGGCAAAAATTTCCTGAACATAAGCATGAGTAATTTTTTTCTCGACTCATCTCCCCATGCAAGGGACACAAAAGCAAAATTAAACAAATGGGACTACATCAAATTAAAGAGCTGAAGAGCAAAAGAAGCCATCAAGAAAACAAAAGGGCAACCTGCAGTATGGGAGAATATACTTGGAAATGATGTATCTGTTAAGGGGTTAACATCCAATATACATTAAGAACTCATATGACTCAACATAAAAAAATAATAACCCAATTAAAAATGGGCAGAAGACTGGAATAGACATTTTTCTAAAGAAGAAACACAGAAGGCTAACATGAAAAGATGCTCCATATTGCTAATCATGAGGGAAATGCAAATCAAAACCACAGTGAGATACAACCTCACACTAGTCAGAATGGCCACTATCCAAAAGATTAGAAGTAACAAGTGTTGGCAAGGATGTGCAGAAAGGGAATCCCCCTACGCTGCTGGTGGGAATGTAAATTGCTAAGTGAAATAAACTAGGCAGAGAAAGACAAATACCATATGATTTCACTTACATGTGGAATCTAAAAAGAGAACAAAAAAAATGACCACCACCAATAGATTCATAGACTGGTGGTTACCATGGGGGAGCAATTGGGACAGGTGGATGAAATATGTGAGGAGAAAAAAGAGGCACAAAATTTCAGTCATAATGTAAATCAGTCACAGGAATGAAAGTACAGCATAGAGAATATAGTCAATAGCTCTTTAACATCTTTCTACATTGACAGTCACTACACTATTTGGGGAAAGGATTTAATAATGTATATAAATGTTGAGTCACTATGTTGTATATTTTAAACCAATATAATATTATATATCAACTATATTTCAATAAAAAAAATCAAAAATCAAAATAAAATAAAAAGCGGGGCTGAAATTGAGTAAAAATAGACATGACTGATATTAGAGGCAGGAGAGGTTAGAGGACAGTTACTGTATGTTTGTTATTTTATTTTATTTTTTTAAGTAAAATAAGGGGGACTTAAAGATGTATATTTACCACTTTGGAAGAGTTAATCAATATATAGAATTTAAAGGAAAGTTCAGGGTCAAATTTATACAACAAGATCAGTTTATTTTCAAAGTAAAATGTTTGCAAGGAAATCCAGCTTTCAGATCAACTGACTCAGTGAAAAAGAGAAGAGAAAATATTGATAGTTATTTTTTTATATGGCAGTTGAAATTCTTATTAGAAAAATATTGGGTCAGCTATAATAAAATCAGATACTCATGTTTTTGGAACCATGATACGCTGCCCTTGTTATAAACTTGGAAATATGTAGGTAAGAATAAAATACATATGAAAGAGTATGAGAGAAAGGAGTGCAAGAGAGGGAAGAAATGCTTGGCGCAAGTGAGGACAGGCAGTACGCAGCAGGGTGTATCCCAGAGAATGAATTAGGTTCATTGGTAAGTACGGAGATCATCCTGGCAGCCACGTGTGCTGGGGGTTGGTGACAACAGGGAAGGTCTAGAAATCCTCAACTGGAGGAGGAGGGTATAGGGAGACGATAGTGAATTGTCTCTCATGGACAAAATCCCACCTGGAAACCTTGATTAGTATTTTTTTCACACAAAAATATATTAACTCCTTTGTTAGATATTTTGAACTGTTCAGATATGCACTGTCACTTCTTTCCTACTTATTTTCAGCCTATTTCCTAGCACAAACACTATGCTTTCACTGCCCTAAATTACTTGTTGAAATCGTATTATGTATACATATGTCTCGATATCTTTATCAGTTTTCTTTTGCATGGCATGTTTTGTCTAATTTTTGCCTCTGAAACTATTGTTAGTTCTTTAAAAAGATATAAAGCCTTTAATAGTACAATCCTTCTCCATTCTTTGTGTTATTCTTATACTTGGAGAGAACAACTTAAAATGTAATGAAAAAGAGCAAAGTACATATTGACTTAGAAAAGTATGCAAGTTATCTGAAAATCTTGTATCAAAATATAGCCTTGATTTATTTAAAAAATATTTTATGTTTGAGTATGCTCTGATAGAGTGCCAATTTCCTTAATTTCCCTTTTTTTAGATTAAAAAGTCTTTAAAAAATATCTAGATTTAAGCTTATATATATTTTTGATAATATTCATTTAATTACAAAATACTACATTGCTATTAAAATTACCATGATACATGTAGTAAGCAGTCTTACTAAATGCTTAATGGTAGTTTTTCCTGCAAAGATTGATACACAGTATTTATAAAAAGCAACATGCAATAATAAAATGAAGCAGCAGATGGAGCTCTAGAATGTATTAGTCTTACTCTTCTCTAGTCACTTTTTATTGTTTCTCAATATGAAGTAATTGGGGGATTCTGATACACATGAAGATACCCTTATTTGTAGTACTCTCTGAGACTTCAATTTCTTTAAGTACAGTATGCCTTCAGTATAGGATTCTGGGCTTTCCAAAATTAATGGACAGGTTATATTTATCCAATATTTAAGAAATTAATGACATAGTAATAGAGATTATTAGTATTTATATTTCAACATTTATGCTTTAATGATGTTAATGTGCTAATGCTGTATATTTTTAAAAATGATATGCACTGAAACTACATCCAGTGGTTGTTACACCTTTACATTTTCTTTTTTAAGCTACACTTACTAGTTAGCAGATTAGGTATCAAGTCAATACATATATTAGGAACATCATATCCTCAGTACATCCCAATTTATCCCAAACAATTAATTCTTGAATAATTTAATCTTATCTTTATTAAGCCTTTGACTTATTCCTCCATAGGCAAAGTTAGTTGGTTTTTCTAAATGCTCTATTATCATCAACTACAGCAATTTAATTGCAATTAATAATTTAATTTTCTATCTTACAGCTGGGCTATGAACTCTTTATATTCAGAGTGCCAGGCACCGAGCCTGCATGTGGTTCATATCAATAAGCATTCACTTCACTGAATGGTAGGAGAGGTGCATTTGGAGCACAGGACAGAACAATGAAAGAAACAAGAACTCTGCCTAAAGCATAGGACATATTAGTGAGGGAGAAGTAATGATGGCAGATTTACAAGTGCCTCATTTAAACCCAAGAGTGACATGAATCTACAGTAAAGAGAATAGGATTCACAGCTTGGAGTTCTTCCAGACCAGTTTTGAGGCCGTAGTGATACTCTGAAGAGACACATTTATGGCAGTCAGTAACAAAGGCCAAGAAGTTCACTAAAATGAGTGAAACAGAGCTGGTCAGGATTATGGAAAACTGAGAGCAGATGCTGTCTCTAAAGTAGATATCATCTGCTCAGTTCCCTAAATCTGCTAATTGCTATGTGGAAATATGGATTAAATACTTTAGATCTTTTAATCCTATTGGGGAAAACAAAAAAGTAAATCTCATAATTATATGAATTAATGATTAATTTGAAATTTTAGAAACAATGTATGGTTTAAACAAATTTTGTCTGTGCACTTAATTAGTCCCAAAGACAATCACTTTGCCTTCCCTGACTCAACTAGGAGAATAGCAGAAATGATGGACAGGAAGTGGGAGATTCTAGGATCAGTGGGGAAGCAGACTGGATAGAATTTAATAACTGTGATACACACATTGACACACAGAAAAAAAGCTTTAGAGATACAGTTATACAGTATTTAAATGCAATTATTTGTCTGAGCTACAGCAATTTGTTCTGTCTTGTTGTTCTATCTTTACCTACTCCCTAATTTGTTTTAAGCTATGAGTTTAAACAATGTTACAGAAGATTTATTTTTTAAACTCTCAGATTTTTTTAAATTCAATTTAACATACATGTGTTATATCGTTACAAAATTAACACATGCTCCTTGCACACCCAAAGAAAATCCCTCCTCCTACCTGATTTTACTCAACAGAAGCAACAACAATTAACAAGTTGATTTATATTATCTCAAATCTTTTATAAATGCATAAATCCTTAAATATATAAATAAATACATTACCCTATTTCATGAATAGTTGGGTCTATTTTTGTAAAAGTGAACACACTGTAAATACACATTATTGTAAGAGCATTTTATAATATGGTTCTGTAATTTATTTTTTATCATGAACATCTCTCCACTAGCCATTCATTTTACATATTCAAAGTGAAATCTGCATAACCTGGAAAAAAGGAAAAGGGTAGGGAAACTATAAAACTGCAGGCATCTCTGTCCAATGAGCAGACTGTTGCTGAATCACTGCAGACAGGAACTGTCCTTTCCTTCCTTTGTTCTCTTGGGTCTTACTTCCTAAGACCCTCAGCGCCTTTTCTAGTGTGAGCTCTTGCAGCACTAGATTTGATCGAGTAGTTGAATAATGGATGTTTTATTAGGCATTGTCTCTATATAAAAATCAACTAATTTCCTTTTCCAGACTAGACCACATACTAGGCCAAAAAAAGAGCTTCAATAAATTCAAAAGGATTGAAGTTGTGTCAAGCAGCTTTTCAGACTACAATGGTACGAAACTAGAAATAATTTACACAAAGAAAACAAAAAAGCCTACAAACACTTGAAGGCTAAACAGCATGCTTCTAAATAATCAGTGGATCAATGACCAAATTAAAACAGAAATCAAGCAATACATGGAGACAAATGAAAACAAAAACACAACAGCCCAATATCTGTGGGATGCAACAAAGGCAGTTCTAGGAGGAGAGTACATAGCAGCACAGGCCTACCTCCCTCAGAAAACAAGAACAATCCCAAATAAACAGTTTAAAATCATATTAAAGAAACTAGAAAAAGAATAAATGAAGTCCAAAATCAGTAGAGGAGGGACATACTAAAGATCAGAGCAGAAATAAATAAAATAGAGAAGAATAAAACCATAGAAAGAATCAATGAAACCAGGAGCTGGTTCTTTGAGAAAATGAACAAAATAGGTAAACACCAACCAGACTTAAAAAGAAAAAAAGAAGACTGTACACACATAAGCAAAACCAGAAATGAAGAAGGAATAATCATAATGGACACCACAGAAATACAAAGAATTATTAGAGAATACCATGAAAAGTTATTTGACAATAAATTGGACAACCTAGAAGAAATGGACACCTTTTAGAAAAATACAACCTTCCAAGTCTGAACCAGGAAGAAACAGAAAATCTGAACAGAACAATTATCAGCAATGAAATTGAATTGCTAATCAAAAAACTACCTAAGAGCAAAACACCAGGTACAGATTGCTTCACAACTCAATTCTACCAATATTTAAAAAGAGCTAATACTCATACTCCTTAAAGTATTCCAAAAAGTAGAAGAGAAGGGAATACCTCCAAACTCATTCTATGATGCCAGCTGCCAGCATCACTGTAATACCCAAACCAGACAAAGACATCACACACAAAAAAATTACACGCTAATATCCCTTATGAACATAGATCCTCAACAAAATATTAGCAAACTGAATTCAAATATATATCAAAATACCATCATGACCAAGTGAAATTTATTCCAAGGATGCAAGGATGGTACAATATTCATGAATTTATCAATATCATACATCACATTAACAAAAACAAGAATAAAAATCACATGACCATCTCAATAGATGCTGAAAAGGCATTTGACAAAATTCAATATCCATCATGATAAAAACTCTTAACAAAATGGGTATAGAGAGCAAGTACTTCAACATAATAAAGGCCATATATGACAAACACATAGCCAACATCACGCTTAATAGTGAGAAGCTGAAAGCTTTTCCTCTAAGATAGGGAACAAGACAAGGATGCCAACTCTCATCAGTTTTATTCAACACATGTACTGGAGGTCCTAGTCATGGCAATTAGATAACACAAAGAGATAAAAGACATCCAAAACCGGTAAGGAACAAATTAAACTGTCACTATTTGCAGACATGATATTATGCATAGAAAACTGTTAAGACTCCACCAAAAAAACTATTAGAACTAATAACTGAATGCAACAGGATAAAAAATTAATACTCAGAAATCTGTAGCATTCCTGTACATAAACAATTAACTAGCAGAAAGATAAATCAGGAAAACAATTCCATTCACAATTGCATCAAAAAGAATAAAATATCTAGGAATAAACCTAACCAAGGAAGTGAAAGACCTTTACCCTGAAAACTATAAGACATTCATGAGAGAAATTAAGGAAGACACCAATAAATGGAACTCTATCCTGTGCTCATGGATAGGAAGAATTAATATTGTCAAAATGGCCATCCTGCCTAAAGCAATCTACAGATTCAATGCAATCCTTATCAAAATCCAACAGCATTCTTCAATGAACTAGAACAAATTGTTTTAAAATTCATATGGAACCACAAAAGACCCCGAAGAGCCAAAAGAATCCTGAGAAAGAAAAAGCTGGGGGGATTATGCTCCCTGACTTCAAGCTCTACTACAAAGCCACAATAATCAAGACAATTTGGTGCTGTCACAAGGTAGACCCATAGATCAATGCAACAGAATAAAGAGCCCAAATATAAATCTATACATATATGATCAATTAATATAGGACAAAGGAGTCAGGAATATACAACAGGGAAAAGACAGCCTCTTCAACAAATGGCGTTGGGAAAAATGGACAGCTACATGTCAGAGAATTAAACTGGATTATTGTCTAACTCCATATACAGAAGTAAACTTGAAATGGATCAAAGACCTGAATGTAAGTCATGAAACTATAAAACTCTGAGAAGAAATTCAAAAATCTCTTGAATATAAGCATGAGCAATTTTTCCTGGACACATTTCCTTGGGCAAGGGTAACAAAATAAAAAATGAGCAAGTGGGTCTACATCAAGTTAAAAACCTGCACAGAAAACTCTTAACAAAATGGATATAAAGGGTACTAACCTCAACATAATAAAGGCCATATATGACAAACATATAGCCAACATCATGCTTAAGGATTGCATTGAACCTGCAAAGGACACCATTAGTAGAACAAAAAGGCACCCTATAGTATGGGATAATATATTTGTAAGTGACTCATCCGATAAGGGGTTTACCTCCAAAATACATAAAGAATTTATATGCCTCAACGCCCAGAAAACAAATAAACTGATTAAAAAAATAGGTGGAGAACCTGAACAAACAATTCTCCAAAGAAGAAATACAAATAGCCAACAAGCACATGAAAAGATGCTCCACATTGTTAAGCATCAGGGAAATGCAAGTTAAAATTACACTGAGATATCACCTCACACCAGTTAGGATGACCACTTTCCAAAAGAGAAGAAACAACAAATGCTAGGGAGGAAGAAGAGAAATGGGAACCCTCCTACACTGCTGGTGGGAATGTAAATTTATGCAACTGCTGTGGAAAGCAATGTGGAGCTTCCTCAAAAAACTAAAAGTAGAAATACCATTTGACCCAGTAGTTCCATGCCTCAGAATTTACCAGAAGGAAACAAAATCCCTGATTCAAAAAGATACACACCCCTATGTTTATCGCTGCACTATTTGCAATAGCCAAGATATGGAAACAACCTATGTGTCCATTGATAAATGAATGGATAAAGAAGTGGTGGTATATGTACACAATGGAATATTATTCAGCCATAAAAAGAAAAGAAATCCTTCCATTTTGCAACAACATGGTATTATGTTCAGTGAAATAAGTCAGGTGGATAAAGATAAATGCCATATGATTTTATCAATTTGTGGAGTATAAAAACAAAGCAAAAGGGAAGGAACAAAAGAGCAGCATACCCATAGACACAGAGAAGAGACAGGTGGTTACCAAGAGGCAGGGGTTGGGGCGTGTTGAGAGGGAAGGTGAAGGGGGTAAAGGAACAATAATTTCAATCACAGTATCAGACATTCAGGGGGATAGTAGTACAGCATGGAGAATAGTCAGTGATTCTGTAACATATTACTACATTGATAGATAGCAACCACCCTAGAGAGGGTGAGGACTTAATAATATGGGTAACTGTTGAACCATTGTATTGTATATTTGAAACCAATATATAAGATTGTATATCAATGATACTTTAATAAAAAGACAGTTGACAACAACAAAAAAATCAACTGATTTCTTTAGGGTCATTGTCTCCAATGTGACACCTTCCTGAGAGATTTTTAAGAATAATTTTACTTGCAAGTAAATTTAACTCTCTGAACTAGCTTTAAAACTTAACTCTCTGCTAAGGTAGAACTCTGTTGCATGTTTCTACCCGATAATTTTTATCAGTAAAATAGTACTCCATTTTATAAATGTATTTTATTTTATTTTTGTGCTGATTCTCCTATGAATGTATATTGACTTGGGAGGGCTAGTGTCCTTCAATTTCATTCTTTTTCAGGCTATTCTATGTCCTAAGGTTTATTATTTTTAATTTCTGAAAAACAAATTAGCATCATTAGTATTCTGTGTGGCAAAGAATTAACATTAATAATAATTTTTACTACCATATTTTGGGTTCCTTCTTTGTGCCAAGCATTCCTAGCATCATTTAAACCTCATAAATCCCTAAAGTAGACATTGCATTGTTATTATGAATATTATACAGACAAGAACACTGAGACTCAGAACTATTAAGTAATATTGCTTGTATTACATAGCAGGTGGGCATCACAGCTAAGATCTGAAACCAGACTTTAAAGCTTCCCACCTAAACCTTACCTCCTACTGGATTTTTATGATATATATTATATTCTGCTTTGAATTTTGGAAGGATTAATGTCTTTACAATATTGAATCTTCCAACTAGGAATGAGTCATTTGTGTGCCTTTCTTAGTGTTCAAATCAAGATATTTATAATAATAATAATAATGCAGTATTTGTCATTAAGATATTGTGATTTTCTACAATAAGCACATGCATTTATTCACCACTTAGGTAAGTTTTTATATATCACCACTTTCCTTTTCATTTCATGACTCTTTTCATCATTACATTTACAATTTTTAGCCTCAAATAGATTGCTTTTAGAAATAAAGCATTTATTTAAATGGCAGTGAATGTAGCCTGTGTAAAAAAAAAGCTACATTTCAGTCTAGAAAATTCTAAAAATAAAGATGTGTTTAAAAGTTAGCAGGCCAAATAGACACATTAGTCTGATTTTACAGTATTGTTAAATATCCATATTTAAATGGATTGATCTGATTTAAGAATTTCACCAAAGTGGAGTGCAAGTAAAATATTCCAAACAACTCAAATCGAATTAGAAACCATTGCCATTCATCCTGGTATCCTGATTCCCATTTCCTTCCCACCACCACCAAATAACAGGTGAAAGAAAGCATCCCTCACAGGAAAAAGAAACAAGGAACTTAAACATGTGGTGACCACTAGGAGGCATGTTCCACTTTCTAATCAGAATGATTGCACTAAGTTCTCTCATTGTTAATTTTAAGTAGCCCTGGTTAGCAAGTGAAGAATTTTGAAATCAACCATTACAATAGTAGCTAAAAGGTTTACTTTTATTAATAGAAAGCAATGCATGCTATTAATAAACAGATTAATATACTGAAAATGATAAAAAGAAAAAATTCAAAAGAGCTTTTATTAATACTTGGCAAATTTTGTTAAAGTTGCATACAAAATTATGCTTATGTTGTAAATACATTTTTCCAATATGAATATTTTTTAGTTTCTTTCATACACTTAATTTTATATTCTAAGTATTTCTGTGGCATTTACAATATTTGATAAAGTTCAGATTTTGTCTTTCTTAGATTCCATCTTATATCTATAGCTGTGTAGTGCTTCAACTTCCCTTTATTACTGGACACTTAGACTGCCTCTGATTTTCCATTATATAAACCATACCCTGAAAAGTGCAGCAGTAAAAGCATAAGTGCAGGCAGTCCTGGAGTCATGTCTCAACTATGTCATTTTACTATTTGAAATTTGGATTTTTTTATTAATACTTTTAACTCTTAATTTTGTCTTTCTTAAGATGGTGGATAATAAACAGTATCTACAAGGCAATTGCTGTTAGGACTAAGTGACTTAAAACCCATAGAAAAGAATTAGCTCAGGGTATAGGAAATACTAAACACATGCTAGTTGGTATTATAATGTATGTTACAATTTTTGTACATGAACTTGCATTTCAGATTGTTTTTTAAAAACAAATTTCTAGAAGATTTATTCATTCAAAAGTCATTGATCCTTACTTTAAAATTGCTTTCCAAATAGTCTATGCAATTTATAATCTTTAAAGTTGTTTTAAAATATTCTTTCTTCATCAATACAAAAACAGTAAAGAACTCACTCAGAGAATAACATGGTTGTGAGGGCCACTGGAATTCACATTGTCTATAGATGTAAAAATAACACACATGTATCAGAAAGCATTATGTGTATCTGAGTTTGATTTCATCCTTTGTTGAAACTAGGTAATCTGAGTTTCATAAGATCTGTCAAGCATTTTATCTTATACACATCCTATTTTCTTACATAGGGAAGACAATAGCCCTGTAATTCACAGGAAGCTCTGTGTCTCAAGAAAGATAAAGATCCACAAGTCTGAACATAAACCTCTTGTAATATGGGAACTGCTGATCTACTCAAAGAACTTTAAATATGTCTTATTCCTCTGGGCTACGTATATTAATTGGTGTAAACATATAGTGTTAACACTTACCCTATTTCTTTTGGCTGATACTGTCTATAACCTTTTGTAAAAACTGAAAGTAAAGAGTTAAAAGCATGTACTTAATAATATGTTGTATGATGACTACATCATTATTTTGAAGTTAATTTTAAATATAACTATTGGAAGCTTTAAAACAGGTTCCAACTACCTACTTTTGCTGCAATGCATTCAATTTATAAATGTACTAAACATGTTTTATTCATACAATTTGGAGACATGTCTGAATTTCTTTTTTTTTTTTTGCCTTTTGATTAATTGTAATTAGTTAGAAGACATATTGAAACATACAGTAAAACACAGTTTATCTTTATCTTTCCTTTTTTGGAAGGCTACCAACTAAATATTTGCAAAGAGCTAATCAAGAACCAATTTCTTTTAGTTGCAAATACAAATATATTTACTTATTTATTCTATTTCTCTGAACATCCATATGTCTTGAAAGCAGAAAGCCTTGACAGTTGGATATATTTTGGGCACTTAAAAACTACAGGTAAACTATTAAATTAAAAAAAAAAGAAATTAATATTATCTTTGGGTCTTAGAATAAACAAATAAACAAACAAAAAACAATCCTTAAATAGATGAGCTTTTGACTGAATTATTTATATAAAACTTCAGAAGTTTGATTACTTTCAAAAGAAAGATGTGGTTTTCTTAAAATGGTTTTCCTTAACCTTCATTTATGGCTTTCTGGATTTCAGATAAGAATGTCAGTTAGGCTAACGTGAAAGCTGCCTATGAAAGGGTAAGATTAAAGGTCTGAAATACAATTAACTATTGAAAAGTAAGCTGCTGGACCTTACCCTGCTTATCTGTTTCAACTTTGAGTTGGGCACTGACATACTTGGTAAAAGAAAGTAGACTGTAATCTATTCAATTTGGAGATTTTTTGTTGAATTTAAAAATTTGTTTCCAGTCTTATCAAGTTGATATTGTAAAGATACAGTCCAAGGAAAAATATTTTATGTCTCTGCTATCAATTTGGAATAAATAAATAAATAAATAAATAAATAAATAAATAAATAAATAAATAAATAAATAAATAAATAAATAAATAAATAAATAATAGAACCAAAGACATTTCCATGAAATCTGCAAGACCATTTTTCGAATCTTCTTTACCAAGTCAAGAATTTGGAGCAAATACTGTGACTCACTAGGCAGTGAACTTCTGAATAGAAATTCAGTATGATTTAGAACATTAAAGAATGAAAAAATGTTCTACCCTAAATTGCCTGATAGGATGTATATTTAAGCTAAAAATGCGTCATATTACTTGTGAATTACAGACTAAGAGGCATGCTGGTGTCTCGG
Organism: Manis javanica; assembly: GCF_040802235.1. Lineage (NCBI taxonomy): Eukaryota > Metazoa > Chordata > Mammalia > Pholidota > Manidae > Manis > Manis javanica. Next base: position 81,763,411 of record NC_133161.1, read on the forward strand.
GTCCCTTCCACCTCTTTTCTTTTAACTAGAGAAAGTTGCCTTTTTCACAGTATCACAGCACCTTCTTGGAGATGAACCCACGTGATGGTGAAAGAAGACTTCCACTTCGGATTTCCCCATAGCTTTTCATGTTTTAAATACAAGATTCTTTTTTTCTAAGAGATGTTTCTTTACTAATGAACAGAGGTTGTCATGGGGTCTTGGGAATGAATCATCTCAATGAAAACAGTTACTTGTTCAAAATGATATTACTTACCTAGGCCTTTAGTAGCCTGACGATAGTCCTGGACTCTCATCTCTTTCTGCGGAAGTATCTCAGCTGCCTTGTTTACTGACTCTCAGTGCAAGGGATACTCAATAAACACTTGTTAAATGAATAAATGTTTATGCGTATAAAATACACAGACTCTGCTCAAGTTGAGTAACCACATTTGCTTTTTAATTGGTTAAAAACTAATCACCACATGTCTTTATTAAATTATTCCTTCCAAGCTAACAGGCTTCCATAGTTTCATATCTTCAAATCACCATATTAGGTGTGTAAATTGTCCCCTGAACCACTTGGTCCTGGAAAAAATATTCTTTTAAGAATATTTATAATTTTTAATGTTTTACTCTTCTAGGTAGCACTTACAGAGAACATACATTTTCAGCATGATTCAGTAATGTTATTTTCCCTTTATTCTCTTCATTTAGAATGTCTTAAAACCACCAAACACACACACGGTTAGAGGAAATATGACCCTTATCTGGGGAAAGTTTTAAGATGAAGCCTACTCAGCATCCACAGACACAGAAACTATGGTTTTGAACATTCGCATACACATTGACCTAAGGCTTTCTTATCAAAGTGAACTCCCTTTGGATACCTCCAATGATCCAGACAGGACTGAGCAGAACTAATAGTGGCTAAAGGGAGAACTGGCAATGAGAAGAGCAGAAACTGTTCTCTGAAAAGGACATGGAAAGGATTGTAAATCCCACATGGAGGTCTCTGAGGAAGGGCAAATATTCGTACTCAGACAATTCTTATCTTGAGTTTTATGGGGTGATGAGGTATGAGTAAATAGGATTAGGGTACATTATAGCTCATGATTACATTAAGGGATGGAATTGGGCAAGCCTTGGAACCTAAATGCTAAGCAACATTTACTTAAAAGTCAAAGAATGCAAAATATTACATACAGCCATATACTAATTATAATTTAAATAATTTTTGTCTTTTATTTTGTTGTGGAGAGACACTAAATTTAAAGCATGAAGTCTTCAATTGCTAATAGAATTGTAAGGTCCTTCAGAATGATCACTCAGGATTAGAATTTTAGCAGAACATAAACAGAGAATATTAAAAAATACTAAATCCCCTGTAACTCAACATATAAATATATATGTGACATTCTAATTCAGATATGAATTTCAGAAATGCAAAAATATTTTCCATATCTACAAAAACCATTGTATGTACAGTTTATCTTATCAGTCATGGTTGTATGTCAGGGTCCAATTCTATGTTAAAAAAAAGAAAAAACTTTCTAGTTGTAGTAGTCAGAGACATTTATTTTCTGTACAGAGGCCAGATCTACTGTTTTATTGGAACACTCTTAAGTTTCATTAGATTCTCCCATCATTGTCACAAAATCACCATGAAATCCTCATAATGTACTTCCACACATTCCAACAAGAATTAGCCCCACTACAGGTTTCTTTTCTAAGAGGATTTAAATCATTGTGTAGTGAAGAAAAATGCATGTCCTTGTAGATATCATTCTAACAGACTTAAAATTATGATCCCTCCACACAAATCAGTTTTTTTGAAGTCTTTAAAGTCTTAAACAAATTATTTATTTTTTATTCAGGCAAAATTTTTTTTAAATCACCTAAGTTTCTTCTTTTTAAGCTATTTTTTTAGACTATTTTTTAAAGAGCAGTTTTAGGTTCACAGAAAAACTGAGAGGAAGGTACAGAGATTCTCAACAAGTCCCCTGCCCCCAAGAATGCATAACCTCCCCGTTATTAGCATCCCCCACCAGTGTTGTACGTTTGTTACAATTAATGCACTTACATGAACACATCATAATTACCAAAAATCCATAGTTTACCTTAGGGTCCACTCCTGGTGTGGTACATCTATGTATTTGAAGAAATGTATAATGACATGTATCCAGCATTATAGTATCACACAGAATAGTTTTGCTGACCTAAAAATCCTCTGTGTTTTGCCTCCCTTCTCCCCTGACAACTACTGATCTTTTTTATTGTCTCTACAGTTCTGCCTTTTCCAGAATGGCATATAGTTGGATTCATACAGCATGTAGCCTTTCCAGCTTGGCTTCTTTCACTTAGTAATATGTATTTAAATTACCTCTGTGTATGTTCATGGCTTGATAGCCAATTTATATTAAGCATTAAATAATATCCCATTGTCTGGATGTACAGCAGTTTAATTACCCATTCACCTACTTTAGGGTATTTTGATTGCTTCCAAATTTTGGCAATTAATGAATAAAGCTGCTGTAAACATCTGTGGGCAGGTTCAGTTTCTTTATTTTTTATAGCAAGATTTGTACTTCTCTTTAAGAAGATAACAAATTAATGCATATTAATAAATTTAATCAATCCTGAAGTATAAAGGGTACTATATGAGAGTCCCTCTAACCTCCAATTGTTCTCCATTCTTAGTTCTGCAGCACTGAAGTTAACAACTCTCAACGTTTGCATTATATATGGACCAAACATGAGTAAAGGTATTTTTAGTGTTGCAGGATAAGCCAAAAACAAATAAGAGAAAGATACTGACATATTAAGAATTCTTTTCAGAGTGGAAAAGAAATGCACTTACACCATCTGAAGATTAATATGTAAGGTGTCCAGGTATATTTGTAGATATATTTAGTTTGTCTAGCTGTATTCTTGTTTATATGGATACATCTTAAACAAATGCAAGAGTTGTTAAAATATATTGTCTAGACATATCCAGTTTGTCTGTTTTTTTTCTAGATATGTTCCAGAAAAAAATCCTTAGTGAGAAAATAAGACTAGAAAAGTTTCATAAATAGGTTTTTCTTAGTATAAATAAATGGTGTTAGCTTTATTTTTTTAAGAGCTAAATTATAGATTTTAAATAGCTAGAGAATAATATTATAGTTTTAAACTCTCATTTCTTCTATCCCTTTTAATAATAAAAAGTGTTTTATAACTCAGGATAATGTTCTAAAAAATAAAGGTCTATCAGAATGTTTTTTAAATATTGTGATCATCTTCTACAATTTAATAACATCTAGGGCTAAAGCTCATTTTAAAAGTTTTAAAATGTTTAATTTTGAGTTATATCTTAAAAGAGCAGGAGGTAAAATGTCTGCATGTTTTTGATGTTTAGTGGTTGAACAGATTTACAGTTTTCCTTTTCTCTTACAATCTATTTTTTTACTTTAACTGAAATTTTACCTTCTAACTTATCAGTTCATGGCTTCTTAACTTCAGCAACTTTACAGCCTGAGAAGAATTCCTAGCTCTTTTCTAAAGGTCACCTCATCATTTGCTAACCATATCCCAACAAGCTAGTGTGTTTACTTTTCATCTTCTGCTTCAAAATTTTCTGTGGTTTCCCTTCCTTCCTTTAGAAGTTTTACGAATAAATCTTCAGGGTATTAGAGCATAATATCTTCTTTTGAAACCTCAATAGTTAAATACAGTAAAAGATTGTCTTTCTTACTACATGTGGGCAGAAAAAAATCAAATAAAGCACATGTTAGTCACAAAAAAGTAAATTTAGTTTAAGAAAAAACATACTAAAACTGGAGTCTATTTACTTCAAGAAGTTAAGAAAAACATATAAAAAATAAGAGTCTAACAAGAAAACAGTTACACCTAAATTTCATAATGACTGCAATTTTGTTATTTAAACAGATACAGTTGTCTAAATAAAGTGTTTTAAGCTGTTTTTCTCATAAATGCAAAAAAGATTATCTAAAGGTAATAAGATGTCTACAGTGGTTTCCATAACTCAAGACATGCCAACCTCTTGAACACACACCATGTTCCTTACTTTCACCCACGGGTATTTAGTTTGTATTTAAATAGGCCAGATACTCTCAGGACCTTTGTGCATTGCTGTCCCTTTCTCCTGTGACCTCCTTTCCCCAGCTATTTGCGCTGGTGACATCGTCTCAGCACTCAGGATTTAGCTCACATTTCATTTCCTGACCACATTCTTTAGTTAGCTTCACTAACATTGGTTTGCTTTCCTTACTCTTACTTTGTTTTACTGTTTCAATAGCAATTTTATCTCCCTTTTTAAAAGTGTCATGCTCATTTAATTGTCTGTTGCCTGTCTTCTCCTAGATTTGTTATGTGAGGTCTCTTTTTTTCCCTTGTTTTATCTCAAGTCCAAAAGACTGAATATCATATAGTAGTTACTGACTCAGTATGTTTATAAGTATTTAATTCTATTAATGCTTTGAGCATCTTAACAGCATCAGCTCTTATTGATTGGGCAAAGAGGATCTTAACATATCGCAAATGGAAAGACTTTGTATTCATAGAACTTAATTATATTTTCAATCTTAGTATCAGCAAGAAGTGTCTAATTTGAATAATTTCCACATTAAAAGAATCCAACGCCTTCTAATGAGGTTCTTTTCAATATTATTGTAAGGTTATTTCACAAGGTAAACAAGTTTATTAATTCAACAAATATTTCCTTAAGACCTATTATGTGTCAGGGAATGCTCTAGGGCTTAGGACATATCATTGAACAGAAAAATAACAAAAAAATTTTCTTGTTTCCTTACATTTTAGAGGGAAGAGACAAATAATTAAATACAGTAAATTGATAGGTGCTACAGTATATGAAAAGGTGCTGTGTAGAACAGCATGAGTGTGATCAGCATGAGTAGTTACAGGGTCAGGACAGGTTGAAATTTTAAAAAGTGTTAAAAGCAGGCCTTATGAGGGTGAAATAGACATGTAGAGAAATGTGGGTGTCATCTCAGGCAGAGAGAACAGACAGAATAAAGGTCATAAACTGGGAGAAGACTTGAATCTGTGGAGGAACAGCATAACTAGAACTCTAGAATGACTAGAGTTGCATCAGTGAGATGGAAAGAAGAGATAAGAGGTGTGTGTGTGTGTTTGCATGTGAGAGTGTGTGTGATTAGGATGTTATTGGATGTTATTGACTATTTTAAGAACTTTCAACTTTATTGTGACTGAAATGGGAAGTCTTTGTACTGTGCAAAGTAATGATGCTATTTCATCTGTGATTTAAAAAGACCACTCTGGCTGTTGTGTTGAAAATATACTGAGAGGATCAAGGGTTGAAGCATGGAGACCAATCAGGAGCATGTTACAGTAATCCTGAAGGATTATGGCTCAGTCCACAGTGGTTATGATTCAGTTGGTGAGAGATAGCCTGATTCCAGATATATTTTGGAGGTAGAGGCAGAAAAATGTATTATCATATAGGGTGTGAAATAGGAAATAAAAAGAAGTCAAAATTGACATCAAGTTCTTGGCCCTGAACTCTGGTATGAAAGATAGACGGAAAAGTCAAGATTAAGCTCAGGGGATTGGTAGTAATGCTAGTGCAACAGTCTCTCTTAAAAGGTGACAAGAACCTAAACTAAGGCCATGGTAGTAGAAACAGAGAAGAGGGTAGAGTTGGGCTTTGTCTTGGGGAAAGAAGACTAACTAACCAGAAATCTCTTTCCTTGTGACCTTTCTCCTCACTGTTTACTCTCTTTCTAGGCCCAGCCTAAGTGGCTCCTCCTCCTAGAAGCCTTCTCTGATCACCCTCATGGCTTTGACCTACCCAAATATTTTAGGTAAAATTGTTTTATGGTTCCTTATTATTTTTCATAGTGAATTATAGGTACTTATTTGAAATGCCTACTTTAAGTAATGTAGGAATTTTCAACAAGCAGGAGACAGTGTGCCTTCTAACAAGAGGACATCGAATCAACTTCAACTAATAATGAATTTCATGACATTAAACTAAAGTGAAACTTAAGTTACATGTTTAAGGTCACACAGCTAGTATGTGATGGACCTGGGGTTTTATCACTGAAGTACAATCTCACTCTTGGTGATCCGAAAACAGTTCCTCATGACTGAGACTTTCCTTGCATGTGGGAGTAGCAGAGGACGAAGTTGTAGATGTACATACAGACCAAACCAACAAGGAGCTTAAATGCCATAAATTGTTCGGATTAAACTGGTGTTGGATGGGGAGAACTGGAAGGGTAACAGAAAATCCTTTCTGTGTGTGTTTGGGTTATGACCTGCACAAGGGCAACACAACTGCATGGATGTCATCTTACCAGGTATATTCACACCTTAGACATGTGCTACCTATGTGAGAATGAGAGTAGGTATAGATAGTTCTACCCCTCACACCTGGCTAGTTGAGGGAGAAGCCTGCACTATAAAACCTTTTGCTGTACACACAGCCATGCACACACTCAGGAGAACATGAACACACACTTTCACTGGGGGTGAGCTCACCTGTTCTCTGTCTAGACCCTGCTTTGAACATCCCCAAGGTCACTTTTATTTCCTGCCTGTTGTAGACATTATGTTACATGGAGTTTGGGAAGGATGCAGAGGGTGCCTGCTGCTAATAGGATGTGTGCTGCTGCAAGGGAGAGGTGTTATGAAGGGCAAGTATGGGCACATGTGGACCTATGGGCACTGAAGAGCTACCCCCAGCATCAAGATACTATGTTGTCCAGTCATATTCTGTATTTAATTGCCATAAAAACATGTATGTTTGCATTTACCTACACTTGAGGAAAGAAAGCTTTTCTTAATTTCACTAAGGCACCAAGTGGATTAAAGGTATTTCCGGTAACATAATTGAAAGTTAACTTTATTCAGATCTTTATCTCCTTCTACAAGTGTGTACTAAGTGCCTGCTCTGAGTCCAGATAATAAATTCGGAGATGATGTGAAAGATGGAGTAGGTGGAACTTACAACATGCAGGAAAAGAAATTAAAAGGGTATCACAGAGCCTAGCTGGACAGACAGAAACAACAGGAATAAATGTAGACTTGTCAGATATCTCAGAGCTAAATTTGACAGGCCTTGATGGTTGATTGAATGAACATAGTTGGTAAGGGGTACACAGAAAGCAGGGGATGAAAGAAAAAAAAAGTCAAGGATCACTAATATTCCAATTTCCTGTTTGTGGTCTCTGAGTAGATATGGCAAAACCAAGAAAAAAGCTGGTTTGGTGGGCAAAGGGATACCAAACTTCACTTTTAGACATATTGTGCTTATATCTAGGGATTATACAATATATTGGAATACATATGTATTTGTGTATAAAATCAATGCAGGAGGTTTCTGAACATTAACACTATACTTTGTAAATAATATACTTTGTCAATAAATATCTGAATTAATAAAATATTAAGACTTTTTATGTTTTTATTATTATTTTCTGAAAACCTGTTTAACAAAGGGATGATATTACACTCCATGGAGCTACAGAAAATCATCAAATTTCATTTGGGAAGAAAGTGAAAAGTTAAAAAACAATGTAATAGTAATAACAGTGAGAATAAAAAACTCTTAACACATAGTGAGCATTCATCAAATTCAAGATACTTGGTAAGCACTTATGTAAATTTTTGCAATGATTTGTCACAAGAAGTCCTTTTATGGATGAAGGAACTGAGGCACAAAGAAGTTTTAAAAATTTACCAAAGTCACTAATTTGAAACAGAATTGAGTCTAGCTTTAAATTTAGGAAACTGACATCTGAGCCCAGTTCCTAAACTTTAACATTTGATAGTAAGCATATAATAAAAAGAAAATTAATATTTGCTAAATCAGTGGTAAATAACATAAATGCTATAAGGATATGGAAGATACTCTATGTAGACTTCTCAAAATACAAGGTACTTGAAAGGTCATAGCTTGTCATACTGAGATTGCATTCTAAACTGAGAAAAATTATAATGAAAGCAGTGTGACAAATACTTAAGTGAGATATGAGTAGACATAACAGATTTTTTGGTTGTTGAAGTTGCCAGTCTGGTTGGCATTAGTTGCACATAAATTGTTACAAGCAGTTTGAGGCCAATAATAAAGTGCTTTGTATTTCATAATAAAAGATTGGATTTTATCCTGTCTGCACATGGAAAACTGAAAATTTTAGCAAGGGAATGACAAGTTGATGCAATGTTTTAGTAATCTTCAACAATGCAGGGATTATGGGCAAAGAAGGGGAGCTGCTAATACCAGGTAAAAAGCTACTCTAATGGCACAGGAATTTTTCTGATGATGGATGTAATACCAATTGGTACAAAAGAAATGAACAGTGCCATTGAAGACGTTGGGAAGGAAGGATCAACAGGACTGGTTACTTCCTGGATGGGACTGAAAGTATGTAGGGAATAGATTTGAAGTGAAAGAAAGAAGTACAAAAAAGCTGGAAAACCAGAATTAAACATTCACAGAGAGAGTAAAGAAAAAGAGAGAGACTATTTGAAGTGAAGGATGATTCTGGAAAAATAAATTTTAGATGATGAAGACATCTGAGAGTATCTAGTTCAAATCTCTCATCATACCAATTTCTCCCTCATTCTCAGCAAATAGCCATACCTCTTTATTTAAAATTTAAACATCAAAAGGAATCTCTAACATTTTGACACCAATCTTGCAAACTGATCTGTGTGTGCACCCCTCCTTTTCTCCTTGTGCTTTGATTTGCATTTCCCTCATGTTCACCAATGTTGAGCACCTTTTTGTATGCCTGCTGGCCACCTGTACGTCTTTGTTAAAATGTCTATTCAAGTCCTTGGCCCATTTTTACATCAGGTTGCTTGTTTTTTGAAATTTTATATTGTGGATATTAACCCCTCTTCTGGTTTGATTTGCAAATATATTCTCTCATTCAATAGGTGGCAGTTCTTTGTTTTGTTGATGGTTTTGTTGATGATTTTTGCTGTACAGAAGCTCTTTAGTTTGATGTAATCCCATTTGCTTATTTTAGCTTTTCCTCCCCTTTCTTGAGGAGACTGGTCCAAAAAAATATTACTGAGACTGATATCAAAGGACTTACTGCCTATGTTTTCTTCAGGAGTTTTATGGTTTCAGATCTTATTGTTCAAGTCTATAATTCATTTTTTATTATTTTTTGTATATGCTGTAAGATAGCGATCCAGTTTCATTTTCATGTAGCTGTCTAGTTTTCCCAACACCATTTATTGAAGAGACTGCCTTTTCTCCATTGTATATTCCTGCCTCCTTTGTCATAGATTAATTGACCATATATGCTAGCTTTATTTTTATTGGCTTTATATTCTATTCCGTTGATCTATATATCTGCTTACATCCCAGAACCATATTTGCTTGATTAGTGTAACTTTGTAGTATAGTTTGAAATCAAGGAAGATACCGTCAGCTTTGTTCTTTTCAAGATTTTTTTAGCTATTTGGAATCTCTTGTGGTGCCATACAAATTCTAGGATTCTTTGTTTTAGTTCTGTGGAAAGTACTATGGGCATTTTGATGCAGATTGCATTGAACCTGTAAATTGCTTTGGGTAATACAGACTTTTTGGCAATATTAATTATTTCAATGTATGAGCACATCTTCCCACTTATCTGTATTGTCTTTAATTTCTTTCATTGTCTTACTATTTTGAAAGTACAAGTCTCGCCAACATGTTTAAATTTATTCCTACGTTTTTATTTTTATTTAAAAAATATTTTTAAAATATTTAAAATGAGTGATTTTTAGAAAATCATTTTTTTGATGAAGTTGTAAGTGGGATTGCTTTCTTAATTTCTCTGATAGCTTGCTATAAGAATATACAAACACAACCAATTCCTTTATGTTAATTTTGAGAAAACAATATTTCTAGAAAGGTTTTTTTTTTAATGGTCTTAAAGGATAGAGGCAAGATGAAGATTTTTTACTCGTACTAATTTGCTCTTCAAAATATGCCAAGGAGCCAGGAGTCCAGCAGGCTACAATATTAGTCCAATCTGTGCTGTGAAATAGTCCCGTAAGCACAATGTTGGAGGACAGTTGTATGCCTCTTTGTGATGTGATTCTGGAAATCTTATAGGATGCTTAAGATTCAGAAATAATTGCCTTTTAATGCCAAGGTAGTCTTTGGCAGGAGCACCAAGTAGAAAAAAAAAGCACATGGCAATTTGATAAGGATGAATATCTTCTCAGACAGGGGCAGATGATCATTTGAGCTTTTCTCCCTCAAGATGACTTCCAGCCAAAGCATAAAACTCCAAATATTACTGAGTCCTGGCAAGTCAATAATCCAGACTCATACCAGAAATACATGAAATCTAAATTAACAAAATATTGACCTACTGTATATATTTTCAAAGCGTGCATCAAAGAAAAAAATAGTTTCCTAATTGAAAGGCTATATGTTGTAGGCATACAATTTATAAACTTAACTAAAAGCAAATCCAGACACTCTCTGCTTATGAGCCTCCTTTTCTCCTCTAATATGCCTCAGTCATGCTTTCCAAAGAACACATTATAAACTTTCACAATCAAAACTGACAAAGATACTAAGATGCCTTAGTGGTTTTGTTAAAGGCCTACACATGAGTAAGTAGACTACACAAAAGTCAAGTGAAAGCTGAGATTTTAGCATTAATCTAAACTGTCCACTTGGTAAATGTCTAATTTTCTCTGTTGTCTTGTGGGGTATAACAGTTCTTCAAGACAAGGAACATTCTTAAAAAATACAAATTGAATGTTTACATATGCAAAAATGGGAACACAAACACTGATTTCTTTTTTAAAAATTAGGAAATTCTTGATGGTATGCAAGGTATACAAGGGAAAAGAATATTTAATATCAGTACTAGTGTGGGCATAGGGAGGCACTTGAGTACAAAATCGAAAAAAAAGGATGCAAAAACACCCTTTATAATCAAGATAAGTAATATTTAATGCAATATTTTAAAAATAAAAATGGATGTCAAAAATGCATGATCAAAATAAAAATTATTAAATAAAAACAGGATCAGTATTTCTGATTTTTCTTCTACCTCAATCTCTAACGTGGGTTGGCTTGGAACTGTAAGTACTAGGTACCTTTTTATCATATACTTTAGAGATTAGAAAAATGCAAAACTTCAGATAAAATAATTTAGATTTGATGTAACATTCTAATATTATTTTTTTTGGCACTAAAAATATTTTGCAGATATAGGTTATAGCCTGTAATGTTTGTATTCTAAACACATTAATTGTGTCTAAGTACATGCTAAGATCCTTAAGGCAGGGATCATGTCTTACACTGCTCTTATTTTGTATGTTGCCTCATACTATCATATAGGTAATGACTGCTTGATTAATCCTTATTAATAAACTGCTGAGATTAAATGAATGCTGATAATATCATGGCTTTCTACTTTAATCTGCAAGCTCTCTTTTTGTAACCAAGTGACATACCAAAGAAAATCAGAACAAAAAAAGAATTGTGCATTGAGAGACAAGAACTTATTTTTTGATAAATGTTCTGAATGTATTAAAATGTATACCTTTCCTCTTTTTTCAAAAGAATTTGAGTCAGCTGTCAAATTATATGGAAGTACTATATTTCTTTGGAAATAACAGGAAAAATTATTCCATGTTTCCAATTTATCAGTGTAATCAAGATGTATTACTTTTGGAAAGAAGTAGTTTAATGTGAAATATAGGATGAAGACAATAGAGAGATAAGAGAAAAATAAAATTATGGTGTGTTTCACTTAATCAAACACTTCAAATAGTAATTGCCTTAATTAAAAAGGAAATACGGTTGGCATAAAAATATAGATAAACTTGTTTTAATTTTTATCAAGTGCAAGTCAGTGAAAGAATACAATGAAAGAATAAAAAGCACAAATGTGGATAATGCCTATCTGTATCTTTCTCTCTGTACTTTTTCATTTTCTCTTGCCCATTACTTTTTCTCATGTTTTACTTATATATAGTTATAACTATGAATGAATCAGTGAGGCTTTATCTAATTAGTTTACAAAAAGTTCTAATGTTTTTACAACATGCAGGTGGAAATGAATGCAATTTTGTATTATTTGGACATACTATACTAGAGTCATCTATATTTAGATGTGGTCTTTACCACACATATGACAAACATCAATTGCCTTCTCAAGCTCAAAATTTTTGTGATAAATACTCTTCTATCTCACATATTCTAGTTTTACTATATGGTGACTGTTCCTAGTAAAATTAATGTTGAACTCCTAGTCAGTATTTTAGAATGCAAGCTTATTTGGAGATAGAATCTTTACAGAGGTGATTTAACTAAAATGAGGTCATTAGTGGGCTTTGATCCAATATACCTTATGTCATAAGAAGAGGAAACTTGGAGACAGACCCACATGTGTATGTTTGGAGGGAGAGCGTCATATGAAGATGAAGGCAGAGATAAGGGTGATGCTTCTACAAGCCAAAGATTGCCAATGAATCACGGGACACTAGAGGAGAGGTATGGTACAGATTCTCTCTCACAGGACTCAGAAGGAGTCAATTTTGCCAACACTTTGATCTTGGGCTTCTAGCCTCCAGAACTGGGAGACAATAAATATTTGTTGTTTAAGCCAGCCAGTTTGTGGTACTTTGTTACAGCAGTATAGCAAATGAATACAATCACCAAATCAACTTTTAATTTGGATTTGAAGCAAATGAGACTTTAAGAAATACCTAATTATTTGGCTTGGTAAATTTCATAACTTCTAAAAAAGAATTACTTTGCATGTTGGTTTTCTTTATTACCATTTCACACAAACAGATAAACATCTGTATGTCATTATTTAAAAGGCAGGTAGGGGACATGATTTCAGAAGCAATCAATTAACTGTTATGTTTATGATATGCAACATAGATTCATTTGCATTCAAGTAAATTCCCCTTAATCCTGAACTAGATATTATGAGGGAGCAAAACTCCATAGTATAAGTTTACAAAGGAAACCTCTCTTTAAGAGAAACATTCTATATTAAGATTTTATTATAGTTGTTATTTATTTCAATAAAAATTGGTGACTATGTACCATAAGTGAAGTATTGTGATAAAGAATTCATCCAAAGATGAAATGTATTTACCCTGCCTCCAAGAAACTCACCCTCTAGTAAGATTAAAATGATGCCAGTATAGGAGTATTAGTAAAAGTATGCTCAAGCAGCTTATTAAGCATTAAGGAAAGAGTAATTGATTGTACTTGGTATGGGATCAGGAAAGTAAAGGCTTAAAGAGGATGGAAACTGAGTAAAGTTTTGAAGGATGAATTATATTCCTTGGGTGGACATTAAGTGCAATTGGCATTTCAGACAGAGCAACATGGACTACAGGGGCAAAAAACATGCTTAGAGGACTCAAAGTGGTTTGGTAAGGCCATAGCATAAAATGCATTCAGTGGATGGGACTGGCTAATCAACAGGTGGTGATGAGAATTATCTTGTATACAGAGTCACTGAGAGATAAGTAGGGATGATATATATCCAACTTACACTTTAAAAAACAAACTCTAATGGTGGAATAGAGGAAAGTTGTGGAATGGATAAAACCAGAGGCTAATCACCAGTAACTACTTTTGTAATTATAATCATTGTGTATGTCTCCCTGGGCTGCACCTTGTACAGCTCCAGGGACATCATTCTCACACACTGTGATGTGCACTGCTGCAGACTTGCAAGCAGTATTTATGGGCACAGACATTAAGGCATTAAACTGAATAAAACTAAGGTTGCACTGAGAAATGATAGGAAATAAAAAAGAAATAAAATAGAGAACAATTGGATACTGGAGATAAAGGAGAAGGGAGTCTAAATGATTTTTGGCATTTTGCCTTTAACTGTGAATATTTCCTAAGAAGACAAAGTAGTTTTAGCTGGAGACTGCAGAAGTCAAATACATTGTTAGTCTATTTTTTCCCTAATGCTCACAAGTTAATATTTAAATGGCTATATTAACAACAACTACATTTTGTTCAAACTGGTTTTGAATCTAAATACTGTTCCATTTGTAGAAGAATCCTAGCTTATGGCATACAACTGTCAGCTCTAAAATGTTTTCAGCATTGACCTTCATCTCTCTCCCAAATTTTGGACAGTTTAACTGTTTAGAACAAAGGAAAATGGAGTTCAGTAATCCTGACAACAACTTTTAACTTTAAAATCATTTGCTTAAATCAGAGTTAATTATTCACTAAAAAAATCCAATCTATACCTAACTGACTGTCTATTGTTGGTAAAAATTGGTGGCATGTTTTTAAAATCTTTTTATTCAGTTAACCTAGTCTAAGTGCTCTTTTATTAAAATAATAAAGAAAGGGATTGTTGGATATATGACAACCTATAGTTATAAATAAATATTAATGTGATAGCCAAGGGCTTCTTAAAAAGAAGTTTATATATACTAAGTCAGTGAAACAGGAATATCTGGCCACATTTTTATGAAGGCATTGTTAAAAAATACTCAGATTAAAACTAAATTTCCTGTGTATGAAGTATTTAAATAATTTGGAGAGCAAATAAAAGAGAATGGCATGCAGGAAGACAGAAGTAAGTTTAAGGCAAAAGTGAAGATTGTAAATAGGTACAAATAAGAACATGAAGTTGTGCTGATGGCAAATGCATGACAAAATATCTGCTTCTTTTCTTATTCATGAGACCCTATTTGGAAAGTGTGGTTTTTGAAAAGTTGGTGGGCTGGTGGGATTGAGTGCTACACTTGGAACAGTTTTCTGATCACAGTGCCAGATGAGAAAATGGGCTGGGGTTTCAGGAACCTATCCAATTTGGTGGTAATATTTCTTAGTATGAAATACTTCACTCAGTCTTGTTTTTATTGGATCAGATCTGAATGAGTTTACTTTGTTGTATCATTCAGTTGGTTTGTGCCTTGTTGATATGGCACATAAACAAAATATTTCTTTCCTTGTATAGAAAAGAGTTTAAAAGCATATAACTTTAATTTGAAAAACAGCCCCACTGCTGTTGCTTCTTCTTTCCTTTGCCTCTATGCTAGGTTTCACTGTAAAAACACACATACCTTTACCCACTCTTGGAATTTGGCTCAAGATTACTATACTTTCATGGAAATAACATCTGAAAATGTTGCCTGGACTCTCTATTAAAATATATTTTTAGTTAATAGTGTCAAAAAAAAGTCATTTAGACCCATATTAGCTTTTTGTATTTAATTTGCAGTTGATACCAAACAATGTAAACATCAGATACTGAATTCTTTACTATCCGGATTTATCTTGAAGATGATTTTTTTAAAATAATATCTTTAAAGTGCATTTCCTTTGATATCCTTGTCATTTGGAGCATTTTCACAGCTTTGTGACCAACACAGAATGAAGAATTTAAAATACTGACAAAGTCTTGCTTCCTCTTAACAGCTCCGTTTTCTAGAGAAAGCTTCTATCAGTCTGAACCAGTCGAGTCGTGTGAGCTCGCTCTTTTTTGCTCTTCTCACTGCTGTGGGCAAGTGGGGACTGACTGCACACATTCTTTTCACATGCAACAACTGGGGACAAAACAAAGAAGGCTCACCTCATACCTACATTTAATGTCATACCACACTTTGCTAACTCCAACGAGACATTTCAATAATTTAAAACATTACATAATCAAAAGTATCTGATCAGTAAGTTTGGTTTCATTGATGAATCTGAAGTTTACTTTACTTTTTGTCAGACCAAGAAATCAGATATAATTATTAAATTTGAAGTTTTACAGATTTATCAGCTTTACTGCTCTGTGGCCCAAAGACATATTGCAACTCCAAGAGCATGTGGTTGACAATGTTGTACAGCAGCTGGTGCAGAAGAAAACTGGCAGAGCACATCTCAGAGAACAAAACAAGAATTTGCTAGTTTTCTTGAATATAAATTGTTATTAGAGCTATCTTGTTAGCCCTAGTAACTGTATTGTAATATTATTAAAATCTATGTTTTCAAAATAAAAGAAGCAAAGTTTCTGTAAATATTTACATATCCTTATTTGAATAAACGGTCTTTCCACTTGACACAGTCTTCCATCTAACTACATATAACTTATAGGAAGTGCTACCAAACCATTTTAGGCAGTGTTGAAACCTTTGGAAAAAATTAATTAATTAAAATTGTAGAATTTATTTAATATCAACCATCCCATGTCCAATTTAAAGCTGAAAGATTTCAACCTTTAAATAAATTCATATTTAAACTGATGTAATTTTAGTTATTCAGAGATATATGCAAAAATCTATTTGCTGAGTTTAAAATTCAGGTACCTTAGAGTAATGCTCTTAAAGAGAGGATTTTAACTAATATCAGTATGGTCTTCCTATTCATTCCACAGAATTTATGTTTTATTATGGATAGCAAAGAAATAAGATATCTCACAGTGTTTCATATTTAAGTAAATTCATTAGGTATTGAATAGTCTCTAATTTAAGTTTTAATTTACTTTCCTATTTATACTATTAGGATTATTTTCCATTGTTTAATCTGTTTTGGCAAGACTTGTTTCGTTAGAAGTTTTTGAGGCTGTCCATCCTTTGCCCAGGTTTTGCGGAACTGCTTATATCTAGAGCAATCTCTTCTTTACTTCTATTATAGGTTGTGTTTCACTGCATTTTTGGAATATGTGTATTTACTTCTATCACTATCATATATAAATTTGATGTTAGTTTGTGGGAAACACCATATATATATATATATATATTTTACAGTTTACCAGTGCCTACCATGGTATGCATTAAATAAGTGTGGTTGAATGGTCACTTATTAAAGTACTACTTGTTTCCAAAAAGCTCATTCTTTCCCTTACACAGACCTTTCTAATGGCTATGCAGCATTAACAAGAATTGCTCCACATGTGAAATGACAGTCATATGCTTCTCAGCCTTCACCTCTTTTGTTAACCCTATTAGTCACTTCTAGATGCTTGTTGTCTACTTTATCAGAACATCTATTAGCCCTAAAACTCCTTATTTCATATATGACTACTCTTGTTTTTATATTTCTCCCTATCCAGCTTGAAAGCCTTCTATTAGCATTTTCATTATCATTTTTCAAGTATCATTCACAACTTGGCTATCAACACTGATCACACATTTATCCTGATTATTGTTGCAACTGCTGCCCATTTTCCTTAAATCTAACCCTGACAAATTACATGGTCTCTCCTCTTCACAGAGAAAATTAAAGCTAACACAAGGAGATTCTGTAAGTTTCTACCTCTAAATGTCAAATCTTATCCATATCTTCCCCTTACTATTATAAAGAAAACTATTCTTTTAGCTAATGATAAAATACATATCAATGTAGGTATATTTATCTTTGTGTACCTCATTATCTCCTATGTAAACCTCTTAGTCAACAATTGATAGTCTTCTTCCTGAAAGGCTTATATTTTATCTGGTTTTCTTCCTAAAAGGCTTACATTTTATGCTAGATAACAGATATTGAATGTAAAATTTCAATGCAACCGAGTATTACTCATTAAGTCAACAATGTTTACATTTGTTGTCAAACATTTTCTTATAAGGAACACAACAGTCAAAACAAACACAAACCCTTTTCTTCCTATTACACTCTCATTGGAAGAGATTAACTAAACCAAAAAAAAAATTAAGAGAGCAAGAGAATGCATTTCATGCCAAAAGGTGATAAGCACTAAGGAGGAACACAGCAAGGTAGAAAGGTAAATAAGGCAGGCCAGAAATGAGGTTAGTGTGATTTTGATAGAGTTGTGTCTGAAAGTCACACCAAAAATGGTAGTATTTAGTTCAAATACTGAAGGTTGTAAAGGAAAGTGTCAATAAAGACATTTGGTAGGAGTGTTTCTCCGGCACATGTTAGGGCAAATGAAGAGCCCTGGTACAGGAGAGAACTTGGTATGTTCGGGAACAGCCAGGGAGGCTGTGTAAACAAAGCAGGAAGAGTGAGAGGTGAGATAGGAAGAGCACAGGTCAGAGAGGGAATGGGACTCCACTGCAGGAGAGGAGCAATACATTCCGACTTGGATTTTAAAATGGTGGGGAGGCTGAGGGGGATAAGGGGACACAAAAATCCCCATCATTATATTAAGTTGGTCACAAGGATAGTAGTGCAGCATGGAGAATACAGCCAATGACTCTGTAACATCTTCCCATGTTGACAGATAGTAACTGCACTAGTAGGGGTGAGGATTTAATAATATGAGTAATGGGTGAATCACTGTGTTGTTTATTTGAAACTAATGTAAGTGTGTATCAATGATACTTCAGTAAAAAAGTAAATTAGAGGAAAAGGACAACTCTGTTTACTCTGTTGAGAAGAGACTAAAAGAAGCAAGACTAGAAGCAGGGGGCAAGAAGCAGCTACTGCAGTTGTCCATGTAAGGGCAACTGGGGCTTGGAACTGGAGAGTGGCGGTGGAGCAGTGAGACATTGCCAAGATGTCTCGGAATGTCTCAGGAAATATTATAAAGACAAAACCACCACTGATGTGTGGTATGAGGAAAAGAGGATTCAAGGATGATTCTAAGATTTTTAACACAGAATTATCATGTACTTTGTCAGGGAAAATGTGAGGAGCAGGTTATGGGAAGAGTTTTAGTTTGGATTTGCTTATTACTAGATGTCTATGCCGTATCCAAGTGAAAGTATCAAACTGGAAGTAGGAGATATGGGACTGGAGTTCAGAGGACTATTGTAAAGTCCAACTGCACAAGAAAAAAGGAGCATGAAACTGGTGAATTGAATTTACATGGGTAATTAGGGTTGTCTTCCTGGAGAAAATGATTTTGAAGCTAAAACCTAAATAATAAGTGAGGATTAATTAAATGAAGAGCAACTTCACGATGCTTAGATTATTCTAGGCAAAATGAATTGATGAGAATGTGTGATAACCTGATGTAGAAAGACCGGTGCAATAGAGAAATTAAAACATAGCTGTATAATCAAGAACTAACTTTAAAACGTTGTGCTATCATCTAGGAAATTATTAACTTATAAAACTTAATACAAATTTTGCCTTTAATCTTCAGGCTAATGAGAAACCTTGGAGGGTGTTACATGCACTCACATATACTTCATATTTGTATGTCATAAAGCTAAAGCTGCTTGCATTATTGGAAATGGTTTGGAGGAAACAAGACAAGCAAATGCCAAACAACAAACAAATAATACTAGAAGCAAAGAAGATACTTAGAAGGCTCATGCTGAAGACTAAAAGATAGTAAGGTGAGCATTACCAGTAGTGAGAGATTGATGAATCTGGGAGATTTTTGGAGACTTGTTTTTTGGTTGTAAAACCAGTAAATTATTAAATTGGTTTGATGGTGAAGGAAAGGAAGGAACTAGGTTGAAGTCAAGGTATTCAACCTGGACAACTATTTAAATATTGGTTCTATTTATTCAGCTGACACATATTTTGTAGGCTGGAAAGTTGAGTTCAGGGTTGGATGGGTCGCCTTCTAAGAATAAAGTACTGTATGCCTAGTCTGGAGCTGTTTAGGAAGTTTTCCAGGGGAAATTTATGAAGAGTTGGGTCTTTAAGTGACCTTACAAAGTATGAGAAAAAATATGCACTGAGAAAAGTAAAGGGCCCAAATTAGAAACTTTAGGAAACCCAATATTAAATGGCAAACAGAGGAAACACAATATGCAAAGGACATTAAGAGAGAACATCCTGAGATAGGAAGAAAAACAAGAAACCACAGTGTTGGAGAAGCCAGGGGAAAAGAATGGCTCAAGAGAAAAGTGCAGATTGTCAGTGCCCACTGCTGTTAGAGGTCAAGCTGTGTAAATACTGAAAGGGACCTTGGCACTTAATCTGCCATGGGTTATTTTGGTGAGCACAGTTCTCAGTGGAGTGGTGGAAGGTAGGTAGTCTTAAGTTGAAAAATGCCAAGTAGGTGAGGACATGAAGACAGTGAATAGAGTTGTCTGTCAGGGAAGTGTGTCTGTGTCATGGACAGGAGCTATAGGGTGGTAGCCAGAAGGTCTGAACTGAAGGAAGTAGGCCAATAGTAAAGAAAATAATGGAATATAATCAAATGCTGATAATAAGACAGTAGTGGGAGAAAAGTGAAGATAAAGCAGAGAAAGTTCATCTTTGGTTGCTAAAGGTTTCTGAGAAGAAAAAAGATGGACTTCAAATCTCCTTTTTTAGAAATGGAAACCGTGTTGTATCAGGAGTGATACCACTACTAATACCACTAGATTTTCAGATTTTGTGGTGCGAAGAATGAACACTCATTTCTCTGCTAGGGAGGAAGTGAAATCAACGGCTAAGAAAGAGGAAATTATTAGAAGGTTGTTAGCCTTGCGGAGAATGAAGAACTTCTTAAACAGTAATTTAAAGAATGGGAGCTAATTAAATATGCATTATATGATTTCCGGGAGTGTTAAGAGCCCAGCTAAGGTCGGTAAGCATGGATTTATCAATCTGTCTACAGGTTGGTTTGGAAACTGCATTTCTTACCATTTTACATTTAGATACTTTCTAAACATAAAAGTTACTGTAAAATGTCAGCAACTTAATTTGTTTGCTTGGAAGTATGGTAAATAGGATTAAAGTTTTCTGCCAGGAATTCAAATTTATGAGATTATAATGTCTTAATTTAAAGAAAACAAACTATTATGTATTGTTTGAATTATTAATTCAAATGAAAGCTTTGTACAAAATAAATATTTTTCAAAGTATTATTGTGTGAGTAACTTTAATCAAGGTCTTTGATTTTGCTTCTGATATTTTTGTCTTTGTAAGTAGAATTTTCATACTTTAGGAAAGTGAAATTCATTATTTTTGTAATATTTATTTTATTTACCATTATTTTATTATTATCACTTATGTTTATGAACTAAGTGAATATCTGAATTAAGAAAATAATCAGTTTTCACTGGTGAAAGTTTTATATCTTCATGTGGTTATCATCAGGCAAGTAATGATCATGTACTTGCAAAATAGAAAATATTATTTTCTTGGTTGTTCCTCTCCTATCTTTCATGGTTGAAAGAAATAAGATTTTTTTTGCCAGGATTTCATCTTCAGAAATTTCTCAAAGATTTTTAGATACACATACATGCATGCACACTATATGAAAGTCTCTAATCCTACAAATTATGGAGGATGATATCTCTTTTCTATAATTTAAGAATGAGGAGACTTACAACTTGAATACAGTTTTGCATGTCAAGTATTACATGTGCTAACCATGATCTTGAGTGCAGAGAATTTTCTATATAAACATGAGGACAATGTGAATGGTGCCCCAAAGCTGAGCAAGGTGATGAACCCGATATTTCTTTATTTTTCCTTTTTTTAATTTTTTACATATTTTCTTGCAATGATGAACAATATTGCTATTTGCATTATTTTACATGTCTCTATTCAATTGAACATGTATGGAATAATCTCTACTATTTCTAACTAGGAGTAGAAATCTGGTTATAGAGTATACAAATGCTCAACTTTACTAGTAATGTGGCAGTGATTTTCTCAGTGGTTTTACCAGTTGCTGTGTCCACTAACCAATGTGTAAGAGTTGCTATTGGTCTTTGCCAAGATTTGGCATTGACAGACTTTTTTTTTAACCTAGAGGCTGTAAACTGTCATTTTAATTTGCTATCTTTTTTGTTATTGAGCAGAATAAGCATTGTTTCATAAGTTTATTGGCCTTTTGTGTTTTTTCTCTTGTGACTGCAATAGATCTTACATGACTGGAAAAGAGATGATAAAGCAAATAAAGAAATGAGCTAGAGGGATGGTGGCAATGGTGGTAGTGGTGATGAGCAAGACTTCTCTATTTGGAATAGGTTGTTTTCTAGATAGTGTGAAAGGCCCAGATTTTTTTCGTTGGCTGCAAGGGAAAAAGCTCATTCTTTCTTCAGAGCTGTTGATACAATGAGTGAAAGAATACGTACATCCCAAGGCTGGTAAACAGAAAAAGTCCCATTGGTTGTGGCCTAGTTCCTCATACCTGAGGCTGTATGTGTATTTAATATATTTAATATATTATATACTGGTTTTATACAGATCTGATTTGTATTTCCTTAAATTAAAAATTCAGACAAGCAAATTTCCTCAAGATAATAAATTATTGGTAATAGCCAATGAACAAGATATTTGCTTTAATTTTATAAAAGACTGGATTTAAGTTAGATTAATTCACATTTGTTTCCTCTAAATTTTCCAATTATTCGTTGTCTTTGAGTTTCCAATAATAAAATAGGAAATAAAATAGATGACACAGTATTAGAAATATTGTATGTAGATTATTAAACAGAAGTATTGTGTTTGTTCACTATTACACAATTGCCGGTGGTAAAGGGACTCATTCCATTTAAGAAACTAGAACCTTAACTGATGTCAAAATATTAAGCATATGTACTAAAGAATATTGGAGGTTCTATTTAGTTATAAGAATTTTAGTCCTCATTTCTTAAATTTCAGATTGAGATGGTAATAAATCTGTACCTTTAAAGTCCAAGTGTCCTTTTGCTTGTATTTTTTAATCTAAATTATACCCATAAAATTCATTTTTTTCCTATGAAATCTTTTATTGTCATTAAGAGGCCTCAATCTGTTAATAAACACATTTAGTAAGTACCCACCATATCTCCATCACTCTATTGGTTACATGAGTGGTCAAGAAAAACAAAAAGCAAAACGAGCTGAAAAAAAAGAACTGATATCAAATATTATGGCATTGATTTTATAGGACTCCAGAATTCAGTAAGAGTGGGATCTGTTTTTGCTGGAGACAGGGAGAGCTTCATGGGAAAGATAGATACAAATTACAGGAATAAAGATATGGGAGTGATTGCATGGGCCATTGTGAAAAACAACATAAAACAGGTTAAAAATGAGTTTAAATGTGACCAAAGAAAACAAACTCAACATTTATGTATCCCCCTGAAAGAGGTAATGTAGAGTTTTTCTGTACATATATACATATATTATATACTATGAATTATGCATATTATAAAAGTATATACATACAATATGCATATAAATATAGATGTATATACATATATACTATGTCACACACACACACACACACACACACACACACACACACACACACACACACACACACCATACTGAAACCACAACTCTTTTACCAACAAATCTAGACCCCTCAAACAATCTAGGAAAACATCTGACACCTTGTTGAGAAGCTCTTGCTCCTACCGCTTCCCCCACCTCTATCCCCCACTCTCTGCTCAGCACCACCCTCCATATTTCTCTTGAAAAAAGCTGAAGAGTGTGATGCTAGGTTATATTAAAAAACAATGTCTCATCTTGGTGCGACATTGAAACTGCCATAAAAGAATTTATTTCAAAGGGTTGTGAAAGATTACAGCAGGGGACATTTCCAAAGGCCTGTAAAACCACATTGTGTGAGTATCACAGTGAATTAAGTGAGTCTTTCCAATGCTCATTTTGAAATAATTCCATATCTGTTATTGTTCCCTGGAAGAGACAGGATCTGCTCTAGTTGCTTAGTTTTCATGTTGCCTTCCTTTTAAGAAGGGCAATATTAAAAAGCAGATAAAAACAGATTTCAACTTGAGGCTGCCCATTTGCTGTTGAATGTATGGATAGATTTATATTTCCAAAGAATCGTACACATTGAACATCAAATATAATACTGAAACATCTAAGGTAAATGAAAAACGAGTCTCAGAGGAATGGGGGATAGAGTGAGAGCAAAAAAAGAGATTTCTACAGGAGAATAGTTCGAATGGTTATTTTCATATACAAATGTTCTACAATAATTCCAAGTAATGTGAAACTCCCTCATCAGCAGACAAGTGTTTTGTTTTTCCTGAACAATTGGAACCACAGTCATAAACAGTATTAAACCTCTCGCCTGGCTTGTCTCCATTTGGAGACACAGACAGGTATTCATAAGACTCTGAGATCTGGAAAAGCTGAGCAGCAAACCTGCTTGGCAAAAGCTCAAATTCTTTTTTTACTGTTTATTCAAAGAACTGAGCCTCAATTTTAAAGCCATATTTGTGGCAGAGAGAGTTTAATCTATACCATGTAGAATTGTTTATTCTAATCTCACCCAAATATTTTATAGTAAAATTTTTTGCAAGAACTCTGGACATTTGTTTTTTTTGAAACCAAGCAAATATTTCTATTTGAAATACAAAGTTAAGATGCTTATCCTAGCTGTACTATTTAACGTGTGGAAGGCATGGCACATGTGAACAAGAATATATAATTTTAGTAACTATTAATGTAGTAAAAAGAATATCATTCAGCAATAGCAAAACATACCAAAGTTACTTGTTCCTTTGGAGAAAAAAAATAAACTTTGCAATTAAATTTGACATGAGTGAGAATAGAGATTTTTCATGAATATTTTTCCTACTTTTCCCTACATTTATGAAGGATAATTATATTGAGTTTCTTGAAAAAAAGTTCAGAATTCCCATTCAGAAAGTATAAGTGAAGTTGAGGAATCATTCAACTTTCCTGCAGTTTCCTTTGTTCTTTAGGGAAGGGGGGAAAATAAATATTCTATACTTCAACAGTAAAGTACAAATTACCCCAACTTTAATTATTTTGAGGTAGAGTTAAGTTTTTGTACACTTTCTTCAGCTCAGGAGTTTGAAACTATTAAAACAATTAGCTCTTGTTTTAATATTGTCACTTTCCTTTGTGCAACTTTCTTAGAAAATGATTTTGAGGCTCATTCAAACTTTCTTGGCATTTGACTTTTCCATTTCCCTCTAACTCTTTTATTTTATAAGTGTCAGCTGGTTTTTCCACCTGGTAAGGAACCTGTAAAATTCTGGAAGTTTTTTAATCAAGTTCATCTCAGGCAAGGAAATACTTAGGCATGAAATAAAATCAGTAAGAAAATGCTTCTAATATCACAGGTTTTGAACACTTGGTTATAAACAAACAGTTGCAAATATTTGAATCAGATAATGAGAAAGAAAATCTGATGAACACATCAAGCTTTGGTACTGCATGGCTATTCAATTCAGTACTAATTTTTGGGTTCCTTGGCAAAAACTTTCCCTTTTTTATTGGAATATATACATTGCCCTAAGTTTTGATCAGAACAAGGTCTTTTGTATGCCATTTTCCCTTTAGCAACAGTATTAGAATATACTTTCCTTAGTAAAACTTTAAATAATGGGTATTTTGTCAATTTCAGTATGTCCTCATTGTGATATGTATTTCTCCTCCCCATTTTCTTTCTGCTCATTTATTCCTAAGTTTTTTGACTGATTTTCCTTAGTCCCTTTGCTGGCTTGCTTTCTTGTACCTGTAGCAAAAGAGTGGCCCTTCTTAAGCCCACTTTTTCCTTCCATGCATTTTTCTAGACCACATTGTCCATGCACTTCGCTTTCTCTACTACCTGTAGGTTCTATAGTTCCCAATCCCAACTTTCAGCATAAACTAGAGCTCTCACAGCCTCCAATGTTTCTCCATATTTTTTTCAAGCACCAAAATAATCTCTAACTGAACTTCCTCCTAACTTCTCTCACTATTTTCTGGTCTGGAAAAATTTCTCTCCTTTTCTGGATTACCTAAAGATGTGAACTTGCACTTGCTCACGTCTGGGCAGGATCTGTCCCTCCAAATGCACACTGGTAGCACAGTATTTGCATCATCACTTTACACAAACCACAAGAGAAATGCAGGGTTTTTTTGTTCCACACAATAGAATTCAATTTAAGGAAAGGAGCTATTTATTCATTTCTGCATTTGGAACTCTTAACTCATAGCAGATATTAAATGCAAAATAAGTATTTGTATAAAAAATGGATAAATTTGTATGTTTACTTATCATCACTTGGATTTTTCAGATCCATACTGAGTCCATGTTCAGCTGATAAAATGTGTCACTTATACCCAAGTATATGGGAAGCTAGTCAAATTTTTAGAAAACTATAGAGATGAATATTTTAGTTTATTTATCCTTTTAATGATTACAATTATTAATGAATAGGAAGTTAAAAATTATTAAGAAAAATATTTTAAAGACTTTGCTAAAGTATACTTAGTATACAACAAACTACACACAAAGTGTTCATTTTATAAGCTTTGACATATTATACATCTGTGGAACTATCATCACATGAACAAACCTAACACTCTCAAAAATTTCAAGCCTTTTGCAATCTCTGTCTCCTGCAGCCCTCCACTAACACTTTCCCAGGGAACCATTTATACACTACTTTTTCTCACTGTATGTTATTTTCCATTTTCCAGAACTTAATATATGTAAAATCTATGGTATGACTCTTTAAATTTGACTTATTTTCTGCAGTTATGCTGAAATTCTTTGTTACTGCACATAGCAATAATTCATTATTTTTTTAATTATTCAAAGTATTCCATTGTTAGTGGTATACCACAATTTGTTTACCCATTCACCTGACAATGAATATTTGAGTTGATTCTATTTGGGGGTTCTTATAAATAAATCTGCTTTGGTCAATTTTGTACAAGCCTTTTTATGGGTACATGTTTTCTGGAGTAAAGTCCTAAGAGAGAAATGGCTGGATCACATGCCAAGTCCATGTCTAATTGTTTAAGAAATTGTCAAAATATTTTCCAAATGGCTGTACCATTTAAAATTCCAAAGGTGCATAAAAGTTCCAATTGCTTCACATCCTCACCAACACATGGTATTGTCAATATTCATAATTTTACATTCCAATAGATATGTAATAGTAACTTATTATGTTTTATATTTGAATTTGCTTAATTACTAATGATTTGAAAATTTTTAATGTGCTTATTGCCATACATGCATTTTCTTTGACGAAATATATGAATGCTATAAAGAAATTAAAACACATAAATCACCGATACACATGGAAACATGAATCCCAGCAGGTTGAACAATATAAACCAGACCAAAAGAGAACTTACTGCAGAATTCCACTTATCTCAAGTCAAAAAAATAATAAATCTAGTCAATGGTGATTAAAAAACAGGATAATCATTAATTTTGGGACTGTTAACTAAAAGGAAGCATGACTGAGGCTTCTTGGTACTGTACGTTCTATGTCTCAGTTTGGGTGGGAGTTACCTGGGTTTTAGTTTGTTTTACTTTCAAAAGTTTATCAAACTTTTCACTTACAATTTGCTAGCTTCTACATATGTGTGATATATTCAATAACAAGCTGAATTTAAAATAATAAATAAAAGAAAGGCTTAACAACAATAAAAAGAGCAAGAAGAGCAATTAGTAATTTGGTAAATGTTTCTTATGTACCAGGTACTGTGCTAAGTGAAAAGCTAAGAAAACATAGAAAAGGTGAGAAGTGATAGAGCAACAGCATCCTTATACACAGAAAGTGTTTGATTGGGCATTCATAACTCAGAAAAATGCCTCAGTGTTTGCCATCACAGGTATCTTGTATTGGAAATACTGATTTGAAACCCTGTATGTCATATGATCAAGAGGCTCAATGGTTTATTCTATTATGGTGTACAGGTAGGAATACAAGTAAAGTTAGAAAAATAAACTAGAAATATTAAGACACGTGTTTTTAGGAAAATAGTTGGCTCTAACTGAAGGTAAGTTTTTGATGTTTTTTTTTGTAATATTTTCTCTGAATGTTGTCAGAAGTTTTACACAAAGTGGATATCCAGGACACAAACAATGCTTTTACAAGCATTCATAGTGTTTTTATACTATTCTTTTTAAAAGATAAACAAGTTTTCAGTAAGTGAAGGATGAATGAGGTAATTTCTATACTTTTTTTTGAAAATGAATTCAGACTGGATATCTTTACTGAAATAATAGATCATATGTAAAATTGTCAAATTAAAACTGGACAGTCAAAGTAAATGCCTTCCTTATTTATCTAATTTTCTGTATTAAAGGCTTGAAAATAAAATAAACTTAGCTATGGTTTCCCCTTTAGAAATGGAAAAAACTATTCTGGTGATATCATAAGATTTGGGAATATTACTCTAAATCCATAAATTTAACATTTTTGTTAGTATAGTGTCATGAGTAAAACACATCAGCTCATTAGATCACAGTAAAAGTATTTATTCCCTTCATCAAGTTGGGAACATTCTTGTACAAATCTATTTATGCATACATGCATGCAATTCTGTTGGGTATAAAGCTGAGAGTAAAATTTCTGAGTCAGAATGTACTTATTCATCCTAAGTAGATTATGCCAAGCAATTTTACCAAATTGATTGTACTGGAAATAAAACGTTGAAACACTGCCCCTGAATATCCTTGCTAAAATCCAGGGGTGGGGGAGAAGAAAAGTAAACAAGAATTTCAAAGTATGTTGATAATACTGCAATAGAGGTTTATAACAGACTGCTTAGTACTACAATGTGCATATGCATGCTGAAACTTGTAAAATAATGTATTATTATTACTATCATATTAGAACATTACTGATTCTGTGTTGTAAAATAATGAAACGTGAACTTAAAATAATTAAGTACCAGGAGAAAAAGTAACATTTTAGTTTTATTTAGGACTTTTCTGAACAATGGTCCTAAATGGCATTTGCTTGAATTCTAGAATAATAAAGTTTAGTTCAAGTTGATTTCACATGTTCTACCTTATTGAATTATTTTCAGTTTTTTAAAAGTACTAAGCTTTTTCTTGTCACCATATCTGATTTAGATACCAATTCTCTGGACATCTCTGGTTATAGAAATTATCACATTCTACTTGTCAGAAGAAAAAATGTTATCAGGAGTCAGCATGTGCTAATTAGAGAAAATTCTCCTGACTTAGCCATCTGTCTGCCCCTGACACACCTTGGAAAAAATGGTTTTAATGTGAGTATTGAAAAGTGGATTACTAAAACTATACTTCCAGGGACACAGGGAATTTTTGCTGTGTGATAACTCTTAATGAAAGTTATATTTGAAAAAGCACCTCAGTCATACTATAACAAGCCACTAAGATTCGGAAAACCAACAATATTTGGAGGTGTACTCTGGACAGCAAGGAACAGCCACAGTGGTTACAAATTATATTTCTTTTAGCTGACTTGACTGTCTGTGTCCCATTCAAGGGCATCAGGCTTCTTTTTTCATACCAGTAACGGAGACTGGATACATCCCAGTCTAAGAAGAGGGGTTGCTCAGAGATCAACAGTTCCAGAGATTTGCTGTAATGGACACATATCAGTATCACCAGCAAGAAGCCATAAGCACACATGATGATTACGGATTCAAGAACAATGTAAGGAGTCTTGGTCCTGAAGGCAGTGGTCGTGTTTTGCATGCCATCGTATTCCTAACACCTTTCATGCAGGGTACATTATAGTTACTTTATATATATTTGATGAATAATAGAGTGAATGAATTTCCTAGTGATAAAAAAAATGAGTGATAGAATAAACATCAAGTTGGATAAACTAAAGTGGAGATCTGCAGGAAGTTGTACATATGTAAGGGTGTGTGCAGGAATGTGTATGTTTGTGTGTATATAAAAATCACTTTAAAAATAAACTTATAAAGTATTACAGTTGGAAAGCCCTTTTGAAGCCATTTAGTAAAGTTAATGTCATGGATCTAAGGCCAAGAGAGGAATGTGCTTGTGCCAAGTAACACAATCAACAAGTCATGAGTGCTGGGATGGTGAGCTGAGTTCAGAATTTTGGCTTCTAGTTTAGTTATTCTGTTTAACTAGACAATGATGTTTCCATGGGGTTATAATAGCAAGTACTAAGGGATGTAATATGCTGATATTTTAATATTAGGTCTACATCTGGATATATCATAAAAGAAATGGGAGGAAATAAAAAAAGTACTTAGAAATGAAGTAAAATTTCATTAAGGTAGTGAAAATTGTATTATGACAATAATTAAAAGGTATTCAAATTATTGGACCTAAAAATGAATGCATTGAATATGAATATATTCTCCTTATAAATAAAATAATTTGTAAAAATTATTTATTGGGATTAAAGATGGCAGCATGAGAGGAGAGACAGAGGATTCCTCCTAAAACTGGATACAATCAGAAAATTTAAATTGGCACAACTAATCCTGAGAGAGCAACAGGAAAGAGGATAGCATCAGACTGCACACACTTGGAGAAAAGAGCAGACCTCAGCGAACGGGGTAACGTACCAGAGCTGTGGCTCTGTGGGACCCAAGCCCTCCCCCACCCCAGCTCACCAGCAGGAGGAAGAGAAACGGAGCAGGGAGGGAGTGGAAGGCTTGGGACTGCTGAATACCTAGCTCTGGAAATCTGCGCTGGGAGCACAAACCTACATTTCATGGTGCTTTCACGAGACTCGCATGACTACTGGGTTGGAAAGTTAATACAGGCAGAGTTCCTGGGGAGACTGGGATTCTGGCTGCTTGTGGAAAGCAAGGATCCATATCTGGATGCTCTGGGACAAAAACTTATACCTGTGCACCCGGCCCACTGGCTCAGGCAGTGGAGACAGGCACAGCAGCCAGGAGGTGGGGAACAGCTCTTTCCTGCCCCCAGGCACCAGTTCTGCTCTCCTGCGACCCCCGACATAGCTTCAGGAGCTCAGCAGCTCCAGAATAGAGCTTCTGGACACTAGAGGGTGCCATATACAAACATGAAACCCCAAAGGAACCTTGTCCAGAGTAAAATTGTTAATACAACTCCCGAGAAAGATTTAAATGATATGGACCTCATGACTCTTCCTGAAAGGGAGTTCAAAATAAAAATAATCAACATCCTAATGGAGGTATGGAAAGACATCCAAGAACTCAGGAATGAATT
The DNA here is from genome assembly GCF_040802235.1 of Manis javanica. NCBI lineage: Eukaryota > Metazoa > Chordata > Mammalia > Pholidota > Manidae > Manis > Manis javanica. The sequence continues at coordinate 81,794,112 of NC_133161.1, forward strand.
CAGGTCAGAGATCCAATCGTTAAAGAACATGATGGAGGGTATTAAAAGCAGGTTGGATACGGTGGAGGAGACAATAAATGAAATAGAAACTAGAGAAGAGGAATACAAAGAAACTGAGGCACAGAGAGAAAAAAGGATCTCTAAAAGTGAAAGAATATTGAGAGAACTGTGTGACCAATTCAAGTAGAACAATATTCGCATTATAGGGATACCAGAAGAGGAAGAGAGAGAGAAAGGGACAGAAAGTGTCTTTGAGGAGGTAGTTGCTGAAAACTTCCCCAATCTGGGGAAGGACATAGTCTGTCAGGCCATGGAGATCCACAGATACCCCAACACAAGGGGCCCAAGGAAGGCAACAGCAAGACACATAGTAATTAAAATTGGAAAGATCAAGGATAAGGACAGACAATTAAAAGCAGCCAGAGGCAGAAATAAGATCACATACAAAGGAAAGCCCATCAAACTAACATCAGACTTCTCAGCAGAAACCTTACAGGCCAGAAGAGAGTGGCATGATGTATTAAATGCCATGAAGCAGAAGAGCCTGGAACCAAGATTACTTTATCCCACAAGATTATCATTTAAATTTGAAGGAGGAATTAAACAACTTCCAGACAAGGAAAAGCTGAGAGAATTTACCTCCCACAAACCATCTCTGCAGTCTCTTTTGGAGGGACTGCTATAGATGGAAGTGTTCCTAGGGTTGGATAGCTGTCAACAGAGGTAGTAAAATCACAGTAGGGAAGGTGGAGCAGCTGATTGCGAGGCAAATGCAAAATTAAATTGACTATCCCCAAAGTGAATCAAGGGATAGACAAAAAGTACAGAATTTGATACCTAATATCTAAAGAATGACGGAGGAAAAAAAGGAGGAGAAATAGAAAAGAACCTTTAGATTGTGTTTGTAACAGCATATTAAGTGAGTTAAGTTAGACTCTTAGATAGTAAGGAAAGTAATCAGGAACCTTTGGTAACCACGAATCTAAAGCCTGAAATGGCAATTAGTACATACCTATCGATAATCACCCTAAATGTAAATGGACTGAATGCACCAATCAAAAGACATAGAGTCACTGAATGGATAAAAAAACAAGACCCATCTATATGCTGCTTACAAGAGACTCACCTCAAACCCAAAGACATGCACAGATTAAAAGTCAAGAGATGGAGAAAGATATTTCATGCAAACAACAGAGAGAATAAAGCAGGTGTTGCAATACTAGTATCAGACAAAATAGACTTCCAAGCAAAGAAATTAACAAGAGATAAAGAAGGACATTACATAATGATAAAGGGCTCAGTCCAACAAGAGGATATAACCATTATAAATATATATGCACCCAATACAGGAGCACCAGCATATGTGAAACGAATACTAACAGAACTAAAGGAGGAAATAGACTGCAATGCAATCATTTTAGAAGACTTCAACACACCATTCACTCCAAAGGACAGATCCACCAGACAGAAAATAAGTAAGGACACAGAGGCACTGAACAGCACACTAGAACAGATGGACCTAATAGACATCTATAGAACTCTACACCCAAAAGCAACAGGATACACATTCTTCTCAAGTGCACATGGAACATTTTCCAGAATAGATCACATACTAGGCCACAAAAAGAGCCTCAGTAAATTCAAAAAGATTGAAATCCTACCAACCAACTTTTCAGACCACAAAGGTATAAAATTAGAAATAAATTGTACAAAGAAAGCAAAAAGTCTCACAAACACATGGAGGCTTAACAACACACTTCTAAATAGTCAATGGATCAATAACCAAATTAAAATGGAGATCCAGCAATATATGGAAATAAATGACAACAACAACACAAAGCCCCAACTTCTGTGGGATGCAGAGAAAGCAGTCTTAAGAGGAAAGTATATAGCAATCCAGGCATATTTAAAGAAGGAAGAACAAACCCAAATGAATAGTCTAATGTCACAGTTATCAAAATTGGAAAAGAAGAACAAATGAGGCCTAAAGTCAGCAGAAGGGGGGACATAATAAAGATCAGAGGAGAAATAAACAAAATTGAGAAGAATAAAATGATAGAAAAAAAATCAATGAAACCAAAAGCAGGTTCTTTGAGAAAATGAACAAAATAGATAAGCCTCTAGCCATACTTATTAAGAGAAAAAGAGAATCAACACACATCAACAGAATTGGAAATGGGAAAGGAAATACCACGAGGGACCCAACAGAAATACAAAGAATTATAAGAGACTACTATGAAAACCTATATGCTAAGAAGCTGGAAGACCTAGAAGAAATGGACAACTTCCTAGAAAAATACAACCTTCCAAAACTGACCAAGGAAGAAACACAAAATCTAAGCAAACCAATTACCAGCAAAGAAATTGAAGCGGTAATAAAAAAAACTACCCAAGAAAAAAACACCCGGGAGAGACGGATTTACTTTGGAATTTTATCAGACATACATAGAAGATATGATACCCATTCTCCTTAAAGTTTTCCAAAAAATAGAAGAGGAGGGAATACTCCCAAACTCATTCTATGAAGCCAACATCACCCTAATACCAAAACCAGGCAAAGACCCCCCGAAAAAAGAAAATTACAGACCAATATCCCTGACGAATATAGATGCAAAAATACTCAATAAAATATTAGCAAACTGTATTCAAAAATATATCAAAAGGATCATACACCATAACCAAGTGGGATTCATCCCAGGAATGCAAGGATGGTACAACATTCGAAAGTCCATCAACATCATCCACCACATCAACAAAAAGAAAGACAAAAACCACATGATCATCTCCATAGATGCTGAAAAAGCATTTGACAAAGTTCAACATCCAATAAAGGCCGTATATGACAAACCCACAGCCAACATCATACTGAACATTGAGAAGCTGAAAGCTTTTCCTCTGAGATTGGGAACAAGACAGGGATGCCCACTCTCCCCACTGTTATTTAACATAGTACTGGAGGTTCTAGCCACAGCAATTAGACAAAACAAAGAAATACAAGGAATCCAGATTGGTAAACAAGAGGTTAAACTGTCACTATTTGCAGATGACATGAGATTGTACATAAAAAACCCTAAAGACTCCACTCCAAAACTACTAGAACTGATATCAGAATACAGTAAAGTTGCAGGATACAACATTAATACACAGAAATCTGTGGCTATCCTATACACTAATAATGAGCCAATACAAAGAGAAATCAGGAAAACAATTCCATTCACAATAGCATCAAAAAGAATAAAATACCTAGGAATAAACCTAACCAAGGAAGTGAAAGACTTATACCTGAAAACTACAAGACACTCTTAAGAGAAATTAAAGGGGACAGTAACAAATGGAAACTCATCCCATGCTCTTGGCTAGGAAGAATGAATATTGTCACAATGGCCATCCTGCCCAAAGCAATATACAGATTTGATGCAATCCCTATCAAATTACCAACATTCTTCAACGAACTGGAACAAATAGTTCAAAGATTCATATGGAAACACCAAAGACCCCGAAAGCCAAAGCAATCCTGAGAAAGAAGAATAAAGTGGCGGGGATCTCACTCCCCAACTTCAATTTCTATTATAAAGCAGATTAATCAAGACAATTTGGTACTGGCACAAGAACAGAGCCATAGACCAGTGGAACAGATTAGAGACTCCACACAGTAACCCAAACATATATGGTGAATGAATATTCGATAAAGGAGACATGGACATACACTGGGGGAATGATAGTCTCTTCAACAGATGGTGCTGGCAGAACTGGACAGCTGCTACATGTAAGAGAATGAAATTGGAACACTGTCTAACTCCCTACACAAAAGTAAATTCAAAATTGATCAAAGACCTGAATGTAAGTCATGAAACCATAAAACTCTTAGAAGAAAACATAGGCAAAAATCTCTTGGATGTGAACATTAGCAACTTCTTCAAGAGTATATCTCCCCGGGCAAGGAAAACAAAAGCAAAAATGAGCAAGTGGGACTATATCAAGTTGAAAATCTTCTGTACAGCAAAGGACACCATCAGTAGAACAAAAAGGTATCCTACAGTATGGGAGAATATTTTGTAGATGACAGATCTGATAAAGGCTTGACATCCAAAATATATAAAAAGCTCACACTCCTCAACAAATGAAAAGCAAATAGTCCAATTAAGAAATGGGCAGAGGAACTGAACAGACAGTTCTCCAAAGAAGAAATTCAGATGGCCAGTAGACACATGAAAAGACTCTCCACATCGCGTTATCAGAGAAATGCAAATTAAAACCACAATGAGATATCACCTTACACCAGTAAGGATGACCACCATCCAAAAGACAAATGACAACAAATGTTGGCAAGGTTGTGGAGAAAGGGGAACCCTCCTACACTGCTGGAAGGGATGTAAATTAGTTCAACCGTTGTGGAAAGCAATATGGAGGTTTCTCAAAATGCTCAAAATAGACTTACCATTTGACCCAGGAATTCCACTTCTAGAAATTTACCTTAAGGATGCAGCACTCCAGTTTGAAATAGACAGATGCACCCCTACGTTTATTGCAGCACTATTTACAAAAGCCAAGAAATGGAAGTAACCTAAGTGTTCATCAGTAGATGAATGGATAAAGAAGATGTGGTACATATACACAATGGAACATTATTCAGCCATAAGAAGAAAACAAATCCTACCATTTGCAACAACATGGATGGAGCTAGAGGGTATTATGCTCAGTGAAATAAGCCAAGTGGAGAAAAGCAAATACCAAATGATTTCACTCATCTGTGGAGTATAAGAACAAAAGAAAAACTGAAGGAACAAAACAGCAGCAGAATCACAGAACCCAAGAATGGAGTAACAGTTACCAAAGGGAAAGAGACTGGGGAGAATGGGAGGGTAGGGAGGGATAAGGGCGAGGAAGAAGAAAGGGGGTATTATGATTAGCATGTGTAATGTGGGGGTTGGGGGAAAGGGGAAGGCTTTGCAACACAGAGAAGACAGTGATTCTACAACATCTTACTATGCTGATGGACAGTGACACTAATGGGGTTTGTGAGGGGGACTTGGGGTAGGGGAGAGCCTAGTAAACAATGTTCTTCATGTAATTGTAGATTAATGATAACAAAATACAATAAAAAATTAAAAATTATAAAAAAAATTATTTATTGCAAATTAGTGTTATACCTAAATAAAATATATTTACTATTCATAACATATGTTCATTTTTGTATACATTATTAAAAGATAATTTGTATTCTTTCATAATGCAATAATGTTTTTAAGTATAAATTTTACTATATTGGACATTTTCGAAGCTCTAGATCTCATGTTAACTCTGAGGAAAGCAAAGGAATTTATGTGGGGGCTTCTCATGTTTCTTATCAGGCACTGGTCAAATTCCTCTTCAAAGGAGTATTAAAGCCTCGGCTCTTCAAGATGAAGCTCGTACCCCAAGGCAGCTCCTCATCTGAGTCTCATAGCAGTGGGAGGAGCCTGATCCTTTTCCACTGCCCTTCCGTGGCTGACTCAGTGTTGGGTATGCTGTGGTTTAAAATCCAACACGAGGGTGTTCTGTAGTCTCATAGTTACACTGGGGAAGAAGAGACAGCCAGTAGTTTTAAGAGATAAGGTAATTCTCAAGACAGTAAGGGGCACAATAAATGTGGAGAAGGGAAAAATGGTTCCAGTCAGAATAGGCACTATTTTATGCAGATTAGAAAACTGTGGCACCCATAGTTATTGCCCCAAATCATATAGCTAGAAAATGTCAGAACCAGGGCTTGAGCCCACTTGCTCTGACGACAAAGCCAGTATACTTACCTTTACAGGGAATTGGCTCTAGTTTAGCTCAAATGTCATGCAGTATAAAACAGTAAGTATTGATGGAGCACTTTCCATATGTCCAACAAATTATGAGAAGTCATAAAAAAAGTTACAAGGAGAATAAATAAAAAAATAATTTTAAGATGATTATTATCTAGACCATAATGTGTAGATCAAATAAATACTAAAATCAATTCACATCATTTGCTGTGAGGGATATGGTCGTGGATCAAGTGGATTGAATGTTACAGATTTGAGTCATTAAGGGAGTGGGTAAAAGGATATACATGCCTGTGAAAAAATAGGATCATATGCTTCAAAATAAGAAATGCAAGTTGTAGAAAAATATTTTTAGTGATATCATCTGTTGATAAAGAAAGATTGTGAGGCACAGAAACCAGTCAGACTGAATCACATCAAGGAACTAGAAGTGGTTGCTTCTGTCCTCGGAAGGGTGAGGGCAGAGACTTTTTGTATTATGTATTTTTGACATTATACATACATGTACCTTTTTATATTACATACTTTTTATTGTTAATTTTTAAAAATAAATATTTTAAATGGTTTTAAATAACATCTTATATATTTATATTTTGATTTTTAAAATATGTATTACTTGAACTTTAAAAATTTTCAACTTAAAAAAATAAAATCTTTGAATTACATGTAGGTCTGTTTACTGGATGATTTGTAAAAGAAAATATGCTGTCTCGTTTCTCTGTTAATGATGTTTTTAAAAGATTAATGACCTATATGTATTTTTATATTTCCTCAATTTTACCCTTTTCAACTTTATCCATTAAGCCCATCATTACATATTTATCATTTCTAAATCTAGAAAGTCTAAATGTGTTGGAGAAATGTAAAGGATTTTGAAGGTCAGGGAGCTCTTGAGAATGTTGAGGTTACACATGAGAGTCTAGAACAGTTATTTGTAAATATTTTCCTCCATGAGACAAAAAAAAATGCAGCAAGCAAAACAAATATGTTCTACTCAGAGGAAAGACTGATTTTTGCAATATCTGAGTTTATATTTTCTGGTACCAAATCAAACTGGTCCCACAACAAGAAGATAACAAAACCTCTTCCCTAAGAAGGTCTCTTTAAGCCCCTATTGACCAATTTTGGAAAATCTCAGACTCCTTAAATTTCTCTATGATCCTTGAAAAAGATCACAGAATTTCCTGTGATTTCTCAAATGTGCTTGCATACTGGTACTCTTGGAGACTATAGGTACCCTCCTTACCTTAGGCTGCCCAGGTCCTAGCTAGCTATGATGAGACTTATGTGGCTATAGCAATAGAGCCAGCGGATTTTGGGATTGCTACTGACCAACTGAGTCCTGTATGCCTCCCATATTCCCTCTTTTGGATCAGGACTGTTTTCTATAATTTTTCTATGCCTATCCCACCATTCTGTGTTGAGTAAATAGAGGCTAGATGACTAGCCCCTTTTTGTTCTTAGGCTTTCAGGTTAGGAGGAACTAAACCCAAGAGGCCTCATTCACATCTGTGACTATTCTAGAAAACATTATCTTTGAATTTGAGCTGATGCTTTATAGGAAGGAGACTGTGGGATCTTTCAATGGAATAAGTCTATTTTCTCTGTCCTCAAATGGATAATTGAGGACAAGAGAGTGGACTGTGGTAGTTAACCTTATAGCTGTAGGCCAGCTAGGGATTAGTCTACCTGTAGTTAAGCCTTTTGATAACTGTATCCTCAGCCAAAATATGATGGTAGCCTCATGAGAGAGCCTAAGGCAGAACTACTGAATTGAGCTACTCTGTATTGGTGCTAGCAGAAACCACAATAAATGATTATAATTGTTTTAAGACAGGAGTTAGCAAATCTTTTCTGTAAATGCACAGAGAGTATAATTTTCAAGCTTTGCAGAAAAACATGCAGTCTCAGATGCAAATATTCAATATTACTCTTTTTGAATGAAAGCAGCCTTAATAGACAACTAACAAGTGAGCATGGATATATTATAATAAATATTGGACATTGAAATACAGATACTGAAATTCAAATTTTTATAAATTTTACTTGTCAGGAAATATTACATGAATTTTGATTTTTCAACCACATAAAAATATATCATTCTTAGCTCACAAACAATAAAAACAGGTGGCAGGAGAGAGGATTAAAGATGGTGGCATGAGAGGTGAGACAGGGACATCCTACTAAAAGCACACATATAATATAAAAATATAAATAATACAACTAATACTGAAAGAGGAACAGGAAAGAAGGCTGGACCAGACTGGCATAAACGTGGAGAAAAAAACAGACCTCACAGAACAGGGTAACTTACCAAAGTCATGACCTAGAGGGACCCAAACCTTTCCCCCCCACCAGCTCATGGGCAGGAGGAAGAGAAACACAGCAGGGAGGGAGTGAAGGCCTGGGACTGCTGAACACCTAGCCCTGGAGATCTGCCCTGGGAACATGAATCTTCATTGCATGGTGCTGTGGGGATTAGTGGGGTCGAAAAGCTAAGACAGGCAAAATACCTGGAAACACTGAGATTACATCTGCTTGTGGGAAACAGGGATCCATGTCTGGGTAGTCTGAGAGATTTCCTAACAGCAAGAGGGCTGCTAAAGGGGCAAGATTTACACAGAACTTAATGCTCAGGAGAAAGGACAAGTAGATAAAATAGTCCAGGTGGACGCTGCCCAGCAGGTTAGGAGCTTTCACGATCATCAGGCACTCTATCCCCTTGGCTGGCTATGCAGCTACAAGGCCCTCCACCATGATACACAGCCTGCTGCACCTTCCTCAAGACAAGCCCACACCTGGCTCACAAAACAGCAACCTCTGCCCTGGCATCAGGTCAGCCAGAGGAAAGCCCCATCTACAACAGCTACAAATGCAAAGCATAGAGACTTACACCTGTGTGTTCAGCCCACTGGATCTGGCAGTGGAATCAGGCATACCAGCTGGGGAGCAGGAAACAGCTTTCCTCTACCCAGGCACCAGCACTGCTCCCCGACATCATGCCAGGGTCCGAGCAGCTCCAGAGAGCAGAGCTTCTCATATTTGCATGTGGCACTAGAGGGTGCTACATGGAAATATGAAACATCAAAGAAACCTGGTTCAAAGCAAAATCTCAACACCAGAAAAAAGGTCAAGTGAGACTGAACTAATCAATCACCCTGAAAGAGATTTCAAAATAAAAATCATAAATGAATGAATTTACAATGGAGATCCAATCATTAAGGAACACAATGGAGGGCATTAAAAGCAGATTAGATACAGTGGAGAAGAAGATATATAAAATAGAAATTAGAGAAGAGGACTGAATACAAAGAAGCTGAGGCACAGAGAGAAAAAAGATCTCTAGGAATGAAAGAATATTGAGAGAACTGTGTGACCAATCTAAAAAGAACAATATTCATATTACAGGGGTACCAGAACAAGAAGAGGGAGAAATAAGGATAGAAAGTATCTTTGAGGAAGTAATTGCTGAAAACTTCCCCAATCTAAGAAGGAGATCGTCTCTCAGCCATGGAGGTGCACAGATCTCTCAACACAAAGGACTCAAGTAGGACAATACCAAGACATATAATAATTAAAATAGCAAAGATCAAGGATAAGGACAGACTATTAAAAGTAGCTAGAGAGAGAAAAAAGATCACATAGAAAGGAAAACCCATCAGGTTATCATCAGACTTCTCAGCTGAAACTTTACAGACCAGAAAGGAGTGGCATGCTATATTTAATGCAATGAAGCAGAAGGGCCTCGAACTAAGCATACTCTCACAGCAAGATTATCATTTAAATTTGAAGGAGGGATTAAACAATTTCTAGATAAGCAAAAGCTGAGAGAATTTACCTCTCACAAATGATCCCTACAATGTATTTTGGAGAGACTGCTATAGATGGAAGTGTTCCTAAGGTTAAATAGCTGTCCCCAGAGGTAATAAAAAGGGATAGACAAAGAGTAGAGAATATGATACCTAACATCCAAGGAATGGAGGAAGAAGAAAAGGAGGAAAGAAAAAGAAACTTTAGAATGTATTTCTAATAGCATACTGAGTTAAGTTAGACCCTGAGATAGTAAGGTAGTTACCCTTGAACCATTGGTAACCATGAATCTAAAGCCTGCAATAGGAATAAGTAAATACCTATCGATAATCACCCTAAAAGTAAATGGTCTGAATGCACCAATAAAAAGACATAGAGTCACTGAATGGATTAAAAAACAAGACCCAACTATATGCTGCCTAAAAGGCACTCACTTCAAACCCAGAGACATACACAGACTAAAAGTAAACGGATGGAAAAAGGTATTTCATGCAACTAATAGGGAGAAAAAAGCAGGAGCTGCAGTACTTGTATCAGACAAAATAGACTTCAAAGCAAAGAAGGTCACAAGAGACAAAGAAAGAAATTACATAAAGATAAAGGTGTCAATATAACCAGAGGATGTACCATTATAAATATCTATGCACCCAACACAGGATCACCTACATATGTGAAACAAACACTGATGGAATTAAAAGGGAAAGTAGAATGCAAAGCATTCGTTCTAGACTTCAACAGTCCACTCACTCCAAAGAAGAGATCAACCAGACAGAAAATAAATAAGGATACAACACATTAGAACAGATGGACCTAACAGACATCTACAGAACTCTCTACCCAAAAGCATTGGGATACACATTCTTCTGAAGTGCACATGAAACATTTTCAAGAACAGATCATATACTAGACCACAAAAAGAGCCTCAGCAAATTAAAAAAGATTGAAATTATACCAACCAGTTTCTCAGACAACAAAGGTATGAAACTATAAATAATTATGCAAATAAAATAAAAAAGTCCACAAACAGATGGAGGCTTAACAACATGCTCCTAAATAACCAATGTATGAATGAGCAAATAAAAACAGAGATCAGGCAACATATGGAGACAAATGACAACAATAATTCAACACTGCAAAATCTGTGGGGTGCAGTGAAGGCAGTGTTAAGAGGAAAGTATATTGCAATACAGGAATACCTCAGAAAAGAATAATCCCATGTGAACAGTCTAAACTCACAATTATTAAAACTGGAAAAAGAAGAAAAAGTGACAGCCAAAGTCAGTAGGAGGGACATATCAAGAAAAAAAGAGTCTACACACATAAACAAACTCAGAAATGAGAAAGTAAAAATCACAATGGACCCAGGAGAAATACAAAGAATTATTAGACAATACTATGAAAAATTATATACTAACAAATTGGATAACCTAGAAGAAATGGACAACTTTCTAGAAAAATACTTTCAAGACTGTCCCAGAAAGAAATGGAAGATCTGAACAGACCCATTACTAGCAATAAAATTGAATTGGTAATCAAATAACTACCTAAAAACAAAACATCTGGAAGAGATGGCTTCAATGTTAAATTTTATGAAACATTTAGTGAAGACCTAATACCCATTCCAAAAAGTAGAAGAGGAGGGAATACTTCCAGATTCATTCTATGAGGCCAGCATCACCCCATCACGAAACCAGGCAAAGACACCACAAAAAAAGAAAATTATACACCAATATCCCAGATGAACATAAATGCAAAAATACTCAACAAAATATTAGCAAACCAATTTCAAAAATACATCAAAAGGATCATACACCATGACCAAGTGGGATTCATCCTAGGGATGCAAGGATGGTACAACATCCGAAAATCCATCAACATCATCCACCACGTACACAAAAAGAAGGACTAAAACCACATGATCATCTTCATAGATGCTGAAAAAGAATTTGACAAAATTGAACATACGTTCATGATAAAAAATCTCAACAACATAGATATAGATGGCAAGTACCTCAACATAATACAGGTCATATATGACAAACCCACAGCCAACATCATACTTAACAGTGAGAAGCGGAAAGCCTTTCCTTTAAGTTCAGTAAGTAGACAAGAATGTCCACTCTCTCCAGTTTTATTCAACATAATTCTGGAGGTCCTCGCCATGCCAGTCAGACAACACAAAGAAATAAAAGGCATCCAGATTGGTAAAGAAGAAGTTAAACTGACACTGTTTGCAGATGACATGACATTGTACATAAAAAAACCTTAAAGAATCCATTCCAAAGCTACTAGATCTCATATCTGAATTCAGCAACATTGCAAGATAGAAAATTAATAACCAGAAATCTGTTGCATTCCTGTACACTAATGATAAACTAGCAGAAAGAGAGATCCGGAAAACAATTCCATTCACAGTTGAATCAAAAAGAATAAAATACCTAGGAATAAACCTAACCAAAGAAGTAAAAGACCTATGCTCTGAAAACTACAAGACACTCATGAGAGAAACTAAAGAAGATACCAATAAATGGAAACACATCCCGTGCTCATAGATAGGAAGAATTAATATTGTCAAAATGGCCATCCTGCCTAAAGCAATCTACAGATTCAATGCAATCCCTGTCAAAATACCAACAGCATTCTTCAATGAACTACAGTAAATTATTCTAAAACTCATATGGAACCACAAAAGACCCTGAATAGCCAAAGCAATCCTGAGAAGGAAGAATCAAGCTGAGGGGATTATGCTCCCTGAATTCAAGCTCTACTACAAAGCCACAGTAATCAAGACAATTTTGTACTGTCAGAGAACAGACCCATAGACCAATGGAATGGACTAGAGAGCCCTGATATAAACCTAATGATATATGGTCAATTAATATACAATAAACAAGCCATGGTCATACAATGGGAAATGACAGCCTCTTCAACAACTGGTTCTGGCAAAACTGGACAGCTACATGCAAGAGAATGAAACTGGGTCATTGTCTATCTCCATACACCAAAGTGAACTCAAAATGGATCAAAGATCTGAATGTAAGTCATGAAGCCATAAAACTCTTAGAAGACAACATAGGCAAAAATCTCCTGAATATAAACATGAGCAACTTTTTCTGAATTCATCTCCTTGACCAAGGGAAACAAAAGCAAAAGTGAACACATGGAACTATTTCAAACTAAAATCTTCTGTAAAGCAAAGGACACCATCACCAGAACAAAAAGGTATCCTACAGTTTGGGAGAATATATTTGTAAATGACATATCTGACAAGGGGTTAACATCCAAAATATATAAAGAACTCACATGCCTCAACACTCAAAAATCAAATAACCCAATTATAAAATGGGCAGAGGATATGAAAAGACAATTCTCCAAAGAAGAAATTCAGATGGTGAACAGATACATGAAAATATGCTCCACATCAGTTATCATCAGGGAAATGCAAATTAAAACCAAAATGAGATATCACCTCACACAAGTTAGAAAGGCCAGCATTGAAAAGATAAGAACAACAAATGCTGGTGAGGATGCAGAGAAAGGGGAACCCTCCTACACTGCTAGTGGGAATGTAAGCTAGTTCAACCCTTGTGGAAAGCAGTATGGAGGTTCAACGAACTAGAGCAAATCATTCTAAAATTTATATGGAACCGCAAAGGACCCTAAATCGCCAAAGCAATCCTGAGAAGGAAGAATCAACTTGAGGGGATTACACCCCCCATCTTCAAGCTCTATTACAAAGCCACAGTAATTAAGACAATAAAAAACTAAAAATAGAAATACCATTTGACCCAGGAATCTCAGTCCTTGGAATTTACCCAAAGAATACAACTTCTCAGATTCAAAAAAACATATGTACCCATATGTTTATTGCTGCATTATTTACAATAGCCACGATATGGAAGCAACCTAAGTGTCTATCAATAGAAGAATGGATAAAGAAGAGGTGGTACATATACACAATGGGATACTATTCAGCGATAAGAAAGAAACAAATTCTACCATTTGCAATAACATGGATGGAGCTAGATAATACTATGCTCAGTGAAATAAGCCAGGCAGAGAAAGACAAGTACCAAATGACTTCCCTCATTTGTGGAGTATAACAACAAAGCAAAACTGAAGGAACAAAACAGCAGCAGACTCACAGACTCCATGAAGTGACTAGTGGTTACCAAAGGGGAAGGGTTGAGGATGGCGGGTGGGGAGGGAGGGAGAAGGGGATTCAGAGGTATTATGATTGGCACATATGCTGTGGAGGGAATCATGGGGAAGACAGTGTGGCACAGAGAAGGCAAATAGTGACTCTGTGGCATGTTACTATACTGCTGGGCAGTGACTGCAATGACATATGGGAGGAACATGATAACATAGGTGAATGTAGTAACCACATTGTTTTTTCATGTGAAACCTTCATAAGAGTGTATATCAATAATACCTTATAAAAAAAAGCAGGTGGCAGACTGGTTGACACATGGGACATAATTTGCTCACCCATTTTAAGCCATTAGTTTTGGAGTTATTTGTTAGGCAGCAATAGAGTACTAATGGAGGGGCTGTCATACATCATAAGTAAGGAAAACCTCGAACAGCAACAAGGCAAAGAAAATACCTTGAAAAAGTTAGGTATCTGTAAGGGCTTGAATGTAAGCATTAGTGCCCAGCACTCTCTCTCCCAAATGGACCCTCCCCTCTGTTATTAATTAGCTTACACTTTACCACTGCTATTCTTACACATAAACCTCTGTAAGGCATGCTCAGAATTGACAAGTCTATTCAGTTTTCTTCAGTCTAGGAAATCCTACACTCCTTCCCCATTAACTTACTGGTTTCAAATTACAAATTTTAATGATTGCTTTTATAACTTGTATTCCCCAATTTTATCACTTGTGAATATAAAACTCCGGAAGCCTGGAATCTGATTCTGTCTGCCGAGAAAACAGTTGGGTAATGAAGGTACCTTAACCCAACAGAACGGGGCACAGCAGTCTAGAGTTGACTCTTCTCTCTTGGTCATACTTTAGTAACTACACCTTGCTTCCCAAAGCTCTGAGGTAAAATGGTCTCATTTACTTCCTGAGTATGGTGACCACTAAAGGCTTCTCTGACCTAAAAAGAGTGACAGTAACATGAATTTCCTCCCCACAGCCAGCCCAGTCCAGAGTAGCTCATCTGGACTTTGGAAGGGCAGAAGAAAGGCAGATACAGTTTTTACCAATGTTACAAGCAGCTGTGGCTGTTCTCCAGCCCAAGCCCTGGACTCCTAATGTGCTCGCTTTTTCTGATTACACAAATAGCCTTTACTTCACAGTGTAACCACATGATCAGGGCCAGGTAGCATAATGAGAAGATATTCCAGCATCACTACCTTAGAGCCATCAGAGCCAGCTCTCCTTCATAGCCACCTAGGCTCTGATCTCAAAAGCCCTGACAACTGGTTCAGTCCCCTTCCCTCAAAGTGAGATTCTCCTTGGGGTCTTACTTTCCTTATAGTGTGATTAGCCAGGGTTCATTTATCACAGTAGATGTAAGTAATGAATTGGAAACTCAAAGGGAAAAGGTGAAGATCTGCAGCTCTTTCCTATTGAAGTCCTCGTAGCCTTTATGCAAAATTTCTCACTAGTTTTATAGAATTCTTGAAAATGTCCTAAACAGTGGATATGGGAAATGGGTATCAAGATTGTATTTGTGTACCAAGTCTTGCCTCGGTAACTTCTAGAAATGATCTATATATAACCCAGCAGTGGACTCATTTCTTGAGTAGTGCGTTATGTTAATTAAATTAGTCACAAAAGTGATTTCGTCCCTGGAATTCAAATGCTTCTATCATATGTTAAATACCCATTTTAGTATTATTCTTGGACCTAATGAGTATTATTCTAAAAGTACCATGGAAGAGAAGATTGGGAAGAAGAAAGAGTAGAATAATGAAGGACAAATAATAAAATTCATTTAATATTAATATAATTTTTAATTGTTCTGTCATCATTAAAGTCTAGTCACGTTTTTTATGACTTTAGTTTAGAAGGAATTCAGATCCAAATAAACATAACTTCTAATCCACTAATAAAGTTCAACAAGAATGAAAAATACTTTTCATGAAAGTTCTTGGTGAATGTGAAAAGATTTGAATCAATCTATCCATCTGATTCCATCTCAAAATATATTTCTATCCCCATCAATACTAACATAAATTCAAACTTTGATTTGGCTACAATTGTTCTCTATCCTCTTCAAATCACCAAATGTAGGAGGAGCAAAAATACTGTGAATAAAAATTTTCCTCATTCGTAGCTAAAACCATCTGAAAATTTCAGAGCTTTTATAAGATATTTCAGAAAATCTGAACAAACCTCTATAGGAAGAAACTGGAAGTATGTCTGTGGTCTTATTATTAAGACTAAAGTTAAACTTGCATCTCTATGGTGGTGATTGGGAGAGACAAGAAATAACTGATAACCTGACTGCTTATTTCAGGGATTCAGCATTCTTGAAATACAAGAAATGACTATCCATCTCTAGGGACCATGATTCAGATAAAAAAAAAAAGTATCTAGAACAGTATGGAAAAGAAGTTTGGAAAAGAAGGTTACAAGCAATACTGTAACAGAAAACATAAGACTGCCTGGCAGCTGCACAGGTCTCAAAACTTGGCTTAGTGACTGATGAAAAGTAGCTCCCCAGTTGCATTGTGAAAAAAAGAAGGGTAACATCAAGACAGACATGCAAACTGGAACTGGCCCAAAGTCCAGATATGAATACAATTAGGCCAAAGGTAATAGAAATAACATTCATTCATATCCTTAATTCTCTCAAGTCTTGGCTGGATGTCATGTTTTCAGTGAGTCATCTTCCTTCTCTTCTGATAATAACTCATATTTCTTTGTTTCACTTCTATCCCTTTGCCAAATAATATTTGTGTTTATAAAACCTATTTATTTCCTTATTTGATTATTATTGGCTTCCATCACTAGAATAAAATTTCTATAAAAATTGGGAGTTGTTCTGTCTAGTTTATTGCACTATCACCAACATCTGAATTAGTCTTTGCACAATAAAAGGCACTAATCCTTTTAATTCCAAATTCAGAAACTTGGGAGTTATTTGGGCTTCTCAACTTCTCCTTCTTCATTCTCCACATCAAATCTATCACTAATTTTCTCAACTGAGCAATGCCATCCTTATCCTCGCCTTCTTCTCTATTCCTACTTTCAGTGCCATGATTCTAAATCTGCATCTGAAGCAACACAAGTTTGCTGCCAATTTGCTACAGCCATGTAGCAGTCAACATAGTAATACAAAAATTTGTGGATATTGATTTGTTTATAAATTACCAAATAGTTTGCACAGCAGATTTTCCTGACCCAATGCCTTCTACAAGCCTTGGCTTTCCCCAATCCTTTCTCCCCTTCCTTGGTGCCCTTCTCCAACTACACATGAAATCAAAGCAAATTGTATGAAATTAAATCAGCACTAACCAAATCTATGTAAATTCATTATTCTCTTTTAAACCAAGATTTCTTTTTCACACATGTTTGAAAACTTCCAAGGTGGCTATTCCATTTCTCTATAGGCTTATATTTTCATTATCTTCAAGAATAAATTCACAGGGCCCAATCATTAAATTTTCAAATATTCCAATATGCAGAGTTCAGAACTCTTCCTACTTTGATCATTGATTAACTAAACTATGTAAGTATTTCATGTTGATCAATGTAAATCACTGTCCTTTCATAACATGCTAAATGGTAAGACATAAATAAAGGACGTTGAATATGATCTTGTGATCTCAGTCACTTATTTGTGCCAGATTATATTTAAATGTGTTCCAATTGATCAGAATTATTTTATTTATGATCTAAACATGCAAGTCATTTACCAGTGAAAAACAGGCTTGGGGTTCTTACATTTTGATATAGAAATAGAGGTTTTAGATGAATGGGGTGAGTTTGAGGGCTGTAAATGTGGTCATAAAACCATTCCTGACCAATGAAATAGAACAAGAGATGGGAAGGAGAGGTGGGTAAGTTAAGATTTTCTATCATCTATCTGTCTATCTATCTATCTATCTATCTATCTATCTATCTATCTATCTATCATCTACCTATTTACATCAGCAAATTCAAATACCCAAATATACTGTGTTGAGTGCCTCATCAAAATGTCATGTATATATTCTTAAGCAGACACTCTTAGAGAGTAGCTTCTAACTTCCATCTATTTCTATGAATATCACCTTTCCTAAACTAATTACTTCCCTATCAGAGTTACGGAGTTAAAATGGAAATACGAAAATCTTGCCCTCTGTTGAAAAATTTTCAGTAGCTCTGTACTGCCTACTGTGAATAGAACAAAAATGTTTAGCAGATATGTCAGAGTAGACAATGATGAAGACTATATTTTCCTCTCTAGCTTTGTCTCATATTGTTTCCCCACTCAGATGACCTGACCGTAAAAAAGTTCCCTCTATTTCCTGAATGGACCATGTTGTTTTATGCTTTTAAATCTGTGGTGTGGTCAGATTACTCTTATTGGATGCACAATTTTGGTCAATAAAACTTCAAGCTTCTGCAGAAAGAGAGACTATAATAGGCAACATAATGGCATCCATATTTCTTTGCAGTTGGGGATCTGTTTTCAACTCAGTATCTGGAAATTACTGTTTCATCTCAAAAATCCAGGAATAACAGCTCCCACCAACTTTAACACAGCATAAAGCACACAAAAAAGAGAATCAGCTAACGGACAATGTTCGAAGGAGACACAAAACTACAGGTTCAAATAAAAAAATTAAACCAATTTCTAAGATAATGAGCTACAGGTGAGAGCACTTATCAGAATATACTTGAGGAATTTTAAAGACATTATGTGATGATTCTTATGTAAAATCCAAATATTTAATAATATCCTATAAAAAGAATGAGTTGTCTGAAAATAGGAATAAGTTTTCTAATATCACAAATTGATTATTCTCTCACAGAACTGAATAGACTGAGAAAGGAGTGGGAATCAGGGATATAGAGAGCAACGTAGAATAATGCAGAATAAGAAATTAGTAGGTGAAAAAAGGGAAATTCTTGTAATTGGACTTGGCAATCCATTTTCATTATTCTTAGGAGAGAAAAAACTTTGAAGGCCATTGTATACTATTTATAGTTGTTGAATATAATTATATTAGTAAACTCTCTTAAGACCAAAAGTAATTCTTATTCTTAACAATAGGGATATTGTTTTCATTAGTTTTTCCTTATTATTGTTAGCCTTCAAAAATTCTTAGCTAAAAATTAAGTCCCAGTCTACTCCAGGTAGTTTTTCATGAAATTTTCTAGGGTTCTGAGTCACAAACAAGGAAGTGACAATCCCTCTTACAAAATGTTGTCTTGGCAAACTTCATTTTTATCTATTTATGCCACTTAGCACTTCTATATGTACAATCTATTGGAAATGGCCTCTTGTTCTTTGCTTGGTGAACTGCTATTTCTTCTTTTAAATTGTATCAAACATAAAGAAGATGTAGTACATATACACAATGGAATATTATTTAGCCATAAGAAGAAAGCAAATCCTACAATTTGCAACAACATGGATGGAGCTAGAGGGAATTATGCTCAGTGAAATAAGCCAAGCGGAGAAAGACAAATACCAAATGATTTCATTCATCTGTGCAGTATAAGAACAAAAGAAAAACTGAAGGAACAAAACAGCAGCAGAATCACAGAACTCAAGAATGGAGTAACAGTTACCAAAGGGAAAGAGACTGGGGAGAATGGGAGTGTAGGGAGGGATGAGGGTGGGGAAGAAGAAAGGGGTATTATGATTAGCATGTATAATGTGGGTTGTGGGGGAAAGGGGAGGGCTTTGCAACACAGAGAAGACAAGTAGTGATTCTACAACATCTTACTATGCTGATGGACAGTGACTGTAATGGGGTTTGTGGGGGGGACTTGGGGTAGGGGAGAGCCTAGTAAACATAATGTTCTTCATGTAAATGTAGATTAATGATAACAAAATAAAAAAAATTAAACCTAAAAAAAATTAAAAAAATAAATTTTATCGAATAGCATTTCCTCTTCTGTGAAACCTCCATCCACTAGCCTTAAAGTTCTTTCTCAAAATGTATATAGTATACTTTGTTCATACTTAGATGAAAGCACTTAATTCATAGTAATGCTGTCTTTTTCTTACATGTAATTTCGCTCATTACATAGAGCGCACTGAAGTCAGAACACAGTTATGTACTCAGGGTAAGCACATGACAAATGCATATATAAAAGACGAGTGAAAGGAAAAAGAAAGGAAAAAAAGGAGAAGGATAGAAAAAGTGGAGAAAAAAAGAGGAAAGAGGAGAGAGATGAAAGAGCATTAAGTGTGAATTCATAGTCCACCTCAAGTCTCCCTTTAAATGGCACAAATTACTAAAGGTGAAGAATGCAAATCCAATAATTTCCCATTCAAGTTTTTTTCACATCCAACAATAAACACAAAATAGTATCTTCTTGTTTAATGTTGTTTTATTAGATTGAAAATTCTATCACTTAAATACATAAAATACTCAGAAACGTTAAAAGATTAGTTTATCACACTTGAATGTATACTGTACTATGTCCAATTCTTTTTAAACATTTGATAATGAACATAATAACATTACATAAATATTCCTCTTAATATTTTTTCAAGCCCTACTAACTTTATATAAAAAATTAGAAAATATAACCATAAAAAATACTCTCCATGATTCCTTTTCTGTTTTACTGTATTCACAAACAAAACCAGATAGATTTTTCACAAAAAAAATATTAACAATAGTAGGAATAGTGTGTGTCACTTTCTATCTAGTTACCTTAACATTTGGTTCTCTCTATTGTTACCAGGAAGATGAACTATTACTACTATAAATATTTTCTGCTTTTTTATTTTAACTTTAAAATATAAAACTTTGCCTTCTGAACTGTTATAGGGAAGTATGAAACTCAGTCCTGAAGAAAATAATATATGAAACTTAGGTGATCTTTTAAAGCCCAGATAAAATCCATCATTGGTACTTTTAGTCCAAAGCTAATTTTACAGAAAACATTTTGTAGGGAGAGAATATACTAATAATAACATACATTTTACCAAAATTATTTCAAGTAGAATTATGACCTGTATCTGGATGTATCTAATCAGATGTCTGCATGGAACTCTTTGACAATTTGTCAATGACCATATTAGTTATCATTATTATCTATTTGCGCTGAAGAAATCTACTGGACCAGCCATGGCAAAAATGTTCCCAGTTTTTAAATTCAACATTTGATCATTTATAACATAAGCTCCTTTGTAAGTCCATCTTGTTAATGTGGCATAGTGATTTGCAAAAATGAATTGCAGTATCTTCTGTTTCCAGTAGTAGTACCATTGCCAAGAAAATATTAAATGGAATTCACTAAAATGTATGTGATATTGAAATAATGAATCAGGGTTTGATCTGGACAGAGTATACCCATGCTTGGAAAAACAAACATCATGAGGAGAAAGTTAGGAACAGTAAATGATGAGTTTGGCTCTAGGAAGTTTGAGCATGTCTAAGAGGAACACATGGATAAAAGTATTCTACAGTACTAGTTGTGAATCTGAACCTTAGGAGTGATTGGAACTAAAAAATATAAATCATGTTAATATTTGTGGGATTATTGTAGAGAGTGTGAGAGGTGATAAGATCAAACAAAGATGAGAACATAAGAATGGAAATGAAGTGTAAGAGGATATAGAGGAGAAAGGAAAAGACAAGGGAGACACTTGGAAATATTCCCTTTTAAAGAACAAGAATGAAAATGAAAAACTAGGGAAAGTGGTGTCAGGGATATAATAGACAGACATACATAGCACACAACCTAAGAGCTAATGGGAGTGTTATATACTGAACTGTGTCCCTCCCAAATACATATGTTGAAGTTGTAGCCCCCAATCTGACTATATTTGGAGACAGGGACTTTACAGAGGTAATTAAGGTTAAATTAAATCACATGGGTCTAGCTATAATCCAAGAGAATTTGTGTCCTGACAAGAAGAGACATTACAAGTTATGTGAGCACACAAAGAGGCAGCTGAGGATGCAGCAAGAAGGTGGCCATTTGCAATCCAAGAAAAACAGCCTCAGGAGAAACCAAACCTGCTAACATAATCTTGGACTTCCAGCCTCCAGATCTGTGAGGAAATAAATATCTGTTGTTTAAGCCACCCATCTGTGGTATTTGTTATGGCAGTCTTAGCAAACTAGTACAGGGGGCAAAAGGTATTCTAGGACAAAAGTGCTGCAGAGAAATAAAAAAAGAGGAAAAATGAAGAAGATTATTTTCATTTGAATGTCAAATCCGATAGTTCAAAGAACTAAAGCTGTGGCCTGAGTGGATGGAAATGGAAATAGACCGAATGGAAAATGATTTTATAAAAGCTTGGTGGAGATAACTGGAAAATAAAGAACTCTGGTAAAGGGATACTTCCAGAATATTTGTGAGTAGATAAATGGCGGAATACTAATAACAGAGTAGAAATGACAAATTTTGGCATTTTTGAAGTTTTAATTTGTTTGTACAAGAAATACATATTGAACGAATTTATGTTCTTGTGTGTCTCTCAAACACAATATTACTAGATCTAAAAACCGTAGTAATAATAATGAAACAAAGCATAGTAGCAATAATCCATTTTTTCTAAATAAAATTTATTTTATTATTTATTAGTCAGTAACAATTTAAGATTTAAGTTATATTAAATATTTTTAATTTAATTAGTGCACTTGTGAAGAGTAAATGAAGTAAGTGAATAAAATTTTCTCTTTTCCATAAACAGTAAATGAAGATAATTGTATCACTGCAATCAGGAAGTAGAGTCTTGGAGCCATTCGTCATAGCCATTAATCAGTTAGTTGTTTTACTCTTACTATTAAGAGTATTTAAACATAAAGGTGGAGTTTAAATAAATAAAGTTAGTGGCATTCTTAACTTTTTCTTAACTTTCACTTTCAGTGTAAGCTTTAAGATGGAATAAATTGTGTTTTTCTTCTTCCCCTCTTGATAAATTTAGTAAATATAAATTTAGAAAAAACAGTATCAGAAAAAACTGTGAGACTTTTAAGAGGATCAAAAAATTATTTGGTATCTTCAATGAAAACCTATACATATTCTAATGCATATCCTTCTGCTTTATCTGTTTCTGTGGCATTTATACCACTTTCTTTGAGCTATTTCACAACTCTATGTGTTATATACAACTGAGAGCAATGTAAAGGATACTTGTCTAAAGACATGAAAATAATTCTGTCAAGTAGGGGACAATCGATTTTCCTTCATCCCCCATGTAAAAAGCCAGTTTTGTATCCTGAAAATGAATTCACACATTCTGATTTACTTATATAAGTGTGGTGCTTTGAAATAATTGTAACATTTTACTGATTGACTCACTAATTAATGTGTTAAATAACATGTGATATGTTTGTTTTATATTTGTATAAGAATCATTATTTTACCTTTGAAAATTATCTTTTAATAAAGTTTAGAATATTCTAATGAAAGTAATATGCTGAAATTGTGGCTAGCCATGCAATGACCATAAATGTTTACATATTATTTAAAGAATTATTTATTTTCAGGACAATAAATACAGAGAAATTATATGAGTATAAGATAGACTGACTAATGACCTCCCTAAGATGTCCATGTTTTAATCTCTGGAATCTGTGAAAATGTTACCTATATATGCAGAAGGGATTTTGTAGGTATAAATATGGTTAAGAATCTTGAGATTAGATGATAGATAATCCTTGATTATCCCGGTGTGCCCAATGCAACCAAAAGAAGTCCTTAAAAGAGAGAAGCAAGAGAGTGTGAGTCAGAGAAGGAGAGGTAAAGATGGAAACAGATGGCAGAGAGGAGAAAAATTTGAAGATGCCACACTGTTGGCTTTGAAAATGGAGGAAAGGCTACAAGCTAGGAAATGTAAGCGGAGTCTACAAGCTGGAAAAGGCAAGCAACAGATTTTCCCCGAGAGCCTCCAGAAGAAATATTACTCTGTCAACAGGTTGATTTTAGCCCATAACACCTAGTTCACACTTTTGACCTCCAAAATAAATCTCTGTTGTAAAACGTGAGTTTTTATAAGTCACTAAGGTTGTAGTAGTTTGCTATAGCAGCAGTAAGACGTCAGTAGAAAGCATGACAAGTTCACACAAAGGGCCAATTCCATTGCTTGTGTAAGCACTAAAGTTATTAAAAAATAAATATAATCAAACATAGCATTGTTTGCCTATTATAATTTTAGATGTTTATAAATGACAGCACAATTTATTTCATGTTTTACTGGAGTTCTAGAATTCAGTATCTGTCCTTATTTATACTAATTATTAAAATGTATCAGAAGTCCTTATGATGTTAGTTTTATGTGTCAACATGGTTAGGCTATAACATCCAGTTATTTAACTAAACACCGATCTAGAAGTTCCTGAAGAGGTGTTTTATAGATTTGGTTAACATAAAGACATGGTTTAAATAAAGGAGGATACTTTTATTTTTAATTTTGGTATCATTAATATAAAATCACATGGGCAACACTGTAGCTACTATATTCCCCCCATTATCAAGTCCCCACCACATACCCCATTACAGTCACTTCTGCTAATTAGCATAGTAAGATGCTATAGAGTCACTACTTGTCTTCTCTGTGCTATACTGCCTGCCCTGTGCCCCACCCCCCCATGTTATGTATGCTAATCGTAATGCCCCTTAGTTCCCTTCTCCAACCCTTCCCACCAACCCTTCCCAATCCCTTTCCCTTTGGTAACTGTTACAATTTTTCATAGTATTCTCTCATAATTCTTTGTATTTCTGTGGTATCTGTAGTGATTTTTCCTCTCTCATTTCTGATTCTGTTCATGTTTGCAGACTCTCTTTTTTTCTTGATAAGTCTAGCTAGGGGTTAATCTATTTTATTTATTTTCTGGAAGAACCAGCTCCTGCTTTCATTGATTCTTTCTATTGTTTCATTCTTCTCAATTTTATTTATTTTTGCTCTAATATTTATTATGACCCTCCTTCTACTGACTTTGAGCCTCATTTATTCTTCTTTTTGTAGTTTCTTTAATTGTGAGTTCAGACTGTTCATTTGAGATTGTTCTTCTTTCCTGAGGTAGGCCTGTATTGCAGTATACTTCCCTCTTAGTACGGCCTTCACTGCATCCCACAGATTTTGCAGTGTTGAAATATTGCTCTCACTTGTCTCCATATATTGCTTGATCTCAGTTTTTATTTTGCCATTGATCCATTGATTATTTAGGACTATATTATTAAACCACCATGTGTTTGTGGGCTTCTTCATTTTCTTTGTGTAATTTATTTCTAGTTTCATACCTTTGTGATCTGAGAAGCTGGTTGGTACATTTTCAACCTTTTTTAATCTACTGAGGCTCTTTTTGTGGCCTAGTATATGATCTATTCTTGAAAATGTTCCATGTGTACTTGGAAACATTGGTAATTCCCTTACTATCTAATAGTCAAATTTAGCTCACTTAGTATTCTATTATGAACACAACCTAAAGGTTCTTTGTTTTGTTTTGTTTTGTTTTTCCTCCTTTTTCTTCCTCCTCCATTTTTTTATATGTTAGATACCATATTCTGTACTCCTTGTCTATCCTTTGATTGACTTTGGGTGTAGTCAATTTGATTTTGCATCTGCTTAGTAATTGTTCTACTTTTAATTGATCTATAGCAGTCCCTCCAAAATGTACTGTAGAAGTGGTTTGCAGGAGGTAAATTCTCTCAGTTTTTGCTTATCTGAAAATTGTTTAATCCCTCCTTCAAATTTAAATGACAATCTTGCCAGGTAGAGTATTCTTCATTTGAGGCACTTCTGTTTCATTGCATTAATATATCATGCTACTCCCTCCTGGCCTGTAAGGTTTCTGCTGAGAAATCTGATGTAGCATGACAGGTTTTCTTTTGTATGTGATCATTTTTCTCTCTCTAGCTGTTTTTAATAGTCTGTCCTTTCTTTGCTATTTTAATTATTGTATGTCTTGGTGTTGCCTTCCTTGGGTCTCTTGTGTTGAGAGATCTGTACACCTTCATAGTCTGAGAGACTATCTCCTTCCCCAAACTGGGGAAGTTTTCAGCAGTTACCTCCTCAGTAACACTTTATGTCCCTTTTTCTCTCTCTTCTTCTTCTGGTACCCCTATGATACAAATATTTTTCTGTTTGAATTGGTCACACAGCTCTCTCAATATACTTTCATTCTTAGAGATCCTTTTTTCTCTCTGTGCCTCAGTTTCTTTGTATTCTTCTTCTCTAATTTCTATTCCATTTACTGTCTCTTCTACTACATTCAATCTGCTTTTAAATCCCTCTGTTGTATGTTTCATTTCAGATATGGAATTTCATAATGATTGAATCTCCATCCTAAACTTGTCCCTGAGTTCTTGAATACTTTTCTGTACCTCCATGAGCATGTTTATGATTTTTATTTTGAACTCTCTTTCAGGAAGATTGGTGAATTCAGTTTCATTTGGCCCTTTTTCTGGGGTTTGTGAGATTTTGGTCTGAACCAGATTCTTTTATCATTTCATATTTCTATGTGGCATCTTCTAGTGCACCAAAGCTCTAGTCTCTAGAACTGTTCACCCCATGGAGTGAGGTTCTGGGTCTTAGGAAGCAGCACTGATGCCTTGGGGGAGGAAAGACCTGTTTCCTGTTTTCCGGCTGCAGTGCCTGCCTGCACTCTCAGAACCAGTGGGCCAAGCATACAGGTGTAAGCCTCTGTGCTTTGCATTTGTAGCTGTCATAGGTGGGGCCTCCCTCTGGCTGGCCTGATGCCAAGGCAGTTACTGCTGGTTTGTGTGCCAGGGCTGGCAGGCCAGGAGGAAGTTGCAGCAGGCTGCGTATACCAGTTGGGGGCACCAGATCTGAGTATCCAGCCAGGGGCATGGAGAACTGAAGCTCCTGAAAGTTCCCAACATGCTAGGCAGAGCGGGCCCAGACAACCTTGTGCACCTATCCTTTCTCCCATGCAGCAAGCTCCATGCAAACCTGACCCCTTCAGCAGCCCTGTCACTGCTAGGAAGTCTCAGCCCACCCACCTTTACTTTGTCCCAGAGTGGCCAGATGTGGATCTCTGGCCTCAACAAATGGCTGGAATCTCAGTCTCTCAAGTATTCTGCCTGTCTTAGCTTTCCAACCCCACTAATAACCAGAGCACCATGCAATGTAAGTTTGTGCTCACAAAGCAGAACTTCAGAGCTGGGTGTTCAACAGTCCTAGGCTTCCAACCCCTCCCCGCTCTATTTCTCTTCCTCCTGCCGGTGAGCTGAGGTGAGGGAAAGGCTTGGGTCCTGCCAGATCAAGGCTATGGTACTTTACCCTGTTTTGTGAGGTCTTCTCTGTTTTCCAGGTGTATGCAGTCCGGCGCAGCCTTCTTTCCTGTTGCTCTTTTAGGATTAGTTGTATTAACTATATTTTGTATTATATGTGGTTTTGGGAGGAGTTCTCTGTTTCACCTCCGACACTGCAATCTTGAATCCAATGAGGTTACTTTTTAATAGTGTAGATGGAATCTCATCCAATCATTTGAAGGCCCTATGAGCCAAAACTGAGGTTTCCTGGACAATAAATTCTGCCTCAAGTCTGCAGCACTCATTTCTGGATTTCAGCCTGCTGCCTGTCCTATAGATTTCAGACTTTCTAGCTCCTACAATGCTAAAATGAAGATAATCATCCTTATTCTCAAGAGTATACTTCCCTTATCTTTCAGTGCCATAACATCCTTCACTGAAATGTGTAAAAAATGTTCAGTGTAAGATCAGACTCTCAGACAACACTAAAAGAACAAATGTGTCCAAAGAGAAGTTAGTGTATTTGTTAGAATGTATTGCTAGTAGTATATATTCTATATAGTTTTTCTTTTATTACCCTCTGATTTAATAAAGATAAACAATTTCTACTTGATACTTGATGAAACATCTAATGTAAGCCTGACATTAATTTATGAATTGTCTGAGATGACTAGGAATATATATTTAATTAATGAAATGCATTGCTATTTGTCTCAAAGATATAATTTCTTTGTTCTGATTATTTCTAGAAATTTATTTAAAGGAAATAATATTGTGTGTATGTTTAAATATTTTATAAAACTGTTTATCAAAACATATGTATACATGTCATAGTGGCCAGCAATAGGGAGTTGGTTAAATAAATGATGGTATAGCCATATAAGGAGACATACTGCAATTAATAAAATGAGTTTGTAGAAAAATGCTTAATTACATGGATAGGTGTATATAATATAGTGATAAGGGGGAAAATTAGGTTAAAAAGGAAAACATATTTTAACAATTTGAAAGAAAATTAATACATTATGTATTAAAAATAGTGAAAGAATAGTTTACAGAATGTTAACATTTATGTCTCTAAATGATGAAATGATAGACATTTTTTGTGCTTTTAACTAGTAATGAGCTTTTTAAAGAAAATATGTAACAATTTTAAAATAAAAATTATTTATCAAAGTGTGATAATAAGCTAACAATATTATGAGACATTAATTTCTATTTCCAAATTATTTCCAGAGAGGCTAGACCTTTTGAGTAGCCATGGTATCTTTTAATAACCACATATCTTTCTGGGAATGAAATGTCTTTAAGAGTAAACCATTAATAATTAAAAATCAAAGAGTATGAATACTTAAATGCTCCCTAAACCATATGTGGTGTTTTTTTTTTAGCTCAGATTATTTCCTTTAACTCTCTGCCTTTTTCTTGGTCATATCAAGGTTTCTGTTACTTCCTTATCTTCCCCTATATAACTAAGCCTCTCTTGGAATAAAGCTGAGTTTTGCTGCGCCCTTGAGGCTGACACTGCTTCCTAATGTCTTAGCCATAGCAGATGGCTCAGGGTCAGCACTAGACACAGTCTGGAGCAATCAGAGACTTTTCCTGGATAATATTCTATGTGGAGCTAATTAGAGTATTTTATATATATTCATACATTTTCTTTTTCACTCAGTACTACTTTAAATAATGTTAGCTGCTAATATGATTTTAAGATGATGAAAACCCATGGGAAAAAGAAATGACAGATAAAGAAAGAAAATACAGAGAAAATTCAAGTCCACAGACCAGTGACCAAGCTTCAAGTGGTTGGTATGGTTCCTGTTGATCTGTTTTAATTTGGTGAGGTACCACATTATAGGTCTAATATATATTTTTCTTGCTTAAAACATCTTTAATAGTGCTGGCAAATTAAAATATGCATTAAAATTTTTATCTTAATTTTTAATTTTAAAAATGAGTCCTATTGAAAGTAGAAGTTACAACTGATACCACAGAAATATAATTATAAGGAATTACTATGAAAAATTATATAAGAACAAATTGGACAACCTAGAAGAAATGGATGAATTTCTGGAAATATGCAGTTTCCCAAGAATAAACATGAAAGAAATAGAAAATCTGAAGAGATCGATTACTAGTAATGAAAATGAAACAGTAATCAAAATCTTCTAACAAACAAAATACTCGATCAGATGGTTTCACAGTAGAATTCTACCACACATTTAAAGAAAAGTTAATTCTTATCCTACTAAAACTACTCCAAAAGATTTAAGAGGAAGGAAAGCTTCCAAATGCATTCTACAAGGCCAGCACATCACCTTGATGCTAAAATCAGAAAGACACTACTGAAAAACAAAATTGTAGACCAATATCCCTGATGAATATAGATGTAAAAAATCCTCAATAAAATATTAGCAAAACAAATTAGAAAATATATTAAAAAGGTCATTCACCACTACCAAATGGGATTTTGTGCAGGGATGCAATGACAGAACAATATCCACAAATCAATGTGATACACCACATTAACAAAAAGGATAAAACCAGTATTGTCATCAATCAATGCTAAAATAGTATTTGACAATATTCAGCATCCATTAATGATAAAAACTCTCAACAAAGTTGGTATAGAGGGAACATACCTCAACATAGTAAAGGTCACATATTATAAACCCATAGATAACATCATATGCAATGGCAAAAAGCTAAAAGTTTTTCCTCTAAGATCAGGTGTTGGGACCTTTTGCCTCTTTTAGGCCTGTGATGGCCGCAGACTGGAGGTTTCCATCCTCCCTCATTATTTCTGCATTCATGGCCTAACTAGCTTCCTGTGCACGTGTTCTTGGCCATAACTCCACCTCCCCACCTAACCCGAAACCTACCTAAACACCCTAGTGACAGATGAGATAATCAATTCCCATTGGTTTCTGTTACTTCCTTATCTTCCCCTATATAACTAAGCCTCTCTTGGAATAAAGCTGAGTTTTGCTGCGCCCTTGAGGTTGACACATCTCCTGGCTTGGTGTGGTTCTGCTTTTTCCTGGATCTCAGGGCAGGATGTCCAAGCCGCCAACACTTGCCCTCTCGCTCAGCCCCGGGGATAACAGGCTGGTCCTGCTTGTCCCCCTGCCTTCTTGTTGCTGAAGAGCAACAACTGGTGCCCCGTGTGAGGAACAAGGAACTTCGCTGATGAGCTAATTGGACTATGGGTAAGTGTAATCCCATAAAATATGGGACATTTTTCTTCCAAGTCTGATCACTCTCTTGAATCCCTTAGGGTCCTCCTCTGAAGTAGAGGCCTAGAGCTCTCTGACAGCCAAGCTATCAAAACCTGGGAGACCTTAGTTAAGTTCACCCCATGGCTACCTGGAAGTAATTTGTTTGACTGGGAAACTTGGGACAGGATGGAGCAACTCATACACAAAGCTCAAGTTAATCAGGGTGATATCCCCCCTCTGGGGACCTTCCCCACTTTAGCAGCCCTTAAGAGTTGCTTCCCTCCTTGGTCATCGAAGCTAGCTGCCAAGAACTTCATAGACAGGGAAACCACCAGGTCTGGAGCCCCTTCCCGGGGAGATTCTGATCCCCTTCCTCAGGCTGAGTCCACGCCAGCAGGACAAGAAAGCCATAAAGAGCCAGATGAGAATCATGGCAATGGCGCCCTCGACCCTTTTGATGCTGCCCCCTGGCCCCCCAAACCCACAGCTCCCTTGTACCCACCACTTCCTGGTGCTAGTTCCCCTTCTAACCCTTTCAAATCACCATCAGCTCCCACTCCCCCATACCAATGGGCAGGGGTTTTAGCTCCTCTCCCATATAAGTACTTAGGCTCTCATATTGGCTGCCAACCTCAAGAGAATCCAGAGCTCCACCCACAACCCGACCCAGGGCCATGTCAGCTATTTCCTGTCAATGTTAATCTTGGAGGTAACTGCCCTCCCCCCTGGTACCCTTGGGAGCCGGGTGACCTTAAGGAGTTAAAGAAGGCTGTTCTTGAGGACGGCTCCAATGCTCCTTGGACTGAGACCATCCTCCAGGGACTTGCTCACCATCTGTGCACTGCTACAGATTGGAGGGCTCTTGCCTGGGCAGTTCTCCCTGGCCCCCTTTATATTAAGTGGTGTGCTATGTATAAAGAGGAATGCCAGCAACAAGCTGAGAGGAATCTGACATACTCTTTTACATATATATGGATGATGTTATCTTGGGGGCCACTTTAAAAGATGCCTTTCCCTGCTCAAAAACTACAACTTTCAAATTGCCGCAGATAAAGTTCAACAGATAGCTCCTTTTAAAAGTTTGGGGACTACTTTAACATTAGATGTTGTTTCACCTGTTAAGCCCCAGTTATGTATTCAGGATGCATATATGCTACCACAGCTCCAGAAACTGCTGGGGGAAATCAATTGGATGAGGCCCTAGATTCCTATAACCACAGCTGATCTTATCCCTCTTTTCGACCTATTAAAAGGCTTTAACCTAGCTTCAACAGTGACTTTAACCCCTATACATAGAGACACATTGACAAAAGTTCAACATGCCATTGATAATGCTGCCTTAAAAAGATATAATCCAAACTTGCCACTGATCCTCTATATTATAGTGGGAGAGACCCTCCTCACTGCCTTTTTGGCTCAGAAGGGGGATCCCGTACATTGGATACATCTATCTGTGGGAGGGGCACCCCGAGTGTACTCTATAGTGGATCAAATGGCCGACTGCATTGTTAAGGGACGAGATCTTTCTGTCCGTCTTTTTGGGTGTGAACCCCACTTTTTGATCACCCCTTTTCAGGTCAATGATTTCTCGTGGCTACAGAGAAATAATTCCAGATTGGCAATGGCCATGGAGGGCTTTCCGGGGATAGTCGATTGTCACTATGGTCCCTATAAGTGGATGAGTTCTTTTGGCCAGTTGGCATGGCAGATGCCAAAAATGTTCCTCACTTAGACAAACCCCTCTTTCCCCTCTGTTTTTACCAATGGGGGTAAATGGGGAGCCTCTATGGTAATGGTCCCCCCAGGCACAAGTGAGTGCCCTCCGGCCGTAACCCTCTTTTATGAGGTACAGGGCTCTGCCCAGTTTAAAGAGCTTTATGCTGTTGTTTTAGCTCTATCTGAGATCCAAGGCCCTCTTAATCTGTTTTCTGATAGTCTTTACGTTGTCAATCTACTGCCCAACCTTGTGGGCGCACACATCAGACTTGACAATAATCTCATCACTCCTTTGATGATTCAAGCTCGCAATTTGTTAAAACAGAGACTAGTTCCCCTTTTTGTACAACATTTAAGGGGACATCAAGACTTGCCAAGTTTTTTGTCAAGAGACAATGCTCTTGCTGACTGACTAGCTTCAGCCTACACAGTACAGGAGGCCACCTCTTTTCATCAACTTACACATGTAAATTGGAGGGGACTACACCATTGGTTTCCTCAGGTCCCTGTCAGAGACTTAAAAAAGATCATTAGGACATGTAAGTCATGCCAGCCTTTTCTATAAGTTCCTCCACTTCAAAAGGGAGTCTCCTCAAGGCCTGAGGCCCAATAACCTTTGGCAGACTGATGTCACACATTTTGCCCCTTTTGGGAAGCTTAAATACATATTTCTAACAGTTGATACCTTCTCCCATGCATGTTGGGCTACAGCCCATATGGGAGAAAAATCTAAACATGCCATAAGCCATTTTCTCCAGTGCTTCACCGTTCTTGGCCTGCCAGATCACATCAAAACTGATAATGGTCCCTGTTTTATTAGTAAATCTTTCACTGAATTCTTGAGTAAATGGCAAATTTCCCATACCACTGGAATTCCTCATAACCCTAAAGGACAAGCAATCATGGAAAAACACAATCATACCTTCAAAGGTCAAGTAATAAAACAAAAAGGGGAGCACTCCCCCCCCCATGATCAACTAAAGATGGCATTATTTACTCTATATATTTTAAATTTTGCCAAAGGCGAACACTTGTCGCCCTTCCAAAAGCACTGGACAACAACCGTTTATTATCGGACGATTAGAGCCCGATGGAAGGACGCCCTTACTGGAGAATGCAGGGGCCCAGACCCCTCATTACAGCTGGAAGGGGATTCGGCTGTGTCTTTCCGACCAATGAAAAAAGGCCAATCTGGGTCCTTGCAAGGGATCTCAAGTATTACTCCCCTAAGGAGGGAGAGTTCACTGATGTCAGTGATGACCAAGAAGGCCCCCCGCCTCCTGAGGATATCTCTCTTCTTTCTCTCTTTCAGGGTCTGCAATGAACCCAATGATACTGGTCTTCCTGTTAATGGCAATAAATCTCCCATTAGCTAGGACAGGATTTGGAGATACCGGTCAAGCAAGAGCCATACTATGAAAAACCAACGGAGACCCCTGCACAGCCTGCGCTCACTCCAAGGCCCTTCCCCCCACACACTGTTATACTTCTACCAAAACCTGCCCTAATGGGCAATGGGCAGTTACACTTATGCAAGGGACAGAAAATGGATGCCCTGGGAGAGTTCTCTCTCACCACTGTTGGCCAGGCCCCAAAATATCTTCACATGCCCAAGGGAAATCCCCCTCTGAGTGTCCTTGCACCACTTTTCTTGCCTCTGTACATGCTCAATGCTATCAGGAGGTTATCCCCTGCACTCATCGGAACAAAACATACTGGTATGCAACTCTGATAAAAGGCAAGGATGAATATGCTGACTGTTGAAAGAATAGGGGAGAGAACATCTGCTGGAATAAATTTGCCCCTATAGGTGCCTCTGATGGGGGCGGAGTCCAAGATCAGGCTTGACAATACCAAAATTTAAAAAACTGGTAGACAGGCTGATTGAAGACCCAAATCCCCCGATTTACCACCCTCTTAGCCTCCCGGAGATCAGGGGAGAATTGCTTCTTGATCCTGAAACACAATCAATCATACAGGCTGCTTTTACCTTACTCAATAGAACCAATCCTGATTTAGCGCAGGATTGCTGGCTGTGCCTCAAGCCGAGACCATTACAAATCAATGCTCTTCTTGTTAACCTGTCACAGACCGGGCCCCAGTGCCAGCTGTCACCCACAAGTTCTAGAGTCTATCTAGACCCTCTTTCCCCTAAAGGCCCATGCTTCAAAGCTGACCCCAGTTCTGATAAAACTAGTAGGATAGATGTAGGTCAAATCCACTATTCTTTTTGCCAACAATATATTACTGTGAACAATACTCTTCTCTGTCCCCCTAATGGAACAGTCTTCATTTGTGGGGAAGATGCGTTTGACTTTCTCCCAAAAGAGTGGACGGGGCTTTGTGCTCCAGCTGTAATTTTCCCTGACATTGGAGTGCTCCCTAATAATCAGAGCCTCCCTATTCCTACTTTAGACCACATTGGAGGTTGATCAAAAAGGGCCATCCAAGTTATCCTCCTGCTTATAGGCCTTGAGGTGGCCACCGGAGCTGCCACTGGGGAAGCAGGATTGGGGACCTCTCTGCATTATTATAAAGCTCTTTCTTAACAGATGATCGATGATATACAAGCTGTAGCCAGCACAATTCTTGACCTCCAAGCACAATTGGATTCCCTCGCGACACTAGTCCTACAGAACAGTAGGGGGCTTGATCTCCTCACAGCTGAAAAGGGAGGCTTATGTCCCTTTTTACAGGAAGAATGCTGCTTTTATGTGAACCGCTCCAGCATAGTCCAAAATAAGGTCAAGCAACTTCAAGAAGACCTCGAGAGACGCCAAAAAGAATTACAAGCCAATTTTCTTTGGACTGAGTTACACGGGTGGTTGCCCTATACTCTGCCCTTCCTTGGTCCTATCCTTCTTTTGCTCCTACTTTTCACTTTTGGGCCCTGCATTATTAACAAGATTATCCAGTTTGTCCAAAATAGAATTGAATCAATTCAGTTGATGTGGATGCAGGTACATTACCAGAGAGTTGCCACAGAAGCCAGTGACCCCTACAATCACTGTGAACCTTATGATGAGGCCGTGTCCATTAATTCCCCGTAACTATCTCCCTGTGCGCCCATGATGGGTAAGATCTCCAAGGTGGAGACAACCTAAGACAGGCCACGGAGGATGAGTAAGCTTGGGACAACCGAAGAGCTGCAAGGTACCCAGTGACGGGTAAGATCCCCAGAGGGGGACAACTTAAGATAGTGGCCTTGCCTGCCGGGACATCCCAGAGCATTTATAAAACAAAAAGGGGGAATTGTTGGGACCTTTTGCCTCTTCTAGGCCTGTGACGGCCGCAGACTGGAGTTTCCATCCTCCCTCATTACTTCCGCATTCGTGGCCTAACTAGCTTCCTGCGCGTACGCTCTTGGCCCCAACTCCGCCTCCCCACCTAACCCGAAAGCTGCCTAAAGACCCTAGTGACAGATGAGATAATCAATTCCCATTGGTTTCTGTTACTTCCTTGTCTTCCCCTATATAACTAAACCTCTGATGGAATAAAGCTGAGTTTTGCTTCGCCCTTGAGGCTGACACATCTCCTGGCTTGGTGTGGTTTTGTTTTTCCCTGGATCTCAGGGGAGGGTGTCCAAGCCGCCGACACTTGCCCTCTCGCTCAGCCCCGGGGATAACAGGCTGGTCCTGCTTGTCCTCCCTGCCTTCTTGTTGCTGAAGAGCAACAATCAGGAACAAGACAAGGTTGCCCACTATCAATACTTTTATTCAACATAGCACTGAAAGTTCTAGGCATAATAATCAGTGGAGAAAAAGAAATTAAAGGCATCCAAATTTTTGGACTAGGAAGCAAAATTCTCACTATTTGCAGACTGCATGATACTATCTATAGAAAACCCTAAAGACTCCACCAAAAAACTACAAGAATAAATGAATTCAGTAAAGTCACAGGATACAAAATCAATATACAGAAATCTGTTGTGTTTCTATATAAAAATAAACTAACAGAAAGAAAAGTTAAGAAATCAGTTGCATCTACAATTGCATCAATAAGAATAAAATACCTAGGAATAAATTTAGTCAAGGAGATGAAAGACCTATACTCTGAAAACTGTAAGACATTGATGAAAGAAATTGAGAACCAAATAAATGGAAATCTATTCCATCTTCAGGCATAGGAATGTCCTATGTTAAATTGTGAAAATGTCCAATAACCCAAAACAATCTACAGATTCAGTACAATACTTATCAAAATACCAATGGTGCTTTTCACTGTACCAGAGCAAATAATCCTAAAATTTGTATGGAACCACAAAACAAAACAAATAGCCCAAGCAATCTGAAGAAGGAAAAATAAGCTGGGGATATCATGCTCCCTGATTTCAAATTATACTACCAGCTACAGTAACCAGTAAACAAACAGCATGGCACTGGAACAAGAACAGATACATAGACCATTCACAATAGAGAGCCCAGAAATAAATGCACATCTATATTGTCAATTAATATATGACAAAAGAGGCAAGAATATACAGTGGGGAAAAGACAGTCTCTTCAATAAATGGCATTGAGAAAACTGGGCCACTACATGAAAAAGAATGAAACTAGATCACTGTCTTATACCATACACAAAAGTAAATTCAAAATGGATTTAATACCTAAATATAACACCTAAAACCATAAAACTCTTAGAAGAAAACATAGCCAGTAAACCACTGAATATCAGTATTCGTAATTTTTGTTGGTTATATTTCCCCAGACAAGGGGAAAAAAAGGAAAATATGCAAGTGAGACTATGTCATATTACAAAGTATGCAGCAAAGGAAATCATCAACAAAATGAAGAGGCACTCTACAGAATGGGAGAAGATATCTGCAAATGGTGTATCCGATAAGATGCTCATATCAAACATATATAAAGAATTCATATGACTCAACACCAAAACAACAAATAATCCAATTTCAAAATGGGAAGAGACTTCAATAGACATTTTTCCAAAGAAGACATATGGAGGGCCAGCAGAAACATGGAAAGATGCCCCAAATCACTAATCATCAGGGAAATGCAAATCAAAACTTCAATGAGATATCACCTCACACAGTTCAGCATGGCTACCATCCAAAGGACAAGAAATAACAAGTTTTGGTGAGGATGTGGAGAAAAGGGAACACTTGTCACTGCTTATGGGAATGTAAATTGGTATAGTCTCTATGGAACGCAGTATGGATGTTTTTCAAAAAACTAAAAATAGAAATACTATATGACCCAGCAATTCCATTTCTGGGAATTTACCCAAAGAAAATAAAACCACAACCTAAAAAGTTACATGCATGCCTATATTTATTGCTGCATAATTTACAATAGCCAAATTATGGAAACAACTGAAATGTCCATCAACAGATGAGTGGATAAAAAAGATGTGGTACATATACACAATGAAATATTATTCAGCCATAAAAAAGAATGAAATCTTGCTATTTGTGACAACATGGGTGGGCCAAGAAGGTATTACACTAACTGAAATAAACGGAGAAAGACAAATACCATACGATTTCACTTATATGTGGAACCTAAAAGACAAAACAAATGAACAAACAGAAATAGATTCATAAACACAGAGAACAGAATAGTAGCCACCATAGAGAGAGGGGTAGGGAGGTTGGTGAAATAGGTGAAGGGGGAAAAAAATTGTAAGAAGGTTGATATCTTGATCTGGGCAATGGTTACATGAGCAAATACACATGTCAACATTCATCCAGCTGTACACCAAGATTTGTGCATTTTATTGTATGTATCTCAATATAAACCTTTTAAAATAAATTTTTTTTGCAAAAAAAAGGACTTATTCAATAATATTTTTAAACCAAAGTAATATACAATCATTGACAATTGCCTATTTAATAGATGGGAAAAAAAAACCTGCTTGATCACATAGCAGATAAAAACTTCTCATTACTCTTTTATTCTGCAAAATTAGAAATTAGGGCAAGGAAAAAAAGAGAATACATCTAACATTCATATTTAAGTTTCAAATACAATATTTGTCCATTTCCTCTTCTAATTCAAATGTCTATCCAAATAACTGGAAAATTTTCTTCTGTGGGCAAAAATATAAGTCTAGGTTCTGGTTGGAGACTTAAATCTAGTAAAAAAATGTTTAATTCTCACTTCATATATTACAATTGAAATATACCATTTAAAATTCCTAATGTAAAACTAAGGTAATAAAGGAATAATTTTCTGTTCTAGGATTTTAAAATAAACTCTTACAGGTGACATACATTGGTTGACTTTGCTAGTGATCAAGCAAAAGTAAGAGAGTTTCTCTTTCCTTTTAATTAGGTAACAGCCGCTGTAAATCTGTATTCTTCATTAAAACTCACAAAGAGTTTATAACATGGTAGAAAGGAGAATAAAATAATTCCAAACGACATGCAAGCAAGATTAGATTATGCTATGTTTCCACTAGAATATTCTCAATAAACAATAAAATAAATATCGCTGGGTTTCAGTATAAAATGAACTGTTCCAAAGAGGAACTTAAATGAGTCTCAAATTATCAAGATAGATACCCTGGAGAGATTGTACTGCATCCTGAAATAACAAAAAGCCGCAAACCTTAAAACTAAAGGACACTTTATAAGGAAGTACTGTAGTTTATTCAAAGAAAGATTAGCATACATACTCAAGTACCGTTTTTTGGGTATATTTTTAAAATAATACCTCATAAATATGTCATATTACTGAAACCTGAAACCTCATAAATATAACCCCAAATTTATGTATTTAGGTGAGCCTTATAGTATGTCTAGGTGTTCCTGATTTATAAATAAGAGAGGTTGATTTAGTTTGTCAAAACAATTGCCTTGTAAACTGAGGCAGCTGAAGACCAGGGTATATGGTCTCAATGCTTTTCTCCACTGTCATTGAACATGATCCCCAATGTGTTGGTAAGATCGATGCCACCTAAACAGGATAAAATTTCAAGGCCAGATATTTTATGACACATGGCATAAATTTTGGTCACTGTAATTATTAACAGTTTCCTGCTTAGTTATTGAAAGTCTGTTTCCTCAGAGTCGCATTCTTGGTAAATTGTGTCCTAGCACTTCACACCACTAATTATATCTTCTTTGAGTGCCCTTAGAAAGAATCTGCTCACTGGTGTTTCCTTTATCCCAGGGATTTCCTGATCCCTCAGAAAAGTTATTTTTATCCTCGAGTTTATTATTTTATCTGTTCTCTCAAGTCTTTTTCATTTTGAGTGTTTTGGTTATTCTTTACATCAAAGGTGTCTTAGAAATGAGAAGTACGTATTTTTTTCTCCACTTGAAAATGATCAAACCACAATATTGAGATAAACAGCATATATCTTATGAATAAATATCTCCATATCGATGGCACACAGATGGATATCTGATTAATATTTTTAAATAGCATGTATGCATAAGGCAAAATATTAACAGAAAAATTAATGTATTTGACCCACTACATAATAGGAGTGCTAGTATGTTATTTTTATTTAGTACCATATGTAACCTTTATTTATATACTACCTTGATATTTCACCTTCATATCCAAACATTCAAAATAGCCTATATAGTCTTGACACATTTGAGGGTCCTATTAACAGCTATAAATAACCTTATTCAGCATCCCTGCAATATGTGCTTCAATCACTAAAGTAGGTCTTTTCTCTAAATCAAGAATATTTGGATTTTTGTTTTCAAAATCCTTTTACAGCCTGCTCTATATGCCAGGGGGCACTGTCGTTCAATGCTAATGCTTCTAGTCGATCCCTATCTTGTTAGGATTCAGTTGCTCATGGATTCTCATAGCATTCTGCTTTTCTTTTTCTTTCATGGTGAGAACATCCCTGAGTGAATTTACAGCAATAAAATACAATCTTGTTGATGGGTTGCTTATGTCTTGCCAGTCTATTGCTGTTAGCCAAAGAAAAATACTTCGGTACAGAGAGCATATTCCTGTTACGTAATATGAAAGGATTCTGTATAACTCACTGTAAAATTACTTTTAGTGAGCTACTGAAATTTGTTTTACTCTGAAATATAAACCAGCTCTCTGATTAATCTAAATACTTGGGAGCATCTCTGATTGATATAATACTTGAAAAGTTTGAGCTCTGGTTACTTTTTAACATTCATTGCTAACAGGCTTGTGTTCTATTGCTAAACAAATAGAGAGTCTAGAATTAAAGGCTCCTATTATAGACTCAACATAGTATTAATTCTTAGCTTTTCCCGAAGTTGTTGCATCAAATACCCCATTGGTATAAAAACAAGAGAAAGGTTAAATTAGAACATTGAAAATTACATTTTCAGACCTCAGCCTTAATACTATTGCTATTCACCTGGCCTCACATGTATACTTAATTCTAATGCAACAATTTAAGCTTCTCATATTTTTCTTCTACAGAAAGTATTGGATTGCTGAGCTAAATTATCATTGCTTGGGTGACTGGTAATCCCCTTGTGTAGACTTGGCACTTGGTGGGGTGCTTCTGAAATGCAAACTATCTAGTTTCCAACTTCTCAGTCTTCACTGATGACTACAGTGACCAATATGTCTAAGAGAAAACATCTTAATTTAGCAGTTAGTCTTGGCCAATAGATATTAAATACTACTTGGGCAAAAACTGTGAATTGATTTGATCAGTCTCCATACTTTAGAGTGCCTTCCTGTTTTAGACATGCTGCCAAACTAGAAATTGCATCTCCCATAATCTCTTACACTTAGGATTTTGGAGACGTAAATTAAAATTAGAAGTGTTCTCATGAGATTTGGAAGTGAGGTGAAAAAATATCTGCTGGCATTATTTTGTCTAGCAGCTATCAGATTAGATAATGACATGTGGAAATGACCTGGTACCCAGCCATATCGTAGCAACATGGCCTTCTAATTAGATTTGGAGTATATTCTTCCAAAATAATCATACTCTCATTTTTTTTTACTTCACATCAAAAAGTAACTTTAATAGTTTCTGTGTGAGTATGCAGGTAATATATTCTGTGGCTCATATTCTTTCTAAATATTAAGACACAAATTCATTAAGCCACCATGGTTTTCAATTTTAACTGAGGTTGTGGAGTCTGTGTCATCCAAGACCCTTAGTGAAGCTGAACCAAAATGTTACAAACACTCTGATCATATTTAACCTTATCCTCCAAGGGTGATTTCCCAATTCCAATGCTAGTAGAAGACATACCTTTTCAGTGCTATGAGGCATCAAGTTTGGGACAAAAACTGCTAGGGAGTCATTCAAGTCACTATGCATCATTTCTCACGTTCTGTCCTCTTCAGTTTGTTTGCTACAGTCAGAATGAAAAGCTGAAACTTTGAAAAGGGGAATTACCTTATTAATATATATTAGCTAATGGTGTGGAGAAGATTATAGGTACTGAGTCAGTGGCTGGGACAAGGTTGGGAGAAGGAAACTCTCGTGCCCCACTAGCCCTTCTGTCATTTGAACTCCCTGTAGATGTATGTTGTATTATTTTTAGGAAAGTCTTGTGTCCCTTTTTAATTTTGTAGTGATAAACTATCTTGTCTAAGGCCAATTCTTTTCTTTCTTATTTACTGCTGCTAGCAAATATAACCTGTTTACAGCTTTAATGGGAGGAGGTTGAGTTTGATAGATTATTTGTCCAGTAAAAACAAGGACTGTTTGCTATTTTTGGAAAGCTGACCTAGGAAAAGAAACGGACAGCATTGTTGAACAGACACCATAGGGCAAAGTGGGTGTGAACATGACTCTTATTAAGTGGCCAGACATTCATGGAAATCATGCTTATATAATGTAATAATTTGCCAATCTTTTTAGATTGCATTGGCAGTAAAGAGCTAAACAGATAGTTTCAACTAACAGGTCTATTTTCAGCATTGTATTCTAAAAAAATTTTTACATCATTCTATTTATAATATAAGATATATAGGATTGAACTTTTGTAGAAAAGGGCCTTAGTGGCCAAAGAGAGAAATGAGTATCACTATGAGAAGACACTTGCTTAGAGAAACCAGGACCCAAAGGAAGTGAATTTCTTAGGCACCTGGGCTTTCATATGTAGTTAAATCAAATTAGAACCAGAAGCTTGGTCTGTGATTGGCACTAAATTTAATAAATGAATAATTCTGGGGGTGATCCCACCCTTTGACTGA
Organism: Manis javanica; assembly: GCF_040802235.1. Classification (NCBI taxonomy): domain Eukaryota; kingdom Metazoa; phylum Chordata; class Mammalia; order Pholidota; family Manidae; genus Manis; species Manis javanica. The sequence continues at coordinate 81,836,123 of NC_133161.1, forward strand.
ATAGACTTGGGAGTAGGTGACTTCAAATCCTGTCTGTCATCATATTTAACTAAGACTGAATACATACATAGTTTAGGAATTTTTAGTGGGTGAGTTAATTTAAAGACAGATAATCCTATAAGACTGGAGTTGATGGGAAAGGTTTCTGCTGGAAACATAGTCAGTCGTAATGCAACTCTTTCTAGACTATGTTTCAGAGCAATCTTAACTGGCATTTTTTGCTGAGGCATCTTTCCAATTTCCTACAGTATTTAGGGACTGGTTACCCAAACATCTTTAGCAGACTCTTTGGTTAGGGTTTTAAGATGAAGACAACAAAAGCCAGTCTATTTTAAGCAGAAAGATATTTATCAGAGAATACTGTTTGGCTCACAGAATGTGTAGAGGAGTTAAAGGTGGAAGGGTAGCTAAATACAGCCCAATACAAGGCAGCCAAGGGAAACACTCAACTCCAAGGCCATTCTGGTGGAAACTGTAGGGAGAATGACTCAGGCCACTTGGTACCTATGATAACTGGAACCAGATGCTTGATTCACTGCTTGAGCTGCCACAGAAAAAAAATGCTTCCTCTTATGTGTCTGTGCAATGCACCTATCTTCTCATGTAGCTCGAGTTGTTCCCTCTCTTCTAATTCTCCATTAGAGCTTCTGCCTGGAAGATTCTGAAACAGTGGTCACAAAAATGTTAAATTTACTTTTTTATTTCTATTTTTTTAACACTGCCTCATATTTAGAAAGGCATAATAGGAGGAGATTGAATGGATATTGAAGAATTCAATCTACTAAATTTAGTCCATGTCAGCTTCTCTGCTTATGCAGGGTAGTCTAAGGAGGGAGAATGTAATCAAAATAGTCCACCTAAATATTATAAATATTTTCCAGAGGGAATAAGAACCCAGCTACATAAATTGATAAATTATCCAAACTAAAGTAGACTTGTTTGTGAATATTAAAGCTTAATAATAGTTTTTGCAATGGGGAGTTCTGTTGAATAGATCAAGCTATATTGAAATATAGGTACTTTTTGTATAGGCATGTTAAAAATTACAGGTTAACACATATAAAAATGGTTGAAGACATGAATAAACCATATCTTAAAAAAATTTAACAATTATGAATTCCTTTTAACTGTTTTCTTTAAAATTATAAATCATTCAAGAGATTATTTGTATCTATCACATTAATATTTCCTTCATCAATTGGGATTATACCATTTTCTTAATTTTATGTTTTTTAATCTTTTCCTTTTTAGCCTTTTCACTCATAAGTTTTGAAAGCTTTATTGAATAAAATAAGTGAAAGACCAATATCTACAAAATCTAAGTGAGGCACTTGATAAATGATGAGGGAATGCAGAAAAACACAAGGAATGCAACTCCATCCTAGAAAACTACTTAATACTGTGTAGAAATACCCTTCAGTTTATGTAAAGAGAATTTTATGAAGATGAGTAATACGTTTTTCTGTATTGGTGGTGATTATCTTTTCCCTAGATAACTTTAATATTAAGTTACTGTGGGTAAAATTGCAGTTTTTCCCAAATCTTTAGCCTGGCCTTAGTGCATCTCCATATCAATAGGTGTTTCCAACAGGTGGAGAGAAGTAGTCTATCTCCATATCAATAGGTAACTACAAGGGCAAGTGAGGGCTTATCTGGACCAGAGAGGTTGGGTGGGGTCCCTTCTTCTGGCAGCCAGTCTTGAGAGACTTTGTTTGGTTTCAAAGGTATTTTATCATGGGATTTTATCCCCCCAGAGTTACACCTACTAAAATAAAAATTCATTAGTGTTTATAGTATACAATACACTATGCTAGATGTTGAATATTAGAAGAATTCATATTTAGTTTCACAAAAATGTTAACAATTTCCTTAGATATTGTATCATAATTAATTCCACAGCGTCTATTTTTATTTAATATGTAATAATTGAAAAACATTAGAAGAATGTATATCTTTAATAAGATATTAGATTTAATAAGATACAGCCAATTTTTAATAGACCATATTTTATTAATGATGTATAAAAACATTTTTCTTAAATCATAGAAATTACCTTACTGAAAGTTTTTTCCAAAATATAATGCCTTTTGTCCAAAGAAATGTATACATCAGTCCTTGCAAAAATGAATTTCCATCCTTAAAATTAATTTCAAACTGTGGGTAAACGTGAAATATTTCCAGAATATCTCGCCTGGCTTTAGTATATCTGCATATCAATAGGCATTAAGAGGTGGAAAGAAGTATGGCTTTAGTGCATTTGCAACAGAGGGCTTATCTGTACCTGAGAGGTGATAGGGAGGGCCAGTGTGCTTGCTGCTGGAGCAGAGAAGAAAGACGGCCTGGAACTGCAGTTTGTGAGCAATAAATGGGTTTTAAACTTTATTTCTCCCTTTGACTGATTTTGGTTTTTAGGGGTATTTTGTCCTGGGATTTCCTTTCCCCAGACTTACAATTGGCATAGTCAGCAGGATTCCTATGAACCTGAAATCTGTCATAATGGATGTGACCTTTGGGAGGGTTACCTCTAGAAATGATGGGGAGAAGCAGCGCTTGAGCCGAGGGACATGTGTCTACACTCATGTGGTCGTGGAGGTGCCACCACCGTTGCTGGCCACGCCGACCCCAGCCTGTGGCCCAAGCCTAACGCTACTGCTTCTGCCACTGCTGCTGCTCTTGCTGCTGGCCAGAGCCTGGCCACAACCATGGAAAGGAGCAGAGGTCCAGGTCACCTTGAAGCAACTGGCTGCTATGTACCACACCTTGCTGGCTGCAGAGCCCATCACCAGAACAGCCCCAACCAAGGTAATAACCTCCTATCCCATTGTGGGGTGGGTGCAAGACTGGACCCAAAGGCCATGGAGTGGTGTGGCACAGATACCTCAAAAGACAATCTGGGCCCATTGGTGTGGCTTGTCTTTCACCTTTGAAGAGGTCAGCTGAGCCCGGATGGGGTGCCCTGCACGTTGTGCAGATCAGCAAATCACCAAGAAGGGCCTAGAGCATCTCTCTGCAGCCTACAGTCAGTCACCATTTACTGAGAGTGATCAAGGTACCCACGTTATTGGACATGTGTTGTAAGGAAGGGTAAGCAATTAGGTGTAAAACGGACATGGCCCTGGACATTTCAACACATGGACAGGTGATGGCTGGCTCTTCTGGCACCTTGGGAAAAAGGCCTGGAAGTTGGCCTTCTGTGTATTCCTGTAATAACAGCAAATTGGCCCCAAACAATCACGGTTATTTGCTTCTACAGTCTTTGCATGATGGCTGGAATGGATGAGCTTTGGACTTAATCTGCATGGGACTTTGGACCTAGCTGAATCCTCTGGCTTGAGAATTATGATTGTGTTTCTGTTGTCAAGAAAATAATGTTTAAAGAGAGGCTTGACTTTGTCTAATGTTTGGTAAAAGTTTTGTGAGCAATCTAGCATGATTATTAAGAATGAGTAAACAAGTGTAGAAACGTGTTTTGTTTTTAGTGAGAGATTGTGCTGTAAAGTACATTTACTTAATCTGCATAGGCTGAATCCTCTGGCTTGAGGATTATCAAAATTTTATTGCTGTTGCTATTGAATGTTACTAGATTGGTCGGAAGAGGAGGATCAAGTAAATTGTAAGGCGAGATTTCTGGAAGGGTGGATTGTGGGTAAAATTGAAACATTTTCAGAATATCTCACCTGGCTTTAGTATATCTGCATATCAATAGGCATTCAGATGTGGAAAGAAGTATGGCTTTAGTGCATTTGCATCTTTCCTCAGGGGTGAAGAAGTTCATCTCCATATCAATGGGTAATTACCTGGGCAACAGAGGGCTTATCTGTACCTGAGAGGTGAGGGGGAGGGCCGGTGTGGTTGCTGCTAGAGCAGAGAAGAAAGATGGCCTGGAACAGCAGTTTGTGAGCAATAAATGGGTTTTAAACTTTATTTCTCCCTTTGACTGATTTTGGTTTTTAGGGATATTTTGCCCCAGGATTTCCTTTCCCCAGACTTACACAAACCAAATCTGGTTTGTGTTTGTAAATTATTCCATATAATCTCCCATTTATAACCTAATTTGTCCTTTTCTTACCTTTAAAAAATGTTATTTGTTACTATTGGATAACTGGATGCTTTCTTTTTCTTTCTGAATGAATAAAGTTGTCCAAATCAAATATTTGGTGTGATCAAAATCATAGGTATGTTATTTTTTAGTGAAAATGTACTTAGAACTATTATAGCTCTCTATATATTCCATTTTTAATAATAATAATAAATTCTATTTTAGATCCAACCCATGAGTTCAACAGGCTTCCAGTTTTTATTTAATAGAGATGTGTTTCCAGAAGGACTGATTTTCATGCTGAACCAAAGATGAATGCTCAAACTGGATTCATATTAAATCTACCCATGGATCTTTGTGCACCCAGAAATTCTTTTTTTTCTTCTTCTGCCTGCTCCTCCAGAAATTCTGAATGAATTAGGAAATCAAGGAAATAGTCTGGGCATTAGTATTTTCTTTAAACTTCTTTAAGTGATTATACTAGCAGCCAGAGTTGAGAGACGCTGTTATGGCCATAATCTCAAAAGCTTATGAATATAAAACCTAAAACATCTTTTATTCAGTTAATAAACTTACCACTCATCTATGAATGAACCTAAGCAGTTCTCTCTAAGTTTTAGAATCCAATATGCATTTATTTTCAGCATTTGTCACAACCAATTAACAAATGTAACATTACTATTTAGATTACATAGATGATTTTACCTAATCATTTGGTGGCTTGCAGTTTGGTGGCTGTTGTAGTTGATATAAAATATGTTTTCAGATTTTTATAAAATATTACAGCATCCTGTTTGACTATGGTACTCAAACGTATTCTTTCCTTTTAGTACCTCTTGCACCTACATGTTGGAAAACTATAGACTGCACTTTGCAGATCTCTTTGGAGCTGGGGTTTCAGGTGGGATTTAAATTCAGGCAATAAGATTGGCCTTGCATGATATTTGGCAGGTGGATACAAAGAGAGACCAAGCTTTTGATGCAACTACCATTTCTGCTACCAATATAGATATGGAGGTGTTTAGTTTTGTGCTAGCAAGTGTAGATATGGATGCATTTAGTTTTCTGGAGCAAATGAACAGTGGTTTCAGTATCCAGTCTTACGTTTTGCAAGTATCAAGAGGCAAAGCCTGGAACATCTATCCATTTTACCAGTGTGGTTTATAATAAGCAAGATAGAGTTATATAAATGTCATCAATAGCAGCTGAGTCTTTCTGCTTATGAAGACTGCCTGACTATGTCAGGCTCCAGATTCTGGCAATGAAAGTATAATTCTGGATGTGGTAACTGTAGCAGAAGTGGCTCTGGCCACCTTGGTGACCCAACTGAGTGGGTGTCTTTGGTTGTCATCTCTGAAAAGTAAACATAGAATATATATTTATTGAGTCCTCCCAATGATTTGGTAATGTATTATTTCATTATCTCTAATAAACTTCCTGCTTAAACTAGGTAGCATGGATAATGCATACTAAAATTCTGAGTGATATCTATCTTCCTATATATGACCTATTTTCACACACACACACACACACATCTTAAAAAGAGAAGTAGCATTTGGTTTCCTTAATCTGAAACTTCCTTCAGTTCTATCATACTTTTACTGAGGTACTGCAACCAAAAATTAATGCAGTATCCATGTTTTGGTTATACCACATAACTTTATTAAATTGTGATATAATGCCTCTTATTCCTGAGTAGTAAGCTGGAGGGATAAGGCATGGAGGCAAAATTAGACTAAAGCCATGTCTCCAGATAACAAGTTATAAATGATTCATATGATCCTGCCTTGGTCATAACCCACCTTTAAAATTAACTCTTCAAACTACCTTATTGATTTGAGAGGTTTATCATTCATCCATACTGAAAAGGTTATTACAGTTACTTACTATGGCAATCTAAAGTACATTTGATATAAAACTCTGCTTTTGACTCTAAATTTCATGTCAGGCCAAGACAGGTAAACAGAGAAGATCCTAGAAGAAGCTGCCTAGACACTGATGGCAAAAATAAGCTTCCTCTTCTTCTTAGTATTATTACATTATTAATATTATATAACATTATTAATGATATTATATTATTGAATAATGTTAATAATAACATTCTTATTATTATAAGAAGAAGCTGCTAGACACTGATGACAAGATTCAGGGGCTGTTGGCTGGTTCTAACTGGTCTAATACGTGAGCTCTAGGTAATAAGCTGAGGACTAAACTGGCTGTCAGTGCCAGTTAGGCCTGATGGTAGGGATGCCAGATTCAGAAAATAAAAATACAGGACACCTAGTTAAATTTGACTTTCAGATAAACAACAAATAACTTTTAGTGTCAGCAACATTTGAGACATACTTGTAATAAAATATGTACCACTGTTTATCTGAACCCAAATTTAATTTGGTGTAGTGTTTGCTCTCTGGTAACCCTACCATGCAGCTAGTAACAATAACCAAATCATAAGGACCAGGTTCATATGCAATATCGCCATCTCTAAAGAAAACAGAGTGCTGCAGTTCCATAGAAAATTCAGTTCTCATCAGAATTTCAAAACTACATATGGGAATCAAAGTGTACTCAGTGGTGGAGCTTGGACACTAATGAAGGTAGGGAACCAGGCTAATCATTGCATTTGAAAATTGCTGAATTTTAACAATTTACCTGGATTTTATTTGTTGCCCTGCTCTGGTTTCTCCATATACATGGGTACTAACTATTTCCTTGACTGTTTCTCATTTGTTATTTATTCTGCTACCTTGCAGAATCTTATCCTGAATTTTAATCTTTCCTAGCGACTGTTACCAATAGCCAGGTATGACATCTAGGATATAAGAAATCAAAGCCCATTCATTTATAAATATAGAATGGACATTTCCCCCCTAATTGCACTATTTCTGCTACTTTTTACAAAAAAGCTCATTGGCTATCTTGCACCTGCCCTTCATCTCATATACAGTGTTTTGCAAGATCCAGGGTAATATATTTTCCTGAACTATATTTAAGAGCTTTTAACAGCCTTGAGATCTCACTTTTCATTTCATCTTATGCATCATTTATAAGATTTCTGTATAAAACTATGACAAAGAGTATTGTTTACAGTCCTTAGAGTGTTTTCTACCTTAAAATTCCTCTGTGCATCCCATTGCTTTGATTTTGGCAATAGTCCTCCATAGTCCTTCCTTTCTGATTCCAAGTTTAAATTAGTTTTGGTACAGAAATTTGTCAAAATTTTTGAAAGTCTAAATACATTTCCTCTTTACACATAATTATTTTTCTTTTTAATAAAAGTGGTCTGTTATTTAAGTTAGGCTGTATCAGAAAAAGAAAAAGCTGTATTTCCATTTTTGTCCTCATAAGAAACTAAAAGAATGCATATATGTGGCAAATGTATGTGACATTGAAAAGTCTTAATTGTTTTTAGATCTTAAATCAATCTCCTAATTACTTCCAATAATACATTCCCAGCTTATACCTCTCCCCTGAATTGCAGATTTGTATATAAACTATTAGACTTTTCCTTTTGTATCATAATAGAAATCTCAAATTTAGTATGTCAAACTGAGTTCTTGATATTCATTCACAGCTTGTCTTTTTGAGATGCTCAATGTCAAAAGATTGAAAACATATTTCCCCTTCCTCTAAATCACTATAATTACGTTTTTTTATGGGTGCTGCCTTTTCCAAAGAGTTGATCATATCTGCCCACATCTTCTGTTTCTACTACTATCAACCCATGTTTTATTAAGTTCTTGACATTGAGTTTTTGATTGTTGAGGCATTCATTTCAAAAACCATCCATATTGAATAAACACACTGCCAGCTATATGAAATAGCTACTAGAAAAACAGATAATGAATTAGGCTGCCCCACGCATAGAGTTTCCTCTTTCAGAAAGCCCTGGGTAACCTAGATAATTGACTTTTTGTGTGACCCTATTTCTCCCTTCTTGCACTCTAATTCTTGCACTTATGCTTTAAACTAGCCAGTAAAGAGTGATTCCTCAAAACTCTAAACACCGCTTCCTCAGACTCTAATAAAGGCAGAACCCTGGGTCCATGCTGTCTCTCTACTTATAACCTCATTGTGTGGCCCTTGGACATGCTCTAGGACTTGGGAGTAATTAATCTTGTTACTGAAAGTTGACGGTTTTTGCTGAAGTGGGTTCTGCAGTCACAAAATCTACAAGGGCCTGTCCAGCCACAACATTGGCCCCATGGAGCAGACATCTGTGGATACTAGCTATGAGTAATGGGGGCAAGGTGACTGCCTTAGGCACTCCTAAAAGCATCACCATCAATAGACTAGGACTCAAGCTATACCTGAATGTGGGTCATACTCCACATTCCCAATTCATTTGTATTCATCACCTGTAGGAAGCTTTAAGAACCACAATGAGTTCATGACAACCCACCTCCATCCCCCAACAAATGCTTTAGTAACTTTCATTGCACTTAAACTCCTTTCCAAAGCTGTGCATGAGCTGCCTTTGGTCCACCCCGCCAATAGTAAGCACGTAGCATTTTACCTGTGTGTTCACACTGCTTGAGCCACACTGGCCTCTTTCTGATCTTTAAAAATATAGATCCTTTTACTCCCTTTCAGCCTTGAAACTTGCTGTCCCTTAAGCATAGGATGCTATTGTCCCAGAGCTTTGCAAGGCTGGCTGAATTCTTGTCTTTCAGATCTCAATACAAATATCACCTCTAAAAAATTTCCACCAGTTACATTCTATCTCATTAACCTGTTTATTTTTCTCATTGCCCATATTACAACCTGCAATTATCCTGTTTGCTTACCTGTTTAGTTATTATCTCTATTCTTAAAGAGAACATATGTTCTATGTAGACAGGAAATCATATCTGCTTCATTTACCATATTGAACTCAATCTCTAGAATCCTGTCTTGAACATAATTGAGAATCAATATGTATTTATTCAGACTATGAGTGAATAAATTCTAAAAAATAGAGTACTCTGTGTTGCATACTTAAATGTTCATATGTTTTCTCTAAATGTCAGAAATACTGTAATCAGTAATAGATTAACAAAAGTAGATTAACAATTATTAAATTTTAAAATATATACTTGTATTTAATTGTTAACTATTGTGCAAAAATAATTTTAAAATAACAAAGAAAAATAACTTCAATAAAAATAAGGAAATACAAAAAATTTATATTTCAATAGTAGTAATAAATAAATTCTCTTTAGTTTTTAAAGTACTAAAGTTGATTTTGTGTCTTAAAAAGCACATTTTGTTTTTCCGAAAGTTAAGTACCAAATGCTATATTTACTACCTGAGGTTTCTTGAAATGGAGCAATTTGAATTTAATCTGATATCTTGAATAACTTAATACCCATTTTGTATTAAAAATGTCATTCAAATTTTGTATGACTTCTTTAGGTATTGCCTATGATTCTGTAAATATTTGAGTTCAGTTTATTATGTTCTTAAGTTTCATTTGAGGCTCAAAGCATCATGCACATTTTTAGATATTTTTTTCTTTAGCTTTAAAATGAAATATTTTTTGACATACAAATGTTTTAGTATCATACACTCATTTAATAATTATAAGTAAATAAGGGCAGTAGTTGCCAAAAAGCCATAATTCTATTAATCTCTGAAATACAACCCTTTATGTAAGTGGGATATATATAATTATTATTATCTATTCATCATGAAGAATTATCTTGTATTAACCATATAAAAATATCTATAATCATCTTCTTCTTACACAAAAATATACTTCTAGGCATTTAATTATACTAGTTATATAATTTAAAAGTTATAAATTAAACTTGAGCAGTAAGTATAGGGTTAGTATAACATAATGTAAACAAATACACTTTTCATCATACATTTGTTATACTAGGTTAAAATACAAGTAGTGGTTTTGACATCTGCTTCCTTTAATAGTCAGCAAAATCAAACATATGCTTTAAAATAATGCAAGAAAAAAATGTATATCACTTATGTCTAAAATTTGGCCCTAGCCAGACTCTCAAAATATTTCTTTTGTAGTTGCCAGTGACTCTACATGTCAAAATTAAAGTCCCAAGTGCACAACATAATATATTGTGGCAGAACAATACAGACAATATGATTGGTGAAAAAAGTGGATTATTTAAATGACTAGCTAATAGTTCAAAATTTTAGACAAAGATAAATGGTTAATTGACATCACTCAGCAACTGCTTAAGTGATTTTCAGTCTTTTTAAAACACTCATAGGCCACACATGCATTAATAGTAGTTACTCATCAAGAGAACAGTTCTTCAGGGCATGGAAGACAGACAAGGTACCCTACACAGAACTGAAGCCAGCTCTTCTGGGCAAAGCATAAAATGAAAATAACTATTTTAGTGCTTCTAAACTCTCCACCTATGCTCTATTCCACTTCCCTTCTCTACTGAGTATGACCGTTGATTAACGAGAGGCTCTGTCATATAAAAACTGAGGCTATGATATGTCTGAGAAGTTGAGTCAAATGCAGTAATTTATATGGGTGGTGGATCCTCATGGAAACGAATTGAGGTTTCAGATACAAACATGTCTACTGTACCCAGGGGTAGGAGGCTCTGAAAAGCAAAATTTAAGATGGGCTATGGCAGCGTGAAAGGTATGGATTAACAATGAAATCCTTTTGGAAAATCCCCATATTAAAAAGAAGGAATCCTGCCTGATGGACTGTCTGTGACAAGATCTAAGAGAGAAAATATTTTCAGGTTCAATGTCGATAAATCTCTTATTACTTGTTAAGTGGAAAGGTACTTACGTGAGAAAACAGAACAAATATAAAACATAAAATACTATTAATAAATATATATATATATAAAAAAGAATAACAGGCCCAAACTCTTTTGTGGAATATCCACAAAAAAATGAGGAAAGAAGGTAGTATCCTATTAGAGTGAGGTGATGCTGGTTAACTAGAACAATGGGACAAGTCACAGCACTATGGATATGATCACATCCTTATAGAGACAAAGTAGCTCCTTGCTAACAAGGAGTCCTGAAAGGGTGGCTTGTGTATGGGGCTCTTTAGGAGAATAAAGCTGAAGACTTGAAGAGAAGTGAGAGGGTAATTCCAATAGTGATTCAGATTGGCATAAGAGAAGATCTCAGTTAGTCCTAATGTATTCCCTGAGAGAAGATAAAAAGATCTGTCATGTGCTACAAAATCAGAGGCCTTTGCAGCTAACTGATAAGGAAACATCATTTTTATTCCCATAATAGGGGAGAAATGGAGGATATTTAGTTAACGCTTGATGTTTTGAGTTATACTAGAGAAAGTGCTTAGCCTGTGGTTCATTCCATATTAAGAATAAATTAGGTTTTCATGCTTAAGTATCTATATTTGTCAAACAGAATATAAAGAGCTTTTTAACTTAAAAAAAACTTTTAAACAATCTCATCTCTGATCATAACTTTCTTTTCATAAATTCCTTTTTGCTATTTGTCCACCAATCAAAGTGAAATTTTTAGTTCATGATTTAACTACACTAACATGACAACTTTATAATTCTTTACTTGAAATTCCAAAATCCAAAAAACCTGAAAGCCTTATTTTTTATGTGTTTCATTGATAGCAGAAACTCAAGTAATGTCTCACTTATGAAAAAAGAAAAAAGAAAGAAAGAGAAAGGAAGGAAAGAAAACAAAGAAAGTGGATCTGATTTGGACTGATAGGAGACTTGTTACACATCCTAGTATAAATATTGGTATATTTCACTGTTTTAACTTACAGCAGTGCTTATACCCCTATAAAGAGGTGTTCATAAAATATTATATATAACTTTCTAAAGTATAAAAAATTGAATTTTGAAGCATCTTAAGGTTGAAGAACTAGGGTGTTTGGACCTACTGCTGAAGTGGATTATGGAGAATCAGAATTAAGTAAATGAGAGATTGAGTATTAGATTTAACACATGAATTAATAGCTGGATAATCTGCCTGCTTGCCTTTTATTTCTACCTAAATATTTAGCAAGCAGTCCATCATTGCTAGCCATTTGACATACAACTATAAACAATATGGTCACATTTCATGTCTTAGTGGATCTTAAAGACTAGTATTTAGGTCATTTTAACAGAGTGTATTACATAAGAAGTTATTCAGGTTATAGAAACATATAAGAGAAATACACAACCTAGATGAAAGTGCCTGGAGAGTTTAATTACTTTGCATAATAGAGTGAGAAGAATTTGGAGTTCCTAGGAATAATCAGAGAGGAAAAAATGGAGAAATGGGGCCATAATCATGGTTATTACTTACATAGCACATTATCTATGAAACAGGTACTATTCACAGGAACTCTACAGATAGGTGCTATTAATATCCCTATTTTACAGGGACTTGATAGCATGAAAAAACAGGAAAGATAATGACATATAATATTTCACATGCAAGTCTGTTCTGGCAGTAGCTCTTTCTTCTTGCTGTGTTCTTTTGCAAGGTTAAAGGGTCCTCTCCTACATTAAATTTGATCCACCAAAACTGGATTAAGAGCTGAGTTTCTGAAATGCTAATGAATGATTGTGACTATGATTCCTGACAAGCTGATGTTCTCTCTTTACAAAATCATATAATCAATAGCAAGAGACCCAGAACCATTTGTCTCAAATTGTAATCCTATGTACAATTACTGGAACTGATTTAATGGTATGAAAGTTATAACAATTCTAACACCAATTTGAAGGCAAAGTAACTTTGCTTGTTTTCAGGGGTGGTGATGAGTCAAACACAGTATTTGTTATATTTCTTAGAAACTGATTTTGAGTGTGTAAAAATGCTTGACATTCTTTGGAGATTTTAAGAAAACATAAAAGGGCTTTGTAAGCAACACTGAAACAAAATTTCTATTAAACATGATTGTAAGGACAAATATAAAATCAAATAGTTTAAATAACATTTAAACTTATGATACTTTTATGATTGACTTTTTATTAAGAGAACTCCATTTAGAATCCTATTTGAACTATGACACCCCTACAATGTGTATCATAAAAGGTAACATTGATGCACCCCTATGTTGATTGCTGCATTTGTGCAACAGCCAAGATATAGAAGCAACCAAAATGTCCAGCAATATAGATGAATGGATAAAGATGAGTTACATATACACAATGGAATATTATTCAGCCATAAGAAAGAAAGAAATCCTGCCATTTGTGACTGCATGGATGGACCTAGAAGGTTACTATGCTAAATGAAATAAGCCAGGCAGAGAATGACAAGTACCATATGATTTCACTTATTTGTGCAATCTAAAAACAAAACAAAACAAAATTAACAAAACAGCAGTTGACTCACAGACACTGAGAAATGACTGGTGGTTACCATTGGGGAACGGTTGGGTGGTAAGAGTGAAGGGGATAAAAGGGCACAAAAATCTCAATCATATAAGCTGGTTACAGGGATGGAAGTGGAGCATGGGTAATATAGCCAATGATTCTGTAACATCTTTCTATGTTGACAGTAACTGTACTAGTTGGGGTGAGGATTTAATAATGTGGGTAACTGGTGAATCACTGTATTGTACACTTGAAACTAATATAAGATTATATATCAACTATATTTTAATTAAAAACAAAAGAAAACACTGTTTTATCCTATATAAAATTCATAATACAAAAATTATACTTCTTATAACTACTGAAAGTTAAAGGCACAGTGTATTCAATCTCAGTATTTGATAGTTCTCTTACAGACCTGAGATACAGTTCAGTTCATTGGATTTTATAGAATCAAAAGAGTATTAAAAACCTTATTCACATGTTTTCACAAAAACTATTTTTATAATTAATTGTCAAATACAAACAACTATGTCAACTTTCTAAGTTATTTAGATTTCAGCAGAAGAGAAAGCTTGTATGTAAAAAATGAAAGAGACCTTCCTTGGAATAAAAAATTTCTCTTTTTTAGTATGTATTATGAAAAGCTGGCTGTGTTCTCCTTTAATCTCATTGTATTATATCATACTTAGATGTGGTTCTGAGAAATCATTTACTCTGAAGCCAATTTCTTAAAACACTTTAATAATAAAATCCCATATGAACCATTATATTTGAGATGAGAGAAAAGCCATATGGTTACAATGCATGTTGTCAGTACTCCTTTTAGTGAAGCAAGACAATGCTGATAAAATTCAACCTGACATAAAAAAAAACCTAACAAATGTGTTTCAATGAATGCATTTTCATGATCTGTAGCAAAATTACAAGGATAAGTGTTATATGTAGATAACTATTAAACTTTACTTTTCCTTGTGGTTTGCCAATGAAGTTTTTAAGACAACTTTAGGAGACATTTCTAAGAAATGTCTTTTTCTCTAGTTGCATTTTTTAAATATTTAAATAAAATTATTAGAAATGCATAAAAAATGAATGCATAGTGCATTGATTCCATTTTGCACTGAACTCTATCCACAGGTAGAGTTGATCAATGCTTCTTTTGTGCTACACTTGAATACTTCTATATTTCTTTTTTTCACTGATAAATTTAAATTGCAATTCAGTGGTCTTACAAGCAAATTTCTATTAAATATACTCTTTAAGGATTGACAATATACATTTTTCTTTATCTCCGCCATTGTGTCTAGTATGTAGAAAACATTCTATAAATGTTTGTTTACCTAAATTTAAATCTTTCTTTAGTCATGGAAAGCTGATTGTTTAATAGCAAATACAAGTTGTCCCTTTGCTTCTTGTAGTGCTTTTCTTTTTCTTCCTCCAGGCAGAAATACGCAACAGTAGTCTACAATGAGACCTCTAACTAGGTATGATCACTGAGTCTTGAAAAATCAATTAAAGAGCCATAGCAGAACCAAGGCAATAGCACAGTGGGAAAAATATGTTTACTAAAATAAAAATACTGGCTGGTGATGGATAACATTGGGAAAATCTAAGAGGTGAATTTATATGAAACATAGTTTTTAATTGGTAATTAATCATAATTTCTTTCCTGAGCTCTAGATGTCTAAATTTCCTACTAGATATCCCCACCTGAGTATTTTATAGGTTCTTCAACCTCCACCGCAAGATTTTTAAAACTAAATTCACAATCTGCCTTCCAATTTTGATTCTCCTCCTATATTTCTTGTTTGAGAAATGCTATCACCACTAGGATATTTATTCTCCATCAGAACTCTGGGGAATCATCTTTAACCTATTCAGCTCACTTGACCTCCTGAATATCTCTTTTGTCTTTCTCTTCTTCTGAATATTTCTTGAATTTGCCTTCATTTAGGTCTTTATCATTTCTTGCTTGGCTTATTACACAGTCCTAAACTGTCCTGTTGCTTCAGGTATGATAACTCCCTAATCCATTCACATCATCAAAGCAAAAGTAATCATTCTGAAACTCAAATATAACTCTCTACTTAAAACTTCCCTACCACTATCAGTAGAATCTCAAAATTTATAAAAATATATTCTATCACATTCAAATCTCAAATTTTGTGTACACAACCTTCCATGACATAACTTTCTTAGCTACCTCCACTCCTTTGCTATCTGCAAACATATACTCTATCCTGCAGTCAGAACTGAAGCCACATTTTTGCCCTGGAATGTTCTGTTCATTTTCTGGGAATACAGCAACCCCACATTCTTTCTTCCAACCATCCTTCATCTAGACTCAGCCAAACATCTTTAAAACATCTCCCTTGCTTCCAAAGACACATTTTTCCCCTCACATATGCTCTTATGGAATTTTATGGATGCCTATTATTAAGTTATACTTTATTTAAATATCTGTTTAATTTTATTAGTCTTCTCACTGGAATGAGCCTTTCAAGGACAAGGAATGAAATGTAATTTTTTCATTCACAGTGTTCAGCAAACTGACATTTCATAGATTGACGTCAATGCCTTCAAGATTCATGTTGATGACACACTTTCTTTCTTTAACCTGTATATACTCTTCCTTATATTTCTTTTACATATTTACCATCTACCAAAATTCTACCATTTTACTTTTTTTTACATAAAAACTCTGAAAGCACAAGTGCTTATGTCTATACCTGTGAGAACACAGAATGCAAAACTCACTTAGCCCACACACACATTATTGCATAATAAAAAATTATTTTTGTCTATTACGATTTCTTTTTCCAACTTAAATGCTTCAAATATGTTCTGTTTTTGCCCTTTATTGGAGCTACATAATCAGGGTGTCCATGCAAGGCAGTTTGCCTGGCAAAATAAATCCCACTTTACTTACAATGTCCAAAACTATCTATTAACATCTCTCATTTTTCCTTTCCACTCTCAAAATTGTTCAAGTTTAGATAATAAATAAATTTAATGCAACAATTAATACTTATTTCACTGTTATTTATTTGTGTTTATTAGTTTGGGATATAAATATTTGTAAAATAGGTGAAGAAATTACTTAATCTGTTGGCCTCAGTGTGATACAAGTGCAAACAGAAAGAAAGAAAAATATTCAGAGAAAAAAATGGGTACTAATTGAACTGAACTAGGAATATGAATTTTGGACAAGTCATAATTCTTTAAGTGGGAGTAAGTAGCAATTCAGTGGTGGAACAATTCAGAAGGGTGGAGATAATATGAAGAATGCCTATAATGGTGAAGAATCTCAAATTTTGATAATACCTCTGATTTCAATGACTAGGTATTTACAATAATATGCATATTTACTAAAATTATCTGTGCTTTAATAATAGATTGTAATACACTAATAGTACAGAAATAGTAGTCTCTCATAAAACAAATTAAACTGCCTCAGAAAGCTATCTTTATATTATATCAAGGCTGTGAGGACATTCATTTACCACTTTTGGTTCTTTCATTCTTTTCCACATTAAGTAAGTTTTATATCAAAACTTTGGGATAGAAGAATATAAGTTATATAGACTTAATATTGAGCAAAAGCAAATGATCAAGTTATATAATAATATTCTTTTATGAAAGGTGTAAAGGATATAGTTTACAATTGTTACTTTCTCTCTTTGGTTTCCATATTGCTAAGAAAATATTTTGAGACTTTTAAACTGAGTAGCTATATAGATAAGTGTTTTATAGAAAGCCAGATCTAGCTGATTCATCAGAAAAATCTGTTAACCATAGGACAGATATTTATTTTTAAATAAACTATTTTTTATGGCTCTAAGCCATAAAATGATGAGTAATTTTTGATCAGAAGGAGGTAACTTTCTGCTAGTATAGACTGGTATCTTGGATTCAATAGAAATACTTTCTCTTAGTGGTTTTCTGAAACTTTTCAAAGATTTTCTCTAATATAAGGGATTAACAAATGTATGGAAGCACACTTTTGTTTAATATAATTTTGTCTTGGCATAGATTTCTTATTTTGTGAGAAAAAAATATCTGCATTTTCCATTGTTGTTACACAACTCAACAGTTTTTAATTATTTCAGGATTATCAACTTTACCATTCTACTGCAATCCTCTTCAAGATATGCTCAAAGTATGCATCAAGGAAATGATTAGTAACAGTAATTTAGTCATCTTGGCATGAAATGTGTGTGTGTGTGTGTTAGATTGAGTAATCAACCATTGGAAGTCAGAGAGGAGAGTGGAGAGTGTGCCTTTTCTTCACTCAAGACTCACATCAAAGTCCACAGTATACCCTGAAGCCCCTTGTGGAGTTATTCTAGACTCAAAGGGACATATACTTCTAGATGGTTTCAAGAGGATTTTTCTTAAGACTAGATAATGTTAGTAAATAGAAGTTTTTTCAAAGATCTAGGTGGAGATTAAAATTGAGATGTGTTGAAGTTTATCTCAATCTAGGGGAAAAGTTATACCTTAGCATTCTACAATAAACATAATTCTCTTTTTTTCTCAATGTAAATGAACAATTTGATGTTTGAGGGTATTTTCTTATACACATGTCACTTATAAATCTCAAGTGCACAAGCCAGTCCCATAGACAAGTCAATTTCTATGAACAAAATGATGTTAGGTCTATAAAGCTGGTCCAAAATATTGACTCTGATAAATTAACTGGGGTTATGTTCCTTTCTGAGAGTGGCTAAATTTCCACCTGATATTTTTCTCACATCCCTTTATCACTACTACATCTTGGAGGAAAGACAAGTTTCAATTTCAGCCCTTAAAAAGACACTGTAGAGAACAATGTCTCAGACATATTCTTTAACATATACCTTTCAGATTCTTATTCTCTATGAAAATAGAAAGTACTCCAATTTTTAAGTAAAAGTGGTTTGTATTCCTCATTTCATAAAAATATAACATGAAAGTTGTTAGGACAAGAATAATTTAACCTGTATCAATCCTACAGAACATTTTGCAGGGCTCAATTATTTAATCAGCTCCTTGTATACTGGCTATGAATACTGGCACTGAATGACCATTAGAGTGAATCAAACATTCCTGTATATTCTTTGAGAATCTTTTAGTGCCAATAATATGATTGCTTGAGTTATTCATTCAATCTGAAAAAGATGCAAATATACAGGCCTCATATAAACTAGACCAAGTTGTCCTGTACATTCAGTTACAGTGGAAATATTCCATATGTCTATTAAAATCTACAGATAATTTTCAATTAAGCCTAGGATATCTAAACAATTTGATGAACTTGGATTAGACAATTTCCATTCTTTAAAATCCTCATCATTCATGTATTCTCCTTTCCTCACTGGAGTTTTACCAGAGTGGCACTGCAGTCCCTAGCTTGATTGTCTTTTTCTGTTAAATCTAATTAATAATTAGCATATCAAGCATGAATATCACTTGCCCTATAAGTGAAAAAGAAATTCACTATTATTTAAATGGGAGAATATCACACAGGTAACAAATATAATGCAAAAGTTTATTAAAATTAACTCAACTTTACTCAATTTGCACTGATAAGACCCTGTTCTCTGCTTACAGTATCTACATGTCATGCTAATAAGTATCCTAACCAAAAATGTTATTATAATAGCAAAATGATCTCTCGAGAGAACTATCATTTATTCATTGACATTTAATTATATGTCATTACTGTACCAGCCTTTTATGTACCTAGTTTTTATGCATATAGTTTTATTTAACAATCATTGTAATTCTGTACATTCTATTAGTAAAGAAAAAATTGGGTTTCCAAGAAGTTAGAAATTTTTCCCAAGATCATACAACTCTATTGTGGTTGAGTCAAGAGTAAGTTACAGGACTGTCTAGTCTGAATGAGTGAGATCTTTGTATAGTGGTATATATCCCTCTTTCTGGAAAATAAAATTAAAAGTTGGTTATTGAACATAGAAAATTTGATGTATTTGATAAATACAACACTCAACCCTGAATCAAGAGCATTGTTCCCTACAATTAATTCGATTTCTGATGTAGTTTGTTACTACATGATATCCAAATCACAATAATTTGGAAGTGTGTGTGTGTGTGTGTGTGTGTGTGTGTGTGTGTGTATTTTTGATAGACATGAAGACAGAAACCAATGTGACTTTTTATTCTGTGGTACACTATGAATTTATGAGTGTCTTAGGTACCTGTAGAGAAAGTCATACCCTTTCTCCTCCATAACTACTAGAATGGGGGTAATAATTAAGGTATAAATAGAAGTTAATATCTGTGCCTACTTTTAATCTATCTTCAGAATCCTCAGAGATGTGACATTTAATTGTATGAGATTAGGGAGGGGAGAGGGGTACACAGCTCATAAAAGGCAAAAATGTAATATGCCATTTATGTTTCACCACATTGGCAATGAAAGTAGGCAAATCTTAAAATTAAAACATGTACCCTTTTAGGTAGGGTTTTGACAAAAATGCATGTCTAAGACTCTATTGGACAGAACATGATGTCAAAAGTCTCTTCTCTTATTATCTCAGTCTTTGTGGTCTCAATTTGCTATTATAAAATACTGTTCTAAAGAAAAAGAAATATGAATTTGCTCTGATAAGACTGAAATTAGCTTAGAATCCATGAGTCAGGTTATATATCTAACTAAAATTAATTCTTTCTTTTTGATGCTTTACAGTCAAAAAGGAATACTACCTCCATGTGAGACTTTGGCCTGCCACCACAAGCCATAATTGTAAGAATTAAAAGAAAATTGAGAACTTTCAGATACATTTTTGTAACATTTTATAAATGTGCTACCTTTTTAACGAAGTAGACTAAATATCTACTCTATTTCTAGGGTTTGTTTGTTTTTTGCAGTCTATCTGAGGATTTCTTTCATTGTTTGTTAGCACACACAAGCTCCCCTTCACACACACACCATATACACACATAGAACACAAATATAGTTCATTAGGTATAGCTTCCTAGAACTCTTTTACCATCAAAAATGATTGGACAGGATTACAGATTGGAATATAATTAATTGAATTCAGTGTTTATTGTAGACTGGCAACATTTTAAATAACTTTACTTAAGTCAAAAATCTAGGAAATTGTGGATTAATCCCCCTTTAAATGACTATGACCAATTCTGAAAGTGGACAACAGTAAAAATTATCAAGGAACCTTATATTTTGCAAAGTAAGTCTGTCAACCATAGGTCTTTTCCTGTAACACAAAAATAACATATTTCAAATCACACACACAAACAGGACATATAATAGTTTAGCATCCATCTAAAGAATGTATTCTTCTTTCTATTCTAGGAATTAAACTGCATGACTATAAATATAAAATGGGCATCTGTGTAAATTATTTCTAAACAGCAGTATGGAAGAAAATCTCATAGCTGCTACTGTGTGATATTTGTATATATGTGTTTGTGTGAATGTGTGTTGGGGGGATAAGACAGAATTTTAATACCCATTGCAAATTCCCTGGAAGTAATGTAAATGTTCAGAAAAAGTATTGGAGCAGGAGTTGAAAACTGTTTCCATGTTCTAACCTCGAAGTTTTATGTAATTAGGTGGCTACTTGATCTCTTTGAGATGCATTCTCCAATTGGAAGAGGTCATGTCTGAGATTGTCATCTAAAACTCAACTACGTAAGTTTTATACTGGGGTCTTTTTTTTCCCATAGTTATTTTTGAAGACATTATTGAATAGGGAGAAAAAAATGCATAAAGAGCTTCTGGTAGGAGTTTGAAAAACACAGAAAGCAAGAAGAAACAAACAAGCAAATTAAACAAGAATTATTGACTCTTAAAGAATGGTTACAAATACATGTTCAACTAAAGTTAAATTATCACTTAAAAATGCCACCACTGTTCTAAAATAAAGTTAGTCATAAACTTCCTTCATGACTCTCCTTAAGTTACATTTTGATTGAGTGGGAATCAATCATGAAAAATTGAGAGAAGTTTTGGCCATTATTAATAATAAATGTACTAATGAAACTACAGGACCTTAGAATATAGATATTTCATAGAGTGATGGAAGTTAAAAAAAGTATGGTTGCCAGAAAAATGTGTGTACCTTCCACTCATATTTAGTGATGTAATATTCTTCCCTTTAACTCTATGCAAAGTTTCCACTAGCTGATTAATACTGCTCTATTAACTGGTTCTGTAACATGCAGTAGAAGGAACACTGAACTCTGAATCATGAAAGACTGGGTGGTAGTTGCAGTCAGCTTACTGAAATATAGTTACCTCAATTTTTTTATCTGGATAAATAAAAAAATTGGAGTAGTTAATCTCTATGACCACTATCAGTTAAAATTGTGTAACTGTGTTGCTAAGAAGAAATAGTACTTGAATTCATAAATATCATACACATAGATCCACCTATATATAAGACATGAATATCACACATGTTGTAATATATTAAGTAGATTCTTTTCCAAATTATAAGCCTATTTCACATTTGAAAGACTAAATTCTGTATTATATGGGAGAAATAGACAGTAAAAATAAGTTACAAACACCTTTATACATTATCTCTAATATTAAGAAACACCTTTCTAATGAACGAAAAAATCCATTTTTAGATTTATTTTAAGAATTCTGAACCGTACAATTACAAAGATTCCCAGTTGTACCCAGACTATTCTAAAAAATCCAAGAAGTAATCAGATACAGTACACTGTTGAAAAAGCCAATTCATTGAATTTATAGTTTAATTATGGAATTAAAAAAAAAATAACAGGATACAAAGCCATGTTATTTTTAAACCAGGAAATTATACTGAGATCAATAAATAAAATATTCAAATGTAAATAAATCAACAGAGGTATTTTTAACTTTTTAATTTTTTTCTAGAAGAAAATTAATTATTTTATGTTTAAGTTTCCGAACTTTATTATAGCATGCATTATGGAAACATATTTAAGTGTATGTGTATTATTCAACCAAAAGTATATTGTAATAAACTTCTTATATTAAAACTATTTTGGGCCTATGGATTTATTATGAGGATACTACAGAGAGTTTTCATATATCCCACACCTAATTTTCCCTGTTATTAATATATTCTGCTAGTATGGAACATATATCACAATTAATGAACCGATACTGAGTCATTGTTATAACTAAAATCCTCACTTTATTCATATGTCCTCAGTTTTAGCCTACTGTCATTTTTTGGTTCCAGAATCCTATCCAAGATACTACATTACATTTAATAATCATATCTCCTTAGGCTTCTCTTGACTGTGACATTTTTCAGAAGTTCCTTGTTTTTGATGACCTTGAGAGTTTTGAGGATACTGTTCAGATGTTTTGTAGAATGTCCCTCTACTTGGATTTGCCTGATGTTTTCTCATGAGTACACAGGAATAATGTGTTTTAAGAGGGAGACCAGAGAAGCCAAGTACCATTCTCATCACATCATAAAAGGATACATGGTATCAGTATGACTTACCACTTACCATTTGTTCACCTTGATTACCTAGCTTGAAGTAGTGTTTGTCTGATTTCTCCATGTGAAGTTCTTCCTTTGTTTTCTCACTTTTCATACTGTACTCTTTGGAAGAAAGTCTCTATATGAAGGCCAGACTTGAGTGGGAAATTATGCTCCCCCTCCATAAAAGTGGAGTAGCTAAATAAGTCTTTTGTATGGGTGATTATCTATTCTCCTTTATTAATTAACTAAATAACTAATTAATACATTATTTTATATCATTATGAATTTATGGATTTTTATTTTATACTTTGAGTTATAATTCAGTACTACTTTATGTATTCTTTTGCTCAAATTTTTCCATCTTTGGCCGTTGGGTACTCTTTGGGATGCCCCTTGTATCCCTTTTATATAATCCATCATTGTGGGTTTTTGAATTTTTATGATCATTACCTTAGTTTCTGGCACTGTAAGATGTTTCAGGCTCACCTTGCAAATTTCTTTCCCCAGTTCTAGATTCAATTATTTCTCCAGGAAGCCCTAGTTCCTCTTACTAAAGAATTGTATTACAAACCAAGATCTAGAAGGTAGGTGTCAAGAGAATTAATAAGCAGTGTTAAATATTTTTTTCAAATATTTTTAATCACAAAATTAAAAATAAAGGTTTAGTTTCTATTCATAAACTGCATTTGTATAAATAATATATTCCATAATTATTTCATAATTTTGGATCTCTATAACTTTTACCTTCTCCCTATTTACCTAAAGCAAATCCCACAACAGGGTAAAAAACATCAAAGACCTCTAACTTTTAAAGGGAACTTCTTCAGTTACATAAGGGCATATAGTGCACTTGGATATTCCCCTGGAGTGATGATTTTAGACCATGTTCCAGTGACATGTGCCTTCATTCCACAGATCATGGGAAGCTGTCTATGGCCTCTGTGGACATTACAACCTATCACTCTGAATTAGACATAGGAAAACACTGACAATTCCATAGAATCAAATCCAATTATTATATCTATTCAGAATTTATGCTTAATTCTCTTACATAGTTTTTTTTTTTATAAAAACATTGCCCAAATAAGCCAGGAAATAGCACAGGGGACTTATTTAAAGCAAATAAGAGCCAAATTTAAATAAATCTTCTTCCAATATAATGAATGCAGGAACTTAAAACAATTGTTTTATGAAGTGTTTTAGCAGAAATATTTTATGAAGTATTTTTTCAGAACTAATTAAGAGCTTGTCCATACATATCTGAGTTTACCAAGTTAGTTTCATAGCAAGCATTTCCGAAGGGATTTCGTTATAATTATATGGAACTTGAAAGAACACTAGCCTGGAAATTGGGAGCTCAGGTGTTTGGCCTGGACCTTTGGACATTTTCAAGTTGGGTGGTATTCAACAAATCCCTCAAATCCCTAAATCTCCCCGACAATTTCATCTGAAAAGTGAAGAGGTTGAACCAGATGTCTTCTTTCAGTTTTCAAATGTTATGATAACATTTTCCTGAAAAATTTACTTAATGTTAAATATGTCATTTTATTAATGACATCAAAAGCTACAAAATCCCAAATATACACACACATAGAGGATATTTCCTGTCTCGGTGTAAAAGCTTGACTCCATTTTTGATGTTTTACCATTGACCTACCAACAAAAATCACTCAGGATTCTATGCTTCTCTTGTCCACCACTACACATCCAGTACTTTACCTAAGGAAAACCAGTGTGTCTGCTGATCTGTTGGCACTGGTGGTGTCAATTCTTCAGTACTTGTTCTGCACGTCCCCGCCCTACCCCCTAGCTATCATAAAAGCCTATCTCATTTTCTGATCTTTGAACGTGCCTTTCCACATTGCTTTGTACCTACCCTTCTCTTTCCAAATGTTCCTTGTATGAGCAATAGACCTTCTTTCAAAGTCTCTTGCTGTGTAAAGTGACATCAGTCTCCAAATCCAATCTGTTAATTGGAAGGAGGTCCATTCCAGCTCTGTAGAGAGATCACAAAAGATTTCTTAATAAATATTACTTCATTTATGATACAAGAGCAATTATACTAATCCACATTATGTTCTCAAATGATAGCATTATCTCAACAAATTGAAATGAAACATAATTTAAACTCCTTTTCCATTTCAGAAAAAGAAGGAATTACTTTGCTGTTGCCCTTGAATTGTAGAGTAACTTTGCTTTTGTGAACATTATTCTACTGTTCACTCAATTCCACTCATAGTCAACTTATTCCAAATTTATATTCCTAAAAGATGAAGACAGTGCACTCTTAAGCAGATGCTCTAAATAGAACTCCCCCTGGGAAACTGTCCATGACTTTACAGTCAATGAACAGTTTAATAAATTTATTTGTTGATGCTTTTATTCAAGGTAAGAGGAAAAAAGTAAGCATGAATTTATGCTACATTATACTAGTCTGATTTTTCTGATTCTAGAATGCTATTCCTTAGTGAGAGAAGAAGCACTACCTTATAGTTAATTTTCATTCCCTTAAAACCATTAGAGAGTTGTTCTAAATGTTTATCAACAGTGAGAATTTCCAGGACTTTGGTAAATAACACTCAGTTAGTGTAACTAATGACTTCCACACAACAATTTATACCTACCTCATGGTTCATGTGAAATTCTGATACCCAACTCTTCAGTCAGACCAGAAAAGTGAAAACAACAGGCATTTACTGAACTTTAGATGAAATGTCACAAAGAAGAAAGCAGAGTGAGATAACTTCAAGATGGTGTGAAAAAATAAAAATCCTATGTATCCTGGACTGGAAAGCCAGGGCAAACTGAACATCATGACTGATGATGGTAAGCAAAAATGCTAAAATTTCACATATGTTATTTGTTTTTTTGTATAAGCATTATTATAATAATCATTTAATTTATACTAGTAATTATAAATTGAGTATTTTAATATGTAAGTTATATGACTAAATCATGTAACCATATCTTTTGTTACATTCACTGCTATGATTGCTTGATTATTTAGCCAAAGCTCAAGTACTTTATGGTGATAGCTTCCCAAATTGCAGGTTTGAGATAAAAGAAGGATAATCCACTTGAGTCTGTAATGGACTTGACCTAGACTTTTAAATCAATTCTTCTTGTTTATATATCTATAATCAAAGTTCAGACTCTGTTTTCTCACTTTTGCCTTTATCTCCTATTCTGTTTTAGTTAACTGCTTTAGAGTCTACTAATTCATTTAATTGTACATTATAGTTACTTGTCACAAATTCCAACCTATATTACTTGACTCCCTTTCTTTCAAATCAAAAAACTCAGTTTACTGTCCTTAAGAACTTCAGAATGTTTACTCTTGCATTTACTTTTTATTTGTATTTGATCTTTCCAAGGAATGGAGGAAGAAAAACTTGAGTAGAAGATGTTTTACATTGAAATCACTACAAATGTGCATTTGAGGTGTGCCTACTGTGACCAATACTATGCAGAAGAAAAATGGTATTAATTAAATCTCTTGTTCTTTCCCTTCTTCTCAATGAAACATTCCTTTCTGTCTCTTGATGTTTATCCCTTTGAAGAACATTGATGGACTTTAGACCAACCCTTAGTGCCACTAGGCTTGGCACTTCAACTGACTATAGATGCCTTACATTACACCCTACTTCCTCATGGCTATTTTCCAAAATAACCTGAAATATTTAAAAGTACATTTTAGTACTGGCTATAAATGTTTTGCTTTATGGAAATGAATGAACAATCTTTATTACATAGGTTTATAAGCTAAAAGAGATAAAGGAGACACAAGTAACAGAAGCAGGTGAATGAGAGACAACCAGATGTGCATTTTTGGAATGGGAGTAGATAAGGAGAAAAGGGAAGATTATATTGCATCAGTACCTTCTGACACCAGTTTAAAAATACTTCAGTCAATAAGTGCTCTACTATAACTTAATGAAATTTTTAAAGAACTTTAAAAAAACTTAAAAATAGTTTATTTGAAACATACAACTATTGAAAAAGGAGTGGGAGAGATCAAAGGGAATACAGCATTACATGAAAGAGAGAAACAAAATTCCCCGTCAATACAGCGGCAAATGTACTGTGCCTCCTCTTCTTGGACATGTACCAAGTCAAATACTTACATCAATAAATGGTAGTTAAAGATTGTGCTTAAGTGGTTTATTGTGTTTCAGTGTTGCATAAAAAACATGTTCGTTAGGTTTAAGTGAGTATTAAAGAGCTAACAAAGGTTGGACCTGCCAGTGGAGTCACCTGGTTGGAATTCAGAAAAAGAAAACACAAACTAAGAAAAAAAAACTCCATGTTTAAAATCAAGGGTTTTTTCCTGCCATATTAAATATTCTTAAAATAATTTTAATTATTTTTGGACATATTATGTTTAGCCTCCTAGAGGAAAATATATTCCACTAGACTTAGATGAAATTTATATTTTACAAGCATATGGAAGTCAATAAACAATAGATAATAATGTCTGTGGGTTTAGTAGAACTCACAGCATCTGGGTACATGATGACAATTGGAAAAAATGATTTAATTTCTATAAAATACACAGTGGTGCAAAGTAATATAAAAACTCAAGGTATTATCAGTAAGAACTGAACATAGGTTTTGATTGTTTTGTTTTTTTCCTTAATTATGAAGGATCCCATTATATTATCTTCCTTCAAGGATGGGCCCTAGAAACTTTAGCTGAGATATTCAGATAGTTTAGTTTAGTAAATTTAAATTAGAGCAGGAGAGTTATTTTTCCGCTCAAAGTCAGTATTATTCACAAAGACATTACTTTATGTTATTAAATATGTTTTAAATAAATGATTAATAAAGTAAAGATTATATAGCATGTCATCAGTAAACTGCATATGCATCATGAATTCATTCCTCCACTCAGACAGTAATTCACTCAGTTGATTAATACTGTCTTATAATTCTATCTTTCCTCCCAATCTATGACCCTTTCTTGGAGAACTTGAATCTGTAATCACAACCTGGAATCGGTAAAACTATACACTACACAACTCTTGCGTCAACTCCTTCTAGCAGCAACCCCGATTTCTTCTGAATCAAGATGGTTAGTTTCTGGCTGACTGAGCTACCCAGATTTCCTAACCTAATTATTTGAATGTGGGACAAAAATTTAAGTTCCTTGGCTGTGATGAGTTTACTGTGAGGAGAATGAAGTGTGAGGACTGCTACTTTCAGGCAGCAATAATGAGCTGATCTGCCAAACGAAAGGACAATAAACAGAGAACAGGCATAAAGGAACAGTTTAGATCACAAAGAACATGAAGCCTAAGAGAGAGCAAGTGAGCGAGAGAGAGAAAATCTCTGTATAGTATTCCAATTTCTGTTGGAGTCAACTATGTTTTCAATAATTGTTTCATTACATGCTTTGTATGCTTAAAATGAAATTACTTTTCTAGACCTTCACTAAATGAGTTTTTATTCCCTGGACCCAAACTAAGGCTCAAATACCAAGATAGCTTCATAGTAATAGAACACTGGCTATTGCGAGGCTCATTTGTACATTAACTGCCTGTAGTCTGCTGTGAGTTAAGCAATCAATAGAAAATGGAAACTGATCTTTCTTTTGGCAGTTTGAAGATGTTTAAAACTTTTCTTCATGTAATTAGAAATATTTAAAGATTTAAATCTGATTTAAAGATGTATTTTTAGCAAGAACTGTTTGAGAAATAAAATTGAAGAACAAAAATTGGAGTATATACAATCTATACTAATATGTATTCCTATATTAATAATTCATTATAATTTGGGTGGTTCTATCTAGATGCTCATGCTCTGAGTGCCACCCACCTTCCATAGACCTCAATTCTGCTATCAGATGATGACTGAAGCAGAGACCCTCAGAGTACCTCATTTTCCTGGAGAGCCCCACCAACACTCGCAGCTTTAAGAACAATTATTTCTCTTAATCAGTCTTGTAAATATTCTCCCTGATTTCAGTATACATGGAAATGATGCTTCCATTCCTGTCATAGTACCATTTCCTGATCTACTGCCTGCCAATAATGCTATCCCCAATCCCTTCTCAGGGTTTTACTTCCACAGTCATATGATAGATTTTGCTAGAGATGGCCTCTACCTTCCCAAGACCTACATATTTTTCACTGTTTCTCTCCCCTGTTTTGTTCTTGAGCCCTTCAGACACAGCTTAGATGGCCCACTTTTCTAAGAAGATCCTCGTATGCCTTTTCAACTCTCTTGACAAACTCTGCATACCACCATGTTGACTTTAAAGTCATGACAGCCCAACATCAATTTAACTTTTGCTACTACAAGCAATCAAACTAAATTTCTTAGTTAATTCACTCTCTGACTCTCTGTGATTTAATCTCACAGCTTCTCCTTCCCCCTCAAATATCTATTAAGCCTTCTTCTCTCCTTGCTCTCAGCCCGTGAATTAGCCTCAGAAGCAATCAGAAGAGAAGTGCTACATTCCACCATCTTTCTATTACTTTGATGATTCTTAATACCGATCTAAGAGCAACCTCTCTAATTAGATCTCACTCCTTTCCTGACTACCTAAAGATATCAGTCTTGCAGTTGCCATCTTTCTCTGGAACATCAGGGTTTTTTTCCTTTTCTTTTTTTGATATTTTTTTATTGAAGTATAGTAGATTATGCAATATTATATTGGTTTCAAGTAAACAACATAGTAAGTCAACAGTTATATACATTATTAAATCCTCACCCCAACTAGTGTAGTTACTGTCAACATGCCAAGATGTTACAGAAGTTTTGACTATATTCTCTATGCTGTACTTTCATCTCCATGATAATTTATATTATATTTGAGATTTTGTGCCCCTTTGTCCCCTTGACTTCTTCACCACCCATTCCAACTCCTCCGCCATTGTAACCACCAGTCATCAGTTTTTCTTTATACTGAATCATTCCCCTAAGCCTACAGATGATGTAATATTTTCCATCTTAAATTTAAAAACAAAAAGTGTCCCCCAAAAGTTGAACATGAAATGGCCTGAAATACATTTTAATATAATTCCAAAAAGTTAGTTGAACTGAATTCTTCAAATAATAAAAAATAAGTTCCAGGAAAATAAAGGGCAGACGACTCATTACAAAAATTATTCATAATTCATCTCACCCTACGAACATGTGTTTTCCACATTTCATTCATATACTAACAATATTTTTATAGAAACTAGCACAGAGTGATTTCAAAATCAGCATTTTATAGAAATATAAGGATATCATGAATGTTAGGTACAGATATGATATGAACAATTTACAAGTAATAAAAGTAATAAAATACAATTCTAGTAATCACACTCTAATCCAATGTCTCTTTTTACTTTGTGCAGAACCAAGATTAATGTGGTTTATTACTGTTTTTATTTAGAAACTTTAAATATACTTAGAGTGATGTGTGATGTTAGTTCAGTCTTAGTAAAGCAGTTTTTATTCTTTAAGAGCTGGTGACCTATGTAAACAGCCTATTTTCATATGTCCCCATTAGTCTTGGACAAATTAAATTTTTAAAAAATTGAGTGTGAAACTAAACAGATAAAATCAATACAGAACATAATTCAGCTTCTAGATTCTGAATCCAGAATTAACACCTTGTATTACTTGCTTCCTCTGGTCTTTCTCCTACTTGCTTACTATGTTATTTTGTTCACATACATAATCTTTTTATTCCAAATGTAGCTATGAAGGTGGATATGTATGATTAGTCAGGACACGAATCAGAGATTTTGATTTTTCCAAATCTTATTCTCCAAGGATATTTGAGCTTTAAATAAAGAATATAGAATTCTAGTCCATTCCCATTTTCAAAGGTATTTAAGAGTTGAATCAAAAATTTCTTATAATTTTATATTTTAATGAATTTCCCATATTGAGTGCTGATAATATATAAGGAACACAAATAAGGGTTTGTAAAAGGCTCTAAGTGGACCTCTGGTTTCCAGGTCTGTACATAAGGATCTCACAAGTCGCCATTCTGTCCTAACAGCAATAGAAAGTTGAACAGACTAGTAAGTCAGCAACTTCTGGCTCCCTAAGACAAGTGAGGACAAAGGACAACCTGCTGCCTCAGGACTGGGGAGACAGATGGAGAATACACGGCATTGTGGTTTACCTGGGCAGAGAGCCGTGAGTGGAAACTGCCGTGGCAACCAGTATTGGGGTAGGTAAACATCCGCACTGATGAACTGCTGGATGTTCAGTACGGACACGTCTGAGAACTAAACATTCTAAGGGTTCCAGTCATAGGGGAACCCCCACACTTTCACAGGGATTTACCTGCAGGAGCTTGACCAGGTTCTCACAGTAAATGTAAGAGAAAAATCCCCTCGTGTTTCCAGCAGGAAGAAGGGAAAAGAACCATTTTGAAATATCCCAAAACACTCTGTTCTTCTGAACAAGGCCTGCTCTCAGGAGAAACTAGTTATCTAGAGCCTAACCTGCTGGAGTATTATCAGAGCTTAACTGACCTGGGAGAAGGGAAATATACAACTTCACTCAGCGTTAGCCTTCCACATGGGAAAAAGGAAATAACCCAACTCCAGCCAACTCAAGCCATGCTGCCCCAGCTAAAAGTGGAGAATAAAAAAAAACACTTGGGCTGTTTATAGTCCAAAGGCATAGGTTCCCTAAAATACGAGCCCTAGTCACAGAACAACAGAACACTTCCCCTGCTCCTCCACCTCACCACCAGCTCCTTTGACTTGGTACCTCATATCTTGCTCTCGGTAAAAAATTAAAAGATATATGAAAGGCAAAAAACACTATTTGCAAAGAGAGCAAGCATCAGAACCAGACATGGCAGGGATGTTAGAATTCCAGACAAGGAATTTAAAAAAAATTATCGTTAATATGCTAAGGGCTCTGATGGATAAAACAAATAGCATGCAAGAACAAATGGACAATGTAAGTAAAAAGATGTAAATCTTAACAAAGAATCAAAAGAAATTCTAGAAATCAAAAACACTGTAACATAAATAAAAAATGCCTTTGATGGACTTACTGGTACACAGGAGATGGCTCAGGAAAGCAAAACTTAGCTTGAAGATATTATTAATAGAAATCTCCAAAACCGGAAAGGAAAGAGATCAAACATTGAGAAAACAGAACAGAATATTCAAGGACTGCAGGACAGCTGCAAAAGTGCGATGAATGTGTAATGGGAAAACCAGAAGCAGAAGAAATAAAGAAAGGAACAGAAGAAATATCTGAAACAACAAAGACTGACAATTTCCCCAAAATAATGTCAGACAACAAACCACAGACCCAGGAAGCTCAGAGAACACCAACCAAGATGAATGCCAAAAAAAGACTTAAGAATATCATTTTCAAACAACAGAAAAATCAATGATAAAGAAAAAATTCCCGAAAGAAGCTAAAGGAAAAAGCACCTTAGTTATACAAGAACAAAGATAGGAATTACATCCTATTTCTCCTGAAAAACCATACAAACAACAGAAAAATGAAATATTTAGTGTTCAGAGGGAAAAAAAGAAAATGCTCACCACCTAGAATTCTGTACCCTGTGGAATTACCCTTCAAAAGTGAAGGAGAAATAAAAACTTTCTCAGAGAAAAAACTGAGGGAATTTGCTACTTTAGACTTGCCTGGCAAGAAATGTTATGAGAAGTTGTTTAGAACATGATCAGCATTTTGGAAGCACACCTTCATGCCCCATCCAGTCAGAAATCCTTTTCCTAGAGTAACCACAGTGAGTCCTGACATTCAGCTGCATAGATTCACTTTACCCATTTTTTTAAACATTTTTATGCATGGAATTACACACTATATTGTTTGTGAAATACATAAAGCCATACCTTTAAGATGCATGTACTTTTTTATTTAGTTAATAATATTGTACCAATGTCAACTTCCTGGTTTTGGTGTTTAATCAAAGGAGCTGCAAATTTATTTGCACGTGGAGGTTTATGGCAGCTTTGTTTGTCACTGCCAAAATTTGCAAGCAACTGAATATCCTTCAATATGGTTAATGGATAAACTGTGATACATCCAGACAATGGAATATTATTCACTGTCAAGAGTTTTCAAGCAATGAAAGGACATAGAGGAAGTTTAAATGTATATTACTAAGTGAAGGAAGTCACCTGGAAAGGCTATATACTACATGATTTCAACTATATGACTTTTGGTAAAGTAAAAACTATGGAAACTATAGTTTCCAGGGGTTGGGATCATGAGGAAGGGATGAATAGGAAGAGCACAGAGGATTTTAGGGCAGTGAAAATACTCTGTGTGATATTATAATGAAAGATATACATTTTTGTACATTTGTCCAAAACCATAAAATGTGTAACACCAAGAATCCTAATATAAACTATGGACTTTGGGTGATACGGTGTGTCAGTATAGGCTCATCAATTGTAACAAATGGACCATGTGGGTGGGGGATGTTGTTAATAGGGAAGACTGTGCATGTGTAGAGTTAGTGGTTATATGCAAAATGTCTATACTTCCTGTCAAGTTTGCTGTGAACCTAAAATTGCTCTAAAAAGTGTTCTTTAAAAAAAAGGATGTAGGAAATTGTCTTCATTTATAGGAAATATAAATCCTAACCTTGGCTTTTGCATTTAGTGAATAGGATGTGTCAAAATATGCAATACAGAGCCACTTTTTTTGATGCAGGTTATTATTAAATGTAAAAAAGAAATCTGCTTCTGAAGCATCAGTCAATATATTCATATGCTCATTCTAACACTTTGAACAGTGCAAAATCTTTTCCTCATGAAAATTTCAATAAAATTATTTTTCTTGGCATCTTGTCATTGTAAGTATCCACAGTAGAACCTAACACAGTGTACAACTGAACAGAATAGGATGCAAAAAATTTCCAAGAAAAGCTAAATATTAATATTCAAAATGCCTAAATAAAAAAATCCTAACATGTACAGCTAGAAGAGATATTCAATGTTTATAATCATTTAAAAAATCATTAGTCATTTAAAGTCCTAATTTTGAAGACTGTACATCTCTTTCTGAAGGATTACCTCAGAGTGATTCTCTATATTTAACATAGCATCTTTCTTTAAAGTTTGCACCCTATTCTAGAAAAATAATTTTCCAATTAGGGGCAATGAAAACTTTCATCAAAGAATGAAGCTGTGAGAAATTGTGATGTCTTAAGATGTTTTGGTCCCTTTTCATCACCATATTTTGTGTTGTCTTCTTAATCATACATAAAAACACAATGACTTAAAGATGCAATTTATCTTTTTAAAAATCAAATCCATGTGGGGCTTTATATAAACAAAAGGTAACTATTATATAAATAATCATACTTATGCCAAATAACCTATTAAGTTATTATGTGACATTATTATAAAACAAAGTTTACACAAAAAAATCCTGAACATATTTAAAGCATTGTTATGATTTTCTAAAGGAAAGGCTCCTTATATCACAAAACATTAAAGATATATGCTTGACTGTCTCTGTCAACTAAATAGATTAAGTATATAGTACTCAGTAAGAAATCAATCCTTGCTAAAGCTAGTGCTTCTAATAGATTAAATACAACACAACCTGTATAATTTCCTTTCAAGCATTATTATGAGTTGGCTGGTGGCTTAAAAAGATAAGAAGTACATTTTAACAAAGTTTCAGCATCTATTTTATCTGGATTTCCTTTGAAGACATAAGAATATTTTACTTGAGAAGAGTATATTTATAAAAATGATTTATAGCTCTGATTTAAGTTGATCTTACATATGCATGAGGTTTTAAATATCTTCCAGCTTATCTTGTTAAATATGTATTTAACATTAACATTTAAAGATATTTTAATATTAATATTAAACTAATAGTACCACTTTAGTATATAGATTTTATTTATGTCATTTCTCAATTCATACATATTGTTAATAATGACAATAGAAGCACTGACCTCTCAACCTATAATTCAAATCTCCCTGTATCTACACTAAGGTACTGCATTAAACTAATATCTGCCCTTAACTGGTCTCTTTACTTCTAAGTCCATCCTATCCAATTCTTCCCATTGTCCAAATTATTTAAAGAATTAAATCCATTGGAGAATATTTTGATTGTACTGTTTTCCTGATCAACCACTGGCTCCTTAATATTTATAAATTTAAGTTTAATCTTTGTCATCACAGGTTCCAAAACCTCTCTAACTGAATCAAACTTCAAAAGAAAACCAGGTTTACTATCACCTAAAAGCATATTGCTTTCTCTTCTTTATCTCTTGCTTTTACTATTTCTCTGTTCTAAGTGTTTATACCTTAACCATACCCATTCTTGAAACAAACTCAGGAAAAAAGTTCCTTGCTTTTTCACAAAGCACCTTTTCTCTACTATAATAAGCAGTGTTTTCTCTTTTTCTGGATTCTAAAGGATTACATGAATCTTGCAATGTGCATTATTGTTAATTGTTTTAAAATTTTTTTATCTCTCCACTGTAATTGAAAAGTATTAAGATCAGATGTCTTATATTTCTTCACATCTGCATTATCAAACACAGATTAGAGCTACATTAAGCTTTTTTTGGTATTAGTTAATTATCCAATTAATCTGTATTTTGATGAATCTTTTTTGTAATACACACTATTACATGTGTGATTTGACTTCTAGTGTCATTAATCATATTATTTACCTATACATTATAATTTGCTGAAGAGAAAAGTATTTTGATAATAAAATAAAACTCTAAAATTGAGATTCTTTAGCTTCTTGTGATGATATATACAATGTTTAGTTATTATAAGATAGAGACAATTATTTTATTAACCATTCATTACAACTGGAAACAATATACAGACAGGAATTAAAATAATTCTATGGGAGGGCGGAGCCAAGACGGCGGCGTGACTAGAGCAGCAGAAATCTCCTCCCAAAACCACATTTATCTATGAAAATGTAACAAAGACAACTCTTCCTAAAATAGAGACCAGAGGACACAGGACAACATCCAGACCACATCCACACCTGCGAGAACCCAGCGCCTCCCGGCGGGTGGAGAGGAGTCAGCAGGGAGGGAGAAGGAGCCAGAACTGCTGAACACCCAGCCACAGCCATCCAGACCAGAGTGCAGACACAGTGCATGTGTGGGGTCCTGGATACTAGGGAAACAGGGCAGCAGGACTGGTGAGCAAGAGCCTGAGGCTAACACTGGAGAACAAAGAAACGGGAGCGGCCTTTTTTTTTTCTTCTTCTTTTTTTTTTTTTTTGGCGAGTGCTTTTTGGAAGTCTTAAAGGGACAGGGACCCTAATACTAGGGAAACAGGGAAGCAAGACCGGTGAGTGGGTGCCTGCGACCGGCGCCTGAGGACAAAGAAAATCATGCATATTTCTTTATTTTTTTTAAATTACGTATTTAATTTTTTTTTCTTTTGTAGTTGCTGTTATTGTTTTGGTTTGGAGAGTGCTTTTTGGAAGTCTTAAAGGGGCAGGGCAGGACACTTAGTCCAGAAACAGGGAATCTGGGGATCTCTGGGCACTCTAACCCCATGGGCAGCAGGGAGCACAGAGGCTCGTTACGGAGATAAATAGCCTCCCAGCCGCTCCCCCTCCAATGGGGCTCCACCATTTTGGAGCAGCAGCCCGAGCCAGGCCACGCCCATGGCAAGAGTGGAGATAAACTCCATGGCAGCCAGGCAGGAAGCAGAAGCCCTGTCTGCACACAGCTGCCCAGCACAAGCCACTAGAGGTCGCTATTCTCCCAGGAGAGGAAGGCCACAAATCAACAAGAAGGAAAGCTCTTCCAGCTGTCACTTGTACCAGCCCTGCAAACTATCTCTATCACCATGAAAAGGCAAAACTACAGGCAGACAAAGATCACAGAGACAACACCTGAGAAGGAGACAGACCTAAATAGTCTTCCTGAAAAAGAATTCAAAATAAAAATCATGAACATGCTGACAGAGATGCAGAGAAAAATTCAAGAGCAATGGGATTAAGTCCAGAGGGAGATCACAGATGTCAGGAAGGAGATCACAGAAGTGAAACAAACCCTGGAAGGATTTACAAGCAGAATGGATAAGATGCAAGAGGCCATTGAAGGAATAGAAACCAGAGACCAGGAACGTATAGAAGCTGACATAGAGAGAGTTAAAAGGATCTCCAGGAACAAAACAATACTAAGAGAACTATGAGACCAATCCAAAAGGAACAATATCCATATTATAGGGGTACCAGAAGAAGAAGAGAGAGGAAAAGGGATAGAAAGTCTCTTTGAAGAAATAATTGCTGAAAACTTACCCAATCTGGGGGAGGAAATAATCAAACAGACCATGGAAATACACAGAACCCCCAACAGAAAGGATTCAAGGAGGACAACACCAAGACACATAATAATTAAAATGGCAAGGATCAAGGACAAGGAAAGAGTTTTAAAGGCAGCTAGAGAGAAAAAGGTCACTTATAAAGGAAAACCCATCAGGCTAACATCAGACTTCTCAACAGAAACCCTACAGGCCAAAAGAGAATGGCATGATATATTTAATGCAATGAAACAGAAGGGCCTTGAACCAAGGATACTGTATCCAGCACGACTATCATTTAAATATGATGGTGGGATTAAACAATTCCCAGGCAAGCAGAAGCTGAGGGAATTTGCTTCCCACAAACCACCTCTACAGGGGATCTTACAGGGACTGCTCTAGATGGGAGCACTCCTAAAAAGAGCACAGAACAAAACACACAACATATGAAGAATGGAGGAGGAGGAATAAGAAGGGAGAGAAGAAAAGACTCTCCAGACAGTGTATATAACAGCTCAATAAGTGAGTTAAGTTAGGCAGTAAGATACTAAAGAAGCTAACCTTGAACCTTTGGTAACCACGAACCTAAAGCCTGCAATAGCAATAAGTACATATCTCCAAATAGTCACCCTAAATGTAAATGGACTTAATGCACAAATCAAAAGACACAGAGTAATAGAATGGATAAAAAAGCAAGACCCATTTACATGCTGCTTACAAGAAACTCACCTCAAACCCAAAGACAAGCACAGACTAAAAGTCAAGGGATGGAAAAACATATTTAAGGCAAACAACAGTGAGAAGAAAGCAGGCATTGCAGTACTAATATCAGACAAAATAGACTTCAAAATAAAGAAAGTAACAAGAGATAAAGAAGGACACTACATAATGATAAAGGGCTCAGTCCAACAAGAGGATATAACCATTCTAAATATATATGCACCCAACACAGGAGCACCAGCATATGTGAAACAAATACTAACAGAATTAAAGAGGGAAATAGACTGCAATGCATTCATTTTAAGAGACTTCAACACACCACTGACACCAAAGGATAGATCGACCGGGTAGAAAATAAGTAAGGACACACAGGCAGTGAACAACACACTAGAACAGATGGACCTAATAGACATCTATAGAACTCTACATCCAAAAGCAACAGGATATACATTCTTCTCAAGTGCACATGGAACATTCTCCAGAATAGACCACATAGTAGCTCACAAAAAAAGCCTCAGTAAATTCCAAAATATTGAAATTCTGCCAACCAATTATTCAGACCACAAAGATATAAAACTAGAAATAAATTCTACAAAGAAAACAAAAAGACTCACAAACACATGGAGGCTTAACAACATGCTTCTAAATAAACAATGGATCAATGAACAAATCAAAATAGAGATCAAGGAATATATAGAAACAAATAACAACAACACAAGCCCCCAACTTCTGTGGGACGCAGTGAAAGCAGTCTTAAGAGGAAAGTATATAGTGATCCAGGCACACTTGAAGAAGGAAGAACAATCCCATATTCATAGTCTAATGTCACAATTATCGAAACTGGAAAAAGAACAAATGAGGCCTAAAGTCAGCAGAAGGAGAGACATAATAAACATAAGAGAAGAAATAAACAAAATTGAGAAGAATAAAACAATAGCAAAAATCGACGAAACCAAGAGCTGGTTCTTTGAGAATATAAACAAAATAGATAAGCCTCTAGCCAAACTTATTAAGAGAAAAAGAGAATCAACACACATCAACAGGATCAGAAATGAGAATGGAAAAATCACAACAGACTACAGAAATACAAAGAATTATTAAAGACCACTATGAAAACCTACATGCCAACAAGCTGGAACACCTAGAAGAAATGGACAACTTCCTAGAAAAATACAACCTGCCAAGACTGACCAAGGAAGAAACACAAAAGTTAAACAAACCAATTACGAGCGAAGAAATTGAAATGGTAATCAAAAAACTACCCAAGAACAAAACCCCGGGGCCAAACAGATTTACCTCAGAATTTTATCAGACACACAGAGAAGACATAATACCCATTCTGCTTAAAGTGTTCCAAAAAATAGAAGAGGAGGGTATACTCCCAAACTCATCCTATGAAGCTAACATCACCCTAGTGCCAAAACCAGGCAAAGACCCCACCAAAAAAGAAAATTACAGACCAATATCCCTGATGAATACAGATGCAAAAATACTCAATAAAATATTAGCAAACAGAATTCAACAGTATATCAAAAGGATCATACACCATGACCAAGTGGGATTCATCCCAGGGATGCAAGGATGGTACAACATTCGAAAATCCAACCACATCATCCACCACATCAACAAAAAGAAAGACAAAAACCACATGATCATCTCCATAGATGCTGAAAAGCATTTGACAGAATTCAACATCCATTCATGATAAAAACTCTCAGCAAAATGGGAATAGAGGGCAAGTACCTCAACATAATAAAGGCCATATATATGATAAACCCACAGCCAACATTATACTGAACAGAGAGAAGCTGAAAGCATTTCCTCTGAGATCAGGAACAAGACAGGGATGTCCACTCCCCCCACTGTTATTCAACGTGGTACTGGAGGTCCTAGCCAGAGCGATAAGACAAAACAAAGAAATACAAGGAATCCAGATTGGTACAGAAGAATTTAAACTGTCACTATTTGCAGATGACATGAAATTGTACATAAAAAACCCTAAAGACTCCACTCCAAAACTACTAGAACTGATATCAGAATACAGCAAAGTGGAAGGATACAAAATTAACACACAGAAATCTGTAGCTTTCCTATATACTAACAATGAACCAATAGAAAGAGAAATCAGGAAAACAATTCCATTTACAATTGCCTCAAAAAGAATAAAATACCTAGGAATAAACCTAACCAAAGAAGCGAAAGACCTATACCCTGAAAACTACAAGTCACTCTTAAGAGAAATTAAAGGGGACACTAACAAATGGAAACTCATCCCATGCTCATGGCTAGGAAGAATTAATATCATCAAAATGGCCATCCTGCCCAAAGCAATATACAGATTTGATGCAATCCCTATCAAATTACCAGCAACATTCTTCAATGAACTGGAGCAAATAGTTAAGAAATTCATATGGAATCATCAAAGAACCCAAAAAGCCAAAGCAATCCTGAGAAAGAAGAATAAAGTAGGGGAGGATCTCACTCCCCAACTTCAAGCTCTACTACAAAGCCATAGTAATCAAGACAATTTGGTACTGGCACTAGAACAGAGCCACAGACCAGTGGAACAGATTAGAGACTCCAGACATTAACCCAAACATATATGGTCAATTAATATTTGATAAAGGAGCCATGGACATACAATGGCGAAATGACAGTCTCTTCAACAGATGGTGCTAGTAAAACTGTACAGTTACATGTAGGAGAATGAAACTGGACCATTGTCTAACCCCATACACAAAAGTAAATTCAAAATGGATCAAAGACCTGAATGTAAGTCATGAAACCATAAAACTCTTAGAAAAAAACATAGGCAAAAACCTTTTAGACATAAACATGAGTGACCTCTTCTTGAACATATCTCCCAGGGCAAGGAAAACAACAGCAAAAATGAGCAAGTGGGACTATATTAAGCTGAAAAGCTTCTGTACAGTGAAAGACACCATCAATAGAACAAAAAGGAACCCTACAGTATGGGAGAATATATTTGAAAATGACAGATCCGATAAAGGCTTGACATCCAAAATATATAAAGAGCTCACATGCTTCAACAAACAAAAAACAAATAATCCAATTAAAAAATGGGCAGAGGAAGTGAACTGACAGTTTTCCAAAAAAGAAATAAAGATGGCCAACAGACACATGAAAAGATGCTCCACATCGCTAATTTTCAGAGAAATGCAAGTTAAAACTACAATGAGATATCACCTCACACCAGTAAGGATGGCTGCCATCCAAAAGACAAACAACAACAAATGTTGGCGAGGCTGTGGAGAAAGGGGAACCCTCCTACACTGCTGGTGGGAATGTAAATTAGTTCAACCATTGTGGAAAGCAGTATAGAGGTTCATCAAAATGCTCAAAACAGACCTACCATTTGACCCAGGAATTCCACTCCTAGGAATTTACCCTAAGAACGCAGCAATCAAGTTTGAGAAAGACAGATGCACCCCTATGTTTATCACAGCACTATTTACAATAGCCAAGAATTGGAAGCAACCTAAATGTCCATCGGTAGATGAATGGATAAAGAAGATGTGGTACATATACACAATGGAATACTACTCAGCCATAAGAAGAGGGAAAATCCTACCATTTGC
This sequence comes from Manis javanica, assembly GCF_040802235.1. Taxonomy (NCBI): domain Eukaryota; kingdom Metazoa; phylum Chordata; class Mammalia; order Pholidota; family Manidae; genus Manis; species Manis javanica. The sequence goes on from NC_133161.1 coordinate 81,877,469, forward strand.
AGCAATATGGATGGAGCTGGAGGGTATTATGCTCAGTGAAATAAGCCAAGTGGAGAAAGAGAAATACCAAATGATTTCACTCATCTGTGGAGTATAAGAACAAAGGAAAAACTGAAGAAACAAAACAGCAGTGGAATTACAGAACCCAAAAATGGACTAACAGGTATCAAAGGGAAAGGGACTGGGGAAGATGGGTGGGTAGGGAGGGATAAGGGGGGGGAGAAGAAAGGGGGTATTAAGATTAGCATGCATGGGGGGGAGGGAGAAAGTGGAGGGCTGTACAACACAGAGAAGACAAGTAGTGATTCTACAACATTTTGCTATGCGGGTGGACAGTGACTGTAAAGTGGTTCATAGGGGGGACCTGGTATAGGGGAGAGCCTAGTAAACATAATATTCTTCATGTAAGTGTAGATTAAAGATTAAAAAAAAAGAAAGAAAGAAAGAGAGAAAGAAAAGGTGGATTACTCCTTGATAGGATAAAACTAATGGTAAATCAACAATTAATGCATTCTTTAAATATCCTTAATTTTGATCACTTAAAGGGTGTCAGATGATCAGTTATGGAGGTACACTTTTCTGATAATATTCCTTTCTCTTAAATAAAAAGCAGTTCCTGTGTGTTGATTTCCAATGAGTTATACACAATGGTATAAAGGGCATATAAAAGTGTGGGCAAAGGGTCTATTTGTTGTACAGAAGATCAAAGCCTAATTTGGCTACCCAGAAAATGAACTAAGATACGATATGAAGAAGAACTTCCAACATCAGCACTCTCTGGAAGACTCATAACAGAAGATGATCATCAAAAATCCTCCACAAAGATCCAGGCGATGCTGCAGTTGTAGCTGCATCCATCCCACCATTTCCTGCACTTGCCATTGGAATGAAGAAGAAGATATGTAAGCTGGCCTGTGCATACAGTAAAACAACAAATTTGACTGGATCTATACTGTTGGAACTCAACCACGAATTAGGAGAAGTGCAAGTTGTAGCACTCCAAAATCTTACGACTACGAACTATCTACGGTTAAAAGAACATATGGGATGTGAACAGTTCCCAGGAATGGATTGTTTTAATTTGTCTGATTTCTCTCAGACTGTTCAAGTACAGTAGGACAATATCCATCATATCATAGACAAATTTTCACAAACACCTAGGGTGCCTAACTGTTTTTTTTGGCCTCACTGGAGATGGCTGGTAATTATAGATGTGCTTTGGTTATGTAACTGTATTCCTATTATGTTAATGTGTGTGTGCAATTGTTAGTAGTTTAAAACCTATACATGCTTAAGTTACTCTACAAGAAGATATGTCAAAGAAGTAATCAATCCTCCCATGTTTTCTTCTATATGCTACCTCTATAACTTTTCTTCTTCCTTCCTAATTACAACCCTTAAATAGAATTCATGCCTCATATCGAATTTAGCAAGTATCATAATTCCTCCAAGTGGTAAAGATACCTCAAGACAAATGCTGGGCATAGAAGCCACAGGACATAAATCGGCAAAGAAGTAAAAAGCTAACCTTTTCAAACAATATGGCTTCTCTCTCACTTACCAACTTTACATCTCCCTGTATGGCCCTGGAAGATGACTGGTTAGCCAGAGATGGGTAAGATTCCTCAAGGGAGGAACAACCTAAGACAGGCACAGTTGCAGGGGGGCCATCAGGTGAGAAATTGGGGATCAAAAGAGGTGAGGCTTAGAACCTCACCCTCCCTGTTTTGAGAGATATCTTCTGCATCTGTGGATGTTTTAATGCCCTTTTCTAGCTTGGATTAACACATAGTCTACAGGCACACACCTGATCATCTATAATTGCTCTCTTACAACACTAAACTATGTTTTCTACCTTTATCTTGCATCAACCTACCATTTCAGCATTTTATTAAAAATAAAAAAAATAATAATAATAAAGGGAGAAATGTGGGATCCACATATAAATCAAGTATAAAAATCAAACAAATATTCATATTTGACCTGATTGTTTATAGTTCATAATGCGTGATCAAAACCGAAAGTTTCTGTGATGACTGCCCTTGTACTGTTCACCATGTAAGAACTTATTCACTATGTAAGAATTCGTTCACCATGTAAGAACTTGTTCATTATGCTTCAGAAGATTGGAGACTGACGAGAATTAGGGTTGAGATGGATTAATGATTGTGCATTGAGCATTGACTCCCCTATACAGAATTTTATTGTTGTTAACAACTGTTTGATCAATAAATATGAGAGATGCCCTCTCAAAAAAATATATATATGTAGATCATTCATTCCTCAAAGAAAAGAAGGAATTATATGACTTCAACAATTGTCAAAGTTAGAAAAGTATTACTAAAAGCAAACTAAATCTAAATGCATCCCATATGTCTTGATTCTAACACCAAGAAAAGAATCCTAAAAAAAAAGCAACATGTTTTATAGATGGCTTCATGCTACAGTACTATTACCCCTTGAGAGTCTACAGTGATACTGAATAATATTTTGGCAAGGACTGTAGGATGAGCTCATTATACTATACAAAACCTAAATCAGAGAAGATACTGAATTTCTTGTTGGTTATAAGTGGCTGTAGTGAATAGATCTGTCTAGAGACATATTCTTTAAAAGTTAAAATTATCATCAATCCAATCATTAATCCATAGTTAACTCAAATATGAATCAAAAACATATGAAGTCATTCATATGCAAAGCAGGATAAAAACCACTGGAGCAAAATTCACTTTCAGTTTCCCAAGCAATCATTTCTAATACCCAGGGACTTGATATATGAATTCTTTTTCCTCTGCCAATTTTGCTTTTGTGTCTTTGATATGGGTTTAATTTTTGATGACTGATTTTGCCTAAACTACTGAAAATTCAAGTAGTCCTAAATATAGCACCTATTAATTTGAGATTTGTTGAGTAGTTAAAATTCATTTGGGGCTATATTTTCTGACAGCTATGTTTTTATTTATATTTTATTTTCTAAATAAGTCTTCAAATTAAGAGCCTTTTCCAGAATACATGAAACCATTCTATAGTAAATGAATCAAGACAATGAACATTTCACTGAAGAACCAGACAACACAGTGATGCTTATCACAACTAATCAATTAAAGTTCTAGATAATTCTTAGGTTGCTGATTCTGCAGATTGGTTTGATAATAAATAAGACAAACAGAAATTGTGTTGAAATGAGGCACAGATTTCCATTGAAAGAATAGACACAGCCAATTTCACCATATATGTTATGATACATAATCTTTAAAACACAATTGCCGGGGGATCATGGGAAGATAGCGGCATGAGTATTTCAGAGGAAATCTCCTCCCCAAAACATATATATTTATAAAAATACAATAAATACAACTTTTCCTAAAAGAGACACCAGTGGATGCAGTACAACAGCCAGGATACATCTACATCTGCAAGAATTCAGCATCACACAAAGGGGGTAAGATACAAGCCGCAGCCAAGTGGGACCTGAATGTTTCCCACTCCAAAACCCGGTGGGAAGAAAGGAGTTGAAGTGGGGAGGGAGTGAAAGCCCAGGACTGCTAAACAACCAGCTCTAGAAATCCACACTCAGAACGCAGACACAAGGTGCATGGGGTGCTGGATATTAGAGAAAAGGTAAAGCAAAAGATGTGGGCAGGTCCCCGCAACCGGTGCCCCTGAAACAAAAGAAAAGCAAGTGCTTTCTGCAAGTCTTAAAGAGACAGTGACTCCATAGCTGGACAAAGTTGTCCCGGCAGCTGGGAATACCGGGGAAACTTAGGCACCCTAAACGGAGGCAGTGGAGCTCTGAAGCCCCTCACAGGACTAGGCAGCCTGCCAGTCGTTCCTCCCAACTGGCGTGGACCCTGACACATGGGCCCAGTAGCAGGAGAGTGGGAGAGTGCGCCAGGGGCGGAAGCGCTGGAAGGAACCGAGAGCAGATCTGTGCGCTGCAGGAGAGGCTTGGGCTAGCCTGCAGTGGTGTGACTGAACAGCATGGGAGCGGACCGAATGCACCGGCGGCAGTGAAGCCAGAGCCTGGTAGAAGCCTGCACGGAAAAGCCCCGCATGCACTGGCAGCAGAGCCAGAGGGAGCAGGCATGCGCCCAGGAGCTGATTGGAATCCCAGTCCAACACACAGCCGCCCAGGCCAGACCCAAAGGTCACTGATGTTACACAGCTGCCCAGCAGGGTCACCACTAGCACGGAGGAGCGAACCTGGCATGCCTGCCACTCCCCGCAGGGCTCCGCTCTGCTCTGATGGACACCCCGCCCACAGCAGTTTAGGAGATTAACCAGGTGGCTGCTCCAGGAGTGCAGGTAGCATTACAGGCAGCAGAGAAGGGCAAGGCATCCAGCAAGCAGGAAAGGACTTTCTTCTCCCAGCTGACACACCCGCAATCTGCATACAGCCACTGCAATCACCATGAAAAGGCAAAAAAATCTGGTCCAGTCCAAGATAGTTACATCTGAGAAAGGATCTGCAGAGGCAGACCTAACCAGTCTCCCTGAAAAAGAATTCAAAATAAAAATCATAAACATGCTGACAGAGCTGCAGAGAATTATGCAAGAGCTAAGGGATGAAGTCCGGAGGGAGATTACAGAAGTGAAACAAACTCTGGAAGGATTTATAAGCAGAATGGATAAATTGCAAAAGGCCATTGATGGAATAGAAACCAGAGAACAGGAATGCATAGAAGCTGATGCAGAGAGAGATAAAAGGATCTCCAGGAATGAAACAATATTAAGAGAACTGTGTGACCAATCCAAAAGGAACAATATCCGCATTATAGGGGTACCAGAGGAAGAAGAGAAAGAAAAAGGGATAGAAAGTGTCTTTGAAGAAATAATTGCTGAGAACTTCCCCAAACTGGGGGAGAAAATAGTTGCTCAGACTACGGAGGCACACAGAACTCCCTAGAGATGGGATCCAAAGAGGTCAACACCAAGACACATAATAATTAAAATGGCAATCATCAAGACAGGGACAGAGTATTAAAGGCAGCCAGAGAGAGTAAAAAGGTCACTTACAAAGGAAAACCCATCAGGCTATCATCAGACTTCTCAACAGAAACCTTACAGGCCAGAAGAGAATGGCATGATATATTTAATGCAATGAAACAGAGGGCCTTGAACCAAGGATGCTGTATCCAGCACAATTATCATTTAAATATGAAGGAGGGATTAAACAATTCCCACACAAGCAGAAGTTGAGGGAATTTGTCTCCCACAAACCACTTCTACAGGGCATCTTACAGGGACTGCTCTAGATGGGAGTACTCCTAAAAAGACCACTGAAAAAAAACACCTTAAAAATGAAGAATGGAGGAGGAGGAAATAGAAGGGAAAGAAATAATCATCAGATTGTGTTTATAACAGCTCAATAAGCAAGTGAGGTCAGACAGTAAGGTAGTAAAGAAGCTAACCTTGAACCTTTGGTAACCACAAATCTAAAGCCTGCAATGGCAATAAGTAAATATCTTTCAATAATCACCCTAAATGTAAATGGACTGAATGCACCAATCAAAAGACACAGAGTAATAGAATGGATAAAAAAGCAAGACCCATCTATATGCTGCTTACAAGAGACTCACCTCAAACCCAAAGACATGCACAGATTAAAAGTCAAGGGTTGGAGAAAGATATTTCATGCAAACAACAGAGAGAATAAAGCAGGTGTTACAATACTAGTATCAGATGAAATAGACTTCAAAATAAAGAAAGTAACAAGAGACAAAGAAAGACATTACATATTGATAAAGGGCTCAGTCCAACAAGAGGATATAACCATTATAAACACATATGCACCCAATACAGGAGCACCAATATATGTGAAACAAATACTAACAGAATTAAAGGAGGAAATACAATGCAATGCATTCATTTTGGGAGACTTTAACGCACCACTCACCCCAAAGGACAGATCCACCAGACAGAAAGTAAGTAAGGACATGGAGGTACTGAACAACACGTTAGAACAGATGGACCTAATAGACATCTATAGAACTCTACATCCAAAAGCAACAGGATACACATTCTTCTCGAGTGCACATGGAACATTCTCCAGAATAGACCACATACTAGGCCACAAAAAGAACCTCAGTAAATTCCAAAAGACTGAAATCCTACCAGCCAACTTTTCAGAGCAAAAAGGTATAAAACTAGAAATAAATTGTAAAAAGAAAGCATAAAGGCTCACAAGCATATGGAGGCTTAACAACATGCTCCTAAATAATCAATGGATCGATGACCAAATTAAAATGGAGATCCAGCAATATATATGGAAACAAATGACAACAATAACACAAAGCCCCAACTTCTGTGGGATGCAGCAAAAGCAGTCTTAAGAGGAAAGTATATAGCGATCCAGGCACACTTGAAGAAGGAAGAACAATCCCAAATGCATAGTCTAATGTCACAATTATTGAAATTGGAAAAAGAAGAACAAATGAGGCCTAAGGTCAGGAGAAGGAGAGACATAATAAAGATCAGAGAAAAAATAAACAAAATTGAGAAGAATAAAACAATAGAAAAAATCAATGAAACCAAGAGCTGGATCTTCGAGAAAATAAACAAAATAGATAAGCCTCTACCCACATTTATTAAGAGAAAAAGAGAGTCAACACACATCAACAGAACTAGAAATGAGAAAGGAAAAACCACGATGGACCCCACAGAAATACAAAGAATTATTAGAGAATACTATGAAAACCTATATGCTAAGAAGCTGGAAAACATAGGAGAAATGAACAACTCTTAGAAAAATACAACCTTCCAAGACTGACCCAGAAAGAAACAGAAAATCTAAACAGACCAATTACCACCAACGAAATTGAATCAGTAATTAAAAAACTACGAAAGAACAAAACCCCTGGGCCAGATGGATTTACCTTGGAATTTTATCAGACATACAGAGAAGACTTAATACCCATTCTGCTTAAAGTGTTCCAAAAAATAGAAGAGGAGGGAATACTCCCAAACTCATTCTATGAAGCCAACATCACCCTAATACCAAAACCAGGCAAAGACCCCACCAAAAAAGAAAACTACAAACCAATATCCCTGATGAACGTAGATGCAAAAATACTCAACAAAATATTAGCAAACTGAATTCAAAAATGCATCAAGAGGATCATACACCATAACCAAGTGGGATTCATCCCGGGGATGCAAGGATGGTACAACATTCGAAAATCCATCAACATCATCTACCACATCAACAAAAAGAAAGACAAAAACCACATGATCATCTCCATAGATGCTGAAAAAGCATTTGACAGAATTCAATATCCATTCATGATAAAAACTCTCAACAAAATGGGCATAGAGGGCAAGTACCTCAACATAATAAAGGCCATATATGATAAACCCACAGCTAACATCATACTGAACAGTGAGAGGCTGAAAGCTTTTCCTCTGAGATCGTGAGCAAGACAGGGATGCCCACTCTCCCCACTGTTATTCAACGTGGTACTGGAGGTCCTAGCCAGAGCAATAAGACAAAACAAAGAAATAGAAGGAATCCAGATTGGTAAAGAAGTCAAACTGTCACTATTTGCAGACGACATGATATTGTACATAAAAACCCTAAAGACTCCACTGCAAAACTACTAGAAGAAATATCAGAATTCAGCAAAGTTGCAGGATACAAAATTAACACACAGAAATCTGTAGCTTTCTTTAACACTAACAATGAACTAATAGAAAGAGAAATCAGGAAAACAATTCCATTCACAATAGCATCAAAAAGAATAAAATACCTAGGAATAAACCTAACCCATGAAGTGAAAGACCTATACCCCGAAAACTACAAGACACTCTTAAGAGAAATTAAAGAGGTCACTAACAAATGGAAACTCATCCCATGCTCCTGGCTAGGAAGAATTAATATTGTCAAAATGGTCATCTTGCCCAAAGCAATATACAGATTTGATGCAATCTTTATCAAATTACCAACAGCATTCTTCAATGAACTGGAAAAAATAGTTCAAAAATTCATATGTAACCGTCAAAGACCCCAAATAGCCAACACAATCCTGAGAAGGAAGAATAAAGTGGGGAGGATCTCGCTCCCCAACTTCAAGCTCTACTACAAAGCCACAGTAATCAAGACAATTTGGTACTGGCACAATAACAGAGCCACAGACCAGTGGAACAGAATAGAGACTCCAGACATTAACCCAAACATATATGGCCAATGAATATTTGATAAAGGAGCCATGGACATACAATGGGGAAATGACAGTCTCTTCAACAGATGGTGCTGGCAAAACTGGACAGCTACATGTAAGAGAATGAAACTGGATCACTGTCTAACCCCATACACAAAAATAAACTCCAAATGGATCAAAGACCTGAATCTAAGTCATGGAACCATAAAAGTCTTAGAAAAAAACATAGGCAAAAATCTCATGGACATAAACATGAGTGACTTCTTCATGAACATATCTCCCTAGGCAAGGGAAACAAAGGGAAAAATGAACAAGTGGGTCTATATCAAGCTAAAAAGCTTCTGTACAGCAAAGTACATCCCTACAGTATGGGAGAGCATATTCATAAATGACAGATCCGATAAAGGATTGACATCCAAAATATATAAAGAGCTCACATGCCTCAACAAACAAAAAGCAAATAATCCAATTAAAAAATGGGCAGAGGAGCTGAATAGATAGTTCTCTAAAGAAGAAATCCAGATGGCCAACAGACACATGAAAAGATGCTCCACATTGCTAATCATCAGAGAAATGCAAATTAAACCACAATGAGATATCACCTCACACCAGTAAGGATGGCTACCATCCAAAAGACAAACAACAACAAATGCTGGCGAGGTTGTGGAGAAAGGGGAATCCTCCCACACTGCTGGTGGGAATGTAAATTGGTTCAAGCATTGTGGAAAGCAGTATGGAGGTTCCTCAGAATGCTCAAGATAGAAATTCCATTTGACCCTGGAATTCCACTTCTAGGAATTTACCCTAAGAATGCAGCACTCCAGTTTGAAAAAGACAGATGCACCCTTATGTTTATTGCTGCACTCTTTACAATAACCTAGATATGGAAGCAACCTAAATGTCCATCAATAGATGAATGGATAAAGAAGATGTGGTACATATATACAATGGAATATTATGCAACCATAAGAAAAAAACAGATCCTACCATTCGTAACAACATGAATGGAGCTAGAGGGTATTATGCTCAGTGAAATAAGCCAAGCGGAGAAGGACAAGTACCAAATGATTTTACTCATATGTGGAGTATAAGAACAAAGGAAAACTGAAGGAACAAAACAGCAGCAGAATCACAGAACCCAAGAATGGGCTAATAGTTACCAAAGGGAAAGGGACTGGGGAGGATGGGTGGTAAAGGAGGGATAAGGGCGGGGAAAAAGAAAGAGGGCATTTCGATTAGCATGTATAGTGTGTGTGGGGCACGGGGAGGGCTGCGCAACACAGTGAAGACACGTATTGATTTTACAGCATCTTACTACGCAGATGTACAGTGACTGTGAAGGGGTATGTGGGGGGGACCTGGTGAAGGGGGGAACCTAGTAAACATAATGTTCTTTCTGTAATTGTAGATTAATGATACCAAAAAGAAATAAAAGCAATGAGTAATACATTAAAATTTAAGTTCATATTCAATAAAAAAACCCCACAATTGTCAATTAGGATTATTAAGAGTATTTTAAAGTCAAAGAAACTGAATGTAAGGAATTTTGAAAACTCTACCATGACTTCAAATCTGGTAGATATCTACTTACAGAAAGAAAGCAGTCTTCCATTGAAAAATGTGTTCAGTTTAAATGCCTCAGTTTATTAAATAGATATCAGCCTTAAGTTGAATATACTCAGCCCATCAGGGGATCTTGTATTTGGAATGTATCTTTGTAGTATCCTCTAAAACTTATTTTATTAAACTGAGCTTGATACTATCTTATCAGCCTATAGTCTAAGATTTTTGATAACCAAGAAAATTCTTGTATTCAGTAGGAGCAAATATTGTTGAAGACATATATTATCCAGCTAGATCATATACACTTTTATCTCACCTTGCCCTCTGAGTTTTTACATGTGGAACTCTATCCTCACTCTTTAGTTCTCATGCTAGACTTAACTAACATTCTTTAATGATGGCCTTAATGGCTTTCTAAAATGGGAGAGCCATGTATTCCCATAGCATACTGCTTAATTTGCACCTCCCACTGAACAAGTAATACATACTCGAAACATTAAGGATTTTCCTCCAACTGCACCTCCATGAAATTTATAGTAAACATTCCACTAGGGAATCTTTCACTCCCTAAACCCTTGGCTCCTGCCCACCTTGAATGATAGAATCATTGTTTCGATGTGAATGTCATTGATGCAAACACATTGTGTCCTTAAGATGGACTGAAACAGATAATAGACCAATAACCTCTCTCAAGCTTATTTAGTTCCACTGGCACCTTTTTACTTTCTGGGTAATCAGTATGGTCTTAACTTCAAAGGCACAACCTGAAAATGCATAATATGTACAGGGTGACCAACCATCTTAGCTTGCCCAGGACAATCTTGTGTTTAGCCCTCTAGTCTTGTGAGCCAGGAAACATCAGTACTGGACAAATCAAGACAGTTGAGTTGACATCTTATTTGGATGGAAAACATTGTTTTGTTTGAATTTGAAACATTTAAAAATCATATGATTCACATTTTTAAAAGTCAGGATTTTTGTTTCTTAGAAAAGGCAGATTTGGCAACTTTGATGGTCACTTTTATGTTTTGATCTGGCTATCCTATAGTCCCCAGTTAGTCAATCGAACTCTAATCTAGGTGTTGCTGTGAAGTAATTTTGTAGATTTGATTAACATTAGCAATCACTTGACTTTAAGTAAAGGAGATCATCATGTATAAACAGGGAGTGCCTGGTCCTTTCAGTTGAAAGGATTTAAAAGCAAAATTTAAGTTTCCTGAAAAGAAATTAAAAGCAAAATTAAGTTTCCTGAAAAGAAATTCTCTCTACAGTATCAGCTGTTGCCAGAGTTCCAGCCTGCCCTTCTTACGGCCTTCCGACAAATGCATAAACCAAGTCCTTACAATAAGTCCCTCTCTTGTTCAATAGATGATAGACAGATTAGATAGGTAGGTAGGTAGAGAGATAGATATAGATGATAGATAGATAGATAGATAGATAGATAGATAGATAGATAGATAGATAGATGATAGATAGATAGATAGATAGATAGATAGATAGATAGATAGATAGATAGATGATAGGTAGGTAGATAGATAGATAGATGATAGATTAGATTAGATAGATAGATAGATAGATAGATAGATAGATAGATAGATAGATAGATAGATAGATAGGTGATAGATTAGATAGATAGATAGATAGATAGATAGATAGATAGATAGATAGATAGATAGATAGATAGATAGATAGATAGATTCTATTGGTACTGTTTCCATCTTGGCTGATACAGCAATACCGGCTGAGCATTTCTTCAATGACTATGAGTCATCTGAAGCATTTCTTCTTTAAATAAGTTGCAAGGTCTGAAATCACCATAATCAGCATCAGACTGGGTTGAGAAAATGAATGTTGAGCCATGCACACAAATTATTAAAAGCCAGGGTGATAAAACAATATCACAGATTATTTCAATACTTCTGACTTTTCAATATTTCAATACTTTTTTGGAAGAAGATAGAAAGGGAAAGGTTGGGTTTACTATTCAAGAAGTTCCTAAGAAAAATTAAGAGTTGATGTTCTCGAGAAAAGGATCGTGCTGCAGTCTTGGAATCAAAAAGGGAGACAGTCTAACCCCAGAGAATCTGATACATATTTTTCTATCCTTAAAAAACTAACAGCCATATAAAAGACAAGAGCAAAACAAAATAAAAAAAAATCACTTGGGAGAGAGGCTTGGTGCTTCTTGGGTACTACATCATATTTAAAAAAATTCATATTCAGGAACAATCATGTAAGCTTATTGCATCTTCAACTGACTAAACCACCAACTCCACAAAACCAACCAAGCCCTGTCCTTTCTCTCTGTATTTTCTCATAAACCTTTCTAATCAAGTACTAAAAATGTTTCAAAAGTCACGATTTACATTTCACAATTATGATAAAAGCTAATAAACAGAGGAGAAAAGCAATGACAATTTTACATCATAATATTATAGTTTCCTTTATGAATTGACATGTTCTCATTAATTATTAATAAAATGTTTATTTAGAACATGAGATTGACAATTTTAAATGGCAAAGTGTGGATTTTTAATATAATTTTCCCAGGAGGACAAGTGTATATATACATGACTTACAAAATTTGTTTCTCTCGAAATTTGACATGACTATTTATTTGATCTAGTAATCCCATTTATAGAAATTTCCTTTACAAAAGTCACATCTAAATATTATGTTCAAGATTAACTTCAAATTTTGTGCAATGACAAAAAATTAAAATGCCCTAAGTATCCATCAAAAAGCAAATGATTAAATAAGTTGTGGTATATCCACATTTTCAAATAAAATGCTATGACCTCAAAAAGTTATATGTAATGAAGTGAAAATTTCACAAAGATACATTTTTTATGAAATGATTATAAAATGACATGTGTAATAAAACCCTGTTTATGAAAAGAACTTGAATTTATGAAATGAAAACATATTTAGATAGTAAGACATATTAAATAGTTGACAATAAACTTTTAGGGAAGAGTGTGGAATTGTGATAATGCAAATAGGTCTTTATATTACTTCTATATTATTTGAATAGTTTTATAATATTCATAAATTAATTAGACTTCTTACAAAATATGTTGAAAGAATAAATATGCTTATGGATAACATTAAATTTTGCTAGAGAAGTATAAGCAAGTAAGTGTAGGCATTCAATATTTTGAGCTAAAATTCAGTTGGTAATCATCACCTTATCCACCTAAATTCAGAACAAATGGCTGATTCAGGTACTTTTCAAAAACAAGTCAATTTGTGTGACATCATCAGCCATGCTGACAGACTGACCATGACTTTCCAAATGGATATTTTGTTATAAAGCCAAGGAAACTCTTCACATTCCCAATTAATGATCCATATAATTTCAGATCCAGTAAAGCCTGGATTTCTGAATGCACAATGAGTCAACTGTCTCAGTTTAACAGGTTTACAAAAATGAAGTTTCTAAAGCCTCGGAAGAAAGAAGATCCAGTGGAGCATCAAAGGAGTCAAATTCCCACACACCTCCTTGTACAAAGGTTTTATCTCCATCAGTGCTTAGCTAAAAGAAGCATCCTTGAAGGCTCAGCTCTCACCTGAAGTTTGGTGATACAGGTAAGAAGGGATAGAAAGTATAAGAAAATGGGAGAAAGGAAGGAAAAAAAATCATAAATCAGGAAAAGTAACAATCATAAGCCAGAATTAAAGCAGGGCACAGAAATCTATCCCAACTTATAGGCATGTGTACTATACAAGGTAGAAAAAAAAGTCAAAGTTCAGACAAAGGGTATGGCAATTTCAAGCAACGGAAAGGTAAGATAAAAGGATTTTCTCCAAAAAGTTGGGAAGGGAGGCCTATAATCCAGTTTCCTAAAATTTTAACCACTAAGCAGCTGAAAAAGTAGACCACAGATTGAATATTAGAAGGCAGGGTCCTCCTAAGAGTGAAAGGCCCACTTGGAGACTGTGGAGGGGATGGACATTAATATCCCACTATAGCTGATTTGAAGCTACCAGTAATTTACATACTGTTTGGTAAATTTCCTGAAAACTAACAATCAGCTTTTGCAAGCTAGTATGTGCTAGATCCAGTATACCATTTAGAGTAGGTGTTCAAAAAATCCTACATACACAAGTGACCCAGGCAGAAGGCACTATGGAAGCTGAAAGGCACTGAGGAATATGTGAAAGGCAGATGCCGATTAACACAGCTGTGTAGACAAAAAGCAATTCCATATCCTACCCGAAAGGAAGTGCAATATGCAAATATTTTCTCTGTTATTTCTTTAAAATTCTATAGGAGAGTATATAGAAGCTTGTAAGTAAATGGTTATTTACCAGAGACTTTATCAAACAAAATAAAAGCAGACAAAAGAGGGTATATATATGTATTCAGTAGTATGTTATTCTGTTTATCTGGAATTTGCTGTAAAATATTTATGAGTCTGTAAATTACTGATTTAAAACAAAGAACAGAAGTGAGCCCTATTAGCAAATTCTTATTTTGAACTAGACTGATGATGACAAATTTCAGAACAGACAGTTGAAGGCCAAGGATAACAGATTGGATTAGACAACAGAAGGTGATTATTATGTGAAAGATATAGACAAAGCACTTGGAATGTGTTATGTGTTCAGAAAGAAAACAAGGTAGTTGACTATCCACGTTATCCTGGACATTATTTTTTCTAGGTTTGCAATACATATATATAAAGAACTTCCATCTCTGCAATACAAATCTTCCTCCTTCTTTTAAGTTGCAGCAAAATATTTAATCATAAGAATGCAATATGTTTAAATTAACCAATAACCTACTGTTGCATATTTTGATTGCCTTTTTTACTAGTATTTTGCTATTACAAAAAAATACCACAAGGTTTGTTCTTGAACTTTATCTTTTGGGAACATATTCATTGGGTAAATGCCCAGCTGTGTTACTGTTGTGACCAAACATGCATATTTTCTAAAATTTGATAAATATTGTCAAAAATGCCATGCAGAAAGACTGCACCAATTCACATTGCACTGCAGACAAGAATGAGCATTTATCCAAAAGTTTTGCTATCACTTATCAAAACTTTCAGCATACTTGTCAGTATGATAGATGAAACCTACTTTAATTTGTATTTAATTATTGGTGAAATTTAAGTATTTTCTTTACATATATATATGTTTGTGTATGTGTGTATATATATATATGTGTGTGTGTGTGTATGTATGTGTATATATACATATATATATATATATATTAGCCACCAGACTCTCTGCTTCTAAAAAGTGTCTGATCCTTACACTGCCCATTTATACTATTGAATTATTTACTTTTGTCACATGCACTTATATGAAATTTTTTATGTATGAGCTATTAATTGAGCTTCTTGTCTACCTTTAGTTATGGGTAGGTTTTTGTTTGATTTTTTGTTTTTGCCACAGAGAGGATTTTTTTAGTTTGTCGCATTTACTTGGATTGATCAATCTTTTTCAAAATTTTTTCTGAGTTTTGCTGTGTTGCTTAGAAGAAATTTCTAGACTGAGAATATGTATAAATGAGAGAGAAGGGATACAGTTATATATGACTAGGTATCCAGACCTGAATATATTTCATGGGTAGAAGTGGAATCAATATTGAGAGACTCTTTAACGTCAAGGCAAGTAAAGTTTATTGTCCCAAAGCACAGAAAGACTTAAGAAAGTTTTTCTATGCATTCAGCAACCAGTGAGCACCACCCATCTCTAGTGTCACTGAGGGTGCTAGGAGTACTAGTACTTCACCAGCAGTTGCCCAGCAATTACCCAGTAGGACTGATAATTAACATTGACTGAAGATTTTATACAGTTTTGTTAAATTAATCTTTCTAGAAAACCATCTTTTCCAATAGCCCAGGGAACACATATTTTCCCAAAATTAGTGGTAAAGCATGGGTATCTAGAGCAACGATGAAGGTGTAATAAGGAAAAGTGCCTGCATTTTGTGAGACTAAAGTAAACAGCATATGATTGCCAGCTCATTAAGTCAGTGTATAGTGGAACACTTTCTGTTCCAACGTATTTTCTTGTTTCATAAATTATTATAAAATATTGTGTTACAAATTATTTCTCCTGTTTTCTCTATTCATTCAGACTTCCCTTTGTCAATCGCCTTTTTCATTTTTACTCACTGGTGTATACGTAAGTCTCTCACTAACCTGCCCTCCCTCCCTCCCTTCCTTCCTTCCTTTCTTCCTTCCTTCCTTCCATCCTCCTTTTCGTCCTTTCTCTATTTCCCTTGCTCTGATATTTTTCTTCCAAGAGAATATTAAAATGTCTGTATAAAGAGTATCACAGGACACAGTAAACTATAGAAATTAACATATATGATAAAAGCTTATATTTGAGTCTAGGGCTCAGTATTTTACTCTTTTTATACCCAATATTTAATCTGAAGCAGAGTGGTATAATAGAAGAAGAATGGATTTTTAGACAAAGTTAATCTCTGGGAATCTATACTGTCTTATTGTAAAATCTGTATTACATCAACTTCTAGACTTTGGGTGAGAATTAAATAATATTTTATAATAGATTGACAGCATTTTTTAAGAATTCAGACCTTGATTCATAGTTATAAATTTATATTGTAAGATATAACTAGTTTAAAAACAAACCTCAATAATCCCCAATTTTATTTTTCATTATGTATAGAAATTATAGAAATTATAGAAAATTATAGAAATATAGAAATTATAGAAAATATAAAAGTTTTCTCATTTAATCAAAGTATTAATTAGTATATTACTTTAGATAGAGGTATTTTTCTAAGTTAAACAGTAAAATATAAATTATATTTAAAATAATGATCAACACTGATTTTTAAAAGGGGTATGTCTATAATAGAAATATCACAATATAAACATTTTCTACCTGTATTTAATTCATAAGTGAGTATCTCAATTTTGTGCCACAGATGTAATGCAATTATTTTTCTAGATAATTATGTTATTTTAAGATAACTGGACGTATATGAAAATTTTTAAAAATCCAGTACCGTCGGTTCCAGAAAAAAACAATGCTAGTTTGGAGGAAAGGTAATTCTTCTTAAAATGGAGAAAATGTTGGCCTTAGCAATTTAAAATTGTTTAGAGGTAAACTTCTATCATTTTCAACAATTTCATTATCCAATTAATTCATGAAAATGATAACAGGCAAACATTACCAAATGAATCCATGGAGTCTGTCTGGATACATTAATAATCGAGTCCCTTTCCCAAGTTCTGACTTCGGAAGGTCGGTCCTTACTATAGAAACCCTCACTGGCACTTACTGGGCAAAGACAAGGAAGACCCACAGTTCATGTTTAATACACAGGTAGACTAGACTTCGTCTTTTCTTCTGAGAATGGAATGAGATGACAATGACAACTGAACCGGAGAGGCTGTGTCTAATATTATTAAACCTAAGCAATAACCCTGTGGGATGAATTATTAGCCTCATTTTTCAAGTGAAGAAAGTAAAGTAAAATAATTTACTAAAGCTAGTTTCTGCAGTTGCCTTCCAAAAACCCTTACAATGTTATCCAGTTACTAAATGGTCCTTTAGTAATTTGTCATCTTCAAGAGTGGTTGAAATTATGAGTAGATATAGATGTAGAATTTTCAGGTGTAGAAATTCTTTTCTTTTTACTGACAGAGTTGTACAGGTATGGAAGGAAAGAAAATATTTTAACAATGCAACATTTGAGCCATGATATTTAGGTAATTTGGAGAATTATAAATGGCAATATTTAAAGACCACTTTTGTATTCCATTTTTTTTATATATGTTCCATTTGATCCAATAGTTCCACTTCTGGAAATTTGTTCTTTGAAAGTAATGATATGAAAATAAAAATCTCAAGATATCCATTATAGCTATATTTGGAAACCTCTAAATGTACAATAATACAAGAATTATTAAAAAATAAATTTTGTATAACTATTTATAAAGAACTGAAGAAAATTTATAATCACATGGATTATTTTGTAATGTTAAGGCAAAAAGTAGGATACAAAGTTATATATATGGAATATAATCACTTAAGCTAAGTAAAATAGCTTTAAACACTATTTTAAAATATGAACAGTGATTTTTTTCTGCTTTTTTGTCATTTTGTAATTACTAAATGTTCTGTAATGGAAAATTGTTATTTGTAAAAGTGGACTTTTTTTTTTCTTTTAATCAAAAGAGTGTCTCTTTTCCTTTATTTTGTAGATTTTGTAAGATGTTTAGGAATTAAAATAAAATCTAACCAGCTTTATTGCCATTCACAGATATAAACTCTGAATTATTTCTTTCAGATATATCCTAGGCAGTATTATTTTCCAAATACATATTTTTCAAATAACTCAACAGTAATACATCACTATAAAGTTTATCCTAACTTGATGATTAATTGAAAAATTTGTTTTGTAACAAGTTTCTCATAGTATAGCAGACTCAATAATCAAAGGAGCTCTTTTAAAATAAAGAATCAGAGGGAATGTTCTTCAGTGTAAATGTTCTAGTAAAAGTCCACACCACCAAAAAGATCCTCAAGATATAGAAAAACTGTGATGACTGTGACTGCATCTGTGAATTTCACATCAGTACATTTTGTGATCTATAACATGAGGTGATACACACCACAAACACACACAGACACTTGTATTCTATTTGCTTTCTTGTTTGACCATGGAACTGTTATTCTTTTTTTAAAGGAAGACTGTGTCATTATTCTTATTCTTTTTAATTTTAACCTATTACTGTTCTGTATTTGAAACAAGATTTCCCTATGATGTGTAAACTTAAAATTCTAGTTTGATAAGAAATCCGTAAATTTTCAAATATGAAATTCTCACTTCAAATATATAGGTCCCTGGGAATAGCTGAAGATGCCTATGATGTCTACAAGATAACTGTGGATTTAGGGAGATAGGTAGATCAAGAAATTAGGAAAGAATTCTCACTGAAACTACTTTCATTACTATTTGAATTCAAAGTCAATAAATAATATATTCCAAAAGAACAAAATTGACTTTCAACATGGCAAATAGTAACAAATGGAACTCAAACTCCCTTTAATTTTTTTAATGTACAGAAGTCATCAATCAGCTTTACAGAGTTATAATTTACACACTATAAATGTACCCCTTTTAAGGTGTATAGTCTGAAGAGTTTTGTCAAATGTGCACTACTAGTAATCCTTAGCATCAAGATATACGACATTTCCATCACTCTAAAGGTTTCCTTATGTCCCTGTCAGTCCCCCGACACTCCCACCCCAGGCATGCACTGAACTGCTTTCCGTGATTATGAATTACATTTGCTTTTCCTAGAGTTTCATATTATTGAACCATATAATACATACTCTTTTGTATCTGGCTTTGTTTATTCAGCATAATTTGGAGATTCATCCAATGTTGTGTGCAGTTCAATCCTTTTAATTGCTGACTGGTATTTGTATGGATATACCAAGTTTTGTTTATCCATTTACTTGTTGATGGACTTTTGAATTATTTCTAATTCTTGGCCAGTATAAATAAAGCTGCTATGGATATTTGTGTATGAGTTTTTCCATGACTGTGGTATTTATTGCTGCTGGGCAAATTTCTCTTCAATTGTAAGGACTGTATGTTTAACTCTAGGAAAAATGTCAAATAGATTTACAAAGTGGTTGTACCATTTTACCACCAGCAATGTATGAGAGTCCAGTTACTACACATCCTGCTCAACACAATTTAACCATTCTAGTGCATATATTATGGTACCTCATTGTAGTTTAATTTTCATTCCTCTGAAAATAAATGATGTATGTTTTTCCTTTTAGTCTTTGGCCCATTTTTAAATTGGTTTGTCTTTTTATTATTGAGTTGTGAGAGTTCTTTATATATTCTAGATGCATGTCTTTTCTCAGATGTATATATTGCAAAAGTTGTCTCCCAGTTGCTTGACTTTTCATTTTCTTAATGGTATGTTATTACGGTTGCAGCACTTGAAAATAATTTGTCATGTTTTGTAGTAATATTTAAGGTGGTGTTAACACATGCTTTAATATTGACCATCAATATCTTTTTCTGAGAAAGGAAGAAAACCAAGCGTTGATAAAAAACTAAGCCATATACAAATCATTTCATTCTAACGATACTATGGGGGCTAATCCTTGATGTAGGAACACCGAATTTTGGCACTGAAGTGAAATATTCAGGTATCAAGTTACTGAGCATATCTTTAACTTGCATAGTACTTGTTATTTGAAGCAACAGAATATCTCACTAGAGAATATTTGCTTTAAGACATAGTCACAGTTCTGTGTTTCAAAGTTACCTGAAATAAACTATTTTCCTGCATATATATGTTGTTAACCGCATTTTTTTCTTTTTTCTTTTTACCTACCAAGTTTGTAACATTTACATGCTTCTAAAGAAAAAATGATACTAAAAATAATTATCAGACTCTTGCTTTCATCCTCATTATCATACATTATTGTTTGTTTTTTCTTTCTTGAGTGCATGTGCAAGTGTTTGTACATGTGGGTGTATGTTCATGTATCCATAAAAATAAACAAATCTCTATATGCCTAATCTTATTTGCCCTTTTTATAAATGAAAGATAGCATTCTACATTTGTTTTGCTGTTCTTGTGCACCTTATATATTTTCAAATAAATATTCTTTCAGTGAGTAAAGACTGGAACAACTATTTTATAATAAAAATAATACAGCATTTGGGCAATTTATGGAATTCACCAACATTGTATATTTTGCTTGATAACACAATGTTGATAACAATGCTTTACAAATTCACTTTATCCTAAAACAACTGATTCTAGACCGATAGAAAACACTTATTTCACAAGAGGACTCAGACAATGCAATTGTAAAGATAAAATAATGAAAGGTAAGTTTTTGAGTGTTCAAATACCACCTGCCATTCTAAATATTTTATGTGTGTTATCTCATTAAATCCTTACATATACCTTGTGAGGCAAATGCTATGATTAAACACATTTTTTAGCTAGGAATGTTTAGTTACTTGAACACGGTCACAATGCAGAACAGAATCTTAAATCTTAACCTAATTGCACTGCTTCTCAAAAAATATTAAGTTACAGAAGAAAGTATATACATATACACATGTGTGCATATATATGTATAAAATATGTAGTAATTGAATGTATATAGTAGTAGATTGGTGGCAACAACCAAAAGATTCAGAATTAAACTAACATCTTTCAAGTATAAACAGTTTACTTTAAACCATTTTGAATTATACCAATAAATGTTTAAGACAATAGCGATAGCAATTAAATTGTGCATAAATCTTACACGTGTATATTTTGTAGAAAGCCACACTCTTTTTTATTAAAGATGGGTATAAATGATCACCTAACCTTTTACACACTCACTATAGCAAGTGCCAAATAGAACCAGATGTAAGAAAACTACATGATCAAAGTTTAAAGAAATAAGAATTCTTAAATATACACAATAAAAGGCAGAACCCAGCTGTAGGCTGTTGCAAAGAAATGAACACAGAAGAATAGTTTTCACTCTACTTTCATATTATTATTAACCCTGTAAGATGAGACTCAGTATTCCACCTTAGTATTTATTTTCTTGCAAGAATAGTACCAGATGGAAGAATTTTATGTAATTGAAAACACTGATTGGATGTCCCTCTGTTAAGATGTATTATCACCAAGACAAATCTACTTTCTTAGTAAATATTTGTATTAAGAAATATTTCTTGGTAAATATTTGCATCTTAGTAAATGTCTTTTTATTTCATGCCATTTTTCTGTTGTTGTTATTATGTCATACTATGCAACCCTTTCAATATAGCCCTTTCATATATTCTGCACATCTTCTCAAGGTTCGAGCCACCTATGAGTCATATGTCCACTGTTAATATCAAATAGGATAACCCAAAATGTTGTCACATGACATAACCAATCTAGCAAGCAAGAAAGCAAAGATAGAGTAAAATGGGAAAGACCTGCTGTCAGATTCTTAAATACATATTTATGGAAAAAAGTTTGGAACAAGAGTATTCCAGAAGTTCAAATGGAATGCTATAAGGAGATAATAACAACTTCATTTAATTGAGTAGAAGGAATATAGGAGGTTGAGGCATTAATACATCAACTAAGGGGTACACAAAGTAGAAGTGGGGGTACATAAGGAAGTATCTCATGAAGCAAAAAATTCAGAATCACAAATCAGCTTCTTTAAACTTCAGATGCAAATGAAGAACAACATTTACAAGTTTAAGAGTGTTGAAAGAACTGTTGGGGATGAAGCATTTATGTACAAGGATACCAGGAAAAGGTTTCATACATGTTTGTGATTATGAAAGGCACAGATAAATTTATTAAAATATTTAACTGTGAATGTCACATAAAATGTACTCCAACAGACAGGACTATATTACATTTAATATTAGCAAATGGAAATAAAAAATCCACACAATACCAATAGTAGCCAGTACTCAGAGATTCAGGGATTCAGACTTCTTGGTAAAAATTAATTGACTAGTAGGAGAGGCTCAAGATGGCAGCATGAGTAGGGTGGCAGAAATCTCCTCCAAAAATCATGTATTTTGTTGAAAATACAACAAATGCAACTATGCCTAAAAGAGAGACCAGAACAGCCAGGCTACATCTACATCTGCAAGAACTGAGCATCTCACAAAAAGGGTAAGATACAAGCCGTGACCTGGTGGGACCCGAGCACTGCCCCCCACCTCAGCTCACTGGCGGAAGAAAAGAATCAGAGTGGACAGGGAGTGGAAGCACAGGACTGCTAAATAACCAGCCCTAGTAATCTGCACTGGGAGGACAGACACACATTGCATGGTGTACTGGATATTAAAGAAAAGTAAAAGTAAAATCCGAGACAGAGACTGCGAGTGGGTTCCCAAAGCTGGCGCCCCTGGGGCAAAAGAAAAGTGGATGCTTTTTTAAGTCTTAAAGGGACAAGGGCTTAACAGCTGGACAAAATCGTCCTGGCACACTCAGCAGGCTGGGAATCCTAAGGAACTTAAGGTGCCCCATCCCCCTGGGGGGTAACTCAGCCCTGAAGTCCCTCACGGTGATTAGCACCCTGCCATTCATTCACACCAGCTGGCTCCGTAAGCAAACCGGCTGAACAGCCATAGTGGCAGAGCAGCCGGAGAGTGGCCCCACCCACAGCAACCACACAGTCTCCTTCCAGTGCTCAGCTAACCACAACAGACCCAGAGGCTGCTGCTGATGTATAGCTGCCCAGCACAGACAGAGGAAGCCAGAGCAAGGTCCAGAAGGCACGAAGGGGCACCATTCTCACAGGAGAATACACCCTACATTCTTGCCACTGCCCCCAGGGCTCTAGGTTATCTCGAGGGCTGTCCTGCCCACAGCAGTTCAGGAGATTGCTCCCTGTCTGTGGTTAACTGACACAGGCAGCAGAGAAAGGCAAGGCAACCAGCAAGCAGAAAGGGACTTTGATCTCCCAGCTGATGCATGTGCCACTTGCCAGCAATCAATTCTATCACCATGAAAAGGCAGAAGAATCTGGTCCACTCAAAAATCATTCAGACAACCCCAGAGAGAGAGCTTGGTGAGACAGATATAACCAATCTTCCTGAAAAAGAATTCAAAATAAATGTCATAACCATGCTGATGGACCATGCTGATGCAGAGAAATATGCAAGTGCTAAGGGATGAAGTCAAGAGGGAGATAAGAGAAATGAAACAATCTCTGGAAGGACTTAAGAGAAGACTGGATGAGGTGCAAGAGACTTGGAAGAAACTGTAAATGGAATAGAAATCAGAGAACAAGAATACAGAGAAGCTGAGGAAGAGAGAGATAAAAGGATCTCCAGGAATGAAAGAATATTAAGAGAACTGTGTGACCAATCCAAATGGAACAATATTCACACTATAGGGGTAACAGAAGAAGAAGAAGAGAGAGATAAAGGGAGAGAAATTGTCTTGGAAGAAATAATTGCTGAAAACTTTCCCAAGCTGGGGGAGGAAATAGTCTCTCAGACCATGGAAGTCCACAGATCTCCCAACACAAGGGACCCCAGGAGGACAACACCAAGACATATAATAATTAAAATGGCAAAAAGCAAAGACAAGGACAGAGTATTAAAGGCAGCCAGAAAGAGTAAAAAGAACATCTATAAAGGAAAATCCATCAGGCTATCATCAGACTTCTCAACAGAAACCTTAAAGGCCAGAAGAGAGTGGCATGATATATTTAATGTAATTAAACAGAAGGGCCTTGAAACAAGAATACTATATCAAGCATGATTATCATTTAAATTTGAAGGAGGGATTAAACAATTCCCAGATAAGGAAAAGTTGAGGGAATTTGCCTCCCACAAACCACCTCTACAGGATATTTTTAAGGGAATGCTCTAGATGGAAGCACTCATAAGGCTAAATAGATGTCACCAGAGAAAATAAAATCACAGCAAAGAAAGCATACCAACCAAACACTAACTAAGGCAAAAAATAAAATCAAATATTCACAAAAGCAGTCAAAGGAAACACAAAGGAGTACAGAATAAAATACCTAACATATAAAGAATGGTGGAGGAAGAATAAGAAGGGAGAGAAATACAGAATCATCAAACTGTGTTTATAATAGCTTAATAAGAGAGTTAAGTTAGACAGTTAGATAGTAAAGAACCTACCCTTGAACCTTTGGCAACCACAAATCCAAAGTCTGCAATGATGAAGAGTACATTTCTATCAATAATCACCCTAAATGTAAATGGACTGAATGCACCAACCAAAAGACACACTCACCTTAAACACAAAGACACACACAGACAAAAAGTGAAGGGATGGAAAAAGATATTTCATGCAAACAATAGGGAGAAAAAAGCAGGTGTTGCAGTACTTGAATCAGACAAAATAGCCTTCAAAACAAAGAAAGTAACAAGAGATAAAGAAGGACATTATATAATGATAATGGGGTCAGTCCAACAAGAGGATATAACCATTATAAATATATATGCACCCATTACAGGAGCATCGACATATGTGAAACAAATCCTAACAGATTTAAAGGAGGAAATAGAATGCATGCATTCATTTTAGGAGACTTCAACACACCACTCACTACAAAAGACAGATCAACCAGAGGCACTGAACAACACACTAGAAGATGGACCTAACAGACATCTACAGAATTCTACATCCAAAAGCAACAGGATACACATTCTTAAGTGCACATGGAACATTTTCCAGAATAGACCACATAATAGGCCACAAAAAGAGTCTCAGTAAATTCAAAAAGATTTAAATTGTACGATCCAACTTCTCAGATCATAAAGATATAAAACTCGAAAAAAATTGTACAAAGAAAACAAAAAGGCTCACAAACACATTGGGGCTTAACAACATGATCCTAAATAATCAATGGATCAATGACCAAATTAAAACAGAGATCAAGCAATATATGGAGACAAAGACAAGAACAGCATAAAGCCCCAACTTCTGTGGGATGCAGTGTTTGCAGTTCTAAGAGGAAAGTATATAGCAAAACAGGACTATTTAAAGAAGAAAGAACAATTCCAAATGAATAGTCTAAAGTCACAATTATGGAAACTGGAAAAGAAGAACAAATGAGACCTAAAGTCAGCAGAAGGAGAGACATAATACAGATCAGAGAAGAAATAAGTAAAATTGAGAAGAATAAAACAATAGAAAAAAATCAATGACACCAAGAGCTGGTTATTTGAGAAAATAAAGAAAGCAAATCAACCCCTAGTGAGACTTATTAAGAGAAAAAGAGAATCTACACACATAAACAGACTCAGAAATGAAAAAGCAAAAATCATGACAGATCCCACAAATATACAAAGAACTATTAGAGAATACTATAAAAATCTATATATTAACAAACTGGACAACCAAGATGAAATGGACAACTTCTTAGAAAAATAAAATCTTCTAAGACTAACCCAGAAAGAAACAGAAAATCTACACAGACCAATTATCAGCAATAAAATTGAATGGATAATCAAAAAACTACCCAAGAACAAAACCCCTGGTCCAGATGGATTCACTGCTGAATTTTATCAGACATATAGAGAAGATGTAAAACCCATTCTCCTTAAAGTTTTCCAAAAAATAGTAGAGGAGGGAATGCTTTGAAACTCATTCTATGAAACCAGCACCATGCTAATACCAAAACAAGGCAAACACCCCATTAAAAAGAAAATTACCAATATCCCTGATGAACATATATGCAAAAATACTCACCAAAATATTAGCAAACTGAATTAAAAAATACATCAAGAGGATCATACACCATGACAAGTGGGATTCATCCCAGGGATGCAAGGATGGTACAACATTCAAAAATCCATCAACTTCATCCACCCCATCAACAAAAAGAAGGACAAAAACACATGATCACCTCCATAGATGTTGAAAAAGCATTTGACAAAATTCAACATCCATTCATGATAAAAACTCTCAACAAAATGGGTATAGAGGGCAAGTAGCTCAACATAAAAAAGGCCATATATGACAAACTCACAGCCAACATCATACTTAACAGCGAGAAGCTGAAAGCTTTTCACCTAAGATTGGGAACAAGACAGTTCCCACTGTTATTCAACACAGTACTGGAGGTCCTAGCCATAGCAATCAGACAAAACAAAGAAATACAAGGTATCAAGATTGGCAAGGAAGAAGTTAAACTGTGCCTGTTTGCAGATGACATGATGTTGTACATAAAAAATCCTAAAGACTCCACTTCAAAACTACTAGAACTAATATCTGAATTCAGCAAAGTTGCAGGACAGAAAATTAATACACAGAAATCTGTTCCTTTTCTATATACTTACAATGAACTACAGAAAGACAATTCAGGAAAACAATTCCATTCACAATTGCATCAAAAAGAATAAAATACCTAGAAATAAACTTAACCAAGGAAGTGAAAGACTTATACCCTGAAAACTTGAGGGAAATTAAAGAGGACACTAACAAATGGAAACTCATCCCATGCTCTTAGCTAGGAAGAAATAATATTGTCAAAATGGCCATCCTGCCAAAAGCAATCTACAGATTCAATGCAATCCCTATCAAAATCTACAACGAACTGGAACAAATAGTTCTAAAATTCATATGGAACCATAAAAGACCCAGAATACCCAAAGCAATCCTGAGATGGAAGAAAAACACTGAGGGGATCTCGCCTCCCAAATTCAAGTTTTACTACAAAGCCACAGTAATTAAGACAACTTGGTACTGTCACAAGAATAGACCCATAGAACAGTGAAACAGAATAGAGAGTCCAGATATTAACCCAAACATATACGTTCAATTAATATACTATAAAGGTGCCATGGATATACAATGGGGAAGTGACAGCTTCTTCAACAGCTGGTGTTGGAAAAACTAGACAGCCACATGTAAGAGAGTGACACTGGATCATTGTTTAACGTCATAGAGAAAAGTAAATGCAAAATGGATCAAAGACCTGAATGTAAGTTATGAAACCATAAAACTCTAAGAAAAAAAATAGGTAAAAATCTCTTGGACATAAACATGAGCAACTTCTTTATGACTATATCTCCACAGCAAGGAAAACAAAAGCAAAAATGAACAAGTGGAACTATATCGAGTGGAAAGGCTTCTGTACAGCAAAGGACACCATCAATAGAACATAAAGGCATACTACAGAATGGGAGAATATGTTCATAAATTACATATCTGATAAAGGATTGACATCCAAAATGTATAAAGAGCTCAACAAATGAAAAGTAAATAACCCGATTAAAAAATGAGCACGGGATCTGAACAGACACTGCTCCAAAGAAGAAATTCTGATGGCCAACATACACATGAAAAGATGCACCACATTACTAATCATCACAGAAATGCAAATTAAAACCACAATGAGATATCACCTCACAACAGTAAGGAAGGCTACCACCAAAAGACAAACAACAACAAATGTTAGCGAGGATGTGGAGAAAGGGGAACCCTCGTATGCTGCTGGTGGGAATATAAATTAGTTCAACCATTGTGGAAAGCAGTATGGAGGTTCCTCAAAACACTCAAAATAGGAATACCATTTGACCCAGGAATTCCACTCCTAGGAATTTACCCTAAGAATACAGCAGCCCAGTTTGAAAAAGACATATGCACCCCTATGTTTATGACAGCACTATTTACAATAGCCAAGAAATGGAAGCAACCTAAGTGTCCATCAGTAGATGAATGGATAAAGAAGATGTGGTATATATACTCAATGGAATATTATTCAGCCATAAGAAGAAAACAAATCCTACCATTTGCAACAACATGGATGGAGCTAGAGGGTATTATGCTCAGTGAAATAAGCCAAGCAGAGAAAGACAAGTATCAAATCATTTCACTCATCTGTGGAATTTAAGAACAAAGAAAAAAACTGAAGGAACAAAGCAGCAACAGACTCACAGAACCCAAGAATGGACTAACAGTTACCAAATGGAAAGCGACTGGAGAGGAGGGGTGGGAAAAAGGGGAAAAAAAGGGGTCATTACTATTAGCAGACATAATGTAATAGGGGGTGGAAACAGGGGGAGGGCTGTGCAACACAGAGAAGACAAGTAGTGATTATATAGCATCTTACTACACTGACGGACAGTGACTGTAATGCGGTATGTTGGGGGGACTTGATAATGAGGGGAGTCTAGTAAACATAATGTTGCTCATGTAATTGTAGATTAATGATACCAAAAAAAAACAATGAGGAAATGTGGTGGTGGTTTGGAAGCATCTTCAAGCCATGTTCTTACTCAGAAAAGTTAAAATATAAATCAGTAAGTATGTCAACTTCTGTGAAGAAATAAACCCAGGTTTGTATTTGCTCGTGTGTACCTATGGAAAACTGAAGCACAGGATGGACAGTGGTCACAGATGTGGGCTGCAGTAGTCCTGGGTGGAGGGACATGGATGGAAGACTTTTCACTGCCTATTTTATTTTTTGGGGGGGCTTGTGAATTGATTTACCAGAAAAGTTTAAATTAGAAATTGAATGAAAGAAAAAAGAATCAGCAATTTCAAATATTCTCAAATGTGATTTATTTTGTAATATATACTGCATTTATATGGTTTGTCATTGGAACTGCCTTAGAAAACAAAATATATACACTAAAAATTTGTTGAATCTGACATGAAGAGAACACATTTTCTAACAATTTCAGGTTTGCTCCTGTCTTCCAGTCTGACTCCTTATTCCTACTATCGCTAGTTGACACTTTC
Source organism: Manis javanica (assembly GCF_040802235.1). Lineage (NCBI taxonomy): Eukaryota > Metazoa > Chordata > Mammalia > Pholidota > Manidae > Manis > Manis javanica. The sequence continues at coordinate 81,906,402 of NC_133161.1, forward strand.
GTCATCATGAGATTTATTACTGGCAACATTTCTTTATCAAGTCTCAATGTTACAGAACCATTCTTCCCTTTTTAGTGAAGCAATTTTGAAAGACACTTCCAAATGCAAGGGGAGGAATCCCCATAAGTCACCAACCCAAAGAACAATACAGGAGTCCCAACAGTTTTGGCTTGTTTTTTCTTTTCTAATGTTTTTCACGAGAAGCTTCCTTCGTTGTTTTTGTCAACTGTGCACTGCCTTATGCGCATACAACTGCCTTTTTAACACCAAGTTCCAGGATTGGCATAAGGCCGTCTTGAGTACAGAGGTTCTTCTGGAAGCAGTTTCATCACCAAACTATTCTCTGCTGATTAACTTATCACAACCAAGTTCTTCTACCAGAGGGTCGATCACTGCAGATGCAGTCAGAGTTAGGATCCCTGTTAGAACATCAAAATCCATCCTCTGGTGATTCCGCGGATGCTCGGCATCAAACTCTTCTTCCAGAAATCTCCCATGGCGTTCAGGCCCCTGCATTCTGACCACAGCCCTCACGTAGAGCTGCTGAAACTGGCGGAGGAACTGCTGGGAAGTCATTTCCCAAACGCTCAACGCGCGATAAACGTCAGGAGGAAACGCAGCCAGGCCGGGGCCGTTCCCGGGCCAGCCCTCTTGACCCTCTTCCTCCGCAGGCTCCGCCACCAGTCGGGCGACCTCCGCCATCCCAGCTGCCCCGGCCGCCGCCACTGGAACTTCCCCGGCCGCCGCCATCGGACCTTCCCTGGGCTCCTCAGGCTGTGCCCGGACCGGCTCCGGCGGCCCGCCGCCTACCTCCGCCTGCGGGGCGTCGCGGTCCCCATCCTCCGCGTTGGTGGGCGGGACACTGCAGTTTGCCGGCAGCTCAGACATTTCAGGCCGCTGGATCAGCTCGCTCGCTCCCAGAGAAAAAGGAATATGGCGGGATTACGGTAGCGCACGTGAGGGCGGTGTTCGAACGTGTGGGCGCGAGCGTGGACCCAATGGCTAAAGCTAGGAGCACTGCGCATGTGTCCCCACCACGCCTGCGAGCTTTCAGTTGCCACCTAGCGGCTGGGAGCGCCAAGACGTCTGAAACCGAACCGGGTCCAAGGAAACGTTGGAGCGGGAGTCATATTTTGCATTTCCACCAGCTTCATGTTTATCAGAGTCTTACAGAATTGTTCCTGTAGGCTCCCCCAGTATTTCATCCTAAAATGTCTCTAAGCTCGTTGTTCTCCGGTGATTAAAATCCCACCTCTATTATACACCAAGGTAAAAAAAAAAGAAAATTAATTGACTATATTTTGTATTTGTTTCTATCTTGTATTCTTTTTCCTCACCTACTCATTTACTTTAGCTAGTATTATTTGCTATAATTTATAAGCTATGATTTACTAAACATTAAAACTGTCCATGTTACCACTCAGAGATTATTATTGTTAGTTAACAATCTGTTATACAGGCCCAAACAAACATATAAATTGCTATTGTATGTATGTACAAATGCACGAATGAATGTTTGCATACACTTATTTCTTATAAAAAGATCATTCTGAAAATATTTTTGATCATTTGAAAGCTAACAGTGTAGCATGCACAAATTTCCATGATAATAAATACAAATCAAAAGCCTTATTCTTTAATAGCTATTTCCATTGCTCAACATAGTTTAAGCATACATTGCATAAAGTTAGAATTAATAGATGTAGAGACATTTTACGGCTGTTGCACACTTTGCTATTTTTGTTTTTGTTATTTGAAAGGCTGCCCTCCACATTATCACCTCACCGTAGGTACAGGAGGAGGATCTTTCTTCTGGATGCTTTGTCACCTCTTAACAACTCTGCCAATAAAATACAAGTGTTTTTGCTTTAATTTGAATTTTGATTATATTTTTAAGTATTTTTTGACTTTGGAGTTGTTTTTCTTTTTCTTTTTGGAATGTTTATTAATGTTTTTCACTCCTTTTAACACCTGTAGCATTTGTCACTTTTCATTTTGGTTTGTGAGCATTTCAGAGACTTTGGAATTATTGTTTGGAATAAATTAAGCAAACAATTTTTCTGGTTTGGTTTTGCACTGTTAGTGTTTTATTATTTTTTTAGATAGACATCTAATATTAATTTTTATCAAGTTAAAGCCATCAATATTTGTGTTAATGGTTCCAACTTGTGCAGTTATTCTTCAAAAGGCTTTCATATGTATACCTCACTTACCACCATCATATTTATACAATTAATTTTATGTTATTAAGTACAAATATATATTATATATAATTTACAAATTATATATAAGTATGTCATTTATATAATTTTATATGTATTATATTCTTATCAATTTACTCAATTTGCTTGATCATGAATAGTCTACTCACTCAGTAGGCTTCTTTAAGTTCAATGAAATGTTTACAAACACAATATTGCCATTCTGTTAATTGTTTATTTATGTCTAATATATACAAGCTTTCTGAATATTGAACATCACATTATTATTATCTCTTTTTTGAACATTTACGTTGTTGACCCACGCTCAAAAAAAAATTCTCTGACAATTGTCATAAGCTAGGAAGTATATCGCAAAATCCCATTTCACAGATAAGGAAACACAGACTCAAATAACTTGAATACTTGAATGAGTCTTGATACCAGGTATATTTAGTGTTGTTTTCTTTACTGCTATGAAATCCTGCTTTTATGCTGTTTTAGTCATTTACTTTAACAAAATCTCAAATTCGTAAAAAAGGAAAATAATTTTAATGATATATCCTAACAATATTTTAGGTTAAGTCATTATATTTTCTTAGTGTAGCACTCTAAGTCCTTTCCTCAAAATACAAAGAACTGCATTGAACACCATAAGCCTACAGTTCCAAGCTAATTTTTGACAGTAATCAAATCTGCCAATAAGTTATTGAACTAGAAAAAATTTCATCCATTATATAATAATTTATCATATACAAAATTAACAAAAATATTGTAAAATTTGTAGGGCATATTTTCACATAAAACCTATTTCTCCATAGGGTGTAGAGTTTGTAAGCAAACAAGATTTGTTAACTCATTGAATATGGAAATGTCAATGGCTTTATTGATTTTCCTGGAGTACACCATTCCAGGAAAACCATATTCAGTTTTGATCCTCCACTTTCAATGCACATAGGTAATTTTAAATGAATAAATTTAAATACCTCATTGTAAATACTAGACACTTATCTATTTGAGACCATTGATCTAATTCCTTTCTCCTTTATATCTGCAAAAGTTCCATCCCTTCTAAAGTTTACATGTTTTAAACCATCCATGTGGGACAGATATACAATAATGTGAAGCAGATGAATCTGAGCACTGTGGGAATTTGCACTGAGTAGAAGAGAGTTGTTTTATCAAAGCAATAATGCACATGAATGTCAGAATACCTGATTTGAAGCTCATAAATGAGAAACACTAAGTAAAGAACTTAGTTTAGAAGTCAGAGAGGGAAAGAGAAACAACATATGATTTCACTTATATGTGCAATTTAAAAACAAAACAAGAAAACATACAAAACAAGGAAGAAACAGACTCACAGACACCGGAAAAAAAAACTTGGTTACAAAGAGTGTAGCAACTGGGAGATGGGTAAGATATATGAGAGGGATTAAAATGCAGAAACTTGCAATTATAAAATAAACCATGGGTATGTAATGTACAGCACAGAGAATATAGTTGCATTAGAATGTAATGTTGGGAATAATAAAATAGGGCATCATACTGTAATAAATTTGTATGGCATATGGTAAGTAGATATACCTTGGGGATCATTTCATAATGTACAAAAATACCAAATTACTAGGATGAACTTAATGAAACATAAGGTATTTTATGTTAATTATACTTCAATAAAAATATTCTTAGTAACTTTGCTTATTATCTGCATAACTTAATTGAGTTAACTTCACTATTCCTTAGATTTTATTTATAAAATTATAATAAAAATATTGCCAATGTCATGGATTATCAGCTTTAAAACATATAATACCTGTACAAATTTAGAACACATCAAGTAATATGAAATTCTAGCCATGATTTAACCTAAGGAAGTTTTTTTAAAAAGGTACATAATTGATATTGATACAAGATGGCAGCATGACAGGTGAGACAGGAAACTCCTCCAAAAACCACATATAGTATGAAAATAGAGTTAATACAACTAATCCTAAAACAGCAGCAGGAAAGAAGTCTGCACCAGACTGTATACACCTGGGAAACACAGCAGACATCATGAAACAGGGTAACATACCAAAGCCTTGATCTGGTATGGCTCAAGCCTTTCCTCCTCCCCAGTTCATAGGCAGGAGGCAGAGAAATGGAGTGGGGAGGTGGTGGAAGCATAAGACTGCTGAACACCCAGCCCTAGAGATATGCTTTGGAGCACAAACCTACATTGTGTGGTGCTCTGGAGGTTGGTGGGGTTGGGGAGGTGGGACAGGCGGAATGTGTGAGACACAGAGATTCTGGCCATTTGTGGAGGACAGGAATCCACATTCGGACGCTCAGGAACAAAGAAAAGGTGGGGGGTCTGAGAGGCTTCCTAGTAGCAAGAGGGCTGATGAAGGGAAGAGGATTGCACGGAGCTTGCTGTGTAGAGGAAGGGATGGGTGGACAAGGTTTTCTGGGCATGCTCTGCCCAGCAGGTTGGGAACTTTCAGGAGCTTCATGTGCTCCATCCTCCTGGCTGGTTCCTCACTTCAAAGGCCCCCCACTGTGATATGCAGACTGCTGTGCCTTACACCTGGCCTTCTGGCAACAGTTTGCAAACCGGCAGTTACTGTGCTGTCATCAGGCCAGCCAGAGGGAGGCCCCGCCTACATAGCTGGAGAGACAAAGCACAGAGGCATATACCTGTGTGTTCACTCCACTGGCTCTGACAGTGGAGACAGGCACTGCAGCCGGGAGGTAGGAAACAGCTCTTACCTCCCACCAAGCACCAGTGCCACACCCCTCTGACCCTCAACATCACTCCAGGGTCTAGAACTTCTGGGCTCTAGATGGTGCCACATAGAAATATAAAATGTCAAAGAAATCTGATTCCCAGCAAAATCTCACAAACCCCAGAAAAAGGGACAAATGAAACCAAACTCATCAATATTCCTGAAAGAGAGTTCAAAATAAAAATCATAAACATGCTCATGGAGGTACAGAAAAATATTAAAGATCTCAGGAACAAACTTTAGAGATTCAATAATTAAAGAATTCCATATCTGAAATTAAACATAAAATGGAGGGATTTAAAAGCAGATTAAATGTAGTAGAAAAGTTGGTAAATGGAATAGAAATTAGAGAAGAGAAATGCAAAGAAGCTGAGGCACAGAGAGAAAAAAGGATCTCTAAGAATGAAAGACTATTGAGAGAACTGTGTGGCCAATCTAAATGCAACAATATTTGCATTGTTCAGACACCAGAAGATGAGAGAGAAAAAGGGATAGAAAGTATTATTGAGGACATAAGTGATGAAAATGTGCCCAATCTGAGGAAGGAGATAATCTCTCAAGCCATGGAGGTTCACAGATCTCCCAACACAAGGGACTCAAGGGAGACAACACCAAGACATATAGTAATTAAAATGGCAAAGATCAAGGATAAGGACAGACTTTTGAAAGCAGCCAGAGAGAGAAATAAGATCACATACAAAGGAAAGCTCATCAGGGTATCATCAGATTTCTCAGCAGAAACCTTACAGGCCAGAAGGGAGTGGCATGACATATTTAATGCAATGAAAAGGAAGGGCCTTGAATCAAGAATATACTACCTGGAAAGGGTATCATTTAAATTTGAAGGCGGGATTAAACAATTTTCAGATAAGCAGGAACAGAGAGAATTTACCTCCCACAAAGCACTTCTACAGTGCATTTTGGGGGTCTGCTATAGATGGAAGTTTTGGAAAGTTAAATAGCTGTCATCAGGGAAAATAAAACCACAGAAAAGTAGAACAATTAATTACTAAGCAGATACAAAATTAAATCAAGTACCCCCAAAGGCAATCAAGGGATAGACAAAGAGTACAGAATATGACACCTAATATATAAAGAATGGAGGAGAAAGAAAAAGGATGGGAAAAAAACCCTTTAGGTTGTGTTTGTTATAGCATACTGAGTTAAATTAGACTGTTAGTAGTAAGGGAATCACCCTTGAACCTTTGGTAACCATGAATCGAAAGCCTGCAATGGCAGTAAGTACTTACCTATCAAAAACCACCCTAAATGAAAATGGTCTGAATGCACCAATCAAAAGACATAAAGTCACTGAATAGGTAAAAAACCAAGACCTGTCTGTATGCTGCCTACAATTGACTCACTTCAAACCCAAAGAAATACACAGACTGAAAGTAAAGGGTTGGAAAATGTTATGTCATGCAACTAATAGGTAGAACAAAGTAGGAGTTGCAGTATTTGTATCAGACAAAATAGTCTTCAAAACAAGTAAATTAAGAAGAGACAAAGAAAGTACATAATGATAAAGGGGTAAGTCCAACAAGAGTATATAACTATTATAAATATCTATGCACCCAACATAGGATCACCTGCATATGTGAAACAAATACTAACAGAATTAAAGGGGGAAACAGAATGTAGCGCATTCATTTTAGGAGACTTTAACACACCACTCACTTCCAAGGACAGATAAACCAGAGAGAAGATGAGTAAAGAGACAGAGGGACTGAACAACATATTAGATAAGATGAACCTAATGGACATGTACAGAACAATCCATCCCAAAGCAATAGGATACACATTCTTCTCAAGTGCACATGGAACATTTTCCAGAAAAGATCATATACTAGGCCACAAAAATACCCTCAGTAAATTCAAAAAGATTGAAATTGTACCAATCAGCTTCTCAGATCACAAAGGTATGAAACTAGAAATGAATTACACAAAGAAGATGAGAAAGTTGGCAAATACATGGAGGCTTAATAACATGCTCCTAAATTATCTATGGATCAATGACCAAACCAAAACAGAGATCAAGCAATATATGGAGACAAATGACAACAATAATTCAACACCACAAAATCTGTGCAATGTAGCAAAGGTGGTACTTAGAGTGAAGCATATTGCAGTACAGACCTACTTTTGGAAAGAAGAAAAATCCCGAATGAACAGTCTAAACTCACAATTAATGTAACGGGAAGAAGAACAAATGAGGCCCAAAATCAGTAGAAGGAGAGACATAATAAAGATTAGAGCATAAATAAATAAAATCAAGAAGAATAAAAAAACAGAGAGAATCAATGAAAGCAGGAGCTGGTTCTACAAGAAAATAAACAAAATAGATGAACCACTAGCCAGACTTATCAGGAAGAAAAGAGAGTCTACATACATAAACAGAATCTGAAATGAGAAAGGAAAACTCACCATGGACACCATAGAAATACAAAGAATTATGAGAGAATACCATGAAAAATTATATGGTAACAAACTGGATAACCTAGAAGAAATGGATAACTTTCTAGAAAAATGCAACCTGCCAAGGCTGATCCAGGAAGAAACAGAAAATCTGAATAGACCAATTATCAGCAAGGAAATTGAACTGGCAATCAAAAACTACCAAAGAAAAAAATTCCTGGACCAAATGGTTTCACTGCTGTATTTTATCACACATTTAGTGAAGAACTAATACCCATCCTAGTTAAAGTTTTCCAAAGTAGAAGAGGAGGGAATACTCCCAAACTCATTCTACAAGGCCAACATCACTCTAATACCAAAACCCCACAAAAAAGAAAATTACAATCAATATTCTTGATGAACACAGATGCAAAAATACTCAACAAAATAGTACCAAACCAAGTTAAAAAATTCATCAAAAATATCATCCATCATGATCAAGTGAGATTTACTCCAGGAATGCAAGGATGGTACAATATTCGAAAATCCATCAACATCATCCACCACATAAATAAAAAGAAGGACAAAAACCAGATGATCATCTCCATAGATGCTGAAAAAGCATTTGACAAAATTCATTATCCATTTATGATAAAAACTCTCAACAAAATGGGTATAGAGGGCAGTACCTCAACATAATAAAGGCCATATATGACAAACCCACAGCCAACATCATACTGAACATCGAGAAGCTGAAAGCTACTCCTTTAAGATCAGGAACAAGACAAGGATGCCACTATCACCACTTTTATTCAACATAGTTCTGGATGTCCAAGCCCCATCAATTAGACAATGCAAAGAAATAAAAGGCATCCAGACTGGAAAGGAAGAAGTTAAACTGTGCCTGTTTGCCAATGACATGATATTGTACATAAAAAAACCCTAAAGCATCCACTCCAAAACTACTAGATCTCATATCTGAATTCAGCAAAGTTGCAGGACAGAAAATTAATACACAGAAATATGTTACATTCCTATACATTAATGATGAACTAGCAGAAAGAGAAATCAGGAAAACAGTTCCATTCGCAATTGCATCAACAAGAATAAAATACCTAGGAATTAACCTAACCAAGGAAGTGAAAGACCTATACTCTGAAAACTATAAGTCACTCATGAGGGAAGTTAAGGAAGATACCAATAAATGGGAACACATCCTGTGCTTTTGGCTAGGAAGAATTAATATTGTCAAAATGGCCATCCTGCCTAAAGCAATCTATAGATTCAGTGCAATCCCTATCACAATACCAACAGCATTCTTCAATGAACTACAGCAAATAGTTCTAAAATTCACAGGGAACCACAATAGACCCTGAATAGCCAAAGCACTTCTGAGATGGAAGAGTAAAGCAGGGGAGGATCTTCCTTCCCAACTTCAAGATCTAGTACAAAGCCACAGTGATCAAGACAATTTAGTACTGGCAGAAGAACAGAAAATTAACCCAATGGAACAGACTAGAGAGCCTATATATAAACCCATGCATATATGGTTAATTAATATACATTAAAGGAGCCATGGATATACAATGTGGAAATGAGCCTCTTCAACAGCTTGTGTTGTCAAAATTGGACAGCTACATGCAAGAAAATGAAACTGGATTATTGTCTAACCCCATACACAAAAGTAAAGTCAAAATGGATCAAAGACCTGAATGTAAGTCATGAAACCATAAAACTCTTAGAAGAAAACATAGGCAAAAATCTCCTGAATATAAACACGGGCAAATTTTTCCTGAATACATCTCCTCGGGCAAGGGAAACAAGATCAAAAGTGAACAAATGGGACTACATCATGCTAAAAAGCTTCTGTACAGCAAAGTACACCATCAGCAGAACAAAAAGGCATTCTACAGTATGGGAGAATATATTTGTAAATGACATATCTGACAAGGACATGCCTCAACACCCAAAAAGCAAACAACCCTATTAAAAAATGGGTGGAGGATATGAACAGACAATTATCCAAGGAAGAAATACAGATGGCCAACAGGCACATGAAAAATTTCTCCACATCACTAATTATCAGGGAAATGTAAATTAAACTCACAATGAGATATCACCTCACTCCAGTTAGAATGGCCAGCATAGAAAAGAATAGGCACAACAAATGCTGGTGAGGATGCGGAAAAAGGGAAACTCTCATACACTGCTGTTGTCAATGTATAATAGTTCATCCTTTCTGGAAAGCAGTATGGAGGTTCCTCAAAAAACTCAAAATAGAACTACCATTTGACCCAGGAATTCCACTCCTAGGAATTTACCCTAAGAATGCAGCAGCCCAGTTTTAAAAAGATATATGCACTCCTATGTTTATTGCAGCACTATTTACAATAGCCAAGAAATGGAAGCAATCTAAGTGTCCATCAGTAGATGAATGGATAAAGATGTGGTACATATACACAGTGGAATATTATTCAGCCATAAGAAGAAAACAAATACTACCATTTGCAACAACATGGATGGAGCTTGAGGGTATTATGCTCAGTGAAATAAACCAAGTGGAGAAAGACAAGTACCAAATGATTTCACTTATCTGTGGAGCATAAGAACAAAGCAAAAACTGAAGGAACAAGACAGCAGCAGACTCACAGAACCAAGAATAGCCTAACAGTTGCAAAGGGAAAGGGACTGTGGGGCAGTTGGGAAGGGAGGGAGAAGGGAAATAAGGAGCATAATGATTAGCGTACATAATGTAGCTGGGAGGCACAGGGAAGACCATATAGCACAGAGAAGACAAGTAGTGATTTTTTAAAAATTTTATTTTGGTATCATTAATCTACAGTTACATGAAGGACATTATGTTCATTAGGCTCCCGCCCTTACCAAGTCCCCCCACATACCTGTTCACAGTCACTGTCCATCAACATAGTAAGATGCTGTAAAATCACTACTTGACAAGTAGTGATTCTATAGCAACTTACTACATTGACGGAGAGTGACTCTAATGGAGTATGTGGTGAGGACTTGATAATGGGGTGAATCTAGTATCCACAATGTTGCTCATGTAATTGTATATTAATGACAACAAATAAATGAAAAAAAGGTACATACTTATAATACGTTTCTTAAAAGATAGGTCATAAAATGTGAACTGGTGGTTCAAGAAAATTGTAGAACATGCAGCAGCAAAAGTCCAATTTTTTGTGCATTTGTTAAGAAATTTTTTCTGATGCAATTCCTGCTATTTCCCTGATTAATGAGCATTTCTTGAGTCTACAGATAGCCAGTTATGTATAACTCTCTATTTGTAGATAAATGAATATATAGATGCTTGATAGATTGATAGATGTAGAAGGAGTCAGAGTTGAGGTTTTCTCTTTTCTTAAGCTTATCCCTACCTAGAGTGCTCTAGTTTTTTAGAATTATTTTAAAAATTATTTTCAAATGTAGTATGTGGAATGTATACTTTCATTTCTTTAAATATGTCCATTTTTACAGGGAAAATAATTGTCTGGTATATGATTCTTAGTTTGTAATATTATGAAGATGCTATTAATTGTGTTCAAATTTTCCTGGTTTCAAATGTGAAGTCTGATGTGAAGCACTGAGGTTGTATTTCAGTCTGCTGCTCTGAAGTGCCCTGGGAGTGATGGTCTGCCCAGAAATTTATTTTCTATTGTTACAGTTCTGTGGAGCACTGGAACACGAGCCCTCTTGGTCACCCAGACCACATGATCAATTGTTATCCCTTGTATGGATAACATACATTGGTAAGCAGGAATACATACACTGTATATGCCCACTGACTTTAACAAGGCAGCTTTTACGAGGAAGTAAAAAAATGGTATCAATGTTCCTGGTTTAAACAATCAAGAGAGGAACAGAGTTGCCATGTATTGATATGAAGAAGAAATTCGGGAAGAGCAAGTGTCAGGGAATGACTAAAGGTTTGTTTTGCTTTTGGATGTGGTAAATTTGAGATCTCAGACATTTACATGTAGATGCGAAGTCAACAGTTGGATATCTGAGCCCAGAATGTATTAGAGAGATGATACCAAATATATTTGAGATTTATAAGCCTTTAGATAATATTTAAAGCTATAAGACTAGGTGATATGAGTTAATGAGTGAACAATGATGGAAAATTTGAGTTTCAAAGACTGAATCCTGTGGCATTGTTAACCTGTGGATATTGGGAAGATGAGAAAATCAGAAATCTTCTTCTGAAGGAGGGGGTATAGTGTAAAGGAAACAGTGTAAAGAAGGAGGGGATGTCAAGGAAAACCAGATTAGTGTTGTGTACCAAAAGCAAAGTGAATAAAAATTTTCAAGAACTTCATTAAATGCTGTTTATAGATCAAAAATGATGAGCACAGATAACTGACCACTGGATTTATAAACATAGAAATCATTGACATCTTTATGAAGACCAATTTGGGTAAAGTGCTGGGTGGGGGGACAGGGGTGAAAGTCTAATTAGAATAGATTTAGGAGAGACTGGTAGCAGGGAAACTGGAGAAAACCAGTGTAGCTGGTTCCTTCAAGGGGTGTTAAAAGGGATCAGAAAAATGTGTCCCATATATTCCTGCGTACCAAGCTCTTCCCATTCTCTACTTTCATATACAATCACACCTGGCATTCACCCAGCCTGCATGACAGTAAATTGTTACTATTTCTATTGTCCTCCTAATCCCCATTTCATCATAACCAATATTCAGATCTCCTTTATATCTTGCTGATCTTAAAAATTTTTAATTGAAAATTTTGAAATATAAATCATGGCATTTTTTTAGAAACAGATTTATGTATTATTATTCTGTAAAACAGTGATTCTCAATATTTTTCTATCTCAATGCACACATACATATGAAATAATTTGTACATCACATTCAGGAACAACCTTTATTTTTCCCCACTTATGGAAACAAATAGGAAATTTGCTAACTTATTTGAAAAATAAAAGTAAGTGATCTCTAAAGATTAGTGTACTTTGACTAGAATTAACTTCCTTCCTCCTTTACATCCAGTCATGACAATCTAAGTATGTGTTGACACAATATGAATACTGCCTTTATTAGTGATGACATTTAGAAGTTAGAAAAATACAATCTGGATGGATAAAACAACCCACTAAAGCTGCTAATTCTGAAAGTGAACAGCTTAAACTAGGACTCAGTTCTCCTAGAAGACAGAGATAGCAGAAGTAGCTGGTAGGTAAATCCTGAAGGAAATGAAATATGCTTGGGAGTCATTTCCTGACTGAAAATTCTTTTTCTTGGAGGGAATTTCTGCGATCTTTAACCTTTATAAAATAAAGTAGCTAACAAAGAACTGCTATACCTGGGGAAGGAAACTGGGTCAAAGTTACATGCTGCAATGTGCTAGAAGCTGGAAATAACAGAAGCTAATATTAGCTCCATAGAATTTTTTAAGTCCCAAGGGAGACTTCAATGTAAAATTATAATATTTTACAGTTTAGTAATAGAGCTTTCTAACTTCCAAAGGCTTTCACTGAGACTATCTTATTTGATCCCCATGGCAAACTATGAAACAGGCAAATTTTTATATTTCCATTTTACCAGTGAGGAAATGAGTCACAGAATATACAACATTTACCTAACATCACAAAACCAGCAAACTGTAGACTGCGACTGAACCCAGGTTCCCTGCTAATAAGTATAGCACTGTTTTCTACTAAATAAAGTTTAAGTCAACACTGAGAAGTGGAAGACTGTCAAGACATTACATTATATATAAATTTTCAATTGGTAAATGATCTAGGGACACTATGTCTGAAGTTTAATTGTGTTAAACTCATTGCCATTCATCTTACCAACAAACAAAAATGATATATCAATTAACATTTTGTGCTTTTTTATTTTCATTCTGGAAGATAGGCTATGACTGCCTAAGTGGTTAACAGGGTACTGTGGATTTTGCGTATCAGTAACATACTTAAAAGATATCTCCAACACCCATTTCCACACTGTTTCACAATAGCTTCATAACCTTGGTTGCATTAACTAATTGTGAATTCGTTTTCTAACTTTAAATTAGAGAAAGTTTTATCTATCATAAACCATGACTGTGAATAATAAATATTGAAAAGTACAATGATTGTTATAAATGTGTTTCAATTTGAATCCCCAGCCACACTATAGTGGCCATACTGGCTTAGCCTTAAATAACATATTTTGAAAACTCTGTCCTAATTCAGCAACACAAATGGTGACTCAATTAGAAAGAATAATATAAAACAATGGAAATTTTAAATTGAGAAACTGGAAAATTAATATAGAAGAAACAGAATTTCAAAGCAGGAAAGAAAAGACAAACCCAGTTAGTGTAACATTAAAATATTTTGAATAATAAAGGGAAAAATCATATAATGTGAAAAAAGCTATTTCATCTTATTAATACTTTTCTAACACCTTCATTCAGAATCTCCAAAAATTCTATAAGGAGATAATAAAAATATATAGAGTTAGGCCTTAGTTGTACTTTAGTCATGAGTTATACAAATAAATAATCCAGGTCCTGATTGTCATGGCTAGGCTTCCAGTACTCTGGAATAAAAGTGGCTAGAGTGGGAACCCTTGTCTTGACCTTAGAGGAAAAGCCTCCAGTTTTCACCATTCGGTATGTTAGTTGTGGGTTTGTCATATATGGCCTTCATTATGTTCAGATACATTCCATTTATACCTACTTTGTTGAGACTTTTTATCATAAACAAATATTGAATTTTATCAAATGATTTCTCAGCATCAATTGAGATGGCCATATGGTTTTCATCTTTCCTTTTGTTAATGTTGTGTATCACATTTATTGATTTGTGGATATTAAACCATCCTTGCATCCTTGAAATAAATCACACTTGAACATGGTGTATGATCCTTCTATTGTATTGTTGAATAATGCTTGTTAATATTTTGTTGAGGATTTTTACATTTATGCTCATCAGGCATATTGGCCTGTAATTATTTTCTTTCTTTGTGTGTGGTGTCAACAAACTGTCTTTATTTTCATTTGTATGAAATACGTTTTTCCATTCCTTCATTTTCAATCTGTGTTTGTCCTTGCTTCTGAAGTCAGTTTCTTGTTGGTAGTATACAGAGGTGTTCTTTCTTTGTTTTGTTTTGTTTTCCAATCCAGTCAGCCACAGTATGTCTTTTAATTGGATAATTTAGTCCACTTACATATAATTATTGATAGATATGCACTTATTATCATTTTGTTATTTGTTTTCTTTCTGTAGCTCTTCTTTGTTCCTTCTCTTTCTCTCCCTGTGGCTTGATGACTTTCCTTCATGTTTAGATTCCTTTCTCATTTTCTTTTGTCTATTTACTATAAATTTTCACATTATGATTACTGTGTGTTTCATATATATCATCCTATGTATATAATGGTGTATTTTAAGAGCATAGCAACTTAAATTTCAACACATTCCAAAACTGTTTTTCTTACCACCCTCACATTTTGTTTTTGATATCACCTTTTACACCTTTTTGTTTTATGTATCCCTTGTTTATTTAACTTTTTTACTAAGCTGAATTATTGTAGTTTTAGTTAATTTTACTACCTTATCCTTAGTAGTGTTTTAAGTGATTAATCTACTACCATAACTATATATTTGCCTTTTCCAGTGAGATTTTTACTTTCATATGTTTTTTAGTTATTAATTAGTGCCATTTCCTTTCAGTATGAAGAAGTCGCTTTAATACTACTTGTAAAGATGATTTAGTAGTGATGAACTCCTTTACTTTTTATTTATATGGAAATCTCTTTTGCCTTTTCATAGGAAGGGGTGAAGCACTGAGGTTGTATTTCAGTCTGCTGCTCTGAAGTGCCCTGGGGGTGATGGTCTGCCCAGAAATATATTTTCTATTGTTACAGTTCTGTGGAGCACTGGAACACGAGCTCTCTTGGTCACCCAGACCACATGATCAATTGCTATCCCTTGTATGGACTGTATATGCCCACTGACTTTAACAAGGCAGCTGGGTAATTCAAGGGGTGAGGCATGCTCACTGGCTTCAGAAAGGCAGTGGGAAAATGTCTTGACTTCACATGCCCATGGGATTCAGTAATACGGTGGTAGGGTGCCTTATGTGTGCACACATGCCAGCTTTAAGCTGGGAGTAGGAGAATGCTACAATCACTTGTGCTTGCCAATCCAGCCAGGGAAAAGGGTGCTTGACTTGGGGCACCAACCCCTTATTCCTCCAGGAGAAGTGAAATTCCTCCTTATTTGTGTCAATGCCAGGAGTAGGCTCTTTTGTGAGGCTATGTCTCTGCCTCTCCTACACATCTGAATGTGGTCCTTTTTGCCTTTGTTGTATAGAGAAGTTCATCTAATTTTCAAATGGAAATGATCCATATGTAGCCATAGATCTGGTGTATCTATAGGAAGAGGTGAGTTCAGAATCTTTCAACACTGACATCTGGGAGCCCCTCCATCTTAATAATTACTTATTCAATCACTACCCTAGTTCAATTCTGTTGCCTACTTACAAAATCAGCAGACTCCTAAGGAGATTCGCAGGCTTTGAGAACAAAAAGATGTGCTTGAATCATGAAGAGGTTGAAGGAGAAAAACAATGGCAAATTTCAAGGGATATTTTAAAACTTGAGAACAACCTGGATTCTGTTATTGGACTAATTAGTCAATGAGAGAAGTTTGATGGGAAAGATTGTTGGTTTTGACTGATGCCTCATTGTTATCTCTATATATATACTCCTGAAACAGAGATATTTTTCCTATAAGATCAAATTCAAAAGCCCTAGTGACATTACCTAGTAACAATACTTAGTGACATTAACAGAAAATGGAGCGAGTAAAAAATGTTAGACAAGTGTTCCTGACATAAAGATCTGAAGTTTCTGGTTTTTAAGTAGCCATAAAACAATTAATGGGGTAGAATAAGTACCACTTCAAGTACCTATTTCAAATTCCACTGTAAGTCACTTAGAAATCTTAGCAGAGATAGTTTACCATTCTGCTTAATCATGAGAAAATGACTAGATAACACCTTAATGTCTTTACCAGAACTGTTATTTCTGTGAAGGAAAATTACACATATCAAATCAAATTTTAGGGTAATAATGAGCTCTTTACTATTATTCTAGTGTTTTATTTTGTAATAGAAAGTTCCTTCCACTGTTAAAAAAATTCATACAACTGCATTTTTCCATAAGGTCTTTGAAGACATTTATGTTTGGACAGTTAACAAGTCATCGTGGAGTTTATCAATGAGAAAATGCACAACCCTAATAGTAAGTCCATGTTACTATAAAGAATGCCTGCTGGTTTAAGGTCATAAGCTGTGAAACTGTGGTTAGTGAAGAAATTAGTCATGAAAACACAGCATAACACAGCAGGGATTTATTATACATGAACCAGTTCCATTTTTTGTTTATTTGAAATGAGCTAGGTTGTGAAAGTGTTGGTATTTCTTCATGGCACATAATTTTAGGGGAGTGCCCCTCTTCTCCTCAACACCTAATGCTGATTGAGATTATTCAGAAGGTATGATCATTCTCTAGAACTAAACATAAAGCAAGGATTTCAAGACATGGGAAATTCCAGATGTGCAAATATGAAAGTTACCCGACCCATAACTAAATATTCAGCTTGTTTTTCTGAAAATTAGCACAGCACACCTTAACATCTGAGTTTTAAGATTAAAGTGGATATACCTCCCCAAACATGAATGATAAATGCTGAATTTGGTGCAAATAGACTTACTCAGAATTAAAATCTTAATGGGGAAATTTGAAAACATGTTCTGTATTCATTCTTCAGAGAAATAATTTTGAAGCTCATTAATACTTTTAACATACTAATAAGCTTTGGAGGAATTTGATAAGGGATTTAAATTTTTTAGAATGAGTTTCAAATAACTGTCTTGATCTTGATGTGTTGTAAAAGCGAGCCTCCTTCCTCCAAATTAACCTTTAATCTAGGAGACATATTCTGTTAAGATACAGATATTATTCTAAAGGTTTCTTTTTAAGTTTAGAGAGCAAATCCTACAAAGTTGGTGACATTAAATCAGGAACACCTTGTGGAAAATTTTCATGAATTTCTTCCTTTTAGTCAAGGCTAGGGCACTAAAAGGACATAGAAGACTAGAAGAGAAGGAAGATTGATGTGGGGAAAGGGTTTTGAAAAGGAATAGAGATATAATATCAAAGACAAACATAAATAAATAAAATAATAACTATATGAATAAATGAAGCTAGAAACAAAAGAGTACTTATTGTTTGGGTTTACTCATATTGAGACCAAAAAGAGGTGAAAGAAGTCTATAGTGATAGAATTTTTAAAAAATAATTAACTTTGGCAAGAAAGATGATGACTGGAAGGAGGCAGTGTTAACATTCTTTATTTATATAGAATGCTATCCTATATCATATTATACAGTTACAAGTAACTGATTTATCTTAAATGCTCTGAGAGCCAAGTATGGCAAACAGACTTTAATGGCCTCCTTTGGTCCCCATTTCCTGCTATGTATGTCCTTGTATAATTCCCTCTCCTTGAGATGGATTGAACCTAGTGACTTGTTTTTAATGAATAAAATACAGCAAATCACTTCTTTGTTTAGGTTACATACATTATGACTTTTGTTTTGCTAGTAAACTTACTCTTTTGCTGATTGTAATAAAGCAAACTGACATGTTGGAGAGGTCCACTGGCATGAAAGAGGGTGGCCTCCAATTTGAGGCATTCAGTCCAAAAACTAAGTTGTGCCATATTCCTGACCTTGTAGGAACTTAGATAATAAATGCATGTAGTCTTAAAATGGTGTTAGGGCAATCTGTTATATAGCAATAAATAACACATCAAGCAAAACATGTCTGCAACCCAAATTAGCCAATGAACTGACAGTTCTGGATAACCAAAAAATATAATGGTATAAAGCAGATTATTTGAACTTAGTTGTTTTATACAATTATGTTCTGACTATCAGTGGTAGGTATGCAATTAGTTATACTATGGGTGTGCCATGGACTAAGGAGTTCCTTAGGATGTGGGTCTTTCAGTTTTAAAAGCAGGATGGTCTTGGGTGAACCAGAACAGTTGGTCACCGTAGGTATAGACTGTAAAGTCATTTTAGCTGTGTGTTTTATTCTTAGAACATAATAGAGGCTTAGTATTTATTATTTGAATTTTCAAAATTATTACTTCTGAGCTAAACTTAAGAGTCAAGAAAGATGATAATAGAGATTTTTTCCTTTTTTCATCTCCTTTTTCTTTTCATTTTCTCTCCTTCTCTCTGCATAAACCAAGATATAAGAAGTCAGTTACTGTAATCCAATAAAATAAAGCTTTGGGAACCTATTTTAAGGGATCTATCTGAATACATTGCTGCTAATGATGGTAAAACTTGCTGAGATGTCATGAATTAAGTCAGTAAAGGTCAGTTTTGACCAGAGATGTCATCACTACTCAGTCTCACTGCAATAATTTCCATTTCAATGACACTTATGGAAGGAAAAACAAATAATGAGCTCTCCAAACAGTTGATCTTATACAGGAAATTGCATATTTAACTGTAAAACTTGTAGAAAAGACTAAGTCACTTTCTCAGATTCACCCTCTTTAACATATAGTCTCTGTCTCTGTTTCTCTGACTCTGATTCTCTCTCCCTCTCCCTTCTCTCTGATGCATGCACACACACACACACACACACACATATACACACACACACACTTCCCAAAAGCCTATTTTTAATTCCACAATACCCTTTTATTTCATGTTATAAATATTGTGCATGTACTTTTGAAATGGGTAGAAACCAAACAATTGTTCAATGATGATTATATATCCTTATATATGGCTAAAGAAATATGAAGTAAATCACAATTACTTTAAATTTATTTCAAACTGCCCTACATATATGGTTTCATATGTTTGTTTAAAGAGTACCATATATTATTAAATATATTGAAGTTGGTGACTTTCTAGGAGAACTAATTAAATCTAATAATGACCACAAATGTGCAGTTGAAGTCCCCTTGTGTCAGATTATTTGGAATGGTACACACTCTAATTTTCTGAAGTAATTTATCCCATTAACCTGAAGATTGTCTATAATTACTATTGCTCTTATCTTAATGTCTTGGATTGTGACATTAGACAACCTAGAAAATTAGAAAGCCCTGTTAAAATGCAGTAAGGAAAATATATTTAGTTGTTAGTATCCATTCACCCATTAGTATAGATAAAATAATCATAAGTTTCTTATTTATATCTTTGAAAAAACAAGCTGAAAGAAAATAAGACCAGTGCATTTTTCTGAGAAGAAAAATCTGAAGTATCAGTGGCTTCTTTGTTGAAGGACTAGATAAGAAGCACCAGGAATAATCTGGAAACTTAAATGGATGATGTATCCCAAGGAAAGAACAATATTGAATATTAAAAATAAGATTTTTGCATTACATTGAACTTGGATTTTAAAGTCATTAATAACTTCCCTTAAATTAATTATTCTGTGATATGGGATTCATGTATGCACAAGTGGGAAAAAAGAAACATAGAATTAAATGCTTACACAGAAATTTCACTTGTAGGGGTTGGGATCTCCTCAAATACGATTACTAGTATTATACATGTTCACAACATCTTGTCAGTATGCATACAACCTCTACTTTTTCTTAACCAAGCAGCAGATTCTCTGATCTTTATGGCAATCTAGTGAAAGGAAATAATTTCCCTATCTGAACTAAAATTCTAGAACACTGGAGTGCACAAGTTTTGCATTTGAAAAACAGGTTTAAAATCCCTGGAGATGAAGAAGTTTTTTAAAAATACAAATGACACTTATATTTCAGTAAGAGCATATCTAAAATAATTCATAATATGATAATCTCAAGTAAATCTTTTGAGTAACTTCCTTGGAGAATGGTGCTTAGCTGTACCAACTGTAAAGATGTCCACATAGCTCACATCTGTCCGGTTTTATGAAAAGCAAATGAGCACCATCATCAAGAAAGCAGTAGAAGACAATGTTTAACTGTGCAGAGTCTGGAGCCACTGCCTGAGTTCAATGCCCAGACTCAGAACATTGTTGTTGTTGTTGTTGTTTTTGTGATCCTGGGAAAATTACTTAACCTCTCAATTTTCTCAACTGTCAGAAGAAACATACTCATGGTTAAAGCTCTGAATAGACTAGGGTGACACCTAGGAAGACCTGTCAACTGGACAAAATGCCTGGTGTATGTGTGTGAAAACTAAAAGTGTGTTCCTAAAATGACTGATAAGCACAAGCTTAAATGGAAAGATAGAGGATCTGAAGGAATGGGCAAAGAAATATATCAGATTAGTGAATTATATTATGAAAGGAGTAATGTGTATAGTTATTGAATAAAGAACTGACAATTAAACACATATCTACTAAATTTTCTAGAGAACTGTACTGCCAACAGAACCACAAGCTGAGACCATAAGAAATTATACCTTAAAATAACCACTGTATCAAGCTTCTAAGTACAGAAAGGCTAAGGGGTTGGTCAGCCTCCAAGGAATTTTTGTTACAGCATAGTCACTTCCCATGTGACTAAAGATGATAAAGGCAAAGAAAAAATCTCTTAATGAGAATGATGAACAAGGAAGCTACTCCAGGGAGCTGTATCAGAGGATTATCAAGGAACATTCCCCATTGCAAGGATGGAAAGTCCTTAAAATATCTACCCAAAAAATTTCAGAATTTTCAATGACCAGTTACTGCTCTGTTTCTCTGATTTTTTTACCATTCCAAGTAAAGTATTTGTTGAATTTTCCTTGTCCCTGTTTCAACATTATATATCAAGTGTGTTGAAGGCAGCACAACTGGTGTCTTTATAGTACGAAGTTCTCTGGTTCAAGAACTGCTGTTATGTGAGCCTGATTTTGAGACTACTAGACATTATCCCTTCAAATGCAAACTGCTGTACATTACCCAAGGATCTTGGACTTTGATCTTGATAATGTGACTCAATGGGGCTTTCTCTTCTTTGAGGAGAGAATATGTGCATTTGGCACAAAAAATGAAAAT
The DNA here is from genome assembly GCF_040802235.1 of Manis javanica. NCBI lineage: Eukaryota > Metazoa > Chordata > Mammalia > Pholidota > Manidae > Manis > Manis javanica. The sequence continues at coordinate 81,927,802 of NC_133161.1, forward strand.
AGAAAACATGATGCATTGATCAATTGGAAATGGTAGTTTACTAAGTCATGTAGATCTTACAAAGAAGGTTGACATATTTCCTTATACAATATAATAAAACCACATTCTTAATATCTCCACCAATCTCATTAGATAAGTCTTTAAGTATGAGAAAGTATCAACCTCGCAGTGGCAGAACAAATTTCTCCAAATTTTTTTGATTGGAAACTCAAATTTTACCATGGACAACAATCACTGCCAATTATTTCCCTTAAAATGACAGGATCATATCATTTATTTGCAAGAAAATGTCTGCCAAATACCCAAGTCTAAATAACCAGTTTTGCCACTCATTCTTTCAGGAAAACATGTTTTATGAAAAAAAATATCTTTGAGTTTACAACTCAATCATTTAAATGCTTTTCTTCAAGATAACATTTGAGGTTTAATATGCAGCAGAAATGATCTTTGTGTGTTTTCAATTTCATGACACAGAATACTAAAAAAGATATGATCAAGGGTCAAGATTTAGTGAAACAAAAGTTTTGCTGCTTCATCAAGGACATTCTGAATCGAAATTGGCTTGTCTTATTTATCTATTTATTTGTTTTCCTGCTCACTTCATAATCTGGACTTTATTTATTTGATCTGAACTGAGAACCCAAAGTGTAACAGTCAGACAGACTGCTAAAGCCAGACATTAACTTGCCTGCTTCCTGAGAACAGGATGATTGGTGCATTAAGGACTGTCAGCCAAGACCAGAGGAGTACAACACTTCTTAAAACAATACCATCTGCAGTCTTCAGGCGACTGAAGCTATCCTTAATTACCAGGAGGAGTTGCTGTTAGGATAGCTGACTTGTTACTTCTGCATACCCTTTGGAAAATTATCTCGATCATGGAATTATCCAATTAGAATATGTTATATAAAATTTGTCCCTGATTTTAGGTATTACGATCAATGATGGAATACATACAGGTCAGCCTCAACTCATGATCCACACTTGTTTTTGATGCAGGAATTGGTTTAAACTTCTTTATGGGTCAAGGTAGTGTTTTGCAAACATTAAAATATCCTGCTATATCTGGATTAAGGCCTTTGGCCAAGTGGAAACATTTGTACAGAAAATTAAATAGGAAGACATTGGGTTTCTAAGGTAAACTCTAAAGGTTTATGACATTTGTTCAGCTGATTGGATTGATGACCCTGTGGGCCTCACTGAGGTTAACACTGCAGGTTTGCCTCATCCCGCTCTTTGTTGTCATGTTGGTGGAAGCTTTAGTTAAATGCTGTATGAAATATACTAAACAGACTTTGTTCCAGTCTCTTTGTTGATCAGATTAATTATTATGGCTGACATAGTAAGTTAATAAACTATACTTTTTCATCTCTGTGGGGAAGGGAAGGTTTTGGTGGAGGTAGAAGTGGGGGAGCAGGCAACTGACCTAACGTCCTGGGCAGGATGGTGGGTTGCATGCAGATGTCTGATGTAGCTGTGGTAAGAGGTCAGGTTCTGTTCACTCTAATGGTGAAACAGCAGGACTTTTTCACAAAACAAAAGGTGACTCAGGCAGGAGGATGAGTTCTATTGTGGAGAGTTCCTGAGATACTTACTTGGGAGGTGGTAACTCAGGCTGGGATATACCTGGACGGAAGGCATGGGGCATCCAGTGTTTGTGACTGCTGATGGGATACTGCCTCGTAATGGTGGGAATAAGATACTGGCTGGGACTCCCAGGGTGCAGGAGCAAGAAGGAGCCCCAGTCTCAGCCTCTCCCTTCTGAGAAAAGCTGGGTCCACTTGCAGGACACACTGCTCTGAGGGCTGCATCCCCTGCCTTCTCTGCAGAAAAGTCTTTCACAAGCTGTGTTTCTGTGTCTGGAAGGTGAATATCTGAGATCTGGCAGCCGTCATGCTAGAGGTCATTGAATACGTCTTGTGTGCACTGAGGGAAAAGATGGAAGATGGTTCTGTTGAAAAGGACAATACGGTCATGGGGAAATTCACTGAAGGCAAGAAGAAACTATAGAAACAAGTGAAGTAGTTGCTGGGAGTCATTCTCTGAAAGTCTCTCATTTTCTTCACATTTTCTGAGTGAGGCACTTTTTCTCTTTGTTCCAGATTATTTTTTCAAGTATGTTTTTAATGGTGAAAATCCTTGGAAGATACAGGCAGTGATTCCCTCTGAACTTAAAAGAATTCAATGTGATAAACTCAGAATTCCTCTCCTGTTTGTAGCATCATTCCCTGTATGTGCAGGTATCATTTGGCCCTCTTTGCACTGCCTTGTGGGACTTGAGACTGGAGGGACAAGTCTAAGCAAATGCTCATATTCTGCTTTCTATAACTATTGCTCTGAGTAACAAACCACACTTTGTCTCTGATCCATGAGTCTTGTGTCTTCCACTACTTAAAACTGTGACTGGTTAACTTGCTAACTTTCAAATAGGGTGAAAAATCCTAGACTTGTCATAAATTGTGACTGTTATATTGCAGAGCATATATGATGTCATTTGGTAGGGCAAAGCATAATCACCTCATAATATGTTCTGTAACATGAAATTGTGTTTGCTGATTTTATCATTCTATTTACCTAGCTCATATGAACAAATTCATACAGGCAAGGACTAAAACGAAATAATTATATTATATATATGTATAAGTTCAAACTTTATCAATTATTTAATATTCTATATCTTTACAGATTTTTTAAAAATTGTCTAGTATTAGAAATGTTAAATCTACCAATAAGATGTATTTTCATAGTACTCTATAGTTTTGTTAATTATTTGTCATGTTTATTTTGAGACTGAATTAATTGATGTATAAAACTGACACATTTTTATTTCGTTGGTGAATGGAGCCATTTATCATTATGTAGTGACCACCTTTCTTTCTGACTTTAAGTTTAAAATTGCTAAGAAGTTAATATATCTATGCTATCTTTTAGTTAGTATTTAACTGTTAAATATAAAAATATGCACTTAAGTGTATAATTGTGTGTGTAATTATTTTATTCTCAAACTTGGTAATATACATGTTTCTTATAAGCAGCACCATATTGCATTGGTTTCTGTTCTACTTAGTTCTAGTCTAAAATATTTGTATTTTGAGTCATTTATTTGATGTTGTTACACATTAACTTAGATTTATTTCCTAAATCTGTTTTGTTTTGTATTTTTTAGTAAACAACAGAATTTATTTCTCATAGTTCTGGAGGCTGGAAATACAAAATGAAGGTACTGGCAAATCTGGGGTATAGTGAAAGCCCACTTCTGGGTACATAGATGACTGGCTGTCTTTTTTGCTATATTATCACATAGTAAAGGACAAGGGGTCTTTCTGAGGTCTCTTTTATAAAGGCACCAATCCCAATTATGAGGGCTTCACCCTTATGATCTAATCACCTCCCAAGGCTCTACCTACCCCTTAATACCAGCACATTAGGCATTAGGATTTAGCATGTGCATGGGGGACACACACATTTATAGTAAAGAACATTCTCTTATACAATCAGAGAACTCTTATCAAAATCAGGAAATAAGCATTGATAAAATACTACTCTCTAGTCTGTGAAACAGTTGTTTCACTAATCCCTGGTTGATCCAAAGCCCAGTCTGAGATCACATGTTGCAGTCAGTCGTCATGTTTCCTTAATGTCCTTTAACTGGAAGAGTGCCTCAGTCTTACTTTGACTTTCATAATGATACCAATTATACATATACATATATGTACATAATTCTTTTTATTTTGGTAACATTAATATACAATCACATGAGCAACATTCTCATTACTAGATTCCCCCATTATTAAGTCCCCACCACATACCCCATTACAATCACTGTCCATCAGCATAGTAAGATGCTATAGAGTCACTACTTGTCTTCTCCATGATATAATGCCTTTCACGTGCCCTGCCACCCCTATGTTAAGTTTGCTAATCATAATGCCCCTTATTCCCCTTCTCCCACCCTTCCCACTCATCTCCCCAGTCCCTCTCCCTTTGGCAAATATTAGTCCATTCTTGGGTTCTGTGAATCTGCTGCTGTTTTGTTTCTTCAGTTCTTGCTTTGTTCTTATGCTCCACAGATGAGTGAAATCATTTGATACTTGTCTTTCTCTGCCTGGTTTATTTCACTGAGCATAATACCCTCAAGCTCCATCCATGTTGTTGCAAATGGTAGGATTTGTTTTTTTCTTATGGCTGAATAATATTCCATTGTGTATATGTACCACATCTTCTTTATCCATTCATCTACTGATGGACACTTAGGTTGCTTCCATTACTTGGCTATTGTAAATTGTGCTGCAATAAACATAGGGGTGATTATGTCTTTTGAAACTGGGATCCTGCATTCTTAAAGTAAATTCCTAGGAGTGGAATTCCTGGGTCAAATGGTACTTCTATTTTTAGTTTCTTGAGGAACCTTCATACAGCTTTCCAGAAAGGATGAACTATTTTACATTTGCAACAGCAGTGTAGGTGGGTTCCCCTTTCTCAACATCCTCCCCAGCATTTGTTGTTCCTTGTCTTTCCTATGTTGGCCATCCTAACTGGTATAAGATGATATCTCATTGTGGTTTTAATTTTCATTACTCTAATAATTAGTGATGTGGAGCATCTTTTCATGTGCCTGTTGGCCACCTGAATTTCCTTTTTGGAGAAATGTCTGTTCAGATCCTCTGCCCATTTTTTAATTGGGTTATTTGCTTTTTGGGTGTTGATGTGTGTGAGTTCTTTATGTATTTTGGATGTTAACACCTTGTCAGATATGTCATATACAAATATATTCTCCCATACTGTAGGATGGCTTCTTGTTCTGCTGCTGGTGGCCTTTGCTGTACAGAAGCTTTTGATCATGATGTAGTCCCTTTTGTTCATTTTTTTATTTTGTTTCCTTTGCCCAAGGAGATGTGTTCAGAAAAAGTTGCTCATGTTTATATTTAAGATTTTTGCCTATGTTTTCTTCTAAGAGTTTATGGTTTCATGACTTACATTCAGGTCTTTGATCCATTTTGACTTTACTTTTGTGTATGGGGGTCAGACAATAATCCAGTTTCATCCTCTTACATGTAGCTGTCCAGTTTTGCCAACACCAGCTGTTGAAGAGCCTGTCACTTCCCCATTGTATAACCATGGCTCCTTTATCATATATTAATTGCCCTTATATGTGTGGGTTTATATCTGATCTCTCTAGTATTTTCCATTCATCTACGGGTCTGTTCTTCTGCCAGTACCCAATTGTCTTGATTATCGTGGCTTTGTAGTAGAGCTTGAAGTTGGGAAGTGTAATCCTCCCCACTTTATTCTTACTTCTTAGGATTGCTTTGCTTATTCGGGGTCTTTTGTCATTCCATATGGATTTTAGAACTATTTGCTCTAGTTCATTGAAGAATGCCATCGGTATTTTGATAGAGATTGCATTGAATTTGTAGATTGCTTTAGGCAGGATGGCCATTTTGACAATATTAATTCTTCCTATCCATAAGCATGGGATGTGTTTCCATTTATGTGTATCTTCCTTAATTTCCCTCATGAGTGTCTTGTAGTTTTTGGAGTATAGGTCTTTCACTTCCTTAGTTAGGTTTATTCCTTGGTACTTTATTGTTTTTGATGCAGTTGTAAATGGGTTTTCCTGATTTCTCTTTCTCTAGTTCATCGTTAGTGTATAGGAATGCAAAAGATTTCTGTGCATTAATTTGGTATCCTACAACTTTGCTGAATTCAGAAATGAGATCTAGTAGTTTTGGAATGGATTCTTTAGGGTTTTTTTATGTACAATATCATGTCATCTGCAAACAGAGAGAGTTTAACTTCTTCCTTGCCAGTATGGATGCCTTTTATTTATTTGTGTTGTCTGATTGCTCTGGCTAAGACTTCCAGAACTATGTTGAAAAAAAGTGGGGAGACTTGGCCACCTTGTCTTGCTCCCAATCTAAAAGGAAAAACTTTCAGCTTCTCACTGTTTAGTATGATGTTGGCTTTGGGTTTGTCATATACAGACTTTCTTATGTTGAGGTACTTGCCCTCCATACCCGTTTCATTAAAGTTTTTATCATGAATGGATGTTGAATTTTCTCAAATGCTTTTCAGCATCTATGGAGATGATCATGTGGTTTTTGTCCTTCTTTTTGTTCATGTGGTGGATGATGTTGATGGATTTTTTTAATGTTGTACAATCCTTGCATCCCTGGAATAAATCCTACTTGATCATGATGGATGATTGTTTTGATGTATTTTTAAATTTGGTTTGCTAATATTTTGTTGAGTATTTTTGCATCTATGTTCATCAGGAATATTGGTCTGTAATTTTCTTTTTTTGTGGTGTCTTTGCCTGGTTTTGGTATTACAGTGATGCTGGCCTAGTAGAATGAGTTTTGGAGTAATCCCTCCTCTTCTACTTTATGGAAGACTTTAAGGAGGAAGTGCATTAGGTCTTCACAAAATGTGTGATAAAATACAGCAGCGAAACCATCTGGTCCAGGGGTTTGTTCTTTGGTAGTTTTTTTATTACCAATTCATTTTCGTTGCTGTTATTTAATCTGTTCAGATTTTCTGTTTCTTCCTGGGTCAGCCATGGAAAGTTGTATTTTTCTAGAAATTGTCCAATTCTTCTAGGTTATTCAGTTTCTTAGCATATAATTTTACCTAGTATTCTCTTATAATCCTTTGTATTTCTGTGGTATATATAATGATTTTTCCTTTCTCATTTCTGATTATAATTATGTGTGTAGACTCTTTTTTTTTCTTGGTAAGTCTGGCTAGGGATTCATCCATTTTGTTTATTTTCTTAAAGACCCAGCTCTTGCTTTCATTGATCCTTTCTATTGTTTTATTCTTCTCAATTTTATTTATTTATGCTTTTAACTTCATTATGACCCTCTTCTACTGACTTTGGGCCTCATTTGTTCTTCTTTTCCTAGTTTTGACTGCTCATTTGGGATTGTTCTTCTTTTCTGAGGTAGGCCTGCATTGCAATATACTTCCCTCTTAGCATGTCCTTTGCTGCGTCCCACAGATTTTGTGGTGTTGAATTACTGTTTTCATTTGTCTCCATATATTGCTTGATCTCTGTTTTTATTTGGTCATTGATCCATTGATTATTTGGGAGCATGTTATTAAGCCTCCATGTATTTGTTGGCTTTTTTGTTTTCTTTGTGTAATTTATTTCTAGTTTCATACCTTTGTGATCTGAGAAGCTGGTTGGTACAATTTCAATCTTTTTATATTACTGAGGCTGTTTTTATGACCTACCAGATGATCTATTCTTGAAAATGTTCCATGTGCACTTGAGAAGAATGTGTATCCTATTGATTTTGGATGAAGTGTTTTTTAGATGTCCGTTAGGTCCATCTGTTCTAATACGTTGTTCAGTGCCTCCATCTCCTTACTTATTTTCTGTCTGCTTAATCTGTCCTTTGGAGCGAGTGATGTGTTAAAGTCTCCTAAAATGATTGCTTTGCAATCTCATTTCCCCCTTTAATTCTGTTACTATATGTTTCACATATGTAGGTGACCCTGTGTTGGGTGCATAGATATTTATAACAGTTATATCCTCTTGTTGGACTGACCCTTTTATCATTATTTAATGTCCTTTTTGGTCTCTTTTTATTTTCTTTGTTTTGAAATCTATTTTGTCTCATACAAGTACTGCAACACCTGCTTTTCTTCTCCCTATTAATTGCATGAAATATTTTTTCCATCCATTTACTTTCAGTTTTTGTATTTCTTTGGGATTGAAGTGAGTCTATTATAGGCAGCATATAGATGGGTATTATTTTTTAGCCCTTCAGTGTCTCTGTGTCTTTTGATTGGTGCATTCAGACCATTTACATTTAGAGTGATTACTGATGGTTATGTACTTAGTGCCATTGCAGTATTTAGATTTGTGGTTACCAAATGTTCAAGGGTAATTCCCTTACTATCTAACAGTCTAATTTAACTCACTTACACTATTACAAACACAACCTAAAGGGTTTTTTCTCCCTTCTTTTTCTTCCTCCTCCATTCTTATATATTAGGTATCATATTTTGTACTCTTTGTCTATCCCTTGATTGTCTTTGGGGGTAGTTAATTTGATTTTTCATCTGCTTAGTAATTAATTGTTCTACTTTGCTGTGATTTTATTTCCCCTGGTGATAGCTATTTAGGTTTATGAACACTTCTGTCTATAGCAGTCCCTCCAAAATGCACTGTAGTGGTAGTTTGTGGGAGGTAAATTCTCTCAGCTTTTGCTTATCTGGAAATTGTTTAATCCCTCCTTCAAATTTAAATGATAATCTTGCCAGATAGAGTATTCTTGGTTTGAAGCCCTCCTGCCTCATTGCATTAAATATATTGTGCCACAGCCTTCTGGCCTGTAAGGTTTCTGCTGAGAAGTCTGAAGATAGCCTGATCGGTTTTCCTTTGTATGTGATCTTTTTTCACTCTCTGACTGCTTTTCATAGTCTGTCCTTATTCTTGACATTTGCCATTTTAATTATTCTATGTCTTGTTGTTGTGTTCCTTGGTTCCCTTGTGTTGAGAGACCTGTGCACCTCAGTGGTCTGAGAGACTATCTCCTTTTCCAGACTGGAGAAGTTTTCAGCTATTATCTCCTCAAAGATACTTTCTATACCTTTTTATTACTTTTTTGGTACCCATATAATACGAATATTGTTCTGTTTAGATTGGTCACACAATTCTCAATATTCTTTCATTCCTAGAGACCCTTTTTTCTCTCTGTGCTTCAGTTTCTTTGTATTCCTCTTCTCTAATTTCTATTCCATTTACCATCTGTTCTACTACATCTAATCTCCTTTTACATCCCTCCATTGCACGTTTCATTTCATATACGAAATATCTTAATGATTGAATCTCCATTCTAAATTCGTCCCTCAGTTCTTGAATATTTTTCTGTACCTCCAGAAGCATGTTTATTATTTTTATTTTGAACTCTCTTTCAAGAAGATTGGTGAGATCAGTTTCATTTGATCCTTTTTCTGGTGTTTGTGAAATTTTGGTTTGAACCAGTTTCCTTTGACATTTCATATTTGTATGCTGTGCCCTCTAGTGCACAGAAGCTCTAGTCTCTAGAACTGCTCAGCCCCTGGAGTGATTTGGGGTTCACAGGGGAGTGGCATTGGTGCCTGAGGGGAGGAAAGAGATGTTTCCTACTTCCTGGCTGCAGTGCTTGTCTCCAGTTTCAGAACCAGTGGGCTGGCACACAGGTGTAAGCCTGTGTGTTTTGCTTCTGTAGCTGCTATCGGTGGGGTCACCCTCTGGCTGGCCTTATGCCAGGGCAGGAACTGCTGGTTTGTGAACTCATTCTGGCAGACCAGGAGGAAGGTGCCTCAGTCTGTGAATCACAGTGAGGGGCCTCTGAGCTGATTTGCCAGACATGTGCATGGAGTGCCTGAAGCACCTGAGAGTTTCCAAACTTCTGGGAAGAGCACACCCACACAACCTTGTCCACCTAACCCTTCTCCTGAGCAGCAAGCTCTATGCAAACCTCGCCCCTTCAGCAGCCCTCTCACTGCTAGTAAGCCTCCCTGACTGCCTGCCTTTCCTTTGTCCAAGAGCAACCAGATGTGGATCCCTGTCCTCCACAAATGGCTGGAATCTCCCAAGTATTCCACCTGTCTTAGTTTTCCACCTCCACTAATAACCAGAGCACCATGCACTGTAGGTTTGTGCTCCCATAGCAGATCTCCAGAGCTGGGTGTTCAGCATCCCTAGGCTTCCACCCTCTCCCCACTCCATTTCTCTTCCTCCCTCTGGTGAACAGGAGTTTGGGAAGGGCTTGGGTCCCTCCAGATCCAGGCTTTGTTATGTTACCCTGTTTCTTGAGGTCTGCTCTGTTCTCCAGGTGTATGAAGTCTGGTTCAGCCTTCTTTCTTGTTGCTCTTTTAGGATTAATTGTTTTAAGTATATTTTTGTAATATATATGGTTTTGGGAGGAGTTTTCTATCTCATCTCTCGCACTGCCATCTTGAATTGCTTTCTGTTTCATGTGTGTTTTTATTTTCCCTTCTTCTCTATTTCATATTTTCAATTGCTCCTTATTGCTCAGCGTGGTTCCTCATATCCCATAATTCCTCCTACAATCCTTTTATTTTTCCATTATTGAGGGTCTTTTTCAGTGGCAAGCCTTTTTTTGTTTTAGTTGTTTTTTCTTAATAGTCTTTTTTTCCCCTTGTCCTGGGAAGTAAATTTTACAATATATTCAATTTTTGGTAATGGGTGTTTTACCTCAACACTTGGAAAATATTTTCCTTTTTCACCTATATTTTATTTGTGTCAAAAAGTCAGTAATGTTCAGATTCTGGGAAAAGAAAGATGGCACTGTAGGAAGACAAGGCAAAAACCTCCTCCAAAAATCACATAGAACACAAAAATACAGCAAATACAACTAGGCCTGAAATTAGCCTGAAGAATGGAGAACTGACCACTCAAAACTGGGGAAAAGAGAAGACCTCACAGAAAAGGGTAAAGTCACAAAGCCACAATCAAGTGGGACCCAATCCCTTCCCACACCCCATCCCACAGGTGGGACAAAAAGGAACAGAGTGGGGAGGGAGTAGAAGCCCAGGACTCTGAACACCTGGCCCTGTAGATCTGCATGGGGAACACAAGCCCACATTGCATGGTGCCTTGATGATTGGTGGGTCTTGACAACAGACAGGAAAAACACTTGGTGAGGCTGAGATCCTAGCCACCTGTGGAAAATAGGAGTGCTCTACTGGTACCCCTGAGTAAGAACACACCAGTAAGTTTGAAAGACTTCCCAGCAGTAAGAGGGGTGCCAGAGGTGTAAGGAGTGCACAGTGCTCTCTGCTTAGGAGAAAGGTCAGGTGGACAACATGTCCCCAGCCCGTCCTCTCCTCAACAGGTTGGAAATACTCAGGAGCTTCAGACCCTCCATCCCCCTGCTGTCAACACATCCACAGGACTCCTTGCAGTTGTGGGTGGCCTTCCAGGTGGCAATGAAATCAAACTTTACTCCTAGTTAGGCAGCGGGAGAACCCACAGCCTGATCAGCCCTGTTTTGAGACAGCCAGGGGGCTGCATACAAGAACCAGCCCTGTGAGCTCATTCCTCCAAGCAGGCCCCAGTCCTGTTTGACAGCAAATATGCCATCACAGCAGACAGGGCCAAGGGCACCTCCAGCCCCACAGCCTGGTGTGTGGGTGCACTCCAGCCCCTGGAGCTCTTTCTTCCTGGCAGGCACTGGTCCCTCTTGCCTGAACCCCCACCATATAGGCAGGCCAGTGGGAAGACAGCTCCACCCATTGGAAGATACAGAAAGTGTTCTCCCAGATCCCATGATCACCTGATGGCTCACTCAGCATACCTGAAATCAGAACACCATGAGTAAGGCAAGCTGACACCACAATCACTTCACACCAAATGTTGGGGCTCCCATATAGGAAACTGAGCTTCTGGGCACTAGTGGGGGCCTCCTACAAAAATCTATTATCAGATAAGAAACACTAAAAAAATGAAGATACACAGGAATTTGGTCGAACCAACAATTCAAGAAAAAGTGTTAGAAAGATGGCTTAATAAAACTTATATCACCAATCTTCCTGACAAAAATTTCAAAATAAAAGTCATAAACATGCCCACAGAGATAGAGAAAAATATTCAAGATTTCAGTGAGGACTTCAACAAAGAGAAAGAAATTTTGAGTAAAACAGCACCTGAAATGAAACACAATGGAGAAATTTAAAAATAGATTAGATGAGGTAGAGGAGATGGTAAATGAAATAAAAATTAGAGAACAGAAAAACAAAGAAGCTGAGTAGCAAAGTGAAAAAAGGATCTCTAGGAATGAAAAAGTAGTAAGAGCTGTACAACCAATCCAAATGAAACAATAATTTAATTATAGGGGTACCAGAAGAAGAAGAGAGAAACAAAGGGATAGAAAGTCTCTTTGAGGAAATAATTGTTGAAAACTTCCCCAGTCTGGGGAATGAAATAATAACTCAGGTCATGGAAGTGCAGAGATATCCCAACACAAGGGACCCTAGGAAGACAACAACAAGATGTATAATAATTGAAATGGCAAACTAAATAATAACTAAAATCAAAGACAAAGAGAGAGTATCAGGCTATCTTCACACTTCTCTGCAGAAACCTTACAGGCCAGAAGGGGGTGACATGATATATTTAATAAAATTAAACAGAAGTGCCTCCAACCAAGAGTACTCTACCCAGCAAGATTATTATTTAAATTTGAAGCAGGGATTAAAGAATTTCAAGATAAGCAAAAAGTCAAGGGAATTCACCACCACCAAACCATTTCTACAAGATATTTTAAAAGAACTACTCTATAGGAAAATGTTCCCAGGACTACATAGCTGTAACAAGAGAAAATAAACCCACAGTAAAGTTAGTTGACCAATTAAATACAAAATTAAATCAACTACTCACAAAGTAGTCACAGGATACACAAAGAGTACAGAATATGACACCTAACATACAAAGAGTGAAGGAGGAAGAAGAAGAAGAAGGGGAGGAAAAAAAGAACCTTTAGATTGTGCTTATATACAGTAATAAGCAATTAAGAGACACAGTTTGCTAGCAAGAAAGCTGTCCTTGAACCTTTGGTAAAATAAAAGTCTAAAGACTACAATGGCAATAAGTACCTATCTATCAATAATCATCCTAAATGTAAATGGACTGAATGTACCAATTAAAGACACAGTTACTGAATGGATAAAAGAGCCAGACCTATCTTTATGCTGCCTACAAGAGAACCATTTCAAACCCAAAGACTTACACAGATTAAAACTGAAAGGATAGAAAAATAAATTTCATGCAAATAATGAGAAAAAAGTAGGAGTAACAGTATTTGTATTAAACAAAAATAGATTTTTAAACAAGGAAAAAAGTAATAAGAGATGAAGAAGAACATAACAATCATAAACAGGTCAGTCTAACAAGAAGATATAACTATTGTAAATATCTATGAATCCAATATAGGAGAACATACATATGTGAAATAAATATTAACAGAATTAAAGCGGGAAACAGAATGTAATGCATTCATTTTAGGAGAATTCAACATACCCTCACACCAAAGGACAGAATAACCAGACAGAAAATAAGTGAGGCGACAGAGGCACTGAACAACACATTAGAAAAGATACACCTAACAAACAACAGAACACTCTACCCTAAAGCAGAAGGATACACATTCTTCTCAAATGCAGATGGAACATTTTTCAGACTAGATCATACACTAGGCCACAGAAAGAGCCTCAGTAAATTAAAAAAGATTGAAATTGTGCCAACGAGCTTCTCAAATTACAAAGGTATGAAACTAGAAATCAATTATGCAAAGAAAATAAAAAGCCCACAAATACATAGAGGCTTAAACAACATGCTCCTAAATAGTCAATGGATCAACGACCAAATAAAAACAGAGATCAAGCAATACATGGAGACAAATGAAAACAACTCAACAACTGAAAACCTGGGAGATGCAGCAAAGAAGGCTCTAAGAGGAAAGTATCCAGCAGTAAAGGCATACTTCAAGAAACAAGAACAACCACAATGAACAATCTAAACTCACAATTAATAAAACAAGTAAAAGAAGAACAAATGAGGCCCAAAGTCAGCAGAAGGATGGACACAATAAAGATCAGAGAAGAAATAAATAAAACTAAGAAGAATAAAACACTAAAAAGAATCAATGAAACCAGGAGCTGGTTCTTTGGCAGATTAACAAAGCAGATAAACTCCTAGCCAGACTTATAAAAAAAAAGAGAGTGTACACAGATAAACAGAATCAGAAATGAGAAAGGAAAAATCACAATGGACACCATGGAAATACAAATAATTATTAGAGAACACTATGAAAAATTATATGCCAACAAATTGGACAATCTGGAAGAAACAGACAACTTCCTATAAACACACAGCATTTCAAGACTGACTAGGAAGAAACAAAAAATCAGAACATAATAAATAACACCAAAGAAATTGAACTGGTAATCAAAATACTATCTAAGAACAATATGCCTGGATCAGATGTCTTCATGGCTGGATTTTATCAAACATTTACAGAAGAGCCAATACCCATCTTCTTAAAGTATTCCAAAAAGTAGAATGTGAGGTAATACTTCCAAACTCATTCTATGAGGCCAGCATCACACTAATACCAAAACTAGACAAAGACACCACACACAAAAAATTATAGACCAATATCCCTGATGAGCATAGATGCAAATACCTCAACAAAAATACAAGTAAATCCAATTCAGAAATACATAAAAAAACATAATCTATCATGACCAAGTGGAATACCAGGATGCAAGGATGGTACAATATTAAAAAATCAATCAACATCATACATCTCATAAACAAAAAGAAGGACAAAAATCAAATGGTCATCTCAATAGATGCTGGAAAAGCAGTTGAAAAAATTCAACACCTATTCGTGATAAAAATTCTCAACAAAATGGGTATAGAGAGCAGGTACCACAACATAATACAGGTCATATATGATAAACCCACAGCAAACATCATACTTAACAGTAAAAAACAGAAGGCATTTCCTCTAAGATTGGGAACAAGACAAGGTTGGCTACTCTTCACCACTTTTATTCAACATAGTCCTGGAGGACCTAGTTATTCCAATCAGACAAAACAAAGAAATAAAAGGCACTCAAATTGGGAAGGAATAATTTAAACTGCCATTGTTTGCAGACAATATGATATACACAGAAAATCCTAAAGACTCTACCAAAAAACTATTAGAATAACTGAATTCATCAAAATTGCAGGATACAAAATTAATAGACAGAAATCTGTTGCATTCCTCTATACTAACAACAAAGTAGAAAAAAAGAAATCAGGAAATCAACTCCATATAAAACTGCATAAAAAAGAATAAAATACCTAGGAAAACCTAACCAAGGAGGTGAAATTTATAGGTGAAACCCTATAAATTAAAGGACACTCATGAGGGAAATTAAAGAAGATACCAATAAATGGAAATACATCCCATTCTCATGGGTAGTAAGTAATAATATTGTCAAAAATGGCAATCCTGCCTAAAGCAATCTACACATTCAATGCACTCCTTATCAAAATATCAATGGCATTCTTCAATGAACTAAAGCAAATAGTTTTAAAATTCATATGGAACCACAAAAGACTATGAACAGAAAAATCAATCCTGAGAAAGAAGAAATATGGGGGAATTATGCTCCCCAACTTCAAGCTATACTACAAAGCCACAGTATTCAAGATAATTTGGTGCTGGCACAAGAACAGACCCATAGATCAATGGAACAAAATAAAGAGCCCAGATATAAACCCACATATATATGACCAATTAATATATTATAAAGGAGCCATGGATATACAGTAGGGAAATGACAGCCTTTTGAACAACTGGTATTGGCAAAAATGGACAGCTACATGCAAGAGAATGAAACTGGATTATTGTCTAACCCTATACACAAAAGTAAACTCAAAAGTGGATCAAACACTGGAATGTAAGTCTTGAAACCATAAAACTCTTAGAAGAAAACATAGGCAATAATCTATTGAATATAAACATGAGCAAATTTTTCCTGAACACATCTCCTTGAGCTAGGGAAACAAAAGCAAAAATGAACAAGTGGGACTACATCAAGCCAAAAAGCTTCTGTACAGTAAAGGACACCATCAACAGAACAAAAAGACATCCTATACTATGGGAGAATATATTTGTAAATGACATATCTGACAAGGGGTTATCATTCAAAATATATAAAGAACTCAAATGTCTCAACACCCAAAAAGCAAATAATCTGAATAAAAAATTGGTGGAGGATATGAACAGACAATTATCCAAAGAAGAAATTCAGATGGCCAACAGGCACATTAAAAGATGGTCCACATCACTAGTCATCAGAGAAATGCAAATTAAAACCACAATGAAATATAACCTCAGACCAGTTAGCATGACCAACATCAAAAAGACCAAGATCAACAAATGCTGGCAAGGATGTAGAGAAAGGGGAAACCTCCTACACTGTGGGTGGAAATGTCAAATAGTTCAACCATGGTGGAAATCAATATGCATATTCTTGATAAAACTAAAAATAGGAATACCATTTGACCCAGGAATTCCACTCTTAGGAATTTACCCAAAGAAAACAAATTATCAGATTCCAAAAGACATATGCACCCCTATGTTTACTGTAGCACTATTTACAATAGCTGAGATACTGAAGCCACCTAAATGTCCATCAGTAAATGAATGGATAAAGAAGAGGTGGTACATATACAGAATAGATAACTATTCAAATACTACCATTTGCAACAACATGGATGAAACTAGAGGGTATTATGCTCAGTGACATAAGCCAGGCAGAGAAAGACAAGTACCAAATGATTTCCCTCATTTGTGGAGTATAAAGACAAAGCAAAACTGAAGGAACAAAACAACAGCAGACCCACAGACTTCAAGAAGTGACTAGAGGTTACCAAAGGGGACACGTGGGTGAGGGTGACTGCAGAGGGAGGGAGAAGGGGATTGAAGGGCATTATTATTGGTACACATGGTGTGTGGGGGGGGTCACAGGGAAGACAGTGTAGTACAGAGAAGAGTAGTGACTCTGTGGCATTTTACCACATTGATGGACAATGAATTCAATGGGGTATGTGGGGGGGTGGGACTTGATAATATGCATGAATGTAATAACCACAATAGTTTTCATGTGAAACCTTCAGAAGAGTGTATATCAATGAAATCTTAATGAATGAATGAATGAATGAATAAATAAATAAATAAATAAATAAAAATAAAACCAGTGAACAGTAAAAAAAAAAAAAGGATGGATGGAGGATACGAACAGACACTAAGACATTCAGATGGCCAACAGGCCCATGAAAAGTTGCTCCACATTGTTTGTCATCAGGGAAAGGCAAATTAAAACTACAATGTGATATCACCTCATACCAGTTAAGATGACAAACATTGAAAAGACTAGGAACAACAAATGCTGGTGAGGATGTGGAGAAAGAGGAACACCCTAGACTGTTAGTGGGAATGTAAATTAGTTCAAGCATGGTGGAAAGCAATATGGAGGTTCCTCAAAAAATTAAACATTGAAATACCATTTGACCCAGGAATTCCACTCCCAGGAATTCACCATAAGAAAACAGGATCCCAGTTTCAAAAAGACATATGCACCGCTATGTTTATTGCAGCACTATTTATAATAGCCAAGAAATGGAAGTAACCGATGAATGGATAAAGATGTGGTACATATACACAATGGAATATTACTCAGCTGTGAGAAGAAAACAAATCCTACCATTTGCAACAACATGGATGGAGCTAGAGGGTATTATGCTCAATGGAATAAACCAGGCAGAGAAAGACAAGTACCAAATGACTTCACTCATTTGTGGGGCAAATAACAACAAAACTGGAGGAACAATGAGCAGCAGAATCAAAGATTCTGAGGAGGAACTAATGGTTACTATCAGGAGGGGTTTGGGAAGCATGTGAGGGGAGGGAGAGAGAAGGGGATTAAGGCACTACAATTCACAGTCACAATATAGGAGGGTCATGGGGAGGGCAGTAGAGCACACAAAAAACAGGTAATGACTCTGTAGCATATTACTATACTGATAGAGTGGCTGCAATGGAGAAGTGAGGACTTGATAATATGGGTGAATTCAGAAACCATGATGTTGTTCCTGTGAAACCTTCATAAGAATGTATATCAATGATACTTTAATAAACAAAAGAAAGATCAGTAATTGTCATCCATTTCTTTTTATCTATTTTTTTTCTTTTTGATAGTTTAACCTCTTAAGATATTGTCTTTTCCTTTGAGATTTGGTACAAACACTATGATTTCCCTATGGCTGCTTATGTTTGTATGTGTGATTATCTTGCATAGGCATTTGACTTTTATATCAGAATACTGGCATATTTCTTTGATTCTTGAAAAATATCAACCTATACTTCTTTAAATATTGCCTTGCCACCATTTTCTCACTCCAGGCTTTGGAGCACTGATTAAATATTAATATTTGTCACTCTATTCTCCATGTAATTTTGGAAGTCAGAATTCTATGAAAGCCCCAAAATCTTGGTCCATGGGAATCATACACATTCTATATATTTCCATAGGATTATCACTGGCATGAGCAGGTTAAATTGTATGGTAAAGGGACTTCAGGAAGAAAGATTAACCTGAATGAAAGTGACCTAATCAAATAAGCCCTTCAAATTGAATGGACTCTCGGTGGAGCCAAGATGATGGTGTGAATACAGAAGTGGAAATCTCCTCCCAAAACCACATATATCTATGAAAATATAACAAAGACAGCTCTTCCTAGAATAGAGACCAGAGGACACAGGACAACATCCAGACCACATCCATACCTGCGAGAACCCAGCGCCTCATGAAGGGGGTAAGATACAAGCCCCGGCCTGGTGGGAAATGAGTGCCCCTCACCCCAGCTCCTGGTGGGAGGAGAGGAGTCAGAGCAGGGAGGGAGAGGGAGCCCAGGACTGCTAAACAGCCAGCTCCAGCCATCCGGACCAGAGCACAGACACAGTGCATGTGTGGGGTCCTGGATACTAGGGAAACAGGACAGCAAGACCTGGGAGAGGGTCCCTGAGGCTCGTGCCTGGGGACAAAGAAAAGCAAGTGGCTTTTTTTATTTTATTTTTTAAAAAAATTTTTTATGAGTGCTTTTTGGAAGTCTTAAAGGGACAGGGACCCCAAAACTGGACAGAGCATCCTGGGACACTCTGGGCACTCTAAACCCATGGGAAGCAGGGAGCACGGAAGCCCCTCATGGAGACAAATAGCCTCCTGGCCGCTCCCCCTCCTACGACGCTCCACCATATAGAAGCAGCGGCCCGAGCCAGGCCACGCCCACAGCTAAAGTGGAGATAAACTTCATAGCAGCCCAGCAGGAATCAGAAGCCCAGTCTGAACCCAGTTGCCCAGCACAAGCCACTAGAGGTCGCTGTTCTTCCAGGAGAGGAAGGCCACAAAACAACAAGAAGGAAAGTTCTTCCAGCCGTCACTCATTCCAGCTCTGCAAACTATTTCTATCACCATGAAAAGGCAAAATTACAGGCAAACCAAGATCACAGAGGCAACACCAGAGACGGAGACAGAACTAACCAATCTTCCTGGAAAAGAATTCAAAATAAATATCATAAAAATGCTGACAGAGATGCAGAGAAATATGCAAGAGCAATGGGATAAAATCCGGAGGGAGCTCACAGATGCCAGGAGGGAGATTACAGAAGTGAAACAAACTCTGGAAGGATTTATAAGAAGAATGGATAAGATGCAAGAGGCCATTGAAGGAATAGAAACCAGAGAATGGGAACATATAGAAGCTGACACAGAGAGAGATAAAAGGATCTCCAGGAATGAAACAATATTAGGAGAACTGTGTGACCAATCCAAAAGGAACAATATCCATATTATAGGGGTAGAAGAAGAGAGAAAGAGGTATAGAAAGTGTCTTTGAAGAAATAATTGCTGAAAACTTCCCCAAACTGGGGGAGGAAATAATCGAACAGGCCATGGAAATACACAGAACTCCCAACAGAAAGGACCCAAGGAGGACAACACCAAGACACATAATAAATAAAATGGCAAAGATCAAGGACAAGGAAAGAGTTTTAAAGGCAGCTAGAGAGAAAAAGGTCACCTATAAAGGAAAACCCATCAGGTTATCATCAGACTTCTCAACAGAAACCTTACAGGGCAGAAGAGAATGGCATGATATATTTAATGCAATGAAACAGAAGGGCCTTGAAGCAAGGATAGTGTATCCAGCAAGATTATCATTTAAATATTATGGAGGGATTAAACAATTCCCAGACAAGCAAAAGTTGAGGGAATTTCCCTCCCACAAACCACCTCTACAGGGTATTATAGAGGGACTGTTCTAGATGGGAGCACTCCTAAAACTAAACAGATGTCAGCAGAGAAAATAAAATCACAGCAAAGAAAGCAGACCAAACAAATACTAACTAAAGGCAAAAAAATAAAATCAACAACCAACTAAAAGCAGTTAAAGGAAACACGAAAGAGCACAGAATAAAACAACCAACATATAAAGAATGGAGGAGGAGGAATAAGAAGGGAGAGAACAAAAGAATCTCCAGACAGTGTACATAACAGCTCAATAAGTGAGCTAAGTTAGGCAGTAAGATACTAAAGAGGCTAACCTTGAACCTTTGGTAACCATGAATCTAAAGCCTGCAATGGGAATAAGTGCATATCTTTCAATAGTCACCCTCAATGTAAAAGGACTGAATACACCAATCAAAAGACATAGACTATGGTACATATAAACAATGGAATATTATGCAGCCATGAGAAAAAAACAAATCCTACCATTCGCAACATGGATGGAGCTGTGGGTATTATGCTCAGTGAGATAAGCCAGGTGGAGAAAGACAAGTACCAAATGATTTCACTCATATGTGCAGTATAAGAACAAAAGAAAACTGAAGGAACAAAACAGCAGCAGAAGCACAGAACCCAAGAATGGACTCACAGGTACCTAAGGGAAAGGGACTGGGGAGGATGGGTAGGAAGGGAGGGATAAGGGGGGGAAGAGGAAAGGGGGTATTATGATTAGCATGCATAGTGGGGGGGTGGGAGAAAGGGGAGGGCTCTACAACACAGAGAAGATAAGTAGTGACTCTACAACATTTTTCTATGCTGATGGACAGTGACTGTTAAGGCGTTTTTGGGGGGTGACCTGGTATAGGGGAGAGCATAGTAAACATAATTTTCTTCATGTAATTGTAGATTAATGATTACCAAAAAAATGTAAAGAAAAGGGGGATTACTCCCTGATAGGATAAAACTAACTGCAAATTAACGATTAATGCATGCTTTAAATATCCTTAATTTTGATCATTTTAATAGTGTCAGATGATCAGGTATGGAAGAACATTTTTCTGATAATATTCCTTTCTCTTAAAAAAAAAAAAAAGGAGTTCCTGTATGGTGATCTCCAATAAGTTCTTCACAATGGTATAAAGGGCATATCAAAGTGTGGGCAAAGGGTTTGTTTGTGTTTATACAGAGGAGCAAAGCCTAATTTGGCTACCCAGAAAACTAATTAAGATACGATATGAAGAAGAACTTCCAACATCAACATTCTCTGGAAGAGTCATTCCAGAAGATGATCATCAAAAAACTTTAACATAGATACTGGCGCTGTTGCAGTTGTAGCTGCATTCATCCCACTGGTTCCTGCACTTGCCATTGGAATGAAGAAGATATGTAAGCTGGCCTGTGCATACAGTAAAACAACAAATTTGACTGGATCTATACTGTTGGAACTCAACCAAGAATTAGGAGAAGTGCAAGTTGTAGTGCTCCAAAATCTTACAACTACAGACTATCTACTGTTAAGAGAACATATGGGATGTGAACAGTCCCCAGGAATGGGTTGTTTTAATTTGTCTGATTTCTCTCAGACGGTTCAAGTTCAGTTGGACAATATCCACCATATCATAGATTAGTTTTCACAAATGCCTAAGGTGCCTAACTGCTTTTCTTGGTTTCACTGGAGATGGCTGGTAACTATAGGTCTGCTTTGGGTATGTAACTGTATTCCTATTATGTTAATGTGTGTATGCAATTTAATTAGTAGTTTAAAACCTATACATGCTTAAGTTACTCTACAAGAAGATATGTCAAAGAAATAATCAATCTTCCCTTGTTTTCTTCTGTC
The DNA here is from genome assembly GCF_040802235.1 of Manis javanica. Taxonomy (NCBI): domain Eukaryota; kingdom Metazoa; phylum Chordata; class Mammalia; order Pholidota; family Manidae; genus Manis; species Manis javanica. The sequence goes on from NC_133161.1 coordinate 81,949,502, forward strand.
TGCTACTTCTATAGCTTTTCTTCTTCCTTCCTAATTACAACCCTAAGTAGAATTCGTGCCTCATATCGAAATTACTGAGTATCATAATTCTTCCAAGTGGCAAAGATACCTCAAGACAAATGCTGGGCATAGAAGCCACAGGGCATAAATCTGCAAAGAAGTAAAAAAGCTAACCTCTTCAAACAATATTGTTTCTCTCTCACTTACCAACTTTACATTTCCCTGTATGGCCCCGGAAGATGACTGGTTAGCCAGAGACAGGTAAGATTCCTCAAGGGAGGAACAACCTAAGACAGGTACAGTCGCAGGGGGGCCATCAGGTGAGAAATTGGGGATCAACAGAGGTGAGGGTTAGAACCTCAGCCCCCTGTTTTGAGAGAAATCTTCTGCATCCGTGGATGTTTTGCTGCCCTTGTCTAGTTTGGATTAATACTTAGTTTATAGGCACACACCTGATCATATATATTTACTTTCTTACAGCACTAAACTATGTTTTCTACCTTTATCTTGCATCTACCTACCACTTCAGCATTTTATTAAAAATAATAATAATAATATAATAAGGGAGAAATGTGGGATTCACATATAAATCAAGTATAAAAATCAAATGAATAATCATATTTGACCTGATTGTTTATAGTTCATAATGCATGATCAAAACCGAAAGTTTCTGTGATATGACTGCTCTTGCACTGTTCACCGTGTAAGAACTCATTCACCATGTAAGAACTTGTTCACCATGTAAGAACTTGTTTGTTATGCTTTAGAAGATTGGAGACTGTTGAGAATTAGGCTTGGGGTTGATTAATTATTGTGCATTGAGACCCCTATACAGGATTTTATTGTTGTTAACAACCATCTGATCAATAAATATGAGAGATGTCCTCTCAAAAAAAAAATTGAATGGACTCTCCTTGAAGAAGAGATATAAAGCTTTAGAGATGTTTATATTCAATAAGAGTTTTGCCTATGTTTTCTTCTAAGAGTTTTATGGTTTCATGACTTACGTTCAGGTCTTTGATCCATTTTGAGTTTACTTTTCTGTACGGGGGTAGACAATGATCCAGTTTCATTCTCTCACATGTAGCTGTACAGTTTTGCCAACACCAGCTGTTGAAGAAGCTGTCATTGACCCATTGTATATCCATGGCTCCTTTATTGTATATTAATTCACCATATATGCTTGGGTTAATATCTGGATTCTCTATTCTATTCCACTGGTGTATGGGTCTGTTCTTATGCCAGTACCAAATTGTCTTTTTACTGTGGCTTTGTAGTAGAGCTTGAAGTCAGGGAATGTAATTTCCCCTGCTCTATTCTTCCTTCTCAGGATTGCTTTGGCTATTTGGGACCTTTTGTCATTCCATATGAATTTCAGAACTATTTGCTCTAGTTTGTTGAAGAATGTTATTGGTATTTTCATAGGGATTGTATGGAATCTGTAGATTGCTTTAGACAGGATGGCCATTTTGACAATATAAAATCTTCCTAGCCATGAGCATGGGATAAATTTCCATTTATTAGTGTCCCCTTTAATTTCTCTTAAGAGTATCTTATAGTTTTCAGGGTATAGGTCTTTCACTTCCTTGGTTAGGTTTATTCCTAGGTATTTTATTCTTTCTGATGCAATTGTGAATGGCACTGTTTCCCTGATTTATCTTCCTGCTAGCTCATTGTTAGTGTATAGGAATGCAACAGACTTCTGTGTATTAATTTTGTATCCCATATCTTTGCAGAATTCAGGAATTAGACCTAGCAGTTAGAACTTATTATTTTTAAATGGTGATTTAAAATATTGAAAATTAAACACAAACATGGTAATTTTATTTTTTAAATGTTTAATTCAAAGAGATTTTTATTCTGAATATACAAAGTACTCAGTATTTTATTTTCCAAATAAATTGAAAAAGTATTGTATAATAATAATTGAGTTCACATTTAATCAATACTTAATCTTCCAGGTGCTGTTCTAAATCCTTTAGATATGTTACTTACTTTATCATCATAACTGTATGAGAAAATTTCTTCCATTTTACAGATAAAAACTTAATATTTAAACTTTTTATAATTGTTTATTAAGTAAATTAAGTGAGTGTACCCTCATATTGTACTTATTTTACGCTTTGCTGAAAAATAACATTTCAATCCTATCTCAAGTAGAAAAAGGTCACTAAACTTCAGCTGTTGAAGATTTGGGTGAGAATCTGAGATTGTAACTGTTATTTTTTCTACAGTCAAGCAAAATTGCACATATTTTTCTGTAGTGCAATATTACACAAATCAAAGTAATTCTTCTCTTGTACAAAACGTATGCTAATATTGTATATCACAGTACTGGAAACCAAAGAAACATAGAAAACACATTTCCTGCCCTCAGTGATGATGGAAAAAACTCAAAACAAACAAATGGAACAGTTACATGTGTGTGATGGTGATATCTGTCATATGTGATGGTGTAATCAATTAGCAGATTTGTTCAGAACATAGTAATGTCTGGGTATCTCTGCAAGTGAATTGCGACTAAAGGAAGTGATGTGAAGTCTATGAAGAGATCGTATGTGTGACACAGAAAAATAATTAGTATGCATTACAAAGAAGAGGTAGCCTAGAAGTACTGTGATTTCAATCCCTTAGAGCTCTGGGAAAATAAGGCAAGGCTCCAGTTTTGGAGGCACCAAGAGAAAAGGTCAGTTACTAAGGCAGGAACTAAAGCTTCAGTAAATGGCTAAGAATCTAAGATCCAGATATTAAACCAAGGGATTGCATCACCAGAAAATCAAACTAAACTAAAAGCTCAGAATTGGAATGAATGCATAGTGGGTTTAATTCTAGGTCATCTAATGTTGTGAAATTAGAGCTCCTTAATTAACCAAAGTGAGGAGAAGGATGATAGCATGGAGCCTACTGAAGTGTTCAAGTGTTCTCAGATGTGGTAAATGTAGGGAGTGAAATGTATATTTATTATTTGGGTGTAAAGGAACTCTAAAATTTAGACTGGCACAGAAATATAGGTTTTTGATGAAAGCTTTCTTTCACATGATCTGATAAGAGACAAAATTATGTACTAATATAAAAAGCAGCTCTCATGCATGGAAATTAAAAAGACATAGTTAAGAGGGTTCATATATACCTAATGAAACTGCCCTCTTAACTTTTTAGATGTTCTTTCACAGATATGAAGTTTTAATTAGAAGGAATGGGGTGGGTAGGTTACAAGGGTTATTGAAGCTGCCATTCTATGTACTTTCATTCTCATACTGACATTGTTAATTCAGCTGAATGGTAATTTAGTAATTTCCAAATACACTTTCAGGATACAAAGTGAATAACAGTAGAAAAAGCATGGTGTTTAGGGTCAGAGAGAAATGGGATTGAATCCAGATTTGGACACTTAGTAACTAGATACTGAGTTAGTACCAAGTCGAAAAAGTTACATGACATCTGTGAGACCCACCTTCTTATCTGATTAAGATTAATACTAATATTTCCCTTACAGTTATTTTCTGATGACTGAAAAAGATGATACATGCCAGGCAAAAAGCTCTTTATTAATGAATAGTAGTCATTAATATTACAGAGGGCCAAATTTGAGTTTTCAACTTATTAGATCTAAGTTTGTTTTCTGATTTATATGAAATTTTTTTCCTCCACATTTCTTGGAGTAAACCATATTATTAAATTCTTTTATTTAAAACATATACTCCAGACATCAGATTAAAGACAATGGCATGAGAAGTGAGACAGAGACTTCCTTCTAAAACTGCATATAATTCAAAAATATAATTAATACAACTAATCCTGAAAGAGGAACAGGAAATAAAGCTGCACCAGACTGCATACATCTGGAGAAAAGGATAAATCTCACAGAACAGGGTAACATACCAAAGCTGTGGTCTGGCGAGACCCAAGCCCTTCCTCCAACCCAGCTTACCAGACAGGAGGAAGACAAATGGAGAGGGGAGGGAGTGGAGGCCTGAGAATGCTGAACACCTAACTCTGGAGATCTGCTCTGGGAGTACGAAACTACATTACATAGTGCTCTTGTGATTAGGGGTTGGAATGCTAAAATAGGCAGAATACCTAGAGAGACTGAAATTCCAGCTGCATGTGGAAAACAGGGATCCATATCAGCTGATGCTGCACAAAAGAAAGGCAGGCAGTCTGAGACACTTCAAAACCACAGCTAATATCATACTTAACAACGAGAAGCTGAAAGCCTTTCGCTTAAGATTGGGAACAAGACAAAGATGCCCACTCCCTCCACTTCTTTCAACATATTTCTGGAGGTCATTGCCACAGCAATTAGGCAACACAAAGAAATAAATGGCATCCAGATTTGTAAGGAAGAAGTTAAACTGTCACTGTTTGTAGATCACATGATTTTATACATAAAAAACCCTAAGGAATCTACTCAAAAACTTCTAGATCTCATATCTGAATCCAGCAAAGTTACAGGATACAAAATTAATACTCAGAAATCTGTTTTATTCCTATACACTAATGATGAACTAGCAGAGGGAGTAATCAGAAAAACAATTCCATTCACAGTTATATCAAAAAGAATAAAATACCTAGGAATAAACATAACCAACGAAGTGAAAGACCGATACTTTGAAAACTACAAGATACTCTTAAGAGAAATTAAAGAAGATACCGATATATGGAAACACACCCAGTGCTCCTGGACAGGAAGAATCAATATGGTTAAAATGGCCATCCTACTTAGAGCAATCTACAGATTCAATGCAATCCCTATCAGAATACCAACACCATTCTTCAACGAACTAGAGCAAATCATTCTAAAATTCATATCGAACTACAAAAGACCCTGAATAGCCAAAACAATCCTAAAACGACTAAAGCTGGGGGGATTATGCTCCCCAATTCAAGCTCTACTACAAAGTCACAGTAATCAAGACAATTTGGTACTGGCAAAAGAATAGAAAAATACACCAATGGAGCACACTAGAGAGCCCAGATATATACCCAACCATATTTGGTCAATTCATATATGATAAAGGAGCCATGGACGTATAATCGGGAAATGACAGCCTCTTCAACAGCTGGTGTTGGCAAAACTGGACAGCTACATGCAAGAGAATGAAACTGGTTTATTGTTTAACTCATACACAAAAGTAACCTCAAAATGGATCAAAGACCTGATTGTAAGTCATAAAACCATAAAACACTTAGAAGACAACATAGACAAAAATCTCCTGAATATAAGCATGAGCAACTTCTTTGTGAACGCATCTCCTTGAGCAAGGGAACCAAAAGCAAAAATGAATACATGGGACTATATCAAACTAAAAAGCTTTGTACTGCAAAGGACATCATCAACAGAACAAAAAGCCATCCAACAGTAAGGAAGAATATATTTGTCAATGATATATCCAACAAGGGGTTATCATACAAAATATATAAAGAACTCACATGACTCAACACCCAAAAAGCAAGTAACTCTATTAAAAAATGGGCAGAGGATATGAACAGACAGTTCTCCAGAGAAGAAATTCAGATGGCCAACAGGCATGTGAAAAGATGCTCCATATCACTAATCATCAGAGAAATGCAAATTAAAACCACAAAGATATATCACCTCACACCAGTTAGGATGGCCAGCATCAAAAAGACTAAGAACAACAAATGCTGGCAAGGATGCAGAGAAAGAGGACCCCTCCTACACTGCTGGTGGGAATGTAAGCTATTTCAACCATTGTGGAAAGCAATATGGAGGCTCCTCAAAAAACTAAAAATAGAAATACCATTTGACCCAGGAATCACACTCCTTGGAATTTACTCAGAGAACACAAGTTCTCAGATTGAAAAAGACATGTACACCCCTATGTTTATTGCAGCACTATATACAATAGCCATGATATGGAAGCAACCTAAGTGTCCATCAGGAGATGAATGGATAAAGAAGTGGTGTTACTTATACACAATGGAATACTATTCAGCCATAAGAAAGAAAAAAACATTTGTAACAACATGGATGGAGCTGCAGGATATTATCCTTAGTGAAATAAGCCAGGTGCAGAAAGACAAGTTCCAAGTGATTTCCTTCATTTGTGGAGTATAACAATGAAGCAAAACTGAAGGAACAAAACAGCAGCAGATTTATACACTCCAAGAAGGGACTAGCGGTTTCCAAAGGGGAGGGGTATGGGAAGGTAGGTGAAGAGGGAGGGAGAAGGGTATTGAGGGGTATTATGTTTAGTACGGTGTGAGGGGTCACGGAAAAAGAGTGTAGCATAGAGAAGGTAAACAGTGAATCTGTGCCATCTTAATACACTGATGGACAGTGACTGCAGTGGGATATGGTTGGAGACTTAATAATATGGGTAAATGTAGTAACCGCATTATTTTTTCATGTGAAACCTTCATAAGAGTGTATATCAATAATGCCTTAATAAAAATTAAATAAATAATAATTAAATAAAATAAAACATATACTCTGTCTCTTAAAAACATTCCACTTACACCCACTGCAAAGAGAATAAAGTGCAGAATCTTTTACATGGGCTTTATGAATGTTCAAATTATCTTCTGATTTTAATTACTCCATATTCTCCTATTAACCTATATTTCCTAAAGTGCCCCAATCACTCTGTGACTCTAAATATACCTAAATATTCTTATGACTGTATTGCCATTATCTATCAAATATTTCCAACCTAAATAACAGCAGAACTTTGAAGCTTTTACTGATCTCAGAGTCAATGTTAATTTATTCTCCTTCTATATTCAAACAAAAAATTATTTAAATGAAAAGGCAACTTTATGTCTTAAATATACTTATAATCTGTTCTGCCTTCCATAGTATACAATATACCTCTTGATGAGAGGAAGAATCAGTGCAAAGTTTCAATTTTTTAATTCTTCCTTCAACTTGTACAACAAGATTTCCAATAAACATTTTTTAAATGTAATGGTATAGATGAAATGAGATGCTTATGCATATAATCTCACAAGGTCTTGCAACAGTATTCTAGATCAATTCTATTGTTAATAAAATTAATGAAAAACATTTGCTATCTTTATGAACTTGGTTAGGTAGACAATTCTTAAGGATAAAATAAATAACCAACTGTAAAAGAAATGATTGATAATGAAATATTATTCAACCATAAGAAGAAAACAAATCTTACCATTTGCAACAACATGGATGGAGGTAGAGGGCATTATGCTCAGTGAAATAAGTCAGGTGGAGAAAGACAAGTATCAAATGATTTCACTCATCTGTGGAGTATAACAACAAAGCAAAAACTGAAGGAACAAAACAGCAGCAGACTCACAGAACCCAAGAAAGTTCCAGTGGTTACTAAAGGGAAAGGGGTTGGGAGGTGGGGGTGGGAAGGGAGGGTAGGGGATTAAGGGGCATTTTGATTAACACACATAATATAGGGGGCCATGGGGAAGGCAGTATAGCACAGAGAAGACAAATAATGACTCTATAGCATCTTACTGTAATGATGGACAGTGACTGTAAATAGGGTGTGTGTGGGGGACTTGATAATAAGAGGGAATGTAGTAACCACAATGTTGCTCATGTGAAAACTGAGCATACCCATTTTTTTAAATGTGCAAAAGACTCAAGTAGAAACAATATAAAAGAAGACATCAAATGGATAATCAATACATAAACTATTGTTTACCATTTATTACTTCAAGAAATTAAAAATTAAAAATCACTATGGTACCATTCCATATACAACAGGAGACATAAAACATAGGAGACTTATAATATCAAGTTTTAATGAGGATGTGGAATACTAGACTGTTCCTGAATAATATAACATGGTATAGACCCTATGGAAATCTTATTAGGCTGTACATACTAACTTGACATGTGACTTGGCAATGGCACTCCTAAGTTTATATCAAATATAAATTAGAAAATATACCTACCAATATACAGATATAAGAATGCTCATATCAGTTTCATTCATAGTAGCCCAAACCTAGAAATAATTCAGGTGCTTTTCAACAATCATGATTTCCAACTATCTATTTCTATAAAGTTCAAGAACAGGTAACACTAATTAATATATTGATGATAGAATTAAGAACTAAGACTAAGTATATCTCTTAGGAAAGAGATATATGCTGGAAATATCCCATGACAATCTAACTGGTAATTACACAGGTGTATATGCATTAAAATTCACCAAACTATATGTTTAAGAAATGTGCACATTACTGTATGTACATTATGCCTGAATATAAACATTTTACAGAAAGACTCCATATGTGAAGAACATTTTAAATTTCCACTGTTATTTCAGCCTTGTGTTTTTATAACAAAAAAAATTATTACCTATTATGAGATTTTTAGATATTCTATTGTTTCTCCAGGAGGAGGGGAGACCCAACCTGAAGCAAGTTCCCTATGAGTTTGCTAAGACCAAATTAAGGTAGGGGCAAGAAGTTGGCAGTTTTCAAAGGTGTGCCATGTTTATTCCCACGGCAGTAGGTCTCAGTCCCTCCTGGCTCTGGTGCTGCTCTCTCTTGCCTCCCTGCACGGGCTTGATCTTCTCCTGGAGCCAGGGCTCCACTGTCTTCACCAGCCTCCATTCTCTCCTAGTTCACAATCCAGGCTTTCTTTCTTCACTCTCCAAGCTCTCTGCACCCACCTGCGAACTCCTCTCACGACACTTTACTTATCCAGCCATCATAGCCGGAGAAACTGTGAGCGGAACTCTATGGTGATTGGTGGACACCCAGGCAAATACATACCAGAAACTGAGGAGAGGAGAGGATGTGTGCTTCCTTTCTCTCCACCCATCCCCTGGGCCTGGTATGCCCATGACTGACCAGCTGCTCTGTCGCCAGTAAACATTCCATCAATGTGCAAACAGGCTCTTATATACATGTAATGGACACTATTAAGTCCAGGTGGGAATTCTAGTCAGAAATTTCCATTTTCTCCACATATACTAAACACAAATTTTCAAAAAGATATGACCTTAATATAAAGAAGAAAATAAAATTAAAGATATTACAAAATGTTAGTGTTTAGGGACAATTAATTGGAAGACATGTTGCAGTAATTACATGTTTGAACTTTCATGTGTAATCACCATGAGTGCAAACATTATCAGTGCAAACTGATTTAGCTATGCAAACAGGGAAATGCCATGTATAGCATTGTCTTTAGTGATGTGATCACGAAATGGTAAACCCTGGCAAAGTTCAAAAAAAAGGACAATATTCCTTTCATTACATGATACTGGAAATTTTAGTATATATAAAAACTGCAAAACCTATTTTTTGTTTAAGTGGCAAAGAAAAAAGGGCCCAGGTTCATGTAAGTAAATGAAAGTGACAGTTTCAAAGTAATGTGAAGCTATGCCAAGCATTTACAACAATTCTTGCCTATCTAATCTTTAAATGTCACAATGACCCTGTTCATGCAACCACCCAAAACTATCTATATGTGGAGGCTGAGCCAAGATGGTGGTGTGAGTAGGGCAGTGGAAATCTCCTCCCAAAACCACATATATCTATGAAAATATAACAAAGACAACTCTTCCTAGAATAGAGACCAGAGGACACAGGACAACATCCAGAACACATCCACACCTGCGAGAACCCAGCGCCTCGCGAAGGGGGTAAGTTACAAGCCACAGCCACGTGGGACCCAAGCACCTCTCCCCCCAGCTCCCTGCAGGAGGAGAGGAGTCGGAGCAGGGAGGGAAAGGGAGCCCAGGACTGCTGAACACCCAGCCCCAGCCTTCCAGACCAGAGCGCAGACACAGTGCATGTGTGGGGTCGTGGATACTAGGGAAACAAGACAGCAAGACAGGTGAGCGGGTACCAGAGGCCAGTGCTGGAGAACAAACAAAAGCGAGCAGCCATTTTTTTTTTTTTGGCGAGTGCTTTTTGGAAGTCTTAAAGGGACAGGTACCCCAATACCAGGGAAACAGGGCAGCAAGACCGGTGAGCGGAAGCCTGAGGCCAGTGCTGGAGAACAAACAAAAGCGAGCGGCCATTTTCTTAGTTTGTTTGTTTTTTTGGCAAGTGCTTTTTGGAAGTCTTAAAGGGACAGGGACCCCAAAACTAGGGAAACAGGGCAGCAAGACCGGTGAGCGGGTGCCTGAGGCTGGCGCCTGAGGACAAAGAAAAGTGAGTGGGATTTTTTTTTAAATTATCTATTTATTTATTTTTTGTTATTGTTGTTTTGTTTTGGTGAGTGCCTTTTGGAAGTCTTAAAGGGGCAGGGTGGGACACTTAGTCCACAGGTCTGGGGATCTCTGGGCACTCAAACCCCCTGGGCAGCAGGGAGCATGGAGGCCCCTTATGGAGATAAATACCCTCCCAGCCACTCCCCCTCCAATGCAGCTCCACCATTTTGGAGCAGCAGCCCAAGGCAGAGCACGCCCACAGCAACAGCAGAGATAAACTTCATAGCAGAAGGGCAGGAAGCAGAAGCCCTGTCTGCACACAGCTGCCCAGCACAAGCCACTAGAGGTCGCTGTTCTCCCAGAAGAGGAAGGCCACAAAACAACAAGAAGGAAAGTTCTTCCAGCCGTCACTCGTTCCAGCTCTGCAAACTATTTCTATCACCATGAAAAGGCAAAATTACAGGCAAACCAAGATCACAAAGGCAACACCAGAGACAGAAACAGAACTAACCAGTCTTCCTGAAAAAGAATTCAAAATAAATATCATAAAAATGCTGATGGAGATGCAGAGAAAAATGCAAGAGCAATGGGATGAAGTCCGGAGGGAGCTCACAGATGCCAGGAAGGAGATTACAGAAGTGAAACAAAGACTGGAAGGATTTATAAGAAGAATGGATAAGATGCAAGAGGCCATTGATGACATAGAAACCAGAGAACAGGAACGCATAGAAGCTGACATAGAGAGAGATAAAAGGATCTCCAGGAATGAAACAATATTAAGAGAACTGTGTGACCAATCCAAAAGGAACAATATCTGCATTATAGGGGTACCAGAAGAAGAAGAGAGAGGAAAGGGGATAGAAAGTGTCTTTGAAGAAATAACTGCTGAACACTGGGGGAGGAAATAATTGAACAGACCACAGAAAAACACAGAACCCCCAACAGAAAGAATCCAAGGAGGAAAACACCAAGACACATAGTAATTAAAATGGCAAAGATCAAGGACAAGGAAAGAGTTTTAAAGGCACTTAGAGAGAAAAAGGTCACCTATAAAGGAAAACCCATCAGGTTATCATCAGACTTCTCAACAGGAACCCTACAGGACAGAAGAGAATGGCATGATATATTTAATGCAATGAAACAGAAGGGCCTTGAACCAAGGATACTGTATCCAGCACGACTATCATTTAAATATGACAGCTGGATTAAACAATTCCAAGACAAGCAAAAGCTGAGGGAATTTGCTTCCCACAAACCACCTCTACAGTGCATCTTACAAGGACTGCTCTAGATGGGAGCAAAGAACAAAGAAACAAACACCCAACATATGAAGAATGGAGGAGGAGGAATAAGAAGGGACAGGAGAAAAGAATATCCAGACAGTGTATATAACAGCTCAATAAGCGAGCTAAGTTAGGCAATAAGATACTAAAGAGGCTAACCTTGAACCTTTGGTAACCACGAACCTAAAGCCTGCAATAGCAATAAGTACATATCTCTCAATAGTCACCCTAAATGTAAATGGACTTAATGCATGAATCAAAAGACACAGAGTAATAGAATGGATAAAAAAGCAAGACCCATCTATATGCTGCTTACAAGAAACTCACCTCAAACCCAAAGACAAGCACAGACTAAAAGTCAAGGGATGGAAAAACATATTTAAGGCAAACAACAGTGAGAAGAAAGCAGGCGTTGCAGTACTAATATCAGACAAAATAGACTTCAAAACAAAGAAAGTAACAAGAGATAAAGAAGGACACTACATAATGATTAATGGCTCAGTCCAACAAGAGGATATAACCATTCTAAATACATATGCACCCAATACAGGAGCACCAGCATATGTGAAACAAATACTAACAGAACTACAGGGGTAAACAGAATGCAATGCATTCATTTTAGGAGACTTCAACACACTACTCACCCCAAAGGATAGATCCACTGGGCAGAAAATAAGAGGACATGGAGGCACTGAACAACACAGTAGAACAGATGGACCTAATAGGCATTTATAGAACTCTACATCCAAAAGCAACAGGATATACATTCTTCTCAAGTGCACATGGAACATTCTCCAGAAGAGACTTTATACTAGCCCACAAAAAGAGCCTCAGGAAACTCCAAAATATTGAAATTCTACAAAGCAATTTTTCAAATCCCAAAGGTATAAAACTAGAAATAAATTCTACAAAGAAAACAAAAAGGCTCACAAATACATGGAGGCTTAACAACATGCTCCTAAATAATCAATGGATCAACAAACAAATTAAAATAGAGATCAAGGAATATATAGAAACAAATGACAAAAACAACACAAAGCCCCAACTTCTGTGGGACGCAGCGAAAACATTCTTAAGAGGAAAGTTATAGCAATCCAGGCACACTTGAAGAAAGAAGAACAATCCCAAATGAATAGTCTAACATCACAATTATCAAAACTGGAAAAAGAAGAACAAATGAGGCCTAAAGTGAGCAGAATGAGGGACATAATAATGATCAGAGAAGAAATAAACAAAATTGAGAAGAATAAAATAGCAAAATTCAATGAAACCAAGAGCTGGTTCTTTGAGAAAATAAACAAAATAGATAAGCCTCTAGCCAAGCTTATTAAGAGAAAAAGAGAATCAACACACATCAACAAAATCAGAAATGAGAATGGAAAAATCACAACAGACTCCACAGAAATACAAAGAATCATTAAAGACCACTATGAAAACATATATGCCAACAAGCTGGAAAACCTAGAAGAAATGGACAACTTCCTAGAAAAATACAACCTTCCAAGATTGACCAAGGAAGAAACACAAAAGTTAAACAAACCAATTACGAGCAAAGAAATTGAAACGGTAATCAAAAAACTACCCAAGAACAAAACCCCCGGGCCAGACAGATATACCTCAGAATTTTATCAGACACACAGAGAAGACATAATACCCATTCTCCTTAAAGTTTAACAAAAAATAGAAGAGGAGAGAATACTCCCAAACTCATTCTATAAAGCCAACATCACGCTAATACCAAAACCAGGCAAACACCCCACAAAAATAGAAAATTACAGACCAATATCCCTGATGAATGTAGATGCAAAAATACTCAATAAAATATTAGCAAACCGAATTCAAAAGTATATCAAAATGATCATACACCATGACCAAATGGGATTCATCCCAGGGATGTAAGGATGGTACAATATTCGAAAATCCATCAACATCATCCACCACATAAACAAAAAGAAAGACAAAAACCACATGATCATCTCCATAGATGCTGAAAAAGCATTTGACAAAATTCAACATCCATTCATGATAAAAACTCTCAGCAAAATGGTAATAGAGGGCAAGTACTTCAACATAATAAAGGGCATATATGTTAAACCCACAGCCAACATTATACTGAAAAGCGAGAAGCTGAAATCTTTTCCTCTGAGATCAGGAACTAGAAAGGGATGCCCACTCTCCCCACTGTTATTTAACATAGTACTGGAGGTCCTAGCCATGGCAATCAGACAAAACCAATAAATACAAGGAATCCAGATTGGTAAAGAAGAAGTTACAATGTAACTATTTGCAGATGACATGATACTGTACATAAAAAACCCTAAACTACTAGAACTGATATCAGAATACAGCAAAGTTGCAGGATACAAAATTAACAGACAGAAAATTGTGGCTTTCCTATACACTAACAATGAACTAACAGAAAGAGAAATCAGGAAAACAATTCCATTCACAATTGCATCAAAAAGAATAAAATACCTAGGAATAAACCTAACCAAAGAAGTAAAAGACCTATACCCTGAAAACTAAAAGTCACTCTTAAGAGAAATTAAAGGGGGCACTAACAAATGAAACTCATCCCATGCTCATGGCTAGGAAGAATTAATATCATCAAAATGGCCATCCTGCCCAAAGCAATACACAGATTTGATGCAATCCCTATCAAATTACCAGCAACATTCTTCAATAAACTGGAAAAAATAATTCAAAAATTCATATGGAAACACCAGAGACCCCGAATAGCCAAAGCAATCCTGAGAAAGAAGAATAAAGTGGGGCGGGATCTCACTCCCCAACTTCAAGCTCTACTACAAAGCCATAGTAATCAAGACAATTTGGTACTGGCACAAGAACAGAGCCACAGATCAATGGAACAGACTAGAGAATCCAGACATTAACCCAAACATATATGGTCAATCAATATTTGATAAAGGAGCCATGGACATACAATGGCGAAATGACAGTCTCTTCAACAGATGGTGCTGGCAAAACTGGACAGCTACATGTAGGAGAATGAAACTGGACCATTGTCTAACCCCATACACAAAAGTAAATTCACAATGGATCAAAGACATGAATATAAGTCATGAAACCATAAAGCTCTTAGAAAAAAACATAGGCAAAAACCTTTTAGACATAAACATGAGTGACCTCTTCTTGAACATATCTCCCCGGACAAGGAAAACAACAGCAAAAATGAATAAGTGGGACTATATTAAGCTGAAACGCTTCTGTACAGCAAAAGACACCATCAATAGAACAAAAAGGAACCCTGCAGTATGGGAGAACATATTTGAAAATGACAGATCCCATAAAGGCTTGACATCCAAAATATATAAAGAGCTCACCCACCTCAACAAACAAAAAACAAACAATCCAATTAAAAAATGGGCAGAGGAACTGAACAGTTCTCCAAAACTGAAATACAGATGGCCAACAGACACATGAAAAGATGCTCCACATCACTAATTATCAGAGAAATGCAAATTAAAACTACAATGAGGTATCACCACACACCAGTAAGGATCGCCAACATCCAAAAGACAACAACAAATGTTGGCAAGGCTCTGGAGAAAGGGGAACCCTCCTTCACTGCTGGTGCTAATGTAAATTAGTTCAACCATTGTGGAAAGCAGTATGGAGGTTCCTCCAAATGCTCAAAATAAACTTACCATTTGATCCAGGAATTCCACTACTAGGAATTTACCCTAAGAACGCAGCACTCCCATTTGAAAAAGACAGATGCACCCCTATGTTTATCGCAGCACTATTTACAATAGCCAAGAAATGGAAGCAACCTAAGTGTCCATCAGTAGATGAATGGATAAAGAAGATGTGGTACATATACACAATGGAATATTACTCAGCCATAAGAATAAAACAAATCCTAACATTTGCAACAACATGGTTGGAGCTAGAGGGTATTATGCTCAGTGATATAAGCCAAGCAGAGAAAGACAAGTATCAAATGATTTCACTCATCTGTGGAGCATAAGAACAAAGGAAAAACTGAAGAAACAAAACAGCAGCAGAATCACAGAACCCAAGAATGGACTCACACGTACCAAAGGGAAAGGGACTGGGGAGGACAGGTGGGTAGGGAGGGATAGGGGGGGAAGACAAAGGGGAGTATTAAGATTAGCATGCATAATGGGGGGGTGGGAGAAAGGGGAGGGCTGTATAACACAGAGAAGACAAGTAGTGATTCTACAGCATTTTGCTATTCTGATGGGCAGTGACTGTAAAGGGGTTTATAGGGGGGACCTGGTATAGCGGAGAACCTAGTAAACATAATATTCTTCATGTAATTGTAGATTAATGATAACAAAAATAAATGAATGAATGAATGAATGAATGAATAAAGTAAAAATAAAAAAGAAAGGAAAGGGGGATTACTCCCTGATAGGATAAAACTAACTATAAGTCAACAATTAATGCATGCTTTAAATATACTTAATTTTGATAATTTTAATAGTGTCAGATGATCAGCTATGGAAGAACGTTTTTCTGATAATATTCCTTTCTCTTAAAAAAAAACAGTTCCTGTGTGGTGACCTCCAATAAGTTCTTCACAATGGTATAAACGGCATATCAAAGTGTGGGCAAACGGTCTGTTTGTGTTTATACAGAGGATCAAAGGCTAATTTGGCTACCAAGAAAACGAACTAAGATACAATATGAAGAAGTTCCAACATCAACATACTCTGGGAGAGTCATTCCAGAAGATGATCATCAAAAAACTTCAACAATGATCCTGGCGCTGTTGCAGTTGTAGCTGCATTCATTCCACTGGTTCCTGGAATTGCCATCGGAATGAATAAGGAGCTATCTAAGCTGGCCTGTGAATACAGTAAAACAACAAATTTGACTGGATCTATACTGTGGAACTCAACCAAGAATTAGGAAAAGTGCAAGTTGCAGCACTCCAAAATCTTGAGACTACAGACTATCTACTGTTAAAAGAACATATGGGATGTGAGCAGTTCCCAGGAATGCGTTGTTTTAATTTGTCTGATTTTTCTCAAACTATTCAAATTCAGTTAGACAATATCCATCATATCATAGATAAGTTTTCACAAATTCTTTGGGTACCTAACCGGTTTTCTTGGTTTCACTGGAGATGGCTGGTAATTGTAGATCTGCTTTGGTTATGTAACTGTATTCCTATAATGTTAATGTGTGTGCAAAATTTAATTAGTAGTTTAAAACCTATACATGCTTAAATTATTCTACAAGAAGATATGTCAAAGAAATAATCAATCTTCCCATGTTTTCTTCCATCTGCTACTTCTATAGCTTTTCTTCTTCCTTCCTAATTACAACCCTTAAATAGAATTCGTGCCTCATATCGAATTTACCAAGTATCATAATTCTTCCAAGTGGTAAAGATACCTAAAGACAAATGCTGGGCATAAAAGCCACAGGGCATAAATCTGCAAAGAAGTAAAAAGCTAACCTCCTCACACAATATTGCTTCTCTCTCACTTACCAAGTTTATATTTCCGTGTATGGACCTGGAAGATGACTGGTTAGCCAGAGACAAGAAGATTCCTCAAGGGAGGAATAACCTAAGACAGGCACAGTCGCAGGGGGGCCATCAGGTGAGAAATTGGGGATCAACAGAGGTGAGGCTTAGAACCTTACCCCCCATGTTTTGAGAGAAATCTTCTGCATCCGTGGATGTTTTGCTGCCCTTGTCTAGTTTGGATTAATACTTAGTCTATAGGCACACACCTGATCATATATATTTACTTTCTTACAGTACTAAACTATGTTTTCTACCTTTATCTTGCATCTACCTACCACTTCAGCATTTTATTAAAAAAAATAATAATAATAATAAGGGAGAAATGTGGGATTCACATATAAATCAAGTATAAAAATCAAACGAATAATCATATTTGACCTGATTGTTTTTAGTTCATGATGCATGCTCAAAACCGAAAGTTTCTCTGATGATTGCCCTTGTACTGTTCACCATGTAAGAACTTATTCACTATGTAAGAATTTGTTCACCATGTAAGAACTTGTTCATTATGCTTCAGAAGATTGGAGACTGATGAGAATTAGGCTTGGGGTTGATTAATGATTGTGCATTGAGTCCCCTATACAGAATTTTATTGTTGTTAAAAATCATTTGATCAATAAATATGAGAGATGCCCTCTCAAAAATCAAAAACCGACAAAAAAAAAACAAACAAAAGAAATCACAATCTTAAAGCTTTATGTTTCTATGCTATAGGTTTCGAGATTTTACCTCTTCTGCTTTATTAGGTAAAAATATTAAAACCGCTTTTCTTTTGTTTAAAAAAACTATCTATATGTATTAAAAAGTCTGCCTCAGAACGATGCAACCTACTGAGAACGACTGCTTTACTAGTCAAATGCCATGAGTGTTTGGACATTGAAATATTACTGATAAGGGAAAGATTACAAAAAATGTGTTAGCTTCTCAATATCATGTGAAGTATCACACAATAAAGAGACTTAATAAAAATTAAAAGTCCACAGTCATCCTATATTATTCTCCCAAGAGTAAACTCCCTAATGACATATATGGCATACAAAAATAATTTCCTGAGACTAGAATGGTTTAAATGATCTGTAGGCTAATGATAAGTAAAAAAATATAAATACACTAAACAGAAAAAAGTGAAAGTATTATGACAAGTGAAAATGTATTTCAAGTTTTTGTCCTTAAAATTGGTACTTAAAAAGTCTTTCGGTTAAATATTTTTATATCACAAAGTTTATCAATAAGAAACAGTGAAATTAGATGATGCTATTCTTCACATTTCATATGAAAAATTTATATTTTACAATGTTGATATATTTTAATGCTTAGAAATATTCTACAGATATTTTACTTAAATTTTTCTTATAAACATTTTACAGGACTTTTTTTTTCAAATGACTAAATTTGAGCATCCACATGACATATGTTTTGAGTCATTTAACTCAACAATGCAATGTCAAAATCTATTTTGACAAACCCATTTTGATATGTGGCTGTATATTACAGTAAATATAACTGCAAAAGATATGTGAAAGGCAAAGAGCTTCTATATCTCAAACTATGGTATTATAAAGAAGATATCAGTTATGTACTATGTTTAAAATTTCTTCAGAAACCAGTATCTCTTTGAATAGAATCTAAAGGTATAACTTTAACCCCACATGTGCACACCACATGAGCAGGTAGATGAAAGAGTGATTGGGGAAATGTGATGACATTTCTATGAGCCAAATCAAATCACTCCAAAATGTATTTCTGCAACTGTTATAAATCTAACTTTTCTTTTAACTAGTACCTTCAAGATATTTCAGCAAATCATTTATGCATCTAAAAAAATGTAATCTTTTTGATTTCAGCATACCTTTTGAATATACACACAAAGCTACATGAAGATACACTTTTGCATAACATTTCATCTATGCAACCCAAATAATTAACTTAAAAATATATTAACTAAGACTATAGATGGTGGGAATATTAGCAAAAATGTATAAGAGTGTGCCAATTCTATATCACTGTCGCTAGTGCTGTAACTACCTTTATTTTATTTGCAGGTAGCCATAACATTAAACATAAACTTATTTCAATACATCACACAATTTGATTCTAAAGCTACTTGAATAATTAATTGTTACTCAATCATACAGTTTTATTTCTTATAACTGAAAAGGTTTATTTCTGCCTTGCAATCTGCTGGTGAAGATTTGCTTAGCTTATCCAGTCAAATTAATCCTGTGAAAAGCTGCCTTGGTTTTTTCAGTAAATAATAATAATAATAATAATAATAATAATAATAATAATAATAAGCAGTGCCAGCTTCTTTTTTTTTCTTGAATGAAAAGGTCTTTAATTATTTAGTAGATATTTTAAAAATCTCTGTTATGGACTGAGATTATAGAATCTTCAATGTTTTAAAAAGCTGTGTTATCCTTGAGTTTAATAAATCCTGTTAGTTGTAACACAGAACATCTAGTTATTGAATTAGCGGTAGCTCTCATTTATTTTTATTAGGTAAATTGTGAAATTAGCTACTTTCTGTATAACAAGTTGGCATAACATAAAGGAAAATACAGCCTATTATTTCTATGAAAAATTACAATATTTTTCTCACATCATTTAAAAAATGACCCATTTCTTATAGATGCCATTCGATATGACCCTAATGATACGAATATTCCCTGTAGTATTGTCCATTTGAATAAGGAAAAGAGTGAACTTGAATTATATTAATTGAACTGTGAATGCATACAAAATCACTCACCAAGTAGACCTCTTTCAAACTGAATGAAATGTTGGAGATTTCATTGGTTCCTTATAAAAAGTGATCCGTACTTAAAAAAAAAAAGCTATTACCAATTATAATCAGTACAAAACATGAACTGTGTGACTAAAATAATTCAAATGCATAATATCCACAATATATTAGGTCTGGAAAAATACTAATTACTTCAGACAATATATAATTAATGTAGTTGTTTAGCCTGAATTCATAGCCTGATAACATACAGCTAATAAGCAAATCTTTCTAATAGGTAAATCTTTCTCTCTCTCTCCTTTCCTATATATAAATACATAAACAGATGTACATATACACACAAAAAAACATGCACATATATATATTGGTACAAATATATATATTTATATAAAATATGTATATCTTAGATATTCTGGAACAAAAATTAATAAAGCTCTTTTTTAGGTTAATCAAGATGTTTCCCTTATGATATTAATAATTAATTATATTGTTATTATTATTAAAGACTACAGGAAATAATTTTCAATGAATTTCTGGGAACCAGCCTGTATCAGATTTTATAATAGGTGTTGAGAGAGGAATGCTTTTAGAAATAATACATAAAAAATGGAAGTAACCAAATTGACAGTATAATTTAAAAATCAAAAGACTTTTTGAATGAACCATATTACTAATTTACTTTATAAACTTGGATCTGTAAGCCAATATGCTTTAATACATTGATTACAATCTAAAGAAGATATCCTATGGCTTGGAAGTGGTAGCTGTATATTCTGAAAAATTATGTGGAGAGACCACTTTGACTGAAACAGAGAGATTCTCTATTCTAGAACTATATTGATCATGTTTGGAAACTGGTGACAGCTGTAAAACACTGATTAAAATATAAATGCAAATAAGTATATTGGTTGCAAAAGAGTGTGATCCTATCAAATTCAAAATCAATGTATGCAATACACATATACATTTGCTTTACTGATGTGCTTCACTAAAAAAAATCAAGAAAGACCAGAAATAACTAGTTCCTGCTGCTCTGTTGTGTCTCTTGGCTAATTCACAAAGGAGTGATGACATACTTGAATGTATTTATACCTGGGAAATACACAGTGGAAAATGAATAATGAAAGCAAAGTGTCCCAATTTCTGCCATTGTAACCAATGAAATTCAAGCCAACTTGGAGCTAGGTATACTTGTTTTTTCAGACCCTACAGAAAACCAAAAGCAGAGCTTCGGGTCCTTTTTGAGTAGTAAACAGATTTCACAAGGGACAGGTGGAAAACTCAGGACAATCTGATGTAATGATAGTATTTATGAAATATGTGCTTACTTTAAAATTTTAAATTGTGTTAAAGAAGAAACTAGGTCATTTTCACAATCTCCTCCCCCTTCAGAACACAGCCTAGTAAATATTTGTTGAATAAATGAAAAAAATAATAGAAGGAACCAAACAAGTCAAGAAGAACCAGTCTTCTCTCACTGACTATTTCTTCATTCAGTCTTGCAAATGTCTCCAGAGTTCTATTGTCAGGTCTTTTCTCTTTCAGTTCCCTCCATGAGGGACTTATTTTATTGCCACTACTTCAACTTCCTCTTATATGGTGATTTCTCCCAAGTTTATTTATCAACTTTGGCATATCTCTTATGTGTCAAACTCATTCGAATGTTTCTGCTATAACACAATATACATATGACCGAACACACCTAATATTGTGCTTTTAAAATCATGTACTAAATCTAAACATGCCATAAGCCATTTTCTCCAGTGCTTCGCCATTCTTGGCCTGCCAGATCACATCAAAACCGATAATGGTCCCTGTTTTATTAGTAAATCTTTCACTGAATTCTTGAGTAAATGGCAAATTTCCCATACCACTGGAATTCCTCATAACCCTAAAGGACAAGCAGTCATGGAAAAACACAATCATACCCTCAAATGTCAAATAATAAAACAAAAAGGGGGAACAGTCCCCCCCATGATCAACTAAAGATGGCATTATTTAAATATTTTAAATTTTGCCAAAGGCGAACACTTCTCGCCCTTTCAAAAGCACTGGACAACAACCGTTACTTATCGGATGATTAGAGCCCGATTGAAGGACCCCCTTACTGGAGAATGCAGGGGCCCAGACCCCCTCATTACAGCTGGAAGGGAATTCGGCTGTGTCTTTCCGACCAATGAAAAAAGGCTGATCTGGGTTCCCCGCAAGGGATCTCAAGTATTACCCCCCTATGGAGGGGGAGTTCACTGATGTCAATGATGGCGCAGAAGGCCCCCCACCTCCTGAGGATATCTCTCTTCTTTCTCTCTTTCAGGGTCTGCAATGAACCCAATGATGCTGGTTTTCCTGTTAATGGCAATAAATCTCCCATTAGCTAGGACAGGATTTAGAGATCCCAGTCAAGCAAGAGCCATACTATGAAAAACCATCAGAGACCCCTGCACAGCCTGTGCTCACTCCAAGGCCCCTACCCCCACACACTATTATACTTCTACCAAAACCTGCCCTAATGGGCAATGGGCAGTTACACTTATGCAAGGGACAGAAAATGGATGCCCTGGGAGAGTTCTCTCTCACCATTCTTGGCCAGGCTCCAAAATATCTTCACCTGCCCAAGGGAAATCCCCCTCTGAGTGTCCTTGTACCACTTTTCTTGCCTCCGTTCATGCTCAATTCTATCAGGAGGTTATCCCCTGCACTCACCGGAACAAAACATACTGGTATGCAACTCTAATAAAAGGCAAGGATGAATATGCTGACTGTCAAAAGAATAGGGGAGAGAATGTCTGCTGGAATAAATTTGCCCTTATAGGTGCCTCTGATGGGGGCAGAGTCCAAGATCAGGCTCGACACTACCAAAATTAAAAAAACTGGTAGACAGGCTGATTGAAGACCAAAATCCCCTGATTTACCACCCTTTTAGCCTCCCTGAGATCAGGGGAGAATTGTTTCTTGATCCTGAGATACAATCAATCATACAGGCTGCTTTTACCTTACTCACTAGAACCAATCCCGATTTAGCTAAAGATTGCTGGCTGTGCTTGAGGCTGGGATCATTACATTACAAGCCAATGCTCTTCTTGTTAACCTGTCACAGACCGAGCCCCAGTGCCAGCTGTTAACCCCAAGTTCTAGAGTCTATCTAGACCCTCTTTCCCCTAAAGGCCCATGCTTCAAAGCTGACCCCAGTTCTGATAATACTAGTGATACAGGTGTGTAGGCTGAATCCACTATTCTTTTTGTCAACAAAATATTACTGTGAATAATACCTTTCTCTGTCCCCCTAATGGAACAGTCTTCATTTGTGGGAAGACGCGTTTGGCTTTCTCCCGAAAGACTGGACGGGGCTTTGTGCTCCAGCTGTAATTTTCCCTGACATTGGAGTGCTCCCTAATAATCAGAGCCTCCCTATTCCTGCTTTAGACCACATTGGAGGTTGATCAAAAAGGGCCATCCAAGTTATCCTCCTGCTTATAGGCCTTGAGGTGGCCACTGGAGCTGCCACTGGGGAAGCAGGATTGGGGACCTCTCTGCATTATTATAAAGCTCTTTCTCAACAGATGATCGATGATATACAAGCTGTAGCCAGCACAATTCTTGACCTCCAAGCACAATTGGATTCCCTCGCGACACTAGTCCTACAGAACTGTAGGGGGCTCAATCTTCTCACAGCTGAAAAGGGAGACTTATGTCTCTTTTTACAGGAAGAGTGCTGCTTTTATGCGAACCACTCCAGCATAGTCCAAAATAAGGTCAAGCAACTTCAGGAAGACCTCGAGAGATGCCAAAAAGAATTACAAGCCAATTTTCTTTGGACTGAGTTACACGGGTGGTTGCCCTATATTCTGCCCTTCCTTGGTCCCATCCTTCTTTTGCTCCTACTTTTCACTTTTGGGCCCTGCATTATTAACAAGATTATCCAGTTTGTCCAAAATAGAATTGAATCAATTCAGTTGATGTGCGTGCAGGTACATTACCAGAGAGTTGCCATGGAAGCCAGGGACCCCTATGATCGCTGTGAACCTTATGATGAGGCTGTGTCCATTAATTCCCCCTAACTATCTCCCCGCGCGCCCACGATGGGTAAGATCTCCAAGGTGGAGACAACCTAAGACAGGCCATGGAGATTGAGTAATCTTGGGACAACCGAAGAGCTGCAAGGTACCCAGTGACGGGTAAGATCCCCAGAGAGGGACAACCTATGACAGGGGCCTTGCCTGCCGGGACATCCCAGAGCATTTATAAAACAAAAAGGGGGAATTGTTGGGGCCTTTTACCTCTTTTAGGCCTGTGACGGCCGCAGACTGGAGGTTTCCATCCCTCGTTACTTCCGCGTTCTACTAACTAGCTTCCTACCTGCGCGCTCTCGGCCCCAACTCCGCCTCCCCACCTAACCCGAAAGCTGCCTAAAGACCCTAAGTGACAGATGAGATAATCAATTCCCATTGGTTTCTGTTACTTCCTTATCTTCCCCTATATAACTAAGC
The DNA here is from genome assembly GCF_040802235.1 of Manis javanica. Taxonomy (NCBI): domain Eukaryota; kingdom Metazoa; phylum Chordata; class Mammalia; order Pholidota; family Manidae; genus Manis; species Manis javanica. Next base: position 81,973,666 of record NC_133161.1, read on the forward strand.
CTCTGATGGAATAAAGCTGTGTTTTGCTGCACCCCTGAGGCTAACACATATCCCAGCTTGGTGTGGTTTTGTTTTTCCCCAGATCTCAGGGGAGGGTGTCCAAGCCGCCAACACTTGCTCTCTCGCTCAGTCCCGGGGATAACAGGCTGGTCCTGCTTGTCCCCCCGCCTTCTTGTTGCTGAAGAGCAACACCTCCCAAATAAAGAAATATCTCAGAAAATATAGAATTTGGCTTTAAAAATGGTAAAGGTAATTTTATAGTAGTTTAAGAAGGTTTGAGTCTGCTGAATAATGCAGATATGTAAAAATAAACAAAAGGAGGAGAGAAGTGTTTCTAAGGAAGAGCATGTGACCCAAAGAAGCATGGAATAAATGAATTGTATATATAACAATGCATTTAGCTGAGTTAATGTGTGTGTGTATTGGAAAGTATTAATATGCTGGGAAAAGTTGCTTATGAGCTGAAGCAAATTTGCATAGTATCCCATAAATCCTACTAAGCAATAGAGCGAAAGCCAATTTGACTTTAAGAAGCAGTTGTAACAGAACAGGTAGGATTTCTTATTGTTTATGACAACAATTTCTAACTAGATATTGTGTACACTCCTTAAACTCAAATGAGCCCAAGGTAAAACTTACCCATCCGCTTTAGACATGCTATTCTACATATACCACTGCCTGAGATAATGGCATTACCACCATTTAGGCTTTAAATAGTGCACTAGCCAAAAAGTAGCTATTTGAGAATCTATGGAGTTAAACCAGGGTTGACTCCCAACAATACCACTGTTCAATCACTGGGAAATCATATAACTCTCAATCAAAATCCACGCCTACTAAAATGGAAGGATAAGATGAGATAATCAATTCCCATTGGTTTCTGTTACTTCCTTATCATCCCCTATATAACTAAGCCTCTGATGGAATAAAGCTGAGTTTTGCTGCACCCTTGAGGCTGACACATCTCCCAGCTTGGTGTGGTTTTGTTTTTCCCTGGACCTCAGGGGAGGGTGTCCAAGCCGCCGACACTTGCCCTCTCGCTCAGCCCCGGGGATAACAGGCTGGTCCTGCTTGTCCCCCCCCCCCTTCTTGTTGCTGAAGAGCAACAACTGGTGCCCCGTGTGAGGAACAAGGAACTTCGCTGACGAGCTAATCGGACTATGGGTAAGTGTAATCCCATAAAATATGGGACATTCTTCTTCCAAGCCTAATCCCTCTCTTGAATCCCTTAGGGTCCTCCTCCGAAGTAGAGGCCTAGAGCTCTCTGACAGCCAAGCTATCAAAACCTGGGAGACCTTTGTTAAGGTTGCCCCGTGGCTGCCTGCAAGTAGTTTAACTGGGAGACTTGGGACAGGGTGGAGCAACTTGTGCGCAAAGCCCAAGTTAATCGGGGTGATATCCCCCCTCTGGGGACCTTCCCCACTTTAGCAGCCCTTAAGAGTTGCTTCCCTCCTTGCCCATTGAAGCCAACTGCCAAGAACTTAATAGACAGGGAAACCAACAGGTCTGGAGCCCCTTCCCAGGGAGATTCTGATCCCCTTCCTCAGGCTGAGTCCATGCAGGCAGGACAAGAAAGCCATAAAGAGCCGGATGAGAATCGTGGCAAGGGCGCCCGCGACTCTTTTGATGCCGCCCAAATCCACGGCTCCTTTGTACCCACCACTTCCTGGTACTAGTTCCTCTTCTAACCCTTTCAAATCATCATCAGCCCCCCGTCCTCCATACCAATGAGCAGGGGTTCCAGCTCCTCTCCCATATAAGGACTTAGGCTCTCCTATTGTTGTCAACCTCAAGAGAATCCAGGGCTCCACCCACAACCCTACCTAGGGCCATGTCAGCTATTTCCTGTCAAAGTTAATCCCGGAGGTAACCGCCTTGCTCCCTGGTACCCTTGCAAGCCAGGTGACCTTAAGGAATTAAAGAAGGCCGTTCTTGAGGACGGCCCCAATGCTCCTTGGACTGAGACCATCCTCCAGGGACTTGCTCACAATCTGTGCACCACCACAGATTGGAGGGCTCTTGCCCGGGTGGTTCTCCCTGGCCCCCTTTATATTAAGTGGTGTACTTTGTATAAAGAGGAATGCCAGCAACAAGCTGAGAGGAATCTGACATACTCTTTTACATATATATGGATATTATCTTGGGGGCCACTTGTTCCCGCAAATTAGATGACCTCTTTAAAAGGTGCCTTTCCCTGCTCAAAAACTACAACTTTCAAATTGCCCCAGATAAAGTTCAACAGATAGCTCCTTTTAAAATTTTGGGGACTACTTTAACATTAGATGTTGTTTCACCTGTTAAGCCCCAGTTATGTATTCGAGACACATATATGCTACCACAGCTCCAGAAACTGTTGGGGGAAATCAGTTGGATGAGGCCCTGGATTCCTATAACCACAGCTGATCTTATCCCTCTTTTCGAACTATTAAAAGGCCTTAACCTAGCTTCAACAGTGACTTTAAACCCTATACATAGAGATACATTAACAAAAGTTCAACATGCCATTGATAACACTGCTTTAAAAAGATATAATCCAAACTTGCCACTAATCCTCTATATTGTGGCAGGAGAGACCGTCCTCACTGCCCTTTTGGCTGAGAAGGGGGATCCCATACATTGGATACATCTATCTGTGGGAGGGGCACCCCAAGTGTACTCTATAGTGGATCAAATGGCCGACTGCATTGTCAAGGGACGAGATCTTTCTGTCCGTCTTTTTGGGTGTGAACCCCACTCTTTGATCATACCTTTTCAGGTCAATGATTTCTCGTGGCTACAGAGAAATAATTCCAGATTGGCAATGGCCATGGAAAGCTTTCTGGGGATAGTGGACTGTCACTGTGGTCCCTATAAGTGGATGAGTTCTTTTAGCCAGTTGGCATGGCAGCCGGCACAAGTGTTCCTCACTGAGGCAGACCCCTCTTTCCCCTCTGTTTTTACCAACGGGGGTAAATGGGGAGCCTCTATGGTAATGGTCCCCCCAGGCATAAGTGAGTGCCCTCCGGCCGTAACCCTCTTTCATGAGGTACTGGGCTCTGCCCAGTTTAAAGAGCTTTATGCTGTTGTTTTAGCTCTATCTGAGATCCAAGGCCCTCTTAATCTGTTTTCTGATAGCCTTTACGTTGTCAATCTACTGCCCAACCTTGTGGGTGCACACATCAGACTTGATGATAATCCCATCACTCCTTTGATTATTCAAGCCCACAATTTGTTAAAACAGAGACTAGTTCCCCTTTTTGTACAACATCTAAGGGGACATCAAGATTTGCCAAGCTTTTTGTCAAGAGGCAATGCTCTTGCTGACTGACTAGCTTCAGCCTACACAGTACAGGAGGCCACCTCTTTTCATCAATTTATACATGCTAATTGGAGGGGACTACACCATCGGTTCCCTCAGGTCCCTGTCAGAGACTTAAAAAAGATCATTAGAACATGTAAATCATGCCAGCCCTTTCTACAGGTTCCTCTGCTTCAAAAGGGCAGAGTGAACCCTTGAGGCCTGAGGTCCAATAAACTTTGGCAGACTGATGTCACACATTTTGTCCCTTTTGGGAAGCTTAAATACATATTTCTAACAGTTGATACCTTCTCCCATGCTTGTTGGGCTACAGCCCATATGGGAGAAAAATCTAAACATGCCATAAGCCATTTTCTCCAGTGCTTCGCCATTCTTGGCCTGCCAGATCACATCAAAACCGATAATGGTCCCTGTTTTATTAGTAAATCTTTCACTGAATTCTTGAGTAAATGGCAAATTTCCCATACCACTGGAATTCCTCATAACCCTAAAGGACAAGCAGTCATGGAAAAACACAATCATACCCTCAAATGTCAAATAATAAAACAAAAAGGGGGAACAGTCCCCCCCATGATCAACTAAAGATGGCATTATTTAAATATTTTAAATTTTGCCAAAGGCGAACACTTCTCGCCCTTTCAAAAGCACTGGACAACAACCGTTACTTATCGGATGATTAGAGCCCGATTGAAGGACCCCCTTACTGGAGAATGCAGGGGCCCAGACCCCCTCATTACAGCTGGAAGGGAATTCGGCTGTGTCTTTCCGACCAATGAAAAAAGGCTGATCTGGGTTCCCCGCAAGGGATCTCAAGTATTACCCCCCTATGGAGGGGGAGTTCACTGATGTCAATGATGGCGCAGAAGGCCCCCCACCTCCTGAGGATATCTCTCTTCTTTCTCTCTTTCAGGGTCTGCAATGAACCCAATGATGCTGGTTTTCCTGTTAATGGCAATAAATCTCCCATTAGCTAGGACAGGATTTAGAGATCCCAGTCAAGCAAGAGCCATACTATGAAAAACCATCAGAGACCCCTGCACAGCCTGTGCTCACTCCAAGGCCCCTACCCCCACACACTATTATACTTCTACCAAAACCTGCCCTAATGGGCAATGGGCAGTTACACTTATGCAAGGGACAGAAAATGGATGCCCTGGGAGAGTTCTCTCTCACCATTCTTGGCCAGGCTCCAAAATATCTTCACCTGCCCAAGGGAAATCCCCCTCTGAGTGTCCTTGTACCACTTTTCTTGCCTCCGTTCATGCTCAATTCTATCAGGAGGTTATCCCCTGCACTCACCGGAACAAAACATACTGGTATGCAACTCTAATAAAAGGCAAGGATGAATATGCTGACTGTCAAAAGAATAGGGGAGAGAATGTCTGCTGGAATAAATTTGCCCTTATAGGTGCCTCTGATGGGGGCAGAGTCCAAGATCAGGCTCGACACTACCAAAATTAAAAAAACTGGTAGACAGGCTGATTGAAGACCAAAATCCCCTGATTTACCACCCTTTTAGCCTCCCTGAGATCAGGGGAGAATTGTTTCTTGATCCTGAGATACAATCAATCATACAGGCTGCTTTTACCTTACTCACTAGAACCAATCCCGATTTAGCTAAAGATTGCTGGCTGTGCTTGAGGCTGGGATCATTACATTACAAGCCAATGCTCTTCTTGTTAACCTGTCACAGACCGAGCCCCAGTGCCAGCTGTTAACCCCAAGTTCTAGAGTCTATCTAGACCCTCTTTCCCCTAAAGGCCCATGCTTCAAAGCTGACCCCAGTTCTGATAATACTAGTGATACAGGTGTGTAGGCTGAATCCACTATTCTTTTTGTCAACAAAATATTACTGTGAATAATACCTTTCTCTGTCCCCCTAATGGAACAGTCTTCATTTGTGGGAAGACGCGTTTGGCTTTCTCCCGAAAGACTGGACGGGGCTTTGTGCTCCAGCTGTAATTTTCCCTGACATTGGAGTGCTCCCTAATAATCAGAGCCTCCCTATTCCTGCTTTAGACCACATTGGAGGTTGATCAAAAAGGGCCATCCAAGTTATCCTCCTGCTTATAGGCCTTGAGGTGGCCACTGGAGCTGCCACTGGGGAAGCAGGATTGGGGACCTCTCTGCATTATTATAAAGCTCTTTCTCAACAGATGATCGATGATATACAAGCTGTAGCCAGCACAATTCTTGACCTCCAAGCACAATTGGATTCCCTCGCGACACTAGTCCTACAGAACTGTAGGGGGCTCAATCTTCTCACAGCTGAAAAGGGAGACTTATGTCTCTTTTTACAGGAAGAGTGCTGCTTTTATGCGAACCACTCCAGCATAGTCCAAAATAAGGTCAAGCAACTTCAGGAAGACCTCGAGAGATGCCAAAAAGAATTACAAGCCAATTTTCTTTGGACTGAGTTACACGGGTGGTTGCCCTATATTCTGCCCTTCCTTGGTCCCATCCTTCTTTTGCTCCTACTTTTCACTTTTGGGCCCTGCATTATTAACAAGATTATCCAGTTTGTCCAAAATAGAATTGAATCAATTCAGTTGATGTGCGTGCAGGTACATTACCAGAGAGTTGCCATGGAAGCCAGGGACCCCTATGATCGCTGTGAACCTTATGATGAGGCTGTGTCCATTAATTCCCCCTAACTATCTCCCCGCGCGCCCACGATGGGTAAGATCTCCAAGGTGGAGACAACCTAAGACAGGCCATGGAGATTGAGTAATCTTGGGACAACCGAAGAGCTGCAAGGTACCCAGTGACGGGTAAGATCCCCAGAGAGGGACAACCTATGACAGGGGCCTTGCCTGCCGGGACATCCCAGAGCATTTATAAAACAAAAAGGGGGAATTGTTGGGGCCTTTTACCTCTTTTAGGCCTGTGACGGCCGCAGACTGGAGGTTTCCATCCCTCGTTACTTCCGCGTTCTACTAACTAGCTTCCTACCTGCGCGCTCTCGGCCCCAACTCCGCCTCCCCACCTAACCCGAAAGCTGCCTAAAGACCCTAAGTGACAGATGAGATAATCAATTCCCATTGGTTTCTGTTACTTCCTTATTTTCCCCTATATAACTAAGCCTCTGATGGAATAAAGCTGTGTTTTGCTGCACCCCTGAGGCTAACACATATCCCAGCTTGGTGTGGTTTTGTTTTTCCCCAGATCTCAGGGGAGGGTGTCCAAGCCGCCAACACTTGCTCTCTCGCTCAGTCCCAGGGATAACAGGCTGGTCCTGCTTGTCCCCCCGCCTTCTTGTTGCTGAAGAGCAACACCTCCCAAATAAAGAAATATCTCAGAAAATATAGAATTTGGCTTTAAAAATGGTAAAGGTAATTTTATAGTAGTTTAAGAAGGTTTGAGTCTGCTGAATAATGCAGATATGTAAAAATAAACAAAAGGAGGAGAGAAGTGTTTCTAAGGAAGAGCATGTGACCCAAAGAAGCATGGAATAAATGAATTGTATATATAACAATGCATTTAGCTGAGTTAATGTGTGTGTGTATTGGAAAGTATTAATATGCTGGGAAAAGTTGCTTATGAGCTGAAGCAAATTTGCATAGTATCCCATAAATCCTACTAAGCAATAGAGCGAAAGCCAATTTGACTTTAAGAAGCAGTTGTAACAGAACAGGTAGGATTTCTTATTGTTTATGACAACAATTTCTAACTAGATATTGTGTACACTCCTTAAACTCAAATGAGCCCAAGGTAAAACTTACCCATCCGCTTTAGACATGCTATTCTACATATACCACTGCCTGAGATAATGGCATTACCACCATTTAGGCTTTAAATAGTGCACTAGCCAAAAAGTAGCTATTTGAGAATCTATGGAGTTAAACCAGGGTTGACTCCCAACAATACCACTGTTCAATCACTGGGAAATCATATAACTCTCAATCAAAATCCACGCCTACTAAAATGGAAGGATAAGATTTGTAATTTGTTGTTGTTAGCATTAAGTACAATGGTGTTCGAAAACATTTTGGCACAATGCCTAACACTTATGCTCAATAAACAGTAACCAGTATTAGGACTATCTTCAGTTTCACTTTATTGTTTCTTCCGTTTGAAGTGCAATGTGTCTTTCACCCTAATTCTATTATCACAACTATAATACATTCGTCATTATCTGTCTTCTAAAAAAATCATTAAAATAGGTTCCTAAATTTTCTTGCCATACTGATTTCCACCATTACAACATATATTTTCAATATTTTTTTATTATCCTTAAAATAAAAACCAACCCAACCAAGGAATTCCCTTGCTCACATTATTTTACACAATATTAAGATCATATTCTTGACACCAAACATCTGGACTAAATTGCAAATGTTTTATTTCAATTGTTATATTTATTTGCATCATTTTTTACTTTGTTAAGTCACTGGAAAAAAATGGTAGTTTTTCAAGTATTCTTTCATGCTTTTAAAATCAGAGTAAAACAATAATTTATTCTAAGAGCAAGTTATTAAAATTTAATTAAAACTTCCAGAAGTCGATTGAAATTTAAACAAGATGGTTTTGAAACATGTGTAACCATAATTAGTTTCAAATTTCTCTTTTATTGTTTCATTAGTACTATCCATGAGGAGACCCAATGTTTGAAAACATAGACTCAATAGGGTATTGAAATTGACTCATGAAAATATGTTCTACTTTCTCCTCTTTATCTTTCAATTTTGATTCCTTCCAACATATTCATATGTAAGCTGGTATTCACACATTAATCATATATACATTGTTTCAATGCGGAAAAACATAACTCTGATTATAAGACATAGGAGTATTTGCTCTCTAGAGCACAGAATTAACCAGGTAAACTCTAGTAAATTACAATGTGGGATACTATCCATGAGCATAAGGAGATAAAGTGGCCTATCTTCTATTCATTCCTAAGAATTAATGGGACTTTCGGAAATAATGTTAACTTGTGCTCACTAGATTATGTTTTAGTAAGCATTTAAGTAAAATTGGAAAGAATCAAGTGAAAAGAAACTTTTTTTAAAGTTGAAATATGTATGAGTGAACTTTTATGATAAAATAAATGGACAATATGGTTTAAATTAAATTTAGGTATTAATGTTTGTTTTTCATATGTGGTTCTTGTAAATATTTACTCTATTGGTAGATGGATCAAATGTAGAATTTGCCATTATGTATTATATTAATTTCTTAGTATGTGCATCTCTATTAGCAGACTTTGATTTCTTCAACAGTTATGAGTATGTTTTAATTATCATTATGGCTAAAACAAAACCTGGAGTAAAGCTTCAATTTAGAAGTGTTTACTGAGTAAGTGAGTAAATGAGTAAATGGAAAAACAAAATCATCTGCTATCCTAAATGGGTGTATTACAGATTTCTTTATATGTGAAACTTTGGCAGAGTTTTACTTTCTTATATCCAAATATAATTTGTTTTCTAATGCAAGTAGGTCTGTCTCTCCTTTTGGGATTACTCAGAGTTTAAAGTAGAAGAGGAAATGGAAATATGTATAAGCAATTTGCTAACTAAAGAAAGTGTGGGCTTAAAATCCAAATACTCCAAATACAAAATAAAGGCTCTCCACAGTATCTCTATTATGTTCTACCTAGAAGTAGAACATAATATGAGGTTATATTTTAAAATGGCTACTAAATTATGTACAATCAAGGGTATCTGCTGTTACTATTCTTTTTTAGAGCCCTGTCAGACAAACAAGACCAGGTAGTAAAAATTACAGGAAAGCAGTACCTGATTTTAGTCCAATTTTGTTCAAGATTGCACAGCCAAAATTTAGCATAGTATGTGACATACAGTAGATGTTTAAAAATTGTTTTTATATTCTGCAGGATCCTCTATGCTAAAGAGAAGTAAAAACCTCATTAGGAAATTCTAATTCCAGCTGGAACATATAAGTTTAGAAGTCATCATTCCTATTCGTACAAGTAAAAACTTGGAGAGACCCCACACCCACCAGACACCCCACACTGGAAGACAGAAGCAAATCCAGAAAGTCACAGATCTACTTATCTTGGGCAGAAGACACTATACACTGGCAGGAACACTCAATGGGAATTTTGATGACTTGCTGAAGGTTGAGTTTGGACTACTATGAGAATGAGAAAGTCCTGGGGAATATGCCTTGAAAAGATGTCCTCACACTTTCATAAGCTTTCTTTTCAGGAATTTGACCATGTTCTCACAATGAGTATCTAAAACAAATCCCCTGGTAGGTTTGGCAGGTGATAGGGGAAAAGTAATCCTTGTGATGGAGGAGGAAACGTTTAAAAACACCAATGATGATCACAACCCAAGATTGCAGGTCACTAAAAGGCTGAAATTTAATCATAATCATATAAATGCTTCCCCTCCCTACACCTGACCACCACACCAATAAGGGTACAGTACAATAATAGGTATACTGTTATTACAGATGAAAGAGATGCAGGACACAGACTTTCTTTCAGTAGGTGAAACCTGAAATCACCAAGGAAGGAAAAACAAGAATAGCAGGGAGACATTGAAGCCTCTGGAAATAGCTACAGGAAACATTAAACACAGTCCAAATGCTAGCATTAACATAAGACCTCAACCAAAACCTATTTACCTCAGTTCTTATTACTCAATACATTGTATCTGACTTTCAAAAAAATAGTGCAAGGAATGCTAAAAGATGAGAAAAAAAGCATGGTCTCAAGAAACAAAGCAAATGTATGAACAAGACTTAGATATAAAGACATATATAATTTTCATTTGTCAATTGTACCTCGAGAGAAAAAGATATGCAAATGGCAAATTAACACATTAAAAGATGTTCAACATTTTATGTCATTAAGGAATTGCAAATTAAAACAATATGGCAATACTGCTACACACCTATTAGAATGACCAAAATGCAAAATTCTAACAATACCTAATGCCAGCCAGAATGTGGAAAAAACAGAAACTCCCAATCATTGCTAGTTGGAATACAAAATGATATAACCACTTTGGAGGATACAGTTTGCTCTTTGGTATTTGCTCAAAGGAGTTAAAATTATGTTCACACAAAAACCTGTACACAGTTGTTCATATAGCTTTATTCATAATAGCTAAACATGGAATCAGCCAAGCTGTACTTCAGCAGATGAATAGAAAAATAAACTATGGTACATATAGACAATGGAATATTATTATCAAGCCATGAAAAGACATGGGAGAAATTTAAATGTATATCACTAAATGAAAAAAAAACTAATCTGAAAAGTCTGAATGCTATATGATTCCAACTATATGACATTCTAGAAAAGACAAAACTACAGAGAGAGTAAAATGTTCAATGTTATCAGGGATTAGGCAGTAGGAAGGGATGAACAGTCAGAACACAGAGATTTTAGGGCAGTTAAACTAGGACATGAGACAATAGGAACTCTCATTCATTGCTGACGGGAATGTAAAATGTTACAGCCGATTTGAAAGACTTGACACTTTCTTACAAGTTTTGTCATACAAACCAGTAGTTACTCTCCTAGGTTTTTACCCAACTGATTTGAAAATTTATGTCTATACAAAACCTGCACATTAATGTTTCTAACAATTTTATTTATAATAACCAAAAACAGAGCAATTAATATGTCCTCAACAGGTGAATGAATAAACAAACTGTAGTAAATCCATACAGTGCAGTGTTATTTGTCAATAAAAAGAAATAAGCTACCAAGCTACAAAAAAGACATGGATAAATATTAAACAAATATTGCTATGTAAGAGAAGACATACAGCCACATGTTTTAACTGATGCTTACATGGTTTAACTTTTCCTTCCTTTTACTTTCAACCTTACTGTATCACACATTAAAGTTGGCATGTATTTTTAATATAAGTAGCACATTTTTAATCAAGTGTGAAATACTTTATTTGGAACAGTTCCTCTATATTGAATGTAATTACTGTGTATTTGATTTAAATATAACACCTTATATGTGCACTGTATTTTCTCACCCTATATGTCCTGGTTTTCTTTTTAAATAATAAGGTACTTTTTTATCATTCTATTCTCATTTCTTTTTTGTTTGGAAGTTATAAGCATTTATCTTTTAGCAATAATCTTAGTTATCATAGCACATGTAAGTATTGTCAACTTATAAAGGTCTACTGTTAATCTTTACTTTGTTTTCCTTTTTACAGGAAAATGTAAGATCCTTAGAAATACTTTCATTCAATTCATCTCTTTGCTAATATAGATGGCATGATTGAGGGAATTTTATTTGACATAGTTTAATCACCACATTAACATTACTGCTTTATACAGTCAAGGTTTGTTTTTATTTACACATTTTTACAATTTTCTGTGCTGCCTTTTTCCTTGATACAACTTTGTTCTCCTATTCTGTTAAGTTTGCTTATGTCTAAGAACACCGTTCACAATTTCTGTGATGAATATTTGCTACTTGTAAAATCTCTCAGCTTTTATCTTATTTTATTTTGGTTTCATTTTTAAAGAATATTTTTGTGATTTGAAATTACAGGCTGGCTATTACTTCCTTTCTGTAACTTGAAGCTCTTTTCTACTATTTTTGTTTTCCATTATTATTTTGAAAACTGTCTGCCAGCCTATCCTCCTCTGAATTTTTTTTTTTTTGGCCCTCTTAAGATAGTTTCCTTGTGTTACTTTTCTGTAACTTTATTGTGATATTTGTAGACTTGGATTTCTCTTCTATATCCTGCTCAGGGATATTTTTGGCTTCCTGAATATTTATGGGCATGATGTTTTTCATCAGTTAGGGAATTAATTAAATAAACCATTATGTCTGCAAATATTGACTCTGCCTTCATTTTCTTTCTTTTCTCTATAATCCATTAAATATATATTCTATATCCTCAGTGTATCATTGATGTCTCTTATCCTCTTTTGTATATTCTACATAATTTTGTCTGCACACATCTTTTGACATATTTTCCAATTCACTAATTCTCTATTTAGCTGGGATAATGTTTTAACACTCTTTTTATTGTATTTTTCAATACAATTTCATTTGCTATTCATTCAAATATGCAATGTTTCTTTCTACAATTTTCACCTGAAAGTTTAAATTTGCCTTTCACCTCTATGAACACAAAAAGTTAGTTTAAACAATCTGTGTCTAATGAAATAATCTGACATTATTAGAGGTTTATTTCTGTACTAAGCCTGAATTATGTCTTTTCTTTGCCTCATGGATATAATTGTATTTGTTTGCTATAGTGTTTGAAGAATGACTTTGAGGCATAATTTGAGAACTAAGATGTTTTCTTTCTGAGAGGACTTTTGCTTTGTCAGGTCCCAGAGGTCTCTAACAGTCCAGAACCAAGGCTGGACTTTGGTTCCTAAATTCAGACTTAACCATGTCACACTTTCAGAATGTAAAAACTGTTTTATCAGGAGCCTTCTCACTGGTAGCAGATGATTTTAGTTCATGTCCTTCCAGCTTGTTAGTAACTCCACCTCTATATTGGCAAAGACTCATGGGAAGAAAAAAAAAGCTATTCAGGGGCTGAAGGTGGGAGGGGAGCTCTTAGGAATACCTGGCAAGAATGGGAAGAAAAAGGGTTGGATCCTGACCTGTCATGGCATTGAACTGCATCTGATCTCAGTCCAGTAGCCAGCCCCCTGCAGTCTGATGAACTCTTCGATGTCATCAAGAAATGTTTAAAAGAGAGAAGTGTTGATGAGATTACTTAGTCTGAAGCTGATAGTCTAATCAGAGTTGCTCTTCAAATGACTATTTAATCCCTCATGTTAGACTACCACACTACTGACTCCATTTGGAATTGGTCTTTGGCCCTCCTTCACATAAAAATTCCTGTGGACAGCAAGTTTCCCTCATTATCAGTCCCATCACTGTGGGCTGAGTGAAGACTAAGGTCACCAAGTACAATACAGAATATGTCTAGTTAAATTTGACTTTCATACAAACAATGAATATTCTTAAAAATGTATTAAGTCTGACCCAAATACTGTGCAGAACATACTTATATTTAAAATTTTTTCATTGTTTATCTTAAATTCAAATTTAATTGAGTGATAAATTCTAAATCTAATAAATCCTTTATTTTTATTTGCTAAACCTGACAACCTTAGTAATGGCTGACAGGATAAAAGTTTGTTTCAGTGAGAGGTGTTTCTAGGAAATAACAGAAGTTAAACACTTCTTTAAATTTAATACAGCAATTAGATTTACATCTCTGTATAACATATGTTTAGGTCCCTCAGGTTTGTTTCAAGTGGAATTAAATAATCACAGCATAACAAAAATGAAATAAAACTAATACAAACTATTTATTTATCTTCTCAATAAACCATTTTAACAACCAAATCCAAGGAGTTCTGGATAGATATAAAAATGCAGATATGAAAAAATTGATACTATTTTTTAAATGCTAAAATAATTCTAAAGCATTCCTTGTTATTTTTGAAAAAATAATATTGAACCACATTGTAAAGTGCATCAAAGGGGCTTTAACAAAATCACCTTAAGAATCAATCATAAGAACCCAAATCATCCTCCTCTAAACCATTCAGTACTAACTGAAAAAGAATGCTTTCTGATACATGTAACGTTTGGAATTTTCTAATTGTGCTTATTGCCTACTATCAACCTCATTGAAAAACATACCCCTTTTTTATACACAGTCATACATATAATGATTATATTCATTAGTGGAATTATCTTGGATAGTATAACATCTGCTAAAGGACTATATTCTCAAGGAGATATGTACATGTAGAAATAATAATTTAGGTTATTAATTCTAGGGCAGTTTGACTTTATAATTAGCTAATATAATTTCAATACAGTCAGGATTTAAAGGTGACACTTTGATCTTTTTTAAATGTGTTTTCATTTGTATTTTAAATCAGAGTTTATTTCATATCTTGTATTCTTTTGTTTAATCTCTCTTTTACCACATGACGATGTATTTTCTCTACTACGAAGATTCTAACCTTTCATTCACTTTGCCTTACTTTCACTTCAGCCTTGATCTTTCTGTATCATCATTGAATTAAACATATTCACAGCTGGTCTCCATGTCTAGATCACTTATGTAGATTAGAAACAAACGAAGAGCCAAAACCCAGAAACCTTTTCAATATTTTCTTAAAGTCTGACATGCTTCCTTTGAAATGTATTCTGCTTTATGTTTTAGAAAGTTCTTTTTCTGTTGCCATGTTTGCCCTTAACAATTCAATTACCCACCTCCCATTTCTTTGTTTAAAATCAGTTGTTATAACAAAGATGAAAACATAATTGAAATGTTGCCCAAGATACAGGAAAAGAGCTCAAAAGGAACAAAGTTCGATTTCAGCCCACTTCTTGATTAAAGTTTTTTCCAGGTGATAAAATCTCTAAATATTCTTCAATGAATGATGAAGAAAGGTTTGTTTTTTGTTCTCAAGTACAAGCACTTGATTATCATTAAATAATTGCAATGTCCTTAGATCCATTCAAGATGACACTATCTGAAACTGTAATAGAGTACAGGTTTCAGCTTCTGTAACAAAAATGAAAATATTACAATATTTAAGACAAATTTGTTTTACTCTGATGTTAAAATCTGAGGTAAGTAGGCCATGCCTAACTTTTAACTCCACAATATTAGGAAACCTAGTTTGTTTAATTTTTACTCTACTCTTCTCTAAAGTGGCTTTCATTTTCTGTTTCAGGAGGTGTGTGCCACTGGCAAGGGAAGTATATGTCCTTTCCTTTTAAGGGCTCATTCTAGATCTTATAGATCTACTGCTCAAGGTCATTGGCCAGAACTTAGTCATGTGGACAAACCTAGTTATAAGGGAGTCTGGGAATGTCTTTACTTGACAGCCATGTGCACAGCAAAATTAAAATATTCCTACATGAAAGAATGAGGGGGGAAGAGGATATTGAGAGATAAGAAACAATCTCTAGATTTGTCATCATACATCTTTTTATATCCTTACATTTGTCAAATATTTACTATTTTATTTTATGTGCTTGGCACTGCAGCAAATAGCTAAAAAACAGGATCACAAAATAAGGTTCCCATTCCCAAATGGATGTTGTTTCTATCTAGTCAATAAAACAAACCGTAATTAAACAGAAAAGCAAATAAATTGTGCTGTAGACTAAAGTGTATAGGTAAAGATTATAATAGGGGTATTTCATAGAGTCTTAAAGAGTTAGCTTGGCCAGAGAAGAGGGGAAAACATTTCCAATTAATTAATTTTTCCTTTGGCTAGTTGGGGTATTCTGTGATTCTCTATGAATTTTAGGATTATTTTTCTATTTTTGTAAAAATGTCACTAGGATTTTAACAAGGATTTCATTGAACCGGTAGTTAGATTGGGGAGTATGTACCTAAAAAAATTGAAGATACAGATAAATAGATAGCTGAAGTTCATAAATTGGGAAATTAAAGAAGATACCAATAAATGGAAACACATCCCATGCTCATGGATAGGAAGAATTAATATTGTCAAAATGGCTATCCTGCCCAAAGCAATCTACAGATTAAATGAAATCCATATCAAAATACCTACAGAATTATTCAATGAATGAGAGCAAATCATTCTAAAAATCATATGGAACCATGAAAGACCCCAAATAGTCAAAGCAATCCTGAGAAGGAAGAATAAAGTGGGGGGATTATGCTCCCAAACTTCAAGCTCTACTACAATGCCACAGTAATCAAGACAATTTGGAATTGGCACAAGAACAGACCCATAGACCAGTGGAACAGACTGGAGAGCCCGGATACAAACTTAAGCATATATGGTCAATTAATATATGATAAAAGAGCCATGGATATACAATGGGGATATGACAGCCTCTTCAACAACTGGTGGTGGCAAAAATGGACAGCTACATGCAAGAAAATGAAACTGGATTATTGTCTATCCCCATAAACAAAAGTAAACCTGAAATGGATCAAACACCTGAATGTAAGTCATAAAACTATAAAACTCTTAGAAGAAAACATAGACAATAATCTCTTGAATATAAACATGAGCAACTTTTTCCTAAACTCATATCCTTGGGCAAGGAAACTAAATCAAAACTGAACAAATGGGACTACATCATGCTAAAAATCTTCTGTACAGCAAAGGACACCATCAGTAGAACAAAAAGCCATCCTACAGTATGGAAGAATATATTTGTAAATGACATATACGACAAGGGGTTAACATCCAAAATATATAAAGATGCTTCAACACCCAAAAAGCAAATAACCCTATTAAACTATGGCTGTAGGATATATGAACAGACACTTCTCCAAAGAAGAAATTCAGATGGCTAACAGGCACAAGAAAAGATGCTCCACATCAATAACTATCAGGGAAATGAAAATTAAAACCACAGTGAAATATCATCTCACATCCGTTAGGATGGCCAACATAGGAAAGACTAGGAACAACAAATGCTGGGGAGGATGTGGAGAAAGGGGAAACCGCCTACACTGCTGGTGGGAATGTAAAATAGTTCATCCTTTCTGGAAAGCAGTATGGAGGTTCCTCAATAAACTAAAAATAGAAATACCATTTGACCCAGGAATTCCACTTCTATAAATTTACCCTAAGAATGCAGCACTCCAGTTTGAAAAAGACAGGTGCACCACTATGTTTATTGCTGCACTATTTACAATAGCCAAGATATGGAAGCAACCTAAATGTCCATCAGTATATGAATAGATAAAGAAGATGTGGTACATATACACAATGAAATATTACTCAGTCATAAGAAAAAAACAGATCCTACCATTCGCAACAACATGGATGGAGCTAGAGGGTATTATGCTCAGTGGAATAAGCCAGATGGAGAAAGACAAGTACCAAATGATTTCACTCATTTGTGGAGTATAAGAACAAAGGAAAACTGAAGGAACAAAACAGCAGCAGAAGCACAGAACCCAAGAATGGACTAATAGTTACCAAAGGGAAAGGGACTGGGGAGGATTGGTGGGAAAGGAGGGACAAGGGTGGGGCAAAAGAAAGGGGGCATTATTATTAGCATGTATAGTGGGTGGGGGGCATGGGCAGGGCTGTGCAACACAAAGAAGATAAGTAGTGATTTTACAGCATCCTACTACGCTGATGGACAGTGACTGTGAAGGGTTATGTGGGGGGAGACTTGGTGAAGTGGGGAGCCTAGTAAACATAATGTTCTTCATGTAATTGTAGATTAATGATACCTAAATAAAACAATAAAAATAATAAAAATAATAAAAAAAAGGAATGCAGGGAGGCGGAGCCAACATGGCAGTGTGAGTAGGACAGTGGGAATCTCCTCCCGAAAACATATATATTTTTGAAAATACAAAAAATACAACTAATCCTAAAAGAGAGACCAGAAGACATAGGACAACAGCCAGAGTACATCCACATGTGCAAGAGCCCAGCGCCTGGTGAAAGGGGTAAGATACAAGCCCCAGCCTAGTGGGACCCGAGCATGCCTCCCTCTAGCTCCTGGCGGGAGGGAGAGGGAGCTCAGGACTGCTAAATACCCAGCCCCAGCCACCTGCACCAGAGCGCAGACACAGTGCATGCGTGGAGGGCTGGAAACTAGGGAAACAGGGCAGCAAGACCTCTGAGCAGGTTCCGAAGCTGATGCCCCTGTGACAAAGAAAAGCGAGTGCTTTTTGAAAGTCTTAAAGGGACAGGGACATAACAGCTGGATGGAAACAACACAGGTCACAGCCCAGTGGCTGGAAATTAGAGGGAAAAACCGGGTGCACTAACCCCCTGGGCAACAGCTCTGAGACCCCTCATGGAGGTAAACAGCCAAACAGCCCTCTGGTCCATTAGCCTCTGGGAGCTGCAAAAGCAGAGAAGCAGTCTAAGGCAGGCCCTGCCCTCAGAAAGGGAGCTTCCTCCATATCAGCCGGACAAGACACAAAGACCCAGTCTACACGCAATTACCCAACACAAGCCACTAGGGGTCGCAGGTGTCCCAGTAAAGAAAGGCCAGTAGCAAGTGAAAAGTTTGGCCCTCCCAGCCAACAGTCAATAACACCTGTCAACATAAAAAGGCAAAAAAATATGATCCAGACAAAACTAACCCAGACAGTTTCGGCATCTGCTACATCTTCCCCTGAGAAAGAACCTGGGGAGATAGATTTAACCAGTCTTCCTGAAAAAGAATTCAAAACAAAAGTCATAACCATGCTGATGGACTTGCAGAGAAATATGCAAGAACTAAGGAAGGAGAATACAGAAATAAAACAAGCTCTGGAAGGACTTCAAAACACAATGGATGAGATGCAAGAGACCATTAATGGACTAGAAAACAGAGAACAGGAATGCAGAGAAGCTGATGCAGAGAGAGAGATAAAAGAATCTCCAGGAATGAAAGAATTCTAAGAAAGCTGAGTGACCAATCAAGACAGAACAATATCCACATTATAGGGGTCCCAGAAGAAGAAGAGAGAGAAAAAGGGATAGAAAGTGTCTTTGAAGAAATAATTGCCAGAAAACTTCCCCAAACTAGGGGAAGAAATGGACTCTTAGACCACAGAGGTACACAGAACTTCCATGACAAGGGATCCAAGGAGGGCAACACCAAGACACATGATAATTAAAATGGCAAAGATCAAAGACAAGGACAAACTATTAAAGGCAGCCAGAGAGAAAAAAAAGGTTACCTACAAAGGAAAACCCATCAGGCTATCATCAGACTTCTCAACAGAAACCCTACAGGCCAGAAGAGAATGGCATGATATACTTAATGCAATGAAACAGAAGGGCCTCGAACCAAGACTGCTGTATCCAGCATGAATATCATTTAAATATGAAGGAGGGATTAAACAATTCCCAGACAAGCAAAAGTTGAGGGAATTTGCCTCCCATAAACCACCTCTACAGGGCATCCTACAGGGACTGCTCTAGATGGGAGCACTCCTAAAAAGAGCACAGAACAAAACACTAAACATATGAAGAAGGGAGGAGGAGGAATAAGAAAGGAAAGAAATAAAGAATCATCAGACCATGTTTATAATAGCTCAACAAGTGAGTTGTTAGACAGTGAGATAGTAAAGAAGCTAACCCTGAACCTTTGGTAACCACAAACTTAAAGCCTGCAATGGCAATAAATACATACCTTTCAATAATCACCCTAAATATAAATGGAGTGAATGCACCGATCAAAAGACACAGAGTAATAGACTGGATAAAAAAGCAATATCCATCCATATGCTGCTTACAAGAGACTCACCTCATACCGAAAGACATGCACAGACTTAAAGTCAAGGGATGGAAAAAGATGTTTCATGCAAACAACAGAGAGAAGAAAGCAGGTGTTGCAATTGTGGTATCAGACAAAACAGACTTCAAAATAAAGAAAGTAACATAAGATAAAGGAGGAGATTACATAATGATAAAGGGCTCAGTCCAACAAGAGGATATAACCATTATAAATATATATTCACCCAATACAGGAGCACCAACATACCTGAAACAAACACTAACAGAACTAAAGGAGGAAATAGAATGCAATGCATTCATTCTAGGAGACTTCAACACACCACTCACTCCAAAGGACAGATCCACCAGACAGAAAATAAGTAAGGACACAGAGGCACTGAACAACACACTAGAACAGATGGACCTAATAGATATCAACAGAACTCTACATCCAAAAGCAACAGGATACACATTCTTCTCAAGTGCACATGGAACATTCTCAAGAATAGACCACATACTAGGCCACAAAAAGAGCCTCAGTAAATTCCAAAAGATTGAAATCCTACCAACCAACTTTTCAGACCACAAAGGCATAAAACTAGAAACAAACTGAACAAAGAAAGCAAAAAGGCTCACAAACACATGGAGGCTTAACAACATGCTCCTAAATAATAAATGGATCAATGACCAAATCAAAATGGAAATCGAGCAATATAAGGAAACAAATGACAACAACAACACAAAGCCCCAACTACTGTGGGAAACAGCAAAAGCAGTCTTAAGAGGAAAGTATATAGCAATCCAGGCATATTTAAAGAAGGAAGAACAATCCCAAATGAATGGTCTAATGTCACAATTATTGAACTAGGAAAAAGAAGAACAAATGAGGCCTAATGTCAGCAGAAGGAGGGACATAATAATGATCAGAGAAGAAATAAACAAAATTGAGAAGAATAAAACAATAGCAAAAATCAATGAAACCAAGAGCTGGTTCTTCAAGAAAATAAACAAAAAAGATAAGCCTCTAGCCAGACTTATTAAGTGGAAAAAAGAGTCAACACAAATCAACAGTATCAGAAACTAGAAAGGAAAAATCAAGACAGACCCCACAGAAATACAAGGAATTATTAGAGAGTACTATGAAAACCTATATGCTAACAAGCTGGGAAACCTAGGAGAAATGGACAACTTCCTAGAAAAATACAACCTTCCAAGACTGTCCCAGAAAGAAACAGAAAATCTAAACAGACCAATTACCAGCAACGAAATTGAAGTGGTAATCAAAAAACTACCAAAGAACAAAACCCCCGGGCCTGATGGATTCACCTCAGAATTTTATCAGACATACAGGGAAGACATAATACCCATTCTCCTTAAAGTTTTCCAAAAAATAGAAGAGGAGGGGATACTCCCAAATTCATTATATGAAGCTAACATCACCCTAATACCAAAACCAGGCAAAGACCCCACCAAAAAAGAAAACTACAGACCAATATCCCTGATGAATGTAGATGCAAAAATACTCCTCAAAATATTAGCAAACCGCATTCAAAAATACATCAAAAGGATGATACACCATGACCAAGTGGGATTCATCCCAGGGATGCAAGGATGGTACAACATTCGAAAGTCCATCAACATCATCCACTACATCAACAAAAAGAAAGACAAAAACCACATGATCATCTCCAAAGACGCTGAAAAAGCATTTGACAAAGTTCAACATCCATTCATGATAAAAACTCTCAGCAAAATGGGAATAGAGGGCAAGTACCTCAACATAATAAAGGCCATTTGTGATAAACCCACAGCCAACATTATAGTGAACAGCGAGAAGCTGAAAGCTTTTCCTCTGCGATCAGGAACTAGACAGGGATGCCCACTCTCCCCACTGTTATTTAACATAGTACTGGAGGTCCTAGCCACGGCAATCAGACAAAACCAAAAAATACAAGGAATCCAGATTGGTAAAGAAGAAGTTAAACAGTCACTATTTGTAGATGATATGATACTGTACATAAAAAAACCTGAAAGACTCCACCCCAAAACTACTAGAACTGATATCGGAACACAGCAAAGTTGCAGGATACAAAATTAACACACAGAAATCTGTGGCTTTCCTATACACTAACAATGAATCAATAGAAAGAGAAATCAGGAAAACAACTCCATTCACAATTGCAACAAGAAAAATAAAATACCTAGAATAAACCTAACCAAAGAAGTGAAAGACTTATAGTCTGAAAACAACAAGTCACTCTTAAGAGAAATTAAAGGGGACACTAACAGATGGAAACTCACCCCATGCTCATGGCTAGGAAGAATTAGTATCATCAAAATGGCCATCCTGCCCACAGCAATATACAGATTTGATGTAATCCTTATGAAACTGCCAGCAACATTCTTCAATGAACTGAAACAAATAATTCAAAAATTCATATGGAAACACCAAAGACCTCAAATAGCCAAAGCAATCCTGAGAAAGAAGAATACAGTAGGGGGGATCTCACTCCCCAACTTCAAGCTCTACTACAAAGCCATAGTAATCCTGGCAATTTGGTACTGGCACAAGAACAGAGCCACAGACCAATGGAACAGACTAGAGAATCTAGACATTAACCCAGACATATATGGTCAATCAATATTTGATAAAGGAGCCATGGACATACAATGGCAAAATGACAGTCTCTTCAACAGATGGTACTGGCAAAACTGGACAGCTACATGTAGGAGAATGAAACTGGACCACTGTCTAACCCCTACACAAAAGTAAACTCTAAATGGATCAAAGACCTGAATGTAAGTCATGAAACCATTAAACTCTTGGAAGAAAACATAGGCAAAAACATTTTAGACATAAACATGAGTGACCTCTTCTTGAACATATCTCCCCGGACAAGGAAAACAACAGCAAAAATGAACAAGTGGGACTAAATTGAGCTGAAAAGCTTCTGTACAGCAAAAGACACCATCAATAGAACAAAAAGGAACCCTACAGTATGTATCTAGCTTGGATTAATACTTAGTCCATAGGCACACACCTGATCATCTACATTTGCTCTCTTACAACACTAAACTATGTTTTCTACCTTTATCTTGCATCTACCTACCACTTCAGCATTTTATTAAAAATAATAATAATAAAGAGAGAAATGTGGTATCCACATATAAATCAAGTATAAAAATCAAATGAATATTCATATTTGAACTGATTGTTTATAGTTCATAATGCATGATCAAAACCAAAAGTTTCTGTGATGACTGCCCTTGTACTGTTCACCATGTAACTTATTCACTATGTAAGAATTTGTTCTCCATGTAAGAACTTGTTCGTTATGCTTCAGAAGATTGGAGACTGACGAAAATTAGGCTTGGGGTGGATTAATGATTGTGCATTGAGCATTGACTCCCCTATACAGAATTTTATTGTTGTTAACAACCATTTGATCAAAAAATATGAGAGATGCCCTCTCAAAAAACAAAAACAAACAAACAAACAAAAAGTACAGACTTCCAGTTGTAAAATAAATAAGTAACCGGGATGTAGTGTATAGCATAAGGAATGTAGTCAAAATATTGTAACATCTTTGTATGGTGATAGCTGGTAGCTAGAATTATCATGTATATAAATGTTGAATCACTGTGTTGTACACCTGAAACTAATGTAATACTGTGTGTCAACTACCCTTCAATAAAAATAAAAAAAAAAAGGAATGCAGGATCCTAGTTTCAAAAGACATATGCATGTTTATTATAGCACTGTTTACAATAGCCGAGAAATGGAAGCAACCTAAGTATCCATCAGTAGATGAATGGATAAAGAAGATGTGGTACATATACACAATGAAATATTATTCAGCCATAAGAAGAAAACAAATACTACCATTTGCAACAACATGGATGGAGCTAGAGGGTATTATGCTCAGTGAAATAAACCAGGTGGAGAAAGACAAGTACAAATGATTTCACTTTTCTGTGGAGCTTAAGAACAATGCAAAAACTGAAGGAACAAAACAGCAGACTCATAGAACCCAAGAATGGACTAACAGTTGCCAAAGGGAAAGGGACTGGGGAGGGTGGGTGGAAAGGGTGGGAGAAGGGGAATAAGGGGCATTATGATTAGCAAACATAACATAGGAGTGGCAGGGCACTTGAAAGGCAGTATATCACAAAGACAAGTTGTGACTCTATAGCATCTTTCTATGCTGATGGACAGTGACTGTAATGGGGTATGTGGTGGGGACTTGATAATGGCAGAATCTAGTCACCAGAATGTTGCTCATATAGTTGTGTATTAATGATATCAAAGTAAAAATAATAAAATATATTAAAATACACTTGATAAAATAAATAAATAAAATAAATGGCATCTATTTTCACTTTTTTCCCCCTGAGATTCTGAAAAACTTTTAAGCTTATGATACATGAAGATATCTAGAAACTGAGTATTCAAAGCATAAGATGGTTTACCTCTAATATTTATTAGTTTTAATTACTTAGTTACCATTTTGTACCAATGCACAACACATTATGTTACTATTGACTGATGGAAAATACCTCTTGGTTTAAAAGGGAAAAAAATCAACAAAATTTTATTTCAATTTTCTAACTTTAAAATTACACAATAATGATCCTTTTTTAAAAATTAAACTGTATATCCTAGAAAGGTATTTGACATTCTTGTGACACATTAACTATTTAAAAAATTTGGAATATGTAAAGAATAATATTCAATAAATTGATCTTCAACCTCATTTTCAATAAGTATCTTAATAATAAAATATATTCACTAATATATGAAAATTGTTTATTACAAAGATGGAGAGTAATGGATATGTTCTCTAATTGATAAGTGTTTTCAGTGATTATTTAATATAACCTAATTCCATGTTTCATCTAATTTAAGAGGCAGACTTTTTTTCATATTTTAATATCTCTGAAATAAAGGAGGTGTCACCAGTTTGCATCTACACACATATATGTAAAGAGAGGAAGGGAGAAGGAGGATTTTAAAAATCTATGTGTAAAAAGTCTAAAAGACCTTTTAAATAAATATAAGATAAAATGTCTGAGAGATATGAAAGCATTATGCCAGAAGTATAATTGACAAGCATTTTTTTTCTTCTTTAGTGAGACATAGAACACCACTATGTCTTTGGTATAGCAGACACTTTGGGTGTCCATCTCTGTAACTCCTTGACAGACATAGCTGCAGCTATGGTAGTGGTTCCTGTGCTCACTGACAACATCCAACCTAAAGATACCAGGCCCTAAAGACCCCAAACTAAGAGAGATAATATCTTAGATTTGATTAATTATGATGAATGAAATGAACACCTCTTTTTTCTCCAATATAAAGGTAGATACAATTTATAATAAATTAATGTCTGACAATTATTCATTCAAATTACTCTTTACTTATAACATTCCTGTTAACATAAAAATATTAGAGCAAGCTGCAGGAACCTATTATTCCCACCCTTCTAAATGCCAAAGTGTACTTAATATCTGACAACCAGTATCTCCAATTAATGGAATACAGGAGTGATCCCTAATTCAAAACACTTGAACTTTATATAGTAATAGAATGCAGGTTTTAAAGAACTTTATATAAGTTACAATCACATACAGACTTCAACATAATAAAAAGTGCCTAAATTTGTGAGTGAGAAGTATAAATTCCTAGGCATTGGACATTTTCTTATATACTTCTATTCTTTCATACTGGCTAAAATGGAAGTCAAAGACTGCTTCAAACATGCTTACCAGCAAATTTATAGTACACATATTTACTCACAGTAACATGACAAAAAACACATACCATGCCATTCTCATAGTTTTGCTTAAACAAATATTAACATTAACAAATTGTTATTACACACATATCATGTTCAATGTACTGTTTGCTACAAACCTTCTAAAAAATGAGGAAGAGGCAGTCATTATGAGCACTCATATTGCCCACTGTTGGTAAATGGCATAAAATCAGTAAAATACAACTCTCAAAATATAAATAAAATGTTATAAAAACATTTAAAATGAAAGTCCAATGAAGGAATAAACAATATCTCAGTATATTAAGTAATCTTTTCTAGAGACTGACATTTCAGTAGAAGCTTAGAAAAATAGTAGAAACCAGGCAGAAGGACGAAAATTTGTGCTAGAATGACGTGAACTGTGAGCAGGGAACCGAAGATGATAACAACATGCTGGTTCAGCAAACCAAAAGCTGTTCAGTATCTCTAAGACATGAAGTAAAAGGGATTATGGCGTGGTGATGAGGACCTGTCGCAGAGGCTCTGCATGTGAGGCCTAAGGAACGGACATGGCCAAGATGAACAACACGGTAGGTTAGGAGAGGGAATGCTGGGATGATGCAGGATAGAAGATGTCAAAGGAAGGAATTATTTGAAGAGGAAGATGATAACGTCAAATTGCTGCAGGAAAAACTGAGGATAAAGACGTCTGACAAAGGCCACTGGCTTACAATGTCAGTATCCTCTGAGAGTGTAATAGATTGTGGAATTTTTAATTCAGGGTAAAAAGAGAGAAACCACCAACAGAGAAAAAAATCACTCTTGCAAAAAGTTTTGAGAAGGAAAAGGAAGAAGGCTAAACCTTGCATTTCTTCATTTCTTAATATTTTGCTGATGGACTTTGTCATTAAGAAGTACTAGCATCCTTTCTAAAATACAATATGAAATTATGTCTTCTCCCCACCAGAGTTTCACTAATAACTAAAAACAATTTGTACTTTGGTTTGATAGTTATTATATGATTTCTCCAGCACCAAGGACTCTATTTGTGGTTTCCTCTAGAATAAAATGAAAAATATTCAACAAGTGGTAGGAGTTAAATTTGACCAATTTTCAAATTTACAGCTGCTGACTACATATCTTTGACTTACAATGGGGGTTATGTCCCAATAAACCCATTATAAACTTAAAATATTGTAAGTCAAAAATACATTTAATATGCCTAATCTACCAATCACATGGATGACCGGGAGCTGGGGCTTGCTGGCCTGCCCAGCACCGTTAGCCTGAGAAAGAATCAAAATTAGGCATCTGAAGTATGGTTCCTACTAAATGTCTATCACTTTCACAAAATCGTAAAGCTGGAAAATCCTAACTTGAACCACTGTTTTCTTTAATAACAAATAATAAAATAAATAATAAAGGTTCATTATAGGAAAAGAACACATAGGTTAAAGGAGTAAGAACAAAACATTCATAATCTAAAAATCCAGGGAACACTAACATTCTGAGGTATAGCCTGTCATTCATAAATAGGTATGTGCAATTTTTGAATCCTACCTTTGTCACTTAATGTGTCATCTTTTGCAAATTATATAACTTCCCAGAGCCTCAGTTATTTTATTTGTAAAATGGAAAAATAATGCATAAGAATGCTGTCAGAATTAAATGGAATCATACACATAAATTTCTTACACCAATACTTAACACATTCTACTCAATGGAGGTTAATTATTTTGTTATGAATATTATGAATATGCATGTTTTTGTATACATGCATAGGTCACAGGAAAGAAAAGAGGATCACATGATACAAATGGTGCATTAAACTACAAATATATTTATATTTCTATGTTTATCAAGAGAAAGGATTGGCAAACTTTTTTTACAAAATACCAGGAAGTTCATACTTTAGGATATGTGTCATATTGTCTCTATGGCAGCTACTGATCTCTGCAATTGCAGCATGAAAGCATCCATTGACAACACTTACACATATTCATGTAACTATTTTCCAATAAAACTTTATTTCTAAAAGCCAGTGGTGGGTAAGATTTCGTCCACAGGCAGTAGTTTGCTGACCTCTTACCTGGGACATTGTTTTATAGCTGTGGAATATTTGTAATTTACTTTGTCAACATCCAATACTTGAACATGAACATTTTTTCCCAAAAAATTTGCTTTCACATTCTAGAGTATTTCTTTACATAGGTAGATTATTTCTCCACATTAATTTTTATTATGTTTGCCTTTTATTTTTATTATGAAATAATAAGCTTTTATTATGTTTGCCTTGCCATCCAGAAAATCTATGCCAAAGTACTTTCATACTACAGTGTTTGAGAGGATCACTTTCCTAACACTACCTAAAATGAACATTTGGGGGGCATTTTCTTCAATATTCTAATCTTGCTAAATGACCATTATTTTCTTCTTTTAAAATCAAAGTCATAAGTACTGATCATTTTTATTTTAAATTTAAATGCTATTTATGCACAAAGTACTTCCATTTATTTCTAAGGAAAGGAGCTTTATTATATTATTTAAATATCTTCTTATAAATTAAAAATGGAAGAAAAGGAAAAATGATCTGAAACTCTATTTTCTTTTTGATAGCTAGAATGTTTTCTCCTGGAAAGTATGTCTTTTCATTTATCCCAAATATTATTCAACACCTAGTACATGATATCTAATGACATCAGCTGAAAGAATAAATAAAATTAATTTTAGTGAACATTCTTTTGTAGATATCTTAATACATACATATGTACACAAAGATACATTTAAAATATTTGCTCAGATGACTTTTTCCTCCCAGCATATTGTTCCTGTTTAGAATTGAACCTAGCTTCATGGCCTGGTTAAGTGTATTCATATGCACATACTGAGGGCTAAGATTATTTAACAAAAGTACTTTTCTATTATATACAATTTTCAGCTTTTCTTTTCCTTTTTTAATGTAGCAAAACAAATGTTAATCAATACTTTTACTCTCTCATAAATTACACAAAGAGCTTAGAACACTGACTGTATTTAGTTCTTTTCTATTTATTCCCACTACACGCTGATGTTTTATGTATCTGTTGTTCATTTAAATTCCCACATACACACAACACTTAATCATTATGCTATACACCTGAAACTAATGTAGTGTTATATGTCAATATCTCAATTTAAAAAATTAAATTAAAAAAATCACATATATGCACAACTTTCTTGGATACTTATTCCTTCCTGCATCTCCACAACGTTGCCCAGGAGTGGATGGTGGGGATATCTTTACTTCTCATTCTCCCAATATTGTCACTTTGCACAACCCCAGCAGGCAACATAGACAAAGAACACTATATGAACACTACCCTTAGAGCCATACTACCCCAGGCATGGATTCATCCTGAAATCTTTGCTTATCAGTTTGTAGTGGACCTCTTATTTGTCTTTTCCCAAGCCTTACCTTCTGAACTCTCTCTTAGAGTCAGCTAAAACTAAAGTACATAATTAAATGCCCTAGAACCAAAAGAAATTTTTATGCACTGGGGCTTCTTTTAACTCTGAGATTTTATTTACATTGGTGTTTTGGCTTAGCAAAGATTATAATCTTGCCACCTGTTTGATGACTTTAATGATATGTATAAAATGGTATTTACAAAATGCTTTAAATTCATCCTGATTCTTGCCTTCTTTCTTCATCTTCTCCCCTTTTATTCCCCATCACCCTTAACTACTAGATGTTGCTTTAAATTTACTAGCATTAGGTTATCATTTATTAGTTTTCCCTTGCAATTAATTTTCACTTGAATTTCAAGAATCTTTATTTACAATTATAAGCCAACAATCACTTTATATTATTTATTTAGATGTCTTTGAAAATAAAATATTGAATTACCAAAATATAATATTCATGAAACAAATATCAAAATATATTGTCTTAAAGGATTATAATATCAGTTTCTTTCATTTTTTAAGAAGTAAATAACACAGGCAAGTTTGGAATCCCTGTTATGACCTTCTGAGGTCTAGTTGCCTCCCTCTACTTTCAGAACATCTGCTATCATTAATTTGATATATACCCATTTTTTTTTTTACTTTATGGGTATGTACCCATAGATAATATTTGGCATTGTGTTTTATGAGTATCATATACTATGTAACATTCTTGAATCTGTTTTTTTTCTTTTTTACTCAACATTATTATTTGAGCTCTAGACATGTTGTTAAATATAAATCTTATTATTCATTTTAATTGCATTAAAATGTTCTGCCACACAATACACTATGAATTATACATTCATTTCCTAATTGATTTGAAATGTTTCCCATTTTTCACTATTATGTGCAATAAGTTTGCACATATGCCAGAATTTTTCTTGGGAATAAACCAAGGAGTGAGATTGCTGGATCAGAGTATTGCACATTTTCAGCATCTACACAAATGCCAGACTGATGCCCCTAGCCCATACTCAGTGCTGAAACATCATGTTTCCCAATCCTCACTTTACTTGGCTTAATTTTTGAAAGTCTAATGAGTGTGAAGTGTTTTGTTGAGCATTTTTCAAGTTAATTATCTTCAGATTTTCTCTTCTATGAACATCTAGTCATCCTCTATAGTGAGTTTGAGATATCTAAATTATTTCCTAATTATACATATTTAAAAATTATCTTCAATGGGTCTATAGTAAATGGATCTTGAATCTATATATTTTGTCTTAGTCTGTTTAGGCTGCTATAACAAAATAACACAAACTGGGTAGCATACAAACAACAGAAATTTATTTCTCAGTACTGGAGGCTGGGAAATTCGAGATCACATTGCCAGCATGGTTGTATTTTGCTGAAAGTTCATTTTCTGGTTCACAGTGGTGCCTTTTTACTGTGTTGTCACATGATGGAAAGGAATAGGGAAATCTGTGGTTTCTTTTTTTTTATTATTTTGGCATTATTAATGTACAATTACATGAGCAACATTATGGTTACTAAACTCTCCCAATTATCAAGTCACCACCACATACCACATTACAGTCACTATCCAACACCATAGTAAGACACTATAGAATCACTACTTGTCTTGCCCATGCCCCCCCCCGCTACATTATGCATGCTAATCGTAATGACCCTTACTCCCTTTCTCCTGCCCTTCCCACCCACCCAATCCACAGTCTCTTTCTCTTTGTCAACTGTTAGTCCATCTTGGGTTCTGTGAGTCTGCTGCTGTTTTGTTCCTTCAGTTTTTGCTTTGTTCTTATGCTCCACAGATGAGTGAAAGCATTTGGTACTTGTCTTTCTGCACTTGGCTTATTTCACTGAGCATAATACCCTCTAGCTCCATCCATGTTGTTGCAAATGGTAGAATTTGTTTTCTTCTTATGGCTGAATAATACTCCATTTTGTATATGTACCACATCTTTATCCATTCCTCTACTGATGGACACTTAGGTTGCTTCCATTTCTTGGCTATTGTAAATAGTGCTGCAATAAACATCGAGTGCATATGTCTTTTTCAAATTGGGCTCCTGCATCCTTAGGGTAAATTCCTAGAAGTGGAATTCCTCGGTCAAATGATATTTCTATTTTGAGTTTTTTGAGGCACCTCCATACTGCTTTCTACAAAGGATAAACTAATTTACATTCCCACCAGCAGTGTAGGAGGGTTTCATTTCTCCACATCCTCACCAACATTTGTTGTTGGTTGTCTTTTAGATGTTGACCATCCTAACTGGTGTGAGGTGATATCTCATTGTCGTTTTAATTTGCATTTCTCTGATGACTAGTGATGGGGATCATCTTTTCATGTGCCTGTTGACCATCTAAGTTTCTACTTTGGAGAAGCATCTGTTCAGATCCTCTGTCCATTTTTTAATTGGATTATTTCCTTTTTTGTTGTTCCATGGTGTATTTTTGCATCTATGTTCATCAGGGATATTGGTCTGTAATTTTCTTTTTTTTGTGGTGTCTTTGCCTGGTTTTAGTATTAGAGTGATCATAGAAAGAGTTTGGACGTATTTCCTCCTCTTCTGTTTTTTGGAAAACTTTAAGGTGAATGGGTATTATGTCTTTTCTAAATGTCTGATAAAAATTCAGATGTGTGAATTCTTTGTATATTTTGGATGTCAACCCTTTATTGGATATGTCATCTATGAATATATTCTCCCATACTGTAGGATGCCTTTTTGTTATACTGGTGGTGTCCTTTGCTATACAGAGGCTTTTTAGTTTGATATAGTCCAACTTGTTCACTGTTGCTTTCGTTTCCCTTCCTGGGGAGATACGTTCATGAAGAAGTTGCTCATGTTTATGTCCAAGAGATTTTTGCCTTTGTTTTCTTCTAAGAGTTTTATGGTTTCATGACTTACATTCAGGTCTTTGATTCATTTTGAATTTACTTTTGTGTATGGGGTTAGACAATGATCCAGTTTCATTCTCTTACATGTAGCTGTCCAGTCTTGCCAACACCAGCTGTTGAAGGGGTTGTCATTTCCCCATTGAATGTCCATGGCTCCTTTATTGTATATTAATTGACCATATATGTTTAGGGTAATATCTGAACTCTATTTTCTTCCACAGATCTGTGGATCTGTTCTTGTGCCAGTACCAAATTGTCTTGACTACTGTGGCTTTGTAGTAGAGCTTGAAGTTGGGAGGCGAGATCCCCCTGCTTAATTCTTCTTTCTCAGGATTGCTTTGGCTATTTGGGTTCTTTTGTGGTTCCATATGAATTTTAGAACTATTTGTTCCAGTTTATTGAAGAATGCTGTCGGTATTTTGATAGGGATTGCAATGAATCTGTAGATTGCTTTAGGCAGGGTGACCATTTTGACAATATTAATTCTTCCTACCCAAGAGCATGGGATGAATTTCCATTTATTAGTGTCTTCTTTACTTTCTCTTAAGAGTGTCTTTTGGTTTCTAGGGTATAGGTATTTAACATCCTTGGTTAGGTTTATTCCTAGGTATTTTATTCTTTTTGATGCAGTTGTGAATGGAATTGTTTTCCTGATTTCTCTTTCTGTTGGTTCATTTCTGTTAGTGTATAGGAAAGCAATCGATTTCTGCATATTAATTTTGTATCCTGCTATTTGCTGAATTGGTATATTAGTTCTAGTAATTTGGGAGTGGATTCTTTAGGGTTTTTATGTACAATATCATGTCATCTGCAAACAGTGACAGTTTGACTTCTTCCTTACCGATCTTGATGCCCTGTATTTCTTCATTTTGTCTGATTGCTATGACTAGTACCTCCAGTACTATGTTGAATACAAGAGGAGAGAGTAGGCATCCTTGTCTTGTTTCTGATCTTAGGTGAAAAGTTTTCAGCTTCTCTCTGTTCAGTATGATGTTGGCTGTGAGTTTATCATATATGGCCTTTATTATGTTGAGGTACTTGCCCTCTATTCCCATTTTGCTGAGAGTTTTTATCATGAATGGATGTTGAATTTTGTCAAATGCTTTTTCAGCATCTATGGAGATGATCATGTGGTTTTTGTCTTTCTTTTTGTTGATATGGTGCATAATGTTGATGGATTTTCAAATGTTGTACCATCCTTGCATCTCTGAGATGAATTCCACTTGATCATGGTGTATGATCCTCTTGATATATTTTTTAATTTGGTTTGCTAATATTTTGTTGAGTATTTTTGCATCTATGTTCATCAGGGATATTGGTCTGTAATTTTCTTTTTTTTGTGGTGTCTTTGCCTGGTTTTAGTATTAGAGTGATCATAGAAAGAGTTTGGACGTATTTCCTCCTCTTCTGTTTTTTGGAAAACTTTAAGGTGAATGGGTATTATGTCTTTTCTAAATGTCTGACAAAAATTCAGTGGTGAATCATCTGGCCCAGAGATTTGTTCTTGGGTAGTTTTTTGATTACCAATTCAATTTTGTTGCTGGTAATTGGTGTGTTTAAATTTTCTGTTTCTTCCTGGGTCAGCCTTGGAAGGTTGTATTTTTTGGGAAAGTTATCCATTTCTTGTAGGTTATCCAGCTTGTTAGCTTATAGATTTTCATAGTATTCTCTAATAGTTCTTTGTATCTCTGTTTTGTCTGTCATAATTTTTCCTTTTTCATTTCTGATTCTGTTTATTTGTATAGATTCTTTTTTTCTTGGTAAGTCTGGCTAGGGGTTTATCTATTTTGTTTATTTTCTCAAAGAACCAATTCTTGGTTTCATTGATTTTTTCTATTGTTTTATTCTTACCAATTTTATTTATTTATTCTCTGATCTTTATTATGCCCCTCCTTCTGCTGACTTTGTACCTCATTTTTTCTTCTTTTTCCAGTTTCAATAATTGTGACATTAGACTATTCATTTGGGATTGATCTTCCTTCTTTAAGTAGGCCTGGATTGCTATATACTTTACTCTTAGAACAGTCTTTGCTGCATCCCACAGAAGTTGGGGCTTTGTGCTGTTGTTGTCATTTGTCTCCATATGTTGCTCAATTTCTGATTTAATTTGATCATCAATCGATTTTTCAGAAGCATGTTGCTTGTGAGCAACATGATCATGTGCTTGTGAGCCTTTTTGTTTCCTTTGTTCAATTTATTTCTAGTTTTATACCTTTGTGATCTGAGAAGTTCATTGGTAGAATGTCAATCTTTTTGAATTTGCCGAGGCTTTTTCTGTGGCCTAGTATATGGTCTATTCTGGAAAATATTCTGTGTGCTCTTGAGAAGAATGTGTATCCTGCTGCTTTTGGGTGTAGAGTTCTGTAGATATCTGTTAGGTCCATCTATTCTTGTGTATTGTTCAATGCCTCTGTTTGCTTACTTATTTTCTGTCTGGTTGATCTGTCCTTTGGAGTTAGAGGTACATTAAAGTCTCCTAAAAAGAATGCATTTGCATTCTATTTCCTCCTTTAATTTTGTTAGTATTTGTGTCACATATGTCTGTGTTCCTGTGTTGGGTGCATAGATATTTATAATGCTTATATGCTCTTGTTGGACTGACCCCTTTATCATTATGTAATGTCCGTCCTTCATCTCTTGTTACTTTCTTTGTTTTGAGTCTATTTTGTGTGATACAAGTACTGTAACACCTTCTTTTTTCTCCCTATTGTTTTCAATGAAATATCTTTTTTCATCCCTTCACTTTTAGTCTGTGTGTGTCTTTGCATTTGAGGTGAGTCTCTTGTAAGCAGTATATAGATGGGTCTTGCTTTTTCATCCATTCTATTGCTCTGTGTCTTTTGATTGGTTCATTCAGTCCATTTCCATTTGGGGTGATTATCAATAGAAATGTACTCATTGCCATTGCAGGCTTTGGCTCTTCATGGTTACCAAAGGTTCAAGGGTAGCTTCTTTACTATCTGTCTAACTTTAACTCACTTTTTATGGTATTATATACTCAGTCTGTTGATTCTTTATTTCACTCCCTTCTTAGTCTTCCTCCTCCACTCTATATGTTAGGTGTTTTATTCTGTACTCTTTTGTGTTTCCCTGGACTCCTTTTGTGGATAGCTGATTTTATTTTTTTCCTTTAGTTTGTATTTGGTTTGTCTTTCTTTGCTGTGATTTTATTTTCTCTGGTGACATCTATTTAGCCTTAGGAGTACTTCCATCTAGAGCAGTCCCTTTAAAAATACCCTGTAGAGGTGGTTTGTGGGAGGGAAATTCCCTCAACTTTTGCTTATCTGGAAATTGTTTAATCCCTCCTTTAAATTTAAATGATAATCTTGCTGGTACAGCATTCTTGGTTCAAGGCCCTTCTGTTTCATTGCATTAAATATATCATGCCATTCTCTTCTGGCCTGTAAGGTTTTGTTGAGAAGTCTGATGATAGCCTGATGGGTTTTCCTTTGTAGGTGATCTTTTTTCTCTCTCTGGCTGCCTTTAATACTCTGTCCTTGACTTTGATCTTTGCCATTTTAATTATTATATGTCTTTGTGTTGTCCTCCTTGGGTCCCTTATGTTGGGAGATCTGTGGGCTTCCATGGTCTGAAAGACTATTTCCTTCCCCAGTTTGGGGAACTTTTCAGCAATTATTTCTTCAAAGACACTTTCTCTCCCTTTCTCTCTCTCTTCTTCTTCTGGTATGCCTATAATACAAATAGTGTTCTGTTTGGATTGGTCACACAGTTCCCTTAATATTCTTTTGTTCCTAGAGATCCTTTTATCTCTCTCTGCCTCAGCTTCTCTGTATTCCTGTTCTCTGATTTCTATTCCATTAACAGTCTCTTGCACCTCATCCAGTCTGCTCTTAAGTCTTCTATTGATTGTTTCATTTATCTCCCTCCAGACTTCCTCCCTTAGCTCTTGCATATTTCTCTACAGCTCCATCAGCATGGTTATAACTTATTTTGAATTCTTTTTCAGGAATATTGATTATGTCTATCTCACCAGGCCCTCTCTCTGGTGTTGTTTGAGTGATTTTGGACTGGAACAGGTTCTTTTGGCTTTTCATGGTGATAGAAGTGATTGCTGGCAAGTGGCATGTGTGTCAGCTGGGAGAGCAAAGTTCCTTTGTGCTTGCTAGTCGCCTTGCCCCTCTTCACTGCCTCTGCCAGTTACCCACACATAGGGAGCAGTCTCTGGGTTAATCAACTGAGCTGTCATGGGCGGGGCAGCCCTCGGGATAGCCTAGGGCACTAGCAGAGGTCGCAGAAGTGCGGCGTGTATTCTCCTGTGAGAACGGTACTCCTTCGTGCCTTCTGGACCTTGTGCCAGTCTGTGTTGGGCAGCTGCACATAGGCAGCAGCCTCTGGGTCTGGCCTGGTTAGCTGTGCTGGGAGAAGACTCTGTGTGGTTGCTATGGGTAGGGCTGCTCCCCGGCTGGTCTGCCGCAGTGGCAGGTCAGCCAGTTCACTTGTAGTGCCGGCGGGCAGGTGTGGGGGGGGATTGAATAGCAGGCTGCTTATCACCATGAGGGGCTTCAGAGCTGCATTGTCACACAGTTGGTTAGGGCGCCTGAAGTTCGTTAACATTCCCAGCCTGCTGGGCTGAGTGTGCTGAGACAATTTTGTCCACCTGTTAAACCCTTGTCCCTTTAAGACTTTTAAAGCATCCACTTTTCTTTTGTCCCAGTGGAGTCAGCTGTGGGGACCTGCTCACAGTCTCCATCTTAGATTTTACTTTCCCATTTCTCTAATATCCAGTACAACATGTGATGTGTGCCTGCTCCTGATGCAGATTACTAGGGCTTGTTTTTTAGCAGTCCTGTGCTTCCACTGCCTCCTCACTCTGATTCTTTTCCTCCCACTGGTGAGCTGAGGTGTGGGGACTGCTTGGGTCCCGCCAGGTCACAGTTTTGTGTCTTACCCTTTTCATGAGATGCTGAGTTCTGGCAGATGTAGATGTAGCCTGGCTGTTGTACTATATTTGCTGGTCTTTCTTTTAGGAATAGTTGTATTCACTGTATTTTCAAAATGTATATGGTTTTGGAAGGAGATTTCTGCTGCCCTACTTACACCACCATCTTGTGCGCCCCCGTCTCCCCAATTCTGTGTGGTTTCTTTTATAAGAACATCAGTCTCATTCATGAGGGATCTACCTTTCTAACCTAAGCACCTTCCAAGGGCCCCACTTCCTAATACTACCATATTGGGCATCAGAATTTCAACATATGAATGTGGTGGGGAGGCACAAACATTTAGACCATAGCATATGCTTTTGCAATATCATACATTAAACAGCTGGAAAATAATGATTCTCTGAGTTATATTCATTTTTTGCTATGTCAAAGCATTTCATTATATAACAGAAAAGAATCATACTATTAAATTGTCACTAATCATAACAGAAAAGATTTTAATTGTTGAGAAATTCTAGAGCACAAAGTAGCAGATAGATGTTTTCCAATTTCTAGTTTACAGTTGAAAGCTTAAATGTTATCATTGGCAAAAATGTCAACTGTTTTCCCTAAAAGGACAGGTGTTCTTTGTTCATTTTTGAATTTTGCAGAAATGTCCGCTAATATTCACATATGCCTATCAGTCATTTTTTCAAGTAAATTTTGTGTCAATGAAAAAATGGGTGGTTGAGATGGAACTCAATCACAAATGTGCTTCTCCTCAGTACAAACATTGTACTTGAACAGCAGAAAGGCTCTATGTGTACTTCTTATTCTCACACAGAATATTTAAAAGACTTGTACTCCAGCATTAAGACAGAATAAGATTTTTTTACTGTCTCATAAAGCATCTTCTTAACTGAAAATATTCATTTGTATTGTGAATCCATTATACTCATGAAAACAATGACAAGCCCAGTTTGGTACTCTTGTAGTTTTACCTTTCATAGCTTGACTATCACCAGTGTATATATCAACAGAGAAAAAAGGCAAATCACATGTTCACATTGTTATGAAAATAGTTTTAACCTAATGGATGTCCTGACTGTATCCATGGAATTCCATGGAGTATATTATGAGAATCACTGTCTTAGGTTAAACAACTCCTTTTATTGATATTTCTATTAATATATTGGCTTTCCAGAGAATACCTTATGAGAAAATTGGTGAAATCTCAGAGAAAAATCTCCAGTTGTAAATTAAATTTCTTGATTTTTTAATGACTTTCCTTCTTAAAAAATACAGTGTTGATAAACTGAATCTCTCATTCCCAAAAAAAAGGCTATTTGCTTATAATTTCTGTTTACTTCTCCCTAAGTACTGAAGGAGATTTAGCAACATAGCAACATAAATAAGTCCTCTTCTCAAAAATCTTTAATTTAGGAATCTTACCACCTTGCTCTTTTGATATGTTTGCCTCCCTTACATTTTTTGGGAAGTTGAATTCCTTTCTTTTCCAAAGTTTGCGAAAGAAAAAAACCAAAAGATCTAATAACACTTTGTACATTGTAGGTCAAATGAAATTCTTTCATGAGACTATTTATGAGTAACTTTTATCTTGATATAGCAACCTCTTGTTTATAAAAGATTAATTTTAAAAAGGACAGAGGTCATCTATTCATTCTGTTTGCTGGAATGGGAGCTCAGAAATGCTCTGCAGAATTTTGGCCATAAATGGTAGACATTCACCTCTGACATCTAATTCCCATCACTGGAAACCAAGCCATTAGAAACCTTGGAAGCCACTGGAAACCTTGGCTCATTAGACAACTGACACTTCCAACTGTGAAGCAGGTGGCTGAAAATTAAGGTCTACATATTGTTCAGAATTTGTGATTCAGAAAGAGAAGAACTCTTTAACAGATCTTGGACTTTTGTATCCTGAGAATCCATTTCATTGTAATTAAACACATACATCACAGTCTGTCCTAAGAAGGGCAGACCCTAAAATAACAGAACTTTGCAGAATTGGGAAAGAGCATAAGCAAAGATGTTAAACAGTATTTTCTTTTTAGTTAAGGCAGTGCTTTCAAGGTGGAATTTTGAATATGAAATCTGCCTAATAGATGAATTTACTTCATAGTTTACTGGTGTTACTCCTAGTTAAAATTTTGATAATGTGTATTACTTTTGTTCTGGAATAAAAAAGCATCATTTTGGAAAATAACCTTTGTAAACTTCATTCTATTTTTTTCCCTTGATTTCTGTAGAGTTGGTTATTACATTGTATGGAAAATGTAGTTTGAGTAGTTAGGAGAATCACAAAAGAAAACAAAAATATTTTACTGTTATTTTGCCTAGTGGGTCAGGTCATCAACTCTAGTTTATTTTTATATGAATTTTAAACATGCATTTCATAATAGTTGATGTGACATAACTCTATTAACAGTTCAATAGTCAGGGTCTTCACCAGGGATTGGTTGGCAGACAACATGGCTCATTCTTAAAATCTTACTACTACTTGGACAGACAGAAGAATCCGCAGGGCTGATAACACATTGGCTATGGCTGGGTGCAGACAGGGTGAAGTCAATGGCTGTGAATTTCACTGTAGTAAAAAAAAAAAAAACACACACAAGAGAAACCAGTGTCGCAAGAAAATGAGATCACTTTAGGGCATACTGAATTTGAGATCCTTATGAATATCCAAGAAGAGCTGTCCAGAAGATAGTTGGAAATGCAGGTCTATTGAATATCTTGCTAGCTGCTCATGCAATATCCTCTCTTCCTTCTTTTTCCTAGCAGAAGCCAACTTTGATGTGCCCATTAAAACACCCACTCTCCTAGATTCTCTTGCCCGTCTTCCCAGACTCTGTTTGGTCACGAAACCCAGTTCTGACCAATAAGCTCTAAGTGGACATCTCTAGGAGGAGGATCCGGAGAAGCTATTGTTCTTCTGATAGCAATGGAAAGGCCCACCCGGCATTTGTCTGCAGCTGCTGTCCTTCTTCCTTCTTCCTACTTAAATAGAAGTTGTCATACTTAGACAAGATGCAGCCATTTTGTGACCGTGGAAGTTAAAGGCCCTACACTAAGTAAGGCAGGTGGACCAGAAAGATGGAAGGATTCTGGCATTGTGAAGCTCTTGTACTGCCCTGGGCTCTCTACCATCTGAGAAAAATAAACCCGAATTTACTTAAAAAAACAAAAACAAAAACAAAAAACTACTACTACTGTGAAACCCCATTAGCCATAAAATGGTCCCATTTAAATAATATTAAGAGCAGTCTAACAAGGCTCTATGCTGAAATCACCATCATCTTCTCTTTTAAAAGATGATCTCCAAAAGCTAGTATTAGAAATATTTATGCTTGTGTGTATGAAGCTAAATGTGTGTGTATTCAATTCAGAGTCAGCCAGCTGCTTTCTACAGAAGTAGAGACCTGAGATTACCTTACAATCTTGGAGTGAATCATCTGCATCTTCAAAAGCAATGTTATTCAAATGTAAAGGAAGAGGAGCTGAAAACCCATCAGTAGGGCATGAAACTTACTACCCATATTTTTAATGTGATGTAAAATATTAAAAGACATGGGAGACATCCTTTAAAAATATTTGAAAAAAATTACTCTACAGGACCATTTTAGTATTCATGTACAAATAGGAAAAGGCGTTCATTATCCCAGGACTCAGTAGTAATAAAACCTTTTCATTTATGCCCCTTTCTACTTGCAGAGTTCTAGAAAGGAGGCAGACCTGTAGCATAATGTCATTCTTCTATGTGGGATATAACAGAATCTTAATTCTGTTTCCTAAATTTGGGATGGAATGTGATGATAATGAAGGAGAAAAACTAAAATCAAATGAGGACAGTAAGAATGTGGACTGGAGATTAGTAAACCACGTTCGATAAAATTTACAAATCCTAAGGGCTCTGGGGTAAGTTGGACTTGGCAAAATAGATGTCTAATGTCAAAAGAACTTTTGGCCCCTTCACTCTTGTGTATATCCATTTATTCAACAAACATTTATTGAGTGCATCATTTCTGTCATGGTGCTACTCATACTGATGGGTAATGCATATATAATCCTTGTTTTCAGAGAGCTTATTCTCGTGTGGGGGATATAGACACTAAGCAACTTGAAAAGCAAATAGTAATAAAGATAAACAAAATCAGTAAGAACATAGTTGGAGGAATAGGTGTTATACTAGTAGTGTTGCCTAGCCTTTCTAAAGAAGTCATATTTAAAAGTGGCTTAAGGCAAGAATTTGAAATATATGAGATCAAACATGAAAAAAAAATATTTAGGTAATATTGCTCCTGGTAGAGAACAGTATGTAGATAAAAGCTCTGAGATCACAAGACTAATGAGGGAGGAGAATTAAAATGAGACAAGTATTGGTAGAACTTAGTGAGAGAGATGAAAATGCCTGGAGATTGATGGAGACCAGACCATGTATACAACATGTATAAATACATGAGCTTCTTACCAGGAACTATTCTGTGAGGGTACAGCAGTGAGCCAAAGACCAAGTTCCTAAGGTTCTTCTTACAGAG
This sequence comes from Manis javanica, assembly GCF_040802235.1. NCBI lineage: Eukaryota > Metazoa > Chordata > Mammalia > Pholidota > Manidae > Manis > Manis javanica. The sequence continues at coordinate 82,014,654 of NC_133161.1, forward strand.
ATGGATATAAAATAAATAAACAAAATAATGAAATGCAACCTCAAGAAGTAATAATTGCATTTAAGGAAGCAAAGTAGGTTCTAAAGATGAAGTGTGATGGGATTTAGCTTAAAATGTATTGTTTGGAGCCACCCACCCTGAGTATATGTTTAAAGAGAGACATAAACTGAGTTATCCATGAAAATACTATGAAAAGAGATTTCACCACAAAGAGTACAGCAAGTGCAAAGGAAATAAGCTAAATACAGACTCAATGAGAAACCACAGGAAGACTTGAGTGGCTAGAATCTAAGAGTTAGTCAAGGCCAAATTAGATATGGCCCTAAAGGCCATAGCAAAGACTTGTTTTTTATTTTAAATGTGTCTGGATGCCCTAGATAGTTTTAAGCAGAATAGTGAATGGTGTGATTTATATATTTTAGAAGTATCACTCAGTTACACAGTTGAGGATGGACTGCAAAGGAGCATATGGTCGAGCCAACAGATGATGGCAGCTTAGACCACAGTGATAGTGTGGAGGTCAGAAAGATAAGTATGTATCTTATCTGGGTATGTATCTGAGATGCATGGCAATAAGATTTTTTGATATGTTAATATAAAGTGTGAGAGAGAGAGCAGATGGTACCAAATTTTAGACTTGAGTAACTGAAAGAAAGGAAGAAAGCATCACTTAGTTTGGAAAAACGTGGGTAAGTTCAGATTTATGATATTTGTGGCACAGAAAAGTAGTACTGCTTAAGCCAAAGGAGATACTGAATCGTGATGAGGAAATGATTCAGGAGTTCAGAAAAGTGGAGAGTCTCAGAGATACAAATCTGAAATGTATAGATAGTATTGAATTTCCATGACTGGATAGGAGAAAAGCTCTGGGAGAAATTGGGGATGATAAGAAGTGTCCACAAAACAACCTGAGAAAAAGGCCACCCGGTCAGTGGAAAATCAAGAGAGCATCAGGCAAAAGAAGAAAGTTTTTGGAGAAGATAGAAATGATTAGTTAAGTCAAATAAGGTAAGAATTGGAAGTTATTAATTAAATCTGAAAAGTAGAAGTTATTGTCTATAAAGAAAAATTCAATTTTTATTGTTTTAAATTCATGAGTTTTATTACTAATGGACCCTTTGGGAGAAAGTGAAAACAAAGGGCATTCAAATGTTTGCCGACTCATAAGTAAAGCCAATCCATTTAATTATGAACGAGGTAAGAAAAAAAAAAGTAATATAGACTATGAATCTATATTATAACTTCCTGTAAAAAAATTTATACAATCTAAATGAAAAAAATAGTTTTTACAGGATATATTTTAACAAAAGTAATTTCTTGTAACAAGCCTTAACAGTTTCAAAGTTGACATTCACAGTCTTGAGAAACTTTGAATTAACCCTCTTAGCATTACCTGAAAGCCCTTTGCCTTCCTTAGCATATAAACTTAGAAACTCAACTCTATAAAGATACAGAAAATATAAACTTAACTTAAAATTTATGGATAAAAAGGTATCCAATGGTTTACTAAACGTTTTCCTTATCTACTTAAACCAAATATACAGGTTAAGAAGGACTCTGTCTTCTCCAAGCATCTGTGTCAAGATTTTTCAAATTCTATTCGAGGTTCCTCCAATAAAAATGTTAACTGAAGTTTGTTTTCTGTGGCTTCAATTGTAATCTCTTATCAAGGATAATGAATATTATAACTTATACAAATATTTTCCCACATTGGAGAATTTACCAAGAGAAGATTCAGTAGAGCAGTGTAAGCAAAAGCTTAATTAGAAAGGAATCTAAAGAAATGAAAGAGAGGAGGTAGAGTCAACAATTACACTTTTTTAAGAGTTTAGTTTTCAATAGGAGCAAGGGAATGTAGAATCAAGGGAATTTTTTGTTATTTCATTTTTCTTGAGATGGAAATATGACAACATGTTAATGGATTAATCATATAGAGGTGCATATAGGACAAGGACAGAGTGGCTAAGTGGAACAGTCCTTTCGTAGACAAAACAGGATGGGTTTCAGTGGGCAAGAGGTTGATTTAACCTTAGTACAGAAGTTTATCTTTGATCAAACAAAACTTTGTAGACAGCATAAGGAGTTCGAATTTAATGAACCAAAAATCAGGACCAATTTTAAGAAAGGATCGAAAAGTGAGATCTCAGTTCTGGAAAATTAAGTTATGATGTAGCTTTTGGTAAGCACAAGTTCCAGAAAGTAACAATCATGGAAGCGGTTGAGAGAGAGAGTGGAAGAAAATGTCATTGAAAAGGGGAAATAAAGAAAGTGGAATGTCAGGTGCTGAATGGGCCAGTCACAGGGATATTGATATTGCCAAGAATTTTGTTGTCTAGGCAGGTAGAGCATGTTTACAAGACAGAAGTCTTACAATTATAATTAATGAGTGAAATAACAATGACGATTGGTAGGTGGATATAAAGGCTGAGAGGTTAAGAGAGTTAGTTAACATAGAAACCTCAATCTGATGGGAATGTTTCAAGATAGAGGAGATGGAATGTTATTAAATACTCCTCTGGCTATGAGGTCAGGGGTTGATCTTTGAAAAAAAAGTCTAGAGCACAGTGGTGTAAAACAGTTGTAGCCTTGGTGGGTAGATTGGAGCACTTCTGTATTATTGACAGATGTATGAAACAACAGGAGCATGTGCTCGTATATGAAACAGAGTCCAAACTACTTCCCAATGCCTGATTTTACCAGTTAATAGGCAAGGCAGGGAGAATCAAGTTTTGTGATAGGCTGGTCAGACCACCTGTGGATGGGTAAAGCTGTGGGAGTCTTTGGGGTGAAAGGAAACATCAAGAGACGCTTCCTTCCTGTTAACAGAGCAAATGCAATCTTTAATTGTTAACTGATCTAAAAAAGGTACATTTACATGTGTCTTTTCATAGCTTTTCAACACTCTTTTATATAGATAAGTACATATATAATGTTCAAATATTCAACTCATTATCTATCAGGTCATTCATCAAAATGCCATTTATTACTTTTATTTTTATCAGTTTATCTTAAAGACATATCCCAGTTGTTGTTTTTTATTTTTTATTTTTATCAAGCTTAGGTATTACTTATGTCAGTTTAAGCCATTTGTTACTAAGAATATCTGTCACTTCTATTTTATTGCAAATGTTCTTTCAATACATCTTGGGGAAAATACATTATGCATATGCTATGAACTGCTGTTCTCATTTCTAGAGAATAACTATTTTTTGGCTTTATTTTGACATAACATACCCCCCATGCTTCAATTTAGAATACTTTACTATTCTGTAATAATAGAGTAGTTCCAAATTGAACATAACCTCATTATTTACCAAGAATAATATAATTAAATTAAAAAATGATACCCCACCCCCACCCCACTGGAGGAACAATGCTATTACTTTTGCTGGCTTCTAATGTAAGATTTTAAAATTGACTTCAAAGTCAAGTACAGACAACTGTGAAGTAGATGTAACTTTGTACCATCCAAGCTTTGAGAATCAAAATTTTGCTTAGCATTACCTCATTGATAGCGTAGAATTAAGAACAACCCTTAGAGTATTATATTTCCTTTAGGAAGCAGATTTTGCCTCTGCAAACTTACAAAGGTTGGTTTTCACATTTTCTTTTCTTTGTGTAATTGTTTAAATTTACCTAATTCTTCCACATGTGAGGAGCAATTTGTTATTGTTCAACAAACATTTGTCACTCACTTGCAGAAGATGCAATAAATCCTTTTCATCACACTCCATTTTTACATTAAATCCTCTGACCTTGAGTACCTAAAGATTAAGAACCCTACAGAACGTAGATTAGGGTACAGGGATTCAGGAAAGCAGGTGCTTGGCCATTCATTTTTCTGAGCTTATTTTGACAAGTTACCTTTAAATTTGGGCCATGACTCAAACCCAGATGGGGCTTCTGCTCCTTTCTTGTCAGACATAATTTGTCTCCTAGTTTCCTGCTGTTCTAGTCCTTAGCATCATATTTGATAATATCCAGTCTTCCTCCCTGGTTCACCCATTTGGATGTAATCTATTGTCCTGAAAGTTTAGATTCTCAGATTCTCTCCTTTCCCCTACAGTTTGTCTTTGGCAGTAACTCAATTGGAACAATACCAACTTCACTCCTGGCTCTTGTGCTTGGCAAACTTGAGTTTCCTGCTCTCTATAGATAGCTTTTCTGAAATATGACCCTGGCTTAAGGTGCAGACTTTGTGTTTATAATTATTGGAAGAGTTTGCCCTCAGTAAGGTGTTCTCCTGGCAAACCATGCAATAGCCCAGCAGACTTCCAGAGTTGGGTGTATTCCTCTCCAATTGACACTGTCCTTATTTCTGGGCCAGACTCATCAGGATGTGACCAGATGCCTGCCATCTACAGGGTGTAAAAAACAACTTTATTCATTTTCTGTGAGTGTGTGTGAACTTAATTCAGAATTTATACACTGATGGACAAAAGAGAACTCCTTTTAAAACTTCTAATATACGAACACCACACAAGTTTATAGTATCTCTCTGCTTCTTTCCTCCACATTCACCCTTTCAACTCTGCAGTTCATGTCATTTTGATGAAACTGTATTCCACAAAGCTATTAATGATGGCTTCTCAGAATATATAACAGATGATTCATAGTTCATAGATTACTTGACTTCTTGATAGTATTTGCCAACATTGGCCATTCTCTCTGCTATGATCTGAATGTTTCTGTTCCCCCCAAATTCATATGTTTAAATCCTAATGCCAGATGTGATGGTACTAGGAGGTGGGGACTTTGGGAGGTGACTAGGTCCTGAGGGCTTCACCATCATCAACGGGATTAGTGCCCTTATAAAAGAGCCTCACTGAGCCCCCTAGCACCTTCTGCCATGTGAGAAATATAAGAAGTCTGCAACCAGGAAGAGGGCCCTCTCTCAACCATACTGATACTCTGATCTCAAATGCCCGATCTCCAGACCGTGAGAATAACTCATTTTTATAAGCCACCAGGTCTGTTGTATTTAGTTATAGCAACCCAAACAAATTGAGATGACATCTTTTTTAAAAACTACTTTTTTTTTTGAAGATTGTCATCACAGTTTCCTAATTTTCTTTCTATTCCTCTGGCATCTCGTTAAAGGTAACTTTTCCTCTTTCTATTCCTCAGTTATTTGAATTCTTGAGTTCTATTTGAAGTTTTCTTCCGTTCAAATTTTGGAAACACTCTCTTGAGTAATCTTACCCATTCATATGCCTTAAATTACCATAGCTTTGTTAAATGTGCATCTTCTCCCAGACATTCTCCAAAGGAAATCTATATATCCAAATGCATTCTGAACATCACTACTTGAATGTTTACAAGGATCTTTGACTAAACTCGTTTTTTCTTCACATAACCTCAGTAATGACATTACATGCTACATCTTCTTTACTGTCTTCAGCACTAATAGATCACCAAGTGATGCAAATAGTATTTCCTCAATGCCTGAAATCTACCTCCCTCCCCTTCCTTGATTTCTGTACACTGCCAAACCTAGACTCCCACTATATTTTGCCTGAATTACTCCAACAATCTGATAACTGCTTTCCCTTCTAAACAGTAATTTTGTACCCAAGTTGATCTTTCAACATTAAAATTTTGAAACACTCATTTTTCAAGTTAAAAGCTTTTGAGTATCTGGTAACCTAAGGATACAGTACTTAATTAGGGAAATAAAGGCCCTTCCTGCACATCCTCCAAATTTCAAAACACTCTATCTTGCTTTCTTCAATATGTATCCTATCAAAGGTGTACTTTCCAACATAATGCACTACCTGGCACTCAATTCTCCCTTTACAACCAGGTATCTTAGACACACACATACACACACACACACACACACACACACACACACACACACACACACACACACATCTGCAAGAACTCAGGGGCCTCTCTCCCTCCATCTCACTGCACTGGTTAACATCTACTGACCTTTCATTCTCAACTTATATGTGACCTCCCTTGGGAAAACATTCCTTGATTCATTAGAAGACCCTCCTACGTGCTAACAAAGTACTCTCTAATGCCCTTTTCACAGAACTTAGTTAATTATGCTTCTTTTAAATGGTCAGCTTCCAACTAGATTTTCAGGTCAGTGAGGGAGGGCACTCTTCCTTTTCACTCTCATGTTTTTGGTTTCTAACTCCATTATAAACACTTTGAAAGCTTAAAGCTACTATTTTTTTAAGTAAATGGGAGAATTGATATATGTTTCCAAATCAAAAGATTTACATAAAAGCCCCCAAATATCTTCACTTACTGAGGATAAAAAAGTCCTTAAGTTATATTAACCTACATGACTCTACATCATCTGGTTCTGCACTGTTTACCTCTAGGAATTCTTTCCTTTGCTCATTCCCAATGTCGCCTTTTTGTCTTTCTTAAATACACTAGGCATTGCTTTTATGGTGGCCTGTTGCTCTTCCCTCTGACTATAAAACCATTCCCATAGATGTCCATATAACTTTCTCCCTCAACAACTTTAGATCTCTGCTTACAACTTATCTTCTCAATGAGGCATTTTCTGGTCCACTGTTTAAAATTGCAATTCAATCCCATCAAAAACATAACCAAAACATATGTGATGTCCCTGATTTATTTTCCTCCCTAACAATTATATACCTTTAATGTATTATATTTTGCCTGTGTGTCTTATTTATTTTACATATACTCTCACCTCCTTTGAAATGTAAGCACCATGAGGGAGTCAATTCTGTTTCTTTTTGTTCATTACTATATCCCAGGTGTCTACAATATGTTTGCCCTTGTTGAATAAATGAATAAGTTAACAATAAATTAATGTGCCAGTAAAATAAGTTAACAAGTTGGTAAAACTTAGAATATATAATTACAGGATAGTTTCAGTCTGTATATAAATACGTTCTTTAATACTTTTCACTTTAAATAAACTACAATTTGTGCTATTTGACTATTTCAGGAAACATAATTTCTCACCGTGTTCTAGTTTCTACTATTTATTGTTTTATGACCATTAGACAATTTTTAATCTACTTTCTTTTATCAATAGATCACACTGAAATGCAAAAAATAATTTTATTCAGTGTAGTTTACTTAACATCATGGTAAAATGCATTCTCAGTGAGTATCACTGTCTGAGAATGATTTGTGCTATTATTCTCTTATTTCTGAAAATCTGGCTTACTTATACATAATTTCCTCTAGTTAAAAGACATTTTATTAAAATGGTTTTACATAGAAGCAAAATAAATAATTTATGAAGATACAGTATCATGATTTTCCACTTATTTGTCACCAAATTACTTCCACTTAAATTGTCCATTCATGAACTTGTCTATTTTTAATATGATTTGACATGATTATGTCTATTAGTGTTACTAGTAGAATAGAGGTTGATCAGCTTTCTCTTCTTCCTCATAATGAACATATAGAGTTCATCTTTTCTTTGGGATCTTCTATATACCCATAGACCGTCACGGTGGAGCAAAAAGAGCCAAGTATATTTCAGTTGTACGAATCTTGCTCTTTACTCTGTTCCACAAAAGGCAAGCAAATAGAGCAATGGGTTTCTAGGTCTTGATGAAACATAATTTATTGAGCAATAGTTTGCATGAATTCAAGTTTACGGCCAATGACACAAAGAATTGTCAACAAAAGATATCCATAGACCCACTAGTATATATCATCCTTGAGGAACAGTAAGTAATAATGTAGTGTTTCAAAGACTATGAGTACTCCAAAGCATCTAATTTAGTCCATTATGCTATTCAATATGCATTTGCAGTTTGCAACTCTGGATACCTTTGACTGCTGCAACCGGTGCCACTCTCTTGCCACATCACATCTGCTTAGCTGATGTTGTCATCAACATTCCACTGGAGTCAGTGCTACCTCAGAATAGACTTTCTGGGTGCAACACAGCAGGTGTGTTCCACTTAACTACTGCCATACATACATCAAGAGATGAAAGATTAATGATTGGACACCCAGATGGCTTTTAAAATGTGTTTTAAATAAATCTGTCTCTTACCTTTGGCTGTGGCACCTCACAGAATATAGGTGTTTAATTAGCAGGCATCAAAAGAGTCCGAATTTCCATAGGCCCATATGAAGTGTACTACTTATAATATAGCCTACCTCCTTGCTTAGTATTGAAACATGTAACATGCAAATCCCCTCACTAGCCAAAATCATGTTACAGACATATCCACAAATGTTAACTTTTATAATGCAAGAGGTAACTTTGAGGATTTCTGTCTATTTGACAGGGTCTACATAGACAAGCATATTTTTCTGCTCTATTTAGTTCCTTATACTGGAGAAAAATTATGAAATTCAAATTGCAGCACTATACTCTTTTTCTCTAAGTTGATCCAAGGGTCAACTGCATTAAAATCACCCCGGGGTGCATCATAAAATTTTAGATTTCTGGAACCTACTCAGTATTTACTGAATCCCTAGAGTTTAAGTCCAAAACCTAACATTTCTACCTGTGCCAGATTATTTTAAGGTATATTTAAGCATGAGAAACTTGTTTCGACATGCTTACTGGAGACTTTATATAAGGTTTTCCACTAGGTATATAAGTTTATAATTGTAACTCGTTTTTGCTACCATTTCAAGGTACAAGAAAAGGACCTCCAAACAAATTGCTCTTTATTTCAATAAGGAACTGTGCAAATACCATTGTGAAGATTCAAGAGAACATTTTACTAATGAAGGTAGTTATCTCATGACCCCATACAATGTGGTAAATATTATTTTGGATAATTTTTCATAGTCTCCCTTAAGTGTTACAGTGGCTTCAACTGTTCATTAGTGTTGATTACTGCTATAAAAATCATTTTCTGCTGCTCAAATTCATGTGGCACACCATTTGAAAATAGACATGCATATGCTTGCACATGTATAGGTCCTTGTATAACTATACATGTACATAAGAAAACTCACACATGCATAGATATGTTGATACCTTTACATATATACACATGCACACATGCATACCTACATCTGCACAAATGTGTGTGTGAGGATATGTTCTTTTCCTACATACATACACACACACACACACACACACACATATATGTTTCTAATGTTACTAGTAGAATAGAGGTTGATCAGCTTTCTCTTCTTCCTCATAATGAACATATAGAGTTCATCTTTTCTCTGGGATCTGCTATACATCCATAGATCGTCATGGTAGAGCAAAAAGAGCCAAGTATAATACATATATATATTATACACAGCAGTAAGAGTAGTATAACTCCATTCAGGCCCCTGGACCTGATTCCAATATGTTTAAGTATGTGGGAGGGGGTCTTTCCACACATAATACCAAGCAATTCTCGAATGCCAGCAGGGTGTTAGAGAACTCAACTCAATTCTGATGCTATCTGCCCAGAGACAGCACCATTATCCCCCAGGTTAAGGGCTCTGTCCTACAAGACTGCCCTCCACTCCCCTAGAGGTTGGTGCAAGGCCCAGGCAGTTACCTGTGCTTCTGACCTACTGGCTACAGATTGATGATTCCCATAACCTTCACCTCAGGTTCAATTAATTTGCTGGAGAGGCTCAGAGAACTCAGGAAAACACTTATGTTTACCAGTTTAATAAAGGGTAGCATAAAGGATACAAGTTAACAGCCAGATGAAGAGATACATAGGGCAAGGTTCCAAATAAAGGAGTTTCTATCCTCCTGGAGCTTGGAACCTGGCTCAGTGGCACATGAAGGTGTTCTGGTTCCCCAGGCTTAGAAGTTCTCTCCTATGGAGAAGCAGAAACCAAGAGAGCAAAGAGCGATAAGCTCTTCTCAGGGGTTTTGTGAGGGCTTCACTGCATAGTCATGACTACCTAAATTATTGGCCATTGGCTGATTCAGCCTCCAGCCCCTACCATGTATGGGGTCCCAGAGTCTTTCATTAACATGAAAAAACACCATTTCACCTTTAAGACTCTGCAGTGTTTTCAGGAACTGTGGATGAAAACCAATATACCTGGGAAATATATATTTGGTCATATGAATGACCAAATATGTTTTTCTTATGACTCATTATATTGCAGCATGTATATGAATGAAAATGTGCACACAAAAAACATATGTACACCCCCTTGTACAAATACATGTGTATGAATATTCATACACACATTTGCAACACTTGCATGTTGTACTGGAAACTCTTAAGACTACTATGGAAACCAATGTTTATTTATCATTCATAGTTTTCTTTCTACAGTAAATTGTGACTCTTCCTTCAAGTCTAGAAGACTTTATAATGTTAGAAATGTCTGCTTATACCATAGTTGTTTAGCTAAGACCATTAATAACTTTATAGACTATATATCCTACTTTGAACATGATGATGATAATACTCTAGCAAATGTCTGAATACTAGGAACAACAAAACAAGGGGCAGAATAGAATGAGGAAACGAGTCAGTGAACTGGAGGAAACAACAGTGAGGGAAATAAGAATAATGAATATCAAATTGTACAGGCTTAACACCAAAAGCAACAAAAAGCTCACAAAGAATTCCTGTTAAGTGGAAACTTAGAGAGTGGAATTTAACAATTGCACAAAACTTTGATTTTTTTTTTTTGGAATTAGTTCTCTTTACTTTGGATAATGATTTTTGAAATATGTCATTTTTATAAATACTCCAAGAAGATTTTTTCAAGTCTCCTCATTGAAACATGTGCTTCATTCATTAAGATTAAAATACTATATCATATTGTGTGAATTTATTTTTCTTTCCCTCTAACTGCTCTCAACCTAGTGTAAAGGTGAAGAAGGAAATGGCTTCTTATTGCATATACTTTTGCTTTTCTTTGATGAATTCTTAAAAATACTTACACATATTCCTATGAAAAATTTTAGATCTGAATACTTAACTTAGGAGGTAAAATTCCAGATTTGTCATTCTTCTATAATTTCATAATATGTAAACTTTGGCTGAAAAATTAAGGACAATCATATATATTAATTCAACTTTACTGTATTGAAAAATGCTATTATTTTAGAAAATTAAAATATTTCCATATTTACATTAATTTTTTACTGTAAATTTTAATTAAAAGGAGGCCTACAGACAAGAAATCTTTTGGAAAATTTTTAAATAAAAATGAAAAAACTGTTGGTATCAAGGATGATTTTAAATCTCCTTCATTAATATAATTTCCTCATTAATATAAACTTGACATATCAGTAGTCTAATTTAGTAAAGGTAGTTGTGGTGTAAACGGAAGTTTTCACCCAGAATTTCCAGAATCTCCCATCTGGCTTTCGTCCATTTACATACCAGTGGATGTTTACCGCAGCGGAGCCTCCGGTAGACCTGGGGCAAAGGTGGAGAGAAAACAGCCATTCTCTCCTCCCCTCCCTTCTGGGTACCTAAGTGGTTTGGTTTTTGCCAGTCACCAGGGATGTACCCCTGCCCATGGAGTTCCTTCTGGAAGGGGAAGACAGGGAAAGGAAGCATGTGCCATGGCTGGAGGGGACAGACAATGTGGGGCCTGGCTAGCAAACCCAAGCAAAGTGTGAGAAGTAAATCCCTCTAACCCAACCTGTCCTTCCCTTTGTCTTAATTTGGTTTCACCAGATTCACAGGGAACTTATTCTGGGCTGGGAACCTCCCTTAGTTCCTGAGCTACAGTAGTCTAAAAGAAACCAATTCTTGTTAGCTTCATAACACTTTTACAATGAAGACAGTACTCAGTTACAAATTATTGTAAATGAGTTTTCCATTTCTATTTATTTGTTTTGGTACATTATATTTTGATATGTATTTTAAGACCTTTCATACAATTTCAGAATTAATTTTCACAATTGGTTTGCCATAGATTAATTTTTTCTTTTCTTTTCTTTTTCTTTTTTTTTTTGCCTGCCTTAGACAATTTGTCTAGCAAACAGTAACAGAATGCTATTTGGTTAGTTTTATTTTAAAGGATACAGTAATACCAGACTATAGATTTTCTTCCTTTAATTTTACATTCCTATTATTTTTTATCATTTATCTACCCTAACAGTTATTTATTTTTTTGTCAGGCAAAATATATCTAGTAAGTACTAGCAAGTCTTATTAAGACATCTACATCTAGTAATCTGTCCCAATACAGAGAATTCCATCCATAGGGAAGCTCTCCCAGGGCAAACAGCAACCAACTGTGGAGAGTTTGTTTATACCTCTCACTTAACTTCCTCTAATGTTAACATCTTGCACAACTACTATACAATTATTGAAACTAAGAAATTAACTTTAATACATTATTAACTAAGCTACAGACTTGTTTCAGTGCACCAGTTTTTCCACTTTTTCCATTCTGAGATTCAATCCAGGATCCCACAATAAATTTAGTTTTATTGTCTTCTTAATCTATCTAATCAGTGACAGTTCTTTAGTCTTTCCTTATCCTTAATGACCTTACCACTTTCAGAGAGAAATGGCCAGGTATATTGCAGGTTTTCTTTCAATTTGTGTGTGTCTGATGTGTTCTCATGATTAGATTTGAAGTTATGTGTGATGTCCCTCTTCAGCATCAAATTGGAGGATCAGGATACATATATAACACGGGTCATTTATTACTTGGTTGAAGTAGTATCTGCCAAAACTTTTCACTGTAAAGTTAGTATTTTTCCCTTTGTAATTAATAAATATTTGAGGTGATATATTTTGAAGCTATAAAATACCATTGTACCTGAAACATTTGTCCCCTTATTTTAGCATGCATTGATGATCTTGCCTGAGACAATTATTACAAAGCTCTAATGCTGATATATTTCCCTTATTATTTTCACATTTATTAATTGGAATTCTTCTGTAAAGAAGAGTTGTCCTTTATCCCTCACTATTACCTTTAAAAAATTAAGTGATAAGAAAAACATGTTCCCCACATGTTTATTGTTTTGGGCATTCTCGCTTTTTTGCATAGATCCATGTTTCCATACAGAATAGTTTTTCTTCTGCTTTAAGAAAATCCTTTAACATTTCTAACAATGCAGGACTGAAGATAACACATTCTTTCAGCTTTGTTGGTCTAAAGAAGTTTTTATGTGGACTTAATTTATTAAAGATATTTTCAGTGGGGAGAGAATTCTGGATTGACAGTTTTATTTTTTCAGCCTTTTAATATTTTTCCCATTCCTTTCTGGCTTACATAATTCCTGGAGAAAAGTATACATGAATACTTATATTTATTCCTTCATACAAGAGGTAAATACTTCAGGTTTTGTGGGATACATACTGTCTCTGTTGCATATTCATCTTCATAAAAAAATATAAAACATTCTTAGCTTTCTGGTCATACAAAATAAGGCGACAGACCGGGTTCAGCACATGGACCATTGCTTAATTACTGCTATTTTATATGACTTTTTCCTCCTCCTCCTCTTCCTCCTCATTATTATTATTTTAATAGTTTAATTATGAATTGCTTTGGTGTAGGTTTCTTCTTATTCCTTCTTGGTGTTTGTTGAAGTTTTTGGGTCTGTGGGCTTACATTCATCAAATTTGGGAAAAAAAATTGGCCATCATTTCTTTAGATTTTTTTCTTAAATCTATGGTCTTCATTGGACTCTAATTTCACACATATTAGACTACTTAATCTTGCCCTATCTGTCTGTCTCTGTGATTCTTTCCAGATTTTCTATCTCCCCACTTTATTTTGGATGGTTTTTGATACCATGTTTTTGATACTGTTTTTCTATAGTCTTATCTGATTCTACTCCTATCTAGTGGATTTTTCATTTCAGACATATTTTTCTTTGTCATAAATTCCATTTGGTTATTATGTATATTTTCCATTTATCCTCCAACTATGTTCATATTTTCCTTTAAATCTCTGAGCATTTTTATAATTGATTTTATAGTCCTTGTTGAAAAATTACCCCATTCCTGTCATTTTTGAGAATGCTTACATTGATGGATATGTCACTTACTTACTGGCCTCATTTTCCTGCTTCCTCACATGTGTGTGACTTTTTTCTTAAAGCAGATCTGGAACAGTTTTTCCTCTATAGCTAACTTAGCCTTACCACTAAGGCATGATCCTTCCAGAGTCTCTACACAGTACCCATGTTATTAATGAGTCTCCAGGCTGGATGATTAGGACTTGAATAACATTTTTTTCTGTTCTCTTTGGTAACTGTTTGGCTTACAATTCCCTAGTAATTGCACTTTCCTTAGTCTGCTTGCCCTTTGGAGTTTTATTTTTAAGGTGTACAGACTGGAATTCCACTAAAAACTCAGAAGACCCTTATGTAGATTACTGAAACTACTTCTCTGTGTAGCTCTCATCTCATGTTTTCTACCTTGTAAATTCTAGCCTTTTCAGCATCTTAAGTCCAATCCTCATGTTGTCAAGCCAGCAAAACTGATTTCTGTTGGGGATTCCCCCCACTGTACTGCATTTTGGAAATTTTCTCCAAGCATAAAACCACTGTCATTTATTTTTCTAATTCCAGTAATAATCCATACTTTCTGATGCTTAACATTTAAAACTGCTTATTTCATATAAGTTGGCTAGTTTTCTAGTTGTTCATGGGAGGATAGGGTCCTATTACAGGTTCTATTGTACCCCTGTCCTAATCAGTGGATAGTTTTTAACAGAGAGTCATGCAATTAACGAAGCCTGACCCTTGCTCCTTAAAAATGTCTCCTCTCCATGTAAGTCAGTGACATCCAGTACTTTCTGCTTTGTTTATGCCCAAGTGCTTTTCTGTCACCCTTTCTTTCCCTATTCTTCAGATTATAACTATTACCCAATATTTTACTTCTTTGTGTTAAAGAGAGCTCTCAGTCACACTGCTCTCTATTTTTCTCACTTTCCCTGTGACAAATATATGCAATATGAAACAAAAGCATATATGAATTGCTGAGTTTTTATAGCATCCCATGAAATTGATCATCTTAACCCTTATATATGTGTACTAAGACTGACCCTGAAAGAACTTAGCCAAAAAGATTTATCACCATCATGTAATGGAATTATGTCTGGAATTCAGTGATAAATATTTATCTGCAGAATGAATGAATTAATGCCTACAGTGATTTTCAGGCACTGAAATACTACTTCTTAGTTACAAACCATAATTTTCTCTGATTTAAAAGAGACCTAATGTTTTTAATATCACATTCCCTTTCTCAAGTGCAGTTGTGGAATGAACCGGACCTACAAAATTCTTGGTATGTAACCTAGAAGGTATTTTCCCATTAAAGCATCCTATCTTATTGTAGTATAGTGTACCTATTCACCCAGATGGACTCTAAAATTGCATTGCTGGGAAAAAGGAAGGAGGTGAGGAGAGAGAGAGAGAAAAGTTCTTTGGTGGATAGAGCTACAGGTTTAGAGAAAACATGAATTTTTTTGTCTTGTCCTCTCTTTGAAACAATTTCATTTTCTGAATTCTGGTTAACATGTTTTTTCCCACTCTGAATGGTTCAGAAAGCAGTAATCCTTACAGTCTCAAAGCCAAGCTTTTAAGTAATGACATCTGTCTTTGTGAGTTGAGGTACCCACAAAATTGCAAAGTTAGACACATGAATGAATAGAGGCACTCACACTTTCCACTCATAAAGATTAAGGGCAAGTTGACATTCTTTATACTCCTTTATTTATCCTGAAAGTCTCAGGAATTTTCCAGTTACAGGTTTTAGACCCTTAAAATAGTAAGCATGCTCAGCACAACATGATTCCAGTATTTCTGCTTTTAGTTTTATTTGTTTATTTTACAAACATTAATTTCTTGTCCAAAGTATATTATTTTGTCTCTGTTTAATCAGAAATCGAAAAGTAATGATAAAATATACAATATAAATTGAATATGAGCTTATTCACTGTAGTCACCATTGAATAGCCAATGCACATTTATTATTACCTGCTAGTCACTTAAGACAGTTATGAAACAAATTATTGTAAAAAACATTATTACTGAGAAAATCCTGACCCCAAATCAATGCTACTATACTAATAAATAATTAAGCAGGATCATTATTTTGCTATAACACTGACTTTCAAACATGAGAAAGATGTAATATATATATATATATATATGTATATATATATATGTATATATTCACAGAAATACATACATACATATCAATAACAAATGTCTTATTGTCATACTATATAGGAATTTTCAGTCAAAATGTCTTTATATTTAGTAGTATGAATTTCACAGACCACATACTTATATATTTTTTCTATATCAGTTATTCTGATCAGGAATTTAGCTTTTAATGTTTAAGACTCCTTATCATGCAAACAGATTAATATACATGTGAATATATACACACACATATCTGAATATAGAATATATATTTATATTGTATTATATACACACACACACATATATATTTATATGTATGTATATATATATATATATATATATATATATATATACACATACACATACGTATAACTTAATTAATAATTCTACCTGGTAGCAGAAACCTGAAACTTATAAAAAATAATAGCCCCTTTGAACTTTTCCCAGTAAATTTAGGGTCTTTCTTGTCCACCCCCGAATTGGTGTAAGTTCTAAACATCAGAGAATATAAGTAGCCTAATGGAATGCTGTGAAAATGGGTAGTAAGAACCTGGTCCTTAGAGTGCATCTACCCATTGCTGGCATCTGCTGAGAACAACTAGTAAAAATAAAAATAGTTAACATTTATGGAACATTTATACAGCCCTATGCTAGGTGCTTTATTTATAGATTAATTCATCTTATATCTTCAAAACAGCCCAATGGAATTAATACTGTTATTACTACCCTTGCTTTGTAAATAGGAAAATTGATGCAGAACAGTTACAAATAACTGGAGCCCACTAAAGGGCAATACAAGGGAAGTAAAATGATGGGGCTCCTCACTTCTAGGATCTACTGGAGCTTACATGGACTCTGGCTTTGTGTCCATCAAGCAAATATCTCCATTTAAACTCAAAATCATGGTTTAAGGAATTTCCCAAGTGTTAATAGTATCCCAAATGGGAACCTGCTTTTTCTCTCAATCTGTGTAGGGGTGCAGCAGCCTGAATAATTTTCACTTCAAGAAGACATTAGTCCATGGCTTGCTTTCTTTTTTCCCTATCATGCTTCTTCATGGAGATTTACCAGGTAAGAAATAGTCTTTCTAATAGAATATTTTTTTTTCTACATTAGTTATTTTGATCAGGAATTTAGCTTTAAATACTTAAAAGACTCCATATTATGGAACTCAAAAGCCTTTTCTGTCAAGACTATTATGTCTCCCTTCAATTCAAAAGCATATTCTGAAATTTAGGACACAAGAGCTGACTTATTTCTTAAATTATTTTTTCTTGCTAAATCTACCCTTTCTTGAGCAGTAAACCTAAAATACTCTTACTTTCTCTAAAATAGGGAGAAGGGTCATATGGGGAGAAATTCTAAATTAAAAACACATTGGTAATACTTCAAAATATTTTTCTATCATGATTTTGAAGCTCTATTTTTAAAAAGTTAAGAATTATCTTTATGGCTATCTTCAGACATTTTATATAAAAGCCACTTAGTGATCTCTTCCTTTTAAAGAGTTTGAGGGTCCTGGTGGAAATTCTAAGAAACCTAAACAATCATAATTCCTCCTCTGCCTTTTAAGAGGTAGAAGGAAAAGTAGAAATATTAGAGAGGAGCCAGAACCCTGCGGTTCTGGTTTCAACTCGGTCAATAACTAGTTGTTCTGCCAAAGACTAATCGCTTAACCCATAGTCTGTGAATTACCTAACTAACATTTTTAGAGCATCATCTATGGGTTGGACACTTAATATATGCTATTTGTTTAATTATCAATAGCACTCAGAAAGTTTAAGTAACTTGTCTAAGATCTTAGAGGAATTAACTGGCAAGATTATGACTGAAGGAAGCTATGTGTAATTCTAATATAACACCTGATATGTAAAATTTCATCTATGTCAAAATACTCTATAATTCTAAGGGGGGGCTGGCAGAAAGAGAAAGGCTCAGTCGAAGATTATTTTTGGAGGCTTTAAATATCATGTATTTTTTCTTACTGTGACCTGTGGAAAATACTACTTCTGAATGACAAAGCTGGATGCTCACTAGCCAAAACATTTTACCCCAGGAGGTCTTCTCTCTTCTTTGTACCTCTTATTTTATATGTAATACCTGTACTTTATCGTGTATTTTTAAAATTCTTACACATATAAGGCTTGCTAACCTCTCTAAAATTTGTTAATCATATCCATTCCTAGTGGTAGTTGTCAGGGACTCAAAAGGGTGGAATTTATCTTTCGCTATCTCCTCCAGGGCTAACATTCACATTAGGCAATGTATAATGTTTTCTCACCATGAATACTGTTAGGCTGACATCAACAGTGAAATATGTGAACTAAATCTTACCCCTAGCTAACATGATTTTTGCATTATAAAAATGTCATTTTAAAAAGGACAGTATACAATGACAAACAGTGTGTGGGCTTGTGTTGGAAATTAAATAATATAAAGGTTTTTCGGGTTCCCTTGGAGAATTAAATTAACTATAATTACATTTGCTTTTGCATGGAAATACTGGGTTGATTTGCAAATGTTAGTGAATTATTTTCCAGAAGCTCTGAATGATGATTTCTTGACTAATTGATAGGTGGAGAGGTATTGCACATAATTTAATTTCCTGAAATAGAGCTTACAGCTTTGGTAGTTTGCATTTGGAAACATTCTTTTTTATTTAAGTGATTGAGATAAAAAGTGTAGTCGTAAATTCTGTCAAAAATACTTAAGATTCATGAGTCCTCTACCTTGTGAGGTAATTTTCAGGCCCATTTTCATTTTTTTAACCAAGATTTTCTCATTTCATGGGTCTCGAACAATACTGGAGAACCCTAGCAAAAGTCCATTCTTCCCACTATTCACAAGCTTTAAATAAATAATAAGCATAATAATATGTTAAGGTTTGAAAGTAATTTGTGCCCACATTGTGAAGAGATTGTGACAACATAATAGTCACTAATTTCACAAAAGCATGATTTCCAGTCTTCTTTAGTTTTCTTCCTTTGGAGCAGTGGGTCTTAAATCTGGTTACACATTAGAATCATCTAGAGAGATTTAAAAATTAGTCATGTAACCAGAAACTGATATAAAAAGCATTGCCTGGGCACCTGGAGCACAAAAGTCTCCCAAGTGATTCTAACATGGAACCAAGGCTGAGAATCACAGATTTGTGCCTCTTTGTAAATTCTCAAGACATGCTCACTCGTGTTTGGGCAGCTGATTCAACCACCTTTTCCAGCTGGCTGCCTCACTATCCTTTTGCTTTAGGCAGTAAACCATGTGTCATTCCCAAGGCAATGGTGCTCTTATTCTGAGTCTGTTGCAGCTGATTTTCTCTTTAAGATATGGCATATGCATCACTGGTGCTTACATCTATAGCATTACTTTTTGCCGTGGACATTTCACTAATAGGCTCATAACATGTCTGTCACTGCTTACATTTTTCCCATGCTCCTGGTTTCTTTGCAACCTCTATCCAGGCAAGAAGGCTGGTAACAAGTCAGTAGAAAGACTTTCTTTTTTTCTCCTTATTTATCATAACAAGCAAAAAACTAGAGGACCCATCTAGAGTTCATTCAGAGGGGTAAAGGAATGTCTTGGATCATTTAAGATTTACATAGAACCAGAAAGAATTTAGTATAGTAAAGGCACAGGGGGATGATTGAAATAGAATACAAATAATTAGAAGAAAATGAATCTGTTAACTTTCTCTGAGTTTCTGAAGCTCTTGAACTAGGGAGATTTGTTAAATGAGTGAGGATAATATCCATGACAAAGCCAAAGGACTTCTCTTTATTTAATCAGTCTATTTCTGTTTTGTTTTCTTTTGCTTTTTTATATTCCACATGTAAGTGAAATTATATGGCATTTGTCTCTCTCTGTCTGACTTATTTCACTTAGCATAATACCATCTAGGTCCATCTTAAATCTAGGTCCTTGCCATGTTGCGAATGGCAAGATTTCATTCTTTTGTATGGATGAGTACTATACCATTGCATGGACATACAACATTTTATTTACCCATTCATCTGTCAATGGATATTTAGGTTGCTTCCACATCTTGGCTATTGTAAACAATGCTGCAATAAACTTGGGGATGCACATATTTTTCAGATTAATGATTTTTTTTTTCTTCGAGTAAGTATCCATAAGTGGAATTACTGGGTATTTTATTTTTAATGTCTTAAGGAACCTCTATACTGGCTACATCATTTTACATTTTACATTCCTGCCAACAGTGCATGAGGGTACCCTTTTCTCCACAATCTAACACTTACTACTTCTTGTCTTTTTGATACTGATATGATATGATATCTCATAGTGGTTTTGATTTGAATTTCCCTGCTAATTAGTGATATTGAGTATCTTTTCATATTACTGTTGGACATCTGTATGTTGTCTTCTTTGGAAAATGTGTATTCAAGTCCTCTGTTCATTTTTTAATTGGATTATTTATTTTTTTGGTGTTGGGTTGTATGAGTTATTTACATGTTTTGGATATTAAATGCTTTATCAGATATATCATTTGCCAATATATTCTCCTACTCAGTAGGTTACCTTTCCATTTTGTTGATGGTTTCCTTTGCTTTGCAGAATGTTTTTAGTTTGGTATAATTTCACTTGTTTATTTTTATTTTTGGTTTCCCAGGGGAGATAAATGCAGAAAAATTTTTTTTGCTAATGCCCATGTTCAAGAGATTCCTGGCTATGTTTTCTACTAGGAGTTTAGTGGTTTCAGATCTTACAGTTAGGTCTTTTATCCATTTCAAGTTTATTTTTGTGTATAGGGTAAGATAGTGGTGCAGAAAACAAACTGTTGGTTGCCATAGCAGGCATAAAGAGGTACAAACTTCCAATACAAAATATGTCACAGTGATGAAAAGTACAGCATAGGGAATATAGTCAACAATACTGTAATGTAACATGGTAACTACACGTATCATGGTGAGCATTTTGTATGTATATATAATTGCCAAATTGCTATATTATACACCAGAAACAAATATAATATTGTATAGCAACTATACATTAGTAAATTTTTTTAAATAAATGAAACAACGTCAACAACAAAAAGCAAAAGGGATAAAGGGCTTCAATCTGTTTCTGGATTCTGGGAAAAAATGATCTCTTTACCAACTGGCATAGAGAAATTTGGCAAGATCGGCCAGATTGAAAAACAAAAAAAGTGTGTGGGAGATGTGAGACATGTAACCTTGCTCAAGCCACTTTCAGTTCCTGGGTGACATGAGCTCTGGGGACTGAAAAACTGCTTTAGGGCGCCCAGGGGATAGCATAATGACCTCACAGCACAGCGTGGGGTCAGGCAGTTGATCGTGGGTCAACAGTTTGCAAGAACTGAGTGGAAACCACATCAACACAAGAGAAATGCCCAGTACTTCCTAGTACTATTGACTGAGCAAAATAAATAAAACATTCGTTCCTACACCATCATAGTCCAACACTGCTTGCAGAAATGGACAAATGACCAGCAACAACTCAGACCCAAGGATAAGCATGAGAGCCACTTTCCTGACTCTACAACTACCTCTACAAGGACAAGTCTCTGCACTCCCTCAGGGATACATTCAGATACCACCTATATGCAAATCAGAAGACAGAAACATACAAAAGACTAATTAATACAAGATAAACTGAAAGGATTGTTGAAAATGTGTGATTCTGACTAAGATTTCACAGGATTAGATACTTTGTTTTCCAAGTAACAGCTATGTGTAGACTCAGGAAGATCAGCTTGATAGTATTTTTTAAAGCACATTATACGTTATATACAATCACTGTATAAAGATGGAACCATATTGAGAAAAGCCACCAAACAGGAATAATCTTATGAACTCCCCTCCCAAACCTGGGTCTCACCCATCTTTACCCATTTGCTTATTATGATGGGAGGCATATCATCTTATCCCCTGAATCTTACTCCTTATTTTCTCTTCCCTATAACTTCATCCTTTCATTTTCTATAGGTTCTTTCACAATAGCTTTAAATATGTACAAACATTTCCAGCCATAAAATCATTAAGCAAAATGCAGAAAAAAAAACACAACCTTCCTCAGTTCAACATATTTTCAGCTACTACTCTATTTCCATTTATAGCTAATATAATTACATTAGTTCACACTAATTGTTTACACTGGATTTCTCCACCTATCACTTTGAAAATATTTTTGCCAAAACATCTGATCGATTCATTCCTAAATTCAAAGACTCTCTGTAGTCTTATCTTGGTTTCCCTCTGCAACATGCTCTTTATTTTGCATTCTGTAATGTTTTTTTCAGCCTTGCTTTCCTTTATCTCTCTGGCCACTTTGTTTTATCTTCCTTTATTATCTCCTCTTTAGACACTCCTCATAAATTCTGTCTTATATATATCTGTATTCTTATTCCCTGGTAAGTTCCCCAGAAAGAACCAAAATAAATGGATATTAAACAAATGAAGGGATAAACAGGTACCTATATTCCAAGATTCTGTAATCAATTTTATGTATTTGTTATACACTAATGTGAAAGAGTACATGAGAATACCTATGCATCTTAACACGTTTCTATCAAGAGTCCAACATAAACCTTTAGTCAAATATCATCCCCACATCTTTTTAAGAATGTCAAAAGCAAGGACCTCTGGAAAAATCCTTCCCAAAACAAAAGAAGAAAATACAGCAAATATAACTAAGTCTAAAAATGACCTAAAGACTACAGAGCAGACCACCTATACCTGGGGAAGAAGAAAAGACCACACAGAAAAGGGTAAAGTGGCAGAGCCAAGATCGAGAGGGATCCAAGCCCTCCCCCTACCTCAGACTACAGGTGGGAGAAAGAGGAAATGAATAGACGGATAGGGGGTTAGGAGCCCAGGAGTGCTGCACACCTGGCCCTGGAGAACTGCTCTGGGAGCATGAACCCACATCACACTGAGTTCTGTTGATTAGCGAGGCTGGACACCAGGAGTGCTCTGCCAATCTTGAAATCCAAAACAGAGGATGCAGTTTGAAAGACTTTCCAGCATGGGAAGGGGAACTAGAGGGACGAGGGATGGATGGAACTTTCTCCTCAGGAGAAAGGGCAGGTGGAGGATACCCACCTCACCACCAACCCTTCCTCAGCCCAACAGATCAGGAACTCTTGGATACCCCAGACGCACCATTCCCCTCACCAGCAACCCCAAGGCACCTGCATGCATGCACTGCCAGGAGACAAACCACTTAGCCTAGCAGCAGTGTCAGACTTTGCTGCCTGGCAGGCAAAAGTAGACTATCCCAGCATCTGTGGCTCTGTTCAGCCCAATAGGGGAGGTGTCTACAGAAGTCAGCTCCAAGGACTCCTTCCTGCCTGCAGGTGTCCAAACCTGGTGCTGTGATCTGGCCCTGGCAGAGCCATACATCAGCCCGTCCATGCCATTATCCCTGCAGCCCTAACATTGCTGCAGACCAGGCAGAAGGGAGTCCTATTCAAAGGAAGCTCAACAGAGACTCCTGAGCTGATCACAAAGGTGATGGCTGAAGCAAACTGTCAACACAGACAGAAATATGCCCCAACAGCTGGGGTCCTGAAAAATAGAACCAGGCACTAAAGTATAAAGAATCTTGAGCTTCTGGGCACCAAAGAATGCCTTCTACTCAAAGCTGTTATTCTATAGGCCAGAAGCATAATAGAGCCATCTACTACAAAAGAAGAAACACAGAAATCATAAGAAAATGAGTCGGTAGAGGCACATGATCCAAACAAAAGTACAGAACAGAACCCCAGAAAGAGGACTAAATGAAACAGAGATCACCAATATTCTTGACAAAATTTCAAAATAAAAGTCATAAACATACTCATGAATTAACAGAAAAGTATCCAAAAACTCAGGGAGGACTTCAACAAAGAGATAGAGACCTGAAAAAGAGCCACTCAGAACTGAAGAATACAGTATCTGAAATGAAACACACAATGGAGGGATTTAAGAGTAGATTAGTGCAAGTAGAGAAGATGGTGAATGAGACAGAAAACAGAGAACAGAAAAACAAAGAAGATGAAGAACAGAGAGAAAAAAGGATCTCTGGGAATGAAAGAATGATGAGAGTTTTGTGACCAATCCAATGAAGAAATATTTACATAATAGGGGTACCAGAAGGAGAAGAGAAAGACAAAGTGATAGAAAGTCTCTTTAAGGAAATATTATTGAAACTTCCACAATCTGGGGAAGGAAAGAGAAACTCAGGTCATGGAAGCTCAAGGGTCCCCTAACAAAAGGAACCTGAGGAAGACAACACCAAGACATATAATAATTAAAATGGCAAAGATTAAGGATAAGGATAGAGTGTTGAAAGCACCAGAAAGAGAAAAATATTACTTATAAAGGAAATTCCATGAGGCTTTCAGCAAACTTCTTGACAGAAACTCTAAAGACCATAAGGAATAGCATGATATATTTAATGCACTAGTGACCTCCAACCAAGAATCTTCTACCCAGTAAGAATATCATATGAATTTGAAGCAGGTATTAAACAATTTTCAGATATACAAAACTTGAAGGAATTTGCCACCACTAAGCCAGCTCTACAGGATATGTTAAAGAGACTGCTGCAGATGGAAATGACCCTAAGGCTAAATAGCTTTCACCAGTGGAAAAAAACCCACAGTAATGGCAGTGAACCAACTAATTACCAAGCAAGTAGGAAATTAAAACCAAACAAAAGAAGCAAAATCAACTATAGTCAAGGCATACACAAAAAGTGCAGATTATGACATCTAATCTGAAAAGGGGAAGAAGAAGAGGATGGAAAAAATATACCTTTAAATGAGGCTTGAAATAGGGTAATCAGCAATTTAAGATAGACTATTAGTAAAGAAGCATTCCTTGAACCTTTTGTAATGACAAAACAAAAGCCTACAATAAATACACACACTCAAAACTAAACAAATTGAAAAAAAGAAACAAATCCATTACAACACTAAAGAAAACCATCAATTACAAGAGAAAAGTGTAAGAGGAAGAAAGGGAGACGAGTTATAAGACACACACAGAAAATAATTAAATGGCAATAAGTACATACCTATCAATAATCACCTTAATGTAAATGGACTGAATACACCAATCAAGACAAGAATGGTAGAATGGATTAAGAAACAAGATCCATATATATACTGTCTGAAAGAGACTCATTTCACATAAAGACAAACACATACTAAAACTGAAGGGATGGAAAAAGATATTCTTTGTAAATGATAGGGAGAAAAAAGCAGGATTAGTACTGCTTATGTCAGACAAATTGATTTCAAAACAAAGAAAGTAACAAGAGATAAGGAAGGACATTAGTTACGATAAAGGGATCAGTACCACAAGAGGACATAACCACTATAAATATCTATGTACCCAAAAAAGGATCACCTACATTCATGAAACAGATACTAACAGAATTAAAGAGGGAAAAAGATCACAGCACATTCATTTTAGTAAACTTTTGCACATCACTCACATCAACAGAAAGATAAAACAGACAGAAAATAAATAAGGAGTCACTGAACAATATATTAGATCAGATGGTACTAGTACATCTACAGAATACTTCACCCGAAAGCAGCAGGATGCACATTTTTCTCAAGTGTATATGGACCATTATCCAGAATAGATCACATACCAGGCAACAAGAAGAGTATCAATAAATTTAAAAAGACTGAAATTGTATGGCAGATTCTCACACCACAATAGTATGAAACTGGAAATAAATTACACAAAGAAAACAAAAAAGCCTACAAACACATGGGGGTTAAACAACATGCTTCTATATAACCAATGGATCAGTGAACAAATTAACAAAGAAATAAAGCAATCCATGAAGAAAAATGAAAACAAAAACACAGCCCAAATTTTGGAAAGCAGCAAAGGCAGTTCTAAGAGGAAAATACAGAGCAATGCAGACCCACCTCAAGAAACAAGAAAAATACCCCCAAAACAGTCAAAAGTTACAATTAAAGAAACTGGAAAAAGAAGAACAAATGAAGTCCAAAGTTAGTAGAAGGAGGGACATTATAAAGATCACAGCAGAAATGAACAAAATAGAGAAAAAAAATATGAAAAATCAATGAAACCATGAGCTAGTTCTTTGATAAAATAAACAAAATAGATAAACACCTAAACAAACTTATCAACAAAAAAAGAGAATGTACATACAGAAACAGAATCAGAAATGAAGAAGGAATAATACAACAGATACCAAGGAAATACAAAGAACTATTAGAAAATACTATGAAAAATTATGTACCAATAAATTGGACAACTTAGAAGAAATGGACAACTTCCTAGGAAAATACAACCTTCTAAGACTGAATCAGGAAGAAACAGAAAATCTGAATAGAACAATTACCAGCAATGAAACTGAACCAGTTATCAAAAAACTCCCCCAAAATAAACAACAATTGCAGATGGCTTCACAACTGAATTTTATCAAACATTTAAAGAAGAGATAATACCCATTCTTCTTAAAGTATACCAAGCATTAGTATACTAATACTTTCCAACTCATTATAGGAGACAAGCATTACAGGAGACAAGCATCATTTAAATTCCAAACCAAGATAAAGAAACCACATGAAAAACAAAATTAAAGGCCAGTATCTCTGATGAACATAGATGCAAAAATCCTCAAAAAATATTAGCAAATGGAATTAAAAAATGCATCAAAAAGATAGCCCACCATGACCAAGTGGGATTTACTGAATGGATGCAACAATAGTACAATATTCATAAATCAATCAATGTCATACACCACATTAACAAAAAGAAGGCTAAAAGCCACATGATCATCTCAATAGATGCTGAAAAAGCTTCTGACAGAATTCAACATTCATTCATGATAAAAACTTTTAGCAAAATGGGTAAGAGGGTAAGTACTACAACACAATAAAGGCCATGTATGACAAACCCACAGCCAACATCACACTTAACAGTGAAAAGCCGAAAGGTTTTCCTCTAAAAGTAGGAACAAGACAAGGATTGCTATTCTCACCACTTTTATTTAATGCAGTATTAGAGGTCTTAGCCATGGCTATCAGACAACACAAAGAAATGAAAGCATCCAGATTGGTAAGGAAGAAATTAAACTGTCACTGTTTGCAGATAACGTGATATCATATGTAAAAAAACCCTAAAGATTCCACCAAAAAACTACTAGAACTAATAACTGAATTAAGCAAAGATGCAGGATACAGAATCAATACACATAAATCTGTTGCATCCCTATATACTAACAAGGAACAACAGGTATATCAGGAAAACAAATCCATGTACAATTGCATCAAAAAGAATAAAATACCTAGGAATAAACCTAAACAAGGAGGAGAAAGACTGAAAACTATAAGACACTTATGAGAGAAATTAAAGAAGACACTAATACATGGAAATCTATCCCTTCCTCCTAGACAGGAAGAATTAATATTGTCAAAATGGCCATCCTGCCCAAAGCAATCTACAGATTCAATGCAATAACTATTAAAATACAGACAGCATTTTTCAATGAAGTAGAACAAATAGTTCTAAAATTCATGTGGAACTACAAAAGAACCTGAATAGCCAAAGTAATTTTGAGAAAGGAGAACAAAGTTAGGGGTATTACACTCTCTGACTTCAAGCTCTACCATAAAGCTACAGTAATCAAAACAATATGGTACCAGCACCAGAACATACCTATAGATCAGTGGAACAGAATACAGAGCCCAGATATAAACTATGCATATATGATCTATTAATATATGATAAAGGAGCTGTGAATATACAACGGCAAAAGATAGCCTCTTCAACAACTGGTGTTGGGAAAACAGGACAGCTACATGTAAGAGAATGAAACTGGATTATTGTCTAACTCCATTCAAAAAAGTAAACTCTAAATGGAACAAAAACCTGAATGAAAGTCATAAAACCATAAAATTCTTTAAAAGAATTTAAAAATCTCTTGAATATAAGAATGAAAAAATTTTTCCTGGACACATCTCCTCATGAAAGGGAAACAAAATAAAAAATGAACAAGTCAGACTACATCAAACTAAAAAGCTTCTGCACAACAAAGGACATCAGGATAAAAAATGGACATTCTATGATTTGGAAGAATATATTCACAACTCACTCATCTGATAAAGGGTTAACATCCAAAAGCTATCAAGAACTCATACTCCTCAGCACCCCAAAAACAAATAACCTGATTAAAAAATGTGCAGAGGGCCTTGGCAATTCAAGAAGGCAGCATGAGATGTGTGACACAGAACCCATCCTAATACCACATATATTATGAAAATACAGTTAATACAACTAATCCTAAAAGAGTAAAAGGCTTCAGGCTGCCCTAGACTGCATACACCTGGAGAAAAGAGCAGACCTCACAAAACAGGGTAATGCACCAGAGTCTTGATCCGGTGGGACCCAAGCCCTTCCCCTACCTCAGGACACTGGCAGGAGGTAAGAGAAGTAGAGTGGGGAGGGGGTGAAGCCTAGGACTGCTGAACACCAGCCCTGGAGATCTGCTTTGGGAGCACAAACTTACATTGCATGGTGTTCTGGAGATTAGTGGGCTTGGAAAGCTAAGCAGGTGGAATACTTGGAGAGATTGAGATTCCAGATGTTTGTGGAGGACAGGGATCCATATCTGGCTGCTTAGGGACAAAGGAAAGGTGGGCAGACTAAGAGGCTTCCTAGTAGCAAGAGGGCAGCAAAAGTGGTGGGGTCTGTAAGGAGCTTGCTGCTCAGGAGAAGGAATAGGTGAACAAGGTTGTCTGGGCATGTTCTGCACAGCAGGGTGGGAACTTTCAGGACCTTCAGGTGCTCCATACCCCTGGCTGGCTACTCAGCTCCAAGGTCCCCACTGTGATATACAGCCTGCTGGCAATGGCTCGCAAACTGGAAGTCCCTGTGATGGCATCAGGGCAGCCACAGAGAGGCCTCACCTATGGTAGCTAAAGATGCAAAGCACAGAAGCTTCCACCTGTGTGCTTGGCCCAATGGTTCTGACCGTGGAGATAGACATAGCAGTCAGGAAGCAGAAAATAGCTCTTTCCTCCCCCTAGACACCAGCACTGCTCCCCTGCAATCTGCAACATCACTCCAGGGGTTGAGCAGTTCCAGAGACTAGCACATCTGGGCACTAGAGGGCTCCACATACAAATATGAAAAGTCAAAGGAACCTGGATCAAACAAAAATCTTGCCAACAGAAAAAGGGCCAAATGAAACTGAACTCACCAATATTCCTGAAAGAGACTGCAAAATAAAAATCATAAACATGATCATGGAGGTACATAAAAGCATTCAACAACTCAGAGATGAATTTAAGATGGAGATTCAATCATTAAGAAATTCCATATCTGAAATGAAACATACAATGGAGGCATTTAAAAACAGATTAGATTCAGTAGAAGAGATGATAAATGGAATACAAATTAGAGAAAAGGAATACAATGAAGATGAGGCACTGAGAGAAAAAATGATCTTTAGGAATGAAAGAATATTGAGAGAACTGTGTGAAAAATCTAAATGGAACAATATTTGTATTATAGGGGTATCAGAAGAAGAAGAGAGAGAAAAATGGACAGAAAGTGTATTTGAGGAAGTAATTGCTGAAAACTTCCCCAATCTGGGGAAGGAGTCCCTCAGGCCATGGAGGAGCACAGATCTCCCAACACAAGGGACCCAAGGAAGACAAAAACCAAGACACATAATAATTAAAATAACAAAGATCAAAGAAAAGGACAAACTTCTAAAAGGAGCTAGAGAGAGAAAAAAGATCTTATAAAAAGGAAAACCCATCAGGCTATCATCAGACTTCTCAGCAGAAACCTTACAGGCCAGAGGGAGTGGTATGCTTTGTTTAATGCAATGAAGCAGAAGGGCCTTGAACCAAGAATACTCTATCTGGCAAGACTATCATTTAAATTTGAAGGAGGGATTAAACAATCTCCACAAACCATTTCCACAGTGTATTTTGTAGGGGCTGCTATAGGTGGAAGTGTTCCTATGGCTAAACAGCTGTCACCAGGAGTAATAAAACCACAGCAAAGTAAAATAATTAGTTACTCAACAGATGCAAAATCTACTCAACTATCCTGAAGTCAATCAAGGGACAAAGAGTACAGATTATGATACCTAATATATAAAGAAGGGAGGAGGAAGAAAAAGGAAAAAGAACTTTTTGGTTGTGTTTGTAATAGCATGCTAAGTGAGTTAAATTGACTGTTAGATAGTAAGGGAATTTACCCTTGACACTTTGGTAACCACGAATCTAGAGCCTACAATGGCAATGCCTACATAACTTCCAATAATCACCCAAAATGTAAATGGTTTGAATGCACCAATCAAAAGACATAGAGTCACTGAATGGATAAAAAAACAAAACCCATCTATATGCTGCCTACAAGAGACTCACTTTAAACATAAAGAAAAACACAGACTAAAAGTAAGGGATGGAAAAAGATATTTCATGCCACTTATAGGGAGAAAAAAGCAGTAGTTGCAGTACTTGTAAGATCAGACAAAATAGACTTCAAAACTAAGAAAGTCACAAGAGACAAAGAAGGGCACTACATAATGATAAAGGGGTCAGTCAAACAACTGGATATGACTATTATAAGTATCTATGCACCCAACACAGGATCACTTACATATGTGAAACAAATACTAACAGAATTAAAGTGAGAAATAGAAGACAATGCATTCGTTTTAGGAGACTTCAACACACCAGTCACTCCAAAGGACAGATCAACCAGACAGAAAATAAGGACACAGAGGCACTGAACAACATATTAAAACAGAATGACCTCAAAGACATTTACAGAACACTTCTTCCAAAAGCAACAGGATACACATTTTTCTCAAGTGTACATGGAACATTTTCAAGAATAGATCATAAGCTAGGCCACAAAAATAGCCTCAGTAAATTAAAAATGATTGAAATTGTATCAACCAGCTTCTCAGATCACAAAGGTATGAGACTAAAAATAAATTAACAAAGAAAATGAAAAAGCCCACAAACACATGGAAGCTTAATAACATGCTCCTAAATAATCAATGGATCAGTAACCAAATAATAACAGAGATCAAGCAATATATGGAGACAAATGACAATAATACTTCAACACTGCAAAATCTGTGGGATGCAGCAAAGGTCTGCTAAGGGGGAAGTATGTTGCAATGTAAGCATACCTGAGGAAAGAAGAACCATACCAAATGAACACTCTAAACTAACAATTAACAAAACTAGGAAAAGAAGAACAAATGAGGCCCAAAGTCAGTAGAAGGAGGGACATAATAAAAGTTAGAACAGAAATAAATTAAATCAAGAAGATAAAACAATAGAAAGAATCAATGATAGCAGCAGCTGGTTCTTTGAGAAAATAAACAAAATAGATAAACCCCTAGCCAGACTTATCAAGAAAAAAGAGTCAACACATATAAAGAGACTCAGATATGAAAAAGGAAAAATTACTACAATCACCACAGAAATACAAAAAATGATGAGAGAATACTATGGAAAAATATATGATAACAAACTGGATAACCTAGAAGAAATGGACAACTTTCTAGAAAAATAACAACCTTCCAAGGCTGACCTTGGAAGAAACAGAAAATTTGAAGAGACCAACTACAAGCAAGGAAAATATATTGGTAACCAAAAACCTACCTAAGAACAAAACGCCTATACCAGATGATTTCACTGCTGTATTTTATCACACATTTAGTGAAGACCTAATACCCATCCTCCTTAAAGTTTTCCAAAAAGTAGAAAAGGAGGGCATACTTCCAAAGTCATTCTATAAGACCAGCATCAATCTAATACCAAAACCAGGCAAGGACTACACAAAATAGAAAATTAAAGACCAATATCTCTGGTGAACATAGATGCAAAATACTCAACAAAATATTAGCAAACTGAATTTAAAAATACATAAAAAAGATCATCCACAATGATCAAGAAGGATTTATTCCAGGGATGCAAGCATGGCTTAACATTCAAAAATGCATCAACATCATCCACCACATCAACAAAAAGGACAAAAACCACACGATCATTTCCATAGATACTTAAAAAGCATTCGACAAAATTCAACACCTATTCGTGATAAAAACTGTCAACAAAATGGGTATGGAAGGTAAGTACCTCAACATAATAAAGGCCATATATGACAAACCCACAGCGAACATTATACTTTAGAGTGAGAAACTGAAGGCTTTTCCTTTAAGATCAGGAACACAACAAGGTTTCCCACTCTACCCACTTTTATTCAACATAATTCTGGAGGTCCTCGCATGGCAGTCAGACAACACAAAGAAATAAAAGGTATCTAGAGTGGCAAGGATTAAATTGTCCCTGTTTGCAGATGATATGATATTGTACATAAAAGACCCTTAAAGAATCCACTCCAAAACTACTAGATCTCATATTTGAATTTATCAAAGTTGCAGGATATAAAACTGATGCACAGAAATCTGTTGCATTCCTCTACACTAACAATGAGCTGGCAGAAAGAGAAATCAGGAAAACAGCTCAATTCACAACTGCATCAAAAAGAATAAAATACCTAGGAATAAACCTAACCAAGTAAGTGAAAGACCTACTCCCTGAAAACTACAAGACACTCATGAGAGAAATTAAAGATGATACAAATAAATGGAAACATATCCTGTGCTCTTCAATAGGGAGAATTAATATTGTGAAAATGGCCATCCTGCACAAAGCAATATACAGATTCAATGCAATCCCTATTAAATTGCCAACAGCATTCTTCAACGAACTAGAGCAAATAGTTATAAATTTCATATGAAACCACAAAAGATCCCGAATAGCCAAAGCAATCCTGAGAAAGAAGAATAAAGTGGGGGGAGATTATGCCCCCAACTTCAAGCTCTACTAGATGATTTCACAGAAACCAAGACAATTTGGTACTGGCACAAGAACAGACCCATAAACCAATGAAACAGACTAGAGAGCCCAGATATAAACACAAGCATATGTGGTCAATTAATATACGATAAAGGAGCCATGGATATACACTGGGGAAAAGACAGCCTCTTCAACTGCTGGTATTGGTAAAACTGGACAACTACATGCAAGAGAATGAAACTAGATTATTGTCTAAACCCGTACACAAAAGTAAACTCAAAATGGATCAAAGACCTGAATGTAAGTCATGAAACCATAAAACTCTTAGGAAAAAACAGAGGTAAAAATCTCTTGAATATATACATAAGCAACTTTTTCCTGAACACCTCTCCTTAGGCACAGGAAACAAAATCAAAACTGTACAAACGGGACTACATCATGCTAAAAGTTTTCTGTGCAGCAAAGGATACCATGAGCAGAACAAAAAGGCATCCTACAGTATGGGAGAATATATTTGTAAATGACATATATGACAAGGGATTCAACATCTAAAATATATAGAGAACTTACACACCTCAACACCCAAAAAAGCAAATAAGCCAATTAAAAAATGGGCAGAGGAGCTAAACAGACACTTCTCCAAAGAAGGAATTCAGATGGCCAACAGGCACATGAAAAGATGCTCCACATCAATAATTATCAGGGAAATGCAAATTAAAACCACAATGAGTTATCACTTCACACCAGTTAGGATGGCCGACATAGAAAAGACTTTTAACAACAAATGCTGGCAAGGATGTAGAGAGAGGGGAACCTACATACACTGCTGGTGGGAATGTAAATTAGTTCAACCATTGTGGAAAGCAGTATGGAGGTTCCTCAATAAACTAAAAATACCATTTGACACAGGAATTCCACTCCTAGGAATTTACACTAAGAATGCAGGAGCCCGAGGAGCCAAGATGGCGGCGTGAGTAGAGCAGTGGAAATCTCCTCCCAAAAACACATAGAGCTATGAAAATATAACAAAGAAAAATCTTCCTAAAATAGAGACCACAGGACACAGGACAACATCCAGACCACATCCACACCTGCAAGAACCCAGCGCCTTGTGAAGGGGGTAAGATACAAGCCCCAGCCCGGCGGGACCCGAGCGCCCCTCCCCCCGGCTCCCGGCGGGTGGAGAGAAACCGGAGCGGTTTTTTTGTTTTTTTTTTTTGGCGAGCGCTTTTTGGAAGCCTTAGAGGGACGGGCCCCCGTTGCTGGGGAGGCAGGGTGGCGGGACCGGTGAGGAGGTGCCTGGGAACGGCGCCGGAGGACAAAGAATATCCCGCGTTTCTCCCTGCGAGACCTGGGGGCGGGTGCCTGAGACCGGTGCCTGAGGACGGAGGAGGTCGCGCGTTTTTCCCCTTTTTTTTTTTTTTTCTCTTTTTGGCAAGCGCTTTTTGGAAGCCTTGAAGGGACGGGGACCCCAGTGCTAGGGAGGCACGGTGGCGGGACTGGTGAGCGGGTGGCTGGGACTGGCGCCTGAGGACAAAGAATATCCCCCGTTTTTCCCTG
Source organism: Manis javanica (assembly GCF_040802235.1). Taxonomy (NCBI): domain Eukaryota; kingdom Metazoa; phylum Chordata; class Mammalia; order Pholidota; family Manidae; genus Manis; species Manis javanica. The sequence goes on from NC_133161.1 coordinate 82,049,081, forward strand.
CGGGACCGGTGGGCGGGTGCCTGAGACCGGCACTTGAGGACAGAGGAAATCGCGCGTTTTTCCCCTTTTTTTTTTCTCTTTTCTGCGAGTGCTTTTTGGAAGCCTAAAAGGGACAGGGACCCCGGTGCTAGGGAGGCAGGGCGGCGGGACTGGTGAGCGGGTGCCTGGGACCGGCACCTGAGGACAAAGAATATCCCGCATTTTTCCCTGTGGGACCGGTGGGTGGGTGCCTGAGACCAGCACCTGAGGACGGAAGAAATCGCGCGTTTTTCCCCTTTTTCTTCTCTCTTTTTGCCGAGTGCTTTTTGGAAGCGTTGAAGGGACAGGGACCCCGGTGCTAGGGAGGCAGGGCGGCGGGACTGGTGAGCGGGTGCGTGGGACCAGTGCCTGAGGACAAAGAATATTGAGCGTTCCTTCCCTGCGGGACCGGTGGGTGGGTGCTTTTTGGAAGCCTTGAAAGGACAGGGACCCTGGTGCTAGGGAGACAGGGCAGCAGGACCAGTGAGCGGGTGCCTGGGACCGGCACCTGAGGACAAAAAAAAAAAAAAAAAAAAATCGCTTGTTTTTTCCTTTTTTTTCCTTTTTTTTTTTCTCTTTGTTTCTGTTCCCTCTCTCATTGTTGCTGCTGTTGTTTTGGTTTGGAGAGTGCTTTTTGGAAATCTTAAAGGGGCAGGACAGGTCACTTAGACCAGAAGCAGGGAATCTGGGGATCTCTGGGCACTCTAACCCCCTCGGCAGCAGGGAGCACAGAGGCCCCTTACGGAGATAAATAGTCTCCTGGCTGCTCCCCCTCCAACGGGGCTCCACCATTTTGGAGGAACAGCCCCAGCCAGGCCGAGCCCACAGCAACAGCGGAGATAAACCCCAAAGCAACTGGGCAGGAAGCAGAAGCCCTGTCTGCGCACAGCTGCCCAGCACAAGCCACTAGAGGTCGCTATTCTCCCAGGAAAAGGCTACAAACCAACAAGAAGGGAAGCTCTTCCAGCGGTCACGTGTACCAGCTCTGCAAACTATCTCTATCACCATGAAAAGGCAAAACTACAGGCAGACAAAGATCACAGAGACAACACCTGAGAAGGAGACAGACCTAACTAGTCTTCCTGAAAAAGAATTCAAAATAAAAATCATGAACATGCTGACAGAGATGCAGAAAAAAATGCAAGAGCAATGGGATGAGATGCAGAGAAAAATGCAAGAGCAGTGGGATGAAGTCCGGAAGGAGATCACAGATGTCAGGAAAGAGATCACAGAAGTGAAACAATCCCTGGAAGGATTTATAAGCAGAATGGATAAGATGCAAGAGGCCATTGAAGGAATAGAAGCCAGAGAACAGGAACGTATAGAAGCTGACATAGAGAGAGATAAAAGGATCTCCAGGAATGAAACAACACTAAGAGAAATATGTGACCAATACAAAAGGAAAAACATTCGTATTATAGGGATACCAGAAGAGGAAGAAAGAGGAAAAGGGATAGAAAGGGTCTTTGAAGAAATAATTGCTGAAAACTTCCCCAAACTGGGGGAGGAAATAATCGAACAGACCATGGAATTATACAGAACCCCCAACAGAAAGGATCCAAGGAGGACAACACCAAGACACATAATAATTAAAATGGCAAGGATCAAGGACAAGGAAAGAGTTTTAAAGGCAGCTAGAGAGAAAAAGGTCACATATAAAGGAAAACCAATCAGGCTAACATCAGACTTCTCAACAGAAACCCTACAGGCCAGAAGAGAATGGCATGATATACTTAATGCAATGAAACAGAAGGGCCTTGAACCAAGGATACTGTATCCAGCACGACTATCATTTAAATATGATGGTGGGATCAAACAATTCCCAGACAAGCAAAAGCTGAGGGAATTTGCTTCCCACAAACCACCTCTACAGGGCATCCTACAGGGACTGCTCTAGATGGGAGCACCCCTAAAAAGAGCACAGAACAAAACACACAACATATGAAGAATGGAGGAGGAGGAATAAGAAGGGAGAGAAGAAAAGACTCTCCAGACAGTGTATATAACAGCTCAATAAGCGAGCTAAGTTAGGCAGTAAGATACTAAAGAAGCTAACCTTGAACCTTTGGTAACCACGAATCTAAAGCCTGCAATGGCAATAAGTACATATCTTTCAATAGTCACCCTAAATGTAAATGGACTTAATGCACCAATCAAAAGACATAGAGTAATAGAATGGATAAAAAAGCAAGACCCATCTATATGCTGCTTACAAGAAACTCACCTTAAACCCAAAGATAAGCATAGACTAAAAGTCAAGGGATGGAAAAACATATTTCAGGCAAACAACAGTGAGAAGAAAACAGGGGTTGCAGTACTAATATCAGACAAAATAGACTTCAAAACAAAGAAAGTAACAAGAGATAAAGAAGGCCACTACATAATGATAAAGGGCTTAGTCCAACAAGAGGATATAACCATTCTAAATATATATGCACCCAATACAGGAGCACCAGCATATGTGAAGCAAATACTAACAGAACTAAAGAGGGAAATAGACTGCAATGCATTCATTGTAGGAGACTTCAACACACCACTCACCCCAAAGGATAGATCCACCGGGCAGAAAATAAGTAAAGACACACAGGCACTGAACAACACACTAGAACAGATGGACCTAATAGACATCTATAGAACTTTACATCCAAAAGCAACAGGATATACATTCTTCTCAAGTGCACATGGAACATTCTCCAGAATAGACCACATACTAGCTCACAAAAAGAGCCTCAGTAAATTCCACAATATTGAAATTCTACCAACCAATTTTTCAGACCACAAAGGTATGAAAGTAGAAATAAATTCTACAAAGAAAACAAAAAGGCTCACAAACACATGGAGGCTTAACAACATGCTACTAAATAATCAATGGATCAATGAACAAATCAAAATAGAGATCAAGGAATATATAGAAACAAATGACAACAACAACACTAAGCCCCAACTTCTGTGGGATGCAGCGAAAGCAGTCTTAAGAGGAAAGTATATAGCAATCCAGGCACACTTGAAGAAGGAAGAACAATCCCAAATGAATAGTCTAACATCACAACTATTAAAACTGGAAAAAGAAGAACAAATGAGGCCTAAAGTCAGCAGAAGGAGGGACATAATAAAGATCAGAGAAGAAATAAACAAAATTGAGAAGAATAAAACAATAGCAAAAATCAACGAAACCAAGAGCTGGTTCTTTGAGAAAATAAACAAAATAGATAAGCCTCTAGCCCAACTTATTAAGAGAAAAAGAGAGTCAACACAAATCAACATAATCAGAAATGAGAATGGAAAAATCACGACAGACTCCACAGAAATACAAAGAATTATTAAAGACTACTATGAAAACCTATATGCCAACAAGCTGGAAAACCTAGAAGAAATGGACAACTTCCTAGAAAAATACAACCTCCCAAGACTGACCAAGGAAGAAACACAAAAGTTAAACAAACCAATTACAAGCAAAGAAATTGAAACAGTAATCAAAAAACTACCCAAGAACAAAACCCCGGGGCCGGACGGATTTACCTCGGAATTTTATCAGACACACAGAGAAGACATAATACCCATTCTCCTTAAAGTGTTCCACAAAATAGAAGAAGAGGGAATACTCCCAAACTCATTCTATGAAGCCAACATCACCCTAATACCAAAACCAGGAAAAGACCCCACCAAAAAAGAAAATTACAGACCAATATCCCTGATGAATGTAGATGCAAAAATACTCAATAAAATATTAGCAAACAGAATTCAACAGTATATCAAAAGGATCATACACCATGACCAAGTGGGGTTCATCCCAGAGATGCAAGGATGGTACAACATTCGAAAATCCATCAACATCATCCACCACATCAACAAAAAGAAAGACAAAAACCACATGATCATCTCCATAGATGCTGAAAAAGCATTTGACAAAATTCAACATCCATTCATGATAAAAACTCTCAGCAAAATGGGAATAGAGGGCAAGTACCTCAACATAATAAAGGCCATATATGATAAACCCACAGCCAGCATTATACTGAACAGCGAGAAGCTGAAAGCATTTCCACTGAGATCGGGAACCAGACAGGCATGCCCACTCTCCCCACTGTTGTTTAACATAGTACTGGAGGTCCTAGCCACGGCAATCAGACAAAACAAAGAAATACAAGGAATCCAGATTGGTAAAGAAGAAGTTAAACTGTCACTATTTGCAGATGATATGATACTGTACATAAAAAACCCTAAAGACTCCACTCCAAAACTACTAGAACTGATATCGGAATACAGCAAAGTTGCAGGATACAAAATCAACACACAGAAATCTGTAGCTTTCCTATACACTAACAACGAATCAATAGAAAGAGAAATCGGGAAAACAATTCCATTCACCATTGCATCAAAAAGAATAAAATACCTAGGAATAAACCTAACCAAGGAAGTGAAAGACTTATACTCTGAAAACTACAAGTCACTCTTAAGAGAAATTAAAGGGGACACTAATAAATGGAAACTCATCCCATGCTCATGGCTAGGAAGAATTAATATCGTCAAAATGGCCATCCTGCCGAAAGCAATATACAAATTTGATGCAATCCCTCTCAAATTACCAGCAACATTCTTCAATGAATTGGAACAAATAATTCAAAAATTCATATGGAAACACCAAAGACCCCGAATAGCCAAAGCAATCCTGAAAAAGAAGAATAAAGTAGGGGGGATCTCACTCCCCAACTTCAAGCTCTACTACAAAGCCATAGTAATCAAGACAATTTGGTACTGGCACAAGAACAGAGCCACAGACCAGTGGAACAGATTAGAGACCCCAGAAATTAACCCAAACATATATGGTCAATTAATATTTGATAAAGGAGCCATGGACATACAATGGCAAAATGACAGTCTCTTCAACAGATGGTGCTGGCAAAACTGGACAGCTACATGTAGGAGAATGAAACTGGACCATTGTCTAACCCCATATACAAAGGTAAACTCAAAATGGATCAAAGACCTGAATGTAAGTCACGAAACCATTAAACTCTTGGAAAAAAACATAGGCAAAAACCTCTTAGATATAAACATGAGTGATCTCTTCTTGAACATATCTCCCCGGGCAAGGAAAACAACAGCAAAAATGAGCAAGTGGGACTACATTAAGCTGAAAAGCTTCTGTACAGCGAAAGACACCATCAATAGAACAAAAAGGAACCCTACAGTATGGGAGAATATATTTGAAAATGACAGATCTGATAAAGGCTTGACGTCCAGAATATATAAAGAGCTCACACGCCTCAACAAACAAAAAACAAATAACCCAATTAAAAAATGGGCAGAGGAACTGAACAGACAGTTCTCCAAAAAAGAAATACAGATGGCCAAGAGACACATGAAAAGATGCTCCACATCGCTAATTATCAGAGAAATGCAAATTAAAACTACAATGAGGTATCACCTCACACCAGTAAGGATAGCTGCCATCCAAAAGACAAACAACAACAAATGTTGGCGAGGCTGTGGAGAAAGGGGAACCCTCCTACACTGCTGGTGGGAATGTAAATTAGTTCAACCATTGTGGAAAGCAGTATGGAGGTGCATCAAAATGCTCAAAACAGACCTACCATTTGACCCAGGAATTCCACTCCTAGGAATTTACCCTAAGAACGCAGCAATCAAGTTTGAGAAAGACAGATGCACCCCTATGTTTATCGCAGCACTATTTACAATAGCCAAGAATTGGAAGCAACCTAAATGTCCATCTGTAGATGAATGGATAAAGAAGATGTGGTACATATACACAATGGAATACTACTCAGCCATAAGAAGTGGAAAAATCCAACCATTTGCCGCAACATGGATGGAGCTGGAGAGTATTATGCTCAGTGAAATAAGCCAAGCGGAGAAAGAGAAATACCAAATGATTTCACTCATCTGAGGAGTATAGGAACAAAGGAAAAACTGAAGGAACAAAACAGCAGCAGAATTACAGAACCCAAAAATGGACTAACAGGTACCAAAGGGAAAGGAACTGGGGAGGATGGGTGGGCAGGGAGGGATAAGGGGGGGGAAGAAGAAGGGGGGTATTAAGATTAGCATGCATGGGGGGGAGGGAGAAAGGGGAGGGTGGGCTGCACAACACAGAGAGGACAAGTAGTGACTCTACCACATTTTGCTAAGCTGATGGACAGTAACCGTAATGTGGTTGTTAGGGGGGACCTGATATAGGGGAGAGCATAGTAAACATAGTATTCTTCAGGTAAGTGTAGATTAAAAATTTAAAAAAAAAAAAAGAAAGAAAGAAAGAAAAGGGGGATTACTCCTTAACAGGATAAAACTATTGGTAAATCAAAGATCAACGCATGCTTTAAATATCCTTAATGTTGATCACTTAAAGGGTGTCAGATGATCAGCTATGGAGGTACTCTTTTCTGATAATATTCCTTTCTCTTAATTAAAAAAAAAAAAAAAAAAGCAGTTACTGTGTGCTGACCTCCAATGAGTTCTGCACAGTGGTATAGAGGGCATGTCAAAGTGTGGGCAAAGGGTCTGTTTGTTTCTACGCAGAAGATCAAGGCCTAGCTTGGATACCCAGAAAATGAACTAAGATACGATATGAGGAGGAGCTTCCGGCATCAGCACTCTCTGGAGGACTCGTGCCGGGGGATGATCATCAAAAAGCCTCCACAGGGATCCAGACGATGCTGCGGTTGTGGCTGCATCCAGCCCACCGTCTCCTGGACTTGCCATAAGAAGGAGAAGGGAGATGTCTAGGCTGGCATGTGCATACAGTGAGACAACGAATTTGACTGGATCTGTACTGTTGGAACTCAACCAGGAGTTGGGAGGGGTGCAAGTTGTAGCACCCCAAAATCTCATGACTATAGACTATCTATGGTTAAAAGAACATATGGGATGTGAACAGATCCCAGAAATGGGCTGCTTTAATTTGTCTGATGGTTCAAGTACAGTTGGACAATATCCATCATATCATAGACAAATTTTCACAAATGCCTAGGGTGCCTAAATGGTTTTCTTGGCTTCACTGGAGATGGATGGTAATTATAGATTTGCTTTGTTTATGTCACCGTATTCCTATTATGTTAATATATGTGTGCAAATTAGTTAGTAGTTTAAAACCTATACATACTTAAGGTACTATACAAGAAGATATGTCAAAGAAATAATCAATCCTCCCAAGTTTCCTTCGTATGCTACATCTATAGCTTTTCTTCTTCCTTCCTAATTACAACCCTTAAATAGAATTCGTGCCTCATATCGAATTTACCGAGTATCATAATTCCTCCAGGTGGTAAAGATACCTTGAGACAAGTGCTGGGCATAGAAGCCACAGGGCATAAATCTGCAAAGAAGTAAAAAGCTAACCTTTGCAAACAATATGGCTTCTCTCTCACTTACCAACTTTACATTTCCCTGTATGGCCCCGGAAGATGACTGGTTAGCCAGAGACGGGTAAGATTCCTCAAGGGAGGAACAACCTAAGACAGGCACAGTCGCAGGGGGGCCATCAGGTGAGAATTTGGGGATCAACAGAGGTGAGGCTCAGAACCTCACCCCCCCTGCTTTGAGAGAAATCTTCTGCATCCGTGGATGTCTTGCTGCCCTTGTCTAGCCTGGATTAATACTTAGTCCATAGGCACACACCTGATCATCTGATCATCTATATTTGCCTTCTTACAGCACTAAACTATGTTTTCTACCTTTATCTTGCATCTACCTACCACTTCAGCATTTTATTAAAAATAAAAATAATAATAATAATAGGAGAAATGGGGGATCAACATATAAATCAAGTACAAAAATCAAATGAATATTCATATTTGACCTGATGGTTTATAGGTCATATTGCATGATCAAAACCGAAAGTTTCTGTGATGAATGCCCTTGTACTGTTCACCATGTAAGAATTTATTCACTCTGTAAGAATTCGTTCACCATGTAAGAACTTGTTCGTTATGCTTCAGAAGATTGGAGACTGACGAGAATTAGGGTTGAGATGGATTAATGATTGTACATTGAGCATTGACCCCCCTATACTGAATTTTATTGTTGTTAACAACCATTTGATCAATAAATATGAGAGATGCCCTCTCAAAAAAAAAAAAAAAAAAAAAAAAAGAATGCAGGAGCCCAATTTGAAAAAGACATATGCACCCCAATGTTTATTGCAGCACTATTTACAGTAGCCACAAAATTGAAGCGACCTAAGTGTCCATCAGTAGATGAACGGATAAAGAAGATGTGGTACATATACATAATGGAATACTATTCATCCACACGAAAAAAACAAATCCTACCATTTGCAACAACAAGGATGGCACTACAGGGTATTATGCTCAGTGACATAAGTCAGGAGACAGACAAGTACCAAATGATTTCACTCATCTGTAGAGCATAAGAACAATGCAAAAACTGAAGGAACAAAACAGCAGCTGACTCATTGAATCGAAGAATGGACTAACGATTACCAAAGGGAAAGAGACTTTGGAAGGTGGTTGGGAATGGAGGGATTAGGGGATTAAGGGGCATTATGAGTAGCATACATAATGTAGGTGGGGCAAGGGGTAGGAAGTATAGCCCAGAGAAGGCAAGCAGTGTCACTATACCATCTTATTATGCTGATGGACAGTGACTGTAATGGGGTATGTGATCGGGACTTGATAACAGGGGGAATGTAGGAACCACAGTGTTGTTCATGTGAAACCTGAGCATAAGATTGTATATCAATGACACTTTAATTTTAAAAAAAAGAAAGAAAAAGAAAATAAAGTTTTCTCCCACTTTATTTCTCCCTTTAACTGATTTCAGTTTCAAAGGTATTTTGTACCCAGAGTTACATACATTTACAGGAGCCACTTCACATGTTGTGTCATCTATAGTCACTCGTTTATTAGCTCTCAATTACTTAGTGCACAGTCTTTTTAAGAATACTTTTATTCCAAATTTGCTTTAGAGACATATGGTACTCCAAGAAATTACATTAAAATTACAGGAGCATTGTTAACTCCAGAGGGACATTATTTTCCCAGCCCAAGGCAAAATACCTTTGATTTGAAATCAGTCAAAGGGATAAATAAAGTGGGAGAAACCCATTTATTGCCTAGAATCAATTGTCCACTTCTGTTCACCTGTGCCCCTGGAGACTAGGCTATTATAAAAGGACCCCACCCAATATCTTTGTTCCAGATAAGTCCCCTCTGGCCTTTGTAATTACCTATTAATATGGTGACAGACTAGTTGTCTCCACCCTTTGGAAACATCTTATTGATATGGATATGAACTAAGGCCAGGTAAGAGATTCTGGAAATGTTGCACTTTTACCCACAAGCATGTAGGAAGTTAACATTTATTCTTTATTTAAACAATGATTTTTTAATACATCTGTTCCATTCAAAACTGAATCTTAAATATATATATAATACTAACTTTAGAAGATTAATTTCTTGTTTATAGGATTTAAAAAATATTTGTGTGTTACAATATTATATGAAAGAATTATATTACAAAATAATATGTTCAGTGGCCATATCTAATGTAAGTAAAGCCTGAGGTGAGGTTAAAGGCAGGAAAACCCAGTTGGAACAGCTATTCCAGAACAACTGGCTTGTTCCAAGACTTTCTGAAGCAAGCCAAGATTTATGATCACCCTATTTAAAAATAGGATTGGGAGGGAAGACAGAAGAGGGATGCTAAGGAAGATTGTGGAATGAATTTGGTCCACTTGAGAAAGGACTAAGACCACTTCCTACTGGCATAATACTAGTGGCTGCCCACAGACTGTTTTTTTTTTTCTTTTTTTCTTTGTTTGTTTTATTTATTGTTTTTTTCTTTATTTTTTAAAATTTTATTTTGGTATCATTAATTTACAATTACATGAAGGACATTATGTTTACTAGGCTCCCCTCTTCACCAAGTCCCCCCCACATCCCCATTCGCAGTCACTGTCCATCAACAAAGTAAGATGCTGTAAAATCACTACTTGTCTTCTCTGTGTTGCACAGCCCTCCCCATACCCCCCCCACACTATATATGCTAATCATAATGCCCCCTTTATTTTTTTTCCTGCCCTTATCCCTCCCTTCCCACCCATCCTCCCCAGTCCCTTTCCCTTTGGTAACTATTAGTCCATTCTTGGGTTCTGTGCTTCTGCTGCTGTTTTGTTCCTTCAGTTTTCTTTTGTTCTCATACTCCACATATGAGTGAAATCATTTGGTACTTGTCTTTCTCTGCCTGGCTTATTTCACTGAGCATAATACCCTCTAGCTACATCCATGATGTTGTGAATGGTAGGATTTGTTTTTTTCTTAGGGCTGAGTAATATTCCATTGTGTATATGTACCACATCATCTTTATCCATTCATCTACTAATGGACATTTAGGTTGATTCCATATCTTGGCTATTGCAAATACTGCAGCGATAAACATAGGGGTGCATCTGTCTTTTTCAAACTGGAGTGCTGCGCTCTTAGGGTAAATTCCTAGAAGTGGAATTCCTGGGCCAAATGGTATTTCTATTTTGAGCATTTTGAGGAACCTCCATACTGCTTTTCACAATGGTTGAACTAATTTACATTCCCACCAGCACTGTAGGAGGGTACACCTTTCTCCACAACCTCACCAACATTTGTTGTTGTTTGTGTTTTGGATGGTAGCCATCCTTACTGGTGTGAGATGATATCTCATTGTGGTTTTAATTTGCATTTCTCTGATGACAAGCGATGTGGAGCATCTTTACATTTGTCTGTTGGCCATGTGAATTTCTTCTTTGGAGAACTGTCTATTCAGCTCCTCTGCCCATTTTTTAATTGGATTATTTGCTTTTTGTTTGTTGAGGTGTGTGAGCTCTTTATATATTTTGGATGTCAACCCTTTATCGGATCTGTCACTTTTGAATATATTTTCCAATACTGTAGGATACCTTTTTATTCTATTGATGGTGTCCTTTGCTGTACAGAAGCTTTTCAGCTTGATATAGTCCCATTTGTTCATTTTGCATTTGTTTCCCTTGCCCAAGGAGATATGTTCAAGAAGAGGTCACTCATGTTTATTTCTAAGAGATTTTTGCCTATGTTTTTTTCTAAGAGTTTTATGGTTTCATGACTTACATTCAAATCTTTGATCCATTTTGAATTTACTTTTGTGTATGGGGTTAGACAGTGATCCAGTTTCATTCTCTTACTTGTAGCTGTCCAGTTTTGCCAGCACCATCTGTTGAAGAGACTGTCATATCCCATTGTATGTCCATGGCCCCTTTATCGAATATTAGTTGACCATATATGTTTGGGTTAATGTTTGGAGTCTCTATTCTGTTCCATTGGGCTGTGGCTCTGTTCTTGTGCCAGTACCAAATTGTCTTGATTACTGTGGCTTTGTAGTAGAGCTTGAAGTTGGGGAGTGATACCCCTCCCACCTTATACTTCCTTCTCAGGATTGCTTTAGCTATTCAAGGTCTTTGGTGGTTCCATATGAATTTTTGAACTATTTGTTCCAGTTCATTGAAGAATGCTGTTGGTAGTTTGATAGGGATTGCATCGAATCTGTATATCGCTTTGGGCAGGATGACAATTTTGACAATATTAATTCTACCTAGCCAGGAGCATGGGATGAGTTTCCATTTGTTAGTGACCTCTTTCATTTCTCTTAAGAGTGTCTTTTAGTTTTCAGGGTATAGGTCTTTCACTTTTTTGGTTAGGTTTATTCCTAGGTATTTTATTCTTTTTGATGCTGTTGTGAATGGAATTGTCTTCCTGATTTCTCTTTCTATTAGTTTATTGTTAGTGTATAGGAAAGCCACACATTTCTGTGTGTTAATTTTGTATCCTGCAACTTTGCTGAATTCTGATATTAGCTCTAGTAGTTTTGCAGTCTTTAGGGTTTTTTATGTACAATATCATGTCATCTGTAAATAGTAACAGGTTAACTTCGTCTTTACCAATCTGGATTCCTTGTATTTCTTTGTACTGTCTAATTGCTGTGGCTAGCACCTCTAGTACTATGTTGAATAACAGAGGAGAGAGTGGGTATCCCTGTCTTGTTCCTGATCGCAGAGGAAAAGCTTTCAGCTTCTCGCTGTTCAGTATGGTTTGGCTGTGGGTTTATCATATATGGCCTTTATTATGTTGAGGTTCTTGCCCTCTATACCCATTTTGCTGAGAAGTTTTATCATGAATGGATGTTGAATTTTATCGAATGCCTTTTCAGCATCTATGGAGATGATCATGTGGTTTGTGTCTCTCTTCTTGTTGATGTGGTGGATGATGTTGATGGATTTTCGAATGTTGTACCATCCTTGCATCCCTGGCATGAATCCCACTTGGTCATGGTGTATGATCCTTTTGATGTATTTTTGAATGCGGTTTGCTAATATTTTGTTGAGTATTTTTGCATCTACATTCATCAGGGATATTGGTCTGTAGTTTTCTTTTTTGGTGGGGTCTTTGCCTGGTTTTGGTATTAGGGTGATGCTGGCTTCATAGAATGAGTTTGGGAGTATTCCCTCCTCTTCTATTTTTTGGAAAACATTAAGGAGAATGGGTATTATGTCTTCTCTGTATGTCTGATAAAATTCTGAGGTAAATCCTACTGGCCCTGGGGTTTTGTGCTTTTGTAGCTTTTTGATTACCGCTTCAATTTTGTTGCTGGTAATTGGTCTGTTTAGATTTTCTGTTTCTTTCTGGGTCAGTCTTGGAAGGTTGTATTTTCCTAGGAAGTTGTCCATTTCTCCTGTTTCCCAGCTTGTTAGCATATAGGTTTTCATAGTACTCTCTAATAATTCTTTGTATTTCTGTGGGGTCCGTCGTGACCTTTCCTTTCTCATTTCTGATTCTGTTGATGTGTGTTCACTCTATTTTCCTCTTAATTAGTCTGGCTAGAGGCTTATCTATTTTGTTTATTTTCTCAGTGAACCAGCTCTTGGTTTCATTGATTTTTTGCTATTGTTTTATTCTTCTCAATTTTGTTTATTTCTTCTCTGATCTTTATTATGTCCCTCCTTCTGCTGACTTTAGGCCTCATTTGTTCTTCTTTTTCCAATTTTGATAATTGTGACATTAGACCATTCATTTGGGATTGTTCTTCCTTCTTTAAATATGCCTGGATTGCTATATACTTTCCTCTTAAGACTGCTTTTGCTGTATCCCACAGTAGTTGGGGCTTTGTGTTGTTGTTGTCATTTGTTTCCTTATATTGCTGGATCTCCATTTTGATTTGGTCATTGATCCATTGATTATTTAGGAGCGTGTTGTTAACCCTCCATGTGTTTGTAAGCCTTTTTGCTTTCTTTGTACAGTTTATTTCTAGTTTTATGCCTTTGTGGTCTGAAAATTTGGTTGGTAGGATTTCAATATTTTGGAATTTACTGAGGCTCTTTTTGTGAGCTAGTATGTGGTCTATTCTTGAGAATGTTCCATGTGCACTTGAGAAGAATGTGTATCCTGTTGCTTTTGGATGTAGAGTTCTGTAGATATCTATTAGGTCCATCTGTTCTAGTGTGTTGTTCAGTGCCTCTGTGTCCTTACTTATTTTCTGTCTGGTGGATCTGTCCTTTGGAGTGAGTGGTGTGTTGAAGTCTCCCAAAATGAATGCATTGCATTCTATTTCCTCCTTTAATTCCGTTAGTATTTGTTTCACATATGTTGGTGCTCCTGTATTGGGTGCATATATATTTATAATGGTTATATCCTCTTGTTGGACTGAGCCTTTTAGCAGTATGTAATGTCCTTGTTTATCTTTTGTTACTTTTTTTATTTTGAAGTCTATTTTGTCTGATACTAGTATTGCAACACCTGCTTTATTCTCTCTGTTGTTTGCATGAAATATCTTTCTCCATCTCTTGACTTTTAATCTGTGCATGCATTTCCGTTTGAGGTGAGTCTCTTATAAGCAGCATATAGATGGGTCTTGCTTTTTTATCCATTCTTTTAATCTGTGTCTTTTGATTGGTGCATTCAGTCCATTTACATTTAGGGTGATTATTGAAAGGTATGTACTTTTTGCCATTGCAGGCTTTAGATTTGTGGTTACCAAGGGTTCAAGGTTAGCTTCTTTACTGTCTACCTTAACTCGCTTATTGAGCTATTATAAACACAGTCTGATTATTCTTTATTTCTCTCCCTTCTTATTCCTCCTCCTCCCTTCTCATATGTTTAGTGTTTTGTTCGGTGCTCTTTTTAGGAGTGGTCCCATCTAGAGCAGTCCCTGTAAGATGCCCTGTATAGGTGGTTTGTGGGAGGCAAATCCCCTCAACTTTTGCTTGTCTGGGAATTGTTTAATCCCTCCTTCATATTTAAATGATATTCATGCTGGATACAGCAGTCTTGGTTCGAGGCCCTCCTTCTGTTTCATTGCATTAAGTATATCATGCCATTCTCTTCTGGCCTGTAGGGTTTCTGTTGAGAAGTCTGATGATAGCCTGATGGGTTTTCCTTTGTAGGTGACCTTTTTTCTCTCTCTGGCTGCCTTTAACACTTTGTCCTTGTCTTTGATCTTTGCCATTTTAATTATTATGTGTCTTGGTGTTGCCCTCCTTGGATTCCTTGTCATGGGAGTTCTGTGTACCTCTGTGGTCTGAGAGGCCGTTTCCTCCCCTAGTTTGGGGAAGTTTTCTGGCAATTATTTCTTCAAAGACACTTTCTATCCCTTTTTCTCTCTCTTCTTCTTCTGGTTCCCCTATAAATCGGATATTGTTCTGTTTCGATTGGTCTCACAATTCTCTTAAACTTCTTTCATTCCTGGAGATCCTTTTATCTCTCTCTGCATCAGCTTCTCTATGTTCCTGTTCTCTGTTTTCTAGTCCATTAATGGTCTCTTGCATCTTGTCCATTCTGTTTTGAAGTCCTTCCAGAGCTTGTTTTATTTCTGTATGCTCCCTCCTTAGTCCTTGCATATTTCTCTACAAGTCCATCAGCATGGTTATGACTTTTGTTTTGAATTCTTTTTCAGGAAGACTGGTTAAATCTATCTCCCCAGGTTCCTTCTCAGGGGAAGATGTAGCTGATACCAAAGCTGTCTGGGTTAGTCTTGTCTGGATCAAATTTTTTTGCCTTTTCATGTTGATAGGTGTAGTGGAGTGCTCTTGACATGTCTATCAGCTAGGAGAGTCAAACCTCTTTCCACTTGGCTCCTGGCCTTTCTTTACTGGGACAACTGCGACCCCTAGCGGCTTGTGTTGGGCAATTGCATGTAGACTGGGTCTCTGTATCTTGCCTGGCCGTTATGAAGGAAGCTCCCTTGCTGTGGGCATGGCCAGCGCTCTATGCTATGGCGGGGCCCCAGAGGGGTAATGGATGGGGACTGTTTGGCTGTTTACCTCCGTGAGGATTCTCAGAGCTGTTGCCCAGGGGGTTAGTGTGCCCGGAGTTCCCTGGAATTTCCAGCTGCTGGACTGTGACCAGGGATGCTTCCATCCAACAATGGGGTCCCCATCCCTGTAAGACTTTCAAAAAGCACTCACTTTTCTTTGTCCCAGGAGCGCCAGCTTCGGGACCTGGTCACAGGTCTTACTGTCCTGTTTCCCTAGTTTCCAGCACCCCATGCATGCACTGTGTCTGTGCTCTGGTGCAGATGGCTAGCACTGGGTGTTTAGCAGTCCTGGGCTCCCTCTCCCTCCCCACTCTGACTCCTCTCCTCCCACCAGGAGCTGGGGTGAGGGGCCTCAGGTCCCGCCGGGCCGGAGCTTGTATCTTACCCCTTTCACCAGGTGCAGGGTTTTCGTAGGTGTGGATGTAGTCTGGCTGTTGTCCTGTGTCTTCTGGTCTCTCTTTTAGGATTAGTTGTATTTGTTGTCTTTTCAAAAATAGATACATTTTTGGGAGGAGATTCCCACTGTCCTACTCACTCCACCATCTTGGCTCTGCCTCTCCCACAGAACGTTTTTTTTATGGTGTTATTTTCAAATATAATGGGAGAGCCTCTAGAAAAGAATTGGTCCACTTGTGAATGAACCTGTGAGAAAAATGCACGTAGTTATTGACACAATAAGTGCCTTTAAGAACTCTAAATATATGTCATACACGCTGTTTATGGTTCATACTGTCTGATGCTCTGATTCCAAGTTGTGATGCTGAATGGTCTGTACTTGCATGTAGACATTACAATACAATCTGTTTGGCTTCAGTGAAGCTATCATTCTGAATCTAGGAAATATTCTGAAAGTATTGTGTCTTTTATTTGCTTTTTCCCTCCTCAGATATAACCTAGAATAAACCCAACTCTGCTGTGGAAAAATAAGGAAAAACTCCTAAATCAAAAAATGGAAACTACATGGAATCCAGGAAACAAAATAAATAGCAGTATTATTTATTCTGTTTACATTAGCTTTTTGCTTCTCTACTAATTTTTAATGACATGATAATTTTGGCACATGTATACATGATTTTCTGTAGAGAATTTTTGGGGAAAAGAAATCTCATGTTGATAAAGCACACATTTGTTGAGATAATCAAGATGAGTTTTACCATTTAATCATAATGGATTTCTATACTCAAAGTTGAGTTTGTCAAACATTTTTTTCCCACGTCAGAGCATCCACACATTATAATAAAGCACAAAAAGAATGTCGGGTGTTAAGTGGTACATGTTACTTCCACTTCCACTGCAATGGCCATGAATCAGTCATATGGCAAACCTAACCATGAAGTTGCTTGGAAAAGAAGTGTGGTTGTAAGACCAGGAGTAAGAGGAAAGAGTGATAGAGGAGACTACTTTCAGTAAGCTGGAAGTAAGGAACAATAGACTTGGACCAAGATGGGTAGGGAAATGTGTAGGAATAAATAAATGGATAATATTTGAAAAGATTAACTGGTAGTCGGTAATTGGTTCAACATGGGAGTCAAAGTGGAAATGAAGACATTAAGACTTAGAGATTGCAACTATGGCTAGATAGTAGATATTAAATTAAGACTCCAATTAATCAATAATGACTCCCAAGCAAAAGTTCTAAGACCACTTGAGTAAAAGTAGAATACACACACACACAAATACATACATGTACATATATGTTTACATAATACTTGTGTTTTCTGTTTTAAGAAGAAAGTCATTATGGAAAATTATTTTAGCTCGTGGATATTGAAGAAGAACAGATGCATTTAAAAATGGATTTCTAATAATATTGGCAATGTTCCTAAAGTTATTTCATTTAAATTCCTTTTTCCCAATGCAAAGGTTAAAGTTCCCCTTTGCAGTTAAGGTGAGTATGAAGTAAATCACAACTGAACCTTGAAAACTGGAATTGCAAAGTTTATATACCTAAGTGACTGTACCTTTAATGAGAACACACCTTAACTTTAACTCCAAAAATATTCTGGCAAGCTACTTTCAACAATATTATCTCTGGCAAACCACACTTAATTTCAAATTCAAAGACTTTATCTTTGGCAACATACACCACAGCTAACCACCTATAAGCCATTACCTCTGGTAGTGTTCATACAATCCAAATTTTGTAACTTCATCTTCAGGGAATTGATTTTAAAACACCATAGAAATCTTTAATTGAGCCAGCAAATAATGAAAATAGAAATGTGCACATTTATTCAGCTTTAATTTCTGGTTTTTCTTTTACTGATTTTTGTTTTGTCTAAAATAAGCAACATCACAAAAATTAAAGGGGAAATAAATCCAGTTTCCTTAGTATGAACATTAGAAAACAAGTTGAGTTTCATATTTTATGTGGTTAAATAATTTTATTAGTTTTGTGAATATAATGGAGAGGATACAGAACATATCAAAATAATTAAAAATGTATTTCTATTAATTGAAAAAAAGAACCAGAGTAAAAGAGTAAAAATTAATTTATTACTTCTGATTGTGCAGCCTCTTTACCACATGGCTATGTATCCTGAATTTCTTGGATGAGAGATGTCTTGAGTAATATCCAAAGTAATTTCCAAATCTTGGACTCTATTCCAAAGCTCAACAGATGCAGTCAGCAATAATGCAAAGAACTTAAAACAAACACAAATTTCTTGAGAAACAATATCTTGGATTAAATCAATCTTTCTCTATTTCTAGACTCTTCCTTTTTGCTTTTTTAATTTGAGGATCTTTAATTTTTCTTTAAAGTTCACTGCAGATTATCAAAGACATGCAAATTTAACTGACAGCAAATTACAATTTTTGCCTACATTTTGAAAAATCATCCAAAAATTCCTAACACAATTGAGGTTGATATTCAGGTAAATTTCTGGTACATACATTGCTGCTAACAATTTATTCTATAGCAAGCTATTTGGGAAATATTCTATCTCCCACTTCTCAGCTCAACAAATAACATTCGTGCTTATTTAAAAGTATAGATGACCAAGAATTAACCTACATCACAATAAATAAATTTGTCTACATCTATTGTATTTTGCCTTTCATCCTGGTCAAAACAGATAAACTCTCAGCTTCCATCTAAAATCAACCCCTACACTAACCTACAGTTCATATCTTTTACTATTTAATTCACTTTATTTAGCTCAATTTATTTTGCTTGTATCATAAATTTTCCTTCATTATTATTACCAACATCCTAGTTTGAAATGTCTATCTTAATATAAAGTCCCCTATACTCTACATGTTCCTTTAGTTAAAACCTTCTGTATTTAAAACCGATTTAGAAAAAAAAAATCCTTAAAGGGGTTGTCTATAGTTTTTAACTCAAATTTTTCACCTTCACATTTCTCTTCTGCTTAATCTTAAAAAAGTTTTATTCAAAACATTTTACTGAAATTGGTCTTGACTGGTCATTGAGGTTATCAATGATCTCTCTCCATATTGGATTGTCAATTCACAGTTCTCTTATATAACCTATCACCACTATTCAATATTGTTGATAATTCTTCCTATTTGAATGATTTCATAAATTTATTTCTATGATTCCACACTCTACTAGGTTTCCCCCAACATCAATGTTTACTTTTTCCATCTCCTATGCTGATTCAACTTTTTCCCACTTTAAAATGCTGGATTTCCCTCTGTAATAGTCTCTTCTCTCATTTCAAAGCCAGTCCAATGACTTTACAAAACTCCTAAACTTAAGAGTTCCCAAATCTTAGGTCCAAACATGAATATGCATATTTCTTCTCCGTTGGTTTGGGAAGGTTGAAGAATGGGGAAAAGAAGGGTATGGGAGAAAAAAGGGAGGCAAAAGAACCATGAAAAATACAGTCTCCATTGCTGTGGGATAAGATACTCAATTCTCACTACAAAGTTGTTTGTGTCTCTGGGATACAATACCTCCTTCCTCCCTTCCCCTGAATCATTCACAAGTCTATAACACAAGCACAGTTTTGAATGAGGGAGGTTAACTTTGTAAACAGTAAAATGTACATCTGGGTCCCTGTGAGCCTGAATACAAACTAAATTTTGGAAAAACAAGATAATCTATAAACTAAACTAATTAAGAAGTAGAAAAATGGAATCAGAAGAGACCTGATGATGTAAACTCCTTTTGGGATCTGTCAACATGTGAAGAAAGAAATGATACAATGTGCTATAAACCATTAGGGATAGTGATGATAGCTAATTTCCAGATTATGCATGTACAATCCCATCTGCAGGCTATTATCAACAAAGAGGCATGATATGGAAATATGAGGTGAAAATCTGTGGTGAAATAAAATATTTATTTTAATTACTTTCTATTCAATACCTGGGCAAATAAATTGAATCTGAGTATGAAACTCAATAGGGAGAACAGGACATAATTTTTTCATTGTCTCTTTTAACTGGTAAGTAATAAAATGTCTTATACAACCCAGAGTGCCAAAAAAAGGGCCCTATGAATAAAAATACATGGCCTCAAATAGATTCATACATATCTATTTACATAAATTGAGACACTTGAATTTAATGTTGGAAGAGAATATGAAACTATGAGAAATAATTCATGTGAGATTTTAGAACTGAGTGTATCTAGAAATTAATCAACTTATAACCTACTTTAGAGTTTGCTTGTATATTTTAATTTCATGAATTTTTCATAAGGTAAATGAATGTCAAGTTAATAAAGTGGCCTGAAATTCTTTATCAAAATCACATATATATATGCAATGTGTCAAAGTAATACAGTTGTCAAATAAGAAAACTAGAGTTCCCTTCTTCCTCTATTCCTGTCATCCAGAGGACAGTGACCAAATCTTGCATTCCTTAGCTAGTAAACTATTTGGAGTTGGAGATGTTTACCAACCACAGACTTGAATTTGTAAAGTCAGCACTACAGAGGCTATTACTTCATACATGTACTTATCTAGATTTGGGATTGCAGCCAACAAATGCATGGGGATGTCTTAGCATTAGTTTCAAACTTCTCCAATTCATATCTTATTTGCATTGGAAAAGCCTTATTGCATTGGCTTTTCCTACACAAATGGAATTCTATATTAGAAAAGTGAAGTAAATTTAAGAAAATATGACAATCCTGAAGAAAAGCAGTAAGAGTAAAAATACATAAATTAAAATGTGACATAGTTATATATTTTCTTATCAGTAAGTGAAGTTTTTTATTTTAAAATACATAAATACACTCAATGTGGACACTGTTCTGTAGTGTGACAGGTGCTCTTAATACTTCTGGATTGTCAACTGATATCACCATATCAGGATCACTGTATAAAAATCCTTTTAAAGTTTTCTGTTATCTAATGTCTTTTTTCTAATACTATCTTTTTATTATTATTATTATTTTTATTAAGGTATTATTGATATACACACTTATGAAGGTTTCACATGAAAAATAATATGGTTACTACATTCACCCATATTATCAGGTCCCCCCATATAACCCATGGCAATCACTGTCCATCAGTGTAGTAAGATGCCACAGTCACTATTTGCCTTCTCTGTGTTACACTGTCTACCCCATAATCCCCCCCACACCATGGGTGCCAATCATAATATGCATCAATCCCCTTCTCCCTCCCTCCCCAACAGCCCTCCCCCACCTCTCCCCTTTGGTAACCACTACTCCCTTCTTGGAGTCTGAGTCTGCTGCTGTTTTGTTCCTTCAGGTTTCCTTTGTTGTTAAATTCGACAAATGAGGGAAATCATTTGGTACTTGTCCTTCTCTGCCAGGATTATTTCACTCAGCATAATATCCTCCAGCTCCAACCATGTTGTTGCAAATGATAGGATTTGTTTCTTTGTTTTGGCTGAAGAGTATTTCATTGTATATATGTACTACCTCTTCTTTATCCATTTATCTACTGATGGACACTTAGGTTGTTTCCATATCTTGGCTGTTGTAAATAGTGCTGCGATAAACATAGGGGTGTATATGTCCTTTTGAATCTGAGAACTTGTTTTCTTTGGGTAAATTCCTAGGAGTGGAATGCCCAGGTCAAATGGTATTTCTTTTTTAGTTTTTTGAGGAACCTTCATATTGCTTTCCACAATAGTTGAACTAACTTACACTCCCACCAACAGTGTAGCAGGGTTCCCCTTTCTTCACATCCTTGCCAGCATTTGTTGTTCTTAGTCTTTTCGATGCTGGCCATCCTAACTGGTATGAGGTGATATCTCATTGTAGTTTTAATTTGCATTTCCCTGATAACTAGTGATGTGGAGTATCTTTTCATGTGCCTGTTGGCCATCTGACTTTCTTCTTTGGACAATTGTCTATTCATATCCTCCATCCATTTTAAAATCAGAATATTTGCTTTTTGGTTGTTGAGATATGTGAGTTGTTTATATGCTTTGGATGCTAACCCTTTGTGGATATGTTGTTTACAAATATATTCTCGAATACTATAGGGTGCCTTTTTGTTCTGCTGATGGTGGCCTTTACTGTTCAGAAGATTTTTAGCATGATGTAGTCCCATGTGTTCATTTTTGCTTTTGCTTCTCTTGCCTGAGGAGATGCGTTCAGGAAAAAGTTGCTCATGTTTATATTCAACAGATTTTTGTCTATGTTTTCTTCTAAGAGTTTTATGGTTTCATGACTTACATTCAAGTCTTTGATCCATTTTGAGTTTATGCTTGTGTACGGAGTTAGACAATAATCCAATTTCAGTCTCTTTCATATAGCTGTCCAGTTTTGCCAACACCAGTTGTTGAAGAGGCTGTCATTTCCCCATTGTATATTCATGGTTCCTTTATCATATATTAATTGACCATATATGCTTGGGCTTATATCTGGCTCTCTAGTCTGTTCCATTGGTCTATGGTTCTGTTCTTGTGCCAGTACCAAATTGTCTTGATTACTGTGGCTTTGTAGTAGAGCTTGAAGTCAGGGAGCATAATCCCTCCAGCTTTCTTCTTTCTTCTTAGGATTGCTTTGGCTATTCGGGGTCTTTTGTGGTTCCATAAGAATTTTAGATCTAGTTTGTTGAAGAATGCTGTTGGTATTTTGATAGGGATTGCATTGAATCTGTATATTATTTTAGGCAAGATGGCTGTTTTGACAATATTAATTCTTCCTATCCATGAATATGCGATGTGTTTTCATTTATTCGAATCTTCTTTAATTTCTCTCATGAGTGTCTTGTAGTTTACAGAGCAAAGGAAGTCTTTCACTTCGTTCATTAGGTATATCCCTAGGGATTTTATTCTTTTTGATGCGATTATGGATGGAATTGTTTTCCTGATTTCTCTTTCTGCTAGTTCATCATTAGTGTATAGGAATGCAACATATTTCTGTGTATTAATTTTGCATCCTGTAACTTTGGTGTATGCAGATATTAGACCTAGAAGTTTTGGAGTGGATACTTTGGGGATTTTTATGTACAATATCATGTCATCTGCAAACACTGACAGTTTAACTTCTTTTTAGCAGTCTGTATGCTTTTTATTTTGTTGTGTTGTCTGATTGCCATGGCGAGGACCTCCAGAACTATGTTGAATAGCAGTGTACAGAGTGGGTACCCTTGTCATGTTCCCAGTCTTAAAAGAAAAGCTTTCAGCTTCTCGCTGTTACATATGTTGTTGGCTGTAGGTTTGTCACATATGGCCTTTATTATGTTGAGGTACTTGCTCTCTAAACCCATTCTGTTGAGTTTTTATCATGAATGGATGTTGAATTTTGGTGAATGTTTTTTTGGCATCTATGGAAATGATCACGTGATTTTTTTCCTTTTTGTTGATGTGGAGGAGGATGATGATGGATTTTTGAATGTTGTACCATCCTTGCATCCCTGGAATAAGTCCTACTTGATCATGATGAATGATCTTTTTGATGTATTTTTTAATTCACTTTGCTGATATTTTCTTGAGTATTTTGGCATCTTATGTTCATCAGGGATATTGGTCTGTAATTTTCTTTTCTTGTGGTGTCTTTTCCTGGTTTTGGTATTAGAGAGATCATGGCCTTATAGAATGAGTTTGGAAGTATTCCCTCCTCTTCTACATGTTGGAAAACTTTAAGGAGGATGGGTATTAGGTCCTCAGTAAAAGTTTTATTAAATTCAGCAGTGAAGCCATCTGGTCAAGGGGTTTTGTTCTTGGGTAGTTTTTTGATTACTGATTCAATTTCATTGCTTAATTGGTCTGTTCAGATTTTCTGTTTCTTTCTGGGTCAGCCTTGGAAAGTTGTATTTTTCTAGAAAGTTGTCCATTTCTTCTAGGTTATCCAGTTTGTTAGCATATAATTTTTCACAGTATTCTCTAACAATTCTTTGTATTCTGGTGGTGTCCATAGTGATTTTACCTTTTTCATTTCTGATTCTGTTTATGTGAGTAGATTCTATTTTTTCTTCATAAGTTTGGTTAGGGGTTTACCTATTTTATTTATTTTCTCGAAGAACCAGATCCTTCTTTCATTGATTCTTTCTATTGTTTTGTTCTTCTTGATTTTACTTATTTATGCTCTAATCTTAATAGTCACTCCTTTTACTGACTTTGGGCCTCATTTGTTCCTGTTTTTGCAGTTTCATTAATTGTGAGTTTAGACTGTTCATATGAGATTGTTTTTCTTTCCTGAGGTAGGTCTGTATTGCAATATACATTCCTCTTACCATGGCCTTCGCTGTATCCCACAGAATTTGCACTGTTGAATTATTGTTGTTGTTTGTCTCCATATACTGATAGATCTCTGTTTTTATTTTATCATTGACCCATTGGTTATTTAGCATGTGTTTGTGCAATTTTTCATTTTCTTTGCATAATTTATTTCTAGCTGCATACATTTGTGGTCTGAGAAACTGGTTGGTACAATTTCAATCTTTTTTGAATATACTGAAACTCTTTTTGTGGCCTAGTATATAATCTATTCTTGAAAATGTTCCATGTGCACTTGAGAAGAATGTGTATCCTTCTGCTTTTGGGTGTAGGGTTCTGTAGATGTCTGTTAGGTCCATCTTTTCTAATGTGTGGTTCAATGCCTCTGTCTCCTTACTTATTTTCTGTCTGATTAGTCTGTCCTTTGGAGTGAGTGGAGTGTTGAAGTCTCCTAGAATTAATGCATTGCATTCTATTTCCCCTTTAAATTGAGTTACTATTTGTTTCACATATGTAGGTTCTCCTGTGTTGGGTGCATAGATATATATAATGGTTATATTCTCTCATTGTGCTGACCCTTTTATCATTATGTAACGTCCTTGTCTCTTGTGATTTTCTTTGTTTTGAAGCCTATTTTGTCTGCTACAAGTACGGCAACTACTGCTTTTCTCTCCATATTAGTTGCATGAAATATCTTTTTCCATCCCTCACTTTCAGTCTGTGTATGTCTTTGGGTTTGAAATGAGTCTCTTGTAGGCAGCATATAGATGGGTCTTGTTTTTTTATCCATTCAGTGACTATGTCTTTTGATTGTTACATTCAGACCATTTACACTTATGGTGCTTATTGATAGATATGTACTTATTGCCATTGTAGGCTATAGATTCATGAGTACCAAAAGGTCAAGAGTAATTCCCTTACTATCTAACAATCTAATTTAACTCAATTAGTATGCTATTACAAACACAACCAAAAGGTTTTTTTTTTCTTTTTTCCTTTTCCTCCATTCTTTATATGTTAGATATCATATTGTGTACTCTTTGTCCCTTGATTGCTTTTGGGGGAAGTTAATTTGATTTTGTAGCTGCTTAGTAATTAATTGTTTTACTTTGCTGTAGTTTTATTACTCCTGGTGACAGCTGTTTAGCCTTAAGAACACTTACATCTATAGTAGTCCCTACAAAATATACTATGGAGATAGTTTGTGGGATGTAAATTCTCTCAGCTTTCCCTTATCTGGAAATTGTTTAGTGCCTCCTTCAAATTTAAATGATAATCTTCCCAGATAGGGCATTCTTGGTTTGAGGCCCATCTGCTTTATTGCATTAAATATGTCATGCCACTCCCTCTGGCCTGTAAGGTTTTTGCTGAGAAGTCTGATGATAGCCTCATGTGTTTTCCTTTGTATGTGATGTTTTTTCTCTCTCTGGATGCTTTTAATTGTCTGTCCTTATTCTTGATATTTGCTATTTTAATTATTATATGTCTTGTTGTTGCGTTCCTTGGGTCCCTTGTGTTGAGAGATCTGTGTACCTCCATGGTCTTAGAGACTATCTTCTTCCCCAGATTGGGGAAGTTTTCAGCAATTACCTCTTCAAAGACACTTTCTATGCCTTTTTCTCTCTCTTCTTCTTCTGGTACTCCTATAGTATGAATATTGTTCCATTTGGATTGGTCACACAGTTTTCTCAGTATTCTTTCATTCCTAGTGATCCACTTTTCTCTCTGTGCCTCAGCTTCTTTGTATTCCTCTTCTCTAATTTCTATTTCATTTATCATCTCTTCACCATATTTAATATACTTTTAATACCCTCCATTGTGTTCCTCTATAATTAGATTTTGTCCTAAATTCATTCCTGAGTTCTTGAATATTTTTCTTTACCTCCAGGACCATGTTTATGATTTTTATTTTAAAATTTCTTTCAAGAAGATTTATTAGTTCACTCTCACTCAATCCTTTTCATGGTGATGTTGATATTTTGCTTTGAACCAGGTTCCTTTGACATTTCTTATTTTATGTTGTTCTGTGCAGGGCCTAGAAGCTCTAGTCTCTGGAGCTTCTCAGCCCCTAGAGCAATGTCAGGGGTCACAGGGGAGTGGTACTGGTTCCTGGGGGAAGGAAAGAGCTGTTTCCTGCTTTCTGGCTGCTCTGCTTGTCCACTGCCAGAACCAGTGGGATGAACACATAGGTGTAAGCCTCTGTGCTTTGCATTTGTAGTTGCCATAGATGGGGCTTCCCTCTAGCTGGCAGGGCAGCGGCTGCTGGTTTGTAAGCCAGGTGCAAGCTGGCAGGGTGGAAGGGGCAGCAGGCTACATATTAAGGTGCAGGGCCTTGCAGCTGCACAGCCAGCCAGTGGGATGGCATGCCTGAAACTCTTGAAAGTTCCCAACCTGCTGACACAGTGAGCTAGGACAATTTTCTCTACCTGTCCTTTCTCCTAAGCAGTAAACTCAGTGCAATCCTTGTCCCTTTAGCAGCCCTCTCACTGTTAAGAAGTCTCTCAAACTGCCCACCATTTTTTGTCCCAGAGCAACTGGATGTGGATCCCTGCTTTCCACAAGCAGCTGGAAGCTAAGTCTCTCCTGGCACTCCACCTGTCCCAGCTTTCAAACCCCACCA
The DNA here is from genome assembly GCF_040802235.1 of Manis javanica. NCBI lineage: Eukaryota > Metazoa > Chordata > Mammalia > Pholidota > Manidae > Manis > Manis javanica. Next base: position 82,075,626 of record NC_133161.1, read on the forward strand.
ATCACCAGAGCACCATGCAATGCAGGTTTGTGCTCCCAGAGGAGATCTCAGAGCTAGGTGTTCAGCAGTCTCAGGCCTCTACTCCCTCCCTACTCCATTTCTCTTCCTCCTGCCAGTGAGCTGGGATGGGGGTAGGGCTTTGGTCCTGCAGGATCAAGACTTTGGCATGTTACCCTGTCTTGTGAGGTCTCCTCTTTTCTCTAGGTGTATGCAGTCTGGCAGAGCCTTCTTTCCTGTTGCTCTTTCAGGAGTAGTTGTATTTATTATATTTTCACATTATATGTGGTTTTGAGATGAGGCCTCTTTCTTACATCTCAAGCCTCCATCTTTAATCCTGTCTAGGAAACTATGTAATGTCTTATTAAAGACTATTTGTAACATAAAATTGTTATGAAGCAAAATAATATACACTGATGATGCAAGTACTCAATTTGAGAAGAAGAGCATTATTACTAACATTCTAGGTACTACATGACCCTCCTGTATCCCAGTCCCTTGTTCCAATGCTGTCCCCTTGGAGAAGGTTTTAAATTTTGGATTTTTCTCTATCATGTCTTTCTTTTTAATGAGGTTTAACAAAATAGGAATTTGTTCCTAAACATATATTACTATTATTTTTCAGGAGATTCTATACAGTATGAAGTAAAAAACAAGAGATAGTAAGAGTGACAGAGACTGTCAATATCATCTAAGTTACTAAATATATTGGCAAAAAGTTATTCCTAATATTCCTTTATTACATTTAATATACCTCTAAAATCTGTAGTGATGTCATCATCATCATTCCTCATATTGATAATTTGTGGATTCTCCCCATTTTTTTCCTTTATCTGTCTAGCCACCTGACTAAAGATTTATTGATACTATTGATCTCAAGGAAACAACTGTTTTCATTGATTTTTCTCTACTATTTTTCCATTTTCTAACTTTGTTTTCCACTCTCATCTTTATTTCCTTCCTTTCGCTTTATGTTTAATGTGTTCTTCTCTTTCTGGCCTCTCATTTAAGCTAAAGCCACTGTTTAGAGCCCTTCATTCTCTTCTGCATAGGCATTTGGTTCTATAAAACTTCCTCCAAGTACTACTTTAGCTGCATCCCATACATTGATACTTGTGTTTTCATCTTTGTTTAGTTCAAAATACTTGGTAATATCCCTTTTGAATTCTTCTTTGCCCATAGTGGTAAGTAGTATGTTTTGTAGTTTTCAAATTTTGGGTGGTTTTTCAGATAGGTTTCTTATCAGTTTTATAAGGTAATTCCACTGTGATCACACATTATGACTTATTGTTGAGTTTAAATTAATTTAGACATCTTTTATGGCCCCAAATATGGGTATCTTGGTAAATATTTTATGTACAATTGAGAAGAATATGCATTCTGTTTAAAATGGAGGTTCTAGAAATGCCAATTAATTCAAGTTGGTTAATAGTGTTCTTCAAATATCTATATTCTTACTAATTATTTCTTTAATTGTTTTATCAACTATTCAGAGTAGATTTTTGGTATCTTCAACTATAGTTGTGTATTTTACATTACTCCTTGTGACTGTATCAGTTTTTCCTTAATGTATTTTGCAGTAATATTATCAGGTATGTAAATATTCTCTTTAAAAATGTGCTTGCTTATTATTAAATAGGGCCTGTTTAGTCTATGGTATTATTATTATTATTAATCTATGGTATTCTTTTTATCTATAGTTTATTTTTTGCTGTAAAATTTGTTGATATCATTACACTTTCTTTAATAGTGTTAGCCTAATAAATCTGCCTCTACTGTTGCACTCTGAACTTATTGCTGTCACTTGAAGTGGGTTTATTGCAAGCAGCCTACAGTGAACCCTGATTTTTTTTTTAGCCAGCCTACAAATATTCCCTTTTGAATAGGTGTATTTGGACTGTATATGAAGTACAACTATTCATACAGTATGGTTTAAATCTATCATCTATTTCTTTTCTACCTACCTCACATTATTCTTTGCTTTCTATCTACCTCCCACATTTTCCTTTTTTTGTTTTCCTTTGGAGTTATGAGTATATTTACTTAATTCTGTTTATCTCTATTGTTTATTAACACTAATGGTTTGTTAATTCTATGATTGCTTTAAGGTTTATAGTATGGAACTTTAATTACTTACAATCTACCTTCAAGTGACACCATATACTTCCAAACCATATTAAAAAGGTTACAAAAGTTGTACTTAAACATTTTTTCTATCTTAACCTCTGTGCTCTGTTACATTTTCCTTTCTCGCATGTTAAAACCCCACAGTGCATTTTTTTAGTCTATTTTCTTTTAAAAATGTTTAAATATTAAGAAAAAAGTTTATCATAATTACCTAGGTAAGTACCAAAATTTTTTATTCTTTTGTGTGTATCTAAATTTCCACCTAGTATCATTTCCTTTATGCCCAAAAAACTTCCTTTAACATTGATTTTCATTTAGGTCTTCTGCTGAAGCATTTTTTAAAATGTTTTGGATACCTTTTTTGGCCTTGATTTTTGAAATGGGTCTAGAATTCTAAATTGATGTTATTTTTTCTTTCAGTAATTTCACTGTCTTCTGGTTTACATCGATTTCAAGATATGCTATAAAATCCTTGTATTTGTCCCTTAGCATGTAATAAGTCTTTTTTTTTCCTCTGGTTGCTTTTAAGTTTTTCTCTTTATCACTGGTTTTAAGCAACTTCATTATTATGTGCTTTGGTGGATATTTCTTTATGTTTCTTGAAGTTAACATTAATTGAGCATCGTATATCTGTGCATTTATAAAAACTAGAATAGTTTCTGTAACTTTTTCTACTTTGTTTTCTGTTTTCCTTTCTCCTTTCCTTTTGGGGGTGCTAATTACATATACACTAGTGTGATTGAAATTGTTCCTAGTTCACCAATACACTTTTTTTAAAGTCACTTTTTTGTGTGTTTCCTTTTGGAGAGCTTCTACTGTTATGGCTTCAAGTTCACTAATCTTTTCTTCTGTATGTGTAGTATGTTCTAATATGTCATTATCAGATCCAGTGTATTTTAAAACTGCAGATATCATAATTTCCACTTTAGATATTTGATGTGTGCATTCTATCTTCCAGGTAACTATTCAACAGTTCATTATTTCCTCTCACTTGTAGAATATGTGAATAAATTTAAAACTGTCACTATAACCTTGTATACTTTTTCTTTCATCCCTTGTAAACTTTTTCTTTAATCTGTTTTAGTTATAGATCAGTTTCAAATAATTCATTTTTCTCCTCATTATAGGGTAAAGTTTCCTGTTTTTTTGAATGCCTAAAAATTTTTATTGGATTTTTACTGGAAGCCAGACATTTTGAATTTTACCTTATCTTAGGTGTTAACATATTTGTATCTCTATAAATATTCTCAAGCTTTGTTCTGTATAATTCATATATTACATTGAAAAAAATTTAATCTTTTGGGCCCTTTACTTTTATTTTTATCAGGATTGCAGACATGTTTAGCATATTGCTAATTTTTCCTACTCCTGATGTAAAACTCTTCCAGGTACTCTAGCCAACGCCCCATGAATTATGAAGTTTTTGTGTTCTACCTGGTGAGAACAGGAACATTCCCAGTTCTGTAAAATAATCAAGACTATTTCCTCTAATCTTTTCAAGTAGTCCTTTCCTCAGCCTTTTCTAAGCTTTTTCACACATATGGACTGATCAATACAATTTTCTTCATATATTTTTTATTAAGGTATCATTTATATATACTCTTATGATTCTTCCTATCTTTTTTCTGGTATTTAGTTGTTTCAGACTAGCTGCCAACTTTGGTATCTTTGGCTACTGTACATCTTAGCTAGAATAACACATGTCTAAATATATTTTTATGGACAATTATCCAAATATGATGTATTTATTTTACTTTGGTTTTCAGGTAAAACCTAAGATTCAACTATAGCACAAAGATCAATATATCTCAAGGTCATTAATAGTGTAGTACATGATATACAAACTGGAGAACGGGTGATTTCCTTTGTAATATGACAGACACTACACTGACATTGAGGAACACATTCACAATGACACCAAGGAACTGAACTGAAATGTGTCACAAATGTGACAATAGTCATGCATGACTTTCTCTTGGAATTGACTCACCATCTCTAGGCATCAGTATGGGGAGAATTACAATTCTTTAAAAAAATTAAAAATTTATACTTTTGAAATTTTACAGAAAATTTTAAGGCCAAACTATTGTGGTTTGTTTCTCTTAAATACCAGGGATCAAATCCTATGCTTTACTTAAAATTACATTAAGCTTCTAGTTTAAGTCTCATCCCAACTTTATGACCTCTGACTAAAATGTTCTCATCATTTTAAGCTGACAGGTCTGACTCTTTGTTGAAAGATGAGTATACCATGTACATTCAGGCTGGCATTAGTTATCTTACCAAATTCAGAAGTTCCACAATCCAACTTTATTTAGCAGTAATGCAAATTTGGGTGTTGTCACTAACCAGCAGTCAAACAAGAATTATTAAAGTTTCAATTTTCTCATCAACTTTCTTATAAAAAATTTCTAAATTTTGTGCCATCATTCACATCAGTATGCATGCAGAGTCTGCAGACTTGTGCCCCAGAGTGAAATCACTCTACAGTAGTTTGGATTTGCCTGTGTCAGAACTCCTTTGATAGCCATCAAGCCAATGTTCAAAGACCAGCAGAACCAAGCCATAAATCATTGCCCTCGAAAAAATCTTTGTCAGCATTGTTACCAAGACTGACACAATCCTGTTTATGGGAAGCCTTCAATTTTCTGTGTTTGGTACAAATACTATTTCAAGAGTTATTTGTAACCCTTTAGTCAATTCTTTCTCTGGAGTGATTTCTGTGACATAAAAATTGTCCCTATTTCATTTTTGGGTGAAGATAAGTATATTCTGCCTGTGCTAGATAAGACTATTCAGCAGCAGTTAGCTGGACCATCCTTGGTGAGAAGGAGACCACAGTATTAGGCCATGCATAGTACCAATCCCTGTCCCTGCAGATGGAGTCATTGCTCAAGCACTGGGGTGGCTGAGCTGGCAGACATCTTATGGATGAGTCTTATTTCCCACCTTTTGCTGAGTATAAACTCTCATGATGAGACACAAAAATACACAGACTTTGCACCCACCTCCATAAGTTCATCCTTATGCCTCTTCCTGGGACCACTTTGTCTCTAATTTTCCTGTTTCTATGCCCTTGTTGGACCAGCCAATACATTTAATATGCTTTAGGAGTCTGTATATATATTCATGTCAGGTTACTTCTTTTTTTCATATAAACAAAATCATTGATGAACAATGAGCTGTTCAACTAACAGCATTTTGTTTAAGCATTATTCTTGACACAATCAGCACCATCCTGTAGGGAGGGACTCCTGTGAGTGGTTATAGTGTTGCATCAGTCCATTGTATCAGACTAATACATACATTAAATTAAACCTGGTATTTCTGCTTCTCTGACAGTTGATCAAAGGGACTCATCCCCAAGATCACTGCTATAATATTAGTGAGAAGCATAGGTGAAGCAAAGATTGGTGATTTCAGGGTTTGGGCCACCTATGAATGGAATTTACTTAAGTCTTCTACCAAACAGCTTGGGCCTGATCTCAAATGATTTATTTCCATCATGAAATACATTCCTGCTCCTTATAACTTGGTGGATTGGACAATATCTAGGTTATGATGCATTGCTCTGCTTTCACAGTCACATGATAGAGCACAACAGTAGGAGCTCAACAGCATATAAGTAACTAATTTGGAATGATTAGTAGTTCTCTGAGACAGAAGGCCTGTTCTTATTACAGAACCCATGTGTCCATACTGCCATTTCCTGTAATTTCTCACAGACCCTTATAGAACTCTTATCTATTTATCCTCATCTACCAAGGATACTTTCAGTTCTTTAAGATCTATCATATGGCAGGGAAGTTTACAGTGCTGCCTAGACCTGTTGAAGAGCCCTCTCTTGCTCAGTTTAACTCAAGATCAGTAGTCTTCAGAGTCATACAGTAAACAGGTCACAGAAGCATTTTCAATTAGAGTATAAGTCAGTAAAATCCAGAGAGATCCAAAAAGCACTGTGTTGTCTTTTTTAGTGGTAGGAGATTTAGTATACAGTAATTTGTCATTTACTTGTATGCCTCTGATCATTTGGTCCCTAAAAAATTCATTAATGTGGCAGGCCCCTGTATCTGTGTAGGGTTTTTGTATCCTACACTCTGACATTATCTTATTAGCATACTTAAAGCACTTGGTATTTCTAGTCTACCTAGTATTAATATAGTGGATTAGGTTAATCTTCTGCAAAACATAAAAATAATAAAGTTCTCTTGACTATATAGTGAAAAGAGGAGGATGATTAATAAAACTCTTGGACAAACACAAAAATGCATACTGCTGCCCTTCTCAGAAAAAAACAAACTGCTTCTGATCTTTTTTCTGATTTATTAGATCAAATAAACCAAGTGTGAGATGCTGTGCTGATATAACCCAGAAAAGATGGTATGTCTGGCATAGCACCTGCAACTGAAACTAACACTTTATTAAATTTAGGGTAGTCTGTTATCATTTTCCATATCCATCTGATTTCTTCCAGGGTGAAATAGGTGAATTGTTCACTAGTATGATGAGGACAACCACTCTTGTATTTCTTTGAGGATGGTACCAATCTCTATAATTCCTCCTGATTCTGATTTACTATCTTAAGTAGTAAATTATTCCCACAGAGGGAATTTTTTTTTTTTTTACTATACTAAAGGTTTTTACTCCACAGGCTAGGGATGCAATGTGAGCATTGTGTCTACTGCTTAATATAACCTTCCCAATTATATACTTGGGATGTAAGTACAGGATGTAAATGTGGATGGGAAAATGGCCACAGGATGAGTCCACCATCTCCTTGAAACCATGATATAATCAATTTGGGAGAGAACTCCATTCATCACCTGGCCTTTATAATACCCCACTCAAACTGAGGAGCATTAGGTAGGATGTCAGGTCCACAGGCAGTGTCAGATAAAACCTTGTAGGCCAACACCCTCAAAAGATCTGGGTTTCTATACTCCCAAGACATCTTTATTCTAGTTCCTCTGGGGAGGGTTTTGAGGGAATATTGTGTAAGCTTACAGTTTTGAAATAAGATTGTGAAGTCCTTCTTCAAAGGAACCCATATTTCTTTGAGAATAATAGGTTTTTGAGTTTGTTACTGGGTCGAATGTAGAAATTGGGCAAGAGATTATGATTCTCCATTGTGGCAGTGGGTATAGGTCTTTTATTTATGTATCTTGATATTTTTCTTGTTACACAAGGTTTTTATTTTTCACTTTTCTTCTGGTTACACAAGTCAAACAGCACTCTAGTTGGCAGCCCATCTCTCTCACTACTGGGAATAACATGATCTATTGGTAATTCAGTACAGATTCTTACAAACTGAAATACCCAGCAGTCCTGGAGTTTGGATTTACTACACCCTCACATCAGACAGGGGAATTTTTTACTATATTTGGTTCTACTTGTAACTGTTATGGCATGGGGGAGGTGTGAATTTTACTATGTTAATGAATATATAATATATTTGGAGGTGAAGTCAGAGTCAACTTCTCCATTTTAGAACTAGCCAATTTTGACCAGTTTGTTATCTTATACCCTCAATTCCTATCCTGTGGGAACAGCTTGTGCAGAACGTGCAGAATGTAAGCAAGCATCAGCCACTGAACTCCCCTTACCTCTCCCTGCTTACGTCTAGCTATCTACCTATGCTAGCAGTTATGTACCACCACTTAGTTTCTCCTGTTATGGAACTTATTAGCTCTATCATTAGTAAGTTCAGTTCCAGGATAGCATCTCTTACTATAGATGACAACTAACATCTTAGTGGGTTTGGAACAGGGCACAATAATTTGTGTTTCTAATAAGTTCCCAGGTGATGCTAATCTGCTAGTCCAAGGACTGCACTTTGTTGTAATCACACCTGCTTCTTCCATTTGTATTTCATTTAACCCAATACAAGTAAGAGTCTTAGGAAATGTAAAGCTGAAGAATGCCACAGGTTCTCACCACCCCATTTACAAGGTTCATTTATACTTTTTGCCATCTGACTGATGAATGATCCAATCCTTAAGTCCCAATTTAAAGGGATGCTTTGTAGACTCTAAAGGACCAGCAGTTCCAGTTTGGGTTTCCTCTGAAAGAAAATCTTGAGACAAGGACTTGGAAGTATATTGGAAGTTTATCAGAAAGGCAATCTCAGAAAATAGGAGTAAGGACATGGGAAAAGCAAGATGAGTAGAAGTTAATTGACAGTAAAGACTGTGTTACCAAGTTGGTAACTACCTTGAGCAATTGAGGGACTCTATTCCTTTGGTGATCATCTGAAGAACTTGCCACAAAATTAAGCCCCCAAAGGATGGGGAGGCTGGGGAACCTAAATCCCCTCTAATCATCCCTCATTATTTGAAGATTGTGCCAGCAACATTAATTCTTGGCATTTTGTGATTGTGCAAGCTCATGGGGGAATGAATGTTTTGTGGAAACAGTAGGTACATGTGAAACACTGGCAAAAATGCAAATAAATGTCCATCAGGTAGACCAATGTGATGAGACATGGTGACTCATAAGTGCCTGCTACAGTATATTATTTAGATAAATGGAAGTGAATACCAGAAGAAACAGGTAAAAGAGTTGAAAATACCTGGATCTGGGGAATACTACTTAAGGACTTGGGTACTGAGAAGGAAGGTGGGGACATTAAAGTACTTCAGTTTGTTACTTTAAGCTCTTGAGAAAAATTTGACATTTAAAATTATGTATATGCATTATTTTAATTAAAAAATTAAATTGCATAGTTGACAAATGCATGAACTGTGGACTAAAACATAGAGTTTGGTATTCCTTAAAAGTTGAGCTATTGTAGCATCTACTTCTTAATTTTCCCTTTAATATACTTTTTATTCTATTTTTCCTCATTGCTTCAGCTGAGACATAATAATCTAGAAAGGACAGGCTCTTTTTAATTTTTTAACAAATGCTCTGGGTTTATTTGCCAAAGATCTGCCCAGGAATCCTCACTCACTGAAGAAGGGTGGAGACTTCTCTGAGCTAAGGAAGGTTGTTTTCTCTTCCCCCTCTTCTGAGGCAGCTCCTGCAGCCAACCCTTAAGGCCATAATCAGATAACAGGAATTCAAAACCTGACTTCACTCAGAGCTATAAGGTCCAAGACCTCCAGTATCTGCAAGTTTCACTCAGTTACTAATAGTCTAAGAAGTAAACAATATATCACATGAAATTTCTTTCTTTCTTTTAAGAACCCATGTGCATATTTAATCCTGAAGATTTTTAGTTGATGGCAAAAATCCAAGTCCTGAGTCCAGGAATAATTTGCCATATTATTATACTGCTCTGTAATAGTCTACACATTCTTCTTTGTGTGCAGCTAAGACTATACATTCCAGAATGGTTACATCACCTCTTTCATCTACGCACCATTTTCTATCACTACAATTATTGATAATTAATGTCTAATAATATTAATATCTAATATTTTTTCAGGAATAGTAATGTTAACAAACGATGATGTTTTAAAGATAAGAACCTTGAATTCTTGTCCTCATTCTGATATAAAATTCTATACCTGTATTTTAACAAAGCCCATTGGCAGAATGTTTTTTAAAATGTGTTTTTATTGTGAGAGTTTTAAGCCAGCAATATGGTTGGGGATATGGAGGGAAAAAATATTCTGTGCAAGTGGAACTGTTACATTCCTCATGAATCACACCACAGTGGGCGTACTCTAGATTGGCCTCACTGATCATCACTGCTGTCTAGCAGGATCGCTTTGATGTAATCACATTCTTATATATACTTCTGTACCATCAGTTCCAATATATGTCCTTCAAAGAAGAGACTGAAATAGTTGTTTCACTAAATATCTGCTACATATATATCACATTCATAAAATTTCCAAATTGAAAGGAAATTTAAGACCATTAAATCTAACCATTTAGTTTTTAAAATTTAATAACCATAGCCCATTCAGAAAAATAAAATAAATCTCCCAAGAAAACATGGAGAATCAGATGCAGGGTTGATACTTGAAATGGCTTGCCTGATGTTTTAAAGCTAGCTCTGTTTATAACCCACTGATATACTTTGATATGCTTGATATCAAAATCAAAATGGCAATGATCAAGGATAAGGACAGACTATTAAAAGCAGCCAGAGAGAGAAATAAGACCATATACAAAGGAAAGCCCATCCAGATATCATCAGACTTCTCAGCAGAAACCTTACAGGCCAGAAGGGAGTGGCGTGATATATTTAATGCAATGAAGCAGAAGGGCCATGAACCAAGAATACTTTATCCAGCAAGATTATCATTTAAATTTGAAGGAGGGATTAAACAATTTCCAGATTAGCAAAAGCTGAGAGAATTTAGCTCCCATAAACCATATCTAAAGTGTATTTTGGAGGGACTGCTATAGATGGAAGTATTCAGAAGGTCAAATGGCTGTCATCAGAGGTAATAAAAAGAGATAGACAAAGAGTATAGAATATGATACCTAATATATAAAGGAGGAGGAAAAAAAGGAGGGAAAAAAACAAGAACTTTTAGATTGTATCTGTAATAACACACTAAGTGAGTTAAGTTAGACTTAGATAGTAAGGAAGTTACCCTTGAAGCTTAGGTAACCATGAATCTGAAGCGTGCAATGGCAATTAGTACATACTTATCGATAATTTCCCTAAATGTAAATGGTCTGAATGCACCAATCAAAAGATGCAGTCACTGAATGGATAAAAAAACAAGACCCAACTATATTCTGCCTACAAGAGACTCACTTCAAACCCAAAGACATGCACAGACTAAAGGTGAATGGATGGAAAAAGATATTTCATGCAACTAATAGGGAGAAAAAAGCAGGTGTTGCAGTACTTGTATCAGACAAAATAGACTTGAAAACAAAGAAAGTCACAAGAGACAAAGAAGGACATTAACATTACATAAGGTTAAAGGGGTCAATCCAACAAGAGGATATAACCATTATAAATATCTATGCACCCAACACAGTAGCACCTACATATGTGAAACAAATACTAACTGAATTAAAAGGGGAAATGCAATGTAATGCATTCATTCTAGGAGACTTCAACACTCCACTAATTCCAAAGGATAGATAAACCAGACAGATAATAAGTAAGGAGACAGAGGCATTGAACAACACATTAGAAAATATGGACCTAACATACATCTACAGAACTCTACACCCAAAAGCAGAAGGATACACATTATTCTCACGTGCACACAGAACATTTTCCAGAATAGACCACATACTTGGCCACAAAAAGAGCCTGAGTAAATTCAAAAAGTTTGAAATTGTACAAATCAACTTCTCAGATCACAAAGGTATAAAAATAAAAATAAGTTGTACAAAGAAAGCAAAAAGGCTCACAAACACATGGAGGCTTAACAACATTCTCCTAAATAATCAATTGATCAATGACCAAATTAAAAGAGAGATCAAGCAATACATGGAGACAAATTAAAACAACAGCACAATGCCCAAACTTCTGTGTGAGGCAGTGAAGGCAGTTCTAATAGGGAAGTATATATATATAGCAATCTAGGCCAATTTAATGAAGTAAGAACAATCCTAAATGAATAGTCTAAAGTCACAATTCTTGAAACTGGAAAAAGAAGAACAAATGAAGTCCAAAGTCAGCAGAAGGAGGAACATAATAAAGATCAGAGAAGAAATAAATAAAATTGAGAAGAATAAAACAATAGAAAATAATTAATGAAACCATGAGCTGGTCTGTTGAGAAAATAAACAAAATAGATGAACCCCTAGCCAGACTTATTAAGAGAAAAAGACATTCTACACACATCAACAGAATCAGAAATGAGAAAGGAAAAATCATGACGGACCCCACAGAAATACAAAGAATTATTAGAGAATACTATGAAAATCTATATGCTAACAAGCTGGATAACATAGAAGAAAGGGACAATTTCTAGAAAAATACAATCTTCCAATACTGACCCAGGAAGAAACAGAAAATCTAAACAGACCAATTACCAGCAATGAAATTGAAATGGTTATCAAAAAACTACCCAAGAACAAAACCACAGGGCCAGATGGATTCACCACTGAATTTTATCAGACACTTAGATAAGACATAATAGCCATTCACCTTAAAGTTTTCCAAAAAATAGAAGAGGAGGGAATACTCCCAAACTCATTCTATGAAGCCAGCATCACTCTAATACCAAAACCAGGCAAAGGCAACACAAAAAAAGAAAATTACAGACCAATATCCCTGATGAACATAGATGCAAAAATACTCAACAAAATATTAGCAAACCAAATCCAAAAATACATCAAAAAGATCATTCATCATGATCCAGTGGGATTCATTCCAGGGATGCAAGGATGCATCAACATTATCCACCACATCAACAAAAAGGACAAAAACCACATGATCATCTCCATAGATGCTGAAAAATCATTTGACAAAATTCAACATCCATTCATGATAAAAACTCTCAACAAAATGGGTATAGAGGGCAAGTACCTCAACATTATAAAGGCCGTATATGGCAAACACACAGCCAACATCATACTTAACAGTGAGAAGCAGAAAGCTATTCCTCTAAGAGAGGGAACAAGGCAAGGATGCCCACTTTCCCACTTTTATTCAACATAGTTCTGGAGGTCTTAGCCACAGCAATCAGAAAACACCAAGAAATAGAAGGCATTGTGATTTGTAAGGAAGAAGTAAAACTGTCTGTTTGCTGACTACATGATATTATACATAAAAATCCTTAAATAATTCACTCCAAAACTTCTAAATCTCATATCTGAATTCATCAATGTTGCAGGATACAAAATTAGTTCACAGAAATCTGTTGCATTCCTATACACTAACGATGAACTAGCAGAAAGAAAAATCATGAAAACAATTCCATTTACAGTTGCATAAAAAAGAATAATATATCTAGGAATAAACCTAACCAAGGAAGTGAAATACCCATACCCTGAACTCTACAAGACACTCCTAAGAGATATTAAAGAGGATACTAATAAATGGAAATTCATCCTATGCCCTTGGGTAGGAAGAATTAATATTGTTAAAAGACCATTCTGCCTAAAGCAATCTACAAATTCAATGCAATCCCTATCAAAATACTGACAACATTCTTCAACAAAATGAAACAGATAGTTCTAAAATTCATATGGAAGCACAAAGGATCCTCAAAAGCCAAAGCATCCCTCATGAGAAGGGAGAATAAAGCAGGAGGGATCTCACTTTCCAACTTCAAGCTCTACTACAAAGCCACAGTAATCAAGACAATTTGGTACAGGCACAAGAACAGACACATAGATCAATGGAAAAGAATAGAGAGCCCAGATATAAACCCACACATATATGGTCAATTAATATATGATAAAGGAGCCATGGATATATAAAGGGGAAATGACAGTCTCTTCAGGTGTTGGCAAAACTGGACAGCTACATGCAGGAGAATGAAACTGAGTTACTGTCTAACTCCATATACAAAAGTAAACTCAAAATGGATCAAAGACTGAATGCATGTCATGAAACCATAAAACTCTTAGAAGAAAACATAGGCAAAACTCTCTTGGACATAAACATGAGTAACTTCTTCATGAATATATGTCCCTGGGCAAGGGAAACAAAAGCATAAATAAACAAGTGGGACTATATCAAATGAAAAAGCTTCTGTACAGCAAAGAACACCATCAGTAGAACAAAAAGGTACCCTACAGTATGGGAGAATATACTCATAAATGACATATCTGATAAGGGGTTGACATCCAAAATATACAAAGAGGTCTTGCACCTCAACAAATAAAAAGCAAATAAGCCAGTTAAAAAATGGGCACAGGATCTGAACAGACACTTCTCCAAAGAAGAAATTCAGATGGCCAACAGGCATATGAAAAGATGCTCCACATCACTAATCATCAGAGAAATGCAAATTAAAACCACAATGACATATCACCTCACACCAATTAGGATGGCCAACATCCAAACGACAAACAACAACAAATGTTGGTGAGGGTGTGGAGAAAGGGGAACCCTCCTACACTGCTGGTGAGAATGTAAATTAGTTCAACCTTTGTGGAAAACAATATGAAGGTTCCTCAAAAAACTCAAAATAAAAATACTATTTGACCCAGGAATTCCACTCCTAGGAATATACCCTAAGAATGCAGTTTCCCAGTCTCAAAAAGACATGTGCACCCCTATGTTTATCATAGCACTATTTACAATAGCCAAGAAATGAAAGCAACCTAAGTGTCTATCAGTAAATGAATGGATAAAGAAGGTGTGGTACATATACACAATGGAATATTATTCAGCCATAAGAAGAAAACAAATCCTACCATTTGCAACAACATGGATGGAGCTAGACGGTATTATGCTCAGTGAAATAAGCCAGGCAGAGAAAGCAAGTATCAAATGATTTAACTTACCTGTGAAGTATAAGAACAAAGAAAAAACTGAAGGAACGTAAGAGCAGCAGACTCAGAACCCAAGAATGGACTAACAGTTATCAAAGGTAAAGGGGCTGGGGAGGATGGGTGGGAAGGGAGGGGATAAGGGGGCAAAAAGGGCATTATGATCAGCACATATCATGTAGGGACATGACACAGGGAAGGCAGTAGAGCACAGAGAAGAGAAGTAGTGATTTTATAGCATCTCACTATGCTGATGGACATTGACTGTAACGGGGTATGTGGTGGGGACTTGATAATGGGGGGAATTCAGTAACCACAATGTTGTTCATGTAAGTGTATATTAATGATACCAAAAAAAAAGGTTTTAGATATACAAGACTAAGTATCCCTACTGGCTCTGTTCATTCATTTTCAGTTTGAATGACTTCCCATTTCTTTCCTAAAGGTCATGGTGTTATTTATTCATGAATACTTAAATATTTAAAGGTAAAAATTACAACTAAATAGCTAACATATTACTTGATTTTGTCAAAATATTGAGATAACTCAGTGAATGACATGTAATTTGTGGGGATTTTTTTGTTTTGTTTACTTTTGGAAGATAGTTACAGCTCTCCTTAGTTACCTATTCAAGAACTTTTTAATGATTTGAAACAAAGTAGATAGTAAGTAAAGTACATGGGAGATAATTATAAGGCTGGAATTTGTTTTACCAGTGCCATTCAGATGCCAGCAAATAAACAGATGCATACCAGAATCTACACATGGATGTGGCAGGAGTCTTGTGAGGATTAGAAACTGATATCCACACAGTGCAGAAAAAATAATGTACTGTTTCAATATCAAGTAGCTCACAGAACTGATGGATAGACCTGACAATGTTTTAGTAAACAGGTATGCATCAAGAGAGGATACATAAAAGGGAGTACAGCGAAGGCTAGGCCCAGGAATAGTCTAATCAATATGCTAGCAGTAGCAGCAGAGGTGACATTTCTGTCATTGGGCACTCTCTCTCATCACCGGGCTCACAAGGCTACCATCACTGTCAATCCTGCTATATACTATTACCATCATCACTGTCATGAACGGTTTTGCAAATGTTTGTACACCCTAGTACAAGGGTCTGGTTGGCCAAGTCTAGGGCACATGTGATGCCCTCGTTTGACAAGGTAAGGAAGAGACTGTATTTGTCTCCATTGTCCTACTTATTTGGATAAAGAATATTTCTTCTCACCAATAGTCACACTGGAGAACATCCTCTCCAAATTGGACTGAACATGCTTGGTATATACAAAAACACAAATGCTTGCCAAGTGTATCTTTTTTAAGAATTATAGCTGAAACTTCATAAATTTCTATCAATATAACTGTTTTATCCTATGGCATTTATTATATTATTTTTTCATATGATTTATAAGCTCTTCTCTTGATCTATGCCACTGATGAATAGTCTTCATTTCTACTAATGAAAATTAAGGAAATTTAAATATGTTCATAACTCAGTTTTTAATTAAAAATGAAATTAGTTTTACTAAGCTTTATAGAGGAAGCATAAGTATGTTTTTACATGTTTATAGCATGGCAAGATGTCAAGGAGAGTATCTGTAGTATTTGAAGCCATTAAATATTATCTCTGTATAACTGAGAAACAGCAATGGAGATAATTATGCAGACATAATGTATATATGTAGCACTTCAAACATATAACATACATGTAGTATTTTGAAATTTCAAAGTGAGTTTAAATACATTATAAATTCTTGTCATTGAGACAAACTGGAAAGGAAACTGAAGCTCAAGGACATAACAGTGTTAGCATCAGAGCTTAGTCAACAAAGATTCCATTGTATCACTTCACATACTTTGTTGGATATTACGGAAGTGGAGGTACATCAGATGCAATTCTTTTACCTAAGTTATATTTTCAACTCCTTATGCTGTAGAGTGTTCATTTTCTGAATATTTCAGAAAAGTTCAAAATGGGAAGATAACCAGGGCCCAATGCCAGCTACTCCTGAAATTTAGAGGCCTTTCTGCTGTGAACTTTTGCCCCAGCTCCAGAAGTGAGATTCTGTCCTTCCCATGAAGTGATATCCTTCATCAGTCCTCAGCCTTTGTTTCTAGTCAGCTGGAAGTATGTAGGCTAAATAAAAAACTGTGGTTGCCATGGAGGTTCTTCTTTTATTTTTAACTTTCCCTAATCTCTCTAATGTGAATGATCAAAGAGAGCATTAGAAATAAAATTTTCAATCATAACATGAAGTTAGATAGGTTTGAAAGCTTCTTGATGGGCATCACTATTCTAGATTAGGACCACAACTGCCCTCCTCATGTCCAAATGAAATTCAGAATCAGGCCTGTGATAGATGCTGTGGGCTGGCTGAACCTAATATTCCTACTCCAGCTTCCAACTTGATTCTCAAAGTCTTTTGCAGCCTGGAATAGTTACATGATATGCTCACCAATCATCAACTGGAATATGGTTGGGAGCTGTGTAAAAAGTTATTTTTCTAAGGGTAAAGAATATATGGCATATAAAAGGAAGAGAAACTTCAGATCTTCCTTTAAAGTTTGAAACAAACTCTCTCTCAAACTAATTCTTCTATAGTTGAAATTGATACCATAATTCTTGATGTAAGCAAATAAGCAATCTCTAGGGATGAGGAGTGACTACTATAATTTTAATGGAGGCAAAACCTACAAGCCAATATAATAGTAAATCATATAAACACCTTGCACTGATGACTGTTATTATTGCTATTCAATTCAGTCAGGAATCTAGGGCTGTGGTAAGGATCAAATCCATGAATGCATCTGAAAGGTCTTGGAGAACTATAAGCCTTGAAATAACCTTATTATCTTAAATTCTAATGACCTTTAACCTTTTATCCTTAAGCATTTTGCTTTCTTTTGCCACCAGGATTTTTCTTAGTAAACACTGACAATTGATGGATTTCCACTTGTTCTAGGAGTACAGAGCATCTACCAGTGACTCTACTTACCATCCTGTACCTAGATCACTTCTGGAAGAATTGTCAACTGGGCAGGATTTGCATGGGGAGCTCCCACTCATCTGCAATCCCATATTGTACCATTTGCCAAATCATTAACTGGAATATTAAAAGTTTGTTTCATAAGGACTTAAGCTGTAAACTTTTCAGAAGCAACAGTCAGGACAATAATAAAAGAGGGTGGCCAACTGATAAGCAGTCAGCAGCTTCTAAAGCTCACCATCTAAGCACCCAGCCCCTGTGCTGCCCAGCCAGCCCTGCCTGTAGGGAAGCACTGCTGAGGCTTGCTTTTGAACCCAGTCATTGAAAATTCCTATTCAACAAACCCCTTACTGTTCGCATTTCCCCTAAGGAGGAAGCAGCTTGTGGACTCCTGAGATTTAAATTCACCATTAAAATGAGGTTCTTTTTCCCACCCTTGCTGCCAATTACTTCATGGTGGCAGGTTTGGCACATTTACCAGCCCGACAAGGCATACAAATGGGTTTTCCATGGAGATGAAATTCATCATTGTTGTCATTCCAAAAATATATGATTTGAAAAGAATGTGCTATGTTCTGTGAATACCTCTCCTACTGAAACAAGTTTATATCTTTGCTACTGGAGCTTGAACCTTTTTCTTTTTTTTCATCAACAAAGACACATAAAGTATAAGTGTCTACCTCTGACACGTCTGCCTGCAGACACAGCTGAACTGACCTTTATTTTTTTTCTACTTTAATGACACATCAACAGCTGGTCTCCTAAAGGGATGGGCGAACCCGGTCATATTTTAAGCCGGATAACTTTTCAAAAAATTTGTCAAGTATTTTGCCAAATGCTCAAACTTCTATGTCTTTAAGCCCTTGTGTATTTGAAGGAAAAATTTAATCCACATGTTTCTGAATAACTTGTCTTTAACTAAGCAAAATGTTTTATCAGAAAAAAACTATCATATGAAAGGGCATATGATCTTGTTCCTTCAATTAATTTGTAAAATAAATTCATATATTATTTTATAAAATTCTATTTGAGGCTCAAGTTGTACTTAGTTAAAAGAAGTTTTAAACTGAAAGCAATACACTGATTTGAATGAAAGGCACTTTTAATTCTGAGGGGAGGGAAGTGATACGATGATGCATTTATGCAAAATTTAAAGCTTTTTCCTGACTTCCTTCTTTTCTTTTCTCTTTTTCATTGGATGAAAGTGGCATTTGTTATGTTATCTAATTTGCTACAGTGCTACATAAGTTACATAATTTCTGGGAGGATATTCCCATTCTAGCCCATATATGCATATACTGCATTTCTTCCTGGAGTTGTGTAGCAGCATAACCTGCAAAGTCCTGAAATCTATACCCAGCAGAAGCTGCTCATATTCTAATTTAGTGTAAAACAGTAATGAATGTTAATTCAGACTGAACTTACCTTTCTAGTAAATAATAAACTTGTAATAAATGAATAACATTATAACGGATATTGTTACTAGATTTGAGACTATTTCAAAGGAAGACAAAAGTCTCAGTACCAAAGACATTATAGCTGTTCTATTTCTCTCTTGAAAAGAATGTGGAGGAGAATAACAATTAACCTCATGCAGGAAATCTTGTTTCAGGCAAAGAAGAATTTTTATCTTATTGTTCAAACATGCAGTGAAAGAAAAGTCAAGAAATTCCACAGAAAATCCTTTTAGGCATAAATTGACCTTTGACACTGAACTGCCTTTTATTTTTCTCTAAAAGAGGGAGAAATAGAATTTGAGAGTCAGCTCTAGTTGCATCGTAAGAGCCGCCTTTTCTTGGCAGCTGTTTTCTTTGGCTGGTAGTGCACAGCTTCTTGTAGAAAACAAATCCCTTGGTAGTGTTTGTCTTTCTTGTATGTGTGTGGGACTATTTGGCTCGAAGCAAGTTCAAACGAAATCAAAAGTTCCAGTGTGTGATGAACCTAAGCAGCCTTTACCTTAACATAAAGAACATGGCCCATCAGTTCAATTGGCCCTTCCAGCATTTCACCAGAGATGCATGTAGAAATCCATCACAGAGGAATGTGTCACTTCATTTGACATGGGTTCTTGCCCAGAAACTTCCTAAAACCTCAGTCCAAAAATTCATTCAGGATAGTATTTGATAAGAAACAGGTATTAGTGAATATGAAAAGAAGACAGGGAAGTTAAGCTTACTGGAACTGCCTTAACTTGCCCTCAGTTTATGCTTTCCTATAAAAGATATTATGTTGCTTGAAGTATTAAAAGTAAAATTAGCAACCACTAGAACTAATCATGAACCCAAACAATGATATACAGGCTAATAATGAAAACAGAAGACACATGAAAATAAATAAGACATCACAGTGTCCCACTGTTTTTAAAAGTAACTTCTTTCTAGATTCACAAAACAGATCTTCATGTGGAAATGGAAGTTTGTATGGCAATGAAACTACGGAAATATTTCAAATGCATTATAAATTAGGAATATGAAGCAGGGAACATTTTTTTTTGAGAGGACATATCTCATATTTATTGATCAGATGGTTGTTAACAACAATAAAATTCTGTATAGGGGACTCAATGCACAATCATTAATCAACCCCAAGCATAATTCTCAACAGTGTCCAATCTTCTAAAACATAACAAACAAGTTCTTACATGGTGAATAAGTTCTTACATAGTGAATAAGATCTTACATGGTGAACAGTGCAACGGCAGTCATATCACAGAAACTTTCGGTTTTGATCACGCATCATTAACTATAAACAATCAGGTCAAATATGATTATTTGTTTAATTATTATACTTGATTTATATGTGAATCCCACATTTCTCCCTTATTATTATTATTATTATTATTATTTTTTTAAATGCTGAAGTGGTAGGTAGATGGAAGATAAAGGTAGAAAACAGTTTAGTGCTGTAAGAGGTCAAATGTAGATGATCAGGTGTGTGCCTAGAGACTACGTATTAATCCGAGCTAGACAAGGGCAACAAAACATCCACGGATGCAGAAGATTTCTCTCAGAACAGGGGTGAGGGGTGAGGTTCTAAGCCTCACCTCTGTTGATCCCCAATTTCTCACCTGATGGCCCCCCTGCAACTGTGCCTGCCTTAGGTTGTTCGTCCCTTGAGGAATCTTACCCGTCTCTGGCTAACCAGTCATCTTCTGGGGCCATACAAGGAAATGTAAAGTTGGTAAGTGAGAGAGAAGCAATATTGTTTGAAAAGCTTAGCTTTTTACTTCTTTACACATTTATGCCCTGTGGCTTCTATGCCCAGTATTTGTCTTGAGGTATCTTTACCACTTGGAAGAAGTATGATACTCAGTAATTTCGATATGAGGCACGAATTCTACTTAAGGGTTGTAATTAGGAAGGAAGAAGAAAAGCTATAGAAGTAGCAGATGGAAGAAAACATGGGAAGATTGATTATTTCTTTGACATATCTTCTTGTAGTATAACATAAGCATGTATAGGTTTTAAACTACTAATTAAATTGGGTGCACACGTTAACATAATAGGAATACAGTTACATAACAAAAGCAGACCTACAATTACCAGCCATACCCAGTGAAACCAAGAAAACCATTTAGGTACCCTAGGCATTTGTGAAAACTTATTAATGATATGATGGATATGGTCTAACTGAATTTGAATAGTTTGAGAAAAATCAGACAAATTAAAACAACCCATTCCTGGGAACTGTTCACATCCCATATGTTCTTTTAACAGTAGATAGTCTATAGTTGCAAGATTTTGGAGTGCTGCAACTTGCACATCTCCTAATTCTTGGTTGAGTTCTGACAGTATACCTCCAGTCAAATTGGTTGTTTTACTGTATGCACAGCCAGCTTAGATATCTCCTTCTTCATTCCAATGGCAAGTCCAGGAACCGGTGGGATGAATGCATCTACAACTGCAATAGCACCAGGATCTTTGTTGAAGTTTCTTGATGATCATCTTCTGGAATGACTCTTCCAGAGAATGTTGATGTTGGAAGTTCTTCTTCATATCATATCTTAATTCATTTTCTGGGTAGCCAAATTAGGCTTTGATCCTCTGTATAAACACAAACAAACCCTTTGCCTACACTTTGAAATGCCCTTTATACCATTGTGAAGAACTTATTGGAGATCACCACACAGGAACTGCCTTTTTTTTTTTTTTAAGAGAAAGGAATATTATCACGAAAATGTACTGCCATAGCTGATCATCTGACACCATTTAAATGATCAAAATTAAGGATATGTAAACCATGCATTAATCGGTGATTTGCAGGTAGTTTTATCCTATCAGGGAGTAATCTCCCTTTTCTTTCTTTTTTTTGTTATCATTAATCTACAATTACATGAAGAATATTATGTTTACTAGACTCTCCCCTACATCAAGTTCCCCCCACAAACCCCTTTACAGTCTCTGTCCATCAGTATAGCAAAATGTTGTAGAATCACTACTTGTCTTCTATATGTTGTATAGCCCTCCCCTTTCTCCCCCCCATTATACATGCTAATCATAATATCCCGTTTCTTCTACCCCCCTTATCCCTCCCTACCCACGCATCCTCCCCAGTCCCTTTTCCTTTGGTACCTGTTAGTCCATTATTGGGTTCTGTGATTCTGCTGCTGTTTTGTTCCTTCAGTTTTTCCTTTGCTCTTATACTCCACAGATGAGTGAAATCATTTGGTATTTCTCTTTCTCCGCTTGGCTTATTTCACTGAGCATAATACCCTCTAGCTCCATCCATGTTGTTGCAAATGGTAGGATTTGTTTTCTTCTTATGGCTGAATAATATTCCATTGTTTATATGTACCACATCTTCTTTATCCATTCATCTACTGATGGACACTTAGGTTGCTTCCAATTCTTGGCTATTGCAAATAGTGCTGCGATAAACATAGGGGTGCATCTGTCTTTTTCAAACTGGAGTGCTGCATTCTTAGGGTAAATTCCTGGGAGTGGAATTCCTGGGTCAAATGGTAAGTCTATTTTGAGCATTTTGAGGAACCTCCATACTGCTTTCCACAATGGTCAAACTAATGTACATTCCCACCAGTTGTGTAGGAGGCTTCCCCTTTTTCCACAACCTCGCCAACATTTGTTGTTGTTTGTCTTTTGGATGGTAGCCATCCTTACTGGTGGGAGGTGATACGTCATTGTGGTTTTAATTTGCATTTCTCTGATAATTAGCGATGTGGAGCATCTTTTCATGTGTCTGCTGGCCATCTGTATTTCTTTTTTGGAGAACGGTGTGTTCAGTTTCTCTGCCCATTTTTTAATTGGATTATTTGTTTTTTGTTTGTTAAGGTGGGTGAGCTCTTTATATATTTTGGATGTCAAGCCTTTATCGGATCTGACATTTACAAATATATTCTCCCATGCTGTAGGGTACCTTTTTATTCCATTGATGGTATCTTTTGCTGTACAGAAGCTTTCCAGCTTAATATAGTCCCACTTGTTCATTTTTGCTATTGTTTTCCTTGCCCGGGGAGATATGTTCAAGAAGAGGTCACTCATGTTTATGTCTAAGAGATTTTTGCCTATGTTTTTTTCTAAGAGTTTTATGGTTTCATGACTTACATTCAGGTCTTTGATCCATTTTGAATTTACTTTTGTGTATGGGGTTAGACAATGGTCCAGTTTCATTCTCCTACATGTAGCTCTCCAGTTTTGCCAGTGCTATCTGTTGAAGAGACTGTCATTTCCCCATTGTATGTCCATGGCTTCTTTTTCAAATATTAATTGACCATATATGTTTGGGTTAATGTCTGGAGTCTCTAATCTGTTCCACTAGTCTGTGGCCCTGTTCTTGTGCCAGTACCAAATTGTCTTGATTACTGTGGCTTTGGAGTAGAGCTTGAAGTCAGGGAGCATGATTCCTCCCACTTTATTCTTCCTTCTCAGGATTGCTTTGGCTATTTGGGGTCTTTGGTGTTTCCATATGAATTTTTGAACTATTTGTTCCCATTCATTGAAGAATGTTGTTGGTAATTTGATAGGGATTGCATCAAATCTGTATATTGCTTTGGGAAGGATGGACATTTTGACGGTATTAATTCTTCCTAGCCATGAGCATGGGATGAGTTTCCATTTGTTCATGTCCCCTTTAATTCCTCTTAAGAGTGACTTGTAGTTTTCAGGGTATCGATCTTTCACTTCTTTGGTTAGGTTTATTCCTAGGTATTTTATTCTTTTTGATGCAATTGTGAATGGAGTTGTTTTCCTGATTTCTCTTTCTGTTGGTTCATTGTTAGTGTATACGAAAGCCACAGATTTCTGTGTGTTAATTTTGTATCCTGCAACTTTGCTGTATTCTGATATCAGTTCTAGTAGTTTTGGGGTGGAGTCTTTACAGTTTTTTATGTACAATATCATGTCATCTGCCAATAGTGACAGTTTAACTTTTTCTTTACCAATCTGGATTCCTTGTATTTCTTTGTTTTGTCTGATTGCCGTGGCTAGGACCTTCAGTATTATGTTAAATAACATTGGGGAGAGTGGGCATCCCTGTCTTTTTCCCAATCTCAGAGGAAAAGCTTGCAGCTTATTGCTGTTCAGTATGATGTTGGCTGAGGGTTTATCATATATGGCCTTTATTATGTTGAGGGACTTGCCCTCTATACCCATTTTACTGAGAGTTTTTATCACGAATGGATATTGAATTCTGTCAAATGCTTTTTCAGCATCTATGGAGATGATCATGTGGTTTTTGTCTTTCTTCCTGTTTATGTGGTGGATGGTGTTGATGGATTTTCGAATGTTGTACCATTCTTGCATCCCTGTGATGAATCCCACTTGGTCATGGTTTATGATCCTTTTGATGTATTTTTGAATTCGATTTGCTAATTTTTTGGTGAGTATTTTTGCATCTATGTTCATCAGGGATATTGGTCTGTAGTTTTCTTTTTTGGTGGGGTCTTTGCCTGGTTTTGGTATTAGGGTGATGTTGGCTTCATAGAATGAGTTTGGGAGTATTCCCTCCTCTTCTATTTTTTGGAAAACTTAAGGAGAATGAGTATTATGTCTTCTCTGTGTGTCTGATAAAATTCCGAGGTAAATCCGTCCGGCCTCGGGGTTTTGTTCTTAGGTAGTTTTTTGATTACCATTTCAATATCTTTGCTCGTAATTGGTTTGTTTCACTTTTGTGTTTCTTCCTTGGTCAGTCTGGAAGATTTTATTTTTCTAGGAAGTTGTCCATTTCTTCTAGGTTTTCCAGCTTGTTGGCATATAGGTTTTCATAGTAGTCTTTAATAATTCTTTGTATTTTTGTGGAGTCTGTCATGATTTTTCCACTCTCTTTTCTGATTCTGTTGATTTGTGTTGATTCTCTTTTTCTGTTAGTAATTTTGGCTAGAGGCTTATCCATTTTGTTTATTTTCTCAAAGAATCAGCTTTTGGTTTCATTGATTTTTGCTATTGTTTTATTCTTTTTAATTTTGTTTATTTCTTCTCTGATCTTTATTATGTCCCTCTTTCTGGTGACTTTAGGCCTCATTTGTTCTTCTTTTTCCAGTTTCGATCATTGTGATGTTAGACTATTTATTTGGGATTGTTCTTCCTTCTTCAAGTGTGCCTGGATCGCTATATACTTTCCTCTTAAGACTGCTTTCACTGCGTCCCGCAGAAGTTGGAGCTTTGTATTGCTGTTGTCATTTGTTCCCATATATTCCTTAATCTCTATTTTAATTTGCTCGTTGATCCATTGATTACTTGGGAGCATGTTATTAAGCCTCCATGTGTTTGTGAGCCTTTTTGTTTTCTTTGTAGAATTTATTTCTAGTTTTATACCTTTGTGGTCTGAAAAGTTGGTTGGTAGAATTTCAATATTTTGGAATTTACTGAGGCTCTTTTTGTGAGCTAGTATGTGATCTATTCTGGAGAATGTTCCATGTGCACTTGAGAAGAATGTATATCAAGTTGCTGTTGGATGTAGAGTTCTATAGATATCTATTAGGTCCATCTGTTCTAGTGTGTTGTTCAGTGCCTCCATGTCCTTACTTATTTTCTGCCCAGTGGATCTATCCTTTGGGGCATGTTGAAGTCTCTGAAAATGAATGCATTGCATTGTATTTCCCCCTTTAGTTCTGTTAGCATTTGTTTCACATATTCTGGTGCTCCTGTGTTGGGTGCATATATGTTTAGAATGGTTATATCCTCTTGTTGGACTGAGCCCTTTATCATTATGTAATGTCCTTCTTTATCTCTTGTTTCTGTCTTTGTTTTGAAGTCTATTTTGTCTGATATTAATACTGTAACCCCTGCTTTCTTCTCCCTGTTGTTTGCCTGAAATATGTTTTTCCATCCCTTGACTTTTAGTCTGTGCATCTTTGGGTTTGAGGTGAGTTTCTTGTAAGCCGAATATAGATGGGTCTTGCTTTTTTATTCATTCTATTACTCTGTGTCTTTTTATTGGTGCATTCAGTCCATTTACATTTAGGTGACTATTGAAAGATAAGTACTTATTGCCATTGCAGGCTTTAGATTCATGGTTACCAAAGGTTCAAGGTTAGCCTCTTTAGTATCTTACTTCCTAACTTAGCTTGCTTATTGAGCTGTTATATACACTGTCTGGAGATTCTTTTCTTCTTTCCTTTCTTATTCCTCCTCCTCCATTCTTTATATGTTGGTTGTTTTATTCTGTGCTCTTTCTTTTCCTTGAACTGCTTTTAGTGGGTAGTTGATTTTATTTTTTTGCCTTTAGTTATTATTTGGTTGGTCTGCTTTCTTTGCTGTGATTTTATTTTCTCTGGTGACATCTGTTTAGTTTTAGGAGTACTCCCATCTAGAGCAGTCCCTCTAAAATACCCTGTAGAGGTGGTTTTTGGGAGGCAAATTCCCTCAACTTTTGCTTGTCTGCGAATTTTTTAATCCCTCCATCATATTTAAATGATAATCATGCTGGATATAGTATCCTTGGTTCAAGGCCCTTCTGTTTCAGCATTAAATATATCATGCCATTCTCTTCTGGCCTGTAAGGTTTCTGTTGAGAAGTCTGATGACAGCCTGATGGGTTTTCCTTTATAGGTGACCTTTTTCTCTCTAGCTGCCTTTAAAACTCTTTCCTTTTCCTTGATCTTTGCCATTTTAATTATTATGTATCTTGGTGTTGTCCTCCTTGGGTCCTTTCTGTTGGGAGTTCTGTGTATTTATGTGGTCTGTTTGATTATTTCCTCCCCCAGTTTGGGGAAGTTTTCAGCAATTATTTCTTCAAAGACACTTTCTATCCCTTTTTCTGTCTCTTCTTCTTCTGTTACCCGTATAATATGGATATTGTTCTATTTCAATTGGTTACACAGTTCTCTTAAAATTCTTTCATTCCTGGAGATCCTTTTAGCTCTCTCTATGTCTGCTTCTATGCATTCATGTTCTTTGGTTTCTATTCCTTCAATGGCCTCTTTCGTCTTATCCATTCTGCTCATAAATCCTTCCAGAGTTTGTTTCACTTCTGTAATCTCCTTCCAGGCATCTGATATCTCCCTCCGGACTTCATCCCTTAGTTCTTGTATATTTCCGTGCATCTCCATCAGCATGTTTATGATTTTTATTTTGAATTATTTTTCAGGAAGACTAGTTAGGTCTGTCTCCTTCTCAGGTGTTGACTCTGTGATCTTTGTCTGCCTTTAATTTTGCCTTTTCATGGTGATAGAGATAGTATGCAGAGCTGGCACGAACGATGGATTGAAGAACTTTCCTTCTTGTTGGTTTGTGACCTTCCTCTCCTGGAGAACAGCGACCTCTAGTGGCTTGTGCTGGGCTGCTGCACGCAGACAGGGCTTCTGATTCCTGCCTGGCTGCTATGGAGTTTATCTCTGCTGTTGCTGTTGGCATGTCTTTCCTTGGGCTGCTATTCCAATATGGTGGAACCGCGTTGGAGAGGGAGCGGCCAGGAGGCTATTTATGTCCGTGAGGGGCCTCCGTGCTCCCTGCTGCCCAGGGGGTTAGAGTGCCCAGAGTGTCTCAGGACGCTTCTGTCTGGTTTTGGGGTCCCTTTTCCTTTAAGACTTCCAAAAAGCACTTGCAAAAAAAAAAAAAAAAATTAAAAAAAAAATTAAAGGCCACTTGCTTTTCTTTGTCCCCTGGTGCTAGCCTCAGGGACCCACTCACAGGTCTTGCTGTCCTGTTTCCCTACTATCCAGGACCCCATGCATGCACTGTGTCTGTGCTCTGTTGCGGATGCCTGGGTCTGGGTATTTAGCAGTCCTGTGCTCCCTCTCCCTCCCCATTCTGACTCCTCTCCTCCTGCTGGGAGCTGGGGTGAGGGGTGTTCGGGTCCCACCAGGCCGGAGCTTGTCTCTTACCCCCTTTGCAAGATGCTGGGTTCTGGCAGGTGTGGATGTAGTCTGGATGTTGTCCTCTGTCCTCTGGTCTCTATTCTAGGAAGAGTTGTCTCTGTTATATTTTCATAAATATATGCGGTTTTGGGAGGAGAGTTCTAGTGCTCTACTCATGCTTCCATCTTGGCTCCAGCCCACTGCAGAGAACATTTTTTTTAAACAGCTTTTTAAAATTTTATTTTGATATCATAAATGTGCAATTGAACATTATGGTTACTAGACTCCCCTATTATCAAGTCCCACCTGCCACATACCCCATTACAATCACTGTCCATCAACATAGTAAGATGCTATAGAATAATTACTTCTCTCTATATACTGACTTTCCCATGTCCCCCCACTGCTACAGTATCTGTGCTAATCATAATGCCCCTTTTGCCCCCTTATCCCTCCCTTCCCACCCATCCTCCCCAGCCCCGTTACCTTTGGTAACTGTTAGTCCATTCTTGGGTTCTGAGTCATCTGCTGTTATGTTGCTATAGCTTTTTCTTTGTTCTTATACTCTGTAGATGACTGTAATAATTTGATACTTGCTTTCTTTGCCTAGCTTATTTCACTGAGCATAATACCCTCTAGCTCCATCCATATTGTTGCAAATGGTAGGATTTCTATTCTTCTTATGGCTGAATAATATTCCATTCTTTATATGTACCACATCTTCTTCATCCATTCATCTACTGATGGACACTTACGTCGCTTCCATTTCTTGGCTATCGTAAATAGTGCTGTGATAAACATAGGGGTGCATATGCCTTTTTTTCAAACAGGGCTCCTGCATTCTTAGGGTATATTCTTAGGAGTGGAATTTGTGGGTCAAATGGTATTTCTATTTTGAGTTTTTTGAGGAACCTCCATACTGCTTTCCACAAAGGTTGAACTAGTTTACATTCCCACCAGCAGTGTAGGAGGGTTCCCCTTTCTCTATAAGCTCACCAACATTTGTTGTTGTTTGTCTTTTGGATGTTGGCCATCCTAACTGCTGTGAGGTGATATCTTACTGTGGTTTTAATTTGCATTTCTCTGATGATTAGTGATGTGGAGCAACTTTTCATGTACCTGTTGGCCATCTGAATTTCTTTGGAGAAGTTTCTGTTCAGCTCCTCTGCCCATTTTTTAACTGGCTTATTTTTGTTTGATGAGGTACATGAGCTATTTATATAATTTGGATGTCAACCCATTATTGGATATGTCATT
Source organism: Manis javanica (assembly GCF_040802235.1). NCBI lineage: Eukaryota > Metazoa > Chordata > Mammalia > Pholidota > Manidae > Manis > Manis javanica. Next base: position 82,104,615 of record NC_133161.1, read on the forward strand.
TATGAGTACATTCTCCCATACTGTAGGATGTCTTTTTGTTCTACTGATGGTGTCCTTTGCTGTACAGATACTTTTTAGTAGTCCCACTTGAAGTAGTCCCACTTGTTCATTTTTGCTTTTGTTTCCCTTGCCCATGGAGATATGTTCTTGAAGAAGTTGCTCATGTCTATGTCCAAGAGAGTTTTGCCTACATTTTTTTCTAAGAGTTTTATGGTTTCATGACATACATTCAGGTCTTTGATACATTTTGAGTTTACTTTTGTGTATGGGGTTAGACAATATAATCCAGTTTCATTCTCTTATATATAGCTGTCCAGTTTTGCAAACAGCAGCTGTTAAAGAGGCTATCATTTCCCCATTGTATAACCATATAACCATGGCTCCTTTACCATATATTAATTGACCATTAATTTATATCTGGGCTCTCTATTCTTTTCCATTGGTCTATGGGTCTCTTCTTGTGCCAGTACCAAATTGTCTTGATTACTGTGGCTTTGTAGTAGATCTTGAAGTCAGGGAGCATAATTCCCCCTGCTTTATTCTTCCTTCTCTGGATTGCTTTAGCTATTTGGGGTCTTTCGTGGTTCCATATAAATTTTTGAGCTATTTGCTCTAGTTCATTGAAAAGTGCTGTAGGTATTTTGATGGGAATTGAATTGAATCTGTAGATTGCTTTAGGCAGGATGGCCATTTTATGATATTAATTCTTCCTAGCCAAGGTCATGGGATGAATTTCCACTTATTAGTGTCCTCTTTAATTTCTCTTAAGAGTGTCTTGTAGATTTCAGGCTATAGGTCTTTCACTTCCTTGGTTGGGTTTATTCCTAGGTATTTTATTCTTTTTGATGCAATTGTGAATGAAATTATTTTCCTGATTTTTTTCTGCTAGTTCATTGTTAGTGTATAGGAATGCAACAGATATCTGTGTATTAATTTTGCATTCTGCAACTTTGCTGTATTCAGGTATTATATCTAGTTTTGGGGTGGATTCTTTAGGGTTTTTCATGTGCAATATCATGTCATCAAGCTGGGATCATTTTTGATACCATAAATCCACATAAGGATTTTCATGTGTGATTGTACCTAGGTCTGAAAATGGAAAAGGAGACAAAGCCCATCTTAAGGTGATTTATCCACAAGCATAATAAAAGAAAGACTGTATTACAAGCTTAACAATAAAATAATAAATGTTTAATGCAATATTTTCCTTTCCTTCAGCAAATATTATTTTTATATAGCAAATTCATTTTACAACATATTTCAAGTCAGAAGGATAGGATGGGAGGCACATTTATGGTCTTCATTATTATACCATATCCAGGATAAATTTAGAAACAAAACCTGTGTGAAATAAAAGTTGGTTACAAATAGATCATAGGTACTTATAAGTCTTCTTAAAATGCATATATTTGAAGGACTCTATAGGTTACATTTTTGGGGATTATGGTATTAACTACTGATGTGGTAAATTTTTTTTCCATTTATAGGAAACAAACTTCTGATATTTTATAATATCTTCCTTTGTTCAAATTTGAATTGGTAGTGCAATTGGTTAAAACATGTGGCATAGGAAGACTTGAATAAACTAGGAATTTAATAGGATTTAAAAAGAGAGCTCTTTGGTTTTCTCAGGAAGTCTCAGAAATCTGCTTCCCCTTCTAGTGTCTCTGTCTGCTGCTTGTGGTTTTAAAACAAAGCAGAATTCTAATAGGACTCAATGAAAGGAGAACCATTAAGTTAAGGCTGGTTTTCCCAGACCTAGTTTCTTAATACCTTCTAAAGTCTTCATGTGTTTCCTGTATAGAAAACACCAATTATCTCTTTAGAAATAAACTCTCAGTTCACATAACCCTCATTTGCTGAGTTTTTAATGTATATCAAGATAGCAGTATTCAGAATGAATAAGCACACAGCTCAAGTATTAAAATGTATTTCCTCTAGAATCCTCATCAGTTCAAAGAGCTGTATAATTATTTCATGTTGTAGAATATTATCAAAATAGACTAAATATTGGTTGTGTTCTAATTTAAATTTAGAGAAATCTCAAGCACTATGTATATCGGTTTAACTTGTTTGGATAACATTTAAAAGCTCTTGCATTTTTAGGTTTTGGAGATATTCAGAGTACCCCAGTTCAATGTATTATCTTCAGTCCTTGAGCAGGTGGTTTAATCATTATTCCTTAGTTTGCATTTTGCATTAGGAATGATCATTTAAACTGTTTATATAAAGTTAACCAATGTTTGCTGTGAAGTTAAAATGTGAGAATAACAGTGACAGGCAAAAGTAAGTATGTAAGTAGGAAGTTCGTATGTCTGATTAATGTATGACAATGTGGGCAAGAAAGTATTGAGGTTTATGCACATGATTATAATATTAAGGTTGGCATGGTTGAGGATATTTTCTCACTTAAAAACTATAAAAATGCTTATCAAAATGATGTGAATTTGCTGTAGAAGACCTTGACAAAATTTTTCAACTTTTAGAATTTTGTTCTGATTAAACAAGTTGATTAAATGGAAGAACTAGTAAATAAAACCTACGTTCTACAATTTATAAATATGTGTCTATGTAACTGAGAATTACCCCTGTTTGAGATATGGTTGTGGGTACACAAGACATCACTACCAGTGTCCCTCCTCTTCAAGTTTAGAGGATGACAGGAGAGCCAGTTAAGGAATGTGAAACACTAAAGTAGGAGAAACTGGTAATTAGAACAGGATGCAAATAGGGGAGGCAATATTCCTGGCCAGTTTTTTGTAGACTATATGATGACTATTGACTTGGTACAAATGGTATATTTTATGGTGCCTTAGAAGACTACTGATGTTCATTGATTTGTAGTAGAAAACTTCATGAACTACTAGCTGTTTTGACTGCTAGATAAGAAAGGTATGCTAGACAATGCTCTCATGGAAAAGATGGTATGGCAAATAGATCTGAATTTGAATCTATGTCTCCTTTTTTGTTATCTCTTACCTTGGTCAAATAGTTTAATACCACTTAGCCTGTTTTGTCCTTAGTAAAAGGGAATTAACAATACTCGCTGACTTTTTGTGAAGCATGAATGAAATTTTACATATCTATCTATCTATCTATCTTATCTATCTATCTATCTATCTATCATCTATCATCTATATAGATATGCACTAAATATCAGTTAAGTACATAGGATATATTCAGAATATGTTGATTATTATCATTTATCTATTTAAATCTGCTAACTTGTTTATATCTGTTATATTTTCTCTGTATATAAAATGTGGTGTTCTGAATTTATTAACTTGGAACTTTATTTTGGATTTAGCCTTCATACATGGTAAGGAAAAGAGAAACAGACTTAAACCTTGCGGGTCTAAAACAGTCTGAGGCTTGATTTCTCCTAGCCACTAACTCAAAAGTATAGAAGTAGTTCTCCCCTCTCTCTTCCTTCAATGTATGCTACAGTTGTTATTATTTTTTTATGTATAACTGACATATAACATTATACTAGTTTCAAGTGTACAACAAATGATTCGGTATTTATATATATAGCAAAATGATCTTAATAAATCCAGTTAATACCCATTACCAGAGTTACACTCTTAACAATAAAGAATTAAATAGCTGAGAACAAGAGTCCACTACTCCCAATATCTAGAGTGCCCTGAATAGCAAGCAGTGTCTTGTAACCCATGTAAGAACACAGACAACAGGTGATAATCTGATGATGCTCATAACAATGAAATGTTCATTATGGTAAGAATGACTTTAACTCATCAAGATTCACTTTTGATGAGTTTCTTTATTTCACTTTTCTTTTGCTTATTTATACTTATATCTCTATTATTTGGCTCTATCAATCTTCTCATTTTTGCTAGTTCTTGATGTCTCTTAGCTGACCATAACATGGAATTGCAATATATTTTAAAACTGTTTAACACATATGTTAATGATGTTTTTATTACTTGCAGCATCAATTAATACATTTTAACTGAATTATGTGAGGAATTTTTTTTTTTTGTATTTGAGCCAGAAAATTGAAGGAAAAATATCCCCCTAATCTAGAACACAGGTTTAAAGTAATTTTCCAGTGATAGATGATGGGTACTTTCACTTCTTTCATTTAAGTGAAAATGTTTACTTAAGTAAGAGGCTTTCCATGTTTTCATAGTGTGATTCAGAAGGAAAAAATGTGTATATTTTGTCATTTTGTACCACACCTTCATATTTTAAGATCATTTAGAAAAGCAAAATACTTCTGCTAAAACATAGAACTAGAAGTCTTCCAACCAAAAGCAACCACAGAAGATCATTTATGTTAACTCTTTGCTTTAAGAAGGTATATTTCATTATTTCTATATCAAAATGAGGAGTCTGAAATTATTGTCTATTGGCTTTGCACAGTAATAAAAAATAAAGCCAATATATTCTGACAGTCTATTATCTTATAATATCTTGATAATATTTGAGGCTTGAGCATTCAGTTTTATCAATTCACAATGCATCAGATGGTTTAGTAAATAAAGTGTCAGCTTTTGGCTGAACCCAACTGTAGTTGGTTGAATGATGGTGCCTTAAAAGGTAAGTCTACCAGAACCTGTGAATGTGACCTTATTTGGAAAAAGAAAGTCTTTGTAGATACAATTTAGTTAAGGAACCTGAGATGAGATCATACAGGTTTATCCAGGTGTACCCTAAACACAATGGCAAGTATCCTTATAAGACACAAATAGAGAAAAGAAGTCCAAGCCAGAGATGCAGAGGAGAAAGCTATGTGAAGACACAAAGGGTAAGGCCATGTGAAGAAGAGACAGAGGCTGAAGATATGCATCATAAAACCAACAAACACCTGAAGCCATTGGAAGCTGAAAGAGGTAAGAAGGGCTTTCGACTAGAGCATTTAAAGGGAATGTAACCCTGCTAACTCCTTGATTTTTGACTTCTGGCTTCCAGAACTGTGAGAGAAATAACTTGTTTGGAACCACCAAGTTAGTGGTAATTTGTTACAGCAGTCTTATTAATCTAATATACACATCATTTGGCTTCTCCAAATGTATGCTTAAAGAGCTAAATGAACATGATAAGTAAAGCTAGAAAGCTAGCTACTTCCAATTTAAATATATATATATTAATAGTAATAAACTTCAAATCGATATGCAATTCTAACCAGAAATCCTAAAATGTTTCCCACTTCTACACACCAAGAAGAGAATTCACATCTTCCCTTTAAACCTCCTCATTCTTGCCTTTAGCTTCTCTAGTTATCTATATTCATTCTTTGAAAAATAGAAGACATTATCTCAAATTTCTATGTCTTATCACAACCTTTAGACATACTTGCATCAACAGACCTTTCTTTTTCTTTCCAATCGTGACAATGGAGGAAATGGCCCATATCCACCACCTTTGTACCAAAGAACAATTTATCCACATCATCTCAGGACTCACTCTACTTTTGTCTTGCCAGTGAATGAAACATAATTCAGGCTTTTGATCTCTTCTGAAGCACTCCAGTCAGCACACACATATTCCAATATAGGCCATCTTATAAAAGCCTCCATCGACCTCATATCTGCCACAACTCCAATTCTACAACAGTTTTCATAGAAAAATAAGAATTTCCTTATACCCTGTTAGTCTTCCTCCTTGCTCTGTGGTTCCTCTTTTTCTATTTGAGTTCTTAATTTTGATGCTCTTCATTATTCAGTCCTGGGTCTCCTCTCATAAAAAAAAAACTTTCTTTTTAGGTGATGCCATCCATACTTGCATCTTTAAATCACTGAAAATCTAATGCACAGATGTTTATCAAGCTTAGGCCTAGTATCTGAGTTGTATTCCATCTATCTGTGTGCCTGCTAGACATCTTCACAAAGTCTCACAGAACCACCTCCAAATTTTAACTCATTTACAATTTTCCACACTTCAATAAATGACATTACTCTCCATCTAGCTGTTAAAAGTAAATATGTACAAATCATCATAAATTCCACACTTCCCCTCACCCTCCAAATCCGATCCAGCATGAAATCTTGTTCATGATACTTATAAAATATTTTTCGAACTTGTCTAATTCTGTTATTTTCCTAAACACAGGCCACCACTATCTTTTACCACTATCTCTTACTAGACCAAACACCTCAGACTGGGATTCCCACTTCAATTCTTTCCTTTCTCCAATTCATTAAGTCATGTCATTTCTTTAATAAAAGCCTTTCGATTATTTTTTCTTATGCTTAGAATAATATTGAAATTATTTTTCCATGGCTATAGACCCTTCACCATTGTAACGATTCCCTATCTCATTTGGGAAAAGTACTGTGGATATTTTTCAAGTACTTAATGAAAATAAGAAAAATACTTAAAACTCTTGTGTTCAGTCTATTTAAGACAAAATATAACTATTCATTGGTGCTTGGTAAATTCTCATTTAGTTTTATGTGGTACTAATAATAGAAGAATGTTGCAAACTTTATTAATTTGTGTATCTCGTAAGATATTTAAAATTAAATTCTAAATAATTCATGATTTTATTGTCATTTTATATGAATATTTCAGCTTTTATAAATTACATTCTTTAAATACCATTTCAAGATATTACTAACTTTACAGGCTATTTTCCTATTTGCTCATAGCTTTTTAAAAGCTTCAAGACCAGAAATCTGTAGCCATGAAATAAATATTTTACTCTCCACACTAAGTGTAGCTGTCTATAGAAAGTGATAAGCTAATCACAGACGGTCTGATGGACTGCCTGTATCAGCCCATCTGTGGTCTTCCCAGTCTGGAAAGATAGTACATTTGAAGACTACAACAAAAGATCATGTAGTCACTATGCTTTGTTCTTTCTTCTTTCTATTACAGGTACTCTAAATGGCTAAAATTAGAGAAATTCAATGGCTGGTATAATACACCAATGCAGTGGTTTACAAAAGGCTATGTTATTGTGGAACCAACCTCTCAGGACTTTATCATTGATTCGAGAAGCCTTCAGGGAAAGGAAAAAGCTCTAGCCAGATGGTGCTTAAATAAAAAAATATCTGAAGCTCTTTCACATAAATCAGCCAATTAATATGCTAAGTCACAAAGGTAAATCATGGAACTGTTCTTTCCCAATTCTAAAGTTGTCTTTTTCTGATAGTTCCTCAGTTTTGAAGCTACTTTTCAATTTTTCTAAACTATAAGTTTAAAATACAGAAATAAAATGATTAAGTATAAAAAGAAATGTACAATTATCCCAGATTTTGGCTCTCTAGTCTAGCGGTAAGAACACGTAAATTAGGAGTCTCATTTTCACCTGGCTTATACTGCTTAAAACTGAATAATTCACATTACCTAAGAATTAGTTTTCTGATCTCTATGGAAGAGTGGGCACTATCTACCTCAGAGTTGTTTAAAGGATAAATACAATAGAGGTTTCACAGAGTAAGGATTCACAAGTAGAACTTAAGGTTATGTTCAGCTGATTTGCAGACATATCCAGACAAGTCTTCAGAGGACTGGTGAAGATGACCTGCCAGCAATTTACCAAAAGGCACATGCGGCAGCTTTATGGGAAGAAACTCATTCTTAAGAAGGAGAGAGAGAAAAGCATAAAAGATGCCAAAAAAAATCTTAGTTTCCTAGAAAGAAAGTTAATTCTGAGTCCAATATAGTGATGGCCATTCAAATAGATTTTCTACCCTAGTCAATGAACTCATAAGCAAATTCTAAGAAGGTAATGTACAAAAGAAAACAAAGAAACAAAACCCAAACCTGACAATAAACTGTTTCATTATGATTTTGAAGACACTGGAGAACAAAGTAGTAATTTTTGAACTGTAACAAAAATCGGGCAATTTGGATACTTTCTTATACACCTTGGCATAGTTATGTGCATGTAGGGCAGGCAAATGAGAATATCACTCAGCTCTGTAATATCAATAATTTTAGGAGACTACAAATACCACCGCCAATGAAAGAGATAGCTGGCACCCAGACAGCAGCAGCTATAAATATGGGACTCAAAAGGCCTTCACTTTAGTGGCCTCCAGAACTAAGAATACCATTAATATCTGAATGGGGAATTTAAATCGAATAGCCAGCTGCAGGGCGGTATCCATGTAGAGTTGCCATATCACTGAACAAGTGTAAAGTAGGACACAAGAAAATGATTACTGGATATTCTAAGTCAGAGGACAGCAAACTTTTTCTGTAAAGGGGAAAGACAATAAACATTTTATGTTTTGGGGTTCATATGATCTCCATTGCAACTACTCAACTTCATTGCAACTAGTCAACTACCAGTGTAGTGAGAAAGCATCCACAGACAATTGCTACATGAATGGGTGTGCCTGTATTTGAGTAGTATTTATTCACAAAAACAGATGGCAGACAGGATTTGGTCCTCAGGAGAGTTTGCCCTGCTACAGACTAACTGAGAAAACTTGCTAGTAAATACAATAAAATAATCCTTGAAGATTATTAGAAACAAATGAGGAAATATTTCAACAGAAAATTTAGAAATTGCAAATGCACTGGCAGTGAGTGTCAAAAAAATAATGTTAAATACTTTGATGTGATATCTCTTTTTGGGCCCAAAGGAATTGTAATTACCTACTCAAACTTCTTCACACATAATAGAAGGCAAAAAAAACTATTCTCTCTGTCTTTATATATATACATATATCTTCCTGAAGAGAAGTCTCTGAATCTGTACTTTCTTTCCTAACAAGAGTTTCATTGTGCTAAACCCTACTTTTTCTGATAATATAAATAATTATAGTGGTTACTGCCAACCTAATATTTTGCCTAAGTAAATGGCACCATCCTTTGATTTCAACTAAGTTCTGGGAATGTAGGATGCTTTAGGATTCAAGAAAAGTCATAAGGGTAGCTTAAACAATAAGATCATTAATAATTTTACTTAACAACAATATGGAACTAGAGAGTTTGCAAAATGGAATAATTTAAAAGGATGAGGGTAAGAATGATTATTTTTTAAAGTAATTTTGTCATAATTCTGACCCATAAATCATAAAAGAAAACTGGCTGGGCACTACCAGGGAAGGATTTCCTTATTAATGAGAAAAAAAAAAGATTTCCTCTTTCTTCTCTACCATTGTCAACATGTTACTTGTCCTCTTCTGCAAATATTTTCATAGCCCTAAAAATAATGTTATACTTCCAGGCCTCTTTGAAGAAAGAAAAATGGAAATGTGCTTGGGTCCTTTTTAAAAATGGGGAAAGCCTTCTGAGAGTGTCTCTGGTCATTTTATATCTAAAATGTTATGGAAATGTAATACATAACAGAACTGCAGCATAAAGGGAGAATGGTGAAAGGGCCTATATGGTTGTAAGGCTACATTTAACTTGAAGTAAAAAATTATCTCCAAGTAGAATGCAAATTCTAACCCACTATAGTGATGCATAAAAACTGAAGAAAGTGAACAACTCAATAGCTAAATTAAATGAAATACTAAAATAATGTAAATAATCAAAAGAAAATAGAAAGGAGAAACATAAAAAGAAAAGCAGACTGTACAAACAAAATTAGTAATAAAACGGTGGCTCTACATCCAATGATATTAATGATTACATTAAATATAAGTACTCTAATACACTGTATTACTAGGTAGAAAGATAGACATCTGCAGCCAGGTAAAGGGAAGATAAGGTTCAAGAAGTAAAAAACTGCCCAGTTATGGGGTCCCACTTGAAGATAAAAAAGGCTTTGCAGGGAGATAACTTCCTTGCCCATTGCAACCAGGCCAAACTGGTCCCAACCAGATCACAACGCAGGCACAATGGGGCAAAACTAAGAACCATCCAAACCACACCTTATTATATTAGCACTTTTATATTTCGCTCCTCTCCTACCTGCCTGATTTTCTGTTTACATTTCAGGAAGACATGCATACCAAGAGGAATAGGTACATAAATAGAACTGTCAATCAAATGACTTCACCCTGTTAATCAAAGAGGCACCTCCCAGCTAGGACGTGATAAATAGATCCTCCCCAAAAAGACTGGAGCCTTTGTCTACCTTGACTCTGGCCCCCTCCTCTCTTAAAGTGCATTTAAAATATTCAAATAAAACTTTCACTCTGCTTTGCTATTTTGTCTCTGTCTTTCAATTCTTTATTTTAGTGGGGACAAGAACTGAGAACAAACTTAACCTGTAACAGTACGAAAAGAGATCGTCATATTTAATTTTTAAGAGACCAAAATGCATGCTCTCTTCAAATATAAAAACTTAAAATATAATGATGAGAGATTAAAAGAAAAAAATGAACAAAAAATACATCAAACACTAATGAAAAGATGCCTAGAGTGGCTATATTAGTATATAGCAAAGTAGACTTCAGAAAAAAGCCAAATTAGCAGAAATAAAGAAGGATATTACATAACAAAAGTGTCAATCTATTAGAAAGATCTAATAACACTAAACGTGTCTACATCTAACTATAGAGCTTCAAAATACATAAAGTGATAACCAATTGATCTAAAAAGGAAATAGACAAATCCACAACTTCAGTTAGAGACTTCAACACTCATTTCTCAGTAATTGATAGAATAGGTAGACAGAAAATCAGTAAGAATATAAAAGACATGAAAAATACTGCCAACCAACTTGCCATTTATAGAACTCCCAACCCAACATCAGGAGAGTATATATTCTTTTCAAGTACAAAGGTAGCATTCACCAAGATAGACCATATGCTGGGTCATGAAACAAAATGTATTAAATTTGAAAGATTTAACTTATATTCCTTGGCCATAATGAAATACAAACAAAATTTTAAAAAATAATTTTAAAAAATGAAAGCCACTGTATATAAACTTTTTAATGATTAAAAAAAGTACATAAATCTTTAAAATAAACTGACAGAAATGGAAGCTTTATATAGTTTTTGAAATAATTACACTTCTTGAGATATTGTGTTAAGATAATAGACTTTGGAGCAATGATAGCTGGGTTCAAATTATAGCTCTGCCACTTATTGCTCTTTGACCTTGGACAACTGACCTAAGCTCTCTGAACATCAGTATCCTCATCCATAGAATGGGAATAATAATAGTTTCTACCTCATAGATTTGGGGGTTAGTATTCAATAACAACTTAAAATATTGACTGATGGATTATAAATACACATGAAAATTAGCTGATTTTTATTGTGAATGCCACAATTTATAATACATACCTTTAATATTACTGTTTGAACTGGAAGAATTTGAAAGATACAATATGTTAAAATTTCAACAAGCTTTAATAAAATTTTAATAAAAATACTGTTGCATATTACTAAATATATCATACCTCATAATTTTGTGTCATAATTATGTTGAGAGATTTTCATGAAACTCAGCAACTTCTGCATCTCCCACTTCTTATATCATGAATACTTCTTCATTTCAGTAAGTTTGTTATAAAACATTCCTTGAATGGGCTGTTTTAATATACAGATGTTGCAAATCTATTTAACTGATAACCCACTACTGAGCATTTACAGCATTTCCAGGTTTACAAAACACTTATCTTTTCTATAGAATTAGTTTTACTAAGTTGGGAGATTTTGACTATTCCTTCTTCAAGTCATTTTGTCAACATCTTTTTCAAAAATCAAAGCCCTATCATGTTACAGCTGCTAGTTACTGAACGTAGTTAGCAAGAATTCCCATTCTACTCTTAAAAACAGTATGAGGAGATAGTGTGATGAGTTTTTTGAGAGTAAACATTTATGTTTTCAAGAAGCACATGTAGTATATATAAAACACACACACACACACACACACACACACACACACACACACACATATATATATACATATATATATATATATACATACATTCCAAATAAACAAAGCATTGTCCCTTGTTCTACGCTTTCTGAAGAATGAATTTGTAACTTTATCTTGAAAAAGCAATCTCAGGCTCTGTCCTTTGCTCATTCACCTTTGATTCCCAGGTCACAATCTAGACAGCTATGGAAAATGAGACACCTGCTCTGAAAGGAGACTCTTCTTCCTAGGTGGTAGCATCATCTCTATTATTTGTAGTGGCACAGGTCAGGTCTACACCATGAATCAGTATGAGAACATGTGTCAAAACAATTTGAGTTATAGCTCATTGGTTAAGAATATGAGTTTTTAAGGTGTTTTAATTGCACAATTACTAACTGTTATCTAAGGATAGAAACAAAATATACTATCTAATAATATATATTTTCCTTACTAGACTACAAGCTCTTCAAAACAGGAACTTTACCTTACTTATTTCATAACTATAAAACATGCATAATGCTCAAATATTTATTAAAGAAATGCCTTGTGGAGGCATTTTTAAAGATATATATATGTGTATATATATATATACACACACATACATATAATAAATGCTTATACTTCTTACTTGTAGGAAGATGGAATAAAAATCTTCTAACCCTAAAACTTCACTTTGCTCTATAAAAATATGATCATACAACCATATAATTAAGGACCTGTTCAAATAAGCCACAGACTCCTCATTTTTCTACCTTGTGGCTGCAATGCAATGTTACTGTTGTTCTTTGTTACTTACAATGAAATATATATATATATCTGTATGTTTATGTGTGTGAACTTCTACAAATACTAAACAAGAAGGAAAATACACTAACCTGAGGGAGTTATTACATTTATACATAGGTAATTAATCATCTACATTAAGCAAAATGTCTGTTTTCTCAGTTAAAAAATTTAGAATTCTCTTATTTGCTCTTGTGGCATTTTTAAGTGTGTAATTTAGGGATTAGGTAAACTCTACTATCTGACATTAATTAAAGAGCTACAAAGAAAACAGATGAATAATTATAATATAACTGTTCTCTTGTATAAACCCTATTTTTGATAGTTATGTAGATTTCCAAAATTCTGAGTAGAGAATAATAATCATTTAAGGTTAATCTGGCAATCAAAAAAAAATCTTAAATCTTTTTTTTATATTTGTCAAGTGATTGCATGCTAAGGACAATCATGAAAACTGAGCAGGAATTTTTTGGGAAGCATAATACCATAAGTTTACAGCTGGGCTTAAGCTGGCTAAGAGATTGATGACCTACTTGTAAAAGTGGCAGAAATATTCACAGGATATACTGAGTTACTTTACTGTGGGTAGTTTGATGTGCTTTATTTTGTTGGAACTACTCTATTTGACCTCTGTTTGGTGATGCATTAAAAATGTAAAGTATTGTAATTTCTTACAAAGCAGATTCAATGCATTTCAACCCCATGCTGGTTGTTACCCAAAGCAAGCATGGTTAAATTATATGCATCTCTTGGTTTTAAAAGAAGGGAAAAATAGGGGGAGGAGACACATTTCTCATGGATTAGCATCCTCTGATTTATTTTTGCAACTAACCTAATACAAAATCAGTACATCATTTTTTTCAGAGTTGAAAAGAAAAATGCTTTATATGTAAGTTTTTAGTGTTGAACAAATCTGAAAAAAAATTTAAGTCCTAGCCAATCAAGTGTTCTCTTTAAATGTTTCATACCATTTGAGCACAAAAATGATATTTATTGAAAAACTAAGATTCTTTCCTCGTGTTTTTAAACTACCTCATATATTTATATCCTTCAACATACACATACACATACACATGGACTCAGTATTTTGTTCTACACTAAGTTCCCAATGATTCAGAATCATTTAAGTTCATTCTATATACAGATCTTGTCTCCATCCCCCATAGTATTACATAGTCTTATATTTAAACAGTAGATTCTAAATAAATGATAAAAGCATAATGAATGCAAAAATGAAGAAATAACTTGAGTAACTTTAAATCTACCAATCTATGTGGCCATTCTGAGTTTTTACTTATATTAAAAAATATTTAAATATACACTGTGAATATGAAAGGGGTAATGTGTTTTGGGGGAGAATGGTAAAGTACATGTTTTACATAATCAATAAATATTTTATTGAATTTGAATAGTATCTTTAAAGTTTAAATTAATTTTTTAATTGTTTAATTTTAAATTAAAGAATGACAAAATAATGATTATTAGTGATTGCTACAAGGTCATTACTGAACATATTTTTGTTATAGAAATGTAGGTGATACTAAAATCTGATCTGCTCTGGCTATCAGAAATGCAAGGTATGCTTTGGTTTAAACCAATAGATTGGGATGAAAAGAGCAGAAGTGATAAACAACCTAACAGTTCTATCACTTTAGAATATTTCCATTTCATTAGTTATTTTTTAAAATTGTTTCCTTTTCCTTTTTTATTCATGATTAAAGCATATCATTCAGATTGAAATTATTATTCATGAAGCCTGATTAAATGTTTATTAAACATGTTAGCATCTCAAGTTCTATTTGTTTATTAAAATGTTTTCTCAGATGCATTTGTTTCCAGGCTTGGAAAATGATAAATTCCTCCTGGCTTCAGTTAACATTGAAACTCATTTTCAAATTGACACTTAGAGTAAACTATAAAGGATACATTCAGACTCTGTGTGAGCTACTATTCTTAGAAGCTAACTGAATGTAAAGCCTTATTTACACATCTAAGTTGCTCAATATTTTAAGTATAGTGTTGTATAGTCCCATACATGAACTCCTGAGACTAAAGTTTCTATTGTACTTTTCTATTTTTCTTTGAAATTTGAGAGGAGCTATTGGAAAAGCCATTGAGTCATTCATTTGGAGAAAACACAAAAAATGAGAAAAAATGAAAAATATTAATTCTTAATACATGTCATTGTTAATTTTAATTTATTTATCCAACATATTGTTAACTAAAATGTCATGTCTTGTGGAATCCTGTAATTTCCAGGGTGACCTCTGTGAGAGTGGTGGTGTTTGTGGTTAGATGGTATCATAAGAAGCAGAAAAGAAACTTAGAAGTTCACTGGAAAATAAGAAAATAAATTGGACTTGCAAGAAATGCTCTGCTGCAAAATAATTAGGATTATTTAAAAAAACAACAAATCAGGAAATAGAATGCTGAATACAGTATTAATTTTCAAAATGAGCTTGAAAATACTAGATGTTTGAGATTCCCATTGTGTTGTTGATATTAAAGAAAGATCAATAATATTTACATAAAGCTTTAGCCTTTTAGGGTAACCAGGAATTTTTTTAATGTTAGATAAGAGTAGTACTTCTAAAAATATAATTATCCATAATAACCTTGATTAACAAGTTAACTCTCAAGTTTTATTCTGGGGCTTAGTAAAATGAACCACACATTTCCCCACATCAAATGTGGGCTTGCTTCTCCTCCATTCCTTTCTTTTTCTTGGCTTCATTTGTGGTCGACTTTTCCTTCTTCATTATTTGTTTCCTATCTCTTCTTTTGGTCTAAGTTGGTAACCTAAGCATTCCTTTCTATTTTATACTTCGGGGGTGATATGGAATATTGAGTTTTCAGAAACAAATGAGTAACCATTGCATAAAAATGTAACTAATAGTAGAATAGCTCTCTGTTTGCTTTCAAGGCAGCTATTCAATAGTGGTTATTCATTAACAAGTTCTCTTCCAGAGTAAAGCACTTGGAAAGAACTGATTCAGAATGTGGTCTTTGTTTCCAAGTCTTCCTTTTATCTTGGTTTGTTCCCTATGTCCTCATGCCTGAAGCAGTCACTCTGCTCTTGTTTGTCAAACTGCTACAATTACCTTCACATTCTACTGGAAAAGTCATCACTCAAAAACTCCCACTCAGTGTTTCTGTGTCACTGGGAATGAAGCAAGTTGACATGATTTCCCACCAATTTAGGATTGAAGTCAGAAATAGAGTGCATGGTTGTAAAGTCCCAGACCTGAAGCCACGCCTGTTGAAGGATACAAGTACAAGGACTAACTACATGTACAACAGTTTTGTTAATATTTGGAGCCCTGAGAATTTAGGCAAAACAAACACACACGATAAAAATGTGCTTAAAGAAAGATGTAACAACCAGTTACGGCAAAACTGGAGATAGTTATTTATTAATTCAGCTATTAAATAACATTTTTTCACTGAAGATTAAACAATATGTATGTGACATTGAACCATACTTTGAGATTTTTAACAAGACTGTATTAACATGAATATATAAAACATTTCGAACTTTCGTTTTAAAAATTGAATCTTTTTAAAATTAGCAAATAATAAAAAAGAAAAAGAACAATACTTGGAAAGCAAAAATGTCAGGCATACCTTCTGTTATAGATTGAGTTATGGTCCCCCAAAATTCATATGTTGAAGTCCTAACTGCCAGTACTTAAGAGTGTGACCTTATTTGGAAATAAATTTTTTGAAAATATAATCAGTTAAAGTAAGAGAAGGTCATTAGAGAGGGTCCTAATCTGATATAACTGATGTCCTTACCAAAAAAAAAGGGAATTTGGACACAAGGGCATGAACACAGGGAGAACACCATGTGTTGAGGCATTGGAAGAATATGCCCATCTACAAGCCAAGGAAAAGGGCTACAACAGATGCTTCCATCTCATCTGTCCAAAGAAGACTACCCTACTGATACCTTGATCTTAGACTTCTAGCCTCTAGAACTATGAGACAACAAATTTCTGTTGTTTAAGACACATATTTTGTGGTACTTTGCTACAGGAGCCCTAGCAAACTAATGCACCTTCATCACCCAGAGATAATCTCTATTAATGTTTGTTATCAATTCTTTAACCTGTGACCTATTTCTGTTTGTCAGTATGTTTTACGTTTTCACATAAAAATAAATTGGGAGCATTTTTTTTTTAGGTTATGTCAGTGAATTTTTGTGTCTTACACTGAAATGTATTATTCCCTCCTCCCACTAACAAGACACAAATGGCAGTGCCTCAGCTAAATAACATTTCTCAGGCTTCCCTGGGGTTAGGGGTACGTATTTGTCTATGGTCTGGACAAGGGATATTAGCAGAAATGTTGTGTAAGACTGTCAAGAACTGAAAAGTTTCTGAGATTTTATACTTCTGCAAGCAAACAAGTTAGTGTACCATACAGTCTCCTAGAAGCTAATAGAAGATAGGAAATTCTGAGGTCAGAGATAACAGACTTTATTTCTCACAGCAATTGCATTAATCAGAATATCAGCATTAGATTTTCTTAGTTTTCCAATTCCAAGCCCTTCAATAGCCAATTCCAAGCCCTATGAGAAGAAAACCAGGCAACATCTGCCTTTACAGTAGTGTGAAACTTTTATAATGGTCAGTAAGTCAGCACACCCACTGCCTAGGAGGGAGACACTATCTGTATCTTCCAAGCCTGCTTACTCTTAAAAAGACAGATCAGCAGCCATCTTCTGAGCCTGACAGCCATGTTTTTAGAATGACAGCAGGAAGGGAAGAAATTAAACTCCATAGTATCCATTATTGGCCTGTCTGCCCCCACACTTCTTTTATGCATGAGAAATTAAATACCTATAGGTAAACCACTATTCCTTCAGAATTTTCTGTTTCATGATCCAAACCTAGTCCTAACTGATATGCAGTCAATAAAACTTGTATTTAAAACATCTTTTTTCATAAATTTTCACAAAGGTAAAGGAATTCACCATATAGTGATATTATTTATTTATCTAATCCCTTTGTATTGCATCCCTTTCATTCTGTTTTCATTTTTCTTTTACTCCACACCGCGAAGTTTGATACATATTATCCCTGCATATTTTCGTTCACTAAAATCATTTCCTCAAGACTGGCTAATGCTTTTCATTTTTGTTGTGGATTTTGTTTGGTATATTTTTGTTTTATGTAAATACATCCATATGTAGACAAAATAATAAAATCTTACCATTTATATACCCTTTATATAATAAAATCACCATTTTCATCTCTGCCTATACTCTTACCTCTCTACATATATACAAGATTTAAGTCATAGAGGTAATAACATTTGTATTTTTCCACTCACAGTTCTGGGGATCAAGTGTATAGTTCGAGATGATATGTGTTTATTATGATATCATAGTTTAATACACTTAATCCATGTATGATGAGATCCTACAATGAATTTAAACTAACTTATTCACAGAACTCCTCTCCTTTCTCTGTCCTCTTATGTTTGTCCAGAACATAGGCAAATTTGGTTACTTGCTAGTATATCTGTCTTATTTTTTATTTTTCCCTTCAATGCCAATTGCAAATGCTTGTAAATCCAAGCATTATTTGGATATGACATTATTTGAATAGAAAAATATTGATGGGCTCTATTACTGAGGTTAAATAATACAACTGCATTTATTATTTTAAGAGTATGTTGGTATGTTTGATATTGTGGAAAAGACCAGATTATATCCTCTCAGTAACTTCTATCTCAGTAATTCACAATGCTTTTAGCTCTTAAGATAATGATTCACGAAAGCAGTATATTAAAGGTAATGTATCTTGATAAATATGCTGCATAAAAGGCATATAAAATTTATTTTAAGGATTAATATTCATAAGCATAATTCATATCCATAAAGTTTTTCTTTATCTTTCATGAAATGGTAAGTTCAGGTCTATTGCTGCCTATAGTTTCTCTGAACATAGCTCTACTTACAACAAGCAGATAAGTAGTAGAGATACCATTTGTGTGTGTGTGTGTGTGTGTACATGTCTGTATGTTTTGCCCACCTGTCCTAACAGCTGCACAAATGCATTGAGGCACCAAGAGATAATTATCTAGGAAACAGATCAAGGAAAGTAATAATTGTGCATTATATTTGCTGATATGCTAGTACTAATAGTATAGAGAGGACCAAACTAGGTCTGGAAATAAATTGCAAATGCCTAAGAAATTAAAGTGGGGGTATAGACAACATTTCAGAAAGGTTCGATCATTTTAATTTGGGAAAAATATAATTCCTTGAGGCTTCTATGTGGCCAAAGTTTAGAGGCAGGAATCAAAACCAACAAGAGACAGATAGTGAAATGGGTATTGCTTCCTTTTTGGCTTCCCTTAGCATTGAAATGGTCTTCCTATGGTTTGGCAGTCTGACACTTTGTGAAGCTTGGTGAAGTCTTTCCTCTGAAACTGAAAAGGGCCAGATTCCTGTTTTCATAAGCTCTTGGCAGCTCAGACACAGACATGTGGACTCAGCCTGAGCTTGGGATCTCTGCCCTACCAGATTTGTCTGCCCTGACAGTTTACAAATCCTCTGGAACATTGTGGTGGAAGTAAAAATAGCCAGAGTTCAGTGACCACAGAGACAACTGCATTGAATTCCAACATAGAAGCAGGGCATGTCCAGTGGTTCCGGCACCAGAGGCACTTTTCTGACCAGACTGAGATGGTCAGTGATGGCTGCGTCTTTGGTTGCCTGGTCTCCCTTGCATCCTGATCTTCTTTCTCAGCCCAGTTCAGCAGCCTGCCTGCTGATTTTGGGTACCAAGTACTTTTCTAATAATTCATTTTTTTCTGTTAAATTAATCCAATGTGGTTTCACTTGTTTGAAATTAATAACCCCTCCTTGATTACATTAATGGCACTCAAGATAACATGATTCTAATCTCATTTGTAATCCTGATGAAGTAAAAATGATACCCAATGGCTTATATAGTCCATATTAGTCTAAACTTTTAGTAAAGAAATCAGAACTTTTAAAGCACACCTGAAATCTACAGAGAATTAGTACATCAGGTGTTAAAAGGAAAGTGAACTTAATCTAAATCACTTGGAGAATTTTGTATTTCTGAATTCTTCAGAATGATATGTTAAGAAATTGTTGCTAATAAAAATCCCTTAATTTGAAGGAGAATAAATCATTTTCATTTTTATCCTCAGAATATATAAATATGCATGTGAAGAATATATTAAATACATAATCTTAAGTAACAATTGTGTACATGTCATCAAGAATACATGAAACAAATTATAAAAGAGAATAAGTTGAAGTATTCTCAATCCTTTTTTAAAATCCAATACAACTGAGGAATCTAACTTTCTTATTAATAACAATAACTGACTATAAGCAAGACTTTGTTCAGGTCTGTTTGATATTATTGTTTTGGTTTGATTAATATGGATCTGCTACAATGTAGAGTTAATGGCTTTTTTTTTTTAATATCTCACAATGTATGAACAGGCTTCCCTGGCATTAACCCATTGACCTTAATTTCAGCCCCACTTATCCCTGGCTTCTGATGCAGATAACCTGAGCCTTAACATATCTGTGATCCCAAGAAATGGCAATTACTGCTTAGGGTTAAGTAGAGTGTGTGATTTAGTAAAAGCCTGAGGAAGTCAATTTTACACATTTATTTCTTAGTAACTTTAAAAGCTTTATTTTTTCTTTAGCATTTAGTTAAAATGGCCATGTCAAAATTGCAGTACAACATATATCATGGGTCATGATTGTGGTTCCTGGAGAATGGGAGGCAGGAAAACCTGAGGACACCACAAGAAGGAGACTATTTGTAAGCTTAGAAGAGAGCCTTCTAAGAATCTGACCAAGCAGGCACCCTGATCTTGATTTCCATGCCTCCAGAACTGTGAAAAATTAATTTCTGTTGTTTAAGCCACCCAATCTATGGCATTTTGTTATGACAGCCCAAGCCTAAGATACCTACATGTTAGAATTTTAATTGTGGACTTTTCAACAACTCTTTCACTGATAAACATTCATCCTTTTTTTTAAATAACACTAGTGTGTTTGTTTGAAAGGGACTAAAAGAACAAGATCCCAAGATCCTTGTGTTCAAGAAGCTTAGAACTTGGAGAAAAATTACATGCACAAATAAGCTGCTGTAGAGCAATTCTGAAGTTATATAAGTATACAAAATGCATATATACATAAATACTATATGCAAAGTGATGGAAGGATCAGCATGGGCTGGGTCAGTCCAGCTTCCTGGAAGGAATTTGGCCAAATAGTTTACAATTCTGGTGGGATAGTTTAACCTTTTTGGACTTCACTGACCACATCTGTGAATATGGGGCTTGGTTTCAGTCTGTTTCCAGTTCTCATGGTCTGTGAAGTCATGATTCTCAGCTTAACTCCAGTAAAGTACAAGCCATATATTGGCAAAGAGAAAGAACATGCCTTTCTTGAAAGACGAGCACAAAGTTCACTAGTTAGACATTTGTTCAACAGATTTTATGAGACAGGTCTCAAAGGAGATTTGAGGAAATGGGCCTATAATTGTATATTTGTTGGCTGATCAGACCGACTAAATGAGTCAGAAAATCTGGAGTCTTTATGTTTACACATTATGTTAATATAAACTGTCACTTATTAAGTATCTGTCATATGCCAAGCATCCTACATATTTTGTCACTGATCTTTACAATAGCTACTACTACTAAGCACAACTATACTCCTGTTACAGATGATGAAACTGAGATTCAGAGAACTTAACTTGACTAAAAGTGAAGAACTTGGATCTAAGGACAAATCTGACTGGTTCCAATGCATGTTCCCTTTCCACTTGCAACAACACAGAGATCTCAAACATTTAATGAGAGTTTATGGGGGTCTAATTCTAAGGATTTTGCAGGTATAAATTCATTTAATTCTCCAACAAACCCATGAGATAGGTATACTTTTTATACCTATATAAAAATTAAGGAAACTGAGGAACAGAAAGGTTACAATTACACAGCTAGCAAATGGCAGAGTTGGGATATACTGTCATGAAATTTCCCCTATATAATTCTATGTAAATATGGGCTAGATGTGTATTATCATCGCTAATAGTATTAAATAGGGAAAAAAAACATTTTATCATATCTCAGTTATTTGTTGACCATTGGGTGAAATTAATAAAATGACACACAGTAAAAGGTCTGACTAAATATTAGGTAAATCATTTGACCCATTAAGAGTCAAAGCTGTTACTTGTGGAGAAAGCCTAGTAAGTTTTCTAATCATGGTGATATTATTGCTAATAAACAGAGCCAAAATTTATTTGCAGTTGTTACAGAGCTCAAGATTGTAGTTGCATTCAGTTTCTAACAGTAATTGCCCTATAGTGGCAGGGGGTATATTTTGCAAATAAATTACATTTTATGTAGATACCATTGTCCCATATGAGATCAGTCAAAGAAATTCTTTCTCATTTTATCACATAAAAGAGAAAAGGAAGGTCTTGGAATGTTTTTAGATAATAATGAAATAAGAAAAGTGGACAATTTTTTATCTCACCTTTAAATTTTATTTTATATAAATCTGGGGAGAAAAACAGTAGTATGTTCAATAGCATAAATATGAGCTTTCTGTCACAAAGAAATAAACAAAAAGATACATATGAGGCTTCATTCCTAGGGAACTTTCCTCTTTATTCAGGCCCATAAAACAGAAAAATTACATTCTTTCCACATCCCAGATCTAGATGTCAGGATAATGATATTCTCTGTGACTTTTATTAAAAACACTACTGTATTTTTACTATAATTTCATGGTGGCTAAAAATTTATAAAAGTACTCAGAAATATAGGTCTAGGGACTTCTTTTCATTATAAATTTACTACAAAATTTCTGAAGAGATTTTTATTCAAGTTTTGCAATTCAAGTAAAGGAATATGTGATTGAAATATATAAAAGAGAGAGGCAAAGAGGGAAAAGGAAGAGAGTAAAGGGGACAAAAGATTATAAATACTCATGTAAAAATGGTATTTTACCCAGAGAATCATGCCAAATAGAAGAAAGCCCTTAAGTCAGAGTTTGGCAAGCCTTTTTCTGTAAAGAGTAATATACAATTCTAGAGTTTTGATCCTTATAGTCTCTCATAACTATTCAATTCTGCCATTGTAGTGAGAAAATAATCTTAAATAACATGTGAACAAATGGATGTGGCTATGTTTCAAAAGAAACCTTATTTACAAATACAGGTGGAGGGACAATTTGGCCTCAGGCTCTGCTCTATATCATAATGCTAAAATTATATCCAGGGTGCTTTCTGATGGAACTTAACCACTTTGAAGGAAATGTTCTGTCTTTGTACTGCCCAATAGGGTAC